>NC_139390.1:105022500-107422500 GCF_054392235.1 Sus scrofa
CTGAAGCATATTACTTCCTAATTCTTCCATTTACTGGAGGTCAGACTTTTCACTTTTTTTTTTTTTTTTTTTTTAACATGACTATCATGGCAGTTGTTTCCCTACAGGCCTTTCTTGGCTGTATATAATCAGTACCCTTTCGTCTGAGCACACATCTGTATCTTCATTTTAAAAGGCCATATACAAAAGCAAATACAGCATGATGTTAGGTTTTAGAAAGAACGGTGCTGATTAAATTCAATGTAGTATCTTGTGTTGGATCCTAGAAGAGAAAAAATTCTGTAGTAGCACAATCAGTGAAATCTGAATAAGGTCTTTAGCCCAGTTAATACTGTACCACTGTTTGTTGTTGTTGTTGTTGTTGTTTTTTCCCCAGTAAGGGGGGGTATTTTTTGTCTTTTAGGGCTGTGCCTGTGGCATATGGAGGTTCCCAGGCTAGGGGTCCAGTTGGAACTGTAGCCTCCAGCCTACACCAGAGCTACAGCAATGTGGGATCTGAACTGCATCTGTAACCTACACCACAGCTCATGGCATTGCTGGGTCCTTAATACACTGAGTGAGGCTAGGGATCGAACTCGCATCCTCATGGATGCTAGTTGCGTTCATTAACCACTGAGCCACAATGGGAACTCCAAGACCGTACCACTGTTAACAGTCACTTTTAACAAATGTCCCACGACTAGATAAAAGCGCTAACATTAGAGGAAGCTGGGTGAAGGATCTACAGTACAGATGCTCTGTGCTATCTTTGAAACTGGTTTGTAAATCTAAAAGCATTCCAAGTAAAGAATTAAAAAATAAATAAATAAAAAAGACTGGAAATCAAACGCCTGTATCTTATAATAACAATTTTTAATGATTTTAAATAGAAGTAAAATTGGAAAGAAATACATGTTACCAGATGAAGTAGACTGACTTTTGCGTTTATTTTTTTTTCTATATTTTCCTTATGTTCTAATAAGCATGCAACATTTATCAAATAAAAACAAAAACAGTAACATGTGCAAGAACATAAACACATTTATCTGAAAACCCACATAGCTTACTAGATGAATCTCAGAATCAATTATTTCTGAGCTAAGCAATCATTTTCAAAGCAGATAACTGTCACAATGGTCTTCGGTTTGTCCTGGCTCAAACCACTATCTCAGTTTGCCCCCTCTGCTGCATCTTTCCCAAGCAAATCTTAGGAGTGCTAAACATTCCATTTAGACAATATCCAAACACCTGAATAACAATGGCAAACATGCAGAAAGCAGAGTTGTATTTTAATAGGGCCAGTCCTATTTCTTCAATTAATGATACAATCACGTACTTAATGTAGTAGAACCTCACAGTTACATGTTAACATGTGTTATTCTCTACAGAGGATTATTTTCTGAAATCAGAATATAGTTAAACCTTTTTTTTTTTCTTTTCCTCTTTTTTGGCCACACCCAGGGCACATGGATATTCCTGAGCCAGGGATCGAATCTCAGCCTCAGCTGCAATCTAAGCTATAGCAACACTTGATCCTTAACCTATTTTGCCTCAGTGGAAACTCTATACATTGCCTTCTTTACCAGAAATAAAAAGTGCCATAAATTACTCACAGTTTTAGGATAAAAACCTTATTTTCTTCATCACCCCAATCAAGGAATCAACTATATTTATCTTTAAATTTAAATCATTAAATATTTCGTTGGAGATAATAGTGTCAATTACAACTGACATTTTAGAAAAAATATTCAGCTAGAGATTTACCAAGAACATGCAATTATTTGTCCACAGACACAAATATTTATATGCCTTTGGTAAGATATTTTAAAAGTCTACTTTAAAAATCTACTTATTTTAATTATAAGTCAAAAATTCTGAGAAAACATGTGTTTTGTCAATCCTTTCCAAGAAAAAAGTCTTAGAAAAGGCCATTTTTTTATGTTCATGACCTAAGTCAAACAAGGAGAGAGGTGACAAACTTTTTTTAATTTCTGAATTTTGTGATGGAAAATAATCTAAGGAAAGTAAAGTATTTTCTGTGTTAAATGAAACAAGTTTCTTCTTAAGAAGGTGCCCAAGCTCAGGTCATGCCACTTGACAAAACAGCTTGAATGTTCCTTCATTTTGTACTTTCTAAATATTTTTTTTAAAGGATAATGTTGAGGATTCCATTATATTTATTTCTCCTCTCCAAATAAATTAGCAATATCTTCATCACCTGAAGACATTGTACAGAAACAGCCATCAAAGTGTACTCTTTTTCTCCCCCCTACTTTATTTTGTTTCATAGCCACCACAGATCTACAAACTTTTGTTTCATTTCTATCACTCTCTAAGCATAAATTTCTTTTAAGCCAGAAAAATAAAGAAATTCAAACTTTGTTTTGGAAATTAGATTAGGAAAGAAGAAACAACTAGAATCTAAGTTACTGCTTGTTTTAATAACTAGCATGAAACATCAGTATATATTCCTTTGAAGTAGATTGTGTAGAACGACATTAAATATTTTATCATGAAGGCGATGTAGCCACATATTGACCTCATTCCTTGGCTGTGTCATAGCTATGTCTACTATTCTCCAAAACACTTTGTTTGATTCACGGATTTATGTTTTTAAACAATCCCATTGTTTCAGAGTAGTACACGTAACTTACGCCACAGTTGCTGTAAACAACCTTTTGGCAAAGACTAAATTGTTGCATATAGTTGGAGGTGGTAATGTCTAATCAAAGAGTGGATATTGCTAGCAGAAACTTTTGATTCAATCTTTTAGTTGGAATGATCTACCACAGTCTATTAAAGCAAATGTCTTGTTCAAATACTACTTACAACCATTTATAGAGCTAATAAGAAGGCCAATCAAGTACTAATCAAATACTAATTCAAATGATAATTACCAAAATAAAGTGCTCAAATTGAAAAATAATCTAGATATTATAGATGAAATAAGATACTTACTATGAATTAAATGCATTTTCATTTTTAAAAAATTTAAGCTACAAATGAAGAAACTTTAAACTGAAAGAATCATTAATGTAAGATTCCAGCATTATAGTCATTGAAAGTAGCATTCTCTAATAAATGTTTGGATGTGTGTGTGGAACTTGGGGCCTGTTTAAACATCTGTATATTGGTCAGAGGAAACTAAAAAATCACCTTTAGCAATAGGAGACAAATCATTTTCAACATTTGAAATCTCCACTTCAAATTGTCAGTGTTCATATTCTTAAATTCATTCCAATGAAGTATTTTTTTCAAATTTACCCCTCCATCCTAAACATGAGTTTTGCATGATAATTTTCTTGTTCCTATCAATATTCCCTGTTGAGATCATGATGTCAATATTTTCATATATTTCTTTCTAAACCTAATCCTCTTACTCATTTTCTTATTTAATCAAATGCCGCCGCTAGCATCTTCTCAAAATACCAAGTACAACATTTTTGGATGAATTCCAACCATTTGTTTTGGACAAAACCTACAACCATTAAGTCATTGGTTTTATAACAAATATTTAATTCTTTCTACTTTATCTACCACTAGCCATACTGAGATTTCCTTTTATTTATAACTGGACAACTGACATCATCAAATTACTGTTTTATTTACCTTTAGTTTTACTTTACTTAAAAACCATGCATTTTTTAAAAAATAAATCTTCCTAAAATACGACTCTGATCATGTCATTTCATTGCTCTGAAATGTTTCATGTTTTCCAGTTTACTATGAAAGTTAGACTCCTAAAATAGTTGTGATTTACAGGGCCTTTACTTGGTTCTTGTTTCAATTACATCTTCGCCCTTCAGAGAGTATAGTTATTGATCTTTAATAGGTCAGTAAATTGAAGCCCTGTGATGTTAATTTGCCCAAGATCACAGTTGATAAATCAAGGAACTCCAGCCCGTAGCCTGGTCTGTCAGTCTACAAAGCTCTTTTTCCCTTCTCACTCTCAATCTCACTCTCTCTGACATAGTCTCCTTCCAATGTAGCCTCATACCAGCACAGCGAATTACATATTATTTATATAGGTAAGGTATCTGACCTATTAAAAGTTAACCATTTTGTTACAACATAAAACAAAGAGGAGTGGCAAAACTAGCATTTAAAGCCTAAGTATTCTGCCTAAAAATCTTGTGTCCCTTTCTGTTCATCTACGTAATACATAATACCAACTCCAAGTGGATAGTAGATAGGAATACTGTTTCTTCTTCATGTAGTAAGGTTTGCTTCAAAATTAACTACCTTATTTATATCTACAAATCTCTCACTCTTTTCTGTATTTTATGTCCTCTCACCATATACCATAGGCAAAATAATGCCAGTTCTTTAAAATCTATCTCACATACCAAATATCCCACAAAGTCTTCACTAATTCTGCAATTGGGAGACAATGCTTTTCTCTAAACTTCCAAACATCTCCAACTCTTTCATAGTCTTGAGTCTTCCTTTTTGCACTGATTTTGTCTCTTGTATAGGACTTTAAGTTCTTTGAAGGTAGGGCATACTTACACGTTTCAAGAGTAGATATGAATATAAATTTAGAACAGGACATCCTGAAAATTAATTAATAGTATACTGAATCTGTTTTCTAAATATATTGAGCTTTTTTGACAGTTAGATTGTAATGTATGTAGAATCAAGTACTAAGAGGTTTAAATAAAAGTTAACATAAATATATAAAATGAGCCCATGCAAGAACAATGTACTCTTTTTAATTTGTATGTAAAAGTTCTCTCTGAACTCTCCATTACTTTCTTCTCAATTGTAGATAATAATAGTATTTTTCTAAAATAATTGGGTCAGGTAAGATTCATAACAAGTATTTGCAAGATACTTAATAAGTTTCTTTATAATATTGAAAAACTTAATTATTGTATTATAACTAAAATAGTGTTGGACTTGAGGAGATAAGCAAATAATGCCAAAACCTGTTATGGTCTGGGGAATAGCTGTTTGTTATGTATTCACTTTACTTCTGGCCCAGCACAAACAGGGATATTACTTTGTTTTCATTAAAAGCAGGTATACAAATGCTCAAGGAAGGGTCTTTAAAACATTCTTTTCAACATCACAATATATGCCAAACACAAGAACAAAACAGAAAATCCAACAAAAGATACCTGCGGGAAGATGCAAAAAAAAAAAAAAAATGGGTTAAAATTTTAGTGTTGTGACAGACATGATGGGATACAACTAGAAAATAATAGAGCTGAAAATTCCACAGATATTTGGAGACTAAACAGCACAATTGTTAATAACTCATAGGATAAAAAAGTCTCAAGAGAAACAGAAAACCTTTTTAACTAAGTGAATATAAAAATACCTATCAAATAGTGTGAGATGCAGTAAGAGTAGTGATTGAGGGAAATTTATATAATCAATCTATATATTAGAAAAGAAGATCTAAAATCCCAAAACCTAAGCTCCCCTAAAACTAGACTTTAACTTAAAGCTAGCAGAAGAAACAATACAATTTAAAGTAGAACAAAAGAATCAAAAATAGGAAATCCATGCAATGAAACCAAATGCTGGTTCATGGAAAAGATCAATAAAATTAATAAAACTTTTTTAATCCAAAAATAATTAATAAAACTATCTAAGCTAATTAGGATTAATGGAAAGAAGATGCATTTTATCAATATCAGAAATGCAACAGGGACCATCCTGCTGTTTGGATGGATATTAAAAAAATAGCAAAGGAATATTCTCAACAGCTCTATGTCTAAAGTATGATAACTTAGAGGAAACAGAACAATTCACTGAAACAAAGTATCAAAATCATACAAGAAGTAGATAATGAGTATTTTTTACAATACTTAGTAACATTCTAAATAAAGAAAAAGCAGCAGGCCGGGATGGTTTCACTGGTAAATCATAACAAATATTTAAAGGAGAAATTATACCGATTTTCTACAAGCTGTTCCAGAAAATATAAACAGAGGGAACACCTCCTCACTCATTCCATAAGACCAGCATTACTAGAACCAGATTAAGATACAGTAAGACTCACAGGAGGCTCTTAACTCTAGCTGTTAGTTGAATAATCAGTTACCTAAAATTCTCAAACTCAGAGTCTGTATTTTTGGCATGCCTCCATATTATTTAAATTTTATATTTGTGCAACTCAACAATAACAAAACAACTCAATCCAAAAATTTAGGGCAGGGAGTTCCCGTCGTGGCGCAGTGGTTAACGAATCCGACTAGGAACCATGAAGTTGCGGGTTCGGTCCCTGCCCTTGCTCAGTGGGTTGAGGATCCGGCGTTGCCGTGAGCTGTGGTGTAGGTTGCAGACGCGGCTCAGATCCCGCGTTGCTGTGGCTCTGGCGTAGGCCGGTGGCTACAGCTCCGATTCAACCCCTAGCCTGGGAACCTCCATATGCCGCGGGAGCGGCCCAAGAAATAGCAACAACAACAACAACAACAAAAAAGACAAAAGACAAAAAAAAAAAAAAAAAAAAAAAATTTAGGGCAGAAGACCTAAACAGACATTTCCCCAAAGAAGACATACAGATAGCATGTACATGAAAAAATGTTCAACATCACTTACTATTAGAGAAATGCAAATCACAGCTACAATGATGTACTACTTCACACTAGTTAGAATGGCCATCATTAATAAGTCTACTAATCAATGTTGGAGAGGGTATGGAGAAATGAGAGAACTCTTACACTGTTGGTGGGAATGTAAATTGGTACAACCATTGTGGAAAAGAGTATGGAGGTTCCTCAGCAAACTAAAAGTAGAATTACTGTAAGATCTAACAATCCCACTCTTGGGTATATATCCAGACAAAACTACAATTCAAAAAGATCTATGTACCCATTTGTTCATAGCAGCACTATTCACAATAGCCAAGACATGGCAACAACCTAAATGTCCATCAACACATGAATGAATTAAGAAAATGCAGTGCATACATACAATGGAATACTACTCAGCCATAAAAAAGAATGAAATAATGCTATTTGGGCAACTAGAGATTCTTATATGAGGTGGAGTCAGAAAGAGAAAGACAAATACCATATGATATAATTTATATGTGGAATCTAAAATATAGCACAAACAAACCTATTTACAAAACAGAAACAGATCATAGACATAAGAGAACAGACTTGTGGTTGCCAAGGGGGTAGGAGTAGGGAGTGGGGTGGACTGGGAGTTTGGAGTTAGTAGATTCAAGCTATTACATTTAGAATGGATAATAAATGAGGTACCTCAGAGTTGCCATTGTAGTTTAGTGAGCTATGAACCCAACTAGTATCCATGAGGATGACGGTTCCATCCCTGGTTTCATTCAGTGGGTTAAGGATCCAGCATTGCCATGAGCTGTGATGTAAGTCATAAACGCAGCTTGGATCTCATATTGGCATAGGCATAGGCTGGCAGCTGCAGCTCTGATTCAACCCCTAACCCAGGAACTTCCACATGCCACAGGCATGGCCCTGAGGGGAAAAAAAAAAAAAAAAAAAAGCAAAAAAAAAGAAAAGAAAAAATATATAAATGAGGTACTACTGCAGAGAACAGGAAACTATATCCAATCTCCTTTGATAGACCAAGATGGAAAAGAATATTTTTAAAAAGAATGTATGTATATGTATATGTATGACTGAGTCACTTTGCCATAGAGCAGAAATTGGCACATTATATCAACTGCAATTTTCAAAAAAGAGCTGAAATTATATTACATCATTCAAGACTCCACAAGTTTTCAGAATTCTGGAAATTTTAGTCTTAAAGATAAAAATAACTGTGACACTTACTAATTTTTCCAGATAAAACAAGTTAATATTCCTTGGAGCACAAGGATGGAAAAAAATCTAGAGATATTACTCTTTTTGATTGTGTCAAGTTTTTATAGGGCTTTTGGAAACATGCTTTATGTAAACTATTCGTAATGCTCACAAGAACTCTGCAAGGCAGAAATTACTACTTTCAAATGGGAAAAGCCTAAGGAGATAAATTAGCCACCCATTAATTATCATAGCTAATATGATTATCTAAGTCTATGTGAATCTAAAATACTCTTTTGATTTGTAGATTTAAAGCATTTGATCCAGAAGTTTGCCATCTCTCAATCAATCTGGACCAGACAGACTTAATAAGGTATTTTAGGAGTTAATTATCACCCCCCTAACTGTAGTTTCTGGCTTATTTCTATGCCTTCAACATAATAAGTGCTTGCTGTGAATTTATGGATGATGTACTACTAAAATTTGTTTTTAAAGTGTTATAGCTAACATTTGATCTGAAGGCCTGGGATAATCCATGACAATATGTACTTTATAGTATATATTTCAAATAAAAGAAGGAATGAAATGCTTAATAAATGCATTTCTCTAGCAGCACATTTATCATGGTTAAGATTTAAAAAAAAATAATCTGCTACTATGAACTAAATTTGACTGTACTTAATATGTATATTACCAATGCTTTTTAAACCAAATATGTCCCCTATTTGGAGTTCAGGTGATAGAATTATTACAGAAAGTCAAAAAGCCAAAAATAGTGTCTATTGACTTATGTCTATTTATTAAGATTGCTGTGCTCAAACAGCATTAATCTTCAGTAGCCACCTGAAGATACTGATATCTGAGAAAAAAATTAATTGTAGCTTTTTCTGTTATGTCCTCACCACAAATATATTTACTGTCTAGGTATATTATAAAGCTCCTTGTATAAGTCAAAAAACATTCTGTTTACCAAGAAAACCATTAACTGTTTAATGGGAACTCTTGGCATTATCTGTAAAAACTTACATAGTCTTATTTAAATTGTCAATGTCCCCTATCTGTTTAATTTTCCTAGATTTTTTTTCAGTGTATTTATGTGTTTAAATGTAAAAAACAAACAAACAAAAAAAACTAGTATCATATAATGAGTAACATATAATATCAGGAACATATTCCATGAGGCAATATGTAATTTTATCTGCCAGTGTATACAGCCTCAATCTTAATTGAGAATAGTTCTCTTCCTTCACTTTGAATTATATTAAGAGCAAATTTGATGGTTAAGAGAGTCCCAAGTTGCATTATCTACTTTATTCCTTATTTTAACACTGTATAAAATAACCTCAGAATAAGCACTTATTTTTTTGTTGAGAATATTTATTCTTCATTCCAAACAAGATTTACTGCATTAGAATCTAAAGGAATTGGGCCACATAACCTGCATTTTAGAACAGCATCCTTCGAAGGCCTTTTACACATTCTAATGCAAAAACCATGTCTCTAAAATTTGATGACATTTCAGTTCATTTCTGTAGGTGATGTTAATATCTCTTAATTGCAGGCTGTGATGCAGACAGGAAAGTCATGGAGATACTGGGGGGGGAAAAAGGACATGCTTATGGAGTCAGTACAGCTGCATACACACATAGAGGGGTATAGAATTCCATATACATATTGGGAGGTATGCTGCCCATTTTGAAATAGGGAAGGAGAATGGATCTGGGGATTCTTCCTAGAGAGGTTGATAGTGAACTGAGTTTTAGAAAATGAACAGATAAATAAAAGTGTTTTAATCAAATACAAAAACAAAACAAAATCTTGTGGTGTATATTAACACTCTGTAGTAAGCAAACTGCAGACTGTTAAATGTTAAAGCAAGAGTGGATGAAGATCAGACTGAAAAATTATGTGAGGTGAAATATTAGAGCATCTATGAGCCATAGAACTTTCATCTAATCAGTTTTAATGCAGTATTGACTATTTTAAGGGGGAAATTGGATAGATAACCTTAGCAACAACATGTGGGATGGATTTAGAATGATTTGGACCATGAATTTTAGAGATTAATCAAGATCCTTTTAGTTGCAAGTTATACAAACCAAACTCGAAATAGTTTAAATAAATGATAGGAATATTTTGGTCGTCATAACCAAACTTAGGGAAAAGCAAAAATAGGGCAGGGCCCAGGTAAAAGAAATCTTATAGAATATAATGTATCACTGCTTCTTATGCTCTGCAAAATAGATTTAGTTCCTCTCACTGTAGACCTCCTTCTTCAAGAGGCTAGATTCAAAGCTGATGACAAACTCTAACCCAATGGCTCACTAGCTTTGCCATCAAAGAGGAGCCCAAGTCAGGTTACAAGGTTAAAAAGAAAGAATCTAACTTGGAGTTCAATGATTTAACCTAATTTGACAGGTTCAGATTGGGTGGAATTCTCCTTTTCCACTTCTCTTTAATCACTGTGGTGAGGCAGAGAAGGTCATATAAGAAGAGAGCAGCTCCCAATTGAAAGCCAGGGTGTGCAGGTAAGAGAGAAAAGGAACCCTTTCTCCAAAGAGGGGAGTGGTTGCTGTGCCTATATTACAGGTAGGTACTATATTACAAAAAAGAGCAGAAAATGCTGTTGAGGTTTATAAGGCTTGTTGAGCATCTGAACCATGGTAGTGGTTTAAGCAGAAAAAAAGAATGTTAGAAGATAAAATCAGTAATAAGATAAAATCAGTAAATAGATTTTATTAAGTAATAATAAAACCTATTATTTTATGAAAAATAATAGATTGTGAGAAGTGGCTGGAAAATGCAGAAATTCCCTGTATTTCTGATTTGTGGAACTGGTTAAGTATCAATAACTTACAGAGGATAGAATTAAAACATACAAGTCTTGGTCTACGAAATAAATTGGACATTCCACTTCTAGATGTATAAGAGTAATTCCTACACATACACAATGTATAGCAATGTGCTTAGAGGCTGATATAGAGAGAAAAAAATATTTTTCTAGATTGGTACCCATTATTTTTCACTATTTTACTACACAGAAGTAGACTGCTTTTTTTTTTTTTTTTTTTGGCCTGTTTTATTTTGGTATAAGTATTGAAAGAATGTATGTAAATCACCTATCCCGGATTCTGCTATAACTAATTCTTAATAAAAGACAAATACTATCTAGTGATTGGTCATATGATAGTAGAGAACCAAACAGAAAATGTACAGTGTTTTCTAATTTGGTGAGATTCCTGTTTATGTATTTTTAATGAGGGATAAGAACAATTTTAATTTAATGAGGAACTTTAATAGAGGTCAGAAATGGTAAAATGTAGTTTAAAAAAAAAAAGAGTATTTCACAGGACTGGTATTATGAACCTTTTCCTTTAAAAGGACCAGATAGTAAATATGTTAGACTTTGTGAGCCATAAAGTTTCTATCACAACCTCTAACTACACTGTAGAAGGAACACAGCCATAAAAAATAATAAATGAATGAACAGTTGGTGTTCTTGAAGAACTTTTTTAAGTATAGGAGGTGGAGGGTAGTATTAGACCAGTTAGCAATAGTCTGCCCACACTTGATATAAACATAAAGAGTGGCAAGTACTCATAATTCACGTACATCTACAGGGTAACTTGGAATCTAGCAAACTGCAAATGTTTTAGCATATGGCATTATTTAACTATTACTGTAGATCTCATAAAGCATGCTGGTCTGATAAACTGAAAATGTGGTGAATATTTTCTTGATCTCTACAACATCACTGTTCAAAAGTACAGGTAGGCTTTTTAATATCTAGTTTAAAGTGTAGGAGAACATGAGGCTATGAATGCTCAGCTAATGATGGAAAATGAAATACAAGATCTTCTGTAAAAGAACTAGGCCAAGATTCTCTCTACTTTCCCTACGTCCACTCTGGAGGGAATGAAAACAATGGGAACTTAGCAGAATATACACTCTTCATGTAAAAGTTATTTTAAATATAGCTTTTATTATTTGGGTTGTACCCATGTAAAATTTCTTTTAGGAAAAGTCTCTGTCACATGAGTCTTTTAACAATTCTTTTGTGACTGATGTTCCATCAGAATTTCCATTGTGCCTCCCAGAATTGTCAAGAATTTGGGGTGGAAATCATCCTCAGTGATTTGCTTCAGGGCAACACTAAATCACATTTATGACATTAACACCACATGCTGCGCGAAATGTTTTGCTCCACTGAAAGTTTGCAAAGCACGTATAGAAAAATGAGAAGTTCCTATCCAGATGCAGTCTATATCAAATACCTATAGTTGCAAAGCTTCAGTAGGTAATAAGAAACACAGTAAGCCTACCTTGCTGAAAGAGAACTAAATGGAAACCACAAAATGTGGCATTGGCCTCGGAACCCTTTCAACAGCTACTGCTTAACATCTGGTGCATTCAAGAGTATGATCTTGTCTTTCCTTCCTATTCCTTTTAGTTTCTTAAGGCAAAAACTTCATAATGCAACAGAGAAATACACAGGGACTTCTGCTCAAATCCTTAATTTGGATTACTACCTTTTAAAATCTTGAGTAAACCCATGAGCAACCTCTGAGTTCATTTTTTGTCTCAATAAGAGACTAATAATATGCCTAGTACTTAGTACAGAGTGCTTAGGAATAATGTAGGGAAACCATTGTACATTATTTAAAAAGTCTCAAAGACTATCATCATTACTGTTTTCCCAAGATGTTCACTATTTCGAGCTCCTTATGAAATGCCACTGTCTAATTTCTGCTCTCCATCATTCCATAGCATATGTTTGCACATAAATTCATTATGAAACTGAGAAGGATGCTGTGGGGCTCCTGAGCACTCAACTCTTTCTGCATCCCCCATTTCTGGTTTTTAAGGAATAAGCTTCAGCTTCCTTGATCTTCCCTGAGTTCCAAAGGGCAGGTTCAAATATTTGCTAATCAGGGATGGGAAGGGATACAAAGACAAGGGAAGAACAGTCAAGAAACAATAGTGCAGCCTTCGGGCAGGGTCTTAGTTCTTCATCAAGGAATATATATAATAGTATCTTTGAGTTCTTCTGCAGAACTAGAACACCCAGGAAAAGCAAACAAGAGAAGAGGACCACCAGAATCAGTCCTGGGCCACTAAACACCAATTCTGAAGAAGAATGAAAGCTTGCATCTACCCTGATCCTTATCTGTAGCCCCATTTTCTACTCAGAAACTATAAAACAACTTCCTAATATCTGCCAAGGGAGGACACAGTCTTTAGGGCATTGGCCTGCTGTTGCCTCCCTTGCCTGGCAAAGCGATGAAGCTATTTTTTTCTTCTTCACCCGGAACTCTGTCTCTGCATTTCCATTAGTGGACGGAGGCCACGTTTAGGTTGAAATGGATAAAACCTAGCATATGAGGTAGGATTTTTAATCTGATCAGAGAGTATCATTAGTGGTCATCAACAATGTTGGCTGCTTTGCTGGGGAGGTTCACCCCTCTGAAAGAGTGGCTGTGTCTCTGACTTTGTAGCTGTCTGTGTGTAAAAAGAATGTTCTTTGGTTACATTTAAAAAAGAGAGAGAGAAAGGGAAACAAAAAACCTCATTTGTTTCTCCCTCAGCAAACCTAACACTCATACTGGCTGCCTGTGTCTGCTGGTATCATTCTTGTTAGTCTCATTACAATTGTTAATCTTAATATAGTACAATCAATACCCCTTAAAAACTTCACACATCACTCCATCATCAAATGTTAACTCTTTCATACTGATGTTGGCATCATGTACTAATCGTTCACTTTGGAAATACTAGATCACCACCTTTTCAGTCACAGGGAATTCAGCAGGCAATTTGTGATGGATAAAGAGGGATTTATTAAATTGTAACTGCAGGACATATCTATAGGAAAAAAAGTGTCCAAAACTTCTCGTTTTCTGAAGCAGGAGACAGGTATGTTCCAGGCTGAGCAACTGTGATCTGTTTCCTGTGAACAGATAACTTCAGCATAAAAGCTGCATCCTGTTTGGATAAAAGATAGGAACCATCTATTTCTCATTCTTGAGGTCAAGGAGACCTCAGGAACTATACACTCACAGAAAGGTTACTCAGGGGACAGAGAAAGGAGGGGCACCAGACCACAGTATATCCTGTCCACTTCCCAGAGACCGTTGTACTAAAATCCATCCTGAAGGCTGGGCCCTGAGTGAGGCCAAAGCGAGACAAAGCAAGATGATTGGCCAGAGGAAGCCTGGAAGGACTGCCCACCTTCAGTGATTGAAACAACCTCTGAATCACATGTGTTCTCTTCCTCTCTTATCTTGTCTATTTCTCTCCCTTTTCACCTGCCCCCAGCCTGTTTGTGCCTGTACTTTCTCTGTACCTATCTTCTCTCTTCTCTCTCTTAATAAACTTGCCTGTGCTTTTTCCACACCTATCTTCTCCCTCCTTAAATGAGAAGAGATGGTGGTGCCTCCCTACCACCATTCTCTTTGCTGAATTCTTTCTCCAAAGGGACAAAGTTCTGGGGACCTATATCAAGTAGTTAGGGTTCAGTGTTCTTGTCCAACAGCCAGCTGTCTGAGAACATTTCCACTCTAATTTGTAATAAATTTAGAAGTTGCCTCTCTCATTTTCATAGTACGACAAAAAGGAAAGCTGAAAAACAAAAATTCTTCCCAAAAATCATCACAGAAATGAGGACACTGGGAAAAGTGCTTCCAAGTAAAGTGAAGAGAGAAGTATATACAGAGATTCAGAGCTTATGGAACGCAGAGACTTTAGGGAGCAGAAGCTTGTGTCTGAAGCCAGAACAAGCAGGAAAACCTAAGTGGTATTCGATGATATGTTGGAGGTTCAATGTGGAACAACTTAAGAGTTAAAATATTTCCAGTGATGGGAGTGAATTTTCAGTGGTGCCCCAAGCCTTCAAGCATTTAAGTTCCATAAGCCCCACCAGTTCTAATTGCGAAGATCTAAGGTACATGTACTCATGTTTCCAGCACAGTAAGATGAGAAATAACCATTATGGAATAAACCCAGAATATTCCATTCTACCTTCTGCTCCCTGTTAAAAAGGTCAGCCCTCAAGGGAAATTACTTCATCAAAGCCTTTTATGACACAGGAAAGAATAATTAGCCAACTCCAGGCCCTCTTGCCTTCTAGTCTCACATAAAGGAGCTAATAAACAAACAAACAAACAAACAAACAGGAGTTTCTGCCATGGCACAGCAGAAATGAATCTGACTAGGAACCATGAGGTTGCAGGTTTGATCCTTGGCCTCGTTCAGTGGGTTAAGGATCCAGCGTTGCCATGAGCTGTGATGTAGGTCACAGATGCAGCTCGGATCTGGCGTAGGCCGGCAGCTACAGCTCTGATTAGACCCCTAGCTTGTGAACTTCCATATGCCATAGGTGCAGCCCAAAAAAGAAAAAAAAAAAAAAAGACAACAAAATAAAAACATAACAAAAAATTAAAAAAAAACAACAAGATAACAACCAAGACAACAAGGCTTTCTTCTGAGAAATCACAGCCCTGGGACTCTGGTCCACGAAAATGAGGAAAAAAACACATACAAAAAAGACAGAGATTTAATCACAAGATCATAAAAACTCCTCTATCTGCTTTCTCCATCTGCCATCCCATCAAAGAACTCAAGGATAATAACAGCACATTATAAAAGGGAGTACTGCAAGACAGTCTCATTTTAAGAAAAAATTTCTAGGGAAACACAAAGAAAACTGGAGGGGAAAAATAAGGACACTGAAGGAAACTGAACTCTCTGATATCTACAGATAATAGGAAATAGTTCACACAGCCTAACTCCTAGCCAAATGTTATGGATTGAATTATGTTCCCCCCCAAATTTATATTGAAGCCCTAATAACGAATGTGACTGTATACAGAGATAAGGCAGACTTTCAAGAGGAAATAAAGGTAATAAGTTCATTAGGATAGATCCTTAATCCAATATGATTGATGTCTTTATCAAATGAGTAAGATATCAGGGATGCACACACAGAGAAAAGGCCCTGTGAGGAATGGGGATAGGGAGCCTTCTGCCAGTCAAAGAGAGAGGTCTCAGAAGACACCGAACTTGCAAATACCTTGATCTAGGACTATTAGTTTCCAAAGGTGTGTGAAACAGCAGTGTAATCTTAGCTTGTAGCACTTTGATATGGCTGCCATAACAGACCAATAAACAAGTAAACATAAAAATCTTACACTAAAAGCTTACTTATGTCAATTTTTATTACCAATACATTATGTCCAAATTTCAACAAAAAAATGCAAGGCATGCTAAAGTTAAGAAAATATATCTGAAAAGACAAAGTAGGGAGTTCTTGCCATGGCTCAGTGGTTAATGAACCCGACTAGGATCCATGAGGACACAGGTTCGACCCCTGGCCTTGCTCAGTGGGTTAAGGATCTGGTGTTGCTGTGAGCTGTGATGTAGGTCGCAGACGCGGCTTGGATTCTGTGTTGTGGCTGTGATGTAGGCTGGCGGCTGCAGCTCTGATTCAGTCCCTAGCCTGGGAACCTCCATATACCATGGGTGCAGCCCTAAAAAGACAAAAGACAAAGTAAACATCATATGAAGACCAGATATAGCAGAAACATGGAGTTATCAGCCTGGATATTTAAAATCACTATGATTAGGAGCTCCTGTGTAACCCAGTGGGTTGAGGATCTGGCGTTGTCACTGCAGCAGCTTTGGTCGCTGGTGTGGTGCAGGTTCAATTCCTATCCTGGGAACTTCCACATGCCCCAGGTATGATCAAAAATTAAAATATATATATATAAAACAAAAGATCTATGACTAATATGTTAAAGGAAAGTATGTGAGAAAGAACAAATGAAAATGAAATAGAATAATTTTAACTCAATTGATTTAACAGACAATTTTCTGAAATAACAAATAGCAGCATTTATTGGCAAAAGACATAAGTAAGATGAATACAAGCAATATTAAGGCATGAGAGGGAGGAAATGAGAATACTCTGCTATAAGATACCTTCTCTGAGAGGTGGTATAATGTTATTTTAAATCAGCTGTAAATGTATACTGCAAACCCTAAGGCAATCACTAAAAATTTTTGAAAAGAAATATGATTAGTATGCAAAGAGATGAAAACGTGGGAACAACAAAATGTTCAGTTAAACAAGAGAAGGTAGAAAAAGAGTAAAGGATTTAAAAATAATAATAATAATAGGAGTTCCCATCATGTGTCAATGGTTAACAAACCTGACTAGGAACCATGAGTTTGTGGGTTTGATCCCTGGCCTCTCTCAGAGGGTTAAGGATCTGGTGTTGCCATGAGCTGTGGTGTAGGTCGCAGACACAGCTCGGATCTGGCATTGCTGTGGCTCTGGCGTAGGCCGGCAGCTACAGCTCCTATTAGACCCCTAGCCTGGGAACCTCCATATGCTGCAGGTGTAGCCCTGGAGAAGACAAAAAAAAAAAAGAATAAAGATAATAAATAGAAAACAGTACAAAAATATGGTGATATTAATATTAATCCAATACTATCAATAATCATTTAAAATTTTTAAAATTAAATTTTAAATTAATTTCAAAATTTTAAATATATTAAAATACATTTACAATGATTATTGACATCAATAACTATATTAAATACACCAATAAAATACAGAAAGCGGCAATATGATTAGGAAAAAAACCTTTTTTTTTTGCATTTTTTTGCAGAAAGCACCTGCGGCATATGGAAGTCCCTGGGCTAGGGGTTGGATTAGAGCTGCAGCTGCCAGCTTATACCACAGGCACAGCTTATACCACATCCAAGCCATGTCTGCAACCTACATGAGAGCTCATGGCAACACTGGGTCCTTAGCCCACTGAACGATGCTAAGGATCAAACCCACATCCTCATGGTTATTTGTCTGGTTCATAACCCACTGAATCACAATGGGAATGCTAAAAATAACTATATATACCTACAAAAATCTCACTTTGAAGATACACAAAGATTAAAAGTAAAGGGATGGATAAAGATAAAGCATGCTAATACAAATTGAAAGAATGTGAGGTGGCTATGTTAATTTCAGACAGAGCTCACTTCAAAACAAGAAAATTCATAAGGGAAAAAAGGCATTACATTATGATAAATGAGTTAGTTTTACAAGACGACATAAAAGCCTCTAATACGTATGTACCTAATAACAGCATCAAAATAAAATATCTGAGGCAAAAGACTGTTTGAGACTTCAACACAGTTTTATCAATAATTGACAAGTATGTGTAAAGACATAGTTTAACTGGACAGCATCACTAGTCAACTAAATCTAACCTATGTTTATAAAATACTACATTGAATGATGGTAAAATACACTGTTTTTGATGTGGAATATTTACCAAGATAAACCACAGATAAAGGCCAGCAATTTTTAATAGCAATCTTACAACTTATATTCATGCATACCACACTGCCATTAAACTATAAGTCAATGGCAAAGATTGCTAGAAAATCATCAACTCTTTGACAATTGAACACCACACTTCTAATAACATGTGGGCCAAAGAAGAAATCTGAAAAAAAAATATTTTTTTTGAAATGAATGAAAATAAAATATAAAAATGTGAGGAAGCCAGTAAAGGGAAATTGCTATCACTGCATATCTACATTACAGAAAGAAAGATCCAACATCAGTAAGCTTTTTACTTTAGGAAACTTCAAAATGAACAGCTATATAAAACCTGAAGCAATCAGATGGAAATAAATATTATAGCAGAAATTAATAAAACTGAAATCAGGAAAACAGAAAAATCAGTGAAACCAAGAGCTGATTCTTGAAAAGATCAGTAAAATTGTTAAATTGCTAGCCTGGCTAAAATGGAAAAGGAGAGGGAGAGAGATGGAGGAGACATATAAATGAGGGACAGATCATGCTTGATCCCATTCACATTAAAAGGACAATAATGGAATAAAAGGTGAAAGTCCATGTTCACAAATTTAGTAACAGATAAAATGGACCAATTCCATGAAACACAATCTACCACAAATCAGAGAAATAGATAATGTCAATCTTCATCAAAGATGTTTAATCAATACAATAATATTCCATAGCTGAATGCACCCAGGCCAGATGGTTTCACTGATGAATTTTGCCAAACATTTAAGGAAGAAATTATACCAATTTTATACAATCAGTTCCAGAAAATAGAAACAGAAGGAACACTTCCTAACTCATTATATGAAGCCAGCATAACCATAAATACCAAAGTAATACTGGGATATTATACGAAAGAAAAAATACAGATGTGTATCTGTCAAACATACAAAAATATTAGCAAAGTGATTCCACCAATTTATGAATAGGATTTTAATCTGTCAAGTGGGGTTTATTCCAGGTGTGCAAGTCTGGTTCAACATTTGATAATCCATTAATGTAATCCATCGTATCGACAGGCTAAAAAATAAACCATGACTATAACATGGATTCAGAAAAAAAAAATTGACAATATCAAACATCCATTCATGATAAAAACTCTCAGCAAACTCTGAACAGAGGGGATTGTCCTCAACTTGAATAAGAACACCTCCAAAAATTCTACCGCTAACATATAATTGTGAGAAAACAGGTGCTTTCCAAGATCTAGAACAAAGCAAAGGACACCTGTCTCACCACAGTACTCTTCAACATCATACAGGAAGTCCTAGGCAATGATTTACAACAGCTAAAGGCATACATATTGGAAAGGAATGAATAAAATTATCCTTGTTCACAAATGACATAATTTTTAAAAATTCCAAGTTGACCAAAACACTCATAAATAATAAGCTGTTATAACAAGGTTGCAAGATACAAAATTAAAATGCAAATGTCCATTGCTCTCTTTTACACCAGCAATGAACAACTGAAATTTGTTCACATCACTGACATCAGCACCAAAAATTAATGAGGCCCTTGGATGTCTATCTCACAAAGATATATGAAATCTATATTCATATAACCACAGAAATATCATGAAAGAATTTAAAGGATCTAAATAGAGATTTCATGTTCATTGACAGGTAGACAATATTTTTAAGATGTCACTTCTTCCCACTTGATTTATAGAGTCAATGCAATCCCCATCAAAACCCAAGGAAGTTATTTTACGAACATATTCAGATTTCTCCGGTTTCTATAGAAAGACAAAACACCATGAAAAACCAACATGATCCTGCAGAAAAAGAACAAAGCTTAAGGACTGACTTTACAAAATTGAAAATTTACTATAAAGTTAGAGTGATCAAGATATTGTGGTATTGGTGAAAGAATAAACAAAGAAAGAACACACAGAACTATAAAAATATATAAAATATAGGGTAAAATCAAATGTGACTTTGGATTTGACAAGGAATCACAATACCAAGCCATAAAAGGAAAACTTATTTTGGATATGATTCAAATTAGAAATTCTGCTCTGTGAAAGACTAAGAAAATGAAAAGCCTAGACAGAAATGATTTGCAAAACACATATATGATGAAGAGTTTGTATTCCAAGTATACAAGGAACTCTTAGAACAAGAAAAGAAACAACCCAATTTAAAAATGGGAGAGAAGTCAGTACAGATACCTCACCCAAAAAAGATATACAAATATGAAGTAATGATATGAATTGCTTAACATTATATGTCATTAGGGAATTTCAAATTTAAACAAGGTGATTTTGAAATGACTAAAATCCATTCAAACTCTCTTTCATTCCTACTGGGAATGAAAAAATCCTACTGCCATTTTAGCAGACATTTTGGCAGTTTCTTAGAAAACTAAGCATAATCTCACCACATGAACCCGCATTGTTGACCTTAGGTATTTGTCCCTCTGAGCTGAAAACACAAAAACCTGCACATTACTTTTTACAGCAATTGTATTCCTAGTTGCCAAATAGAAACAACCAACATATCTTTCAATAGATGAACGGAATTCTGCTACATCCGTATAATGTATTATTATTCAGCATTAAAAAGAAATGAGCTATCTAGCCCCCAAAAAACTTGGAGAAAACTTAAATGCCTATTTCTTAGATAAAGAAGCCAGTATTTAAAGGGTATCTATTGTATTATCCCATCTATTGGACACTCTGGAAAAGATAAAATTATGGAGCCAGTAAAAATATATAAAAATATCAGCATTTGCCAGGGAGCTTTGGTGTGGGAAGGATGAAGAAGAACATGGGGGATTTAGGTCAGTGAAACTATTCTCAGTGATATGACAATGGTAGATATATGTCATCAAGCATTTATCAAAGCCCACAGAACATACAACACAAAAGGGAACCCAAGGTAAACCACGAACTTCAGTGAAGAAAATTATATCCATATTGGTTCATTAGTTGTAACATACATACAACACTGCTGCAAAAGGTTAATAGGGCAGCTATGAGAGCAAGAGGGAAACCTGAGTATGTGTGAACTCTTCTATCCAATTTTTTGCCAGCTGGAAAACTGGACCTGCAAATTCTACTAAATTAAAAACAAAAAAGTATTCTAGGCAGGAGGGCTGGAAGAAGACCTAAGGCAGCTAAAGTCAGAGCGAAGAATCCAGAACCTAAAAATTTAGAGCAGGACCAAAGAGAGACTAGAGGAAAGTGAGGGTTTGGAGACCAGGAAAGAAAAAATTAACTTTCTTTCAAGTGAAGAGTGATTATAAATTCTAACATCTATTTTTTTATTTTTTAATTTTTATTTTTTATTTCTCCAAAACATCATTTTTTTTCCTACTGTACAGCATGGTGACCCAGTTACACATACATGTATACATTCTTTTTTAGCACATTATCATGCTCCATCATAAGTGGCTAGACATAGTCCTCAGTGCTACACAGCAGGATCTCATTGCTAATCCATTCCAAAGGCAATAGTCTACATCTATTAACCCCCAGCTCCCAATCCATCCCTCTCCCCCCTCCACCTCCCCCTTGGGAACCATAAGTCTATTCTATTCTCCAAGTCCATGATACATCCTAACATCTATTTTTCATGTCTAGTATCACATTAATTCTCCCTAAATCCTCCAACAGAGTATTTCTGATTTCTTAGTTATTTAAATAAAGGCTAAATCAGTTAACTTTTCCAATGTCACCTAAATAATAAGCACAGAAGACAGAACTTACTGTTTTCCTAGTAATAGTCATACAATCCAGATGATAGTCTAAGTAAATATTCAGGGGTTTATATTACACTAATAAGTTATAGTTATGTGATTTATATAATTATTTATGTATATACACATACACGTGTGTGTGTGCATGTGAAAGTGATTATGTGTGTGTTGTACATCTTCTTTCTAATGGCGGGGAGAAGCAATAATCCTCTCTCTTCCTTGAAACAAGGCCTTTGATTGACTCTTATTTATTTGTCATGTATTAAATGAGAGTAAGGTGCCATGATGGGTCTTAACAGGAGGAATTTGAATACAGTTAAAAGAGTTTGTGTAAAAGAGTATTAAGAATTTTGTCTGTTCAGTTAGCAATGCTGGGGAAAAGGGCAAGGGATCTGGAGCACAGAAAAAAAGTTGAGTGGGACAGGTAGGCATGAACCAAAGAATTGATAGGAAGTAGAAGTCTTAGGAAAGGAAAAAATTGGATCAAGAATTCAGCAGCAGTTTCAGAGACCTGAATCAAGTGCGCCCCCCGACATGAGCAGGCCAGTGGCATTTGCAGAGAGGACAGGAACTCTGACCACATCACAGAACGTGGTGGAGGCTCAAGTGAGTCACTTCTGACATTAAAGTTATGGTTACGCACAGAAGATGGCAGAATTTTGGGTCATCTGTGTAACATACTCTCAACTTCCAAATTCACTGAAAGATTAATTTTATCTGCTCTAAGGGATCTACAGAAATATTTGCTTTGGTGATATTTGAATAAACCTAAAGGTTTTCATTCATCTTTCACTAACAGTAATTTTTTTTTTTTTTTTTTGTGGCTGTGTCCATCCATGTGGATGTTCCAAGGCCAGGAATGATAGAGACCCCAGCCACAGCTATGACCACGCCAGAACCTTCAACCATTAGGCCACCAGGGAAGTCCTCACTAATAATATTTTATAAACCTCTCTGAGAACATAAATACAAAGGGAGTTATTTTAAAATATTACACTAAATTCATATACAACCATGAAAACATGTCTTTCTATCTTTTCTGTTACCCTGTGTAATACATTGGGAATACAAACTATGTAGGAACACAGATTTTTGATGATTAGTACAACAAAATTTTTGCTGTGTTGTGGTACAGAGGAATTCTTACATAATTATTAAGTGATGTTGTGCTTAGGTTGCTTCTCTCTGTTAAACTCTGTATTCTTGAGTATCATTTCCAAATAAAACAATTTATTAGCAAGGTTAATTTTTGTCTCATTGAAGCTCTAATTTCTTATGCAGGAACTAAAAATTAATGTCACTTCTCTTTAGCTCTTATCAATTGGAAAGATCCAAATCAAAACGGAGCTGATATATTTGTTAACAAATCACAAGGTAGACTGGAATTAATCACAACCCCTTTAAAGCTGCATTGTTTTACACTTTAACACATGTTCAAAACTACTTTTGTTGAAAGAGTCAAAAGAGAAATTACTTTAAAAATCAGAGATCAGGGTTTTACAATTCAACATACAATGAAACACATGTGTTGCCTAAAAGGTTCCATTTTGTCTTGTCATCTTAACTCTATGATCACATTGAACATGAAATGAATGAATTAGATACTTCAATATCTTGCTCAGTGGTTACCTCATAATGTCTCTAATTTTGTTAAAATTACTTTGAGGGGGAAATGTTTGCAAACACCAATTACTAAGACTGAAAGACATTTTCTTTTTCTTTCATTTGAAAGTGGTAAGGCACAATTCAGCTGGATTGGGAAGGCAACACCAGATGCTGAGAAGCTAGAGAAGTTCTGCAGCAAGATTCAACTTCACCAACAATTATTTCCCAAGTACTAATAATACTTTACACATGTGCAGTACTCTCCAGTTTTCAGTGTCCTTATGCATTTGATCGTCACAACTTGGTAAGTATGGCAGAGCAGATTTTATTAGCCCAATACAACAAAAGTGGAAATTGAAACTTAAAGAAGGTTAACTGATGGGACTAACATCACTTTAAAAATGACAAAACAATGGTTAGAATCCACCTCTTTGACTGATGAGGATAAGAATATTCACAGTTGATTATCACATATTGAAATTTTATATTATGTTATATAGAATATTCATTTAAAACAAATGATCTGATCGCAGTTTCAAGCATGATGTACTGAGATGATTGTGACTATTTGGGTAGTGATAGTAGCAATAATAAAGTAACAGTAGTGGTTATCTGTTCAGATCAAGGATAGTACTCAGCATTTAGATGATTATCCTATGTGATTAAGTAGATGATATTTTTATCCCTATTTTATGGATAGAGATATTTAGGCTGAGACTGTAACTGATTTACAGAAGAAGAGTTTCTTATGAGGTAGACCTACCACTGGAATTGAGACCAGAGGCCAGGTTTTAGCCACCATATGGTCTAACTTTTAACTACTACTTCTTGTGTCTCAATTTCAAATCTATAATATAGGTGTGCTTATAAGTCCTGTTTACTGAAAAAAAAAAAAACATTGTTTTTAAATAAGAAATTGGAAATAAAAATCACTTACAAACTGCAAATATGAAACAAATGTCAGCTTTTATGAATTCAAATTCAAATTTGGAATGTTTGTCATTAGTTTTTTTCTTTTCTGTTTTCCTTTTTGGTCTCCAGTTGGCTGTGTTGTCATACTAATGAGTGTAAGTGGTGCAGTTAGGTTTCATGAGCTCCAGTCAGCTCCTTTCTGTCCAAAGACACATTCCCAATCATATTTCTTGGAGCATAGAGAGATAAGTGAAGTTGTGAAACAATCAAGGTAAAGCTATCCTCACCAACTCACAAACAGAAAAGAAAAAATAGTGGTGTATGCTATCTTGACGGTGGGCTCTAACATTATGAAGGATAGAATATTATTTATTTTCTATTTTCATTGAAGTTATTCTTTACTAACTCTGAAACTTTAATATTTGGGCATTGTCTGTAAAATGTGAAAATCTTGAGTATTTTTTCCCACAAATTTGTTAAAAAGAACCTACACATTCAAGTTAAATATGGTGAGCTGTCATCAGCTTCTAACTGCAGAACGAGAGTCTTCAGTAAAATTGGACAGAGGGAACAAATTGCTTATGGCACTTTCCTCTCCACGCCCCCTTGGCTCTAAATCTATGTTGACAAGGTGACTTAACATTAGTTTTATGCTCTTAGAAAAATGTGGCCCTATTTGCATTTGTTGTCATTTTCTTTTTTCTTGCCCAAATGCATTAGTTTACCTTGCAAGAAGACTACAAAAAAATGAAAACTGATGTCATAAAAAGCCTCTTTTTATAAAAATATTGCACAGTTGGCATTGAAGATGAAAACAAATGACATGTGGCAAAACCTAATCAACATGTAGGTAAACATCTTATCTCTTTGTTATAAACTATTAACCTATTTAATTTTCTCCCTTTTCCCCACATTTAATACTTGTTACCTTGTGGCTATACACATGTTGATGATCAGCTAATTTATGCCTTATGTTGTATATAGATTTTAACGGCTGCCAATAATTACGGTGGTAGACAAACGATATTTTTCACTTCTCTGCTCAAAACTAACCATGTGTTCTGCTTTAAAGCAATGTGGTTTTATTTTATGAATTTTCTGCAGGAAAAATAAAAAAAGAAAATCAGAGCTGTGAAATTTGCCATTATTCATGAAAAATTATCCGATGGAAAGTTAAATCTCAAAGAAAGGGAGTAGGATTTCTTTTTACTTTTTAATTTGGCTTTAGCACTAGATATGTGCTCAGAAGATGTTAGAGTCTAAAGATCCCATCTTTTTGTCACATTTTAATAAGTGACAGATAACTGCTGGCTAATAGAAACCCTTATTTAAAATGCCTGTGGGTTTCTTATTTGAACTCTTTACATACAGATGAAACTAGTAATTTCATTTGAAGTTTGACCAGCAATAAAGAATTCAAAGAAGCTTCTCCTTTTAGGTAAACACATTAGTCTTTCAAACATGCACTCAAAAATATATTAAGTTGAACTTAAAAGTATTACAAAAAATACTCATTTAATCTTGAAAGCCAGTTACTTCTGTCTCCTTTCACTCTGCATGTATATCTTTAGTACCTATTAATTTAATTATCTAATGAACTATAGTGTTTTTTATTGGATTATATAGAGATAATTTTCTGCTTATATTAAAAAAAAAAAGATGATGGAAGAGCCTCGAAGTATATAAAAGGACTTATAAACCATTTTTATTTGAACCGTTTCTAGTGACATACTCATAAAGTGTCTTTCCTTGTACTGAAATTTCAAAATATTTTTAATTCCAGCTTTCTTTTCTAAATCTTTTTTTTTTTCTTTGCTTTTTAGGGCCACACCTGCAGAATGTGGAAGTTCCCAGGCTAGGGGTTGAATTGGAGCTTTAGCTGCCAGCCACAGCCACACGGGATCCAAGACGCACCTACAGTCTACACCACAGCTCACGGCAATGCCATATCCTTAACCCACTGAGTGAGGCCAAGGATCGAACCCACATCTTCATGGATACTAGTCAGGCTTATTACCTTTGAACCACAATGGGAACTTCCTTGTTTTCTAATTCTGATTTGATTCTTTATCCTCTCCTTTATTTCCATCCTTTCCTTTTCATTACTGGCTTTGTTCAGAACATATTAAAAGGCAACTGATATTTGCAGTGTAGACAAAATTTTAGCATTATAAAATATCCAGAGAATCCAATAACTTTCAAGATACTTGTATTATGCCATGAACACTGAACATCTGTAAAGATTTTCCATTAATAACAGCATTTGAATACTTTATTGGGTTTAGTAGAAGTTAAGCTGCTACAATAAAGAGGCTCTGTAATAATTTCTTTCAAATATGGAGAGAATGTATTTCCCTGCCCCTTAACAGTCTAAATTGAGTAGTCAACTCCTGGCAGAGTGGTTCTGCCTTCTTTACTACCTGACTTCTAATACTGCTTCTAGATTTGCCTTTCCCCAAGCACTCAGCAAGCACATCTTTGTCTTTTAAAGCAGTGACATCAAGAGTGGCTCACAACAGCTTTCCTGATATATTATTGTCTTAAGTGTACACACAAGGCTGTGCCTGCCTGCAAGTCAGGTAGGAAATGTAGTCATTTCCTCCTATTAATCCTATTGGATTAATATACTCAGAAAAAATTCAGGGAGCCAAAGATGGAGAGAATGGTTACTGAGCAACAGTTTTAGTTCACACCTTCTAAAGAAAAAGCAGTATTTTCCTTCTGAGTTGAATGAAATGACTGCTTATTTTCTTATAACTCTGCATTATCAGTGTGGTACCCTTTAATGTGTATGAGGCATATTAACAAATAAAATATTTTTCTCTAAAATCTTCTGTGGTGAGAAAAAGAAATCAAGACTCATTTTCATCTTTTCCCCTTTTTTTCTATTGTGGTCTAAATTCTTAAAATATAAGCCAACTGGTGTTCTCAAAAGAGCAAATGGTGTTACAACACAATTTTAATCTATTTTTCAATAAACCAACATTGAGTCACAGGCGGTTTGGAAAGAATTAAGACCCACTTGTTTTGAGCTTAACTTTTTCACACAGATCTACTAGAAAAGTTTTAAGCCAAATACCAAATTTCATTTGAAGAAATAGAGTATTTAAATATGGTTTTATCAATGTCATTACAATTACTAATAATATTTGATTAACACTATATATAAAAATTGTCAAAAACTGTTACTGGGAAATTCCTTAGTAAGAGGACAAAATACAAGCTTATAAAACCACTAAAATTCTAGCTTTTTGAAGAATATTATTTTTTCAATTTTTAGTAACAATTATATTCTGACTATGACAATTTCTCTAAAAATAATACTTCAAATGTGAGTGTTTTGAACATTTTATGATGTAGTGGTACTACAATCACTCATTTTCCATTTTTGTTTACTTATACTGTTTTAGTCTATTATAATAGATTGACAAAATAAAATATATAGCTACATACAGTTGTTGATAAAATTTATACACATTCACTAATAGTGTTTGACAGTTGTAAAGTGTATAATTTTCTCTAATTGTGATGAATAAGGAACACTCCATGTAAAAAGTTTTTCACCATGAAACTACTTTTGACATTCTGAAACATTAGATATGTTTCATATTTATGGATAATTACAACAAAATTCTGAAATTTTGTGGTTTTATGGCCACACCTATATGGAAATTTCCAGGCCAGGGACTGGCTGCAGCTGTGGCAACACTGTATCCTTTAACACTTTGCACTGGGCTGGAGATTGAACATGCATCTCTGCAGCAACCTCAGCTTCCACATTAGGATTCTTAACCCACTGTGCCACAGAGGGAACTCCCTTAAATTCTGAAGTTTTTAAAACTAGATCCTGTTAAAACGAAAGTTGTCTTTCATGTGCATGTTATGCAAAATCATCAGTCCTGCCATGATTATCATAAACAATTTTACCTAAAAGCTATTTTTGAGGAAAACACTTGAAAATATGTATTAAAAAATGCTACACCATAAACTTTAACTTTTCTCCTTCTGAGACTTTAATTATATGAACTTTAGACAATTTGATAATGTTCCCCAAGCCCCCCAGCTTCTGTTTATTTTAGTCTTTTTCTCCTGTGTGTTCTTCATACTGACTATAGTTATACTGATTTATTTTCAAGTTCACTGACTCATTCCTGCCATTTCTATTCTGCTGTTGAACCTGTTGATCCTATACAGTGACTTTTTTTAAATAATGTATTTTTTAGTGTAAAGTTTCTATTTGTTTCTCTTTCATTGTTTCCATGTCTCTACTGAAAAGTCTTGTCTCTCCATTCATTTCAAGAGTGTTCACCTTTACCTCATGGGATATGATTATAATCTTTTTTAAAATCTGATAATTCCAACATTTAAATACTATGTTGTGGCTGGCACCTGTGGACTGTCTTTTTCTGCTGAGAAGTAGTCACATTCTTTTTTTTGATTTTATGTCTTTTGTCTTATATCTGAAAATTTTGACAGTCATTGTGAGATTTTAGATTTTGCTAAAAATCCTCTGCAGGATGTTGGCTTTTTTATTTCTTTGTTCATTTCAGTAAGCAGTTACCCTGCTTAGGTTTGGAGCTCAAATTCTCTTTCTGTCTATGGGTAGTGCATTCCAATGGCAGTTCAGTTCTCAAATCCTTTCCTGTGCTTTCTGGGCCCTTCCTATGCATGTACCACTCATGAGATAATGGGATACTTGCGAAGTATGTTACGTAGTAGTTCAGTTTTCTTTTTTCTTTTTATTTCTTTGTATTACTTTTTTCTTTTTAATTATTTAATACTGTACAGCATGGTGACCCACTTGCACATACATGTATACATTCTTTTTTCACACATTATCATGCTCCATTCTAAGTGACTAGACATAGTTCCCAGTGCTACACAGCTGGATCTCATTGCTAATCCGTTCCACAGGCAATAGGCTGAATCTATTAACCCCAAGCTCCCAATCCATCCAACTCCCACACCCTCCCCCTTGGCAACCACAAGTCTATTCTCCAAGTCCATGATTTTCTTTTCTGTGGAAAGGTTCATTTGTGCCATGAATTAGATTCAAGATATAAGTGATATCATATGGTATTTGTTTTTCTCTGACTTATTTCACTCAGGATGAGAGTCTCTAGTTCCATCCATGTTGCTGCAAATGGCATTATTTGGTTCTTTTTTATGGCTGAATTGTATTCCATTATGTATATAGAATATTTCTTCCAAATCCAATCATCTATCAATGGACATTTGGGTTGATTCCATGTCATGGCTATTGTGAATGGTGCTGCAATGAACATGTGGGTCCATGTGTGTGGATATATGCCTAAGGTTGGGACTGCTGGGTCATATGGTAGTTCTAAGATAACTCCTTACTGTTCTCCAGTGTGGGTATCCCAGCTTACATTCCCATCAACAGTGCAGGAGGATTCCTTTTTCTCTACATCCCCTCCAACATTTGTTATTTGTGGCTTATTAATGATGGCCATTCTGACTGGTGTGAGGTGGTATCTCATGGTAGTTTTGATTTGCATTTCTCTAATAATCAGGGATGATGAGCATTTTTTCATGTGCTTCTTGGCCATCTGTATGATCTGCCTTGGAGAAATGTCTATTCAGGTCTTCTGCCCATTTTTCCATTGATTGATTGGTTTTTTTGCTGTTGAGTTGTATAAGTTGTTTATATATTCTAGAGATTAAGCCCTTGTCAGTTGCATCATTTGAAATTATTTTCTCCCATTCTGTAAGTTGTCTTTTTGTGTTCTTTTTGGTTTCCTTTGCTGTGCAAAAGCTTGTCAGTTTGATTAGGTCCCATTGGTCTATTTTTGCCTTTATTTCTGTTGCTTTGGGAGACTGACCTGAGAAAACATTTTTAAGGCTGCTGTCAGAGAGTGTTTTGCCTATGTTCTCTTCCAGGAGTTTGATGGTGTCTTTTCTTATATTTAAGTATTTCAGCCATTTTGAGTTTATTTTGGTGCATGGTGTGACGGTGTGTTCTAGTTTCACTGATTTGCATGCAGCTGTTCAGGTTTCCCAGGAATTCTTGCTGAAAAGACAGTCGCACTTCTGTATACTAACAATGAAATATTAGAAAAGGAATTCAAGACCCTCGCCAAAGTGGGTATAGAGGGAACATTCCTGAATATAATCAAAGCCATTTATGATAAACCCACAGCAAATATAATACTCAATGGGGAAAAACTGAAAGCCTTCTCACTCAAATCTGGAACAAGACAGGGATGCCCACTCTCACCACTGCTCTTCAACATCGTTTTGGAAGTCTTAGCCACAGCAATTAGACAAACAAAAGAAATAAAAGGCATCCATATAGGAAGAGAAGAGATCAAACTGTCACTGTATGCAGATGACATGATACTATACCTAGAAAACCCTAAGGACTCAACCCCAAAACTCCTTGAACTGATTCATAAATTCAGCAAAGTAGCAGGATATAAGATTAACATTCAGAAGTCAGTTGCATTTCTGTATACCAGCAATGAAACATTAGAAAAGGAATACAAAAATACGATACCTTTTAAAATTGTACCTCACAAAATCAAATACCTCGGAATACACCTGACCAAGGAGGTAAAGGACCTATGTGCCGAGAACTATAAAACTTTAATCAAAGAAATCAAAGAAGATGTAAAGAAATGGAAAGATATTCCATGTTCCTGGATTGGGAAAATCAATATTGTAAAAATGGCCATACTACCCAAAGCAATCTACAGATTCAATGCAATCCCTATCAAATTACCCATGACATTTTTCACAGAACTAGAACAAACAATCCAAACATTTATATGGACCCACAAAAGACCCAGAATCGCCAAAGCAATCCTGAGAAACAAAAACCAAGCAGGAGGCATAACTCTCCCAGACTTCAAGAAATACTACAAAGCCACAGTCATCAAAACAGTGTGGTATTGGTACCAAAACAGACAGACAGACCAATGGAACAGAATAGAGAACCCGGAAATAAACCCTGACACCTATGGTCAATTAATCTTTGACAAGGGAGGCAAGAACATCAAATGGGAAAAAGAAAGTCTATTCAGCAAGCATTGCTGGGAAACCTGGACAGCTGCATGCAAAGCAATGAAACTAGAACACACCCTCACACCATGCACAAAAATAAACTCCAAATGGCTGAAAGACTTAAATATACGACAGGACACCATCAAACTCCTAGAAGAAAACATAGGCAAAACACTCTCTGACATCCACATCATGAATATTTTCTCAGGTCAGTCTCCCAAAGCAATAGAAATTAGAGCAAAAATAAACCCATGGGACCTCATCAAACTGACAAGCTTTTGCACAGCAAAGGAAACCCAAAAGAACACAAAAAGACAAATTACAGAATGGGAGAAAATAGTTTCAAATGATGCAACTGACAAGGGCTTAATCTCTAGAATATATAAGCAACTTATACAACCCAACAGCAAAAAAACCAATCAATCAATGGAAAAATGGGCAAAAGACCTGAATAGACCTTTCTCCAAAGAAGATTTACAGATAGCCAACAAACACATGAAAAAATGCTCAACTTCGCTGATTATAAGAGAAATGCAAATCAAAACTACCATGAGATACCACCTCACACCAGTCAGAATGGCCATCATTAATAAATCCACAAATAACAAGTGCTGGAGGGGCTGTGGACAAAAGGGAACCCTCCTGCACTGTTGGTGGGAATGTCAACTGGTACAGCCACTATGGAGAACAGTTTGGAGATACCTTAGAAATCTATACATAGAACTTCCATATGACCCCGCAATCCCACTCTTGGGCATCTATCCGGACAAAACTCTACTTAAAAGAGACACATGCACCCGCATGTTCATTGCAGCACTATTCACAATAGCCAGGACATGGAAACAACCCAAATGTCCATCGACAGATGATTGGATTCGGAAGATGGGGTATATATACACAATGGAATACTACTCAGCCATAAAAAAGGATGACATCATGCCATTTGCAGCAACATGGATGGAACTAGAGAATCTCATACTGAGTGAAATGAGCCAGAAAGACAAAGACAAATACCATATGATATCACTTATAACTGGAATCTAATATCCAGCACAAATGAACATCTCCTCAGAAAAGAAAATCATGGACTTAGAAAAGAGACTTGTGGCTGCCTGATGGGAGGGGGAGGGAGTGGGAGGGATCGGGAGCTTGGGCTTATCAGACACAACTTAGAATAGATTTACAAGGAGATCCTGCTGAATAGCATTGAGAACTATGTCTAGATACTCATGTTGCAACAGAAGAAAGGGTGGGGGAAAAACTGTAATTATAATGTATACATGTAAGGATAACCTGACCCCCTTGCTGTACAGTGGGAAAATAAAATAAAAAAAAAAAAAGAAAGAAAAGGAATACAAAAACACAATACCTTTTAAAATTGCACCACAAAAAATAAAATCAAATACTTGGGAATACACCTGACCAAGAAGGTAAAAGACGTATATGCTGAGAACTACAAAACATTAATCAAGGAAATTAAAGAAGATGTAAAGAAATGGAAAGATAGCCCATGTTCTTGGGTTGGAAAAATTAATATTACAAAAATGGCCATACTGCCCAAAGCAATCTAGATTCAATGCAATCCCTACCAAATTACCAATGACATTTTCCACAGAACTAGAAGAAACAAAGCAGGAGGCCTAACTCTCCCAGACTTCAGGCAATATTACAAAGCCACAGTCATCAAGATAGTGTGGTACTGGTACCAAAACAGACGGACAGAACAATGGAACAGAATAGAGAACCCAGAAATAAACCCAGACACCTATGGTCAATTAATCTTTGACAAAGGAGGCAAGAACATAAAATGGCAAAAAGACAGTTCAGCAAGTATTTCTTGTGAAGCATATTGAATTGACCCAAATAATAGGATAGACTTAAAGAAAAAGGAATTTTTTTCCAATTATTTTATTCTTGAAAACAGATAAATGAAGAGAAAATGTCAATGGTCTTGCCATTGGAAACTTTGGAAAATTTTAAGATTTGAATTGTATTTTATTGTTTTTCAACTGAAGCTTAGTATCTCCTATAGACACCAGGAGAGAGGTTCCCTATAATTTCTCAAAATCTCAGATCATCTTGCATATTATCTGATTTAGTTTATTTCAATAAACTGCAGTAAATAAAGTAATAATTCAGTAGTGTCATTTTTACTAAGAAGAAATAACAGATTTCATTCACAATCTTGAAACTCTATGGAAAGGAGAATTATAATTTCTAGGCTACCATCCATTATGACAGCTAATTTATCAATTCAGAAATGATGCAATTTTAGTTTGAAATTAGGGAAAAATAATTCATTCACCATACAATGTATTTCATTCATATGCCACTTAAGATTATGGCTACTGATTTTATTGATGGGTGGCTTGAGTTGGATTTATGTATGGAAATTCAAATATTGTACCTTAGAAATCACTTATTTATAAGTACAAAACTTTACATCTCCAGTGATACTTCTGTTTTTCTAACCCCCTTACATATTTAAAATCCTATTATCTAACTCAGAGGCACACAGCAGTAGGAAGAGGGAAATAATTATTATTATAATGTTTATTTTTAAACAAGTATATTTACTAATGGGAGATGGTATGAACAAGGGGAAAAGGAGAATAGTAAGTGTAAATATTCCTAGGAGAAAAATGAAAAACAAAGTAATAGCTAAGTTTTAAAATTTCATTTCATTGATTCCTTCTGTGATCACACACTGAGTCGCCACTAGGAACAAAACTAAGCACAGCACTGAGTACTAAATTAGACAAGATACCTCATCAAGAAAGTATCTCAGTCATGTGGACACTATGCCTACAGCAGTGGGTACTGAGAATTTCATCAACATGAGGAAGAGATCCATAGCAGCAAAACACAATGATTTCTTGAACACAGGCAGAAGTAGTGGAATGAAGAGAAAGGTAAATAAAAACGCTAAAAACCTGGGACATATAGTACTTGGTAATTGGAGGAAAGAAAAAAATGAGCTTGACTCTAAATTTTCCTTTTGGCAATTAAAGATATGTTAGATATCATAATTGGATAATATGCCATTAAAATAATAATAATAAATGGGAGAAGAGATGGGATGCCTCTTGAGGCCTTTGCCAATCTGTCTTATGTTGCCAATCTACCTAGTTCTAGTTCTAGCAGCAGTCTTCTTCAGGTGAAATTTATTTTTTTTCATTTTTTTAAATTGAGGTATAGTTAATTTACAATGTTTTGATAGTTTTAATTGTACAGCAAAGCGATTCAGTTATACATATATAAATTCTTTTTCAGATTATTTTCCATTATAGGTTATTACAATATATTGAGTATTGTTCCCTATGCTGTACAGTTGTTTACCTATTTTATATATAGTAGTATGTATATGTTAATCTATCTTTGATATCGTTGCTAAGTTAAGCTTCTTTAGCTATTGTCTTAACCACACTACTTAGTTTAACTAGCATGTACATTTAACTACCCATAAATTCTAAACTACGCCAGTTTCAAAGCCCCCCATTATCTTGTCTCAAGCTTTCTCCTTTTATTTACAACAAATTTTTACCTTTATTCTTATTAGGAAGATAAGAGCAAAATCCCGGGCAAGAGGTGAAGAAGGAAGCAAACTGGTTACTTCATCATACTTCTGGCTACAACAGGTGTGGGTGGCAGAAATAGACAGTGGTTTGAAGTAATTGACTGTTAGTCAAAAGAAGAGATGCTTATTTGTGTGATACAGGCCAATTGTCCTCTGGGAGGGTTAAGTATACATGTCATTGGTAAGCACACCAAGCCTTTTCTGTGATAAAGTCTACTCGCCTCCCAGCCCTATTTGCTATGAACATGCCTCCTTTGAATCTGATGCTCCAGTCATACCAAACAGTTTACTGGTACTAGAACAGGCCTGTCCCTATGGTGTAATAGACATAATGAATTTAACATGTCCAGAAGAAACTCAGTTTCTCAACACTAATCTAATCATCACAGTAAATGGAAACACTATGTTTCAGTTGCTCAAATCTCTAAAACTTGCAGTTTTCACTAGCCATTAGCCAATCCTCTTAAAACTACATTCAAAGTTCATGTGAATCTGACTCCTTCTCACTATATAAATGCTAGTATCCTGGTCCTAGCACTGCTATATATCATATAGGTTACTGGGAAAACATGTTTTGTTTCCCTGCTTCCACCCCTGCCTCAGAGACTAATCAGACTTAGACAGAGTTCTTTAAAATTTAAATCAGATAAAAACACACCATTATTCAAAATCCTCCAGTCAGTATAAAATCCAGAATTCTTCCTGTGCACGACAAGGCCATTCCTGTTCTCTCCACTTCCCTTTTCTCCTCTCATCTCCTTCAAGTCCTAACTCTCTCTCCCTCACTCACTCATGTCTGCCACATCAGCTTCCTTGTCCCTTCTGAAACATGTTATCCAAATTCCTGCCTCCTAGTCTCTGCCCCTTCTGTTTCTCCTACTTGAAGAGTTATTCTACCCTCCTTGCTCTCTTACTCCCTGAAAGTCTACTAAAATGTCATCTTCTTAATGGACTAGTCTTCTAAAATTGTACCACTTACCCAGTCCCTCTCTATCCCCTTACTCTGCTTTTCTATATAGAATCAGTCACTATCTATTACATATATTAGCTTAATTTTTATAGTCTTTTGCAAGTTTTATGAAACCAGAAATTCTTTATGTTTTGTTCTATACAGTGTCTGCAAGGGCTTGGCATTCAATAATTTTTAAAAAAACCAAATGAAGAAATGCATCATGCCTAGCAGGCTGTTTCAGATCTGTGTGCCTCTCCACCAGCTTTTCCCTCTGTCCAGAATGCTTATGGTCCATATCCAGGTCCCAGATATCTGGTGAATAAATCCTTTTCAACCTTTCTAGAGACTTAGATACTCTCTTCCTTCTAAAAATTCTTCTTAAACTCTCCACAGGTCAAACTCCCCATTCTTTCCTCTGCCCACCTATGGTGAGTTCAGTGAACTCGGTTGGTATCTCCTGTATTACTTAGGTGTCTTTAATGATTTATATGTGGGGATGGGATTAAGATGGCGGAATAGAAGGAATGGAGCTCAACTTCTCTCCTAAAAACAACAAAATTCACAACTAAAGACTGAGCAATATTCACTCAAATGGACCAGAAACCTTAAAAAAGATATCCTGATCCAGAAGAAAAAGAGGAGGATACATCAAGAGGTAGGAGGGGAGATTTCACGATATAAACAACCCCATGCCTCCTGGGTGGGAAGCTCCACAGACTTAAAACTAACTGGTTCACAGAGACTCACCTAGAGGAGTAAGAGCTCTGAGCCCCACATCAAACACTCACGTGTGGGGATCTGGAATGGGGAGAAAGAGCCCCTGGAGCATCTGGCATTGAAGGCCAGTGGGGCTTGTGTGCAGGAGCCCCACAGGACTGCGGGAAACAGAGACCCCATTCTTAAAAGGTGCACACGGACTTTCATGTGCACTGGGTCCCAGGGCAAAGCGAGGTCTCTATAGGAATCTGGGTCAAACCTGATAGCAGTTCTTAGAGGAGAACCTGGGAAAACAGGGGTGAATGTGGCTTGTTGTGAGGGAAGGACATTGAAAGCAAAGCTTTTGGGAATATTCAGCAGCCATGCCTTTCTCTGGAGGTGGCCATTTTGGGAAAATATGTCCCCCCCTTGGTCAGCTGCTGGGCAGCCCCAGGGCAAACAACCACCCAGGTGGGATCACAGCCCTGCCCCTCAGTAAACAGGCTACCTTAAGACCCTCAGGCACACAGCTGCCTCAAACCCCATCCAGAAACTAAGCCCCATCCACCAGAGGGATTAGAATCGGCTCCACCTACCAGAGGGCAGGCATCAGACCCTCCAATCAGGAAGCCTACAGCAAGCCCCCATACTGACTTCAGCCACAGGGGGTGCAAACATCAGAAGTAAGAGATGCTACAACTCTACTCTCTGTAAAAAGGTCACCACACCAAAAACCTATAAAAATGAAAAGACAGAGAACTATAACTCAGATGAGGGAGAAAGGAAAAACATCAGAAAAGCAGCTAAGCAATGAGGAGATTCTCAGCCTCCAGGAAAAAGAGTTGAGACTGTTGATGCTGAAGATGATGCAAGACACTGGAAATAAACTGGAGGCAAGATGGATAACTTACAGGAAACACTGAGCAAAGAGATAGATATAACACTTAAGAAGAGATGCAAAATACAATAACTGAAATAAAAAATTTACTAGAAGCAGCTAACAGCAGAATACAGGAGGCAGAAGAATGAATAAGTGAGGTGGAAGACAGATTAGTGAAAATGACAGATGCAGAACAGAAAAGAGAAAAAAGACTGAAAAAAAAACCCATCTGATCCTCTCCATAGATGTGGAAAAAGCCTTTGACAAAATCCAACACCCATTTCTGAGAAAAATCCTTCAGAAAGTGGGCATAATGGGAACCTACCTCAACATGATAAAGGTTATATATGACAAACCCACAGCAAACATCATTCTCAATGGTGAAAAGCTGGAGGAATTCCCGCTGAGATCAGGAACAAGACAAGGATGTCCCTTCTCGCCAGTACTCTTCAACATAGTTTTGGAAGTCCTAGCCACAGCAATCAGAGAAGTAAAAGAAATAAAAGGAATCCAAATTGGTAAGGAAGGAGTAAAACTATCCCTATTTGCAGATGACATAATACTATACCTAGAGAAGCCTAACTCTACCAGAAAACTGTTAGAGCTCATCCACGAATTTGGCAAAGTCGCAGGATACAAAATCAATACACAGAAATTGACGGCACTTCTATACACTAACAATGAAAGAGCAGAAGAAGAAATTAGGCAAGCAATCCAGTTTACCATCGCGTCCAAAAGAATAAAATACCTAGGAGTAATCCTACCGAAAGAGACAAAAGACCTGTACTCTGAAAACTACTTGACACTGATGAAAGAAATCAAAGATGACACAAATAGATGGAAAGATATACCATGCTCGTGGATTGCAAGAGTTAATATTATCAAAATGACTATACTTCCTAAGGCAATCTACAGATTCAATGCAATCCCTAGCAAATTACCAAGGACACTGTTCACAGAACCTGAACAAAATATTGTAAAGTTTGTTTGGAAGCACAGAAGACCCAGAATAGCCAAAGACATCCTGAAAAAGAAAATTGGAGCTGGAGGAATCAGGCCCCCGGAATTCAGGCTATACTACAAAGCAACAATCATCAAAACTGTATGGTACTGGCACAAAGACAGACATATAGATCAGTGGAACAGGATAGAAAGCCCAGAATTCAACCCATGCACTTACAGCCAACTCATCTATGACAAAGGAGGAAAGGATATACAATGGAGAAAGGACAGCTTGTTCAATAAGTGGTGCTGGGAAAACTGGACAGCCACATGGGAAAGAATGAAATGAGAACACTCCCTAACACCATACACAAAAATAAACTCCAAATGGATTAAAGACCTAGATATAAGACCAGACACTATCAAACTCTTGGAGGAAAACCTAGGCCAAACAATTTCTGACATAAACGACAGCAACATCTTCTCAGATCCACCTCTGAGAGTATGGACAATAAAAAGAAAAATAAACAAATGGGACCTACTCAAACTTCAAAGTTTCTGCACAGCAAAGGAAATCCTAAACAAAACGAAAAGACAACCCACAGAATGGGAGAAAATCTTTGCAAGTGAATCGACTGACAAGGGATTGATCTCCAACATTTACAAACTTCTGCAGCTCCATACCAAAAAAACAAATGACTCCATCAAAAAGTGGGCAGAAGATCTACACAGACAGTTCCCCAAAGAAGACATACAGATGGCCGAGAAAGACATGGAAAGATGTTCAACATCACTCAGTATTAGAGAAAGGCAAATCAAAACCACTCTGAGAGACCACCTTACACCAGCCAGAATGGCCATCATCCAAAAGTCTACAAACAATAAGTGCTGGAGAGGGTGTGGAGAAAAAGGAACCCTAGTACACTGTTGGTGGGATTGTAAATTGGTGCAACCACTGTGGAAAGCAGTATGGAGATGCCTCAGAAAACTAAACATAGAACTACCATGTGATCCAGCAATCCCACTCCTGGGCATCTATCCAGAGAAAACCAGGACTCACAAGGACCTGTGTACTCAGATGTTCATTGCAGCACTATTTACCACAGCCAAGACATGGAAACAACCTAAATGTCCATCGACAGAGGAGTGGATAAAGAAGATTTGGTACATATACACAATGGAATATTACTCAGCCATTACAAAGAACGAAATACCAGCATTTTTAGCAACATGGATGGACCTAGAAAGTATCATGCTAAGTATAGTCAGCCATACAATGAGATACCAACATCAAATGCTTTCACTGACATGTGGAATTGAAGAAAGGACAGACTGAACTTCTTTGCAGAACGGATGCTGACTCAGATATTTAAACACTTACGGTCTCTGGAGGAGACAGTTTGGGGGGTGGGAGGATGTGCTTGGGCTGTGGGATGGAAATCCTGTGAAACCAGATTGTTATGATCATTATACAGCTACAGATGTGATAAATTCATTTGAGTAATAAAAAAATCTGGAAAAATTTATATGTGGAAAAACACTGTGTGGATGGAAGACCCATACTCACACGCCCAAAGTATATCTGTCATGTAGTAAGCACTTAATGATTACTTATTAAATCAATATAAATGGAAATGACCTCTATTTTGAATATTCTCTTGAAAAGTCAATGGATGAAGAACTAAAGATCCCCCATGTGTTAACTTTTTGTGTCCTGAATAATGTATATTTAATAATAACCGTGAGAATCAAAATAATGCTGATGACTTATTATACATTGTAATCATTCCAAGGATTTTAGAAGCAATAGCTCATTCAATCCTTTGAACTGATGAACTGTTATCATGTTAATTTTATGCTTGAGGAACTGAGGCACCTCTGCTAAGCAGCTTATCCTCACTCACTAGGGATCAGACCAGGTATCTGCCTTCAGACCCTCTCCCTTCATCACTAGTTCACTGTAGAGTCTTTTTCATGGTACAAGACTATTTCATTTTATTGCAAGATGTATGAGGAGAAACTTTTTTTTGGGGGGGGGGGTCTTTTTTTTTTTTTTTTTTTTTTTTGTCATTTCTTGGGCCGCTCCCGAGGCATATAGAGGTTCCCAGCCTAGGGGGTCTAATTTAAGGAGCTGTAGCTGCTGGACTATGCCAGAGTCACAGCAACACAGGATCCGAGCTGCGCCTGCAACCCACACCACACCTCACGGCGACGATGGAACCTTAACCCACTGAACAAGGCCCGGAATTGAACTCACAACCTCATGGTTCCTAGTCGTATTCATTAACCACTGAGCCACAACGGGAACTCCAAAGAGAAACATTTTTGACAGATGTAAGTGCTAATTAACTACCAAACAAAATCTCAGTGCAATTTCAATGGGGTTGGCATGATACCAATCTTTTTCTGTTGTTCTAATTTTTTCCACCCAAATAACTGGACTTCATTGATCTCTGATGTGTCTCATTGATTTTTGTTGTTGCTGTTTTGTTAGATGCGCTCACAGCATATGGAAGTCCCCAGGCTAGGGGTTGAAGCAGAGCTGTAGCTGCCTGCCTACGCCACAGGAACTCAGGATTTAAGCCATGTCTGCCACCTACACCACAGATCATGGCAATGGTGGATCCGCACCCACTGAGTAAGGCCAAGGATCAAACCCGCTTGCTCATCGTTACTAGTTGGATTTGTTTCTGCTGTGCCACAACAGTAACTCCTGATGTGTCTGTATTTTATCAAGGCACATTCTATATGGTTGGTTGTTTCAATCTTAAAAGACTTGATTATTTTTTAACTGAAGTATAGTTGATTTACAATGTTCTATTAAAGGTGTGCAGTGTAATGATTCAATCTTTTTATAGATTATACTCCATTTGAAGTTATTATAAAATATTTGCTATATTCCCTATGCTTAATAATATATTCTTGTAGCTTATTAATTTTATATACAGTTGTTTGCCCCTCTGATATCCCTTCCTCTATCTTCCCTCTCCCAACTCCTCCCCCCACTGGTAATTACTAGTTTGTTCTGTGTCTCTGGGTCTGTTTTCTTTTGCTACATACATTCCTTTGTTTTATTTTTTAGATTCCACATACTAGTGACAACACACAGTATTTATCTTTCTCTGCCCGATTTGCTTCACTAAGCTTAATATCCTCTAGGTTCAGCCATATTCTTGCAAGTGGCAAAACTTTGTTTTTTTTTTAATGGGTAATTCCAATATATTACATTTTTTTTTTTCCATTCATCTATTGGTGGACACTTTGGTTGCTTCCTTATCTTGGCTACCGTAAATAATGCTACAATGAACCTAAGGGTGCTTACATTTTTTTACATTAATGTTATTGTTCTTGTTTACAGACACTTACTCAGGAGTGGAATTCATGGATCATACTGTAATTCTTTTTAATTGTTTGAGGAATCTTCATACAGTTTTCCATAATGGCTGTACTAATTTACATTCCCACCAGTAGTGAACTAGGGTTACCTTTTCTCCATATTCCCATCAACATTTTTTATTTGTTCTTTTTGAGGATAGCCATGCTAACAGGTGTGAGGTGATTTCTCCTTGTGGTTTTAATTTGCATTTACCTGATGATTAATGGCACTGAGCATATTTAATTTTTTCATATATATATATGAACTTTTCATAGTTAATTATTTGTATATAATCGAAACCAAGAATTACACAGGTATGACTGACAAGGTCTCTCCCAGGGATAGGTAAATAAAGGTTACTATTTTATTCCCACAAAGTATTTTAAGGGACAATTATATTAAAAGGAAAATTCTTCAACACATTCACAAATAAGCATAACTACCTCATCTGTTGTATTAAATTGTCCTAAGTAGGACAAAGTAGGGGGCATATATAGCTTTTGAAACAATTCCCTTGATTGTAGCTTTAGGGACTTTATTTAACTTTCTCTGGTCTTCATAGTTCTAAGCAAGAACTTGACATTCACTTTAAGTCATTAGCATTACTCTGTTAGAGAATATTTACGAGAAATGGTGACATGTTTTATTTAGAGAAATCAAAAATGAAAATATTCATATATAAATGATTAAATTTAATGGGTGAATTTAGCAGGGTAGCTATATTTATAGCTATCTCAATTTGGAATATGATTATATTTCTATGTGGAACAATAAGTGTTTAATAATGTTTGAGACATTTTTCAAGTTTCTCATTATGGAAAATTTAAATTTCATCAATATATAGTTTATAAAAAATGTACTTTCTGTTCTTATCAACTCATGACCAATCTTGATTTCTCTATAGCCCTTAACAATCTTTGCTACTTCTGATTTTATAAAAGTATCAAAAAACCAATTAGTCTTTAATATTTCAGTATGTATCTATAAATAAATACTCATCTTGAAGCATCATATTTATATTATCAAAACAATTAAAGATAATTCTTATTATGAAATATCCAGTTACTGTTTAAATTCCCTGATGGTTTCAAAATTTCTTTTATAGTGTATTTGATAGAATCAAGGCATCTGTTAGAATCAAGATACAAATAAAATCCACATTACAATTATATTAAGTAAAATCTCTTATTTCCAACCCCTTTTTTCCTAAAGTTTTTTTTTTCCCCCCCCTTAAAGACTATTGGCTGAAAAGACTGCCATTATCCTGTTTAATTTCCTGGAGTATAAAGTTTGCTAATTGCTTCCCTTTGGTAGTTTTTAAATTGTATTCTATTTCTTGTATTTCCTAGAAGCTGGCAGTTAGATTTAGAGGCCCGATCACATTCTGGTTTCAATTTTGGTAACAATACTTTGTATGTAGCATTGTGTACCTGTGGTCCTAGGATGCATAATTTTATGAGCTACAGAATGTAGAATGTGGCCTCCACCTAGGTTTCTTTGCCTCCTAGATTAACTAAATTCATTCTGAGATTAACTGAATCATATATTGCTGCCTTAGTAAAAATATGAAGCTCTTGTTTTATTGAAAACTTATTGAAATACAGATTGTTAATCTGCTAGAAAATTGTCAAACATTACTGATTAGGAAGACTTTTAACTCCTTGGTCCACTTACTTGCTTTTTTTTAAGATTGATTTTCTCTTATATCATTAGCTGTCAACAAATATTTATACGTCAGACATGTATTCAAAAATCCTTTTGATCTGTAATTAGTGCCTAAAAATTTTAAGAGAAGCATATTGAAGCATCTGGAATCTAGGGGATGAACTGACCACAAATGTTGATCATTTAGTTTTCTTTCCAGTGCCAGTTCAAAGTGCATGTAAATCCTGAGATATAGTTACTTGAGTTTTCAAATTGCCCAGGACATAGTTCATGTAGATTCCTGAGCATAGATTTCCTTTTCTTCCAGGTTATTAATCACAAAACATTTACTTGTGAAAACACTCAACAGAAAGTCATTTATGTACCCTTATGGATATTTCTACTCTGATGAATTCAACGCCATGTGTGTGGTCAACAAACATCATTAAAGAAGTCTGTATGCAGTCACTTTGGATTTTTTCCTAAGTGCTATTTACTGCCAGTTCTAAATAGACCCTGATGATTTGCATGGTTTATTCAGGGTGTCACTTGGAATTAAACTAATATCTCTTTAGAGACTATAAATATAAAACTGTATTCAGATAACATTTTGCCAAATGGCATAAAGTGTTACATCAGGTGTAGGAAAAAATAGAAAGAAATGCAATTTGAAAGTCTAAAGATCAAAGACAGAAACATAGGGGATAGAGAAATAACTACAGAAGATACAGAGATGGAACACTCAAAATCTCCAATTTACATCTGAAGGGGAGCTAAGAAATTCAACCTATAGACTGAATTAAATTTGTGGAAGGTCTGACACACAAGGATGCATTAAAAAGCAAATACGAAAAAAATGAAAATGTAAAACCCTACAGTATAGACAGGTCTGCACTGCTGGGCTTTTGGCTTCAGCATCCATGTCCCTCTATTTCAAAGTTAAAAAATAATTTGGGAGTTCCCATAGTGGTGCAGTGGTTAACGAATCTGACTAGGAACCATGTGGTTGCGGGTTCGATCCCTGCCCTTGCTCAGTGGGTTAAGGATCTGGCGTTGCCGTGAGCTGTGGCGCAGGTTGCAGACGTGGCTCAGATCTCGCGTTGCTGTGGCTCTGGCGTAGGCCGGCAGCTACAGCTCCGATTGGACTCCTAGCCTGGGAACCTCCATATGTTGTGGGAGCGGCCCAAGAAATGCCAAAAAGACAAATAATAATAATAATAAAATAATAATTTGTTTCTAAAGCAGGTTTATTCTCCCCTGTTTCTGAGATGTAACTTTACCTTATGTATTAATATGCGAAGTCTATTAAATTCTCTAGAAGAAACCTGACTCTAATTTTATGCCCTGTGCCCTGGTTCTACTTAAAGAACTTATACATATTTATCAAATGTAGTCCTTCTATTTTTTTCAGTATGAGGGAGGCACTGTATGTTCCTCTGTAAAATTGTAGTCATTTTTATAGCTGAAGGACCTGAGTTTTCTCTGCCCTGGGCTGATTCCTGCTACTGAGCAGCTCCTCATGCAAGACCCTCTCTGTTTCTTATCTCCCTCTTTGCCTGTCTATACACTTCTAATACCTAGTCCTGGACTTTCAGTCAATGCTGTAGAAATCCCTTGTTAGAACTTCTGATGCCATGTTCTGTTGCCATTTGTTTTAAATATTGTATTCTGCCTGCCAGATCTGATTTCTACCTGTAGTTTTATCTATCCTCAGAGACTTGTTGTATTTGAACTTTTCATCTGGATCCAGTTTGAAAATGTCATCTCCTTTTAAGATGGCGATTTTAGGCTACTTAAAAAGTATGCACAACTGTGGTCATAAAATAACCATTTTCCCATTGTCCCACAAAAGTATCCATGTTCCACTGGCATCTCAGTGACTGAATTAGAAATGCTGCTGTTAACTGCCCTCCCATAAACACTCCCAAGGTAAACTCTGTGAATGCCATCACCATGTAGAGCCACTGCCCCACTCCCTCTGTGGTACTCTACCTAACCCACATCTCTCTCCCCAGACACCATCAACAGAGGTAATTCCCCATCACATTGCTCCTCCCCTGTAAGTATCTCTAGGTCTCTGTAGGAACAAAGGATCTAGAAATCCCTAAACCTTATCTTCCCTCCTACTTATTCTTAGAAGAGGGTATAATACTGATGAAGCTGCTGGGATTGGGGCTGGTAGCTCAAGGTAGCTATGACCTGAATCAGAATTTTAGGTAAGTTTCCATAGAAGCACTGCTGTGTATTTTTTATTAATTTCATTTAGTCATTCAATATACATTTCTTCTGTACTAACCATGAACCAAGCACCATAATTAATAACAATTTGTTTTTCTTTTTTTTTTTATTTTTTTTTATTTTTTGGCCATGCCAGCAGCATGTAGACATTCCTGGGCCAGGAACTGAACCCACATCACAGCAGTGACCCAAGCTGCTGCAAATGACAATGCTGGATGCTTAACCCACTGTACCATGAGAAAACTCCAAAAATTTGTTTCTTAAATATTATTTTTCCATTAGGTTTACATTATAGGTTTAATAGGCTTTGGTGAATAAGACATCTAGTCACTGATATAGTACCATTTCTAAGAGAAAATCAATTCTAAAATTCTAAAAATCAGGGTATCATAGAAAGCTTTTGCGGCACTCCCGCTCACAAGTTTGAGTTACGGTGCATTTATGGTCTGGAGTTATATCCTCATGCTTACTTACTGATGCTATCTCATGTCAATCATCAGTAGTTTATCATTAAAGAAAGCCATTCTGAAGGCCTGCCATTGGCCCTGCCTTGGTGGATTTCTCCCTTTGAGGGGTCCCCAAAATATTGAGAGTCTTGCACATGTCAGGAGACAATCTTTCCCATTCATCAGGTATGGCTGCTCAGAACCCAAGAGTCACCAATTTCTGGAAGTACCAGGCAGAGAGAAAATAAAAAAATATTTCAAATTCTACCCACAGGTGTAGTTTACAAAATTGCTGTTACATCATAACTAGCTTAAGGGGAAGGGCTTAATTATGTCTGGAAAACATACTTCAAAACTAGTAATATTCCTGACAAAAACCATAAACATTATAACTATATTCACCAGTTTACTTGGTAACCAATCCTTTTAACTTTTTATGAAGGCATCATTTTCTCCCCCTTAGGATTTTTAATTTCTCACTAGTTCAGTGGTATGACCTCAAATTTATCAGAAACCTGTACTTGTTAAAGACCCTTCCTATGACCCTTCTTGAAGATGAAGCGGTTTTGGCAGAAGCATCAGAGTACAACAAAATAATAATTGTCTATAAACGACAAAAAAATTAAAAGGCACAATTAAACACCTGATCACAAGCACCTGTAATCAATAAAGAAACTTGTTAAAATAATCAGAATTATGACTGATAATCTTAACTCTTGAAAACCTTAATCTCTGGCAAAAACCAAGAAGCAAGGAACTGTGAACTGTTTGTCATAGGCATTTCTTGACTGGAAGTCTTATGCTTTAGCCTTCTTCTCTTAAGAAGGCAAATGTAGATAAAATTTAGGCCCACCCAGCAATTCATGTTACCATATTTTATCTTATTCCGATATTTTATCCTATTTGAAATGGCACAGATAATCAATGAAGTCTCTTCATTAAACTTAGTCTAGTTTCAAGTTACCAAAATCTGGAGTGACTATTTCAGACAGATATTCCCAAAACATAGTTTTTCCTGTAGCGTTTACCTAAAAGCTCTTATTTCACTTGCATTCACTTAAAGTTTCATTGTATCAAGTTATTTTTCTTGCTGAAAAATTTGCAACAGATATAAGGTTTTATTTGACCTTTAGTAAACCTATATACAACCAAAGTATTATATTTAACATTGTTGATGCTAGAGACTTATTCATATTAATCAAACCAGCAAGCTTAAGTAGCTTCAATACCAGATATTCACTCAGTACTATTTTCTAGATCCCCACATGAACTGGAATTTCATTCTAGGCAGTTTTTCCTTTATTTCTGAGAATTTATACAGAGCACTTAATTTGTTTAAGGCCAGTTAAAGAGAGCTCATCCAGAAACCAATCTTGGCCACGCCATTTGGTGGAAGAGACACATTCTGTATAAGGTACAAACAGGCATACATATATCTATATAGACAGAGAGATCTTTGTTCCCCTACTAGAGTCTTAAAAGGCTTTTCCTTCACTCTCAGGTAGTTCATTTACATCTAAAGGCACAGAAAGAGAAATAGCCATTTGTTCTAGAAAGCTAACTTCCTTAACAGCATATGCAAAAACCAATTTTCGAATATCAAGAGTTCTCATTTTGGCCATTTTCAGAGGGGTTTTTTTTGTGTGTGTTTGTTTGTTTTTGACATAGCAATTCAGGTTAAACAATCAATAGTAATGGGCAACCTAATACATATCAACATGCCTCACTTTCAGAAGAGTAGGAATCAGTATTCAAGTTAACCTTTGCCTCAGCTATTAGCTCGGCCTCTGTGGGCTTAATATAAAAAGCAAGAGTCAGCCTACAGCTGTAGCCACTACCTTATTGTCTAATTTCTTTTTACCCAATGTAATGGTGGTCAATATCTCCACAACAGCTTTAGGGGTGTCTATGAGTTTTTCATATTCTCTTGGAGGCCCCCTTTAATCAAGGACAGCCACCACAAAGCTCCACATGCTGGTGGAGGCCACCTGGGGTACCCTAGTAGCCCTCCCCACCCATGCTAGTAGAAATCACCCTGGGGTCACTCCCGCAACTCTCAGGCCCCACACGCTAATGGATAGCCACCTTTGGGTTACCCCCAAAACTCTCAGGCCCCCCATGCTAGTGGAAAACCACCCTGGGGCTACACCCACAACTCTCGGGCCCCCCAAACTAGTGGACAGCCACCCTGGGGTTACCCCCACAACTTTTAGGTGGCTCATGCTAGGAGACAGCTCCACAGCTTACCATTTCCCATACGATTTCCTGACATCTTAGCGTTCACGGGCCTTTCCTCAGTCTACTGGAAGGCTCTGCCAATTGTTGGACTGCACCCCACAGGCCTATACCATCCTATACTTGCCCATTCTTGAGATCAAAGAAAGAACCCAGAACAAGCAACAGAGACAGCAATGGTTTAATGAATGGGGAGAGCTTACCCGTCTGAAGCAATGTCCTGGAGTGAGACCCCAACATGTGCTGCAGGAAATGGAGACAGCCTTCACTTCCAGGAGTAGGTGGAGTTTACCATTTATCTGGAGAATGAATGGCAGGTGGGCTTATTGGTTGCCAGGGTAAGCAGTAGAGGCACATGCTCCTTACTGACACTTTGAAAAGCAATCAGGTGATGTTCTGATTTAAAGATTAGAAGACTCAGCAGCTAGAATGGGGGCAAGTGTGTAGGAAGGTCAGGCACATAAGTAGGGCATAGGTGAAGCAGGCACTGGTCAAGCAGGAGACGTACAGAGAGCAAGAGAACCACCACGTTTGAGTAGCCTGATCATACTAACCAATAGAGTGGTTTAGACACTATTTAAATCTGTATGGACCCATCTTTGGAAAACAACTTCCAATTTACCCTAAGTATTCTCTTAAAAGCCCATGTGTTAGTAGATAGAAGGAGGACTAAAACTCATGTATGACAGGGTTGTAAATATTTCTATTCAGAAAATGAAATCAAGACTCAGCTCTGGTAGAGGAGAACATGCCAACTTTAGGAGAAGTTGAAATTTTGCACGGCCTACTTATCACTGGTTTCCTAAATGACCTAGGGTAAATAGAAACAGCCTTTTCATGTGGCTGCTCTGATTAAAGCAAGGTCTGTAAGTTGGCAGTAGATCATCTGAAATTTCAAAGCATAAGTGGAAGCTGGGGTTTCTTTTCCTTTCAAAAAATCCCCCTACTTTTTATACGTGGTCTATCTGAGTAGCTGGCATACAGATATAAAAAATCACTGGGCAGTAATCAGGAGTGCACTGGTCCTTATGGCAGGCATCAACTCAGTTACTGCCAGCTCTTTGAACTACAAAAATAAATAGAGAATAGAAGTGCATTGTATTGGCCAAGCCTGAGGCCCAGTCATCTGTCTTGGAACATGTTCTGGTTAGAGTGTTTAACTTGGATTTCTTCCATCACATGTGGTAGCTGCAAGAGTGAAAAAGGAGAGGAAAAGAACAATGTTAGGTGGTATATTTAATAGCATGTTGGCTTAACAATTCTCAGGAAACCGTTACTTCTATTTTTCTCTTAGCAGCCAGAGTTTATGCACTTTGTTGGGATTCTGAATGAGTGGATGTATACTTTAGACAACATGATTCTATTGCCGCCACTCTTTTCCATTGTTTTACAAAGAGCTTAAGTAACAAGCAAAGATATTTCCCCAAAACACTATCTCCTAAAGAAAGCTAGCTAGAGCAACACACAGGACAGTATTTTTTGATATTCAGTTTCACCAGCAACCTCGATATCCCTGAATTAATGGGTCTCTTTCACTCTAAAACTTGAGAGTTTGAAATTTGTGGTAACTGGATGTTTGTTGCTTTTGGCTAAATTATCCTCTTCTCTTTCTTTTCAAGGCCAAAGTAACACAAACTAAAACAATTTAAGCTCCCTCTGCCTTTATATTCTTCTAAGTTTTCTACAATAAGAAAGGAGAACCCTTAATTAACCACACTGTGTTCATAATAGAAAATTGATTAAAAAAAAATACCTGTGGCTACAGGAGTGGATTCCTTGTAAAGACAGTTGAAGCACTCAGCTGTTCTATATTAGAAGAAATTTTGCTTGTTTTCACAGCTGAATTATCTCGCTTTCTGTATTACTAGGGAGAGTACTAAGAAAATCAAATATGAGATTTTCAAGGGATTTTAAAGGAAAAAATCATAGCCTCTAACAGTTTTTAGTTGCTAGCACATTTTTTTTTCCTAGATCCTGCAGCACATATTTTGTAACCCTCATGAAAGAGCATAAAATAAATATGTCAAGGCTTCCTGTAGAAATGCATTCATTCAGCATTGCCAAAATAAGGGAAGTTGTTAGCTTTGCCCAGACAGATGGTAAGATAAATTTATGAGCAAAATTATATAAAATACCAAGTCTAAGGGGCCATGTGTCAGAAATGAGAGATTTTTACATCATATTGACTCTTTTGTTTTTAACTCTAGATCAACAATTGTATGAAAATGGATGAGATGTATTATTTACAGTAGAAATTTTCTTGGTGTTATATATAGCTGGCCTTAATTATATTTGCCACAATTTGTACAAAACATGAGTAGCTTTCTAGCCAGCACTATAAACCAGTTTTTAAAATATTCTTTGAAAAATAAAACACAATGATACAAAATTACATTCTATATGTTTCAAAATAATGCCAAAATGATACAGATTTAATATTGTCGTATTTTTTTCAGAAAACTTTTATAAAAAAAAAGTTCCACTGAAACAGTTAATTATATTGGTACATACACTAATTAGGAAGACAATTAGTATATATTGAACTTTATTTTATTTATTTATTTATTTATTTTGTCTTTTTTTTTGCCTTTTCTAGAGCCGCTCCCGTGGCATATAGAGGTTCCCAGGCTAGGGGTCGAATCGGAGATGTAGCCATTGGCCTATGCCAGAGCCACAGAAACGTGGGATCCAAGCCACATCTACAATCTACACCATAGCTCATGGCAACGCCGGATGGTCAACCCACTGAGCAAGGCCAGAGATTGAACCCGCAACCTCATGGTTCCTAGTCGGATTTGTTAACCACTGAGCCATGACAGGAACTCCTATATGTTGAACTTTAATTCCAAAAATCTATCCCCAAAACAATTAGGGATGAACATAAAGATATAAAATTTTTATAATGATGAAGAGCAGAAAACAATATTCAAAGATTAGAGGATTGAATTATTCTACATAGAGTGGTTCACTATGTAGCCTTTTAAATAATATTGTGATACATATTATGTGTAATATTTTCAAATTTAAAACATTTATTAATTAATTCATTCATTCAATAAAAACAGTCTACTGTGGACACAGTTCTCTTTCCATGTCCTGGGCATGTAGTAGTGAGCAAAATATAGTCCTGGCATGCTTAAACTTATGTACTAGTTTAGATTACAAGACAAGAGTAATCTTGATTACAGTAAACAATTTGAAATTATTTCCTTGATAAACACTATAAATAAGTTTGCCAAAATAGTTTATGGGAAGGATGAAAATCTTCTTTGGATTTTCCTGTGTGAAGAAACGATGCTTTGGGTGAATGAGAAATATTGGTTTACTAACAATAATAATAATTATTATTAGTGAAAATGCAAGTCTCAAAATATTTTTTCATCTCTTTAGATTATACATTTTTATAATTTTTTCAATTTTTCATTCAAGATTTTGCTTCGAAACTCAATATCTCAACATAATAGTCATTTGAAAAGTTCTTGAAATACACACCTGAGCTGTATTCAAAACCATTATCCAAAGCCTAATTCCTCTTAGGAACAATGCAATATATGGGAGTTACATATCTAGAAAAACTAAAGAGCTTATCCTACTATTAAATACTGAGAAACAACAACAACAAAATAATGAGTTGCCGTCGTGGCGCAGTAGAAATGAATCTGACTAGGAACCATAAGGTTGAGGGTTCAATCCCTGGCCTCACTCACTGGGTTAAGGATCCGGGATTGCTGTGAGCTGTGGTGTACATCACAGATGTGGCTCGGATCTGGCATTGCTGTGGCTCTGGTATAGGTCAGCGGCAACAGCTCTGATTAGACCCCTAGCCTGGGAACCTCCAAATGCTGCAAGTGTGGCCCTAAAAGGACAAAAGACAAATAAATAAATAAATAAATAAATAATGAGAAACATTAAAACTTGAAGGTATACAAATATTGTTTATGAAAGTAATTCCATAGCTTATGAAGTTTATGTTAAGCCTAACATAGCAACTGGGCATTTTTGTTCTTCTATAAAAATCATCCTTATTAGAATTTCAAATTTTAGTTAACTTAAAAAAAAAAAAAGACTATGTCAAAGACTACAAAAAAGAAATAATACAGTATAATTTCCCATGAAGAGGTTATCCTCATTACCTAGGGCTCCAGTCAGGATTTCTCATTAAGACTGTATTTCAACATTAGTGTGGATAACAAGATTACACAATTGAAGACACACTTGTGCATAGCTCAGTTCTTACTGGGTAGCTTGTACTTTTTATTTAAAAAAAAATCATATATGCTTTTAAAATCATGTGTTATAATGTAGACTGTATAGTTTGCTATCATATTGTATAACCTTACTAATATCTCAGTGATTAATTTTCATTTCTATCCTGCAGCATGAAGTTCTATTACTTCACATATTCAGGATTTCCATCTCAGCGATACTCTGAACTCATAAGTCATTTTTTCTATTTCTCCCACTGGGTTAGTAGACCTTCTTTCCCCTCACTGTCGCTTATGCAGCACTGGATAAGAGAAAATGGAAACTAGTGTAATAACAACAAGTGCATGCCTCTGTATCCCTGTCTTACAAAAACAAGAAAATCATTAGATCTCCTGAGGCAAAGCCTCAAAGCAGAGAAATTTCCAAAAACTCTGTTTTTGAGGGGCTTAACGGGCAGATTAATTTGTCCAGAAACACTCTAGATTAACTGCCTCAGAAATCCCCTATTTTCCTCTTTTTCAATCTGTTACAACTTCAACTGCTAAATTTAAATTCCCACATACCCACTGAAGTATGGAGGTATCTTACATTTTTTTGGACCTCAAACAGAAATTTAAATATACTTTAATTGGACCTATTCTATATAGTAAGTTTAAAAAGTTTTGTCCTCCAAATAACATAGCAAATATAGAAAATCTGCTACTCAGAAATTTTCTTTTTTATTTTCTCTGTTACAGAACTTGGGCAGTTGGCTAATGGACTTTAAAAAATTCAGTAGGACTAACTGAAGTCAAATAGATTCTGCAAGTGAGGGATTTGGAAGGTAGAAAGGAGAAATTATTTGGGGTTCTTGTACAAAGGCCTCGTGCCTCAATATATAAAGATGTTGGTATGAGAAAAGATTTCCAAAGCTATAAAATAGGGAAAAGAGATTACTTGGTGTTCTTTCATTGATGTCTTAGACTTAACCCTTTGACTGATTTTCTATTTATTGAGCTATTTTACAACTCTTAAGGGACAGAGGTCAATTTGTATATTCTCTTTCTGATGGTTATGCAAATGGATTCTGTCCCGTGGAAAAATTAACCTCAAAGATTATGGTTTATTGAGCTGTGGCTGTATGGACACTAACTAGTTCTGTATTTAACCCAACAATCTTGCCCTGACACTCCTTTATTAAATAGCTTATGCTTTGTTTTTCAAATGTTCCTTGGACTGGTTTCAACATTTTACTGGTTCACTCATTAATTAGTTAAATAAAACTTTTGACCGGTATGCATTTTATATTTGCCTATGAGTCAGGATTTTACCTTTTGAAAGTTATATTTTATCACTGGTAAGAGCATCCAAAATGCTTTGCATTTTACAACATTCAAAGAGCTCAAACTAGCCCTTTTAATCTGTTGTGTTAGTAGTGAACTCCTCCAAATTTTATGATAATAAAAGTTGATTTCATTTTACAAAACATGCAAAGTAGTCAACTGAAGACTCTATTTAGCTAATAAAATAAACTGATTATCAAATACTTATTGATCATCTTTCTTGGGCTGCCCCTCCTTTAATAAACTGTGCATTATAGAAATATATACTACCATAGAGTAGTACACTGCTCATTAGTCCAAAACGGTGTCTTTTTAATTTTCAAATTCCCGATATTTCCCATGGTGCTTGCCTTAGAAGTTGTTTGGGGAATATTGAATTTTAGCTGCTGGTTTTTTTTTTTGTTTGTTTTTTGCTATGTGTGAGGCATGTCTTCCAGTCTTCACTAAATAAAATCACATCAAATATATTACATTCTGAGACTACTCTAGGACTCAAATACACCAAAAATATTTTCCGAGAACAGTGAATCAAAAATGCAAACTGTTAATTTAATGTACTTATATACATTTTAATTACAATAATTACTTTCTAGCATTTGTCACAAGTGAAAGATAAAGCAAAATGATATTAGGCTACTTAGGAAGTAGCTTTGCTACTAGCATATGGTGTGAATACAGTTATTTCATGCCTTTTTGCCTCAGTTTATTGATTTGTAAAATGAGACATGGGAAGTTTTCTAAAGTTTCTTCACTGCCTAAAAATCTGTTAAGATATGTTCACTCCCATAGCAATTTGCCCTGTCTAGTGACAGTAGCACTAGGATTGTCAGCTCTTCTGTTTTAGACAAAATTTAACTTTCATTAATGAAGCAGGACAAATTAAGGATTTTCTGTTTTGTGTCATTAAGATCTCTTACACAAAACAAAAAGCAACAAAACTGTCACCAGTTTTCCCGCAGTGTACTTGACAAGGTTATCTGGGAATTGATGTATAAGGACAGTCTCTTAGCACAGTCTCGTACAGTCTTTAGGACCATGGGTACCAAAGACCACCACCAACACTCTTGGAGAAGTACAAGGAAACAGCAGAACAGATTTCTAGGTTTCTGTTTGTTTGTTTTTAATGCCTGTGTGTGTGTGTGGGGGGGTCAACATTTTTCTCTTTGATGATTTTGTGAGGCTATTGTGTTCAAGCTGAAAAATTTTTGTGACATGAAGAAAAAATTGCCAGACGTAACACAAAACCTGAGCTGTAGGCAACCTAAATTCTAACCAGTTCTAAATCATAAATAGGCCTATCAAAGATCTTTCACAGACTGAAGTAATATAAATATCAGCCTTCAGTTCCTGCCATACATAAACCATGTAGCTATAAAGTCCTAGAAAATAAACATCCCATAGCAAGTTTAGGATTTAAAATACTGATATTCTAAAATGTGTTTAGCTCTTAGTGTGTAAGCTTTCTTGTCAGGATTTTTTCCCCAGTTTTGCAATGCTGAAAAAACAAATTATATACTGCAAGTTATTTTCTCTTTTTTTTCCTCCTCTCTGACAAAGCTTATTTTGAACTACAAGAGCACATTTACATTTTTCTAGATTTAATTATTAATATTATTTGGGGTTACATTTTAAAATCATATTTTATTTAACTAACAATGAAAATGGGACTTATTCACCACATTTTCCCATTTTTTTCACCAAGTTTAATTCTAGTAGCCCTGTAAGAAATGTCATACTCACTCTTCCTGTCAGGACTGTAGTCCTGTGGTAAAGACCTGCCCATTGTTGTTCTTGAACCATTAAACATAACCGATTTGCTTAAGGGAACCACATACCTCTACCTCTTCTATACCTCTACCTCTTCTCTTCAATAAGAAAGTTGTTTATGTAAATGATGTGCATATGGACACATCACACACACTACACACACCACTAAATTTTATGAAATTCAAAGATTGGATTTAACAAATCCTTAAATTGAAGCTGAATACCCGACCAAGCTCAAACCATTAGGCCTCTTGTTATTTCTGCTCCGAAACATACAGGAGCCTTTTTTTTTTTTTTTTTTTCTTTTTCCAAATGTAGCCCAGGTTTTCCATGAATTTGTTCTACCTACTGTAACAGGGTGACTAGGAAAGAGAGCTATGTGTGATTTCTAATCTCTAATGTGTAATTCAATTCTCATTTATAAATCCATAGATTTATATTATCTAGGGAACAGTAAAAGAGAAACCTTTCACATTCTCCCTCCCATTACATATTTCCTTTAGTCATTCTTACATTTTATATACTTTCTCCTGCATAATGGATTTTAATTGATTTTTCACAGCCTTAGAACACATTCATATTATTAAAAAAAATAATTTACAAAATCTGCAGAGTTGTTCTAAACACAGTTTTAAACTTAATTCCACAATATTTTCATTCACAATTAGATACTTAAGAAAAATGCATTTCCATGTAGCCAATTTGCTTAATCCAAAACCAGACAAACCACTATTTTTGAATCTAATACCTTGCTAAAAAAACGAAAACCCAAAAACAGAAACAAAAAAAGGCAACATTGGTATGGAATACTTTACAGTGTTACTTTGGTTATACCCTTAAATGTCTTGATATCCCATAATATTATTATACAACTTTTTTTTTTTTTTTTTTTTAGGGCCTCATCTGTGGCATATGGAGATTTCCAGGCTAGGGATCAAATCGGAGCTGCAGCGGCTGGCCTACACCACAGCCACAGCAACGCCAGATCTGAGCCACTTCTGCAACCTACACCACAGCTCACAACACTGCTGGATCCTTAACCCACTGAGCAAGGCCAGGGATCAAACCTGCATCCTCATGGATGCTAGTCAGATTTGTTAACCACTGAGCCACTACGGGAACTCCTATACAATTTCAACTAATTACTTATCTATTAATGGAAAAAGCTTTATCATCAATTGCTTTGTCCTGCAATTGGTAATTGCAGTGAAAGGAGAGGCAGAATTTACATGTTTTGTTGTTAGAGTGATCAGATCCTCTTCTTAATTGTGTTGTTTGTTTTGCTATCCTTTTTGTGGATTAATAACTTAAATTTTCTACTGCATTCACTAGATATTTTCAAATCTTTTAAGGGCAGTGCTCACCTAGTGGTAATAAAGTGTCCAAGGAGGAGGAATGACCTTGAGAAAATAGGTGGCGTTTACAGTGCTGTCTTCTGTCTTCCCTGCTGCAAGTCCACTCACCCTAACTACATAGCCCACAAGATTATGTTCATGTGCATTCAATACATAGACATTCAGGCCCAGGCTTTGTAAGAGCTCTACTGTTCAAGGCAATTTTGTGTCAGCACATACAAGCCTGAGGGCTTTCTAGTCCCACCACCCCAGGCTGCTACTCTCTGGGGCCCTGGAACAGTCCACTAGAATCCTCCTCCTCCCGTACAACAAAATCCTTGCCAACATCACATTTAGAGTTCATGGTTTCCCTACTAAGAATAGGATCAGAATCAACTCAGTTCACCAGGGTCTTGAATGTTTCGGTTGTTAATATTAATTCAAACACTAATGCTGAGGTTCAGTCATGACTCTTCAATTTTAGTGAGGATAAAAAATATCTGGGATACTGGCTAATAATGCAGAGTCTATGCTCACCACCAGGATCTGAGATAGGCCCCAGGAAAATGAGTTTTATCTAAGTCTCGAATGATCCTGATGATATGGCCTTGTGGAAAGCTACACTTTGAAAAAACTTCCACAAGTTTTATCAATCCCATTTCACAGATAAGGGTGTGCAGACTAAATATATTTCCTCAACTGGTAATGAACGCAGATCTATCTGGCTCCAAAGTTTATACCTTCATGAATATGTAAAAGGCATTGCTAGATTTATGGATTATTTTTCTCATGCTTTGGTCTTCTATTTTATTTTATTTATTTATTTTTTTATTTTTGCCTTTTTAGGGCCAAATCTGCAGCATATGGAGGTTCCCAGGTGAGGGGTCCAACAGGAGCTATAGCTGCTGGCCAACGCCATAGCTATAGCAACACAGGATCTGAGCCATGTCTTTGACGTAACACCACAGCTCATGGCAATGCCAGATCCTTAACCCACTGAGTGAGGCCAGGGATTGAACCTGCGTTCTTATGGACGCTAGTCAGGTTCATTAACCGCTGATGGGAACTCCTGGTCTTCTATTTTAAAATGTACTTTATAAGGAGCAAACAATCTGATTATTCACACAGAATTACCTACTTTATCAAATAAATTTGCTTAGCCTTTTGGCTGAATCAAGTATTTTACTGAATTGGGTAAGAGTTATTAAAATAAGTGTGAATCTTACAAGAGAAGCAGTGATAGAGTTTTGTGATTGAACTCAATTCTATAAATTTTAATTAATCTGAATTAAGTAACATACACACATACACACACAGAGGTATACAGGTAAAAATAAGGTATAAAATTGCCATGCCAAGGACAATACACTCCAAAGAACAGTAACTAAACATCAAATCAGGAAAACTTGGAGTTCCCGTCGTGGCGCAGTGGTTGACGAATCCGCCTAGGAACCATGAGGTTGCGGGTTTGGTCCCTGCCCTTGCTCAGTGGGTTAACGATCCGTGTTGCCGTGAGCTGTGGTGTAGGTTGCAGACACGGCTCGGATCCCGCGTTGCTGTGGCTCTGGCGTAGGCCGGTGGCTGCAGCTCCAATTCGACCCCTAGCCTGGGAACCTCCATATGCCGCGGGAGCGGCCCAAGAAATAGCTAAAAAAAAAAAAAAAAAAAATCAGGAAAACTTAACAAACCGCATGTCTTCATATTCTCTGTTTTATTCAACAGTAGACATATTTTACTATTCTGACACTGAAATTTAAAGCTTATGCTCTTTGAATCACACTTTAGACAGTTCAGATCCTTCCAGATCATTGAGAGGAGAGAATCAAGAGTCTAAGCACGGACCTAAAACAAGAATATTTTTTGTAAAAGCTTGCATTATGATATAAACACATTCATGATCTCATAAATGAGAAATTCATTAATGAATTTCTCCAGGCTTGTCTTTCTGCTCTAGGTGTCTTGGGTCAGTATTTTAACTGAGGCAGATCTCCATGCTTGGTTGTGGTTGGGAGTGTCTAGGCTTCTAGAAGCTCCTAAGTATTTGATAAATCTCTCCTAAACTAAAATAAATTTATTTGGTTATCATCAGTTGCATATAGTATATGACACTGTATTTTTTACATTTTAAATCCCTTCCATGATACAATTGTATTTGAACATGGAAAACTTATGAAAAACTTCCAAGAACAAAATGCTACCCCCTCCCCCTGCCCCAACACCTTAAAAACTCACATACACAAACACACAAACACTCACATGCAAAACAATGGAAATATAAACATGAATCATTTTTATGCATTTTAGAATGAGGGTTTAATGATTATTTGTGTATTTATAAACTAGCACCTTTAATAAAAATTTTCCCAAGAAACAAAATTACTAGTGCATTTTGGAGAATCAGTCACATTAACTATTAGTACTCATAACATTTACTTCTACAAATTTAACACAAATTTAGTTTGAGTCTAACCTGATCATTGTTCTTTTTAACCCTGGGCTATACATAATCTGAAATCACGAGTTGGGTTTAACAAGAGTATTTTGGAGAAGTTTAAAAAGCATACTCTTTTTTCCTTACTTGTTTATGCTGCCAAGTATGTTGTTGTTTGGCCAGCAGTCTGCAAAGTGAATGTACTTACTTGTGATGTCATTCTCTGGGCCACTGTAATGCAGTTCTTATCTGATCCTTTGTGCAGGAAAGCTTCAAAATGAATACATTAATGTGCTGATCACTGGGTACTATGATTTTAAAATAATTCACTGATACCTGACTTAAAATTACAACTCTCTTAGAACACATTACATTTGTCTTGATGGTCTTTAGGTTTATTCTGTTTATTCTTTGTATTCCTGCTCTTGGGTTTTTTTGTTTCTTTTTTTTCCTTCTGGCACAATTCCATTTTAATTTAAAACAATGGAGCGATGAATGGCTCTGGGTCTCAAAATGTGTACACTGCCTTCCAGATGATAATCTGATTAAAAGTTAAAGTGGTTTTATGTATGGTGTGATTTGTAAGTATTTATAATCATGCATTTTATTGTAGTATAAAATGTTCTTTTAGCATTTTGTGATTTTTTTTAACATTAGACATTTTCTTTATAAAATTGTATTAGATTTAAATGTAAACTGTATTCCATCAGATCAAAGAAAAGAATGGAATATATAATAAACATTTCATCTAGTGAGCACTGCAAATAATTTGCAAGTAGTCTCAGTGGAACTAAGGAACAAATAAGACTGAAGACATGTACTTGTATAGATCATACGGAATTAAATACCATTCAGTGTTTCTCAGTTACTTTTGCTGTTATTATGCTTCTTTTCAACATATTTTACTCACTCAAAAATAGGATTACCTCTCTTGAACAAAACTGTCTTTTATTCATCTATTTCCTATAATTTCTTTTTTAAATGATCATATTCAATTTTCTCAAACTTACATGTTGTTTAAAGAGTCAAACCTTTCATTATGAAAAATGGTAGTCTTCTAACCTCTCCTGAAAAACTTCTCATCATTTACTGCTTCCCAGAGGCAATGACTTTTAGCTATGTTAATTGTTGCCTTTGTTATTTATCTCTCTGTTTTAGGGATTAAGCTCTCTTTCTCATAAAATGTAACAAAGACACATTCCTTCTCTTCATTCCTAAACATGGTCACAATACTGGTTAGATCAATAGTTTGCATTTACATTATTATGACTATGTAGACATGATTCACATCTAAGTCATGTGAATATAAGTGCTATTTTTTCTTTTATTGAATAATTTGCATTTTATTCCCCAGGAGATGCTAATTATCTCTGTTTGCTTAGTTTTCTATCTTTAATCACCAATACCAAATCTACCTCCGGAAATAAAAACATTTTTCTGAATATATTCAAGTATATTAGATGTCCTACATCTTTTTGTGAGATTATCTCCCAGCGATTTCTGAATTGCTCCATTCTGAAGTGTTTGCTCTCTAGATCTTCATCTTTATCACCTTCAGATTCTCCTTTCCTTTTAAAAGTTTTTATTCAATCCTTGTAGCTTTAATTAGTTACTTGTTAATTATTTCATTTTCTTTTAAGACTATCCACTAGTAGCTTTTGAGAATGAGTTACTGGAAGTAAATCTTTTTTCAACACTTTGCATTGAAAAACATCTGCAATCACATTTAATAAATAGTTCCTTTTAGGGACAGAATACTAGGTTGGAAAAAATGTCCTCGATATTTTAAGGAATACTTCCATTGCCTCCTCGCTTCAAATATGATATTTGATTTCTCATATAAAACTATTATTTTTCCTCTCTGAAAATCAACCTGTTCTCACTGAGAATGACACTGGATGTTCAGAAATTGTAGGGTCGTATGCTGAGGTAGATCCATGTTCATTTCTTATTCTAGGCATTGGCAAATCTCTTAGAAATTTCCTAGAATAACTTCTTGAATTAGCTTATTTTCTCACTCTTTTAAGTTTCCGGTCAATATATTGAGTTTCCATTTCTGCTAAATATTTAATGATTCTAAAGTTCTTTTTTGTTCCCAACTATCTCCTTTAGGTTACATCCTAATCTTCTTGCATGGATACATTTTCCCCTTTTATCCCTCTGAGAATGTTAATGATGATAGCTTTTCTCCCTGTCTTTTATGTTTCATAGGGGTTCCTGTTTCTCTTGTTTATCTGTTTTGATCTATTTATTTCATATTAAAAGCCTCCAAGATATTTCTTGATTTAATCTTTTAAAATGGGCATTGAATCTGATTTGAAATTTTGTCTTATGGGTCTTCTGAACTGTGGGTCTTCCTTGTTGATGAGTTCTCGTTCAATTATTTTAGTAATCTGGCTTGATTGCTTCAATCAAAAGCTCCTACCTCCACCATCAGGTCAGCTATAATAGGAATTCCAACAAAAAATAGGGTATCTTTAAAGGCAAAAATCGAGCTTTTCCTTTCTTTCTTTTTCTCTCTTTCTTTCTTTGCCACACCCATGGCGTGCAGAAGTTCCTGGGCCAGAGATCAAACCCATGCCACAGCAGTGACAATGCCAGGTCCTTAACCTGCTGGGTTACCAGGGAATTTGTGCTCTGTTTGATCCTTAATGATTTTTCAAAAACTTTGCATCCTAAAATAAAATGGAACTAAATAAGTGTATTTTTTTTTCAGCATCGTTCCATATGTAACGTCACTGTCTACATCTTTTTATAACCGTATTATCTCACGGAGTTAGAGTCAAGCCTGCTTTTGAGCAGGTTCACATGGAAAGGCCATAGTGGTTGCAGAAACAGTTTCTTTCCTGATTGGATGAGTTTTGCTCTGTGTGATCTGTTCCCAGTTCAGATTGTTCAATAATTTGAATATCACTTTTTAGTATAATAGATCGTGAATGTAGCCAAATGTTTTTTGGTACAAACGATGCACTGAAGAAATAAAACAAGAAGAACACTGACTATGCAGGAAGGGGCTGGATGGCAGTAACATCACATATTCTAGGACTGGGTCATTTGGATTAACAACAAATATTTACGGAATATATAGCAATGGCTGGGCATAGAGATGTGTTTATAGAATAGAATGAAAGTTGACTCAATAAAATTGTTAAAAATAAATATATATTTATCTTAGTCCCTTCAGGCTTCTTACTTACTCTAACAGACTGGGTGACTTATAAACAAAAAGCATTTATTTTTCACAGTTCTGGAGCTGGGGAGTCCAAGATCAAGGCATAAATGTCGTTGTGGTCTGGTGAGGGCCCATTTTCTTGTTCACAGATGGCACCTTGTCATTGTGTCCTCACCTGGTGGAAGGACCAAGGGAGCTCTGCGCGGCTCCTTTTAGAAGAACACCAATGTCATTCATGAGGGCTCCACCCTCATGAAGACATTACATACCTTCCGAAGACCTCACTTCCTAATGTCATCATATTTGGGGCTAAGGTTTCAACATAAGAATTTGAGGGGGCATAAATATTCAGACTATAGCAATATTACATTTGCATATTCCATATTTTGATTAAAGCAACTAGTCCAGGCAGTGAAAATACCAAAATGAAGTGAAAAGTTTAATGAACTTTCTGGCTATATGTTCCATTCCATTTTATCCTTCAGGTAAGTGATAACATCTTTTATTTGTATAATAGAAAGAATATTTGCCTAATACAGTAATAAAATAAACATGTTTTTTACATTTTCCTCACAAAAGAGCTTTGATGAATACATGAAAATATAATACTTCTTTTTTGTTTAATAAACTTTATATATAAATCTTCAGATATTTTTTCAGTTGGGTCTTAAAACAGCTAAGATTTTATACTTTTTAGCAATAAAATACTTGTAGGAAAACTGCCTTTTTGAACACTTAATAGCTGTATTCTAAGATTCAGCCCAAATACTCCTGCATGTGTAAAGAAGTTTGATCCCATTTTTTGAAGGCTTTTTTTAAAAAGTATTTAAAAATACATTTGTGCTTTATTATTTCTTATAAGGCACCCATAAAATTGGTAATATCTTCTGGTTTAGATTTTTTTTCAGTTACCTAAAATGTAAGTTTCTCAAGGATAGAGAAAGTATGGAAAATTATAATATCATACACTTAGAAAAAAACTTTATAGAAAACAAAATTATAACATATTCTACTGAATCAGTAGGAGACAATCATAAACCATAAGCCTGAGATGAAAAGTTACTGACTTCATATGTTTCCACATCAGCATATTAAAAACATACTGGTAAGTAGTTTTAAGGAAATGAAATTTATATTAAACAATAATTTAGCTCTCTGATATGAATAAACAGAACATTATCCTTCCCCATTCTCCCATTCTTATGAAGAAGATAATTTTTTGAAGCTTTATGTTGTGGAATCTCAACCTGCATAGAGACTGAACAGTTGTCTTTCTAAAAAAGGAGAAGATTACTACCAGGCTGAAAGATTCCTTTTACAGATTAATATAAATTGCTGATTGATGTCACATATGCAATAACAGCTAGTTTGGGCTTAATTTTTTGAGTTATTTAACTTGTGCTTTAAATTTTACCTATAGCCCTTTAAACCGTCCTATGGTATTGATTTAATTAAAATAATTCTGTTAGTTGAATACATATATCTTCATAAGGACTGAATAATGTTTTACCCTAATTCTTCATTACATACATATCAAAAGTTTTATTGCCCAAAGGTTTCATGACCTTTCACAAATGTGATGGAAAAGCCTTTAATAGAGGAATTTAAGTTTTAGAGGTTATGTTGACAATATCTATACATTGTAAACCAAAACCAAAACAAAATAGTCTAATTAAATGTTTAAATATTATATTCCTATATTATATAAATGTGAATGCTTTTATATATAAATATATATTATAGCATTTAATTTTTATGCTGTTCATATTTATTGGAGCAGAAATCTTGTTTTAATTTCAAAATACTCTCTAGGTTGAATATATTAAAGGTAGACAAATAAAAGAAGCCGAAGTTTAAATTTTAAATAGCAAAGTACATAAGTCTCGGTATAAGTGTATATGTGGAGTATTAATTGCTAGCAAAATGCTATATATGAGTAACATATTACTGAGTTTTTACTTTTTGTGTTATCTTTTATGTTTACATTTGTAGTGTTACAGTTGAAGTCCTAGAGATATTTGCCTTTAATTTCCTGTTTAGATTTCCACTTTCACCTCAAATTATTTACTAGACATTAATCTTCAAGGGGAAAACATTCCTCATGTTTTAAAGATTTCTTTGGCATAGTGTTTGGATTTTTAACTACCCAAACTGTTTTTTGGCTACATTAATGATCTATTTTATCCAAAAGTAATATTCAAAATATCAAACAACTAGTCTGTCCTGAAAACATATCACTCATCCAATCAGGAAAGAAACTGTTTCTGCAACCACTATGGCCTTTCTGTGTGAATGTGCTCAAAAGCAGGCCTGATTCTAAACCCATGAGATAATATGAGGTTAGAATAATAGAATAAATGATAATAATAGAATAAAGAGAGATAGACAGTGACATTACATATGGAAGAAGGCCGAAAGTAATGATCTCATCTTTTACTTTTTTAAATATAATTTTTTCAAATAAAATATTAAGAAATGAAACATCAATTTTGCAGCTAACAGATACACTATATTCTGTTGCAATTTCTATTTTTTAAGCTTTTTTTTTTTTTTTCTTTTTTAAGGGCCGCACCAGCAGCAAATGGAGGTTCCCAGGCTAGGGGTCTAATCAGAGCTACAGCTGCAGTCTGCACCTCAGCCACAGCAACACCAGATCTGAGCCACGTCTGCGACCTACACCACAACTCCAGGCAATGCCAGATCCTTAATCCATTGAGTGAGGCCAGGATAGAATCCGCAACCTTATGGTTTCTAGTTGGATTCATTTCTGCTACGCCATGATGGGAACTCCACAATTTCTATTTTTGATATATATTAATTTATTTACCTTTGGCTAGTGGAACACTATCATAAAAATAGTCATCTTTTAGAATGCAGTTAAAAGTACATTTAAAGCTCGATTAAAAGTCTTCCAACATTAATTAAGCAGTAATAACAGGCAACCTGCAGACACAAGAGCTGTTAATGCCGTCATGAAAACAAACTTCCAACAACTATCCACTAGAGAGCATGAGCCGGATCGCAGATTGTTTATTGTCAAAGACTTGACTGGCTAATAAACGCTGGCAATAGCTTGAGTGCACTGGAATGCTGTGCAGCTGCTGCATTAGTCAGACTTTCCCTTTTCTGAATGCTCTAATCCCTTCAATATTGCATTAAATATGTTTTCAATATTTATCTGGATAAAAATGTGCTGAATGTTGCAACAGTTTAACTCTGACGTTTGTCACACAGGAAATCTGGAAATGGCAGAAGGTAACTGCATCTTTATTGTTAAAAACCTAATGCAATTCGTTCCTCTCACACTATATGAGAGCAGTCAGTAAGACTTTGTGATCATGCTGAGGCAGGCAAATGCCAGCAGTGTCGCAGCCAAACATGAAGACTTAGTGTTTGGCTGAACTGACTTTACTGACCCCTTGCCATCCACGAAAATCTGGATGTTCGAGCAGCCCCCATGACTGAACGTCATACAGCAGAATATAATAAATGGCTTTGGGCCTTGTTATATTTTATGCAGTCCAAATCCTTGACAAGCCAGAAGTAGAAATCATTTATTACCATGGCAGATAATTTTATTAGGTTTCCTATATGATTATCCAAACTATTGTTAGCTAATCTATTGGATGGTATATAAGGAAAGTCACTGTACTTGGAATTAAGATGTTTGAATTGTATCCCACCTTTGGCACTAAATTGTAATAAACCCTTGTGTCCCTCACACTCTTTCTCAGACTCAGTTTCATCTACAAAATGACCAGAGTGGGTGTGGTAGCTCGTATCTCTAAAATAACTCATTTCTAGGGCTATTTTTATTTAAAACACCCACATAGCCATAAAAATATTTAAATAACCAATAAAATCATATAATTATAAGTAATAATAACAATGCCACTATTAAAATGTAATATTTACATTTTGAAGCTAAATATTGAAATTATAAGACCACTTTGGAGAATGTATGACTTGAATCAGAGAAACTCATACTACACATTTTGCTAGGGTTGAATTTTCTTGCTGATGTGGCAGGATCCTCAGTTTCAGAAAAAAAAAAATCTAGGAGCTCCAACTGTGGTGCAGTGGGATTGGCAGCATCTCTGAAGCGCCAGGATGCGGGTTCCATTTCTGGCCCAGCACAGTGGGTTAAAGCATCGGTGTTGCTGTAGCTGTGACGTAGGTAGCAACTGTGGCTGGGATCTGATCGCTGGCCCCAGAACTCTGTATGCCCCAGGCTGGCCAAAAAAGAAAAAACAAAAAACAAAAATCTAAGCTTCTTCATTTGAATGTATAGAATTTTCAGTTGTCCAGAAGCATGAAACTGATATTAAGTAAAAATCTAGGAAGTAATCCAAATCTCTGAACTTTCAATAATATCACTTAATTTATTTCATTTAATATAGATAATTAAAATTCCTTGAGGGCAACAGAGGATGTAAATAAATATGTAAATGTTATTATTGGTCTGTCTTTTTACCTGTCATTTGGACTACCCTGTAAAATTTCTTCACATTGACCATGAAAGATGACCAAATCTGCCATGTTTCAAAGCAGTATTTGCAGAGAATAAAAATAAGCCTTACAACCCAGACAACCTTTAGAAATTGTACACCTCTAAAGACCAAGTTCCTTAACAACTGTTATTGAAAACTGAGAATTTCTATTACCAAGAAGCTGCAATCAAGTGATTTACTCATTTTTTACTACCTTACTTAAACCGCTGAAAAACATTCTCAAGCTGAAGTATTGAACCAACTTGTTAACATGACATCCAAGGCAAGTCAGCAAGCCATGATCTCATTTCCTGATCATGTCAGAATTTGCATTTTTCAAAACCAATCCTCTGATGTACATTCTACTCCCTTCCAAAAGATGTTGTATCTTTTCCATTTTTTAGTATTTTCTCATGGTGTACATTTAATACCATTCTGAAGCCCAAATTCCACCTTTCATATTAATTCTTATCTGGTTTTCCCAAATGAAACACTTCCACAACTGAGCTAGTAAAAACAGTGTTACTTTGTTAATGTTTCACAGCTCTTACAAAATTTTGATTGATCCTATAAATATATTTATTTTCTTAATAGAAGGTAAACCTCTGGAGATATATGTTTATCCTTTTGAAAAATACAACGTCTTTACTGATATTAGACTCATGTGATAGAATATACAATTGACACCTTTGAAGTATAAAATTCAATAGTCTTCAGTATAGTCTCATAGTTGTACAATCATCAATATAATCAAATTTGGAATGTTGTCACCTCCCTAAAACAAGCCTTTTAGCCATTTAAAGTCCTTTTTTTCCCCTTCTCCAACACTCTCAGTCCTAGCAAAACACTGATCTACTTCCTGTCTCTATAGCTGCCTACCCTGTTTATTTTTTAATAGTGGAATCAGACAGATATGTAGCCTTTTATGAGACTGGATTCTTTAACCTAGCATCATCTTTTTGAGGTTCATTTATGTTATAGCATATATCAATACTTTATTCTTTTCTATTATTAAAAAAATCATTTCATTGAATGGATATACAGCATTTTATTTTTCTGTTTATCAGTTGATGGACATTTCTATCATTTCCACTTCTGGTTTATTATAAATAATATTGCTATGAAATCAGTTTACAAGCTTCTGTGTGGATATAATTTCAAATATATAACTAAGAATGGAATTCCTGGGTCACATGATAACCCCAAGTATAAACTTGTGAGGAACTGCCAGACTATTTTCAAAATGACCACACCTGAGCTTACATTTCCAATATTAATTCATATTAATTAAATGTGTGAGATTTCCAAATTCTCCACATCTATGCCAACACTTATTTATATTTTTGATGATGACCATCTTGGTAAGAAGTAGTATCAAATTATGGTTTTGATTTGAATTAGCTTTTGTTTATGACTATTTGTATATTTCATTAGATTTGTCAAATTTCTACCTATTATTTCTCCAAATATTTGATCTTTCCCTTTCTCTTTCCCCTCTATCTCTGCTACTCTTATTATGTGTATATCGGTATGATTTATTTGTCTGGAGATTTATGTTTCTTAGTTTTTTTCCTCTTTACTCTTCAGATTTCATTATCTCTATGAATCTGTCTTAAAGTTCACAGGCAATTGTTTTGTCATTTTAAATATACTGTTGTGTCCCTCTAGTGAAAGTATTATTTCAATTATGATAAATTATTTCTGTCTCTTTATTGATATTCTTTATTTGATGAGACACTGTAATCATAACTTCCTTTAAGTATGTTCTCTTTATTTCTTTGAATGTACTTTTAATAGTTGTTTTACATATTTGCCTGTTAAATTTAATATCTAAGCCCTCTCCCAGGAAGTTTCTATTGCCTGCTCTGTTTCTGTGTATGATCATATACCTTCCAGGTTTGTTGTGTTTTTTTTTTCCCATGTTTTATAAATTCTTGTCAAAAAAGTTTTTGATTTTTGATAAAACATTGTAGCAACCTGGATACTGATCTTTCCTCTCCAGGGCTTGTTTTTATTGTTCATGTTTGTTTGCTTTGCCTGCTTGTTTATTTAGACTTGGATGGGCTATTTTAATAAAGAATATTTCCCCATAGTGTGAGGCCTCTGATGTCACTTCTCAGAGTGTGTAGATAGCCTGGGCATCTGCGTAGACATCCTGGTATGTTAGTGGTTTTAGCAGGACTCTCTTTGCCTTTCCACTTCTCTGTGTTATGCTCTCTGCATCTTTTGTTATCACACATAGCAGTTAGGCTCCAGTAACTGTCAGCTGATTGCTCTATTGGTTTTGATTATGCCGTGGGTGTGAATTCCTCCCCAGACTAACCCAACTAAGTCTGAGGCCCTGAAGAAATAATTTTTGAGGTCAGGGTTTGTTCTGACTTCAATAACTCTTTCTGTTCCTTTTCCTGGTTCTCTTTGATAGAGTAGTTGGCCTATAGTTTAGTTTGTGGTTCTTAATTGTGCAGTCAGCCCCTTCTAAATTGCTTACCACCAATATCTCCATTGTTTTTCAGAATACCATAGGTTTTAGTTCCCCACACTCTGTTCTAAATATAGCCATTTTGGGAGGAGAGGAATTTGGAACTCTTTGTTTTTATGACCTCTCTTTACCCTTTGGGCAGAATTTCTGAGTCCCTGATCCGGAGGTGGGAGCAGAGAAAGTCGTCCATGTCTCTCAGAGAGACACTCCTGCTTGATGAGCAAGGCACCCGGTAGACTAGTTGCCTTTCTCTGCACAGACCTTCTGCCCTTTAAGCAGACTGGGGCAAGGATAAATAGGGAGCTGGTATTCTCAGTCTTCCTCTCCTGAAGTAGAACCATCACCTTATGGAAGAAGGAAAGCCAGGAAGAGGAAGTAAGATCCAACATCTCTGCTGCACTAGTTTGAAATTTGGTCTCTGCAACACGGAGCTTGGAAGAATGATAAATGCTGGTTACTTGCCTCTCCCAGGAAGATACTGTTTCACTCGACTGATTACTGAAGGCGGAGGAAGTCCCATCTTCACCACACCGACCAAGAGTAGAGATGTTATAATAATCTTTGGAGTTGGGGGAGAGGGAGCACATCATGGATCAAGTGCCACCAACTGTTGCTCTTCTTACCACAATGTAGATTTTCTTGAATAAATATTTTTTCCTTTTGTGTATGCCTTTCAGACAATACCCATAGACTTTAAATGTTTTCTTTGTTAAAAAAGTTCCATCAGTTATGGTTGTTTTGCTGGGGAGCTGTTCTACAAATCTCCTCATCCTTCCATTCTAGAAGTGGCTCTTTCGACTTATCTTTTACCTCTGAAGTATTTGCTCAGAGCTGGTGCTCAGAAAATTAATATCTTTAATGAAATATACATTCCTTTAAAAGAATATTACTGGAAAGCAATTTAAAGTTTAATGTCAGAAAATGTGGATTATGAAGCATTTAGAGTTAGCATTTTCATAGCTCACACTTAGTACCCACACCCACCTACTTACAAATGATGTGGTTCTCTATTATACTCGTTCATGTTATTCAGTACATATGATGCCCAACAAAGTACATTTTATTAATTTGGACAGTTAATGCTACCTGATAAAGTAAAATAAAGGTTCATTATCTCCTCACTCACCAACATCCCAACAAAAACTTTCCAAACTTTCTAGGGTTCCCAACTTATTAATCTTATTAATCTGTATAATGTGATCAGATTACTGGTAAGGAAGTTGTTACTGTGTATTTGTCTAGATAACATTAGCTACTTTAACAAATAAAGTGCAAAATATCAGTGACCTAACACCATTGTCATTCTTATCAACTTCAGAACTGAATTGATTCAAAGATTCACTTAAAAATTTTTTTGGTTCCTTTAATTTCAAAACATGGTTTCAAAGGTTACCAATGAAAGATGAGACGTCATGAAGGATTATGAGTCAAAGACGAAGTGCTGTTTATCTCTTTCATTTGCATTGTAATATCCAGAATTCAGATGCATGTTCCCACTAAAATATAAGGCAGAATGGGAATACAGTTTAAATGTCAACTTAGAAATAAACAAAACAAAACAAAACAAAACACATGTTGTGTGGTCAATAAACAGTCTCTGATCTTCTGATTTCCATACATCCATTTAACCTTTTTCTACATGTGCTAGATATTCTCTAACAAAGTACTACCACAGACTGGGTGACTTAAGCACAGAAATATACCGTCTTACAGTCTGAAAGCTAGAAGTCTTAGATAAGTGTTAATACAATGAATTCCTTCTGAAGGATGTGAAGGAGAATCAATCTGATAGCCCTCTCCTAGCTTCTGGCAGTTTGCTGGCCATCTTTGGCATTTCTTGGCTTGTAGAGGCCTCACCCCAACACCTGCCTTCATCTTCACATAGCATTCTGACAGTGTGAATAGCTTTGTGTCCAAATTAACTCTTTTTATAAAGACATCAGTCATTGGAGTAGTGCCATCCTAATGACCTCATTTCAACTTAATTAACTACATCATCTCAACTTAATTAACTACTTCTGAAATAGTCTTATTGTCAGATAAGGTGACAATACAAGATATTGGACATTAGGACTTCAACAAATAAATCTGAGGGGTATACATGTCAACTTATAGCACTATACCAATAGAACATACTCACCTTTTTACTAAGAGTAACAGCCCAAATTCTCATCCTGTAACTGCATCTAGTATAAAGTCTAGGTTCATCATCACTTGATGTGTTGTTCTTTGTATCTGATTCAATATGACTTCCCATGTTCAGGTGACCTAATATTAAAAAGATAAATTGTTATCACAAAACTCTTCAGGATTTTGGATTTTCCCTGCTTAAAAGCCAAAAAATTATTCTGCTATAGTGTCACTGATGATGAAAAATAAATTACAAGAATCTTGAGTCAGAGACAACTGTATCACCATGACATAAAATTCATGACTGCATCATTTACTATTGAAGCCCCAGATCCCATGACTGTTGAGTGTCCCAGGCTGATACTGTTCACAGTGGATCTTCATCCCAGCCCAGGAATTCTGAGTTAGTGAAATTCCCAATGCTACAATGACAATAATACCAATTCCGCAGATTTTTGCCCCCGTGGGAGACACTGTTACATTATTTACAATAAAATGACATACTGCTAACTTTGGAGAAGAAGATAAGTTTATTCTTTGCTGTGGAGAGAGACATTATCTCTGTCTCCCAAGATGAAATTTTGTCTTCTAGGAAGAATTTGATGTTGTTTTTTTTTAAAAGGGCTGTACCTGTGGCATATGGAAGTTCCCAGGCTAGAATTTAATTGGAGCTGCAGCTGCCAGCTTATGCCAAGGCACAGCAACTCGGGATCTGAACTGTGTCTTGTCCGTGACCTACAGCGCAGCTCATGGCAACCTCAGACCCTTAACTCACTGAGCAAGGCCAGAGATGTAACCTCGTCCTCATGGATACTAGCTGGGTTCATCACCACTGGGCCACAACAGGAATGCCAAGAATCTGCCTTTATGATATTGTCCATGGTCCTTGTGTCTGTACCCTGGCAGATTGTTTTCTTTTTCTTTCTTTTTATTTTATTATTTAAATTTTTTCTTTTTTTTTTTTTGTCTTTTTACCTTTTCTGGGGCCACTCCCACGGCATATGGCGGTTCCCAGGCTAGGGGTCTAATCGGAGCTGTAGCCACCGGCCTATGCCAGAGCCATAGATAGCAACGCTGGATCTGAGCCACGTCTGCAACCTACACTACAGCTCATGGCAACACCAGATCCTCAACCCACTGAGCAAGGCCAGGGATTGAACCCGCAACCTCATGGTTCTTAGTCAGATTTGTTAACCACTGAGCCATGACGGGAACTCCCTCTTTTTATTTTTTTGCTTTTTGGGGCCACACCCGCAGCATATGGAGGTTTCCAAGTTAGGGGTCTAATCAGAGCTACGTGGGATTTGAGCCGCGTCTGTGACCTACACCACAGCCACAGTAACGCTAGATCCTTAACCCACTGAGCAAGGCCAGGGATCAAACCCGAAACCTCATGGTTCATAGGCATATTTATTTCCACTGCGCCATGATGGAAGCTATTGTTTTCTTAACCATTATTCTCATGGACAGATCTGAAGTTAGTTTTGTGTAGTGTATACCCCTTTGTGTTTATACTTTTGTTGGTGTATATTTGGAGGAATGAAGCTCGTTTTAATATTTGAACTATAAGGAGTTCCCATTGTGGCGCAGTGGAAACGAATCTATCAACCATGATGTTGCAGGTTCGATTCCTGGCCTTGCTCAGTGGGTTAAGGATCTGGTATTGCATTGAGCTGTGGTGTAGGTCACAGATGAGGCTCGGATCCCGCGTTGCTGTGGCTGTGGTGTAGACCAGCAGCTGTAGCTCCAATTAGACCCCTAGCCTGCGGACCTCCATATGCCATGGGTGCAACCCTAAAAAGACCAAAGACAAAAAAAAAAAAAGATTTGAACCATAGAAGGCTTTTAATCCAGGCCTGTACTTCTGTGGCACTATATTTACTTAAAAGTTTAGTAAGCTATATTTCCTATGTTCCTTTTTTATTCATAAAAATAAACAAGCCAGTTTAGCCTAGAAGATTCTAAAAGTTAAAAAAAGTAATCAAGCAGCTCTATGAAATATTAAGTTATATGACACAACATAATAATTAAAACAATTGTGATGATATATTCACAGATATATCAGTGTAATTAGCTATACGGTTCATAAATCGATATAAGCATATATGATAATTTAAAATATAATAAAATTTTAATTTTAATTAATGGAAATTCTATATTTTAAAATAAATAATTATGACAACTTGGTAGACCTCTGGGGAATATCTCACAAATGATTCTTTAAAAAGTGGAATAAATAAAAAGGAAGAAATTCAATTTTAAAATGTTAACATTTCTTCTATTTGTTTTTGTTTTTTGTTTTGTTTTTTTTGTCTTTTTGCCTTTTCTGGAGCTGCTCCCACGGCACATGGAGGTTGCCAGGCTAGGGGTCTAATCTGAGCTGTAGATGCCAACCTAAGCCAGAGCCACAGCAACGTAGGATCCGAGCTGCGTCTGCGACCTACACCACAACTCGCGACAACACCGGATCGTTAACCCACTGAGCAAGGGCAGGGATTGAACCCATAATCTCATGGTTCCTAGTCGGATTCGTTAACCACTGCGCCACGACGGGAACTCCTGGAATATTTCTATATTAGAGTTAGAAAGGTCTTTGAAAGTATGACCGAAATCTCTAAATTTCATTGCAGAAAATACAGTTAACTAAAGAACCATTAAAAACACAAGGTTAAAATGCTTTACATAAAATAACAATAAAAACCAAGACACTAAAAATAGCTGTATAATTCCCAATATATATATTTTAGGAAAAAGTAGTTGTAGTGTTCTTAGTAAAACCTGTGTAAAAAATATAGATATTTTTGTATAATCATAGGACACCTCATAAAGAAAACAAACACATAAAGAAAACCAAATTGTGGGTTTTCAAAGGTTAACTCTGTGACAGAATAAAACAAAGAAAACAAATGGTAACTATGGTTGATGAAAATGGAATTTAACATATGAACATATATGCCTACATGTTGCATATACTTTGCAAATTAATATTTTCTTTATGACATACATATTTAAATTAAAAACAAAAACAAAATTAGAAGCCCCCAAAAATCAATCAGTAGAAAATTCATAATTGTATCTGGATTAGGTATATATGTTTTAATGTTCATTATTTCTAAAATTTTCTAAACGACTTATGTTTTAGTTTATGTAACACAATTTAACTATCTAAATGGAAAACCAGTACAGTCATAAAATGATTCACATTTATATATTAATTATATATGTAAATCTTTTTTTTTTTTTCTTTTTAAGGCCACACCCACGGGAAGGTTCCCAGGCTAGGGGTCAAATCAGAGCTATAGCAGCCTCCCTACACCACAGCCACAGCAATGTGAGATTCGAGCTGTGTCTGTGCCCTACACCACAGGTCACTCATGGCAATGCTGGATCCTTAACCCACTGAGTGAGGCCAGAGATGGAACCTGCATCCTCATGGATGCTAGTCAGATTCATTTTCACAGAGCCATGACGGGGACTCCTATACATGTAAATCTAACTGTTCTGATCACAATTGCTGTGTAACAAATTATCCTCATAACTTAGCATCTTGAAACAATAATGATGTCTCTGGGGATAGAAGAACAGTTTGATAAGGAAGTCATTTTTTTTTTTTCTTCTAGGTGTATTTAGGAAGAAGGAGAGGAATAGTTTTCTTTAACCTCTAAAAGAGGACAAGGAAGTAAGTCACTGTAATTATTTGTTATTGAAGGTTTGAAATCCCCTGCATTATAGAGAGTAAAGAAGATTACATTTTTAAAGAAAAGCTCTGGCTTTTTTAAATTTCTCAGTCTTTTAAGCAGTTGGACATAGCCATACCTTAAGAAAGCATAGGACTCATCTAAATTGAAGAACTCAAGAGGGAAAGATGCAGTGAATAATCAATAACTGTGCAGGAAGGATTAATCTGAGATGCCTTGAATGAGGACACCCTGAATATTCCAAAGAAAGATTTATCCCTTGAAGTGCTCTTGGAGGTAACCTCTAACATTTTGGACCATCTTGCCAGATAGGAGTGTTTTTGTTTTCTTGAAGCCTTAGGCTACAAGATATCATTTTGTTTTGTGTAGGGGTGGGAGGCTGAGGAACTAACATCAGCCATGCAGGTGTTCATCCATGGATAAGTGACCAACTCCAGGTAAAAACCCTTCACACCAAGACTCAGGTGAGCTTCCTTGTTTGGTAATACTTCATACTTGTCATACAACATTGCTGTCAGGTTAAGCACTGTCTTTATGATTCTACCAGAAGAGAGCACATGGAGGTATATGCCTGTCCCTTTAGGGTCTCTGCCCTATGTGCTTTTAACTTTGCTGATTTCAAACGGTATCCTTTTTCAACTGTATGCATAATGGTTTTCTGGGTCCTGTGAGTCCTCCCATTGCATCATTGAATCTGAAGGTGGTCTAAGATTGCTGAAGATGGCTTGGCTCTGCTGGGGGTGATATACATATATTAGATAAGCATAACCCTAGATGTGATGGCCTTAAGAGCTGAGGTAGAAGTAGTTATATTTAACAAATCTGAGTGGGTCAAATTGGTTTAGATAATGGACACTGGTGTACCATAACAAACTAAAGACCATTGGTATTTACTCTAAATTATGGCATTGTGTATAACTACAGAAAGCTAGGAAAGAAGAATGTCTTCCAAATAAAACTAAACTGAACCTTTCATTAGCCAGGGAAATAGAACATCGAAAATGTTATGAAAAAATTATGTCTTACATAAAGATAAAACAAATCCTAATCAATTAAGACTCATTACTCAATATCAGTATTTTTTATATAAGTATTCCAAATTATTGTAGAATTTAATAAAATTTAGTTGACAATACTATTGATATTTTTCTAAATATACAATGGTAAATTTGAGGGCAGTTTTCCATGCACCTCAGTCATACTGTTCAATAAAGTAATTTTATATACAGGAATATCTCTAAAGACAACACATTAAAATAGGAGAAGTCCAGATATATAAATATATTCATCACAACATCATAGAAAATATCAGAAATTGAAATATACCAAATGCTGAAGGTTTGGTTTTGATTAAATATACAATAACACATTTTCCTGTTTGATATCATTCAGCCATGTTTACATAGAAACACGGAAATAAATAATCTTAACTCAAAATGCAGAATACAGAATTACATGTTTATTTTATAATTTCTTAATATTTTAAATTGTTAAAATACTTAAAAATGAGGAGGCTCTACAAGTAATGGAGCCAACAGATTTTTTTTTTTTTTTGCAGTATGAACTTATTTTAATTAATTTGAGATGGGCCAAAATTAGAGATGGCAAAAACAATATTTCTCAGACACCTTTTTAAACCTGTAGTTCCTTGTGAATTCACACATACACACACACACACACACACACACAGAGTCATAACACTAAGAAAATATTCAACAATAGAGTATAACATTCCCCTGCAAGAGAAAGAGAGTCACTTGCTAGTGAGAAAGATGTTTTACTCCCACATTGTACAGCAGGAGACTAGGTAGCAAGATGAGCCCAGGAACAGATAGCATGGCCATCTGTCCCTGCTCCTCGCTCTATCTTAATGTGTTCTGTATTTAGTGATCGAATAACAGCAGTAGCTTTTCTCAAACTTTCCTGTCTTAATCATTAGATAGTATTCAGACTTAATGAAAACACTTCCCCAGAAGACAAAGAGTAACATAAACAATTTATCATCATTCCCAATGGTCAAACATAAACATTTTCTGAATTAGAGATGGAGTTTTACCATGGCTTAGTGGAATTTACTATATGGCAAAGGCTGTGCAATTTTAAAGCTGAATAATTTGTTTTGTGGCACAGTAGAAATATTTATTTTGGATGGAGAGTAGTTTTCAGGAAAGAAGAAAAATGCTGACGAAGAGGAATAAGTGCCATTTTCAAGATTGGATTTTAGCAGAAAAGAGCAGAAAAACCTGTAAGGTAAACTAATCTTTTTCCTAAGTTATATAGGCATAAACATAAAGGCAAGGAGTCAAACTCTCTCAATGTCCAATTTCCATCCCTCCACCTAAGCTTGGTGCTATTCTTCCAGGCATCTTTCTTATGATACGTGTAAATATATTTAGCTATCATTTTTATATAAAAATAGAATAGTTTTCTAAGTATTCTTCATTTTATTTTTCTATTAACAATTGCATATGCATCTTTTCATAGCATTCAATATATAATCTCTTCTTTCCATTTCATGGCCGCTCTGTATTCACTTTAAAGAATTTATCATAGTTTAACTGTTCCCTTATTGATGGAAAAGTAAGTGGTGTCCATTGCTAGGGCAATGCTTCCGTGAACATCTGTACTATGATGTAATTTCTGTAAAAGAGCATTCTGTGCACAATTAAAATTTAATGTACACTAGTAAATTATTCCCCTGAAGACTATTACCAAATTTTATGCTCACTGTGAATATGTGAGTGCCTAGTCTCCCTTGTCTTCTCAAAGAATGGCAGAAGTCTTAAAACTGCTTTCTGGTCTGATGGGTGAAATTATAACAAGGCAATATGGTAACATGAAATTCTGTATTACAGAAGTAGAAGTGTGTCTGGTAGCAACAATATCCAAATGACATTTAATTGTGTTTATCCGATATATGATAGATTAGAAAGACAGATAAATAAAATGATTTATTATATCTTTATATTTTGCCAACAAATGTTTTTTTTTAAATCAGCTGCATTTTCAAACACAAAATGTTGCTTTATAAATTGTGTCTCTCTGATGATATAAAGTCAGAATGACATGATGAAATGATGAAAGTGTTTTTAAAATTTGAAATATTTTATTTATTTGAATTTGAATTAGTTGATTAACACATTTGGTCATATTAGTTACCTATGACTGAAGATTGTTTAAAGGACAGGCACAGGGCTGAAATAACTCAGATCAGCTTAGCACGATGATGCACGCTAAGCTGGAACATGTACAAATACTAAATGGTGGCAACATGAATTAAGTGAAATCTGCAAGTAACTTGTTTTTCAACAAAATTCAGTTATTATTTTTCTAAATATTAAATTGTTTGGCTTTGAGTTAACTAACAGCCCATCTCTCAAGCCAACATTATATTCTGGCAAACAATAAAATTTGTGGATGGAATGGTAAACAAAGCTTAATTATCTATTTGTTTACCAAGCATCTTCTTCTTCTTCTTTTTATGCCTTAATCCATGTTTTACTGCAAACCAGAATAATAGCATGAGCTATATTTCAAAATTCACATCTGGAGTTTCCAACAAATCAAACCATTTGTTCAAACTTATTTATACTTGGAAAACAGGCCTGCATTTAAGAGAAATGCAGCTAAAATGATTAATGAAATTGCTGCTAATGATTTTGCATAACTCATGGAAATGAAGAAAACAAAATTTTAATGATTTAAATGAAAAATGATCAGGAACAGATAATTTCTATTTGCCTTTAAAAGTTTTTTTGTTTTGTCTTGTTTTAAATCAAGAGAACTGTGTTCAGCAAAATATATTTTAGCTTCTACTGAAATGTAGTAGAATATAGGACCTTTCTTCTACTTACCTTAAAACAATTTTCAAGCACAATTAATATTCTTGAGCTTTACTTTCCTGCAGTAAAAGATACACAAATATCCCTTCCTTGAAGGTGCAAGAACAGACTATTTTTTCCCTTTTGCATCTAATGCTCAAGGGCTTAAATGACAAGTAATTCTGTAATCTTCACAGAATTGCTTTTTTTTTTTTTTTTTTTTGGCTACACCTGCAGTATATACAAGTTCCCAGATCAGAGATCGAATCTGTACCACAGCAGTGACAATGCCCAGTTTTTAACCTGCTGCAGCATAGGGAACTCCTTGGCAGTTTTCTTTATGGAGAATAAACATGCCTGATTATCTGCAATCTTTTATAAGAATCTATTTATAAAGTGACATTAAATACATATCCTTCCTTCCTTCCTCCCTCCCCCCTTCCCTGCTCTCCCTCCCTCTATTTTTCTTTCTTTCTCCTTTCTTCTTTCCTTCCTTCCTTCTAAAGATTACTACTCTATTCTTTGGTGAATTGGAGTTTTCTTCCACAGAAAAAAGTAAGTGTTAGTGGACACTTTCCTGGAAACTATCCCCCTAAGCAGTTTCATCTTAAGCAATGCATCATTAATCATTAGACTAAAATAATCTGGATCAGCAAAAATAAGTAATATTGAAATGCTATATGCTTTTATAAAAATCTTAAAACAACAGTCTTGGTTTATATTTCTTAGCTTGCCTAAATTATTTAGTTTCCTAAGATTTTTTTTCTGAATTTTTTTGTTTGTTTGCTTTGTTCTTTGATTTCGTTTTTTGCTTCACTGGTGGGAACTTCATGCTAAACTATTTTTTCTTAAATAATACTTTCTGTAGCATTTAGGTTTACTGAAGCATTAGAGATTGCACATAATCAAATGAGTCTACTCTCTATAAAGAATACTACCAAGATTACAGAATTACTTCTTATAAAGGCCACACATATCAGATGCAAAAAAGAAAAATGTTTTAACCAAAGGACTACAAGTACTAGAAATATGTCATTGTTCATTTAAATTGAACACAAAGTGATCATAATGTCAATGTGTGAGGCTTTCACTGATAGAACACTTGGAAAAAATAATTATCCATTTAATCTCTAGATTGAAAAATATGGGCATAATTTAAAAAATCATACTGGGTGAAACAAAATATTTTTTCTGAGATCAAAGAAGTCTTATTTATATGTAGTCAAAAATCATTATCTGTTTTCCTCTTATTTTCTTCCATGTTTTCCACATATAAATGGAAAAATAAAGAGAAAGCATTTTGCCTTCAAATCAGTTGATGAAGATACAATTAGGACCCCCATCTTAGAACAATATAATTGTACAAACTTTTACTTTAATCGACATTCTCTTCAATGATCTCATTTTATAGATGCCCATCTGCTCTTATGATAGCTGATTCTGGTCCATCAACCGTTGTACACTTGGAAATCTCAGCCATGCATTATAATCTAAGCACTACAATTGACTCTGCACTGTGGGTCTTCCAAAAGAAGCACAGCTGCAACCTTTATATGTTCAGCAGTCTCCCTCCCAATATTGCACAGCGGTCAGAGATGTTCAGCTATTCCAAATTTAAAGTAAAAAAGATCAGCTTTCTGAGAAGCCACAAAAATTGCTTCTCCAGTCTAAGAGTTAAAACAAACCAAGCATTTCTGTATGGAGGAGCAGATTCACAGCTGACCAAGTTATCAAAAGCATTTCACTAAAGCATACAAACCAAGCTGGGTCGATGCCAGAGGTTATACCTCAGATTGGTCAACCAAAGTAGATAACATACATCTTTCTCTGAAGTGTTTAGCACTAATGCTTACAGTCATGGGACACAGGGCTCCTCTTTGTCAGGATGTAAAATGTGCCATGCTAAATGACCTTATACACGGTTGTCAGGGTTGTAAAGCAATCCATGAGTGCTTAGAAATTTATAAGAACATTATGTTTTAACACAGAGCCACATTGTATCAAAATAATTTAAAATATTGATGTAGACTACACATTGTTCTAAAAGAAACTATTTCTGGCTGATCAGGGCATTCATAATAACCTAAAATTATATACAAACCCATGCTTCTATTTTCCTGCCTCAAACTTAGTCAGCACACACTTCAGTATTGCAGAGTCTACTGTACAATTCTGAGAGAATCATGACTTTATATAAATAAGATGCATTAAGAACACTGCTCTAATATTTATTGCCCACAAAAAAATATATTTCTAACAGATATTTTCTATCTTTACCTATAGTATTTCTCAAATACTCTTGCCTTTAGAATTCTAAAAGCAAACATCATACATACCCATTTAAGACAATCTATGTATATGTGGTCATGCATATATAAATATGTATATGCATCTATAAATATAATACATATGCCTATGCATGTATATATGTGTGTATCTATCTACGTATTTTTTAAAATTGTTGCAACTCTTCCTCCACCTCCTGCCTGTAACTGACGTTAAACAGATAATTCTAAAACATTATTCTTTGGTGTGCTTTAATATTAGCAATGGTAAAAGGAAAAAAAAAAGCCCTAAGATAAAACAATTATTATGCTCTATTCCCAGCACCACAGCACACATTTAGGTCATGATTTTGGTTCCTGATGGCATTTGAATTGTCTTCTGATAAATTAGGTAAAGGAAAGTGGACAGAGAAAAATTACTTGGGATTGAGAGTAATCATTCTAGGAGAGCGAATGCAAACAAGGGCAATATATCTGAGGAAGTTTTTGCAGGTCAATAAGAGAGAGGAGTTACTTTGGACCAGATAATGGTATCTTTCCTTTATGGAACAGAGATCAAGATTGGTCTGAACTGAGGCAGGATACAACACAGAGAACAGGGCAGGAGAATGCTATGAAATTGTTTGGGGCCTTTACTCACCAACTCAGGGTACCAATCTGAAGTTGGCTTTACTGGTCAAAAACAATACCAGACAGAATTAAGGGAGAGGAACCAAACTTTTAAAGTCCTTGAAAGCTGGCCAGGCAAGTCATTCTGTGGTTAAGATTCCAGCTACACTTAGAGAAGAGAGTCTGTGTGCAAATGTATATGTCTAGATTTCATTATTTTACCTGTCTTCATTTTCCCCTTCTTAATAAACTTACTTTGGAATGTTTGTTCACAGTAAGCTAAGACATCTGAAGAAGAAGGTGCCTTTAGAGACTAAATGTGCTACTAGGCATAAAATACATCCATCAAGAAGGAAAGAGATTTGGAAGTTCCTGTCGTGGCTCAGTGGTTAACGAATCTGACTGGGAACCATGAGTTTGTGGGTTCGATCCCTAGCCTTGCTCAGTGGGTTAAGGATCTAGTGATGCTGTGAGCTGTGGTGTAGGTCACAGACGCGGCTCAAATCCCACGTTGCTGTGGCCCTGATGTAGGCTAACAGCTACAGCTCCGATTCAACCCCTAGCCTGGGAACCTCCATATGCTGCAGGAGTGGCCCCAGAAAAGGCAAAAAGACAAAAAAATAAAAAATAAAAAAATAAAGAAGGAAAGAGATTTGGCAAGCTATGGTATTCGCTCTGGTAAAACTCTGGAACCTGAACAATTATATTCACCTCCAATAGCCCCTCTCTTCACACACGACAATTCAGAGTGAAAATAAATTAGAAAAACAGCTAAGTATCTTATGTTTCAAACAGATTCATGATCTACGCTAGACAGTAATGTTACTATATAGATTCTTGCAAAAGATTGCATATAATCAAATGTGCTTATTCTTCATAAAGAATACTACCAAGATTACAGAATTACTTGTGATATATGAATTACTTGCGATATCAGATACAAAAAGAGAAAAATGTTTTAAACATCATTTTTCATTTTGTATATACATATAAAATGGGGGGAAGCATTAAGAATTGCTAACATAACATCGCGGCATTTTTAAGACTTTAGATAATTTGAGGCAGAAATGCTTCTTTGGAAACGATTTAAGCCATCATTTATAGAGTGTTTGTCTACAAAATGAGACTTTTGGTAAAAGAGCAAAAAAAAGAAAATCATGAAAGATAGCTTTTCTAGCTGTCAGTGATATGTGTCTGTTATTCTTCTGCCTTACAGGCTCATAAACTACAAACCAGTTGCTTTAGGGACAGGATTGCTATTAGCTCTCTGTAGACATTAATGCACTGCAGGGACTTTCCACCACAGAAAAAAAAAAAAAAAAGGAAAAAAAGAAAAAAATGCTCTTAAAAATTTGGAGTCATCCAAGCCACCCAGAGTGAGTGTTTTCTGGCACTAGAGGTGTTATGATTGCTATGGTCCTGTCACATGATGCTATTTTCCCAAGTAAATGTCGTTTCTTTTCTTTTTTTCTTTTTTTAATGCCATAAAGAACTTTGCCCAAATGCTTCAGCCAGAAGCCAAGGCATTTCCCTTTCCTAGCCTGAGAAAGAGAATCTGCCCTTAAAGAAATAAAATCTCTCCACAACCTCAAACTTAATTTTTTAAAAAAGCATCAAATGTGAAAATACAATAATATTAAGGGATGTAGTAAAAATCACAATCAACAAAGCAGTTAATAACATTTTCCGTAGACTCACTTATGCCATTATATTGATATTTGATGGGCAGGGGGCAAAAGAGGGTCATAGCTCCCCCTCCTCCTATTATACCTACTGCCTCATGGACTGTTGTTATAATAAGAGGAGCAGAGTGTTGGTAGAATGAAGAAAAGAAAGAGGGTTTGGAAAATCATTGGCCTTGCCCCAGGATTACAATCTAGTTTTTAATAAGTGCTCCAGTGATTTTGATACATGCTAAAATGTAAGAAGCTCTTCTCTACCATAGGTACTCAATGTCCATATTTCAACATAAACAGTGATTTTTTTTTTTTTTTTTTTTTTTTTTTTTGTAATCTAACTCTAAAGCATCTTCTCCAACCGAGGGTTTAAATTGATTTTATGTTTTAGAACAAAATCTAGGTCCTGCCTTACAACTATCATGTGGTATCCAGTGATGGAGGGTGTATTTCTTCCATCCTCCTAATTTGTTAACTTTATCCATTCCCAATCAGGACAGTGGTTTTGTGTGTGTGTGTGTTTCAAAACCTTTGCCCCCTAGCAGAAGTTTTAGGAGACTGATGTTTCAATATTGATGCTTCAAATTCTCAGTTCATTTGCAGAGCCCAGAAATATAGCCATCAAAATGTAAAAGTAAAAGTGTGTTTTATTTCAGATTACTAATAGCTGCCACGTATATGCAATTTAAGTAAGGCGACAACACTTTTAAACTTTTTGTATGGTGTCCAGCTCAGAAATGATTTATCTTTATGTTTTATTTACTGTCTTTAGCTATAATTGCCTTTGTTTTTATTTGCTTATTTAATATTAAACACAAATGTTCAAAAATATGTGAGGAGTTCTGGTGGCCACCATGTTGTTCTGGTTTATTTTCTTAGTATGTAATTTCACAGTTAAAAATAGGGAAAGGGTTCTAGATGGTAATACAGGAGATCCTGAATTCCTCCTTTCATGGACATAAAAAAATAATACATCTATATGTGGAATAATTCCCTCTATAAGGAGTCCTGAAAACTGAATAAACTGAACCTCCTCATCACAGGGTAGAAGGACAGCATTGAGATGGATAAGAGAGGCAGAGATATGGTCTGATCAAGAACAAAAAAATCACATCCAAAATGTGGTGACGCACAATTGGGAAGGCTCACAGCAGTATGAAACTTCTCCCTGAAAAGCAAGGAATTTGATTTCCATCCACACCAGGCACCTCCATCCTTAGATCCTGAACAGGAGAGATAAGCCCTCAAAACACCTGGCTTTGAAAGCCAAAGGGAATATGTCCTGGAAAACCACAGAACTGCAGGGAACAGAAAAACAGCTCTTAAAGGGCTCACATACAGACTCCATCAATCCAAAAACCAGCACGTGCGTGCACGTGCACACACACACACATACACACTAGAAAGCATAGGTGAAGGGTACCCACCTACTAACACTGCAAACATCTACTACAGAGTCAGAGACTGGATCTCTGACTTAGAGCCACGGAGTCTTTGTGACTCTAAGTCAAAGATCTTCCTCAAACTCCAGAACGTGGGAGAGGGACACAGAACAGCCTCCCTCAGAGCTCTGAGATAAAACCAGCACTTTTAGCCCCTTGATCTCAGGCTGCTAGTCTCTAGAATTGTGAGACAGTACATTTCTGTGGTCTGAGCCACTTAATTTGTGGTCTTTGTTACTGAAGCTTTAGCAAATTAATAAAACTGCAATTGAGCAGAAGAATTACTTACCGTATTGCTATTAAAAAGTTGTATGATTCCTGACCCTATAAAAATATCTATTTCGTATAGCTGCCACTTCCTAAATGTGTTCATTTCCAAATTAAAGCCTCTCTCGGAAGGATCTGATTCGTAAACAGATCCTATTCACATGCCTATTCATGTAAAAGAGACTGAAAAAGATACACTTTACTTCTCCTTAGGGTGAATTATACAAATTATTCAAATATGGGAAGATCATTCAAAATGTGTCGAGTCCATAAATGTGATAAATATACATGTATGTGTGAATGTAACTTCGTTTTTCCAGGACTCATTTTCTCCTCTTTTCTATTTTATTTTATTTTATTATTTTTTTTATTTATTTTTTTTTATCTTTTTGCCATTTCTTGGGCCGCTCCTGCAGCATATGGAGGTTCCCAGGCTAGGGGTCGAATCAGAATCATTGTCATAGTAGTTGAAGATTTATTCTCTTTACGACTGCTATAATTACTAGGGATTTATGTATTATAATGGCAATTCGGAGGAATGGAAAACTATTGAACATTAATCCATGTCCCAATCTGGTCTCTTCATTGTTGCCCCTATTTCACTTTCCCGAACAAAAAGCAAAAAAAATCCTTTGAGTCTATGTAACTTACCCTTACAGCTGAAAAAAAAAAAAAAAAAAAAAAAAAAAAAAGGAGGAGTGTACTATTTCACATCCTATCCTAGTCTTCATCATCGATGTCACATGCAGTACTTTCATTCTATTTTTAAACTGCTTGGCACAGGGAGTTTAAAGCCCTCATTCAGGAAGTAAGACTGTCTAACCTGATCTCATACGCATAAACCTATCTTGGGTTTATTCTTTGGCCCCATTCTTCCATCCTCATGTCAGGATTATGCTCTGGTAGGGTAGGAAGCAAAAATTTTTCTTATGGTCACACATCAACATCTAACCATCTTATTTCCATCAGTCTCTTTTTCCTCCATGGCCAGAGGCTATGAAACCAGTTTCTAACTGGTTAACTTTTCAAAAAACTTTTTTAAGAATAAAACTTTATATTGTTTCTTTTGAGATGAGTGGAAATATAAGAGCTAAGAACCTCATCTAATTCTTTGAGATTCTGCTAAAACACACCTTGTCTGAAGTGCTGAACTTGTGGAAGGATTGGTGTTTAGAAAGATTTTGAAGGGGGGGGAGGACCATTTGTGACTCCTGATGTTTTCTTCCATATGAAGAGATATCCACGGGTGTATAACCCCTGATCTCCATTGTCCCTCACTGTCAGTCCCCTCTAACACTAGAGGCTTGGTACAATAAATTTGGGAGAATAAGCTGACAAGGTTTGGCTCAGTTCTTTCCTTCTTGGGAGAAAATCTGCCTGCTGAGAATAAATGCTCTTTGCTGCTTTCCAGCATGAAGCAAAAAGAGTTTGCTTTCAGAAGAAAGGTCTGGGATCATTCAGCAGAGTCTGCTATAGGATGGTGTATTTGCTGAAGTCTGTGGTTCATTATAAGTAGTGTAAACATGTGTCTTGGTCTGTCTGGATGGTATCAATTTATGCTCAGTGTAGTTAATAACATTTCTCCATTTTTCTTCCCTGGTTGAGATAATAAATAATGTAGCTATCCTAATTATAAGGAAGCCCATTCCCCCAGAGATGAAGACACATATTCTAGCATAATGGTTATCTTTTATTTAGGTATAAAGATGATGTTTGGATTTCCTATTTCACTCTTTTGTATCAATTCTCAATTGGTAACTCATGAAAGGAGAAAGGAGATGATTGTTGTGGGTTTTGTTTGTTTTTTGTTTTTTTTGTTTTGTTTTGTTTTTTTGTTTGCCTCTTTGATCCTAAACTGAATTAGAAAAGAATAACTACCAAAAGAAAGTCATTGATATCTGAACAAGCAGGAGAAAATCAATTATTTTAGTATCAAGAAACTCTTAACTGATTTTATAAATTGTAGTTGTTTCCTTTACTTGAAGTATAATCACTGTTCTACTGATTCTTTGTGAAGTTCATAAGTGAATACAATCTTTCCAAAAGAGGAGTTCCATTTGTAAAATTAAGTAGGCTTATATAAACAAGGGTATATTCTTTAGAAAACAAAGGATATAGGTCTAATTGTGTAAATATCATAGAAATATTCCTCAGAGAGGTTCTAGCATTTCTGAAATAAAAAAGGAATGAATATTATTTTGCCCTTCTTTTTTTAAGGGCTGCACCCACGGCATATGGAAGTTCCCCAGCTAGGGGTCGAATCAGAGCTACAGTTGCCCGCCTATGCCATGGTCACAAAATGAGGGATCCTTAATCCACTGAGCAAGGACAGGGGCTGAATCCGCATCCTCATGGGTACTAGCTGGATTCTTAACCTGCTGAGCCACAAAGGGGACTCTGGGATCAATATATTTTGAACAGCAGTTTTTCCAGCAGAATTCTTACTTCTCCAAATAATAATTTTATAAATATTTACTTTACCTTGGATAGGAATTTATTATAATGGGAAAAAGCAATTAGAATTTTAACTAATGCTTTGTAAATTCTAACATATATATGCTGTATACTTATAGACTCCATACACTATTCTGGAGGTTTGGTTAGACAAACAAAGAAAGCACAAACTTCAGTGCATCTTGTGTTCAAGCTGAAAGGATTACTGAGACAGGATACAATGGTCAAACATTTTGACAATCATACATTTTTAGTTTTTTGCATTACTCGTTCAGAAACACAGCATATCAGTTGTATTAAAACTACACATCTATAAGCGATAACTTAAAGTGTTATGCCCATTTGGGTTAAGTGTAGGTGGAGTAAGTTATGAATTTGGTATATATATGAACTTGGTACAATAGGTGTTTTGCAGGTTTTCCTGAAAATATGACACCTGTATCAGTAAAGTAAGACTTTGAGATACTCTAATTTGTAAAAACAGAGTTTAACAGATCTTCTGCCCATTTTTGATTGTTTGTTTGTTTGATATTTAGAAGACCTAAATAAACATTTCTCCAAATAAGACATACAAATAGCCAAAAGGTACATGGAAAGATGTTCAACATCACTAATTATTAGAGAAATGCAAATCAAAACAATACAATGAGGTATCACCTCACATCAGTCAGAATGGTCATCATCAAAAAGTCTTCAAATAGCAAATGCTATAGAGGGCATGGAGAAAAGGGAACCTTCCTCTACTGTCTATGGGAGTGTATGTTGGTATAGCCACTATAGAGAACAGTGTGGGCATTACCTAGAAAAACAAAAATAGAGTTACTATGTGATCCAGCGATCCTACTCCTGGGCATATATCTGGAGAACATTCTAATTTGGAAAAATACATGAACCTCAATGTTCATAGCAGTGCTATTTAGAATAGCGGAAGATGTGGAAGCAACCTAAATGTCCATGGATAGATGAATGGATAAGATACCCTTATATAAATATATACCCTTATATACATATATATATACACAATGGAATATTTGGCATATATCTGGAGAACATTCTAATTTGGAAAAATACATGAACCTCAATGTTCATAGCAGTGCTATTTAGAATAGCGAAGATGTGGAAGCAACCTAAATGTCCATGGATAGATGAATGGATAAGATACCCTTATATAAATATATACCCTTATATACATATATATATATATATATACACAATGGAATATTACTTGGTTATAAAAAAGAGTAAAATAATGCCATTTGCAAAAATGTAAATGAACCTAGAGATTATCACATTAAGTGAAAAAAGACTGGCAGAAAAAGATAAATGTCATATGATGTCACATATATTGAATCACAAAAAGATGCAAAATATAAAAAATATGATACAAATGAACTTATTTACAAAACAGAAATAGACTCTCAGATATAGAAAAAAAACTTATGGTTACCAAAGAGGATAGCAGGGAAAGGAGGGGGATATATAAATTAGGAGTTTGAGGTTAACATATACACACTACTATATATATAAAACAAATAAACAACAATGATCTATTGTATAGCACAGAGAGCTATATTCAGTATCTTGTAGTAACCTATAATGGAAAAGGATCCGAAAAATAAAATATATAACTGAATCATTTTGCTGTACACCTATAAAACAACAACAACAAAACAGGATCTAATACATGAGAAAATAATGGGTGAAAAAAAAGATAGTTTGATATTTTGCTTAGCATATTGTATATAGACAGCCAACAAAATAGTGGAGTAAGTTCTTCAGAGAACTCTGCTTTGCTATTCTCTCAGACAAAAGGGAAATAAACTTTAAGTACACGTTATTGCCTTTTTTTTTTTTTCTTAAAGAAGGAATTTCATTATGATGTCCAGCCTCACAGAGCAGTTGCTAAAACTGAGTAACAAGGCACTAAATTAATGGCAAAACACTTTTCAATTAGCAGTGGTAGAATCACTACAAGTGTGAAAATAATTAACTATGTAACCATCTCTGAGGAGAGAAAACAGGCCAAATACAAAAGATTCCCAAACATGTAAGAAGTCAGAAGATACTTTCTTCCCATAAAACCCTGTTTAGTGAAACTTTCCCATCAAATACTTTGTCTACAGTTGAATCCTACAAGATATTGCAGGGTGTTTCATTCATTGCCTTTCCAGGTAGAAAACAATATTCATGTCTATAAAACATTTATTGTCTTATCTAAGACTATTTTCTGATAAAGAAGCTTCACCAACTGTTGAAGGAACGTTTGCCTCCCCACTCTTAAGGATAGGAGTGATTTTTCAGTTGGTACTGTATATGTGGGAAATAACCCAAAGAAGCTAAACTTTCAAAATTTCATTTGTTTTCCATGGCAATGAAAACCAGCCCACAGTTGTCATTTGTTCTAGTGGAATGTAATGCATTAGCTTGTATGGCAGTAGATCTAATAAAACTATTTTTCATGGAAAAAGAAATATAATTTTGAGAAAAAAAACTGTTATTAACAATAATTTAAATCACAGATTTTCTTTTTTGTCTTTTTAGGGCTGCACCGTGGCATATGGAGGTTCCCAGGCTAGGGGTCAAATAAAATCCTACCCACTCATTCTTTGAATTTGGTATTTTACTTTCACTAATTCACTTACCATGTTTCATAAGACAAATTTTTTGAAAAAAAATAATTTAGTGCATAATGAAACTTCAAAATTCCTAGAAAAAAGTCACATTAACAGGTAAATAAACGGCAATAAGAAGGTTCTATATATGTATATGATGATAACAGAACTTTTTTTTTTTTTTTTTTGTCTTTTCTAGGGATGCACCTGCAGCATATGGAGGTTCCCAGGCTAGGGGTCTAATCAGAGCTGTAGCTGCCAGCCTATGCCACAGCCACAGCAATGCAAGATCCAAGCCACATCTACGACCTGCACCATAGCTCACAGCAATGCCGGATCCTTAACCCACTGAGCAAGGCCAAGGATCGAACCCTCAACCCCATGGTTCCTAGTCGGATTCGTTAACCACCGAGCCACGATGGGAACTCTGATAACAGAACTTTTAGCTTTTTATTACTTATTGGTGATACGAATACAAGATGTTTGAAATATTTTTGTTCTTAAATAATAGTAATCTAAAGATTTAGCTTCTCTTTATGCAACAGTTTATGTAGGGGAACATTTAAGCTAGTACCTCAATTAGCATTGTCTCTACAAAGCATATCTTAAAAGCAACTCTTCGTATTAGTCCAAACATTCCCATTTTTATGCACACTCAAAATGAAATTTTATAAATAGATTTTATTAACTGAAACATCAAGGCATGCACACATGCACATGCATACACATACATTCCACAGTTCAAATATGATATATGAAAACTACTGAACCTGCTGAATCTCAGGTGTTTAAACGCTTGTCTATAGGTATCAAGAATTGTGAAAGGTCTAAAATTTTATGCTATACATGGATGCTAGTTGAAGACACAAGACTCCTGGGTCAGAAACAAAGGGAAACATGGAGTCCTTCACATCATAGCCAGATACAATACTGAATACGTTGCATATCTGCCAGCATAATGGGTTTAGGCAATAATGGTGACAACTTGAGTGGTGCAGTCTTGAGCAGCAGCTTCCAGTTTGATTTATCACAGAATGACCCCCTACTCTGAAAAGCTGCATAAGTGACCTAGATGTACTTATAAATGGTCAACATTTGTTTTCAGAGTTCATCATTCCCAAAGGAGTATTTTTAATCTGCCAGTCTGCAGTTTTCAATGTGGCAAATGAAGCACCCAAGCCATTGGCAACAACCTGAGTCAGTAAAATATAACAAGATTTATCAAGTGACTGGCCAGAACTAGGAGAATGGCTTGAGTTCTGCTCACAAAGCTGAGTGACTTTGACTTCTTTTGGTTATTTATAGCTGATTCTAAGGCTGAACAACCTTACTGGCCCAGTAAAAATAGTATTTTCAGCTAAGATGAATCATTGCTAAATCTTGCCCAGGCAGTTAAGGGAGCCTCGGTGAACTGAGGGCCCACCTGAACCTGAAGTTTTGCTCCAAGTGGCAGAGTAGAGGATTATTTCTACCTGTCATGTAATGTTAAGATGTCACTTGGGCCAGGCAGGTTGGATTTTTCACATGTGTCATTTCCAAAGGAAAAATAAGGCTTTTGGATTCTCTCTACCTTGTTAGTCACTGAGTACAAGTTGATTTACTCCATCATGAGACGATTAGGTAAGACAGTCACAAAACCCCCTTGATCAGGCATTCAGTTTTGACAAACTCTTAGTAACAACCTAACAGCTACTTTCAAAAGGAGTATACTTGAGAACCACGTTAGGGAGGCGGTAAATCCAAAACCCTCGGAAGTGCTTTTGGGAGTAAGCTCCCTCCTTGTGTTTGAGACTTCATTGAGCAAGAAGGCAATCAGTCAGAGATTTGTAGTCCAAAAATGTCACTTATGTCTGGTTACCACAAATACAAACACCACACCACAACTAGATAGATAGCTTCCAAATAACATATTAGTTTGGGTCCCACTGAAAGGATGGGTCTTTGTGGATCAGCCAGTATAAAAAGATCAAGAAGAAGGCATTAATGAGGCATGTGTTGTCTCTAATATTCCAAAACCCAAATAAGTTACTAGACCTTATTTTTGCTGTTCAGGAGGTTGTCCAAAAACATAACTGATTTTTCTTGACTGCCAGCAGAGTTTAGCAGTATGAATGTGTCCATGTGGTCCCTAGAAACTTCACTTGGTGAGCAGCCATCTGAATTATGTAAGTGTTTATCTGTCACTCCTGCTGACAATGATGGGATTACATCACGTTAAGGACCACTGAGGCTCTGATTTGCCAAACAATTCAGAAGATGACTAAGAGAACATCACCAGAGTAAAAGCTTTAGATATCAAGAGTAGAAGCAGTCACACTAAATTCTGATCTACCAACTGGTGGCAAATGGCGGATGAGTTTGTCCCCTTAGTAATTTTTTAATGTTGGACATTTTTAATCAGGGGAATCCTTTATGGTAGTTATGTGATGGAGAAGTATGAGCATATAGTGATCAGTTGCTATGATATATTCAGATATAGAAACTAGGAGTAAAATGAATTAGTGCATTGAATCTTGTAAGTCTTCAACTATAAGATCATGTTTACCTTGATTTCCTACTGCTAATTCAGCCCAAGACTCATGGGCTAAAATCATGCATCTATTCCTCACTCCTCCATGAAGGGTATTGGGAAGAGTCATAAAAGTGGGAATTCTTCACATCTCCAAAGGTATACAGCATACTCTCTGGGTGTATAAAGTCTTCAGGCCACTTTGTAAAGGAGATCTTGCTGCCATACCTAATCCTCTTGTATTTTTGTTTCCTTTTTAAAAAATAAATTTAAAAAATATTTTAAGCATAATTGATTAACAATTACTGAAAGGTGTACAGCCAAGTGATTCAGCTATATATATATGTGTACGTATCTTATATTAGCCTGTAATGGAAAAGAATCTGAAAAGGAATTCCTAAATTATAGGATTCTTTTCCATTATAGACTAATGTAAGATATTGAGTATAGTTCTCTTTGCTATACAGTAGGTCCTTGTTGTTTACCTATTTTATATATAGTGATGTGTATATGTTAATCTCAAACTCCTAATTTATCTGTCCCTCCCCTTTTCCCTTTCGAGACCATAAATTTGTTTCCCATGTCTATGAGTCTATGTCTGCTTTGTATATAAGTTCATTTGTGTTTTTTTTTTAGATTCCACATATAAGTGATAGAATATGATACTGGTTGTTCTCTGACTTGTTCACTTGTTATCATAATCTCTAGATCCATGTGTTTCGGCAAATGGCATTATTTCTTTATTTTTTATGACTGAGTAAATTCCTGTGTTTGTGTGTGTGTAAATATATATGCCACATCTTTATTCATTCATCTGTTGATGGACATTTAGGTGGTTTCCATGTATTGGCTATTGTAAATAGTGCTGTTATAAATATTGGAGTACATATATCTTTCTGAATTAGAGGTTTTTTTTTTTCTGGATATATGTCCAGTATGGGATTGCTAGATCAAATGGCAACTCTATTTTTAGCTTTTTAAAATGTTCCATGTTGTTCTCCATAGTGGCTACGCCAATTTACATTCCAACCAACAGTGTAAGAGGGTTTCTTTCCTCTACATCCTCTCCAACATTTATTATTTGTTTTTGTTGTTGTTGTTTTGTTTTTTTGCTTTTCAGAGCTGCTCCTATGGCATATGGAAGTTTCTGGGCTAGGGATCAAATCAGAGCTGTAGCTTCCAGCCTACACCACAACCACAGCAATGCAGGATCTAGGCGTTGTCTGCAACCTACACTATAGCTCACTGCAATGCCAAATCCTTAACCCAGGAAGTGAGGCCAGGGATTGAATCCTCATCCTCATAGATAATAGTTGGGCCCATAAACATATGATCCATAATAGGAAATCCTATTTGTAGATTTTTTTGGTGATGGCCATTCTGACTGGCATGAATTGATACCTTATTGTAATTTTGATTTATATTTCTCTAATAATTAGCAATGTTGAACATCTTTTCATGTGCCTTTTGGTCATTTGTATGTCTTCTCTGGAAAAATGTCTATTTAGATTTTCTTCCCATCTTTTGATTGGGTTGTTATTGAACTATATGTTTGTTATTAAACTATATGAGCTCTTTGTACATTTTGGAAATTAATCCTTTGCTGATAGCATCATTTGAAAATATTTTCACCTAGTCCATAGGTTGTTTTATCATTTTTTAAACGGTTTCCTTTGCTGAACAAAAGATTTTAACTTTAATTAGATCCCATCTATTTATTTTTGCTTTTATTTCCATTACTCTAGTAAATGGATCCAAAAACATATTTCTGTGATTTTTTTTTTTTTTTTTTTGGTCTTTTTTGGGCCCACACTCAAGGCATATGGAGGTTCCCAGGCTAGGGGTAGAATCAGAGCTGTAGCTGCCAACCTATGCCACAGTTACAGCAATGCAGGATCCAGACCAGAAGTGTGACTTACACCACAGCTCATGGCAATACCAGATCCTTAAACCACTGAGCAAGGCCAGGGATCGATCCTGCATCCTCATGGATATTAGTTGTGTTCATTAACCACTATGAACTCCATGCTGTGATTTATTTTAAAGAATGTTCTGCCTATGTTTTCCTCTAGAAGTTTTATAGTATCCAGGCAAATTTAGATCTTTAATGCATTTTGAGTATATTTTTGTATATGGTGTAAGAGAATTTCTAATTTCATTTTTTTACATGTAACTGTCTAGTTTTCCCAGCACCACGTAGTGAAGAGACTGTCTTTTGTGCCAGTACCATATTATTTTGATAACTTCAATTTTGATTATAGTGTGAAGAAGTCAGGTATGTTCTCTCTATAGTCATTTTCTGGAGACATTTTATCATAAATCGATGTTGAATTTTATCAAAAGGTGTTTCTGCATCTGTTGAGATGATCATATGGTTTTTATTCTTCAGTTTGTCAATGTGGTGTATAACACTTATGAATTTGCATCCCTGGGATAAATCCTAGTGATCTTGAAGTATGATCCTATTAATAAAATGCTATGTTTGGTTTGCTAATATTTTGTTGAGGAATTTTCATCTATGTTCATCTATGATACTGGCCTATGATTTTTTTTTTTTTTTTGGTGATATCTTTGTCTGGTTTTGATATCAGGATGGTGGTGGCCTCAAAGAATGAGTTCATAAGTATTCCTTCCTCTGCAATTTCTTGGAAGAACAGGTGTTAGTTCTTCTCTAAATGTTTTGTAGAATTTGTCTGTGAAGCCGTTTGTTCCTGGACTTTTGTTTGTTGGGAAGTTTTTAATTACTGATTCAATTTTAATACTTGTAATCTGTCTGTTCATATTTTCTACTTCTTCCTGGTTCAGTCTTGGGAGATTGTATCTTTCATCCCACAGGGATGTCCTATGTGTCCCAGCAATAAAATCTACTCTTGTCAGTTGAGGACCAGGGGCCAACTGGTGCGAGGGTAGGGTCTTGTTTGTGTTTGCAGATTTTGTATGCAAGACTTCGAGATCACAGTTTTCTTGCTTCAGGTATATGCTCCTGGTTGGTGAAACTGATCAAGAAGCTTATGCAGGCTTCCTGGTGGGAGGGGCTGATGCCCACACACTGGTAGATGGAGGTGGGTCTTGGCACTCTGGTGTGCAAAGCCACTTGTAAGTATGCATCTGGAGTCAACAATGGGCACAGGAAAACTTTAGGCAGTCTGTCTGCTGATGGGTGGGGCTCTGTTTTTCCCAGTTAGTTGTTTGACCTGAGGCATCTCAGCACCAGAGCCTACAGGCTGGGTGGGTGCGGCTAGGTCTTTGTGCTGATGGCCCAAGCAAGATGTCTGCCTCAAGGAGAGTTCATGTAGATGAATACTCCCTGATAGGTCCCTAGGATGAGCTACAGCCACCCATCCCTGTTTTCCCAGGAGACACGTCAAGACCTGTAGGTAAGTCTCGCCCAGGCTCCTATGAAATGTTATTGCTTTTGCCATTGGTCTTGGTGCAAATGAGATTTTGTGTGTGCCTTTTAAGAGTGAAGTCTGTTTCCCTCAGTCCTTTGGAGATCTTGCATATAAGCCTTTCTTGCCTTCATAATGCTCTCCAGGGCTCCTTTTCTCAATGTCAGACTCCTGGCATGAGGAGCCCAACATGGGGCTCAGCACTGTCCTGTGGGAGAGACTCTGCAACAAAATTATTGTCCAGTTTGTGAGTCACTCATGCAGTGGGTATGGCAGTGATTTTATTGCAAGTGTCCCACTCCTACCATAACTTTGTGGTTTCTTCTTTATGTCTTTAGTTGTAGAAGATCTTTTTGGTAGGTTCCTATCTTTTTTATCAATGGTTTTTCAGCAGTTAGTTGTGATTTTGGTGTGTTCGTGAGAAGAGGGGAGCTCAAGGTCCTTCTACCCTGCCCTCCTTGTCTCTTGTTTATTATCTCTTATCTTAAAATGATTGAGGTCATGTTGGAAGAGGAGTGAGAAATATGGAGCATGTAGGAAGTGAGTCACTCTCACTGTAAGCCAGATGAATAATAAACCAGATGAATTTGTGTTTTTTGAGCATAGAAGCTACTGCTGATAGCTCAATAAAACTTTCACTATCTTTGGTCACCCACTGCCCTATACCAGGTAATAAGGTATTCCCTACCCCATCTAATAAGGTATTCCCTACCCCGTCTATTTCAGCTTTGGGAATTTTCTTTCTTCCTTCCTTCTTTCCTTTTTTTTTTTTTTTTTTTTTTAGCTGCTGCACTTTTACAATATGGAAGTCTTTGGGCTAGGGGTCGAATTGGAGTTGCAGCTGCTAGCCTAAAACACAGTCACAGCAATGCTGGATCTGAGCTACATCTGTGACTTATGCCACAGCTTGCATCATGCCAGATCCTTAGCCCAATGAAGGAGGCTAGGGATCAAACCCAAATCCTCAAGGACACTCTGCCAGTTTCTTAACCTGAGCCACAACAGGAACTCTGGGCTTTGGAAATTTCTTGATGTAGCATGTGCAGCCAGATTCCCTTCCCAGTGGGGCCATAGGCCTTGAACCCACTGGCTGGCTAACTCAGCCATCATTAATTAATATGGCAATGCTTATATAAAGGACCTCATCTTTATCTATGATATTAACTACCTGACTGTCATGATAATATCTTTTAAATTTATGCTGGGTTTCATCCTAATGGGGAGGAGAATTATTTTATGCTCAGGGAAATTCCCCAGAGAAGGTCAAATCTCCCTTAAATGAGTTAAAACTCACTGTAATAAAACTTTGACATATTTTACTGCTATCTTTGACTTTACCTAAAATCAGCACATTAGACTTCAGAAGAAGCTAAGATGAAAATCCACGACAGTCTAGCTATTGCCATTTTCCTTAACAAGCATTACAGAACACACTTCCTCATCTTATAAGAGAACCAAAGTATTCATAGTTAGTTTGGTTTCTGCCCATAGCACTAGTAAATTTTCTTCTCTTCTCACTCAGCAAAGGAGCCTATCTCTTTATTGTTTGAAAGAGAGAAGAACCTTCTGGCCACCTAGGATGAATCTTAGCATTTGTTGTTGCAATGGGGTGACCACCAGATTGTCAAGAAAGCTCCCTGACTGAGGATATTAAGAAATGAGGTACTATTCAGGAAACTATATCTGAAACTGTTTTACAGTAATCAGCCTATAACAACTGATCCAATTCTTCCTCAGTAACAAGCACAAGAGTGGAGGACTATTTATTGCCCAATTAGCTTTACTGTATGATCAACACATTTGTTATTTATTCTGATGGTCTCCCTTCAAATCCTGTTAATTGGTCCATAACAACCTTGACCTTCCTTTACACAGAGCCATGTCTCTGTCAATATCCCATCTTCTTTACCAAAACTGTGATATGGGCTGAATGTTTATGTCCCTCTGAAATTCATGTGTTGGAATCCAAATCCTCAATGTGATAGTTGTTAGGAAGTGGGACCTTTGGTAAGTAATGAGGTCAGTGCTTTTATGAAAGATATCAGAGAGTTGTCTCACTCTTTACATTGTGTGAAGACACAGTGAGAAGACGGCCAACAATGAACCAGGAAGTAGGCCCTCTTCAGATGAAGTGTCTGCTGGCCCCTCGATTCTGGACTTCTAAAGCTCCAGAATGATGAAAATACATGTTTATTGTTTAAGCCATCCAGTTTATGTTACATTTGCTGTGGGAGCACAAACTGTCAAGAATTTTGAAGGGTTTGTAATGTTACCCTACTTGCAAGCTAACACGTTTATGAATGCTTTCAGAAGACCCAAGATACCTGGTTCAGAGCACAATAAGCAACATAAGCATTATGAATTTTGATCAGTTTTCTGATGAAAGGTCTTATGGGATAGTTCAGGAGAGCCTAGATGGATCCTGTGAATACACTGGGTGGCATTAAAGAAGAGGAATCTTGAGCTAAGAGAATCCTAATTTTTATATTGGGCAGTTAAGCTTGCCCTTTAAATCTGGAAGGACACGTCATTAAAGGCTGTTCCTTTCACAAACATCTTTGTAAAGATAATCCAAGACAAAGTGCTGTTAGTGCTTACTTCTCACAGTTGTCCAAAAATGAGATGCTCCATGAAGAAATATTTCCCATTCATGGTACTTGGGTATCTGACAGAGCTAGCCTTCATAACTATGAGATTCATACTTAGCAGTTTATCATGCCAGAGCACTCTTAGTACCTAATTTGTGTGTCCTGCTCCTTTAATTATATGAATTAAGTCCTCAAAAGCAGCATATTTCTATAAACAGTGTGATAAGACTTGAAAGTGAATTTTTTTTTCTTCAGAGACTACATTCAAGTTGACCTAGAAAGAAAGTGCTCAAGATGAGTATAAACAGATGCATTATAATATCTCCTTGGGCTCTTTTTTTTTCAAGTGTGTCTTCACTTTCCAATTTTCCTTTAATGCCTAAATCTTTTATAAATATACTTACTTTACTGTCATGTCACTTATTGTCTTCTATGTTTTATGTTTATTTTACCACTTGGCCTTATAGAAATGCATCTCTTTCAACTGCTTATTTATCTATCTCCTCTAGTTTAGAACCAGTTAAGAAAGGAAGACTATCTCTTTCAACTTCTTCTGATACCACATAGTACTAAATTTAGGGCTGGGCCTTGGTACTTGCTTAATAAACTAAAGCTGTCATGTAAAAGTGAGAATAAATGGCTTATTTGGCCTATTTTTTAAAAATCACTTGATATTTTATTGCTTTCTCTCATATATCTTGAGATTGGGGTGTGTGTGTGTGTGCATGTGTGCACACGTGTGCACAAACTTGTATCCACTGTCAATACTTTCTTCCATGATGTCAAACTAAACTGAATTTGAGAAAAAAATATTTTAAAATACATGCTTTTAAAATATCAGTCTCCTATTCAATTTCTTAGACTCTCTGATTATAATGAATAAAGCATTTCTTTATTGTTCCCACATGCTAAACTTGGATTTTTGTATTTACATTTGAATACACAATATCTTCTCAGAAAAATACAGTGAAATGCAAAGTGAAAAAAAAATGTTTTTCCTGTTTTAAATAATCCTAATTACCATGAATCACTTTGGTTAACATCTTCCATACTGATTAGTCCCAATTCAGCAATTTGGTATTTTTTTAAAAGGGTCACATTCTTTAAACACTTAGATACATTATGCTAACTCCCTACCCTGCTTGCTGGAAAAACCACTTTTTCACAAATAGTCCTCTCCAGTGATAAGTTCAAGATTTCTAGTGATAATTACATGGCCCAAGGGCTTAGTTATGAATATTATTGTTGTTGGTGGTATTGTTTTTTGGTAGAAGGCAAAATAAGAAGTATTCTTTGAGTAGAGGGATGTTTTCTATTCATTAATTCATCTATTATTCAAATATCTGAGGAACTAATATGTGACACAGTGTAATAAACTATACTGAGAGTTCAAGAGTGAGCCAAACAATGTGAAACCTACCTCTTAAAGCTTCGTCTAGCGTCTAGCGTAGTTGAGAAGTATAACCAAATGTGTGGCTCAGTCCTTGTATTTTTTTATGCAGTGTGTTGGGTTCAAAAATACATAGAGTCATTTTTCCAAGCAACCTGGCAGATTCGAGTGACTTGGCTCAAAGGCGTCTCTGGTCCTGGACTTCTGTCTCTGGAATATACTCCTCAAAGTAAAAGAATGCTTTCATTTGTATGACATAGATGGCTCAGCTCTCCCAGGCCCTATGAGTAATTCCCTGGGATTTTAATTTACACTTGGCTTTAGGAAAGAGTTACTATAGCCCCCTAGATAGAGGACTCCCCCTTTCCGGCCTTTTGAGGTATTTGAGAAGCTGTAAATTGAGGGATAAATGGCTGCTAGGGTAATGGTTGGAGGTATGAATTCACTAGTTTGTTTAATCATTCACCTTTTGAAGGACATCTGGGTGACTTCCAGTTTAACCTGCGATAGGATAAATCTGTTGTGAACACTCATGCGTAGGTTTTTGTGTAAACATAATTTTTCATTTCTTTAGGGTAAATGTTTATGAGTGCAATTCCTGGGTTGGATTTACATTTCGATTTTCAATGTAAGATTGAAATATATCTCTTATCCTTGCCAAGATGTGATCTTGTCACTCACTATTTAATTTTAGTTATTCTGGTAGGTATATAGTGATATCTTATTGTGGTTTAATATTTACATTTCCTCAAGGACTAATGATATTGGGCACTTTTTATGTACTTGTTCTTTTATTTGTAGAAAAAAAATGTAGTTAAATTCTTTGTTCCCTATTTATTTATTCAATAATTAATTTATTAATTTATATAGCATTTTTTTCAAAGATGTAAATGGGAAAACATTGCTTTTTTTTTTTTAGAGGTGTGAGAATATGGTTTTATTTATTCTTTTTTTAAATTAAAGTATAGTTAAGGAGTTCCCATTGTGGCTCAGCGGGTTAAGAACCAAACCAGTAACCATGTGGATGTGGGTTTGATCCCTGGCCTCGCTCAGTGGGCTAAGGATCCAGTGTTGGGCAAACTGTGGATAAGGTCACAGATACAACCTGGATCCTAGCATTGCTGTGGTTGTGATGTAGGCTGGTAGCTGCAGCTTTGATTTGACCCCTGGCCTGGAAACTTTCACATGCTGCAGATGTGATCCTAAAAAAGAAAGAAAAAAAAAAAAAGTATAGTTGATTTACAATGCTGTGCCAGTTTCTGCTGTATAGCAGTGACTCAGTGAGATATATATATATATATATGTATGTGTGTGTGTGTATGCATATATACACACATACATGTACATTCCTTTTAAAAATATTATTTTCCATCATGGTCTACCTCAGGAGATTGGCTATAGTGCTCTGTGCTATATAGTAGGAATTTATTGTTTATACATTGTAAATGTAATAGTTTCATCTACTGATTGTTTTCTTATGAAAGATACAAACTCAAATAGAAACTATTATTACTGATGATTCCCTTTTATTGAAACTGATATGGGTAAAACTTGCTTAATACCCTTACAAAATAAAGAGCTTTTCTAGAAGGGAAAGTGGTAGGATGGGAAATGATCAAGAAAGGAAAGTATGAGGATTAATTTGATGCAAAGAATCAACATTAACCAATATTGCTGTGATTTATTATTTGATAACACTGGGTCAACCTCTATACACCATAGAGATTTCAATTCTTTTTAACTTAAAAAGCCATTTAACCTGAGCTATTTCTCTTTATTACAGGTTGAACTTAGAAAGAGTTTTGATTGGCTCTTTGATTTGTCTTCCTTCCCACAATTGTTTTATTAAGGCAGTAGTCATTATTTATAAAATCAGTAAAGGGAATTAGTTGTGAGAAAGCAATATGAAGAAGTTCACCTTTGAGGAGACCCTCTGCAGACAGTGCTAACGCTGTGACCCACTTTTACCACAGGTGCCAGTTCAAGCTCTCTAAGTCCTTATCTTATCTGCTTGTCCTTACTTGTATGCTTGTATGACCTCTTGTTTTGCTTCTTTTACCCTTGTTTACTTAGTTACATTAGTGACCTTGTAGTTACTTGAACACTCCAGGCTTGCTCCTGTCTCAGGGTTTTTTTCATTTAACTCTCCTTCTCTGAAATGGTGTCCATAGATAACATCAAAATTCTTTATCTCTTTCCCTCTTCTTGTCTATATTCTAAGGCACACTCTCAGTGACCCTATCCTTCTTTATTACCCCATATTATAACAACAGTCTCTATACTTCTTTCTTGCTTTTTACTTCACAGAATAATTTATGTTTATTGACGGTTGCTCCTCAGAATGTAATATGGAATGTGAGTTGGATAAGAGCCTAGACTGGTAACTATTTCTTCAACTATGTACCTAGAACTATGTATCTAGAATATATATCTAGAATAGTCCTGGATACCTAGGAGGCACTCAATAAATATTAGCCACTTTAAGGCTTGTAATCAAATAGTTATTTATATGGCTGTGCTAGATTTGTGATTTTGTACAATAAAATAGGTAAAAATGTATATATATTTGATGATTTAATACATTTACTTAAATGTACAATAAGAGATAAATTGAAGGGCATATATATCTAGATCCTTTATTTTTCCTAAGTACCTATTTATGGATTTTTTTCTTTTTTTTAAATTTATGTATATTTGATTTACAGTGTTGATAATTTCTGGAGTACAGCAAAGTGATTCAAATATACATGTATACTAATACTCTTTTTCAGATTCTTTTCCACTATGTTTTATTATAGGGTATTAAATATGTAATACCCTATAGTTCCCTGTGCCATATAGTAGGATCTTTTTGTTTATCTATTTTATATGTGGTAGTTTGTACCTGCTAATCCCAAACTCCTAACTTAGCTCTCCCCCACTACTTTCTCCCTATGGTAACCAAAAGTTTGTTTCCTACATCTGTGTGTGTGTTTCTATTTTGTAAATAAGTTCATTTGCGTCGTATTTTAGATTCCACATATAAGTAATATCATATGATATTTTTCTAACATGCTTCACTTAGTATAATAATCTCTAGGTTCACCCATGTTGCTGAAAATGACATTATTATTTCATTCTTTTTTCTTTCTTTAGGGCTGCACCTACAGAATATGGGGTGCACCTCCTGGGTTAGGGGGTCCCATGTCAACACCAGATTCCAGCCCCATCTGCAACCTACACTGTAGCGTATCAGATCCTTAACCCACAGCAGGAGGCCAGGAATCAAACTTGCATCCTTATGGACACTAGTCAAGTTCTAACCCACTGAGAAGCAATGGGAACTCTTCTTTCATTCCTTTTTATGGCTGAATAGTATTCCATTGTATAATATGACATCTTCTTTATCTGTTTCTCTGTCAGTTTACATTCAGGTTGATTCCATGTTTTGGCTACTGTAAATAGTGCTGCTATGGACATTGAGTTGTGTGTATTTTTTCAAATTAGAAACTTCTCTGGATATATGCCCAGGAGTAGGATCACTGGACCATATGGCAACTCTATTGTTAGTTTTCTAGGCATTCTCCACACTGTTTTTCATGGCAGCAGCACAAATTTACATTCTCACCAACAGTGTAAGAGGGTTCCATTTTCTCCAAACCCTCTCCAATATTTGTTATTTATAGACCTCTTAATGATGGCCATTCTGACTGGTGTGAGGTGGTACCTTTTTATAGTTTTGATTTGCATTTCTCTAATAGTTAGTGATGTTGAACCTCCTCATATTTGCCTGCTGACCAGTATATATCTGCTTTGGAGAAATGTCTATTTAGGTCTTCTGCCCATTTTTTAACTGGGTTGTTTGTTTTTCTGTGATTGAGATATAGGAGCTATTTGCATATTTTAGAAATTAAGCCCTTGTCAGTCATATTATTTACAAGTATTTTTTTCTCCAATCCGTAGGTCGTCTTTTTGTTTTGTTTGTGGTTTCTTTTGCTGGTCAAAAGCTTATAAGTTTGATTAGGTCCCATTTATTTAACTTTTGCTTTTATTTCCACTGCCTTTAGAGAGAGACCTAAGAAAACACTGCTAGGATTTAGGATTTATATCAGATAATGTTCTGCCTATGTTTTCTAGGGGTTTTATGGTGTCATATCTTGTGTTTAAGTCTTTAAGCCATTTCAAGTTTATGTTTATGATGTGAGGGTATATTCTAACTTCATTGATTTACATGCAGCTGTCAAACTTTCCCAACACCACTTGTAGAGACTGCCTTTTCTCCATTGTGTATTCTTGCCTCTTTCATTGAAGATTAATTGACCATAGGTGTTTGGGTTTATTTCTGGGCTCTCTAGTCTGTTCCATTGATCTAAATGTCTGTTTTTCTGACAACACCACACTATTTTGATTACAAAGCCTTGTTATTGTCTGAAGTCTGGGAGGGTTATGCCTGCAGCTTTGTTCTTTTTCCTCAGAATTGCTTTGGCAATTCTGGGTCTTTTATGGTTCCATATAAGTTTTAGGATTATTTGATCTAATTCTGTGAAAAATGTCTTAGGTAATTTGATAGGGGTTGCATTAAATCTGTAGATTGCTTTGGGGGCATATGGCCACTTTAACAATATTAATTCTTCTAATCAAGAGAATGGGATATCTTTCCATTTCTTTGAATCATCTTCAACTTCCTTTATCAATGTTTTATAATACTTAGCATATGTCTTTCACCTTCTTGATCAGGTTTATTCCTAAGTATTTTTTGTGCAATTTTAAAAGGGATTTTTTTTATTTTTTACTTTCTCTTTTTGAGATTTCATTGTTAGTGTAAAGAAATGCAACATTTCTTTATGTTAATCTTGTATTCTGCTACTTTAGTGAATTAGTTTATCAGTTCTAGTAGTTTTTGGTGGCATCTTTAGGGTTTTCTATCTATAGTATCATGCCATCTACATATAATGATAACTTTACCTCTTCCCTTCCAACTTGGATACTTTTTATGTCTTATTTCTTCTTCTTGCCTGATTGCTGTGGTTAGGACTTCCAATACTATGTTGAATAGAAGTGGTGAGAGTGGGTATCCTTATCTTGTTCTAGATTGTAGTGGAAAGGCTATCAGCTTTTCACTATTGTTATGTTGGTTGTGGACTTTGTCAAAAACAGCTTTTATTATGTTGAAGTATATTCCCTCTATATCCACTTTGAAGAGACTTTCTACCATGAATGGATGTTGAATTTTATCAATGCTTTTTCTGCTTCTACTGAGATGATCATGTGTTTTTTGTCTTCTGTTTTGCTGATGTGGGGGTATCACATTGACTGATTTGCATATGGTGCACCATACTTGTGACCCTGGGATGAATCCAACTTGATTGTGGTCTATGATTTTTTTATGTGTTGTTGGATTCAGTATGCTAATATTTTGTTATTATGGATATTTACAATGAAACAAATTTGTAATAACTACTTTAGATTGGTGTTTCCCAATAGAGATAACTATAGTATAAGCTGTGCTCCCTTTAGCATAAAGATGAGCTCTGAAAAAAAAAATTCCTCTGTAGCAATTCTCAATTTGTCTTTCATTTAGTTTGTTTCCATTCCTAGATAAGGACCATGGTCTTCAGTAAAAAATTCTGGGATAGTTCATCTTCTAAAAAAACAATAATTAAAACATGTAGAAGACATATTCATAGTTAATGTACAAATATAACTTTGTATAGAATGTAATTTTACAATGAAAATGTAATTTCCAAGAATGTAATTTTAAAGAAGATGTGGTACATGTACACAATGGAATGCTACTCAGCCATAAAAAAAGAATAAAATGATGCCATTTGCAGCAACATCAATGGACCTGGAGATTATCATAGTAAGTAAGCCAAAAAAGATAGACAACTATCATATGATATCACTTATATGTGGAATCTAATAAAAATGGTACAAAAGAACTTTTATAAAGCAGAAACAAAGATTTCAAAATTAAATTTAGGATTACTAAAAAGGAAACCATAGTGGGGAAGGGATAAATTGGGAGGATGGTATTAACATATATACACTACTGTGTATAAAACAGATAACTAACAAGGACCTACTGTATAGTGCAGGGAGTATGGGTATATGCATATGTATAACTTATCCACTTTGCTAAAAACGTGATGCTAATACAACATTTTAAATCAAATATACCCCAATTAAAAAAAAAAGACCAAAATAGTTAAAGAGAAGGTTTGCAATCTGACCATCAGAAAGAGATCAGAGTCAGATTTATCAAAAGATAACTGTACAAGTATGTTTATGGTTCTTCGAAAAACCTCTACTTCAAACTTCAAAGGTATAGTAATTCCAAATTCTTCCCCTGGTTCTCTTAGTTCTAGGAGTGATATCTGCTTCCCACAGTTGTTTCCAACATAATGCCTTAATTTCTCTTTTACCATGTTTCAATATTTCAGCAGTTCATTAACCAGTCTTTAAGTTCTCTTTGGAAAAGAGCTGGTATGGTTTATGTCTCTTGGCCAAATATTAACTGATACAAGGTCCTTTGGTATCCTCTGCTCCATCTTTTCTTGAATTTTATTGACTGTCTCCTTAAGATATTACAATAAACATCAATCCTTTTCTTTTTCAATGGACAAACTAAAGAACAGAAGGGCATGCTTTTCTAATTTCCTGCTCATTGGGATTTTAAGCAATTTTTATTGCAGTCTAGTCTATGTAGGTTATATCTATCTTAAGATTATGCACTATTATAAACATCTTATCAGTTTATTACATTTCTAAATCAAGAATTATAAACAATGAGACAATGTATCATCTCACAGTAGATATCTGAATTAAGTGGCATTTTATTATTTTACTCTACTTAATAAATGTTTCACATACCAATCCCATTATACAACTACATACTGAAATATAACTAGTGTACGTTCAAGGAACAAAGATTCAGGTTAATAGAAAATATTATATATATATGTGTGTGTGTGATTATATACATAATTTTATATGTGTGTGTGTATGTGTATATATATAATTTTACATATATATCAGATGAATTGCCTTTGGAACAATTTGTAAAGGCATCTGAAAGCTTATTCTTGACCAGCCAAAAGAAAAAGATTATGGCATAAAATAACGAAGTTCAAAATGTCCCAAACTTCTCTCTACTCAGTCTTCAGCTCTTTCAAAAGCATCTACACATCAGTAACACTTCTCTGGATTAATGTATCAGTAATTTTCTATAAATTAAACATCTATTCAGAGTATGTCTTCCAATGAACAATAATAGCTCATGTGCTTATAATACCTTCAATATGTTATAAAATTAAATAATTCTAGGAGTTTATTTATGGGTTGTTCTTTACCAATTCTACTTGAAAGATATTCAGGTTTATGAAAACTTACAGCAATGTCAAGTTGTAAACTGAATCAGTATATAAATTGACCTCATTTCTCTTAGTGATAGTTCATTAAGCATCCATTAAAAAAATGAAACTTTGTATATTTTAAGACTTTCTTCATAATGTTAATAACCCAGAAATAAACATATATTGTCATATCAGTCAGATATCTCAAATATACAATAAAGAACACAACAAATAAAATTATTCCCTAAAGGTAATGACTATCAAAGGGATTACTTTGACAATTCAGTTATTAATTAATGGTTAGAATAGCTAATGTTTGGCTGGGGTGAGTCACGAATGTATAAAGTTACATTCTCTTTGGAATAAGATTTTTCTGCCATCTTGCAACACTCCCAATTTTATCTCTTGAGGACACTTTCAACTCATATAGACAAAAACGGGAGTTACCAAATCGAATTGGAAAGTGAGGGAAGTATTTCCAAACTCATGTTATAATGCATGATCGTCTAATTGAGGATATACAGCATCTGACGATTTTACAAGAGGCTTGGTTTTACAGTTTACAGGTTTTATAGTTTAACATATCTGAAATGTACTGAAAATACAGAAGCAAATAAAATGGCTCAGGAAAAAAGCAGATGAGTAGAAGAGAAAAACAAAACTTCAGGTAACACGAATATCTACAAGAGAAGGGAAGTCTGCTGTAAATTAATATTTAATATTAAGAAAAGAAGGAAAATCAACAAAAGATAACAAAAAAAAAGGCAGTCAGGAAGGTATGAGAAGCACTTGGAGAGAGTGGCTAATTACACATAAAGTGGTAAGAGTTGTAAGGTGGCATTATAAAGCGTTATGTATTATAAAGGGGCAAATTTGCAAGAAAATTGAGAATTGTTCATTTATTAATTTAAAATCTTTATCAGTAAGTAGCCTTTAATAAAATCATGTGACGAGAGCCTGTGTGCCATAAAGTACAATTTAATAATTTAAGTGGAACAAATTAAAAGAAGAACTATTTTTAGAAAAAGAATGGAGATTTGAAACAAGAGCAAAGGTAAAGTAAGAGCATTGTGTTCAACATGACCTAAAAGGAGTGCATGTTGAATGCTTTTCTCAAGACATTTTCCTTAAATAAATACATTCCAAATTTGATCTTGGAGACATAAGTGAATCCTGAATAGAACAGAATTATCTATAGTCCCAGTACTTTGGAGACTCTTTTATTCACCTCTGTGTGCTGTCTAAACTGCTAGAACCTACCAGAATTATAACAGCAAAAGATGGAACCACTCTAAGGGTGATGCTTTCTAGTTCACATTGTGTAATATCCCAGAGCACTGCAACGCTATTTGTTGTAAAGTCTCTTTGACATGAAATTGGTTATAGAGACAATGGATAAAGGGCATTAAAAGAACTCTGATAATCTCTATTTTTATCTCCCCAGGGAAATGTTAAAAGGGTTCAGTAGAAAAACACACCAAAACTAATGCCTGCTAATATGGCTATAAAGCTACACCTGGGATCCAAACCCATGATGGAATTAAACAATTGTGTTTGCTGGCTAACCTCATTTTAAATAATATGTTTTCTTCCCTAAGGGAGGCATATATGAAATGTAATCATCTTTTCATTATGAGATTGTAGGTTGTGTCTCATGAATCCCTGGTATAAGTATTCTAGAGCTCTATATATCAAAGAGAAGTAACTGAAATATCTTCCCTCATGATATTTTCCCCTTTCCGCCTTAATTTCTTTTTTAGTAAGGGTTGTAAGGATTCCCTTTTTACCAGGCTTTGGAAAGAATTGCTGATATGAGTGGTAACTTGAAAAAGAAAATTAAAATTTTAATCTATTTTATTACTTTCCAGGTTTTAATTTTGAAAACTCTTTCAAACATTATATTTAGGCCTCCCCTACATCTTCAAATCTACTTGCTCCTTAGTGGCACTATTGAGTCCTGTGAGTACTCCTTTATAACCTTTATGACACTTATTATAATTTTTTTTTTATTTATCTATTTTGAAACAACAGAACTTTATTATCTCACAGTTCTGGAGGCTGGAAATCCAAGATCAAGGTGTTGGCATGGTCAGTTTCTGGAAAGAGCTCTCTTTCTGGAGTGAGCTTCTTTTATGTTCACACAGGGCAGAGAAAGAGAGAGAGGGAGAGAGGAAGGGGGGAGGGAGAGAGAGAGCTCTTTATTTGTTTTTTAATGCTGCAAGACTAGGAGCAGCTTGGCACAAAGGCTGTGAATTATTCTTACTCGTATCTTCATGAGCTACCATAAATTCCAGTACATGTTAAATAAAAAGTAAATGTAGAAATAATTTGTAGGTTGATATAGTGCTCTAGTTTTGTAAATAAAATATTGCAAACAACGCTTGCTTCTTAATAAAACACAGTTTTGATAACACATACAGTTTTACATGCCCCATAAATAAATAAGTAAAAAACAAACACACAATGTGCTTAGAATTTTCCTTAGGGAAGTACAACTCCTTCATTTATATTCTTTTAGTAAAGGCTATTCTTTAATTGGAAAGACCCCTTTTGTTAATTAACACTTGGGAAGTCAATGCAGAAGTGAATATTACGATCTTCTAACCAAGCAGACCAACTAAACAAACTTTGGCATTAAGCAAGATGATAAATGTATGAACAAATAAAGGCTGCTGAATGGATTGTATTTCAAATTACAGTAAAACCCCTACAGTATCAAAATACAGACAGTGTGGTATTGGTGAATAATGCCAATGTTCTGGCCTGCCCAAGTTCTCCAAAAGGGGCAGGGTGGGTGAAAGCTAATTTCTTCTTGGTGATGGGGCAACAGAAGGAAGTGCTGACAAATGACTCTCTCATGGTCATTTCGGTCTTTTTTATAGTTTACTATAGGGTGCATATGATTTTTTTTGGGGTAACAATCAATTCTTTTCCCAGTTGTCCTAATAAATAAAAAAAAAAATACATGCATTATTTTCCCTTTTTCTTTTACCATGTAGTCCCTGGAAAATTAACCAGAGAAAAAAAAATTTTTTTTTGGTTAATCTTGGCAATACCGCTACTCCACATTTTGTAGAATTGAATTTTTGGACCTTACTTATTGAGTTATGCCAGGGTTTCACCATTTTCACAATTTAAAATAAATTCCAATCATGCCGAGGTTATTTCATGGGTAAACTACATTTTAACTTGCAATATGTCTTTGCAAATTACAAAAATTTCATATTATCCTCATGTCTTAAAAGTAAACAATACAATGATTGAAACAACCTTTAACAAATTGAAACTTAAACAAGTATTTCCACCAGAAACAAATGTTATTCTGATTGAATGTGCCCAAATATAATTTTGGTTTACTTAAATAAATATTTTAATTTGAAAATTTTTTCCAGGGTACATGCGGTCATATAGTAATTAACATATAACGCTGTTCCTCATAACAAAGATTTCTTTTAAATAAATGTTATGTTACTAAAAGAATATAAATTAGAACCTAATTTTATATGGGGATTTAAAAAATAAATTTCAAGAGTATTAAATGTAAATATCAGTACAAAAGAGTAAAATATACTAACTTTAATTATATCCTTGAAGATATTCAGTAAAGGCAAACTAACAGCCAGTTTTTCATTGTTTTTTTATCACATCTTAGTTCCACATTTAAAATTATTTGTTCCAAATGTTGCTTGCTACTGTACTTTCAGTATATCTAAGACAATACTAATTGACAATACTAATCATTTGGTGTGATAAAACCACATTATAACATTTGCCCAAGCACTGAATGGACATTGTATTTAATATGTTTCTAACAAGTCTTAAATTTTCATGGCTTTAAATAAGTTTTACATTCATTTTCATTTTTTATGTAAATAAACTTTAAAATAATTTATTATTTCAAAAATCATTCAAATATATCTACGTTTGTTTGAAATCCAGTTTTACAGATACAGTTAATTTAACAAAAGGAAAGCAAAAAAGGGAAACCTAAGCTAACATTATTTTTTTTTTAAGCCAATCCCAAAAAATTCCTTCACAAGCAAGACACTCATGTAAAATTAGCTACTGACCAAGCAGACACTTGTTCAGAGAACACAGCTTCTGTGTATTTAGGAGAATACATTTTGACTGGATTTGGAATTTTTTTTTAGGCAATCATTACTGTTAAGCATATTAAATTCTTTCTCTTTTCTGGTCAACGTTAATTCATATTTCACTTTCAAAGGCATTTTCACAGTTTAATACAACTTTGAGAAAGCCAGTGGTTATTGCTTAGTCATTTGTTTTTATAGAGATAATGCTGTACTTACAACATTGCACTATTTAAAAGTCAGCTGTGTTCCTTGTTAATGGAGGGAGAGCTTTTCCATCATAATGAAAAAAATTCAGAGTCAATGATTTAGAAACATCCTGATCTCTATCTTCCAAACCTGAAATATATTTTTAGTTGGCTCTTCCTCTTGTTTTGCATCATCTCACTGGAATTTTTTTTCTCTAGTCTCCTTTCTGGATGCTCTTCCTCACTCCAAAGTTTAAACATTAAGTGTTGCCTCTTTTTGGCTTTCTTGTCTTATTTTAACCCTCACTCTTGTTAAACTGTATTACTGTAAAAATGTCCAAATTTACATTTCCTCCTCCAATCTCCTAACTTCATACATCTAAATCTATTTATGTATCATTTAATACATAGCTCAAATTTAATATGCCCCAGACAAAACTTCATTTCTTCATGTTCTAACTGCGCCCCTAAAAAACAGTTCACCATTCATGCATTTAGTCTGGAAAAAATACTGATTCTAGAGATCTTCCTGCCAACTACTTTTCTCAATGGACACATCTAACCCATCAGGAAATTTGATTAGTCCTACTTTAAAACATCTCCAGAATCTGACCTATTTCTACACACTCCAGTATTACCACTCTGTGACAGATGTGTAAATCCACTGTCCAGAGCCCAATTCAAGGAAGGACTCTGCCTAAGGGCAAAGAGGACAGTCAGCAGACAGCCTCTACCTATCAGCAACTTCCTTCAGGATCTGTCTCAGCTGCTCTGAGCCATCTCCAGAGGACATTCCTTTCCCAGGGCAGTTCACATCTCATCAGGTGGCTGAGCAAGTGAGAGGTATAAAGGTTAAGGGTCTGGAACTGTCATCTCAATGTAGAATGCTCTGAGACATACACTCCAGAATATTATTAGTTAGATTCTATACAGATTAATGAAATGTAAAATGCTCAATGATATGCTCTTGGAATTATCCAAAATTTAATGAGAGTCAGACTCTGTATTTTATAGATATCTGAGGCTTTGATCCACCAATAAGGATATAATGAGTTGCTATGTATTCGGTGATGTTTCAAATTCTATTACTTGGAAAAGCATCTTAGTTATCATGACCAAAAGAATTTATCACTGACACTACCATACCCAGAGGTCTAATTTTGTAGCAATTTTAAAAGATGCATTAGTGCAAAGCAATAGAAAGATGTGGTATGGTAGTTCTATTTTTAGTTTTTTAAGGAAACTCCTTACTGCTTCCCATAGCAATTGTACCAAGTTACATACCTGCCAACAATGTAGGAGGGTTCCCTTTTCTCCACACTCTCTCTAACATTTATTATTTGTAGACACAATGATGATGGCCATTCTGACTAGTGAGAAGTGATACTTCCTATAGCTGTGAATTGCATTTCTCTAATAATTAGCAGTGTTGAGCATCTTTTCAAGTGCTTTTTGGCCATCTGTATGTCTTCTTTGAATAAATGTCCATTTAGATCTTTTGCCCATTTTTTGATTGGGTTGTATTTTTTTTCGATATAAAGATGCATGAGATGTTTGTACATTTTGGACCTTAATCCTTTGTTGGTTGCTTCATTTGCAAAGATTTTTTCCCATTCTTTGGAGTGTCTTTTTTTTTTCTTTTTATGTTTTCCTTTGCTGTGCCAAAACTTTTAAGCTTAATTAGGTCCTATTGATTGATTTTTGTCTTTATTGTCATCGTTCAAGGGGATGGATCAAACAAGATATCATTGCAATTTATGTCGAAGAGTGTTTTGCCTTTGTTTTCCTCTAGGTGTTTTACTGTGTCCAGTCTTTTGTTTAGGTTCTTGATCCACTTTGAGTTTTTGTGTATGGTGTTAAGAGAATGTTCTACTTTCATTCTTTTTACATGTAGCTATCCAGTTTTCCTAGCACCACTTGTTGAAGAGGCTCCGCTGTATATTCTTGATATTTTTCTTGCAGATTAATTGACCATGGGTCTGTGGGTTTACTTCTGGGCTTTCTATCCTGTTCCACTGATCTGTATTTCTGTTTTTGTGCCAGTACCACACTGTTTTGATGACTGCAGCTTTGTAGTATAGGCTGAAGTCAGGGAACCTGAGAATTCTTTCTCAGGATTGCTTTGGATTTTCTGGGTCTTTTGTGTTTCCATACAAGTTTTAAAGTTTTTTTTTTTCTTGTTCTGTGAAAAATGCCATTGGTAATCTGATAGGGATTGCACTGAATCTGTGGATTGCCTAAGGTAGTACAGTCATTTTGACAATACTGATTCTTCCAATCCAAGAACATGGTATATCTTTCTGTCTGTTTGGGTAATCTTTTATTTCTTTCATCAGTGTCTTATAGTTTGATCCAGCAATCCCAATACCATATGATTCATCAATCCCATTCCTGGACATATATCTGGAGGAAATGATAATTCAAAAAGATACATGCACCCCAATGTTCATAGAAGTACTATTTACAATAGCCAAGACATAGAAACATCCTAAATGTCTGTCAAAAGAAGAATGGATAAAGATGTGGTACGCTTATACAACAGAATATTACTTAGCCATAAAAATAATGAAATAATGCCATTTGCAGCAACATGGATGGACTAAAGATTATTATAATAAGTGAAATAAATCAGATAAAGACAAATATCATATGATATCACTTATATATTGAATCTTAAAAAAAGATACAAATGAACTTATTTACAAAACAATACAGACTCACAGACTTTGAAAATAAAATCATGGTTACCAAAGGGGAAAGATGATGGGAGGGAGGGATAAATTAGGAGTTTGTGATTAACATATACACACTACTATATATAAAATAGATAATCAACAAGGACCTACTGTACAGTACAGGAAACTCTACTCATTACTCTGTAATAATCTGTATGGGAAAATAATCTGAAAAAGAATAAATATATGTATAACTGAAAAATCGTGTTGTACACCTGAAATTAATACAACTTTGTAAATCAACCCCACTCTAATATAAAATAAAAAATTTTAAAAAAGAAAGACGTGGTGTGATTTTTCTTAATAAAATGATTAGTAGTTTGTAAAATATTTTATCCCAAATATCTTCACTTGCATTACTTGTTTGAGGTTGCACCTAAAATTATAAAACACGTGGATCCTCCCATATTTGTTCAGAAATTTTTCTTTGCTTTCAAAATATAATTAAAAAGCTAACTTCTGGGAACAAACTATCAAATTGAGTAGTTAAGCATTTCATCATATTTAAAAGTCTAGAACCATTATTCTCTGTAGCTATTTCCTGTAATAGCTGACATGATTTTTATAGCTAAAATGTCATGCCAGAGGGGAAAACTAACTACATCTAAAACAGAAGAACATGAAAAAAAGTGTTTGAGATATAAGCATTTTCTAAATTTGGGCTTAAACAGCTAAAATGAACAGATTAAAAACAAGTACAGAATTAAAATCACATGTGTTAGCTTTTGAACAATACGCCTTAGATATTTCCTTAACTTCATTTTGTTTTTATTATTAATGCTTTCCATTTATTATTATGGGAAATATAAATTATTTACAAAAACATGTTATCAAGTAAATGAAATATTTATCTTATTGTTTCAGTTAGTGGACTAGATAAGCAATATGCAGCTACAGTACAGTTTCTGAAAAAATCAAAATATGTTTAAAAGTCAATATTCCTATAGTAATTTTCTTTATGATGCAAATAATTCTTAAGCATACTTAATAGCATTTCGACCCCTTAAGTTTAATATGATTGCTGGGGGCTGGCAAGAAATAATTGAAAAAAGAAGATTACTACTATAAGTTTATTTTAATGGTTTTTTTAATCCTAAGATTTTGATTAGCTCATTCACAATTATATTAAACGTCTGTGTGAAGTCATTCTTTATACTATAAGGCTATTCTTTCCTTGGGAAAATCCTTGCAAGTGTACCCCCAGAAGAATACCTTGCATAAAGAATTTAGAGACCATAGATTTCAGAATATCATGATTTTTATTTAGGGACAGGATCTTTCTGTAATGGATATGGGATCAGCTCACATGCTTAAATAAGAGAGAACATTCTTCCTGTCATCTTTCCTTCCCAGTCTACACCCTAGACTGACAGATTCCCTCTAAGCTATTCCCCTCCCAAGGGAAAAATTAAGTTCAACCTATGTACCTACAGTGGTGTCATAGTAACATATCTGTCTTACCATAAAACTTTAAATTGCTTATTTCTATTCAGAGTTTAGCTGTTCAGATGTTTGGGTTTCCAGAAAAGCAGTTTTCCTTATTAATGACTTCAGTTTCTTTTGTTAACTAGATACTTTGTCATTTATAAAATGGTATCTGGGAAACTACTACAGTGAGAGAATAGTTTACTTTCTATATATACAAGGCATAAATCAGAACTAATGATTGTTTTAAACCACTTAACGATATGTATCACAAAAAGAGGAAAAAATGTCCAGTTTCAAATGTTACACAGTTTAAAAAATGTAGTCTTTGCTTTAACTAGGGTGGTGGAAAAGGGGAATTTTAAAACTGATTAAAATACTGAATAAACCCAACCAATATATGACAGCGCTGATGAAGTCACTTAAAAGTGGTAAATGTAGGGAGTTCCCATCTTGGCACAGCGGAAATGAATCTGACTAGGAACCATGAGGTTGTAGGTTTGATCCCTGGCCTCGCTCAGTGGGTTAAGGATCTGGCATTGCCATGAGCTGTGGCGGAGGTCACAGATGTGGCTTGGATCTGGCATTGCTATGGCTGTGGCGTAGGCCAGCAGCTGTAGCTCTGATTAGACCCCTAGCCTGGGAACCTTCATATGCCACGGTGTGGCCCTAAAAATACAAAAACAAAACAACAACAAAGTGGTAAATGTATAGAAAATACTGTGTAGTTGGTAATATTCATTTTAAGGAGGATCCTCTCCTTCACTCCTCCCAATTTTACTGACATTGAATTTAAGAACTGAATGTCTTAGTATTTATCTTTTTACGTAGTATTTCCAAAAAATGATACCTCATCCCAGTGATACAATTTTTCCAAATCATTTTCTAGATAACTAAATATCTGGATTAAAATTCAGACTTCCCAGTTCTACTTTCAGTACTCTCATTCCACAAGACCAAGCTGAGTCTACCTTATAAAAGTACAAGCCTTCCTTGCATGCCTACCTTCACATTTGCTCTTAGGTGGGTAGAGTCCAATGTAACCCTGTCGCTGACCACCAGAAATTTTTCCTCCATATCAAGTTCACTCAGCTGTTGTAGTCTCATTTCTCTCCCCACTCCTATATTGAGTCAATATTTCAGTTTTTCTGCTTTTTTTGGGGGGGGTATTTTTGCCATTTCTTGGGCTGCTCCCACGACATATGGAGGTTCCCAGGGTAGGGGTCGAATCAGAGCTGCAGCCGCCAGCCTACGCCAGAGCCACAGCAACGTGGGATCCGAGCCGTGTCTGCAACCTACACCACAGCTCATGGCAACGTGGGATCCTTAACCCGCTGAGCAAGGCCAGGGATCGAACCTGCAACCTCATGATTCCTAGTGGGATTCTTTAACCACTGAGCCACGACGGGAACTTTTCGGTTTCATTTTTATCGGTCAAAATTTTGTATGCTAAAGAAATATTTCTTTAGGAGTTCCCGTCGTGGCGCAGCAGAAACGAATCTGACTAGGAACCATGAGGTTGCAGGTTTGATCCCTGGCCTCGCTCAGTGGGTTAAGGATCTGGCGCTGCTGTGAGCTGTGGTGTAGGGTGCTCAGACCTGGCTGTTGTGGCTCTGGCGTAGGCCTGCATTAACAGCTCGGATTGGACCCCCTAGTCTGGGAACCTCCATATGCCACAGGTGCGGCCCTAAAAAGACAAAAAGACAAAAAAAAAAAGAAAAAAAAAAAGAAATATTTCTTTAAACTGTTAAGTAGTACATCACCAAGTCTCCAGTTCCCTGTGAACCTTTTCTCAGGAAATTTTTCTAGATGTCACTTTTGTGTTCTCTTACTTAGGATGTCTCAGCATACAGTGCTTTTTCATTCAAACACTGGCCATTTCAACCTATTTGCTTCCTTAAGTCATATCACCTGGAATTTCATTTAACTTTGTCTCTACCTATAGCCAAAGGAAGATTCCAAGGTTGTAACCTAACTGTAAGGAATTCAGAATCTTGAGCCTCACTTGGAGGACGATGAGGCATTTTCAAAAGGTTTGGAAGGTAATCTGATAAAAAGAAAGCATATTAACATGCTAATTGTAGTCAAAGTGTATTATTAGAAGACAGAGTTGCTCTAACTTCTTTTTCCCACTTCTTCAATCCTCACAACTTGCACTTCTGCATGGTTACTGTTGTCATAAATAAACAAACAAACTAAACTTGATTATTTGAGGCTCTCAAGGAAGGCAGGCTGGATGGAAGAGGGCTGTAGGGGGAAAATTATGATCAAATGAATCTTTGATAACTTTTAAATTTCAGAGTTCTTTTTTCTATAAAACTTCACAACAGATGGATCAAAAGGCAATAAATAATTTAATCTTGCAGTAGAATCTGACCTAAATATTTTCTTTCATTATCTTTTATCTTAGTGATCACATGCATTCACTAGGAATAACAATTTCTAGCTTATTTGAAAAACGTGCAGATAGTTTACAAAGTAAGCAGGCAGAAATATCATGCAGAGATATGTATGAAAATACCCCTCAAATGAAAAGTAAACTGACATTGCTGAAAAAAACTTAAAGCCATAGAGCACCCTAGTTCTTTATGTGGAAAAAAAAAAGTTTTAATAATCTCTTACCTGTGAAATTTTCTAGAAACTTTATTCACAGAAAATGTACAATCTCTATGTGTGTATTTAACCCACGCCGATCTAATTCAAAGCATTTTTTTACTCATATTTATTATTTTGGTTAAAATAACTTTTTAAATTTAGTTATTACTCAAAAATAAAACAATTACTAATGCATCTATTAATAAATGTATGAAAAGCAATAAAATTTTAATGCAAGGAGAATTAAATTTATTTTTAAACATGTAAAGTACTGACTAGTGAGGTCCAAACTATTTAAATCATCCTAGCTACCCACTAGTTTTAATTTATCAGAATGTCAGGTTTTTGTTTTAGAAATTGGAGCATGACATAAGTGTTCTATGGCAGACCACTTAATATATAACCTGTTCTGCTTTACAGAGTACTTGCTTTTTAGAATGCCAAGAAAGGTACTGAAGGTACCCTACAATGTATTACATGTTAATATTATGGCTAAATTTGGTAGTTACGTCTAGTTCTTTTCTGTAGTTTCCTGGCTGAAACTTGAACATAGCAGACTGTATTGTCTCATATAGCATTTTAAGAGATTTTTTTTTTTTTTTTCTGGCTTGTTCATTGCATTTGGAAAGGTTTCACTCTTCCAACACATTTAGGATTCAGGCGCAATTTCTTACTCTTTTTTTGTTATCAATACTTTTATTTAATGAGTTAATTGTTTATAGATGGTAATTTTATAAAACGACTGTTGTGTTTATTTACTGGTTTAAAACACACTGTGTGGGTGAGCAAAACAATACTGCAGAGTTGCCACCATGCCAGCTGGCCACCTCAGTGTCTCACAGTGGGTGTCCAGGTTCGTTCAATTGCCATATGACATGAAACAGGGCTTTGACCCTTGCAGCACTTCTGCTTGTAAAAGTGAGCTAGGCCATAAAAATCACGATGATTTCATCAACAGTAGGTCCTCCAATGATACATTCCATGCTCTTGGTTATTTACTGTACATGGTTAGCAGAGCAATGCCTTGTCAAATTTAGTGGTTTGAAAAATGTTTAAAAGGACTGGAAGCCAATCATGGTTGCTAAAGATTTTCTTTAGACACTAAATCCAGGAATTTATTATTAATTATCATATTTTATAACAATACTATACTAATTTGATATCAGCCTCCAATTGTGTGGAATTTTATAGCTAAGCTCATTCAGAGTCTATACTTACTATAATATACAGTGATAGGATGATATTTCATAGTCTGGATTTTGGTTTAATTCTTCCTTGACTATTTAAACCATATTTCTAAGCAATGCCAATTCAAAGTATGCATCTTGAGTGTTGAACTCCTTTAAAGACAAATGCATCAATGTAATTATGTTATTAATCAGAGTACTGAAGTGCTTAGGATTGAGTTTTCTCTTTGGACTTTATGGAACTATATATTCAGACTCATAAAGAGCATATGAAAAGCAGCAAAAGAATGTGATGATACTAGCCTATTCAACAGAGATTAGAATACATTTGGTTTGTTCTACTATGGCAAAAGAGATACCCTAATGACCTTCTGAAAAGATGTTTCCATATATTAATACAGAGAAAAATTATTTATGTCACCAAAATCTGTTTAGAAAGTTCAAAACATTATTCTGATCTGGATGTTAGATGAGTGTGCTGAGAAAAGGATACACAAATGCAAAGAGATAATAGTATATATGGTTACATAGATTCCATCTCAAGAAACTGCTTTATATGCTCATCCATAAGAAGCAACTGTTCGTGAGATTACAGCAATTCAATCACATCTTCAGGCTCCATTTCTAATTCGAGTTCTCTTGGTATTCCCATAACATCTGAAGTTATTTCCTCCACCAAAGTCTTAAACTCCTCAGTCATCTATGGGGTTTGGATTCCAATTCCTCCAAACTCCTGTTAAGGTTGATATTTTGACCTTGTCCCACAAATTACAAATGTTCTTTATGATATCCATAATGGTGAATCTTTTTCAGAAGATTTTCAATCGACCTTGCCTAGATTCATTAGAGGAATCACTATCTATGGCAATTATAGCCTTATGAATTGTATTTTTTAAACAATAAGACCTGAAAGTCTTAATGACTCCTGATCCATGGGCAGCAGAATGAATGTCTGTGTAAGCAGGCATAAAAACAACAGTAATCTTATATGTCTCCATAAGAGCTCTTGAGTGACCAGGTGCATTGTCAATGAGCAGTACTATTTTGAAAGGAATTTCACTCTCTCTCTCTCTCTCTTTTTTTTTTTTTTTTTTTTCCTGAGCAATATGTCTCAAGAATGTGTGTTAAATATCCAGTAAACCATGCTGAAAATACATGTGCTATCATCCAGGCTTTGTTGTTCTAGCTATATAATCTACGGCCAAATTATATTTAGTAGATTTTAAAGATTTAAGAGTAAAGAAGTAGATTTTGGATTTTTGGAATGATAAATGAGCAATGGCTTCAACTTAAAGTCACCAGTCACCAGCTGCATGAGTCTCTGATAAAAGAGTCAGACTGTCCTTTGAGCCTTTGAAGCCAGGCACTGACTTCTCTCTAGCTATGAAAGTCCTGGATGACATCATTTCCCAATAAAAGGCTGTTTCATCTATATTGAAAATCTGATATTTAGAGTAGCCACATTCATTTATTATCTTAGCTAGATCTTCTGGATAAATTGCTGTAGCTTCTCCATCAGCACTTGCTACTTCACCTTGCACTTTAATATTATAGAGATGGTTTCTTTCCTTAAACCTCATGAAGCAACCTCTGTTAGCTTCAAACTTTTCTTCTAAAGTTTCTTCACCTCTCTCAGCCTTCATAAAATTGAAGAAAGTGATTGGCCTTGCTCTGGATTAAGCTTTGGCTTAAGGGAACATTATAGTTGGTCTGATATTCTATCTAAAAAAGTAAAAACTTATTCTATATCAACAATAAGCCTGTTTTACTTCCTTATTGTTCATGCATTCACTTGACTAGCACTCTTAATGTCCTTCAATAACTTCTTCTTTCTGTTCACAATTTAAGTGTTTGGCACAAAAGGCCCAGCTTAATATTAGCTTGTCTCAGCTTTCAACATATCTTTCTCACTAACCTTAATCATTTCTAGCTTTTGACTTAAAGTGAGAGATATGCAACTGTTCCTTTTACTTGAATATTTAGAGGCCATTGTAGGGTTGTTCGCTGGCCTCATTTCAATACCCTTATGTCTCAGGGAGGCCTGAGGAAAGTAGGGTGAGATGAGGGAATGGCTTGTTGGTGGAGAAGCTGGAACATACACATTTATAGATTAAGTTTGCTATCTTGTATGGTTGTGGTCCATGGTGTCCCAAAGTAATTACAATGGTAGATAACATCAAAGATCACTGATCACATAGGAGTTCCTGCTGTGGCACAGTGGGTTAAGAACCTGACTAGTATCCATGAGGATGTAGGTTCCATCCCTGGCCTCTCTCAGTGGGTTAAGGCTCTGGCATTGCTGTGAGCTGTGGTGTAGGCCACAGACGTGGCTTGGATCCTGTGTTGCTGTGGCTGTGATGCAGACTGGTGGTTGTAGCTCTGATTCAAACCCTGGCCTGGGAACTTCCATATTTCACAGGTGCAGCCCTAAAAAATACAAAAAAAAAAAAAAAAGCAAGATCACTGATTAATCATTATAACAAATATAATTATGATGAAATAATTTGAAATACCAAAACATGACATGGAAACACAAAGTTAGCAAATGCTTTTGAAATATATGATGCAAACGGAATTTTTTTTTTTTATTTGGCTTTTTGGCTTTTTGGCTTTTTGCTATTTCTTGGGCCGCTCCTGTGGCATATGGAAGTTCCCAGGCTAGGGGTCTAATCAGAGCTGTAGCCACTGGCCTACACCAGAGCCACAGAAACGTGGGATCCGAGCTGCGTCTGCAACCTACACCACAGCTCACGGCAACGCCGGATCGTTAACCCACTGAGCAAGGGCAGGGACCGAACCTGCAACCTCATGGTTCCTAGTCGGATTCGTTAACCACTGCGCCACGACGGGAACTCCCCAATGGAATTTTTTACACAGGGTTACCATAAACCTTTAATTTATAAAAAACACAATATATGCAAAGCACAATAAAGCAAAGTGCAATGAGACAAGTTTATATGTGCATACAGAGCACCAAGGGAAGTCAGTAGCCTTTGCTTATGTTTCATTACCTTAATAAATTATAGTTTATTCATATAGGCTGAGGATAAACTGTTCATATTTTTTTATTTCTCAAGTGAAACTTAGAAATGAGTACATTTAAAATTTCTAATACAATAATTTCTAAGTCCTTACTTATTTAACCCCATTGAGCTGTTCTGTATGTATTCAAACCAGACTGATACACCCCCTGGCTCTGCTATTTCCCAATACTAGATGAAGCTGAAATATGCTGACCCAAGCAGGTTGGTAAATATTTTCAATACCCTGTAGCATATCTTTATAAACGGAGGTCGTGGTAACCTAGAGATGTGATGTGACACCATTGCATAAAATAGTGTACATATCCTTAAATAGTCACTTTATTCTCAGAATAGGACAATATTTTTACATTAAATAAATAATTCCATTTTTTTTTCTTTTTAGGGCCGTATATTCGGCATATGTAAGTTCCCAGGCTAGGGGTCCAATTGGAGCTGCAGTTGCTGGCCTACAACACAGCCACAGCAAAGTGGGATCTGAGCCACATCTGCAACCTATACCACAGCTCATGGCAACGCTGGATCCTTTACCCACCAAAGGAGGTCAGGGATTGAACCATATCCTCATGGATATTAGTGGGTTTCGTTTCCACTGCACCACAACGGGAACTCCCATACCTTGGGTGTAATAAAACATTATTATATTTATCTTTGCTGATTGTGCCATATTACTGGTAAAAGAAATATAAAGACTCAAAGTCATAATAGGATTAAGCGAAATTTAACACTATTGAATCAGAGACAATCTGATTGTACACAAATGAATTATGCTGTAGAGAATAAGACATTTAGGTTAACGTAAAAAAATAACCCAAGAAGTTTGTTTACAGCATTTGCTCCTATATAGATACAGACACGGGAAAGGAGCCCATGTAAAGATGATCTCATACCAAAAGCAAGGTTGGGGTCTATAAAAGCAAAAGCCATAATGTTTTACAGGGAAAAGTTGCCAAATTGAACAAGTTTCTGATATATTCAGAATTTGTGATTGTTAGCATTTCTTGGTGTGACATTGTTGCATAAATGGGTGAAATCTTATACCTGAATTGCCACTTGAAGAAAAAGAACAGTAAGGAAAAAACAAAACAAAACAAAATGAAGAAACAGATTATAAAATGAAGTTGATGCAGTTCTCGCTGTGGCACAACTAAGTTGGTGGCATCATGTAGCACTGGGACACAAGTTTGAGCCCTGGCCCCTCACAGTGGGTTAAGGATCCAATAATGCCACAGTTGCAAACTCCATATGCTATGGGGGGGCCAAAAAAGAAAAATAAAATGAAATTGAGAGAAAATGCTAAATGCATCGATCGTTCAGATTAATGAATACGCTAGGGAGTGATCCCTCCACTGAAAATTTGCTTGCAATTACTAGTGCAATATACATTGCTAAGAAAATAGATTGGCAAATTGCTTAGAAATAAAATTCTGCATTGATTATTTTAAATTTGGAAACATTCATTTTGCTCTAGATTTAGAACTAGTCCGGAATATTTGAAGCACATTGACTAGTAAAATCAGCACTATCTCTATTGGTAACATTAAGGGATGAAAGCATGATGAGAAACCTGTGTACATTTGACACTTGAACAACATAGATTTGAAATGCCTAAGTCAACTTATATGCAGATTTTTTTCAATAGTAAATACTATAGTAGTATATGATCCATCACACAGTAGTTTGAATCCTAGGATGCAGTACTATAGATATAGAGAAACCTCAGCTATGAAAGGCCAATTATAACTTATACATGGAGTGTTGTGTGAAGGGCATGGGGCGGGAGTGGCTAACTCTGCATTGTTCAAGGGTTAAATGTAGTCATAAAATAGCTCCTCTCGATATCCTAATTGAGTACAAAGAAACTACAGTAACTTTACAGTAAAGAAATCTTCCAGATACCATCATCACCAAGTGACTGATTTAATATAATTGTTATAAGACAAATCAACATCATGTTTTCTGATATGATATATGGAGAAGAATACAAAATCACTTCTTTGATACTCCATCAAAATATAAAATCTGAACATAAGCATGAAGAAATATAAGACAAAGTTAAACTAAGAGATATTTCTATAATCTTCATTAAGAGTCAAGGACATGAAAAACAACCTAAAGACCTGTTCCAAATTAAAGGAAATTAAACAGCATCACGACTAAATGCAACATATGACTGGATTGGATCCTTGATCAGGTAATGGACATTAGTAGAAAGATTGTCAAAATCTGAATAAGATCTACTGATTAGGCAATTTTATGGCAGGGTGACTTTCTGATTTTTGTAACTGTATTTTTGTTATGTGAGAGAGTCCTTGTTTTTAGGGAATTATTTAGGGGCAGATGGAGTCATTTCTGTCCTTTATTTTGAAATGATTCAGAAAGTTTCATGGACTGTATGTATTTTATGTGGTAAACCATTCGTATCTGGGGAATCTCATTATAAAATATAGGCAAGGATTCTTTGAATTATTTTGCAATGTATCTATAAGCCTATTATTTCTAGATGAAATATTAAGAAAATAAAATCTATGATAATCAAAAGTTGCTAGTCAGTTCTGAATTATCCATACTTTGAAATCACCTATAATTACAGTAATTTTCCCCAGACTTAGCTGATCCTGACTAATGTCCCAAGAAATCCTAATGTTTTTGTCAGTCACACCTCACATAGTTTTGTCAGTCATGGTTCACATGTTTTTGCTTCTATAACATCTCATTCTGGCCACTGATTTTATTAGAAATTCCTTAAGTGCAAAACAGTCTGAACTTATCCAGAAGAACACGTTTACACGTTTTCTGAGTCCCTTCATCTGGAAACAATGAAAGTGTTTGCTGAGGCAAAAGGGAAGAGAAGAGTACAAACAGGTATGTGGATAACATATCGTCTTATGAAAAGTAAAATTCTAAGGTAAGTTTTTCTCAACTAACAAAATTTCATAATCCTCAATATAAGTGTCTCTGAAAAGCCAAATTCTTTATAAAATTTATGCTGGGACACCCTGTTTATATTATTTGACCCACCCTTCCGGCCTTATCAAATTAGACCAGAGTATGTATTTAACCATATTAGAGTGAACAAATTCACTGGCTAAGGAGGAGTCCAATCTTTAAAAATACATCAACTCAGAAACATATACAGTGATAGGCTCTCGGGCTAAAGTTTCACTGAGAGTCTAGGCTTGAAATAGCACGACAATAAAGCTAAGTAAAGTTAAGGTCAACCCAAATTATGAGTCAATAGAGAAATCACATCCCCAGATTGGAGACTCAAGTAGAAAAAAGACTGTGGTTATTTCCAGAAGAGACACAGACAGTCGCTTCCTCACATTCTTGTACATTAATCCTCTAAAAGTGACACATGTGACTTTTCCTGTGAACTTCCCATTGTCTTTTCAGTAAATTCTATATTTGAGCTGGTCTTAGTTTTTGTTCCCTAAAACAACAGACAAGTAATTTTTCTACTCCTAATGCTCAAAGCTAATCCCTGAAGGAGTGAAGAAATGACAACAGATTTTTTAAAATAAATAAAAGAAAAACAAACAAAAAATGATCACCAGTCCCTAAGACTCTAACTTTTAGGTAGAGAGACCATAAAAATAAGGGTTAGACTATTTGGATTATGCTTCTGGTTCTGTCACTTTTTAGCTAAATTGCTTTGAGGAATCATTTTTTAAAAAAACATATAAACACTAATTTCTGTTTTCTACCAAATGAGAAAACTCCTGTCTGTATTACTGAGCTAGGGGAATTGAATGATATAATAAAGTTGACAATGCTGTTAATTCTTACAGTTTAAACTGTTTTTTTTTTAATTTTTATTATAGTTGATTTACAATGTTTTGTCAATTTCTGCTTTACAGCAGTGACCCAGTTATATGTTTATATACATTCTTTTCACATTATCCTCCATCATGTTCCATCACAAATGATTAGATATAATTCCCTGTGCAGTACAGTAGGATCTCATTGCTTATCCACTCCAAATGAAATAGTTTGCATCCACTAATCTCAAACTCCCAGTCCCTCACTCCCTGCCCCTCCCTCTTTGCAACCAGAAGTTTGTTCTCCATGTCCGTGAATTTGTTTCTTTTCTGTAGACAGATTCATTTGTGCTGTATATTAGATTCCAGATATAAGTGATATCATACGGTATTTGTCTATTTCTGACTTACTTCACTTAGTATCAGAGTCTCTAGTTCCATCCATGTTGCTGCAAATGGCATTATTTTGCTCTTTTTATGACTGAGTAGTATTCCTTTGTGTATATGTACCACATCTTAATCCATTCATCTGTTGTTGGACATTAAGGTTGTTTCCATGTCTTGGCTATTGTGAATAGTACTACAAGGAACATAGGGGTGTATGTATCTTTTTCAATGCAAATTTTGTCCATATATATGTCCAGGAGTGGAATTGCTGGATCATATTATAGTTCTATATTTAGTTTTCTGAAGTACCTCTACACTGTTTTCCATAGTGGTTGTATCAATTTAGTCAAATTTTATATGCGGCTGAATGTTAACTTTGGAAAACGGCCTCTGTAAGGTTAAAAACTAGAAATCTGACTGTAGTCTACAGACTACAATAGAGCAAAATAACACGTAGAATATAGTTCCCAGTTCCTTTCTCCCCGTGATATTCATGGAATAGTTCAATTGCCAACTTCTACTTTCTCTGAAATATCACAGCATTTTATTTTAATTACTGTTCCTTTCTCATCTTTGACTTCTCCATAAATATTTGTAGAATTAAAAAAATAAGTGAACAATAAAGTTTCTTCCAAATTCTGGCAACCTAGAAATCATTAACATTATAGCTTTGATAGTTTAGCTCAGTTTGAATCATGATTCTGTAACTTAATTGTCTGCATGAATTTGGGAGTCACTCAGGTGAAGTAAGCCATGTGGGAGTTTTGTAAGGATTAAATGAGATGGTTAATGTGATAGGGAATTAGTGAGTGCTCTCTGCCTTAGATTTGTATTTAAATCAGGTTTCTTTGGAGTAATTTTGAGACACTCTAATAGTTTTTACATTACAAATATTACCCAGTGTCTGGTACATAATTGATAGTGTTATTTAAATTATCTTTTTAGAAATTACATAAATTCAGCTTCAACCAATTATACAAAAAGAGGAATATTCATATATATTTCTCTATATATCATCATTATGCCCATAGAAGTATACTGAGAACCTGTCCTTAGATCTATGGTTAGAAACTTGGGAAGGTCTATGATTGGCCAGCTTTTGGCTGAACCTTAATGCTGGCTCCATCATTTCTGGACTCAGAAACATAGATTTAGGATTCAGAGAGAAAGACTGCTGGTTCAGAAAAAAAATAAATAAATAAAAGGGTGTGTGTGTGTGTGTGTGTGTGTGTGTGTGTGTGTGTGTGTGAATTGTTGCAAAAACAATAGCTGTCTGCTTAGGAATGACATCCAGAATTATTTAACAGCTGTTATTTCATGGCTTTTAGTGGATAAGAACAAAAAGGCAAGCTGGAACTGCTGGAGCAAGTGTTGAAGACTCGCTATTGGACAAACACACTGGATGCAGACTGGCTCTCTCCTCTCCTTAAAACTTAATTAAAATTTCTGAAGTTCCTGTTGTGGCTCAGCGTAATGAACCCAACTACTATCCATGAGGATACAGGTATGGACTAGTATCCATTTTGAATATCTTTGCAAGGCAGGTATCTGTAGTTCCTAGGAGAGAATGACCACTAGAGAAGCCACAGGAATAAGGCACAGAGACAGAGCTATAGTTCTATGTGCATATTTCCTCTACCTCTGCTTTCTCCTTTCTCAGAGCTTGGTGCACTCATCACTGGATGCTAGCCTGTTTCAGTTTCCAAGTCAACATAACACATGACAGGGAAAAGAATCATATTAGTAGCCTTCACTTACTTTTAACTCCAATTTCTCTCATTTTGGGGAGTTTAAGATGGTATTAAGAGAGGTAAGGGAGTTTAAAATAATCTTTTCTTGGTTTGTTTTTAGGTCATGATTTTTTTGTGTGTATTGAGGGATGGAGTAGATGGATAACAACTGCAGTTGTGAAACTCTTCAGGTTTCTGTCCCCACTGGACCATCCAACCAGACCCATAACCCATGTTTAATATACAGTGATATACTTTAATTTTTATGTAAATTATCAAGACACAGGACTTCTTATAATAACTTTTCACAGTAAGTTATGAAATTAGCCTATCATTTAAATCTTCTTTTTAAGTACTATCCCCTTTAACTCATATCCACTACCATCCAATATGCCCAAATTCTAGATCTAAATCCCTGATCTCAAACCCAGCCCTTAAGTATGAGTCCCTAACACAGCTGCCAATTCTTTCTTAGCCATGAGCATCAGCTGCATTAGAAACAACAACAAAAGAAAACAGTCTCTTAGAGTGAATCCTTTGTATACTTTTCTATTGAGTCTTCATTTTGAACCTACATTTTCTTATTCTTAATCTGCCTTGTATGGCTATTAAGGGATTTCGAACTTTCCAAAATGGCACACCCAGAGACTGCAGCATAAATTGAAGTTTAAGAAGCTATTCGGTTTAACCCAAGTGGCAACTGCTAAGCCTGCTGCTATTTAAAATAGCAGAAAGAAAGGTAAATATACCCAGATAGAAAATTAATGAGAAACTTGAAATGCTACTAATGGGTAAAAGAATTTTAAATACATTGAAAGATAAATGTTGTTCTTGGAATGGAGAACTTAGAATTTTACAGATGACAATTCTTCCAAAATTATTTTATAACTCAATGAGATATCATTAAAATCATTCATATAAATTTTTTCTGGAGTAAAAGATGTTCCTAACATTAATTTGGAAAGCGTATAAGAATAACCAGAAAAATTCTGGAAAATAGTTTTCAGGGGAAGAACGAAAGATAAAAAAGAGATAATATATTCTATCTTATATAAATATTATAAAGCCAAAGCAATTAAAGTTGTATAATTGTATAATCACAGGACAACTGTATAATCACAGGACAACTGTATAATCACAGGAAATAAAAATAGTCAGCTACCTGACTCAATGTGCAAGCAAAAGAACTTCTAGAAAAATTAAAATTTTAATGTAAATAAAGAAAGAAAAAAGGAAATACAAGACTTACATTTACTATAATGACAGCAAAGGGATGGTACCCAGACATTCATAATAGGAAAGACTGATAAATGTGATTCAATAAATATTTTGAAATTCTCCATAGAAGATACTATATAAACATTGAAAAATGAAAAACCAAGAGACCAAATTAAAAATATTAATGACATGGGAGTTCCCTGGTGGCCTAGCATTTAAGGATCCTGCATTGTCAGTCCAGCACTTCTGGTCACTGCTGTGGCGTGGGTTTGATCCCTGGCCTGGGAACTTTCACATGCTGCAGGCATGGCCAAAACAAAATGTTAATGACATGAGTTTGAGAAGGACTAATAAATATACTTAAAATATAAAAAATTTGAAAAAATATATTGACAAAGAATATAAAATGAGCAAAAGCTATTATGAAAGACCTCCCCAATAGGAAATAGATTTATTGGCTTTTAAATTCATGAAACAAAAAGTCCACCACTTGGATTTCCTGCCATGATGCAGCGGATTAAGAATCCAATTGCAGTGCCATGGGTTGCTATAGAGATGTGGGTTTGATCCCCGGTCTGGCACAGTGGGGTCAAGGATCCAACATTGCTACAGCTGCGGCATAGGTTGCAGCTATGGCTCAGATTCAATCGCTGGCCCAGGAACTTTCATTTGCAATGGGTGCAGCCATAAAATTAAAAATAAATAAATAAATAAATAATCCTCCCCTTATGAAATTTAAAGAACAGTAAGTTAAAAATATAATGAGAAAATCTTCCATAGCAATTTGTAATACTGTTTTTTTTTTTTTTTTTCAGGAGTAGGGAAATACATATTCTTCTTCTTTTGGTTTCTCAAATTATATTTATTTATGCCATTAAGAAGAATGATTTAGGAGTTCCCGTCGTGGCGCATCGGAAATGAATCCGACTAGGAACCATGAGGTTGAGGGTTCAATCCTTGGCCTTGCTGAGTGGGTTAAGGATCTGGCGTTGCCATGAGCTGTAGTGTAGGTTGCAGACACAGCCTGGATCCTGCGTTGCTGTGGCTGTGGCGTAGGCCAGCGGCAACAGCTCCAAATAGACCCCTAGCCTGGGAACCTCCATATCCTGTGGGTGCAACCCTAAAAAAGAAAACAATGATTTAGCAGCATTGTCAATGCTGTCTGGGTATAGTTATTCTTTCGCAGTGCGGAGTAATTGGAAGTCATCCATGCAAGAGGGAATATGAAAGGAACCCTGTCTCTGTTTTGTGATAGTGCAACTGAAAATGAATGAAGGGAGGTTGTAATTGTCTGTGAGGATGACAGTCACTATGACACAGGAACCAATGTTTAGGGGTGACAAATGGGGTATAACAGAAGAATATCTTGATGATGATGGTGTACACTGTAGGGTGATGGCTACTGACTCATGGATTCAGCCCAGATTCAGAAAGTGAATTATCTTAGTCTTTTAAAAAATGTTTTAAAATATTTATATTTAATATATAGCATGAAAAGTGAGTACTATCAAACTAGGACATATAATTTTTCTAATCCTTTATACAATGGAGGAGATAAGATGTTTGATTTTCTTAAACATAGATGGTAATGTTCATAGTCAAAATATCAAAGTCAAAGAGAAAATAAAAATTCCCATAAAAAGTTATGAAAAAATTTGTATTAAAGTTTGAGTCACTAGAACTGTACTTATCCAGTATTATGGCCACAGAGATAAAAAGGATTTTCTGAAACAGACATTCTTTTTTTTTTAGGGCCACACCCACGGGATATGGAGGTTCTCAGGCTAGGGATCCAATCTATAGCTGCTGGCCTGTGCCACAGCCACAACAATGCAGGATCCAAGCCATGTCTGTGACCTACACCACAGCTTATGGCAATGTCAGATCCTTAATTCACTGAGTAAGGCGAGGGATCAAACCAGCATCCTCATGGATACTGGTCAGGTTCATTAACCGCTGAGCCACGATGGGAACTCTCTGAAACAGACATTCTTAAATGTATTTTTTGGACATATCAAATAGTACATTATTTTCATGAGGCATTTTAACAATATCAAATTACAATGGCATATATTTTTGAATGAGAGATTTTAATTTAGAAAATTTTTATAGAAATACTTATATGTATACACATATAAATGCGAATAAAGGATATTCATTGTAGCAATATTTGATTGCAAAAGTATGGGAGTAACCAATTTGAATATCAACTGGAGAACTTGTATTTCAAAATATGGGATGTAAGATGTATTGATTAAAAGTTACAGAATATACTATTGAAATTCATGTTAAGATATATAAGAAAATAAATAGTGAGATTAGGAATCATTATTTACCTTTCATGCAAATAAATTTAAAGTGATATATACTTATATACTTATACATGGTTAGACTATCACTGGAAATGTGAATTACTGAGAATATGGACCAGAGTGTAGTAAGCATGTACTTTTCATTTAAGATACTTTTATAACTTTTGAGTTTATATTTAAAAAGAGCATAAATACATATATATATTTGAATAAATAAAGGTTTGTAAAATATATTTTAATAAATATACCCACCGGGTTAAAAATTTCTTGTTTAAATAGTTATGCTATTTATAGTAGAGCATAGGTGTGGGAGCAGAAACACTTGGAATCAATTGCTAGAGATAAATTACATTATAAACTCTGTGACGCTGAATAATATACATAATCTTTATGAATTCATTCTTTAATTTGAAAATTGGGTAATAAAACATAATTTAAGGATTCTTCTGAGTGTAAATGTGATAACACAGATAATATCCCTAACCTCCTCCCTGTCTCTCTTCTTCTTTCCCCTCAAAATCCTTTTCCTTTCCACAGCAATGTGATTTTTCAGGCAGATTTGTTAAACAACTGATAAGTTTGGTAGATTTATTTTTCCTATAGAAAAATCTTTATAAAGTTATTCATGTGCAGTTTGTCACAATATAGAAAATGTGAACTTTTATTGCTATTGTAATGTCTGATAGCTATAAAGTTATTTCACTTTAGTTAACAATTTAAACTTAATATTTGATATTTAACTAAGTTGAAAAATTCAACAAAATACGGAGATACCTTGAAATGATATAGAAATACTGATCCTAGTCAAATTTTCATCAGTTAAATTTACTAACTATTGATTGTATAGCTCCATTATTCCTCACTATCTATTGAAAACATCGTATCCAAGAAAAAGCTTTTCATTTTCCATATTCGGTCCTAACATTACTTTATTTAATTTATTTATTTTTTTTATATTTCCTTAGGGCCAGACCTGTGTCATATGGAAGTTCCCAAGATAGGGATCGAACTAGAGCTGTAGCTGCCTACCTACGCCACAGCCACGCCGGATCCGAGCCATGTCTGTGACCCACACCACAGCTCATAGCAACGCCTGATCCTTAACTCACTGAGTGAGGCCAGGGATAGAACTAGCAACCCCATGGGTACTAGCCAGATCTGTCACCACTGAGCCACGATGGAAATTCCCTTTACATCATTTTAGTATCAACTCATAATGATTTTATTCAATAAAATTTAAATGCATTTTGTTTTTACATTTAAATTTTTAATGGTTACATTCACATCTAATTCAAGTCGTCTTCCAGATAAAACTATTCCTCATTATGAAATTTTAAATACCTTATCACAGAACTTTCCCAATTTCTCCACCTATCCCTCATAACATTGCTGTCATTCACTCACTTATCCATAAAGTATCACCACCAAATACACTGTTGTTGTTATTATTCTGAACAAAGTGTATCTGTTAGATCAGTGAAGAATTAGAAAAAATGAAATATTTATCTTAATTTATTTCCTCTAAGGCTCTTCCTTTCTTTCACATTCCTGTCTGAAATGATTATTTCAGGTCTTTCAACCCATTTCTTTATTGGGATGCCCATCTTTTAATTATTAATTTTTTTGTGTATCTGTGTTTAATCAGCATAGAATTTTTTTCTTAATTATTTTCTCCTAGTATATGGTTTAACATTTTTTAAATATTTCTTTTTGATGAGAGAACTATGTAATTTTTTATACAGTTATGGTTTTATGCGTCTTCTCTAACATGTTTTTTTGCCTATTCTCAGGATAAGACATGCTCCTTTTTTTTCCTAGAATCTTCATCATCATCCATGGTAAGGCTGGATCCTTAACCCACTGACCAAAGCCAGGGATCGAACCAGCATCCTCATGGATAGTAGCTGGGTTCTTAACTCAAGGAGCCATAGTGGGAACTCCCGCTTTAGTTTTTATGTATAATCTGATTATTAATCTGAAATTATTGGTTAATTTTTTAATATGAAGTAGGAGGAAGTAGTTCTTTTTTTTTTTTTTTTTTTTTTTGAAAAGGCTTTTCTTACCTCCTAAGTGTAGATCTGTTTCTGGATTTCTTCCCCTTTCGATTGATTATATTTAATTTATCCTTAGGCCCAAACTGAACTGACTGTGTATCACTATACTAAGATCTGAAGTGAGATATTTTAAAGTTTCTGAATTTGTTTTTAAGACTATTCAGCTATACATTTCCTGGCATTTCCATATAATTTTAGAACACATTTCAGAAAAAAAAAATGTCACATCAATGAAAAATCCTTTTAGGAAAAAGAAATTTTAACAATACTGAGTTTTCTAATTCAGGAATACATTTATTTCTCCATTTACTAAGGTATTTTTTTTCAGTAATTTCTTATATTATTAATGAACTAGTGTTTTGTTTCACCTTGTCTATGAAATTAATTTCTAGTTATTTATTGTATATTGTATTGAGAACTGGATTTTTTTAAATATTATTTTCAATCCTTTTACTATTAATTTGATATATAATTGAATTTTATATAATCGTGTCTTTCGACCTTGCTAATTTTAATAATTAACAGTATATATTTTTTTTAAACTTCCTTAGGATTTTCTGTGTAGGCAATCATATTTGACTCATTTGTGAATAGAGTTATTTTACATCTTCCCTTCTAATAATTATATTTTTATTTCTTTAGTTTTCATTTATTGTTCATATTGTTTCTTAATACATTTGTTTATTTGGGGGGTTGGAACCTCCAGACAATATTAAATAAAAGCAAGGAGAGCAGTCATTCATTATTTTCATTAAACTGAAGGGAAAGCAATCAATATTTCACCATTATGTTTGATATTATTTTTTCAAAATAGGTTTTTGAAAGCTAGGTTTTTCATAGCTATCCTTTATTGTTGTGAGGAAGGTACATTTTTTTACAGTTTACTGAGAATTTTGCTGTCAATGAGCCCTGAACTACATCTATTAAAATTCTCATATGTGGGGTCTTCCTTGAATTTTATTAAAGCGGTGAAATACATTGATAAATTTTCAAATGTCGAGGTGGTATTCTAGTATTGGGCTAAACCTCATTTTGGCATGATGGTTTTGTTCCTTTTTCTATATTGCTGGGTTTGATTTGCTAATAATTTGTCAAAGATGTTTCTGCATATGTTCTTTAGCACTAGAGCTCTGTAATTTTCTTTTTTCCTTAATGCCTTTTTGGTTTTAGATTTTGCTCACCTCATAGAATATGCTACAAAGAGTTTTCCTCTTTTTCATTTTCCGAAAAGTTTTTCGTAAGTTTAGAACAATTTATTTATGTGGTTGATAAAATTCACTGGAGTATCATATGGGTTATTCTTTGGTTTCTCTTTGGACAGTTTGGTTAGCCTACATAACTTCTTTCATAGATATACAGCCATTCATGTATAGCCTCCTCAAGCATTCTTTGGCTGTGGCAGAATAATTGCATTGTCCTCTCTCCTCTGTTTGTTTACCAAGAGTCCAGTCACATGGGATTAAAGGCCCAGCTTGCACTTGGGAGGTTAAGCAGAAATCTATGAAGAAGAAATTATCGTCTTACTCTTGAAGGAGGAGTACAATTTGACTAAGTAAAGAAAAAAGTTTTATGGTGACTTTCCTCTCAGGTAGAAGAAAGTAATGTAGTATTAGAAATAAATTTCTGATTTTAGTTTATAATTTACAAGTAGAATTTAGGGCTAAAAGCCTACTCCATAATCAATACTCCATTAGTTTTTGTTTTTTTTTTTTTTTTTTTTTTTTTTTTTTTTTTTGGTCTTTTTAGGTCTGTACCTGCGGCACATGGAAGTTCCCAGGCTGGCAGCTGAATCAGAGCTGCAGCTGCCGGCCGACACCACAGCTCACAGCAATACCAGATCCTTAACCCCTGAGTGAGGCCATGGATCAAACCTGCATCATGGATGCTAGTCAGATTCATTTCCACTAAGCTATCATGGAAACTCCTGACATCTCTATGACATTAATGAGCATACATTCTTGATGTAATCTTGATGTTCTATTATGTGCTTCCCAGAAAAAATTATATCATGGGATTTAGTTTTTATTTTCTCTATATTCAAGTCTAGGTAACTGAATTATATTAAAGTAGTTCAAAGCACATAAATTAATATCTTAATAATACTAATTTTCTATGCTTTTAATTTATACTGAAATTATGGTTTAAATTAAACATACAAAGTCATAACTTAATTATAAACCATTCCCAATCTTTAAGTTATGTTAATTGGAGATACAAAAATTATTTGTGATGAAAACTCAACTGCAGATAGTTAGACCATACAAACATATTTGATAATAATATGCTTTTTGTAATATTCTAGCCTTATATGCAAAACATCTATAGCGTCTACCCTGGAAATTCTTGATAGTAGATACACCAACTTAATACTGATGAAAGCCAAAATGTTATTTCTTCATTTCATAAATTTAGACATATGTCTTTGTTACTGGAAAATGGTGCGAGATAAAAGATTAAGTAGGTATATATTCCCTTCGGATTCTGTCACAGATCTGGTATTTCTTTCTAGACCCCCCACACTATGTAAAGATATAGATTTAATAAACAAACCATTTCTGATCTCAGCAAGGAACTTAGCAGGGATTCTGAAAGTCAAACACACAGGAGCCATGCTTGACTGTGGTGGTAAAAGTAACATCTGCCTGAGAGTTTTAAACAACAGACTTTTCAAATCACTTTTAAAGCCACAGTAGGAGATGTGACAACCATAAGCAATACCTCAAGCAGCCCAGGAACATGAAAGCTGGAAGAAGTCAACTGCACTCAAACACTGGAATAATCCCTATTAAGGGGAAATAAGAGGAATAACTTAAAGTTCCTATTTATCTCTATCTACCTTAGCTTTTATGTGCCCTTTCTAGTCTTCATTAATGAGTATAAACTGATTTTAAAGAAAGAAAATAATTACCACCAAAAAAAAATTAACTTCACATTGCCTAAGTTACAACAGTGACTTATTCCAAAATCAAACTTGATTCCTAATTTAGTACAGATAGTAGGATAAGCACTATGTACCAATTAGTATGGGTCTGGATGATTAGGATGTAAAAAGAGTGGAGCTATATATAACAACATGATTCTGGAAAAATAAGGTGAAAATACAACTCAAAATACATAAGGTCTTTGATATTCTTTTAAAAGTGTTGCCTCTTTTCTACTGTACCTGCAAAACAAGGAAAGACGTATTAAGATTTTTGCATGTATTTTTACTTTATTTTCTGTGTTGTTCTAAACCTGTTATTGGATAATTCACTTGAATAAAGCACAGCAAATAAACCCAAGAACACAGAATAGACTCCAAAGAAGAAAATATTACTATTCAGCTTCTCTTATACATGGCAATAAAAGGAAAGAAAATCATTTTTTTCATGTTGGCATAAATAAGTTACATATTCAGATAGCAAGAAAAAGTACACTGCATCGCATTTCTATTTACTAAAAATCATAGAGCAATTGATAAAAGATGGAGAAAGTTTAAGGGACTGAAGTAGGAAAGCAAAGAAACTGTGTTCTTCAATAAATAAAAAATGCAATTAATATGTACATTCCCTTTACGCTATTCCCTTATAGGATATTTAATAATAATTCATGCACTCACAATTGCAGCTCACCAAATCTTGCCAAAATTGATCCATGTGATAACATTTAATAAATGTCAAAAATATTTTTTAAGGAAAGAAATCACTATTGAGTCAACTATAAAAACATAGTTAGAAATAAATTAGCTATTCTCTGTAATATGTCAGAAGAAGAAAAACGCATAACCTAAAAGTTGTAAGTTTTTTTTTGGGGGGGGCACTTATTGAGGAAATGGTCTCTCAGACAGCTCTGAAGAAGAGAACCAAAGAAGAACTGGAACACATAAGAGTTTTTTGCAAAAAAAAAAAAAAAAAAAAAAACCCATCTAGTTGCATATTAAAAGAGTACTGCTAATCAGAAAAAAGATATCCCAAGCTATGATTTTAGTACTTTTCTATGCATGGGAAGATGCAAGATTATGGGTTCACTGAAATTATCCCTTAGCTATACATTTTAACTATCAAGGACCAGTATCCAAGACATAGAATGCTTCCATTTTTTTCTCCATCCTGAATTCCCCTCAGGGCACACCATGTGTTGGGGAGGGAACAGCTGCACTGGCTGACTGCTTGATGGCCTGCAACATTCTTTGTTTAATGGAATAGTGGCAGGCAATGTGTTTTGTCTGCAAATAGACAATATCTCTCAAAGTTCTCTCTATAGCGATCATTAACCAATCTGAGGAAAGTAAAACAAACAGACAAATTTTCAACAAAAGGAATCAAAAATTATTATAGGAAATATCTGGAAGTATTTTTTCTCTGTTATCTGAACAATTGTAGCAGAAATATAATCCTCCAATTATCTAAATTCTATGCCTTCAATTTATTTGCATTTTATTGAGAATTGACTCCATGAAAAACACTGTGCTGAATATGATGACAGTTTGCTAAAAAATTATTACTTCATTTATTTTATTTTATTGTTTTTGTGGCCATGCCTGCAGCACATGTAAGTTCCTGGGAGAGAGATCAAACCCACTCCACAGCAGTGACCCAAGCCATAGCATGACAACACCAGATACTTAACTCTGTAGGCCACCAGGGAACTCCAAAAATCATTACTTTAGACTGAAGGATCAAGTAAATTCAAGGAACACAATTAGTATGTGATTATGTGAAGTCAGGACTGAAATCTGTGTATTATGACACCAAATTCAGTAATATTTCTGCTATGTTAAAAGCAATAATTCATCTATTACAATTAAAATATCTCAAAATACTTTAACATAGTGCATATCTATGAAAATATCCAAAAGAACAACCCGATTATAAGTTCAATGTAAGTATATTTTATAATTGATTTTCTTCTTTCCCATGGTTTTTTTGATACACACATGTGTGTGCACATACACTCACACAATGGTTAAATTTATTGATACACTGATGAATCACCTCATGGAATGTATTCCTAGAGAAAAACCAACTGAAATTAAAACAACTGAATTTTTAAAGGAATTTTAATTTTTAAAAAATATTCCTGGCTATATATACAACCAGAACCATGCTGTGACTAACTAGTAGCTGGTCACCATGTACATAATATTCAACAGAAAACTCCTCCTTATTAAATTCTGACAGAATAAATTCAGATGTGATGAGACAGAATATTTAAGTTGTTTTTATGTAATTTTTAACTTGTCATCTTTTCAGAGAAGTTAGCTTTGTTGTCATACACACATGATCCTCTAAAGACTGCAATATTTTATAAAGCATAACTGGTTTAAAAGCTGTCTATAAGGTAAAAAAAAAAAAGGTGAGAACAAACTACTACTTGTGAATCATTTCATGATTGTAAATATAACCCACTGACTATAAAAATTACTAAAAAGTCATAAAGAATTTTCATTTGAAAGTATTTTCCTCTGGAATATAAAATATAACAATGAAACAATAGTTATCCCTGCTTATACTAGTCTGAAAAGTTTCAAAGTTGTTTAAAGCATATCTAACTGTCTGAGAATGCAGGAATCATAACATGATTCTGGGTACCTTATAACCACATATAGTGATGTAAGATTTGGCAACAAATAGCACCTGCATTTTTACAAAGTACAAACATATTCATACATTTTTCTTTCTCTTTTTAAAAATATTCTATATCTGGAATGCATGTGTATCTAAGGGATTTGATGATTTCTAATAGATATGGACATATAATCATCCTTTCTGTTACACGCTTATCTCAAAAATGAAATATGCTTCTAAAACTCTAAGAAGAGCATCAACAGACTGATGTCAGTAATTCAGATAAAAATAAAAGCATGTAAAATATTATTGGATTTTTTTTCTAAATGACCATAATTACCTTTTTAACAAATATTCATAAACCCCCATGAAGAACAACTGTTGGTTATCAATTTACATTTATGTATAATTTTCTTTTTAAGACTGTGTGGGCATGAAAGATGATACAACTAACCACTGAATTAGAAATAAATAATCATTATTGTCTTCATTTTCATGTAAAATAAGTGGTATAATTGTTTAATTTGAACATGTCTTAAAACATTATTCAGACCTCTATCTATGAAAACAGGTTTTCTGATGATCAAAGATAGTAGTTGTGTCAAAAATAGTATTTTTCAAATATTATTTTCAATTTTTCCTTTATTCAAAAGAATTTCCATACAAAACTTCAATATGTAAAACAATAAATCACTGCTAATTTTTCTTAGAATGGATAGTCATGTCCACTTTGCTACTGGACAATTAAATTACAAGCATGAATTTTGAAGATACAAAACCATATCCACTGTGACAGTAGTGAGAAAAGAAATCAGTAAATACATAAGTGTGGATCTTTTCTTTTTATCTTAAGGCTTACAGAAGCTCTAAGGAGGAGCAAAATTATTCTGAATTTTGAAATGAACCAAACTGTTATGGTCAAATAAATGTTATGCAGGAGATATGGCACATACCCAATAGCTGATGAATGTCTGTTAATAATATTTCTTCAAAAAGACTTTGAAAGCGATATTAATACTTTGGCAACACTGCCACATCTGAAACCTATGCCACATATTATGGCAACAATGGAACTTTAATCCTCTGAGCCAGGCCAGGGATAGAGCGCGGATTCTCACAATGTCAGGTCCTTAACCCGCTGAGCCACAATGGGAACTCCAGGATCATTTTTAATTAAATCACTATCTAAAGGTAGATTTGTTGAAAATGGTGAAAGAAAACAAAGGGTTAGGGTTCTACAAGCTTTAAGTGCTTTGGGGAAGAGCCAGAATCCATGCTGCAATTAAACCCCAACTTTACATGCAACACTTTTGGACTTGATGCATTTACACACAAATCTAGAGATACCACAGTAAATATTTCAGAAAAGTTATTATGCAAAACTTTTTATAGCTTTAATTTTAAGGTTCACTCTAAAAATACATAAAAATCTCTATATCTTTTATTTTTGGGCTATGTTAAGTTTTACCTTTGGATTTTGCCTCACATTTTCATTTTAATTCCAAACTTTTCTTTGAAAACATTATTTTTTACAGCTGCTGCTTGGGTGGTGTAGTTCTTCACATGATCATTTCCATGTGCAAATATTACAAAATGTCAAAGACCCTGAATTTATGAACTTTTATTTTCTGCTAAAGTTTAGTGAAAAATTCTAATTAGAGACTAAGGTGGCAAACCCCTCCCTCTGAAATACTTTTAATATGGTCCATGTGCAAAAACTTTAGTTTATGATCTTACCCACCGCATAAAGTGTCAGAGCAAGATATCATACAATCCACTGAGAAAATTGGCCAGGGACTCTGTGTTTAATGTTTGAAAGTATTAAGTAAGACTTGTTAGACTTTAGTTATATAAATGCACAAATTAACTACATCTTTAATAAACATAAGGTATTTAACCTGTTTTTAGAATTTATTTTGAATGGTTTAAACATAAATCATAATCTTGAATGTGTTCTTTTCAAAACACTCTTACACAATCAACACTAGACCTCACCTTGAAGTATATTTTAAAATAACATAAGAAGAAAGCATCATTTACTCTCAACTGGATAATATATGTAGAATTAGTAGCTTTACCTTGAAAGATTAAGGAAAAATAAAACTAGAAAATTCTTAAAAGAAGCAACTAAACTGATTAAGGAACCAACATGACCAGGAAATATAAAGTTTGTACCAATAACATAAAATTCTCATCTACTAATTTCCTTTTCACTAATATTAGAAAACCATATGGAATAATTTTCAGGCAATTAAAAAAAAAGAGGAGAGGAAAATTCAATTCACAGAATGGTATTTTTAAAATAAATGTGTTTTATTTTTGATAATAAAATAATAAAAATTTATGTAGAAAATTTTAAAGCATAACTATTAAGAGAATTAAAAAATATCTTTATTCTCTCAATTTAGAGATGACTATTGGCCCATACTGATATATTTATTGCCAGCCCTTTTTCTTATAATATATTGATTATACTACACTCTAATCTGTTGTATCCATTTTCACTTGGGACATATATAATTACTGTGAGTTTCTAATTGATGTCACAATGAAATAAAGACAAAACTGGTCTCAAATGGATTTATGAGGAGCCAGGTTTTCAGGAAAGCAAGGAATGTGCCAAAAGGTGAAATTGCTAGCTAGAAATCAGTGATTTTGTGGGTTTGGAGCCAGGTTATCAATGTTACCAATTTATTGAAAGAATAATTAATGAGACTGTTAAAGCTTGGAAATATATTAAGATCAATGTGAATGACCTTTGACTTCAAATCATGTCCTATCTAAATGTAAGCTGAACTTTCAAGGATGATGAAATATGGCAGGTGGACACCAGAATGATAAAAGTGGAAACTGCTGCCCAAATCCCCATCTGCCCAATATTTTCCACTCTGCTTTCAAGCATCAGCTGGAGCTATTAAAATTATCTCAATTTGGAGAAAAGAAGTAATCCAAAATGAAAAAAAAAAAAAGTGTCCATGAAACAATGAAATGAAAAAATTAAAAACAAGATAAGATGAAGCATAACACATAACAAAAGACAATGAAACATTTCAATTAGAAGAACTACCTTTGGAAATTTTCACAGAAAAAAATAACTCTTCATAATGTCAAAGTAAGAAGTACATGAATTATTTTAAAGAAAATTTCCCAAATGAGACACGATTTAAAAAGACATGATTCCTAAAAGGGAATAAAAAATTAGTGAACAGATCTTGGAGAAAATCTGTAGTAAATTAAGTCATTTAAAAAGCAGGTATTCCTGTCATGGCTGGAGTTCCCATTGTGGCTCAGTGGAAACAAATCTGACTAGCATCCATGAGGACTCAGGTTCCGATCCCTGAGCTTGCTCAGTGGGTTAAGGATCCTGCATTTCTGTGAGCTGTGGCGTAGGTCCCAGACACTGCTCGGATCCCACATTGCATGGCTGTGGTGTAGGCCAGGAGCTAAGGCTCCAATTCGACCCCTAGACGGGGAACCTCCATATGCCATGGGTGAAGTGCTAAAAAGACCAAAAAAAAAAAAAAAAGTAATGCTAGCATTTGAGGAAAAAAATAGATTCTATTGAAAATTGTGTTGGGGTATGGAAAAGAGAATCCACATTAAATGAAGTTTAAAAGAACTATGATAAAAAGCACAAAGATGGTAAATATAAAAGTTTAAAAAAAAATAGTTTGTATAACTGCATTTCTACTTAAGACAACAGAGTTAAAGAAAATTTTAGGTTATAGAAAGAAATGTTTTACTAGGAAATGCCTTTAATCCTCACACATTTGAATTTTATAAATATTATGAACTTCAAGACAACAACAACATAATCTTTATTCTAGATGTAAATGCATCTACAAGAGAGGGAAATAAGGACTTTAGACCTCCCAGAGCACTGAGCACTGACAGGAGAAAGTGCAACTATGTCTGTAAAGTTTTGGGCACAAGAAATTTGATATGTGTTTATGTTCTCAAACATATAAGAAATCATAGATCATAGTCCAAAAAGTTAGTCTTGGGAAAACCATTAAATCAACTAGACAAAGCATTAGGCAAAAATATTAAACCAATGGTGGAAAAATCACAATGAAGAATTCAGGAATGAAAAGGTAAATGAAAGCTTTTTTTTTTTTTTTTTTTTAAGGTAGTGAGCACTGATTATCACTAATTAAAAAAACCAAAGAGTGGAGGGAATTATTTTTAAAAATTGGCAATGTTACAAATACAAACAAGCTAAATTTAGAATAAAAATGACAAATAGAGATAGGTAAAGACATGGATGTTCACTGTAATACCAAAACCAGACAAAGACACTACCAAAAAGATAAAATTATAGGCCAATATCTTGGAGGTATTTAGATACAAAAATTCTCAACAACAGTTTAGCCAAACAAATCACACAACACATAAAAAAGATCATACACCATCTCCAAGTGGGATTCATTCCAAGTTCATAATGATGGTTCAACATATGCAAATCAGTGGTCATACACCAAATTAACAAAAGAAAAGTCAAAAATCACAGGATCTTATCAACAGATGCAGAAAAGGCATTTGAGAAAATCCAACATCCATTCATGATAAAACTCTTACCAAAGTGGGCATGGGAGAACGTAACATAAAAAAGTCATTTATGACAAACCCATAGCCAACATAACATTCAATGGAGAAGAGCTAAAAGCCTTCCCATTAAAAAGAACAAGACAAAGATGTCCACTCTCACCACTTCATTCACCATAGTGTTGGAAGTTCCAGCCACAGATATACAGACAAACAAAAGAAATAAAAGGTATCCAAAATGGAAGAAAAGTGGTAAAACTGTCACTATATGCAGATGACATGATACTCTATATAAAAAACCCTAAGGATACCACACTAAAACTACACAAACTGACCAACCAATTCAGCAAAGTAGCAGGATACAGATTAATATTTAGAAATTTGTTGCATTTCTGTATATTAACAATGAAATATTAGAAAAGGAATATAAAATAATAAACTTTTAAAATCACACCAGCCAAAATTAAACACCTAGGAATAAAGCTGACCAAGGATATGAAAGATTTATATGCTGAGAACTACAAATATAACCTTAATCAAGGAAATTAAAGAGGATTCAAAGAAATGGAAAGATATCCCATGCTTCTGGATTGAAAATATTAATATCATTAAAGTGGGAATACTATCCCCAAAGTAATCTACAGATTTAATGGGATCCTTATAAAATTATCCATGACATTTTTCACAGAAATAGAACAAGCAAGCCAAAAATTTATATGGAATCATAAAAGACCCAGAATTGCCAAACTAATCCTGAAGAGAAAAAAACCAAGCAGGGGGCACAACTCTCCCAGACTTTAGACAATATTACAAAGCTACAGTAATCAAGACAGTATGGTACTATGATGAAAACAGAGATATGGACCCATGGAACAGAATAGAGAGCACCAAGCAATAAACCCAGGAACCTACTGTCAATTAATCTTCAACAAAGGAGGCAAGAATATAAAATGGAAAAAGACAGTCTCTTCAACAAATGCTGCTGGGAAAACTGGACAGCTGCATGTAAATCAGTGAAACTAGAACATGCCTTTACACCATGCACAAAAATAAATTCAAAATGGCTTAAAGACTTAAACATAAGACAGAATACTATAAACTCCTGGAAGAAAACGTAGGCAAAACATTCTCTGACATCAACTGTGCAAATGTTTTCTTAGGTCAGTCTCCCATAGCACTAGAAATAAACAAAAGTAAACCAATGGGACCTAATCAAGCTTACATGCTTTTGCACAGTGAAGGAAACCATTTTATTATTTATTTATTTATTTATTTATTTTTTGTCTTTTTGCCATTTTCTTGGGCCGCTTTTGTGGCATATGGAGGTTCCCTGGCTAGGGGTTGAATCGGAGCTGTAGCCGCTAGTCTACACCAGAGCCACAGCAATGTGGGATCTGAGCCGCATCTGCAACCTACACCACAGCTCACGGCAATACCGGATCCTTAACCCGCTGAGCAGGGTCAGGGATCAAACCCGCAACCTCATGGTTCCCAGTCGGATTCATTAACCACTGAGCCACGATGGGAACTCCAAGAAACTATTTTAAAAAGGAAGTAAAGACAACCTGTGGAATAGGAGAAAATAGTGGCAAACAGTGCAACTGACAAGGGCTTAATCTCCAAAATATACAAACAACTCATAAAACTCAACAGCAAAAAAAAAAAAAAAAAAAAAAAAAATCCATGAAAAAATATCCAGAAGACCTAAATAGACATTTTTCCAAAGAAAACCCATGGAGGGCCAACAGGCACATGAAAAAATGCTTAACATCAGTAATTATTAGAAAAATTCAAGTCAAACTACAATGAGGTACCACTTCAAAGCAGTGAGAATGGCCATCATCAGTAAGTCTACAAATAACAAACGCTGGAGAGGGTGTGGAGAAACAAGAACGGTCCCACGCAGGAGGAGGGAATATAAATTGGTACAACCATTATGGAAAACAATATGGATGTTCCTCAGAAAACTGAATATAGAACTACCGTATGATCCAGAAATCCCACTCTTGAGCATATATCCTGACAAAACTTTCATTCAAAAAGATACATGTACCTCTATGTCCATCATATCACTATTCGCAACAGCAAAGACCTGGAAACAACCTAAATGTCCATCAACAGATGAATGGATTAAGAAGATGTGGTACATATAGACAATGGAATAACATTCAGCCATAAAAAAGAAAAAAATGTCATCTGTGGCAACATGGATGGAAGTAGAGATTCTCATATTAAGTGAAGTAAGTCAGAAAGAGAAAGACAAATATCATATTATATCACTTATATGTGGAATCTACTGCACAGATGAACCTATCTACAGACAGAAACAGACTCACAGACATGGAGACAGACTTGTGGTTGCCAAGGCAGAGGGGGAAGGAGTGGGATGGACTGGGAGTTTAGAATGGTACATGCAAACTATTACATTTAGAATGCTAAGCAATGAGGTCCTACTTTATACCAAAGGGAACTATATCCAGTCACTTGTGATAGAACATGATGGAAGATAAGACGAGAAAAAGATCTTGCTGAATAGCATTGAGAACTATGTCTAGATACTCATGTCGCAACAGAAGAAAGGGTGGGGGAAAAAACTGTAACTGCAATGTATACATCTAAGGATGACCTGACCCCCTTGCTGTACAGTGGGAAAATAAAAAAAAAACAAAAACAAAACAAAACAAAAAAAAAAGAAGAATGTGTGTATATATAAAGTGTATCTGGGCCACTTTTCTGTACAGCATAAATTGACAGAACATTGTAAATCAACTATAATAAAAAAATCTAAAAAAATATTGGTGTTCAAATTTTCTCCATTTTCAGAGTGAAGAGCTATTTTTTATCAGCTAAGATGGATAGACTGGAATACATAAGTTTTAAGTATATTATTGATGGAATTGAAGTCTGAAACTATAATATGTATACCTTCTAAAGTCAGATATTTACATAACAAATATAGTTCCAGCAAAAGGTAGAAAACAAACAACAGTGATAAAATATCAAATGCTATTTAAAGTAAGATGGCAAAATTATTAATAATTTTTAAATATATTTTTACAAGTAATGTTAAATGTCTCAAGATGATAATTGGAAAGATGTGTTATGTACCTAAAATAATTAAAATGTAACTGTAAAACTTTGGTGATGGGTGTATCACGGTAAAATTCTTAGGTCTTTTCTATATGTTTGAAAAATTTCATAGTAAAATCCTAAAAAACAAAAACCTTAACTCTATTAGGCCAAAATAAAATCTAGTTGGATGCAGTTTGTAAGTACTGGGGAGAAAAAACTTAAAGGCCCAGAGAAATCATAAGGAATCATTAAAAAGTTTCATGTATGGCGCAGAATATAGAAGCAATTCAAAAGGTTGGAAGAATTAACACGTTAATTAAAACAACAATATACATAAAAAAACAAATGATACATTTGATTTTTGAAAGGTGAAGTTGGCAAAACAAGACAAATCACTAATGTGATTACATAATGTTTTACAAATCAATGAGAAAGACTACAAACTCAATAGTCAAATCATCAAAAGATATGAACAGATAGTTCACAATAAAGTAAATATGAATGCTTATAACCAGAGAAATAAATTCTCGATCTCACTAAAAAATAATTACAAGTGAAAGTCCAGTTAGAGAGTACATTTTTCCTGTAAGTTTAGTAAAGATTAAAAAAATGTGATGATGCCTATTTTGGCCAAGGGAGGGAACAACCAGTGCTGTCATATTGCTGAGTGAGTACAAACAGTTGTATTGACTTTGGCAGGAAATTTAGCAGGAACTGTTCAGCATATACTTGCATCAGCTTAGACCTAGAAATTCCACTTCTAGGAGTTTACACTGGAAAAATATTAACAAAATTGTGTAAAGATAGGCAAATATATTTGTTGTAGCACTGTTTATGACACCCTGGTCTTAGAACAATTTAATTTTCCACCAATGCAAGATAGCTTAACTATATTATACTTAAATAATACGTAGTTAGAAAATAATGAATCAGGAGTTCCCGTTGTGGCTCAGTGGTTAACAAATCTGACTAGGAACCATGAGATTGCAGGTTCGATCCATGGCCTCGTTCAGTGGGTTGGGGATCTGCTGTTGCCGTGTGAGCTGTGGTGTAGGTCACAGATGTGGCCTGGATCCCGTGTTGCTGTGGCTCTGGAATAGGCTGGCGGCTACAGCTCCAATTTGGACCCCTAGCCTGGGAACCTCCATATGCTGTGGGTGCGGTCCTAGAAAAGACAAATAAATAAATAAATAAATACTTTTTTTAAAAAAAGAAAATAATGAATCAGATCCAATGCTGTGTTATCCATAGAAAGCATTATAAAGGGAAAAACAATGTACTGAGCAGAATAATCCTAATGAACAAAGTATAACCTCAATTTTAGGAAGATGAAAGCAAATACATCCTAGAATATTCATAAAATATTCCAGGAAGGACATACTAAAATGACTTTAGGAATGGATTTGGAGATGCAAGAGAGATGAAATTTGACTTTTTTTTTTTTTTTCCATGTGTACTTGAGTTGGAACCAAATCTGCTTTTTTACAAAGCTTCCCAGGTTATTTTGTTACACCACCACTAGTTACGATTAGTAAGATCTGTCAATAGCATTATGTGGTTTGTACAGAAAGGATACTGAAATCATTCAGTATTAGGATGAGTTAGTGGAACAAGGGAAAACTGTGTACCAGGTAATAACAGCTGTCCATAATAAACAGAAGTTCTGGGAATGAGAATGTAGAAAACTAACCAGATTTCAAGGGATAAGAAAGGCAAAAGTGAGTATGTCAGGTCATCAAGAGTAAAAAATAGCTGTTTTAGAAGTAAGGCTAGTGATAGAGTCTTGTCCTACTTTCTGCTGGTTATAAGAGGAGCCATCTTGCTTACTAGTCAATACAATACCCTTGCTGGTGTAGGCAGTAGATAATTATATTTAAGGGAAATGTAATAATGTGTATGTTCTTATATTGATTCTCATTGTATCTGAGAGAGAAGTAGAATATTATAGTTATGAGTGTGTTTACAACAATCAATAACTTTTGGCCCACATCCCTTCAACCTGAAAAGCTAGGTAATATAAAATCCTTGATATCATATTTTTCAGTATAGTTCTCAAAGGAGTCAGATGCTTACCTAACAGCTGCAATCAGGATGATCCTGCTCTCCACCAAGGGATTCGCTGTGTCAGTGACTTAAAATCTAAATCTAGTAAACACTTAAAAGGCTTCTGGCCACATCTATGAGCCATCATGAAGAAGAATTAGAACCCCTTCCACAGTCTGGATTTCAGGGAGAAAAATGGAAAAAAAAAATCTGACAGAAGAAAAAGGAATCATGTAAAAACACTATTATAAATGTGGGTGGGGCGGAAGGTTTGACACTGTGAAGCAGATTTGAGGCCAAGACCACGGAGCTTAGAAAGAAAAATTATTTCATCTTTTTTCTTTTTTTTTTTTTTTTTTTGCTTTTTTAGGGCCATAGCATGTGGAGGTTCCAAGGCTAAGGGTCCAATCGGAGCTACAGCTGTTGGCCCACACCACAGCCACAGCAACGGCAGATACAAGCCACATCTGTGACCTACACCGCAGCTCATGGCGACGCTGGATCATTAACCACTGAGCGAGGCCAGGGATTGAACCCAGAACCTCATAGTTTCTAGTCGGATTCGTTTCTGCTGTGCCACAATGGGAACTCAGAAAATTATTTCAAATTCAGTATAAGATGGAAATTTCTCCCACTCTGAACCTGGTCCACACCCAGGCATGAGAGTTCCTATGAAAACCTAGAAAGGTGGGTGGATACATGGTAAATTGATGAAAGTTTGTCTCTAGAGACTCCAATCCCTTTTATGTAGATTCTCCTTTGGAAAAGCTGGACAGTAGAAAAGGAAGTTTTCTTTCTTCTCTAGAAAGAAAGCAATAGAAATAAGTGGCTGGAGTCTTAAGTGGCTCTGAGAGTGCACAAATCCCCCTTAATGTGGGAGATAACTGCTGTTTAGTGCCTCCTTCCCCAAAGCGTGACTTGAATAAAATTTTTACTCTGAAAAGTAAAAGAAAGAAATGGAGAGTGTGTACAGGATGGGGTGGAAGGAGGATTAAGGAATGCGCTACAGTCAAACGCATCTGTGAAAAGTGGGTCTAATGAAGAGAGACTCCCACTGCTGCCCAGAAGAACATCTGTGAAAAGCGGGTCTAATGAAGAGAGACTCCCACTGCTGCCCAGAAGAATTCCTAAAGAAATAAAAAAGGACGAACAGTCTAGAGGTGGAAACTATTAATTATCAGGCCAAAGGTAATAGACAGGATAGAGATTTAGGCTTATGATAGAAAAAAAATGTCAACATCATAATACAGTATTTTCTATGTTGTCATCAAACAAATGATTGAATTCCCCCTGAAAAGCCTACTTATTCCTGATACTTCATTTTATTCTATTTTATGTTATATTATATGGACAGGACGACTTTAAGGAACTTTTATTATTAGAAAGCATAGATGATATCAACGCTTTATCTTTGTCTGCATACGTAGCTGATCACGTTTAAATCATGAAGATAAAAGTTAACCATTTCATGTTAGTGTAAAAGCAAGTGGACACAAAACTATATTTATTTAATATATTTTTAAAATTCAGTAAAAACATACTTGTATGATTATTTACAGTTTTTGTCTCTGAAATCCCACAGCTTTCTAGAATACTTTAGTTTTTTATTCAGCTCATGATACTTGTGTTTATCTCCCCACTAACTTACATAATTTCAAGTAGTCTGGGTTCATGTTCATTATAATGTTATATTTCACTGGACATGGCCCAGATTTTACATACTTACATATTCGTTGACCTGCATTATCATTAACAATTGACTAAGTGCCCAAAGTAGGATCTATGAAACCTTTTGATCTCCCAGATCAGGTGATCCCTACTATGTGGCAGTCCTCACAATGTAGCAAAGGCACTTCTTAGGAACCTTGTTCCCACACTCTGGACCGCAGGCTGCTTGTCTGGAAAAGGCCTTTGAAAAATGTCCACAGATTTCCCTCCAAGTCAGTTTCTTTCAGTGACTGACTGGGGAAAAAATGCAGATTGCATTATTCTATAATAGCACCTTATTTGGATTGCCTTTTACCAAACCATTAGTTTAAATTACTTTTAGTAAACGCCACAGTTTACTGACTGTGGGCAGCAATGGCCTGTGAAGCAAGAATTGCTAGAGGGCCCCTTTTCCTAATAGAACTTTTCTGTTACTGCTTTCGTTTCAACGGCATCTTGAAAACTAGTCCAGTTATACATGCATAAATAATGCAAGATGAATGACATTTCAGGATATAAAATGCAGGCTATTCACTAGAATGCAGATAATTCCATGCAGTACTTTAAACAGGCTGGATTTTTGTTGAGGATCAGTGACATAATGCAAATATTTCAAGACAGGGATCAGAAGGCTGGTGGAAGAGGCACCCTTTTCCCTTTCATGGTAATGTTGAACAAGTAAAGCATGGAAACAATACCCAGGGCAATACTTCTGACCACTGGTAAGAGAGAGTTAAATATCTGTCTTGCTCTTTTAGAACAAACTGTGATGGTCAAAGAGATAACTGGAACCACTCCATAACAATTTTTTAATATCACAACAAAGAAAGAAGATTCCAAAATAATTTTCATAGGATTTGGAGAAAAAAGCAGTTTTCTCTTTGATTAATAACTCAAACCAACTAACAGTCAAATATAATTTCAGAGAATAGTCAAAGAGAAAATTTACAATGATAATCCCATGTTTTAGGTGGTGAGATATAGTAATTGCTTTTGAGGGAAATAGCTTATTAGAGATCAGCTAGTAGTTCAGGTAGATTTACAGAGAGAGTTATTAGGCAATAATATCTGGTTAGCTTCACAGACCAAGAATTTCCAAATTATCTGTGATCCAGGTTACATTAAACTCAGAAAGACTAACAATTAAATGGGCAAGATTTTTCAGGTATGCAGTTTAAATTTTATAATGAGAAAGACAAGGTTTAAACAGATAAAACCTACGTTATTCAATATGGTAGCGACTAGCCACACATGACTGCTGAGCCCTTAAAATGTGTCTAGTCCAAATTGAGATGTGCTATAAATAAAAAATACACACTGGACTTCAGAGACTTAGTTCAAAAGAATGCAAAAACCTCATTAAATCTTTTCTATTGATTACATAATAAAATTATTTACATGTTGGGATAAAATATATAACTATAATAACTACAATTAATTTTACTGGCTCTCTTTTGTTTTTCAACATAGCATCTATATAATTTAAAATTACACACGTAAAACTCATTATTTTTCTTGGAGTTCCTCCTGTGGCACAACAAGTTAAGAATCCGAGGGCAGTAGCTCAGGTTGCTGCAGAGGTGTGGGTTTGATCCGCAGCTTGGCACAGTGGGTTAAAGGATCTGGCATTGCTGCAGCTGTGGCATAGGTTGCAGCTACAGCCTGGATTCAATCCCTAGCCCAGGAACTTACAAATGCCTCATGTGTGACCATAAAATTAAAAAAAAAAAAAGAAAAAAGAAAAAAACAACTTATTACATTTCTGTTGGACAGTGCTAGACTAAGCAATCTTATCAATTTGACTAGTGCAAACCCTTCCTATAGAAACTTAGTTGCTTGGTGATTTCATACAGGGCAAAGAGTTATATAATTTAAAAATTTACCTGTCTTAAGCTAAGTTTATCTAATGCACCTATCTTTGTACAAGGAATATACACTTACCAAATATTATTGAGTTTTCTGGTGAAATGACACTTTTCTAGAATGTGCAGAATAAACACTGTCAGATTTTATTCTAAAAACTATTCTTTTTCTACCTCTTTATGCTGACCTCTCTCTTCTGCTGACATTCATTTCTTTAATACTGGTGTCACAGTATCACATGTTTATTGGTGCTGATGTTGTCACTTTTAGGCAGGAAACTAAAATAAATGAGGAGGCCTATTTGGAAACTGGAAACTAATGTGCATTAGAGAATTCATTTTCTGTCCAAAAACCTGTGGATGCAGCCATACAGCTGCTATATTTGTTGAATGGGGATGAGGGTGAGGATGCTGCCCATGTATTGTCAGTTTTTTTGTTTTTAATCGAAGATGTGTGTTGAATAATTCACTATCAATTCTCCATGACTCCCCCATGTGCTGTGACCCAGTTTCTTCCCTTCTCCAACTATGTTCTGGAAGGCTGACCTACACAGACTTCAATACCAGAGTTGGAATGGAAGGCAGTGGCAGTAGGAGGAATTAAAAAAAAAAAAAAAAGGCCTGGATATCCAAGTATTTATTCCCTACATTCATAATCCACCTCCCTCCAAGGAAGGAAGGATCCAATCATGACCACAGCTCCCACCAGACAGGACTCCCACAGCTACAATTTTATCAGATTTCAAGCAGAATAAACATGGATTGCAATTTGCCTAGAAAAATCTGTCTTATGTTTCTAATAGATCAATTAAAAGCTGTTAATTATTTTTAGTATTATCTTTCAATTTCAAATGTGTTCCTGTCTGATGACAAACTATATGGTTAACACATTAATTTCTTTATAGTTGGACATTCCGTATCTCCATGTTTAATCTTTCCCTTGCCCTTAATTTCAAGGCTATTGACACATGGGCATATTTTCATTCCTTCTAGAAACAGTGAAGGTAGTTCTTCTAGAGTTAAGGAAATTCTTCCATGTTGGGACAGAGGATGTATCCTTGGAATTTTAACCCTGCAGGATTCTATTGTCCTTAAGAGCCAGTGACTCCTTGGAGTTTCTAATAATTTATATTTTTGAATATAAGATTTTATTATGACTATCTTTTCCTGTGGCTGCATTTGTATTTATTAGGTGTGCATATATATTTTGGGGATGGAGGCATTAGATAACATGTACTTATTTTGAAAGTCACTAGTTCATAAGAAGCTGTATCTGGAATGGATAGGGAATACAGTACTTCACCCCCAAATCCCAAATCTTTGTCAGAGGGTAGTATTTGGCTGTATTATGGAGTTGTGTCTCCTGGAGAGGGAGTGCTTGTGTCTAGCACTTGGGCTTGTCCCATAAACATGGGAGGAATGAGCACAGAGGTTTGAATGACCAAAGAGGACCACAGTAGACTAGTATTTGTATATACCAAATCAATTTCCCTATGTTCCATGGTAATGGAATTAGAGCTGGCAGCCATATAACTTCTCTTGCAGCTAGGTGTAGCCATCTGCTTTTAGACCTATCTTTTAGCTATACCTATCTTTCTGATCTAGGTTTAAACACTAGGCACATGCTCAGTCATGCTCTTTTCCCTCCCTGTCCTTTGGAATACAGAGCCTGACAGTGATATGGCCACACAAATGTGAACACTGGAAAAAATGATGCCTCCGGCATATCAAAATGTTGGGGCAAAATAGAAGTGATGTCTTTAAATGATCTCCTTCGATAGAGTTATTATACCATTGAATATTCAAAGGACTAAATATGAAAAAGAAATCAGGAGTTCCCGTTGTGGCACAGTGGTTAACGAATCCGACTAGGAACCATGAGGTTGTGGGTTCGATCCCTGCCCTTGCTCAGTGGGTTACGGATCCGGCGTTGCCCTGAGCTGTGATGTAAGTTGCAGATGCGGCTCGGATCCCGTGTTGCTGTGATTCTGGCGTAGGCTGGCAGCTACAGCTCCGATTGGACCCCTAGCCTGGGAACCTGCGGGAGTGGCCCAAGAGATGGCAAAAAGACAAAAAAAAAAAAAAAAAAAAAAGGAAAAGAAATCAGCATTTATTCCTCTTTACTGAATTATGAAGGTATCTTACTTTATAACAAACACATGACTCAAATATTTAGTTTTGTTTTTTTTTTTTTTTTTTTTTTTTTTTTTTACTATGGTCAATATGAATTGTAGTCTAGGGATAGGTGGACTATACAGTGAGTTGCAGTTTCATTATGTATGGATAAACTTTTTAAATTTTTTGTGGTTGACAATGTTTTCTAAGGTAAATATTAAAATGAATGTTTTTCCTACATATGTATGAATATTAATAAATATTTTCCATATAAGCATTGCATTATTGCATCATCTATAATTATTATTATAAAAACATCTTAACATTACTCAGAATTAAACTTAATTATTGCAGTATAAGAAGTCTTACAGTTAAATATTTACACTTTTTGGACAACATTAAAAATTTGGAAATTATCTTTACCCCTACTGAAATGCTAAAATTATTCTCTTAATTAGAGAGACAATATGACTCAATAATACTAATGTTTTATATGAAGCATATAATTAATTTATGTGGGTAAACATTTTTATATAAAAAATGATGAAAATATCATGCACATGAATTTATTGTTAAGCTGTGCACATTGTATTGAATCTAGAAAGATAAAACAGGACAGATAAAACAGTTGTGATGAGAGGACATGGGATCAAAAGGCTCAATTTGCTTCCTAATGCTCCTTTTGGTTATTGTGTGGGGATAGTCAAAATTAATTGACCTCTCTGGAATATCTTTAAAATGACAATAATAATGGACTATTCATGGAGTTATGACGAGAATTTAAAGATAAATGGGATGAGAAAGAAAAGAAAAATTCTATGGTAATATAAAATAATTATTATATAAATATAAGATAACCAGGTAGAAGAAAATATTTGCATAATTATTTACATAAGTAGAGGGTAATAATCACAGTAAACCTTTAATTAGCTCACAAATTGCAACCTTGGACTAACATATTCTAGTCACTTCTATTTCATTTCAACTTTGCACCTAATCATCTAGAAGAAACATTAAGATTGATGTAATCTCTTGTGTTTTTAACCACTTTTAAGGCTTGTTCTTTAATTAGCAGGTAATAGGTGAACACTAGGAAGAAATTATTTATTTACAAATTATATTCAGTGGAAATTAGTAGTTTCAAGGAGTTCTCTAAGATTGTTCCTTAAGAGTTCAGGATATAGAAGTTTGGATTTAAGAACACAAGATTTAAAACTAGAGCGTTCTGAATTTGTAAAGTTATCTTTGCAGCTTTTGATTTTGTAAATTAGGACAAATTCCTTAATTTTTCCAGGTCTTTTATAAAAATGTTGATTTAAATATTTATTTAAGGTAATGATATCTATAAACCAAGTTCAGCACCAAACTTAGCAGAATGCATGTGTCTTTGTAAATTCTCAGTGATAGCTACTTCTACATTTCAGAAGCATTAATAATGAATGCAATCTAAGTTAGATACACAGTACTTAACTTCCTTTTAGAAAATACTCTTTTATAAAGACGAAACAATTTTTATTTCATTTCTTTCTGGCATTACATTTTTATTTTTTCCAATGCAGTTGTTCTGAGATGTACTCTGGAAATAAATAACATATTTTTATAAACAAAGTTGTTTTATTATTAGAATGAATATGCCAAAATTGCAAAGATTAAGTTTTCCCATTCTATTTTAATTACATTAAATGATTTTAGTTCATGATAATAATTTGAGTTATTTTCACCAGCTTTCTTTCAATTTAAACCATGTCATATTATTAAATATCGTACGTGCAGTGTTTTTATTTTAAAGATGGAAAATAACAGAACAGTTTTACTCAGTTTTTTTAACCCCTTTCATGAGAAATGCACATGACTATGTTTTGAAACACTACATGAAGAAAATATTTATTATTTGCTTAAAGTTTTTACTCTTTATGTATCTTTACTAAATTTTCTTAAACACAGCACAATGAATTAATTTGTGAAATGTTAATTTTAAAAAGAAAGACAGATTTGACATGTTTGCCTTGAGCTTGGAAATTGTAAATAATTACCAGATTGAATATTTTGAGTTGAGAATCTTAAGCATTTAATCTGAATATAAAATTATATGAATAAATGAATAAGTAATTACACCTAAACCCTGCATTTATTTTGCAGTCCCTATTGCAACTCACCACTGTGGAGCTCACCTGACATATCCCCCAGATGATCTTTCTGTTATGTACAGTCCCTGAAGTGAATCTCTATCAAAGGTTTTCATTCTCTGTTCCATCCATCGCCCTGCTCAGCTTCTCAGGAGCTTTGCTGAAGGAGGGAATTACTCCTGTGAGAGCACCTTGCTTCTCCACATGCGCTTCAACCACAGGAGTGTGTTTTATATGTTCAACATGTTTAGCTTCTAAGTAAGTTAACTTGAAGAAAGGACTGAGGAAACAGGTAAATAAACACCATCAAAATTACTGCTGTCATCCACATATTTTATATACAGTAGTTTCTAACTGTTAGTCCCTCCTGTCTCCTTTCTCTTTGGTAATAATAAGTTTGTTTTCTATGTCTGTGAATCTATTTATGTTTTGTAAAAAGAATAAGGAAAAAAATATATCACTTTGCCGTACACTAGAAACTAACATAACATTGTAAATCAACAATATTTGATAAAAAATTACTGCTGTCACATTACTGACATTGTTTTAGTCAAATAATTATTCAATAGGTTTATTTTTAGCTTCCAAATTATAAATTCTGTTAATGAAGGGACCACATCATCTATAAGATGTGAGTATGTGTGTGTGTACACGTGTGTTTTAGAAGGAGCTGTTTCCAAATGTCTTCAACCAGAGATTCTGCTTATCACAGAGGAGAGCTGTGGCAGTATCAATCGAATTGAATTTTCTAAAGTCCTTAAGAGGCTAGATATGAGCTTGGAATTCTGACAGTTGACGAAGTCTAGGGATGATCTCTGAGAGCCGATTTTGAGAAGTGATTGTATTTTCATAGTGAGAAAACCATAGCAGAGTCAAGTGATGAAAAAGGTGTCTGAATTTTCTCCAGCTCAGAAACATCCTAGAACTTCCCTATTCTGTTACAAGGTTATTTGAAGTGATTTTGGAAATCGTTTCTCTCCTTTCTCTACTGTATATTCCATATTGAGCTGTTATAATATCTCAAGCATCCACTTTTGTTTTCTGTATCTAGTGTAATCAGATTGTTCATAAAATTCTAGAATAAATTCAAGAGCTAGTCACTACATTGATTCCTAAGAATTTGGTATTGACCAAAGCAGCCAGTATCATAAATTCCCTGGACTTTCCCAATGTATCTCTAAAAAGTGAACAGATTTTGATTCCAGCCTTGGTCAATAGCAAATGAAGAGCAACACAGGGGCTCTGCAACTTATTTGCTCTGTAAACTTCAGCAATTTATCCAACCGATCTTGCTTCAGTTTCTTCATCATAAAGTAGCAATAATAAAGGCACATACCTCAGAATAGTTACGAAAACCAGGGAAGTAAATATTCGTAAAACAAATCAAGAAATAGCTGGCACATAACAAGTGATATATCTAGATAGATAGACAGACAGATAGATAGATAGATAGATAGATAGATGGATAGATAGATAGATAGATAGATGGAATTGAGGAGTTTCCCCCAAACTTTTTTGTTATAACTTTTTTTCAATAAACTGCATTATTCAACATCCTAGGCAGCTGATTTTTCCAAACCCCCTCTTTCTGCCAGCTCATCCAACCCCATTCCCCAAACACAGAACATCAGACTGAAAATAAACCTTTCAGTCTTTTCAAGTAACAATTTAATATTTGCTATCTTAATATAGGCAACAAATGTACATACTGTTTTGGGTACTATTTTTCAGGAAAGGAGCCTCCAATTTTTTTTTTTCATTTACCCAAATAAAGAATATTTTTATCTATAAAGAAGAAAATATTATTCTACAGTAAAGCAATAAAATGAGATAACCTTTCACCCTGTATTTAGGGCTCTCTGGTGAACCTCAGATAAAAATCTTAAAAAGCAAAGCAACTCTTAGTACATGAACTTATTCACTCTTTCTATACAGTAATTATTACACCAACTATCAGTTTTATTTTAGGTAAAATACTAAGAGGTGGGGATGTTGAGCTTACTAAATTAAGACAAAAAATAAAAATCCTAAGGTTACAGGAGGCAAGGTCAAGTATAATTTTTCTCCCACGTGACAGTGGATTAACAGGCAATTGTTCTGGAGACTGATTCTCAATTATGCTGAGCCAGAAAGGTTTGAATCGATGCCATTTAGTTCAGCCTGTCAAGAATGTGGGATAAAAATCAACCGTGACTTTGATTTCAGATCAGCAAGTGCTCATCAGGAGGTACATAACCCAGGTATTTCAATTAATTTTGTGATTCTCTTCTTAAAGAACCCTTCCCTCAAAATGATCCCCATTTTTCTTTAGCCCAAATTTATTTATTTTATGCATACCCTTTATTAAAATTAACAAGAAGGGTTTTTTAACATATCTAAATATCTAGACCCCACCATTCTGGAATGTCCTCTGGACATCATTAAAACCAGACGTTTTAAAATGTCATCATGCATATACTGAAATGATTATAAAATGAGAAAATTTTTTTCCAGGCTGTTTCTACTCAGACAAGAATGCCAGTTTCCATTGTTTTGGAGGACATTTATATTTATAATAGTATGAAGTTGGTTCAGCATTCAAAATACAGATATTTTTCATGTCAAACACAGTACATCATTGCCTTAGAAAATGTTTTTTAAAATAGCAGATTTTATTAGAATTCATGGGGTTCTTGGGTGCATAGTAATATTATTTGGTGTTTTGTTTTTATTTATGGAAATTATAATTTTACCTTGATTTATATATTCAGTAATTTAACCAAGAAAAATGGTGCATTCTAACTGCTAAGAATGAAGGCATGCTATGCTCTTTTCCCTCTCCATTACGTTATGAAGATTAATACTGCTTGAAAATGGCAATGTGTAAAAGGAAATGATACCACTACCTTCTACTTATGTGATAAATATTATCATGCTCAGTGCAATATGTTTTGCCATCTAAATGTTTATAAATTTTTGCTGTTGACCAAGCTAGGGCAGCAACTAGTTTGATTTGTTCTCTCTGTTACGCATGTAGTTAGCTGATGATTGGTTTTCATACATCCCACATGTAGCTATGGACCATTAAAACAGAATTGTGCATAAAATAAATACAATTTGGTAAAACATTTGGAAGATATTAGTGGACATAGCTACTGTCATTCTATTTATAGCAAATTCAAGGTAAATTAGTCTAAAAGTTAGACTGTATTCTTACCCATTTGGGGAAAAATGAATCTGATTTTCCTTCTTAGGGATAAGACTGTACAATCCAAGTCTAAACTATGAAATGAAGAAGGAAAGTCATTATTACTTTTGAAAATTAATCTGTATTTATTATTTCTCATGTTGTATTGAGTGACCAAGATACTAGTTATCTACCTTTTCCATTTGGTTTTAAACTATGGGCAAAATCAGTGCAAATAAACCACTGAGTTATCACTCTATAGATTTTCCAAAATTTTGTATCAGTGATTATTAATAAATAAGTAAAAAAATACAGCTGGAAAATTTAGATCAAAATACTTACTTGAAATATCTTTAGAAATAGCTTCAAAACTTTCTCTACAAACAATCCAATTTTACTGGAGCAAAAAGATAAAAAAAATATGTGATATAACAAAAATGATAAAAATCACAGTTTGCTACATTACTGAGAAATTATCAGTGTTATTTTGTAATTGATTAGTGGCAGACACAGCTTTCATTTGTGTGAAAAGAATATTTTTATTAAAATCCACATGAAAATGTCTTTTTAAAGTTCATTTTTTGAATCTTTTTTTGGTTGCTATATCTCAAAGAGAAATGCAAATAAAAGCCCAATTGCTCACATACTTGAGATTATGTATAGTTTAAGTACTGGAGAACTTCAGACAGAAATTATTCTGCTTATACCACCACTACCATTTTTATGAAAGTGTGCAGGTTACCAATTTAGATTCCCTCCCATAATTATTTTTGTGATCCATGGAGAACTGCATGTGAGTGGCTGATAAGTATTTATTTTTTATTTCAAAAAATGTTTTATTATAGTTGATTTACAATGTTCTGTCAATTTCTACTGTATAGCAAAGTGACCAAGTTATAAATATAAATATATATATATGTATATATACACATACACATTCTTTTTCTCATATTATCTTCCATTGTGTTCTATCTCAAGACAGTGGATATAGTTCCCTGTGTTGTACAGTAGGACCTCATTGCTTATCCACTCCAAATGCAATAGTTTGCATCTACCGAACCCAAACTCCCAGTCCACCCCACTCTCTCCACCTCCCCTGTGGCAGTCACAATTCTGTTCTCCACGTCTATGAGTCTGTTTCTGTTCTGTAGACAGCTTCATTTGTGCCGTATTTTAGATTCCACATATAAGTAATATCACATATTTGTCTTTTTCTGATTTAGTTCACTTCTTATGAGAATTTCCAACACATTCTTTAAAAAAAGAATCTAGATTTTCTTACTATCCTTCCCCACATTTTATTATTTTGATGTCCTTTTTTGACATCTTCATGTTTTATCATTTTGCTGTTCCTTGCGTTTATCATCACTTTTACAAATAGGTTTTTTTTCTTTCCCCTTTTAGATTTGTATACTGCCTTATTTAAGTGAATACTTTCCCACTGTGATTTCCTCCATCCTATATCTTATTACTTCTTTCCTATTTAGAGGAGACCTTTCAGTATTTCCTTTAGAATGGGTTTAGTATTGCTGTACTCTTTTAGTTTTTGTATGTTGGAGAAATTCTTTATTTCTCCTTCTATTTTAAATGATATTCTTGCTGGGTAGAGTATTCTAGGCTGCAAATTTTTCCTTTTCAGAACTTTAAATATATCTGACCACTCTCTCTGGCCTGTAGTATTTCCGTAGAGAAATCACCTGATAGTCTTATGGTGGTACACTTATAATTCTTAGTTTTTCTATTGCTGAGTTTCGAATCCTTTCCTTATCATTAACTTTTTCCATTTTTATTATAATATGTCTTCGTGTGGGTCTGTTTAGGTTCAAATTTTTGGGGTTCTCTGGGCTCCCTGTATCTTTGATATCTATTTCCTTTAGATTTGGAAAATTTTCAACCATAAGTTTTTCAACTATATTTTCAACCCCCTCTCCTTTTTTCTTCTCTTCCTGAAATCCCAATCATGCGCGGATTGGACTGCTTTGTATTATCCCATAACTCTCTTATATTGCTTTCATGATTTTTTATTTGGTTTTCTGTCTGCTGTTCTGACTGGGTGATTTCCATTAGTCTATCTTCCAAGTCACTTTTTCATTCCTCTGCATTATTCATTCTGCTCTTCATCTCAGCAAATGAATGTTCTAATTTTTCTTGGCTCCTCCCTATATTTTCTAGTTCCTTTCTAAAGCAATCTGATTACTGTTCATATCTACTCTTAATTCCTTCAGATTTTTCACTATCCCCTTCTTGAACTTCCTGTCTGTTAGACTGCAGAGATCTGTTTCATTGTTTCCTCCTTCAGGGGATTCTCCCGTTCTTTTAACCAGGAATTGTTCCTGAGCTTCTTCATTTTGGTTACATTTTTCTTTTCTGTGAGTTTAGAGAAAACAAATACTGTAGTCTTGGAGGGCTATTTATATGCAAGAGTGCTCCTGGGTAGTTTGTGAGGGCTTACTATTGTTTCTTTTTTTTGGTGTGGGGCTACTTTTTGTTTGGAGGCTTGCTGTCTCTTTCCTCAGTGTGTGCAGGCTATTATCCCCTTGATAGGGAGTGTGCTGGTTTACATCCTGTGCGTGCTTCTGGGGAGATGCAGTCAACGTGCAGGGCTATTAGCCAGTGCCTGGTTGCTGGGTCCTTTATAGTGGTGAGGACCCACAGGAAGGTGGCACAAGCTGCTCCTGGTTGCAGGGCCCTGGGAAGTGGCAGTGACCATCAGGCAGGTGTAGGCAGCACCCAGAGCATTTGGCAGTGGCAGCAGCCTCCCAAGAGCCCAGGTGTGCATAGAGAAAGATATTCATATGGTAGTCCCACCTGTCTTCCTAATGCTATCCCCAACAATGGTGCCTTGCTTTTCCTGTGGGCCCAGTTTTCCTCCTGGATACCCACGACTGTGCCACTCTGCCCACAAGCCTGTGGCACATGGCTCCCTAACCCCTCATACTGTCTCAACCCTGGACCTCTCCATGTAATAGCTCCAGAGCCTGAGTCTCAGAGCCCAGCCCCTGCTTAAGCATCTCAGTCTATGGTTTCTGGGGATGGTGATATTGATGGTCTATGTGGCTCTCTCTCTGCTTTACCCTTCTCAGTCCAGCTGCTTCACTTTTCTCCAAGGCTTTGAGGTCTCTCTGTCTCAGCTGATCTCTCCATCAGTTAGGTGGCCTACCAGGGAGCAGGTTCCTTTCCTCTTTCACAGCTCCCTCTCAGGAGTGCTGGTCCCATCCTGATATCTTTTTCTCTTCAACATCCCTCTTTTTTCCCCTTTATTCCTACCCAGTTATTCTTGCACTTTTTAGAGGTTTATGGTCTTCTGTCAGCATTCAGTAAATGTTCTGTGAAAATCGTTCTACATGTGGTGTTTTTTTTTTTTTTTTTTTTGATGTGTCTGTGGGAGGAGGTGAGGACCATGTCTTACTCCTCTGCCATCTGGATTACACTCCTTGTTGGTAAGTATTTAGAAAATGATATGGGTAAACTGCCCTTGTTTTATTTATACTTAATAAATATTTAATAAATTTAATAAATATTTAATAAATTTTATACATTTAGTATAAATTTCATTTCCCCTACTACTTTCTTTGCCAGATCCTGTTTATATGACCTAACATGAAAACAGTCAGCATATGCAATTTTGTAAGTAGCTATTGTTTAAAAAAGCCTAAATTCAAAAATAATAAGTCCACGTTCTTCAAGAACTGGAAGGTAGTACAAAAATTCATATTTATCAAATATGGGATGATTAAAAATACTGAGCTCACCAATAAAAACTACAACAGATTTTCATTAAAAAAAATTACTAGCCATGCTGAAAATTAAGATGATATTTAGGAGTTCCCGCTGTGGCTCTGTGGTTAACGAATCCGACTAGGAACCATGAGGTTGCAGGTTCGATCCCTGGCCTTTCTCAGTGGGTTAGGGATCTGGCGTTGCCCTGAGCTGTGGTGTAGGTTGCAGACGCAGCTCGGATCCTGCGTTGCTGTGGCTCTGGCGTAGGCAAGTTGCTACAGCTCCGATTAGAACCCTAATCTGGGAACCTCCATATGCCGCAGGAGCAGCCCAAGAAAAAGGAGAAAAGACAAAAAAAAAAATGATATTTAACGGGAATTATTATCTATTTTTATTCTTAGGTTCCAACAGAGTACAACAGAATTGGAATACTATAAATTCATTTTTAAAAGATAGGTTTTTACTTGCCTCCCAGGTAATAGAGAAAAAAAATCAACAGAATAATTGGCTTTAAAGAAAAATGTTATTACCACACATTAGTAAAGACTTCCCAAGGACAGTTTTTTCCTATACTGCTATCCAATAAAACCATAGTATTAACATAAATAAAAATATGCTTCAAACAATCCCATTGTCAGACTCTGTCAACAGAAAATATTTTAATGTTTGATCATCACACTGACAAACTGGACAGACCAGACAGAATTGCAAAGGAGCTAGAAACCTTTATACATGACAAACAGCTGAAGATAAAGATCATAAAATAAAACAATAAGAAAACAAAAAACCAAACTAACAAAATGGGCCAAAGACCAAAGAGACACTTCACCAAAGAAGATGTACAGATGGCAAATAAGACTATGAAGAGATGTTCCACACAACATATCATTAAACAAGTGCAAATTAAAATAAGAATAAGATATCACTAAACAACTATTAGAATGACCAAGATTCAGAACATTGAAAATAGCAAATGCTGGAGAACAACAGGAACTCTCATATGGTGGTAGGAATGTAAAATGATAACAGTTGCTTTGGACAGCAGTTTTGATGGTTTCTTACAAACTAAACCTACTCATATCACATGATCCAACAATTGAGCTCCTTGATATTTACTCAAAGGAATTGAAAACTATGCCCACATAAAAAAATGCACATGGATGTTTAGAACAGCTTTAGTGATGATTAACCAAAATTTGGAAGTAACCAAGATGCCCTTGAGCAGGTGAATGGATAAATAAACTCCAATGTATCCTGGCAATAGAATATTATTCAGCACTAAAAAGAAAGGAGCTATCAAGCCATGAAAATACATGGAGAAAACAAATTAATCTGAAAAGGTTGAAGTACTATATGATTCCAAGTATATGACATTTTGGGAATGGCAAAACTGTGGAGAAAATAAAAGGATCAGTGGTTGTCAGGGGTGGAGAGCAGAGACAACAGGCAGATACAAAATAATGGCAGTGAAGTTGATATGTTTGATCTATACGTGTGAATTTCTGTTGTTAGAAATTTATCCTAAACCACAGAATGAACAATACCAATGTAAATCCTCATGTAAACTATGGACTTTGAGTTATAATGATGTATAAATGTTGGTTCATTGGTTGTAACAAATGCATCACTATGGTGGGGGATATTAATAGTGGGGGAAGCTGTGCATGTGCAGGTAGTACGTATATGGAAAATCTTTGTACTTTCTGCTCAGTACTGCCTCTTTAAAAATATAAAACTGTTCTAAAAAATAAAGTCTATTAAAAATATTGCTGAAGAAACTGGCTGTTTTTTACTTGATATGGGAATAATGAGGAGGATGACAGTTTTCAAATAGTTTTAAAGGCTGTCACAACTGAAGGTTCTGATGCTGGTCAGACTTTGTGATGCTCATAAGCTTATAGTAGAACAGAGGTAGACTATTTCACAGAAGCTGATTTCTTACTCAGTTCAACTGTTTAAAAACCCACTGAATGGCTTAAAGAAGATTGTCTGACATCTTGAAGACTACAAATACTTACATTTTCCTCTACTTAAAACACTTCAATATGAAATCATTAGTTACTAAAAAGACATCAGTAATGCTGGCCAACAGGAAAAAGAAAATGCATTTGGAAGAGAAAATGCGCAATAAAGTTGTACAGGCTTTATGATGAAGTCAAATATTTCTTCAAGAGGAAAATTATCTGCTTTTTCCTTTCTATTTCCTGGCGCTGCTGGATATTTACAACAGAAGCTCCTTTGGCAAATTGCCCCTTTTGGGAGAGTTTTGAGTGGACTTATTTTGATATTTACTACAACATTGCTTCATTTTACATGTTTGAATTATATAATTCCTGGAAGTAAAAATAGCACATTAGACTAGTACCCTCATTTTACATAAGACCCAGTATCAGAAGTGAGTATCTCCTGGATAATGTAAAAATAAAGTGTTTTTCTATGTTCAGTTAAAATCTTTCAAACATGGATCAAATAAACATGTAATTTTCTATGGGCCTGGAAACATTAATCTACTAGTTTATGCTTTTAAAATCTAGAGATTGTATTATTTTCAGAGCTGTTTATATGTATGCAGATGATTCTCTTTAAAGATTATTTCAGAAAATTTTGAAGAAATAATTTGTTAATATTGTATTGATTTTAATTAAGCACACATTGTTCCTCATTTCAAGTCATTATGTATTTTTGGTAGTGTGCATAATATGAAAAGCAGAGTTAAATTCTTTGCTTACATTATGGTTTGCGAGAACACTTCACATACTAAAGACTACTTTAGTAGTACATTTAAAGAAAAAAGGTCTAAATGTTTTCCAAATATTGCAAACACAAAGTGATGTTTACATTTCATAAGTTTAAAAAAGATAATAGATTTTGAGTGAGTAAATTACTAACCAGCTGCTAGATATAAACGCTTGACTACTTACTAACATACTTACTATAATTTAAATGAACATTAACCACAAGTTTCAAACAAAACTTATATTGTAATATACTTTCTGTGAACTGAAGCTTTAAACCTGACCAAATGAAGATTTTATTTGAACCTAGAATGAAGATATTTAAATAAACATACTTTGGAGAGTTTATGGTAAAAGCTACAGGTAACTTCATGGTTACCAAAGTTTACTGGATTTTATTGTAAGGATCCTTTGGCATTGTGTAACAGTGAATCTGCCACCTCATTACAGAGACTTATATTACCTCTTGTGGTTACAGGACTCTGAAGGATTCTCATTATTTTGGATTCCCCAGGTCCTCTTCTCAGTGATGCTTACCAGTTAATATTGGGCACACATATTCTTTTATAACTGTTTAGAACATATCTGATTTGGAAAAAAATGAACTTAGCCCTAGATATTTATAGACTATTGCTTCTCACCACACATTTTATTGAATGCCACAATACCATGGAATATACTTAATCCAGGGCCTGGTTGCAGTCTCTAAACACATAGAAATAATTCTTAGTAATCATCTGAATTTTTCCAAGAATATTTTGTACAAATCTGCCATATGAAAAAAAAAAACTACTGATATTCAGTAGAAGTAAAATTGCTCAAATTATTTAGGGACACAATAATGAGTTGTCAACATATTAGATGATAAAGTGTTTGATGCAATAGTATTTGTTCTGGCTATCATAGCCAATACAGGGAGTAACTCCTCTAAGAGTCATATGGATTTTTCTTTAGTACCTGGTGTCTCAAAGACATGTCAAAATAATTTCAAGTTGGGATAGTAATTATTATGATCCTAAGGTGGAAAAAGAAATTGAATGTAGAAAAACTGAGACTTCTAACTGCCCAACAGTACCATCAAGTTAACTTCCAGAGTGTTAATTTTTTTTTATCAAATCATCCTATATTCTCCTGAAATTGAAATGTGGTTTTAGTCTCCAATATAAAGAGGCAGACATGATACTTTCCACTTGAGAATTTTTAAAGAACACAGAGTTTGTGACTATAATGTTCACATTAGAAAAACAGAGCCAGCCATAGGCAGACTTTTGAATTGGGCAAGATTTTTCTCTTGATGGGTCTGTCTACCTTCTATTCCAATTCATGTGTCATACTGGTTTGTAGAGAAACCTGAGACATTGAAATTCTTTCTGTAAATAAAAGGTAATATTTCTGTTTCCAGTTATGTGTTCCAGGGAAGAGAAGGGACAACCAGATGAATTAACTAATCAAACCGCTAAGGAAGAAAGAAACTCACTGTCCCAAATAACGCATTATTCTACATAGCTTAAATGCATGAAGGTTTTATTAATTTTTTGGGCAGTGAGACAGTACCAGAGAGGGTACTGAGGATATGAGTATGACAATGGCACAAGGAAAACCACTGTATATTCTGATAATCCTAATCATATGAGTTAACTTTTTCAACTTTGATAAACTTGATTTTTAAAGTGTTTTAGAAAATGAGTAAATCTGATCTCTACAAATAACTGTCATAAGAATCACATTAAAAATTAAATGCATTCATTGATAATATTGTTCAACATATCAGAGACATTTTTCTTGGCAGAATAAACAAAAACATGTTAGACTAAGTTCTGATCAGTTAGTTTTATACAACTGCATTTGAGTTTATAGCAAGGTAGCTTGTAAACAGATGTTGGTTATGATCAATGTGATCCTCTGGGAATCTTTTAATTTCACAAGCTGGAACAAATACGAAGACTGTTATGCAGGTGCTGATTAATTAGTTGTGAAGCATACAAACAAGAATCCATATAAAGAGATAATTGGCCATTTGCACACTCAGCTCAAATGATGGTAAACTTGAGAAAAGAAGGGACAAAGAGATCCAGAACCTAAAATGATAAAGTAATAAGCAGCACATTCATGAATATGCAGCTTATGCTTTGGGAAAACTGACAGAAACATATGGCATAATTCTTTAAATAATATCACTGCCTGGGAGTCATATGGAATTTAAATCAGCATCCAATAGTCCTCCTTATTACTAAGTGAACAACAATCCTCATCAGCAAACATGTTACCTACTGATCTTGCATCTCTCTTGCCTTCTTGATTTAACTGTTCTTTTCTCTTTGACCTCATTAAATGCTTTTTTTTTCTTTTTTTTCTTTTTTGAGTCTGAGTGGTATGGAAATACTTCATAGATATGCATCAATTTTTTCCATCTCATTTAGAGTACTAAATGTAACAATTAATAGTCACTACCGTTTTTTTATTTCTTACTGGCATATCCCTCTAAGGATATGGGAGAATGGAGGTTATTGAGACATAAGAGAGAAATTCAGTGAGTGCAGATGAGGGAAACCACAGCAATGATATCTGAAGAATGGTATCATAAGATAGGTTTACCATTCTAACAACTGCGCCTACTGGAGACTATTTCAAATGATCCCTTTAGGTTTAGATTAACCATTATCTTTACAAAATTCTTAGATTGAGAATGATCTTGATCTACCCAGCATTCAGGCTGAGGACCATTCATACATGGGGAGGCTACAATCCTCTTAGTTCCTTACTTTTAAGTTGTAGAGGCTACTGAATGGCACTTAACAGAATACATATGTATTAAGTGCAAATAATGTACCATGCATTACTTTAGGCAATAGAGTATGATGGTGAACCAAATCAACTTCTTATCCTCCTGAAGCCTACAATCTAGTTGCAGAGACATAAAATAAATTTTTAAAATATATATAATGTCTAGAAGTATTCTCTGCTATAAAGATGATGTTTAAAAACTAACAACATAAGAGATGCATTCTATTTTTTATAGTACTATGAATGAAGAGCTCTCTAAAGAGACCTTACTTGAGCATATATGTTAATTAAATGATAAATCAGAAACTTTATATTTTATGTTTTATAAAATATGGCAAAAGGCACAGCCAACCTATAACCATTCCCTAAAGGTCTTAATTCTGGAGTAATTGATGTGGTGAAGACTTCTGAAAGACACAAGGACCTAAAGGACACATTCTTAATGAAATCCAAGGGGGTCTAAAACCATTAATACACTCTCAAAGAGACAGACTTTTCATCTTACTATAGTTCTGGGGAATAAAAACCTTAGAACTGCTCAATATTTAGTTAACTACCAGAGGGGGAAAAATCTTCTAGAAGCAACTGAATAGAAATTTGCTAGGCTAGACATCAGTAAGCATAGGACCTATGGTAATATGCCCTAGGTTGAGACACTTAATGAAAAGCATTCTCCTGTGTATCCATGGAATCCCTGCCCAGTAAGTATCTGTCTGCTTATTACTGGCATATTGCTCATTACTCAAATGAAAAATCGGGTCAGTTCTTCCCAAACAGTAGTGTACAAATATCAACTAGGAGCTTATTAAAATGTGGGTTCTGGTTTAGTTGGTCTAGGATGGGGGATGAGGAGATGACTAAGAATCTTTATTTCTAACAAATTACCAGATGACACCACTGAAGCAGGTCTATAGATTTAAGTGATGTGGAGCAGAGCTGATTCAGAGTCTCATAAATGAGGAGTGAGAAACAGGACATGTGGTTTGGGTCTGCAGACAGTTCTAGGTAGGTTGATGTCTTCACCATTTTGGCCTATGACTAAGTAACTTATAAACAATAGAAATTTATTCCTCACCTTTCTGGAGGCTAGAAATCTGAAATAAGAGTGCTAGTGTGATTGGGTTCTGATGAAAGCCCTTAGCTCAGGGGAAAACTGCCAACATTTTGCTTTACCCTCACACGGCTCTCACTCACATATCATGGAAACAATCTGAGAGTTCTATCTACAACTAAGTATGTCCACCCCATCATACACTCAGGAGCTGTCAAACGTAACCACAATGGGGACTGTGGGTCTGGTAGACTTACTGAACTTCAATACAGACATAGCTCAGGAATATACCCGTCATCTGACCACCGTATACCTTTGTTCTAACAAGCAGGATATGATGGTGTTTTGACTCTCTTGGCATTGGTGTCAGTTCAGTTCATGTGTCCAAAAGCACTTGAAATAGTGTTTATGCCTTTTATCCCAGTGTCTAGTTACTCAGGTAAATGCCAAAATCGCTTTGAAGAAGGGATTTGGAAAGTATGTATTTCATATTCCTCCTGTGGCACTACAGAGTCTTTCTCAAGTGGTCCTGATCTCCCTTTCAATCAACAGCCTCTAGATCTGAGAATTGACTCAGGTCTGGAAAGTGTGAGAAAGTGTAGTTTTTCATTAATGTGGCTGACATCACTCTTCTGTTTTTAATATCTTTATCATTTTTTTTGTTATGCAGGTCAATCAATGACATCATTTATATTATACTTATAACATATAGCTGTTATATTTAGCTTTATAAGTGTCATGATCTATTGGCCATTACCAGAGATCCTAGAAGATCAAAGTTCCCTAAGCCCCATTCTTGCCTTACTGTCCATTACAGTAATTATAAAGCTTGCATCTTATGGTTAACTGCTGCCATGTGGCTTCTGATTTTTTAAAATAATGGTATCCTACTGACATTACATAGCCCAGATCAATTACAATGTCCTTCTTCTACCATTAATTTTGGCCTAGAGTGAACAGCTACCATTAAAGCTTCTTGATAATGTCAGTATCCACTTTTTCAACATTTTAGGGAAGGAAGAGTTTTCTGTGTTCTCTTGGGAAATATAAATAGCTGCTTGTTATCTAGCTTTACAAAATCAGTCCATTCTAGCATGCCCATCTTTCTGAACCTTTGTATTTTTCCTCAATATTTTGCCAAAGTATTGCAACATTGCTAGCTATCTCATTAACTGCATGTCATCTACAAAGTTCAGGAAGTTATTCCTGTAATGTATGAAGACTAAATCCAGGGATTTTTGCTAGGACGTAAAATACTAATTCATGGGAGAATGCCACCATGTCAATATCATTCCCCTATAAGACCTTCACTCTGTCCTTGACCTGATACAGCACTTGAATATTTCACATCCATGTATGCTCTCCCAGTTCCTGTTTTAGTAGATCTTATCTGGGTTCTGCAACCCTTTTAGTAAATAATCATTTCTTTCCCCAAACAGGAATAGCACTTCATTTCTCAGGTCCTGCTGAGATCTGACTCTACTTATTACTCTAGATGTAATGGGTGGGGGCAGTGATGAAGGGCCAGTTCATAAAAAAGACAAACATCATCTTGTGGTGCACCTGCCCCACATAAGTCTTTTGCATAATCTCTAGAAAATGGAAAGCTGGTCTCCAATAACAAGTGACAAGGGGAATGAATCTATGGAATCTAGTTTTTATGTTGTCATTCAAATGACAACCTCCTAGATCTCAGGGTCTTTCTATCCCTGCACAATCCTTGATCTTAATTTAAGAGCTTGGTGAGGCTATGAATTAATTTTCCATTTAGAATCTTCCACCTTTAGGATAAGTCTCACTCCTGAGTTTCTGGCTAGTCTGTTCTCTTGAACATAAGAGATGACAGTCTCTTAAAGTGCTTCCATGGAGACTTTCCAGCTCTCACAGAATATCTGAGTTGAAGTTAGCTGATCTGAGTGTCTCTATTTCTTAATGCTTTCTACAGCACTTCACAAAAGCCAACCTACTTCACAATCCCTATAATTATATCTCTTCAATGGTTTTCAAGAACTTATGCTTCTCTTTTTGCATATTATACAGTCCACCACAGATGATAACCTAAATATTACTGTGATATTGCAGGATACAAAAACTATCAAACTATCACTATCCCACTTACTATCTACATTATGATCCTTATAGCCATCTGACTGACAAGCAGTCCAATTTCAGAATTCTATTCTTAGAATATAATCTCTAGGTACACGTTAGATGGCCAATGACTTATGCTGGGTTACTCAAAAAGAATATGAAGTCAGAATCCAAGATAAGTCATCTGGAAGGTAAACATAGGAAGAACTATTAGGGAGTGGGCAAATGGAACACAGGAGGGGAGAAAGTCATAAAGGGTGAGTTATACTTAAAGGTAACATGAGCTTAATTTCACTAGAGATCTTCTGGGAGATTGTGTGGAACATGCTTCAGAATTGTGCCAGGACTTGACCCTAATTGACTGAGCACTGCTCCAGAGTGGGCCAACCACATTTAGCAGCCCAAGAATATTCACATGCAGAAACATTTAGGACCATTTCTGTGACTATGGGACTAGTCTTGGAGGCTACCTTAAAGTAGGCCAAGATAATATAGTGGGACACTGGCAGAGTATGCTTCAGTGATTTAGTATTTTACATATTTTGTATTAATTTAATACAATTTTTTAAATTATAAATTAATAATAATAGCCACTACATCATTACGATGCTGAACAAGAGGTTGAGAAGTTTTATGTAGAGTGTTTTACAAGGTGTCTTGAACACAGAATGTATTTAATAAATGCTAGCTGTTATTATTTTTTGTGTCTCTCTTCACACATATCCTGCACAGTGACAAAACATTCTGAATTGCACTCTAAAATTCTACTGAATTCCTTTCTTCAATTCAGGCTTGAATTCTTATCTAAATCTTACCTATCATTTAAGGTTCAACCAAATGCTCTTTTCTTCATAAAAATTTCTATGTCCTCAACAGATTATGTTTTTTAACCTCAGTCTTGAAGCATTAGTATTGCTTTTTTTACATATTATCAAGGGTCAGGTTTTTTTTTTTAAGTTTTTTTAATTTATTTTTTAATATTTTTTCTTCTTATTATTAAAGTATAGTTGATTTACAATGTTTCTTCAAGTTCAATTGTACAGCAGAGTGACCCAATCACACACATTCCCCTGTGCTGTACAGTAAGGTCCCATTGCCCATCCATTCCAAATATAACAGTTTGCATCCAAAAAATCCCCCATTATGCCCATCCATTCTAACTCCCTCCCACTTCCACCCCAGGAACCTCAAGTCTGCTCTCCTTGGCCATTATCAGTTTCCTTTTTTTTTAAGATAGGATCATCTGTTCCATATGTTAGATTCCATTAAAAAGTGATATCATATGGTATTTATCTTTTTTTTTTTGGCTTACTTCACTTAGTATGAGAGTCTCTAGTTCCATCATGTTGCTGCAAATGGCATCAGTTTGACTTTTTCATGGCTGAGTAATACTACTTGTATAACTGGTACTGGGAAAACCGGACAGCTACATGTAAAAGAATGAAAGTAGAAGACTATCTAACACCATATACAAAAACAAACTCAAAATGGATTCAAGATTACATATAAGGCCAGATACCATAAACTCCTAGAGGAAAACATAGGCAGGACATTCTTTGACATAAATCACAGCAATATCATGTTTGATCCATCTCCTAGAATGATGAAAATAAAGACAGGAATAAACCAATGGGACCTAGTCAAACTCAAAAGCTTTTGCACAGCAAAGGAAACCATTAAAAAAACAAAAAGACAACCCATAGAATGGGAGAAAATCTTTGCCAACAAAGTAACAGACAAGGGCCTAATCTCCAAAACATACAAGCAACTCATGCAATTCAACAACAACAACAAAAACAACCCAATGGAAAAATGGGCAGAAGACCTAAACAGACATTTCTCTAAAGAAGATATATGGGTGGCCAACAGGCAGATGAAAATTGCTCAGAATCACTAATCACTAGAGAAATGCAAATCAAAACTACAATGAGGTACCACCTCACACCAATCAGAAGGGCAATCATTAACAAGTCAACAAATAACAAATGCTGGAGAGAGTATGGAGAAAAAGGTACCCTCCTCCACTGTTGGTGGGACCTTAAAGTCATACAAGCATTATGGAAAACAATATGGCAGTACCTCAAAAAACTAAATATAGTACTACTTTAGACTCCTGCTTTTCCATTATGGTCACTTGGAGATATATTATCTTGAATAATGTGAAGGTTAGGGGCAATTACCCCTGCTCATTTGAAAATCCACATATAAGTTTGGACTCCCCCCAAACTTAATTGCTAATAACCTACTTTTGACCAGAAGGCTTACCAATAACATAAACAGTTCATTAACACATATTTTGTATGTTTTATATATATAAAATATATACTATATTTTTCAATAAAATAAGCTACAGAAAGTGAAATAGAAAAAGAAAAAAGAAATATTATTAGGAAAATCATAGGGAATAGATAATAATTTACAATACTACAGTGTATTTATTGATATTACAAGTTTACATCCTCTGTTTATAAGAGAATGTACCTGTACTTGTCAGCACCTACATCACTACTGTCTTACGTGATACAAAACACCATAGATGTTATGTCATATTTTCTATGACTTTCAAATTCTACCTCTCTTGTTCTCTCTTCTGTCATACATTTTCCTCCCTTCCCTTCCACCAACATTAATTCCATCTTTCTCTATCCTCTTACTACTCTCCTCTGGTCTTAAGGCAGCTACAGCATTAAGAATGGAGTTCCATGTGTTGGACCTGAGTCAGATGCCTCTCAGTCCCAACTGCACCATTTAATATCTACATAATCGAGGGAAAGCCACTTAAACTTTCTGTGTCTTGGTTGTTTTAATGATGAAATAAGGATGCTAATCATAGTTAATTCTTACAATTGTTGAGAGTATTAGGTAAAAGAAAACATAAGTATGTAGCATAGAGTAAATAATAAAATTTCCTTATCACTAATTTCATTGTTATTCTTCCTTAACTCCTTCATTATGAGAAGTATATACACACTGCCTTGACATTTTGATGAGTGTTTAATGTGCATTGGTCTTCAGTTCCCAAGTATGTTACAGATTCTTGTTGAGTACAAAGTCTGCAGTTTATGCTTCTATTTCCATTATAGCTGAATATATAAGTACTGAATAAATACTAATAGGCTACATAAAATTGGACCTTAAAATGTAGACAGGGAATCACTAATAAAGGATGTTGTTGAAGAGGATGACTATAGGAAGTAATTAGAAAATCATGGAAGTTGTTACAAAAATTAACCAAAACCTAAAAACAAACAAACAAACAAACAAAAAACCAAAAAAACACACATTATATAACTTTTCCATTGGAGGAACAGACACATTCCAGGTTAAAATAGAAGCAAAAGAATGTTCATACCTTAGGCTTTATTTTCTCCCATTACATATTTTCCAAGATGTTAGAATATGAAGATGGAAACATTGAGAAGGTAAACCCAATAAAAGGCAAGAAAATTAGGGTCAAGTTAAGTACAGCCCAATTCTCTGCTGTGTATTTTTTTAAACATTCCACCTCTAATTCATACTAAAAATTGTTGAATGGGAGATAACCGCTTTGAAACATTATAAATGCGGTCATAACCTTTAACATTTTGTGGAAATGTCTTTGAATCGTCTGTTATTTTTAACCTAAGTTTTCAATTTAAAAAATTTGTCTTTAATTCCTGACTTTGTAGGTGACAATGTAGGTGATTGTACCTAACAAAATGAGATTTCATGAATGACTCTACCGATAGTTAGAAAATGGTTACACTGTCATGTAATAACATAATTCTTAAATTTGAAAAAAAAAAAAAAAACTCTACCTTTTTTAATGTAGAAGAGTACATGTAGCTACTATTTATTGAAAATTTATTATGTTTCAAGTGTTTTACATATGTTAGCATAATTGCAGGGGCAGCTCACAGTGGTTCTATTCTGTTGATAAAAAAAAAAAATACTAAGTTCTTTTTCACAAAGAACAGAACAAAACAGCAAGTCATGCAGCTAAAGCCTGCTCAGAGGAAAAAATTTTGACCTCAAACTGCACCCAGAACCAAAGAACTAGGCCATGACTAGCACTTGAACACTGGAAAGCTTTTAAAAGTGGAGGGTCCACTGTTCAGGAAGATCCTATGCTGAAGACCGTTTGCCTTACTTAGCACAAATGACCAAGTTCCAAAGCCTAACCTGTCCCAACAGTGCTTCTGCACACCAACTCTCCTCCTTTAACTTATAGAAGTTTGACTGAACCCTAGATTGGGAAACAGATTTGAGAGCCTTGCCTCCTGTTTCCCTGTTAGTCTCCTCACAATAAAGCCTCTTCTTTTCTCAAAAGTTGGTGCTATATTATTGGCTTCTATGCATGTCAGCCAGTAAGCCTTGTTTGGTAACAATAAACATATCTAATTATTGAAATAAATCTATGAAATAAGTATCAGCATCCTCACTTTGAAGATAAGGAATAAAGTTCAGAGAGGTTAAGCAACTTTGCAAGTTTATACAGCTATCAAATGGTAGGGCCTTGATTTGAACCAAAATTTGCCTGAAGTCAAAAAATGTATCCTTACTCTTTGAGTTGCACAAAAATCCTAAAAGCATTGCTTAATTAGCTCTGTGAGTTTAAGCAATTTATTCAATGCCATTGTCTTGTGTTTATCTGTTTTATTAGTTGGTTGTTTTTTGTCCCTCCTATAAAAACAATATAATGCTGTGGGTGTGGCCCTAAAAAGACCAAACCAAACCAAACCAAAGAAAACAAACAAAAAAACCAATATAATGTAATTGTTCAGGCTCAAACCCTGGTGTCACACTACCTGTATCTGAATTTTGGATCCTGTACTTAGTGTGTGAATGACCTTGCATGAAATATTTAAACTCTCTATTCCTCAGTTTCCCCATTTGTAAAATGAGAATAATAACACACTATCTTACAGGATTGTTTAAGGATGAAAGATTTAATATTTTTAAAGCCTTAAAATAATTTTGAAACATGCTAAGAACTCTAAATGTGTAAGCTGTTACTATGCATAAAATACAAACAATAATGTCTACATTCACTTAATTTACAGGATTGTGGAGAGAAATAAATGAGTGAATGAGTAGTTGCAAATGTGCCTCACATAATAGAAAGTGTTTTATTAACTTAAGATACATTTATATGTCATATTTATAGGACAATGGCGAATGATACAATTTTGATTAGATATGCATTTACGTACAAATAGCAGGTAGGTACTAAACTGAGAATGCTCAATATTGCTCTTTTAAAAAATATTTAATAAACTTTAAAATTGACTGCCTTAAAGTAAGTCAAGCTGGTAATAAACAAATTGTTTATTGGCTTTCGAAAACAAAATTTTCAAATACATTGTTATTAAGCTGTTCTGATGTAAAACCAGGAATGAAGATATTAAAACGTAAAGATATCCACAAATATTTCATCCAATACTTTTTTATTCCTTCTTAAAGGCACTGAGGTTTTTTTAAATTGCTTGCACACATTTAAGATTTTATGTGTATGTATATATTGTTGTATGTATAAACTCCTCTACTCACATATCATTTCAGCCATCTGATGGACTGTAGCAATAATAAGCCACATGGTACACAGTTGAAAATAATTTCCTTTTAACAAGAACCATGGGGTACTTAATGTCTTGCAGCATAGGCACTGACCTAAGCTGTATGTAGTGCTTCATGTTGCCTGGGATGCAAGCAGATAAAATAAGTTTAGATTTCCCCAAAGAAAATTATTTTAATTCATGGCCATCTGTCTGAAAGTCAGAGCCCTTCTAGATTGGACACACATACTTAATTTATGTTTTTTTTTACATGTATGAGTGTACAGGTAGTCAAATCAACATGAAATCCAAAATGTTAGACATGGACTCTGAGAGAAAGAGACAAGCGAGTGTGACAGTGTATATATATGTGTGTTGGGGGAGGTGGGGTGAGGAGGGCAGCAGTGCAGGGGATAATTAAATTGGAGACTGCCTAATTCAGAATTTCCTTTACCTGAATCTTTGGTGTCTGTGACCACCAACAGAGTTTCCTCCACTGAAGCAGTCTGACTTAAATGTGTCTGCTGTGGATTTCAGCTGACCTGAGAGTTCTGGTAAAGAGATTTATCTGCTAAATGCCACAGAGACTGCCAGATTCAACATACATCATTTTAAGTATATAGCATCATATGCTGCCAGCAGTAGGTTATTTGATTTCTTTTCCTTTTAGTCTTTGCTTTCGAGACGTTCCAAGAATATTGATTACCTGCATTGAAAATTTGTTCTCTCCATGGAGAATTTATTGCTTCCCTCCCACTAGTGATTATACATTTAATGGAGATTTTTAAATAAGTGTGTATGGTAGAGCTATAGGCTTGAATAAACTTAATTTTCTAAATGAATCAATCATTTATTGTTCTGCAAGAAACTGCTGGCATTTTTACATAAAATAACAATAATAAGCCTAACACCTTTTGTTGAAGAGGTATGAGCAGAGTGAGGAAGTTAATGTTATGGAGCTTTTACTATGTGCCAGACAATTTGTTAGTGATTCATTACATATTAATTTTGTATTTGTTTTCTCTACAATCTTATAAAATGCAAAATGTAAAATTATGAGAGTTTAGGCCTTCTTGTTTAAAAGTATGTCTTATGTAAAAATCCACATTTTTGTTTTCTTAATTTTTTGGTAATAAGTATTTTATTTTAGGAGAGTTTTAGATTTACAGAAACTCTGTATAAACAATATAGAGTGTTCCTCAAGTAATGATTCAATATTGAGATATTATTACTAAAAATCCACAACTTATTCAGATTTCTGTTTTTAATCTAATGTCTTTTTCTACACTGGAATCTCCCCCACAGGATACCATGATAGATTTAGTCATCATCTCCTTAGACTTTTGTAAACTACAGCAGTTTCTAAGACCTTCCCTGTTTTTGATAATCTTGGTAGTTTTGAGGAGTATCAATTAAGTATTTTATAGAATGATCATCAAGTGGAGTTTGTCTGATGTTTCTCTCATAAATAGACTATGATTTTGAGTGTTAGAGAAGATCACAGAGGTTAAGTGCAAAATTAATCATAGCATGTAGAGGGTACATATATCGGCATGGTTTATCTTTGCTGATGTTGACCTTGATCATCTGACAGGCAGATTATTCAGGTTTCTCCACTGTAAAGTTATTCATGTGTTCCTCTTTCCAAATGGCACTCACTGGAAGAAATTCACTATATATAGCCCACATTTAAGGGAAGGAGAGTTATTCTCAATCTCTAGAGGAATGTGATGGTTAATTTTATGTGTCAACTTGGCTGGGCCACAGTGCCCAAATATTTCATTAAACATTGTTTTGGAGGTTTCTGTGAGTGTTTATGGATGAGATTTACATTTAAATTGGTGGATTGAGGGAGTTCCCATAGTGGCTCAGTGGTTAAGGAATCCGACTAGGAACCATGAGGTTGAAGGTTCGATCCCTGGCCTTGCTCAGTGGGTTAAGGATCCAGCATTGCCGTGAGCTGTGGTGTAGGTTGTAGACGTGGCTTGGATCCTGTGTTGCTGTGGCTCTGGTGTAGGCCAGCAGCAACAGCTCCGATTCGACCCCTAGCCTGGGAACCTCCATATGCTGCAGGAGCCGCCCAAGAAATGGAAAAAAGACAAATAAAATAAAATAAAAATAAATTAGTGGATTGAGTTGAGATTACCTTCCATAATGAGTGGGCCACGTCTAATCAGTTGAGTGTCTTAATAGAAAAGACTGACCCAAAGGAAATTCTGTTAGCCGCCTATCTCTGGACTCAAACTGCAACTCTTGCCCTAGTCTCTAGCCTACTAGCCTACCCTGCAGATTTTTGAACTACCAAAGCTCTACAACTGCATGAATCAATTCCTTAAAATAAATCTCTCTCTCTCTTCCTGTTTGTATTTACACACAATTCTCTTTTTCTCTGGAGAACCTTAATACAAGAGGAAATATACAAGACTGCAAAGAGGATAAACCCTAAAGAGTGTTCCAGGGGAGAAAAGAGTCAAGGGATTATAGAGACAAAGAGCCACAAGATTAAGTTGCCAGGTAAGAAATATGATTGATTCTGATGCAAGTCAGGAAATTTTGTTCTTAAGGATTCGTGAGTTAGTTTATGGTAAGGTATGAGAAAAATCTATTGAGTTTCTGACAAATATTCTGGATGTCTTTGTAAGGCCGATAAATGATCATAAAGGTCAGATTCCATCCAGGATGAGACATGCATGCATAAGTCACATTTCCTCAATGTCTTCCTGGCTTCATTTTATAGAAATCTCTCAGAAATACCAATTTCATTTTAATTTTTGTTTCAGTCTATAAATTATTTGGGATTATTCTTAAGAAATGTATCTATTCATATTTATTTATTTACATTCATTCATTAAATAATTTGCTTATGTTACTTTGGATTTATAGATATTTATCTATACTGGGTTATATTCCAAAGCTATTTTGCTGTTCAAATTGCTCTGGCTTATGCCACTGGGAGCTCTTTCATTTGGCTACTTTCACAAACATTCATCATAGTATGTATCATGCGTACGTTGTAATTTGTTTGTTTGTTAGAGCATTTCCTTATTTTCTGGCACTACAAGATGTTGCAGGCTTATCTGTACCTTCTCAGCCTCAGCCTTAGCATCAATCATTAATTCATGCACTTAAAAAAAAAAAAAAAGGCCTAGATTGATGTTGGAGGAAAGGGGTATGTATATCTATTGGCTAATCTGAAATACATGTAATTTGAAATATTGCCCATGATAGCTGTAAAGAGTTTTTTAGGGGAACACTGCACTAGGCATGAGATAATACTAGTTAATTAGTATATGTTATATTTTCATGCAATTTTAAATGATACATGGGAAAGTTGAGAAAATTAAAAAAAAATGCTAGTCAATGTTTATGCCAAATTATGTTATATGAAATTGATAAATAAATCAGGATGCAGAGTTCCCATCGTGGCTCAGTGGTTAATGAATCCGACTGGGAACCATGAGGTTGTGGATTCAATCCCTGGCGTTGCTCAGTGGGTTAAGGATCTGGCATTGCTGTGAGCTGTGGTGTAGGTTGCAGACGTAGCTCGGATCCTGCTTTGCTATGGCTCTGGCATAGGGCGGCAGCTGTAGCTCTGATTTGACCCCTGGGAATCTCCATATGTGGCGGGAGCAGCCCTAGAAAAGGCAAAAAGACCAAAAAAAAAAAAAAAAAAAATTTGCATAGTTGCAAACTCACAGATATAGAGAACAAACTAGTGGTTACCAGTGGGGGAGGTCACTCCCCCACCCTCCCACCCTTACATTGGGTGTAATACTATCTACAAGCGTGTATTGTACAACATGGGGAATACAGCCAGTATTTTGCAATAATTCTAAATGGAGTATAACCTTTAAAAATTGTATTTTTAAAAGTACCCATAGTTGGAATGAGAAATTATATGATCACTTTGTTTATCAGGTCTTTCTGTCTCATTACCTCCCCTTTGCCCTCTCACCAACCATCTCCCTCACCCCGCACTCCCCAAAAAACTCTCTGTAGTCCTTAAAAAGGAATTCAAAGATTGAAAACCAAAGAGAAAGAGGTTAGGAAGCAAATTCCAGTTACAGCTATCACAACACTAGCCCACCCTTGGGAGATAACTACACCTTTCTTCCAGAGTTTTTCATATATTATTTCACTTAGATTTGTTCTTTCTAAGGTTATTTGATGTCATATGGAATAAGACTTCTAGCAAGTCCAGGCTCTCAGCAACTCTCTAAGTATATGTAAATTATAGTCAGGCTGAAACATTGTTTCCCATTTCCAAACACCACACAGCCACCCTTCTATAAATACAAACTTGTCATCTAAACTCTTAGCAGCCCTCCAGCCCATGCAGTCTCATTCTCTCATTGCACTATTTTAGCTATTTCTTTCTCCATATGGCACCTCTACCTAAGCCAAATTAATTTGCTTACTACCCTACAATATTTATTTTATTTTTTCAATTACAGTACCTCTTGCATAATTCCGTTCCTTCAGTGTAGAAAATATTTCTCTCTAAGTTGTGTCAGTATACATCCATTAATTCAACTGACATGTAATGAGTGCCCAAAATGTCACAGGTATGGGGCTAGATGATATTTCTCATATCTTTACCAGTTGTACTTCACATGTTTTCAGGACATTCTCATCTAATGCTTTTGTTACATTTGACTCCAGCTCCAGCATCCTTATTTATTTATTTATTTATTTATTTATTGACCTACACCACAGCTCATGGCAACGACAGATCCTTAACCCAGTGAGCAAGGCCAGGGATCGAACCCATAACCTCATGGTTCCTAGTCTGATTTGTTAACCACTGAGCCACGACAGGAACTCCAACTATGCTATTTTTGAGAGCAAAAGAGACAGCTATTTATAATTATGCAGAGATAGCAAGAGTAAACAGGATTACAGGAAATTTTTGGTAAATCATTCCAAGACCTCTTTGGAATTTGTCCAGCAAAGAGCAGAGTAAAAGACGAGAAGCTGCACTTTATGCCACTATCCCTGACACTGTGTGGTATCAAGGAGAGGTCTGTTTAAACAGAGCCCTCTTTGTCTTGCAAGCAAGAGTAGGATATCAGCAATAAACACCCTGGACTGTCCGGACAGGCTAGCGGGCAGAAGCATCATAAACACAGAAAAGATACTCTAGGGAATTATTATTATAGGATTTGAGGATGAAGGAACCAGCCAGTGAAATGGGAATTATCACTCAATCATCTATACCTACCATTCTGAGGCTAGGAGAAATTCAGATGATGAATTTCCCTAAAGTCAGCCTCTGAAAACTCCATTCACTTCTAACCATGAAGCCCAGAAAATAAAGACATATATGTTTATTAGCTAATATGACTACAGTTATTCACAATAGGAGATTTGGAATAAATCTGATACTTTGGGTCACAAGAAGCCCAAAGTATCTGAGGAAGATAACTGTACCACTCAGATGAGGAAATCTTTGGAGTTCAAGACACCATATGTCTGTTTTACAGTTATACAGAGATACTAATATCTCTAGCATTACAGAGAGGGACAAAAGGAATGTTATGAAATAAAAAGCAGAGTGTGAATCTGAGAGAAAAAAAGGAATCAGAAAAATTTAATTCTTGGATATAGAAAATGGAAATATATTAGTAAAAATAATAAAATTGTAAATAATTTATTTTTCAAAATCTGAGACTCAAAACTCAGTAAAACTAATGTGGATATTCAATCAGTACGAGTAGTGGTTTTGTGCATCCCCTGTGCATTATAGCTTCTCAGCTTTCAGATCGTCACTGTCATTGTTACAATAGCCCTACTGAAAATAGGATGACTAAAATAGTCTCTCAGAATAATGCCCTTTTCCTGCTACAGCTTGATGATAAAATTATGTTCCTCAAACATTTCATTCATCTCAACACCCTGCAACTTCAGAAAGGCAGAACTACTGTGAACTCTTTTTAATAACATACATGTATATAGTGTATATATAAATTTACAAACACATGTTTAAATATAACTGTTATCATATACATTTGTGTTAACTTGAAAATACATGAATTTTAAATACTCTTTTCTACTTTATTTCACTGAATCATTTAAAGTTGATGCTACAGAAAAGATCACTTGCTTTAAATCAAAGTCTCCGTTTACTCATATATTACATGTGATATCAAGTTGCCTTCTTTTATCATAGAATACATGAAGCTGTATGAATATTTTTAATGAAATAAAATTATAGTATTTCTAAATCCCCCTGAAAAACAATTTGGAAAACATATTAGTTTCCAAACTTTTGTCTATGTAATATTATTATTATTATTATTTTTTTTATTTTCCCACTGTACAGCAAGGGGGTCAGGTTATCCTTAGATGTATACATTGCAGTTACAGTTTTTTCCCCCACCCTTTCTTCTGTTGCGACATGAGTATCTAAACATAGTTCTCAATGCTATTCAGCAGGATCTCCTTGTAAATCTATTCTAGGTTGTGTCTGATAAGCCCAAGCTCCCGATCCCTCCCACTCCCTCCCCCTCCCATCAGGCAATATTTATTTTGTCTGTAATATTTTGGAAACTTGACTATTTGATAGAATATTTAGGAGAAGTAAATTGTCAAAGATGGAGAATTAATGGTCTAGTTTACATTTTTGTTTTACCTTTAATCTGAGAACAGACATATATAAATATATTATTTCTACTAAGCATGCATATATATATAATTTCTACTAAGCATATATATATAAAATGTAGCATTCACTGGATATTGGCTTAACAAGGCACATGTTTTCTGCAAACTGTTTCAATTACAAAGCATTTAAAATAAAATTCTATTCTGGGCTAGCTAGAAAAAAAAGTTAAGTAACTTTTGAAAAATTACTATTACAATTGAAGGAATAAAAACCATTGTATAAATACCATTTTCTCAAATAGCAGAATTATCTTTTGGCTCATATCCAAGCATTATTTCCTGGAGGCTGACATAAGATTTAGTTGTAAATTTCTACATAAATCCAGCTTGACAAGAGACTAAGGAGAAAAATAACACAGCTAAGTAATTTTGATGACAAATTAATTTCTTACAGCCAATGAAGAAAACCTTTGGCGTCCTAAAATACTTCAATTATTTCATGTTATAAACTCTAAAATAAGTCAAAAGAAGCACAAAAATGAGATTAAAAGTGATTTTCTTCTATTTTGATTTGACAGACAGTGATTCTCAACCCCCAGAGCAAATTATACTCATCTGGAGAAGTATGAATTTCCAATATCTGGGCTCACCTTAGGCTTAAGGGTCAGAATCTCTTAAGTTTGGGGGGGGGTGTCACTTATTCTTTCTGGTTTTATTTTTTTATTTTTGTTTGTTTTGTTTTTAGAAGCTCCTCAGAAGATTCTTTAGGCAGCCAGTTTGCAGCCAGAACCGAGACCACTAAAGTGACGACACAATTTTAACCTTAGAGGTCTATGCATGATAACAGTTTCTCACTTGTAAAACCTCAGTTCAGTGGGAAACTCTGGACAGTTTCTCCAATCCCCCTTATGTCAGGGTATATCTGTATTTAATGCATTTGATCTTAACAAATGTTTATCTGTTTAACGTGTTTAACTGTCACTAGCCTAAGTGAGAACATGTTTCTTGAAGGCAAGGAGAATTTTTTCTTTTTCTCTGAATCAACTAGTTATGGTACAAAGCACAACAAAAACAAAAACATGATTTTGAAGAAATGTATGCACTCAAATAGAGAATCTAGAGCTTTTCCTTCCATACCACTAGCCATGCTTGCAATAATAATGGGTGGAGTATTTTCACAATTGCTTCCTTACAACTTTAATGCAACTAGAAAACTAAATGGAATAGGAAAAAAACAAAACAACAACAACAAAAAAAACCAGACATGGGATTCATTTTAAGTGAAGCCACTTAGAAAATTAAATAAATAGCGATATTTAGATTACTTGTTCTTAGCAGTTCTATAAATGGCTTTTCTTAGTTTTAAAAATGGATTTCTGGAGTTCCCGTTGTGGCGCAGTGGTTAACAAATCCGACTAGGAACCATGAGGTTGCGGGTTCAATCCCTGGCCTTGCTCAGTGGTTAAGGACCTGGCATTGCCTTGAGCTGTGGTATAGGTCGCAGATGCGGCTCGGATCCTGCGTTGCTGTGGCTCTGGCGTAGGCTGGAGCTATATCTCCGATTAGACCCCTAGCCTGGTAACCTCCATATGCTGAGGGAGCAGCCCAAGAAATGGCAAAAAGACAAAAAAAAAAAAAAAATGGATTTCTCTCTATATACAAGAATACACCATACAGAATATATCTCATTTTGTGTTATGAATATCATCCTTATTTGTATACACAAAAAAGTAAGGTGGGCCAGATCTCCCTGCCTAAAATTGGCAACTATACATAGTAAGGAGAAGTAGAGCCCTGTTAACATAAGGGGCATTATACTAGGGAAAGATGTATGTGCATTTTTCACAGTGACCATAGATTAACACAGTGGTAACTTTTAATATCTAAAAACACAGTAAGAAAACCATTGGATATCTGTCCCCCCTCAGATTAATCCCCACACCTTCCCAAAAGAATACATACCCATAGGAGTAGTGTGTTCTAAACTAAATGAGAACTGGCCCAGAAAAAGAGGTAGTCAGATATTTGTTTAACACGTCATGTACTTGAGCCTACAGGAAGGGGAGATACTATAAGTGGCCATATGCCATAAAAAATGCCACAGGATTTTTCAACCTAAGCTCTGAAAATTACTGCAGGAATCAGTCAAAAAAAACGCATTCCATTAATACTGTGGAATATTTTAGATGGTTGACCTGCTTCTATCTGGCCTGTTAACAAGTATGAGCTGGACACATTCAAATGTTCTGTTTATTGTTTTCTTTATTACCTCTTTTTTTAGTTGAATATAAAATATAAGTGGGGAAAACATTTTATTTCAGTACAAAGGGATCATTTAGACGAAAAGAATTACTTTTCATTTTAAAGTCTACATTATTTACATTGACTCTATTAAAACTGATTCATAATTATTGGACATATTACATATCTTTGAGTTTGAGGTAGTGTTTTATTATCAAATATGTTAGCAAGTATGGGAATATAATTCAATAAGCATCTGGCCTAGTCATAAAATAAGCATCTGTCTTATGTTTACAATTTAGAATATTTGATTCATTCAAGCCAAGTTCACAAGTTTAGATGTTTATCTGCTCTCTGGTTGGATGCACCTGACTTCTGGAGTTGGGATATAAATCAGGGGGGAACAAACTTCACCATCCTCATACATTCATCCCTCATTGGCCTTTAAAATGTGCAAATAGGGCAACAATAATGGAGACAGCATGAAAATAACATCACACAGATTGTTGCTGACAAATAAAACTTAATTCTCAAATTTGCTTATCTATCTTGACTAAAATTTATCCTTTAAAAAATCACAATAATATATAATAATGCTTATTTTCCTATTGTTAAAGTAAAGCAAAGCATTATAATAAATCATTTCCTTGGTATTACACTTTATATATATCTTTTACTTATTTTTTAGGGCCACACCCATGGCATATGGAGGTTTCCAGGCTATGGGTCTGATAGAAGCTAGAGCTGCCAGCCTACGCCACAGCCACAGCAACATCAGATCCAAGCCACATCTGTGACCTACACCAGAGCTCATGGCAACACCAGATCCTTGACCCACTGAGCGAGGCCAGGGATTGAACGCGCAACCTCAGGGTTCCTAGTTGGCTTCGTTTTCACTGCATCACGAAGGGAACTCCTTTACTTTATATTTTATGGATCATAATGTAGCTTGTTCCTTGGAAGAACCCTGTTTATAGGCAGACCATATGCTATTATATGCACTGCTAGATGAAACCAGAGTCCCAGATTTTTCTGACCGTTTAATGCTACAACTAAATTGGTATCTATTAGATTGGATATAATTAAAAAATGAGACCTCAGGGAGCACTGTTCCCTCAGACTGCATTTACCATACCCATAGCATACAAACTCCTTGTATAATGTTCAGTTTTGTTCTAAACTAATTTTCTAGCCTACCACCCACTTTTGCCATATGCATCTTCCACTTAATCCAAATAAATGCATTTGCAGCTTCTCTACTTTCTCCCGTTTAAGAGTTATTATCCTTTTCCCATAGTTTTAAAACTTGTGAAAAGGTCTTCTGAAGTGCATGGCAGCCTCTACCTTGCATAAGAACTACTTATATGTCAGTCTAAACAGTAGGAAGTTAGTTCTTGGCAGAAATGAATGTTTCATTTATCTGAATACTTATTAAAGGTATTGAAAACTCTTGTGCCAAACATTATGATAAGTTTATCATAATAATTATCACAACATTAGAATTATAATATGAATTAGTTTTGCTTTACTGATGAGGAAACTGTCGCTTTTAGAGGTTTGGATCATGGCCAGGCACATGCAGCAAAATACAGGAAGCATTAGGATTTGAATTCAGGACCGTCTTAAAGTAAAATCTGCTTACTATGCTACTTACTGGTTTCCAAATTAAAGGGTGAGAACATGAATAAAACAAAGCAATAAAAGAAAATAAAATATAAAATAAATAATATGCTTCTGTTTATGTGGCCCAGATGTCCCCAAGCCTGGCACTGCAAAATGAGGTCCTATGTTCATTTTAGAGTGGAAGAGGACTCCATTCTCATCTTAAACTGTCCAGCTTGCTCTGTCCTAAGAGGAAGGAGTCTACATTTATTAGTAGGTGGGCTCACTAGGTACTAAAATGCCCAGTGTGTGAATTCCTAAGGGCCATGCCAGACATCTGGTCCTCTATTTGTTCCTACTCATATCCAGCTGCAGCCTGATCCTCGCTTTTCTATTCAAGGGTGACTGATGGTAAGATTTTAATTCAGGCTTATTAGAGAGTGGAAAATCCCACTAAGACCCTCAGCTTAGGCCATGTACTTCATAAAAGATATTTGGTCATCAGAATCTTGTTTTCCATTTACTGTAGCTGCCTTAGGAACTTCATAGGAAGTAGTGTGTTAGGGCAGGTAGGATTTTGATTCTGAACTTCATATCAAATGTCATTTAAAATTAGTCCAAACTCTCCATTATTTATAGCACTTTTTTTGAAATACATGCCTTTGAAAATTTTTCATTTTATTTTATGTTTCTGCTTTTCCTTAATTATACTCCAGCATTTCTGAGACATGACAGACAAAAAATTATATATATTTAAGTTGGAAAAGGTGATATTTTGATGTAAGTCTAGTATGTAATGACTACCACAATCAGGATGATTAACATATCATTAAGCCACATAATTACCGTGTGTGTGTGGTAGAGACACTTAAGATTTACTCTTTTAGCAAATTTCAAGTATACAATACAGTATTATTAGTATAATCACCATGCCTTACATTAGATCTTTAAAATGTATTCTATCTTATAACTGAAAGCTTGTACCCTTGACAAACATCTTCAGATCTTCCCTACACTCTAACCCCTGGAAACCAGCATTTTAATCTCTGACTTTATGATTCTGACTTACTAAGACTCCACATAGGAGCTGCCATCGTGGCTCAGTGGTTAATGAATCCGACTAGGAACCATGAGGTTGAAGGTTCGATCCCTGGCCTTGCTCAGTGGGTTAAGGATCCAGCGTTGCCGTGAGCTGTGGTGTGGTTCACAGACATGGCTCGGATCCCATGCTGCTGTGGCTTTGGCATAGGCCGGTGGCTACAGCTCTCACTAGACTTGTAGCCTGGGAACCTCCATATGCCGCGGGAGCGGCCCTAGAAAAGGCAAAAGGACAAAAAAAAAAAAAAAAAAAAAAAAAAAAAAAAGACTCCACATAAAAGTGATACCATGCACTGTTTTTCTGTGTCTGGCTTATTTCACTTATCATACATACTGTCCTCCATGTTCATCTATGATTTCCAAATGGCAGATTTTCCTTCCTTTTTTAGGATTAATAATATTCTGCTATAGTTGGGCTTTGAACAACTTGGGGGTTAGGGGTGCTGATGCTTTCCACATTTGAAAACCTCTTATAACTTAACAGTTAGCCTTCCGTATCTGTGCTTCTCACCCAAGGATTCAATCAACTGAAGATTCTGTAGTACTGTAGTATGTATTTAGTGAAAAAAATTCATGTGTAAGTGGAACCACACAGTTCAAACTCATGTCGTTCAAGGGTCAACTGACATTTGCATATAAGTATACACATATATATGTATATTTTTATACATATAACACAATATACATTTAATATATTATATGTATGTGTATATATAGATAATAAAGATGTGTAAATCCATATCTATAATCTCACAATTTCATTTTCCATTCATCATTCAACCGACTCTTAGGTTATTTCTATTATCTTGGTTATTGTGAACAATGCTTCAATGAATACAGGAGTGCAAGTATGTCTTCAAGATACGCACTTCATAACCTTTGGATATAAACTCAAAACTGGGATTGCTAGATTATATAGTAGTTCTATTCTTAATTTTGTGAGGAACCTCCATGCTATTTCCCATAATTTTTGTACTAATTTACTTCCCCACCAACAGTATACAAAGGTCCCCTTTTCCCCACATCCTTGCAAGCACTTGTTATCTCTTGTTTTTTTTTTTTTTTTTTTTTTAGTAATAGCCATCCTCCTTAACATAAGTGAGTTGACATCTCACTCTATTTTTGATGTGCATTTTCCTGGTAATGTTGAACACTTTTTCACATACTTGTTGATCATTTGTATGTTTTCTTTGGTAAAATTATTCAGTTCCTTTTTCCATTTTTATTTTTTTTATAACTTCTTTTGAGTTGTATATATTTTGGTTAAAAATCCTTGACCAGATAGATGGTTTGTAAATATTTTCTCCCACTCTGTAGGCTGCCTTTTCATATTGTTGTTCCCTTCGTTGTGCAGAAACTTTTTTAGATTGATGTAGTCCCACTTGTTTATTTTTGCTTTTGCTGCCTATGCTTTTGGTGTCATATCCAAAAAAATTATTAACAAGGCCAATATATCCATATTTTCTTAGAATTTTACAACTTCAGATCTTCTATTTAAGGCTTTAATCCATTTTTAGTTGAAATTTGTCTCTGGTATAATAAAATGATTCCATCCATCTTTGTATGTGGATATTCAAAGTTTCCAACGCTATTTACTGAAGAGACTATCCTCTCCCTATTGTGAATTCTTGGCATTTTTGTCAAAGATTACTTGTGTGTGTTTACTTCTAGGCTCTCTATTCTGTTCCATTAATCTATGATTCTATTTGTATGCCAGCTCCATACTATTTTGACTTCTATAGTTCTTAAATATATTTTGAAATAAGGTAGTATGATGTCTCCACCTTTGCTTTTCTCATTCAAGATTATGTTGGGTATTTTGGAGTCTTTCATGGTTTCATATAAATTTTAGGATTTTTTTTCTACTTGTAAAAAGTCTGGAGACCTCTTGGTAGTATTGGGTATTCTAGAAATATTAATTCTTCCAATCCTTGAACACAGAACATATTTTCATTTATTTGTATCTTTAATTTCTTCCAAAAATGTCTTACATTTTGCTGTGTACAGCTCTTTCACCTACTTTGTTAAATTTATTCCTAAGTATTTATTCTATTTTTCCAGTTTTACTGAGTTATAATTGACTATACAACACTATATAAGTTTAAGATGTATAGCATAATGATTTGACTTAAATAAATCATGAAATGATTACCACAGTAAACACCCATCATTTTATATAGATATAAAATTAAAGAAATAGAAAAACTTTTCCTTGTGATAAGTTTTAGGAATTACTATTCTTTTTGATGCTCAGTATGTTCTTTTTTAGATCTTTAAGGTATAAATTGAGGTTATTTATTTGGGTTTTTTTCCTTCATGTAGTTATTTACTGCTATAAACTTTCCTCTTACAACTTTTTTTTCCTATATTACATAAGTTTTGCTGTGCTATGTTTTCATTTTCATTTGTCTTAAGATACTTTCTGATTTCCTTTTCCATTTCTTCTTCAACCCACTGGTTGTTCAGGAGTATGTTGTTTAATTTCCACATACTTGTGAGTTTTTTAACTTTCCTGATGTTACTGACAGCTAGTTTTATACCATTGTGGCTTAAAAAAAGTACTTGATATGATTTCAATCTTAAATTTGTTAAGACTTTTTCTATGGTCTAACATAGGATCTTTGTGTACTTAAGAATGCATATCATGTAACTGAAATAGTTTATTTCTGTACTCTACATCTTAATTCACTGACCTATATGGCTATCCTATGCTAGCATCACCCTATTTTGATTATTGTACCATTGTAGTAAGTTTTAAAATCAGGAAGTATAAGCCTTCTAATTTCATTTTTCAAGATTGTTTTGACTATTTTAGTTCCCTGAGTTTCAACAGGAATTTTAGAATCAGGTTGTCAATTTCTGCAAAGAAGTCAGCTTCCAATGCCTCTAATTTTAATTCAGGGGCAAGGTAGAGTCTCTTTAGACACAGCTTGGCCTCTACACTCTCTATATCCTAAAGTTAAATAGGTTAGAGTCTCTATTCTGTAGATAGGGGCTGCGTTTAATAAGGAAACCCTTGGATTACTGGCCACAATCACCACAAAATTAGCCTCTTTGAATTGGAAGTATAAGAGGTGAATAATGCTGGCAGCCTACCCTGCCCAGTAAGATGAGGTAACTCTTGGTTGAAAGCTTAGAGGAGGGAGAGCCTGCCTTTTGGCCAGACATGCCCTGAGTATCCATCAGTTTAATTTAGGGGGAGAGGGAGTTGCCAACAAATTGTGGCTCAAATGCCACAGAATCACTGTTTTTACTGAACAGTAGATTTTTAGTAGATTATCTTCATTTTACATATGGCCTTACCAAAATTTCTAAAACCTTAAATAATTGTTCTTTTATAGTTTTAGTCACCTTTGTTTCACTGAGAGTAGGTTTGTATATCTCCTCACTCTGCCATTCTGGAAGTTATCATTCTCTTCAATTTTGAGATGATATAACAGAGTTTTAATCGAGATATCTAACTTTAAAATTCATGTTTTTTACTAGTCAAATAGAGTTTCAATGTCATATATACAGAAAGGGCCCATGCTAGGGAGAGTGTATGACTTCATATGCTTTATAACAGCCAGTTTTGTTTAACTAAGGATATCAGGAAGGCTCTGGAGTGTCCCATATTGCTTGTATTGATGTTTCACTGATAGGCATGTAATATAAGTTTTGGTTAGCCACATATATGGGTAAGTTATATAGGGAATATCATGGGTTTCTGCATATTAAAATGAGACACAAGGAAGATAACAACCTATATTCTATTTTTATATATTATGGGAGGAATATGATTCCCATATTCCCCTCAGAGATGACAACCCATGAGGAGGCATATTAGGTCAGAATGATAGAGGAGAAAGATTGGAAATGACTTTGATGACATTAACTCTGAGTTTCCCTTAACTCTTAACAGGATATAATAAATTGCCAGTAAATATGCCAATAGATTTATTATTTGGCTACAAGTGATTTGTCCATTACTTGTAGCCAAAACATTTTGATAAAGTCAAGGAAACATTTTCAGTATATCCATGCTTGATGGAAACATCATAACCATCAGGAATAAAACAAGGTCATAAATTATGAGGAGAAAAGATTTAAAGGAACTATAGTAAGGGAGAAGGTAAAATGATAGGTAGGAAACACAAATGTGAGATCTCTAAAGAACATGTTAGAGAAGTCTGTCATTATCAAAAGGACACAAAAAACTGATTAGAGGATTTTGGACAAAGAAGGGCATTCAGATTTACTTTTTGATGATACAGTTCTGGCAGAAATGTGGAGAATTATTTGCAATATAGAAACAGTGTGTGTGTGCAAATAGAGCAACATAAGGTAAAGGAATAGAGCAACATAAGGCAAAGGAGCAACATAAGGTAAAGGAATAGAGCAACATAAGGTAAAGGAATAGAGCAACATAAGGTAAAGGAATAGAGCAACATAAGGTAAAGGAATAGAGCAACATAAGGCAAAGGAGACTTAACTGTAACTGGGATTTTGAAATATGTAGAAGTAGAGCAAAGATGTCTAAGCAGTAACTACAATACGACTTTTGCTGGATCAATGGAGTTGATGTTGAAGAGAGTCAAGAATAACAGTTATGTTCTGTTCTTGCAGCAGAGTAAATAATGATACTATTTATTAAGACAGTAAACAATGGAAGAAGACCACAGAGCAGAATAGGGGATTGTGAGTTAAGTGAAGAATGTTACGATATGCATAGGAAGGTCTATATAAAATCAGATTCTCTACATCTGGGTGGCAATTAAAGCAATGCAGAAGAATGAGATGGTTAAGAGCTTAGAGTTAAGCCCTGAAGAATGCTAACACCTGGTTTTATAGAAAAAGACAAGAAAGGAAACATTAAGAAAGGTAGAAGCCGAAAAGATTACTGTGATAGCGAAAAGAAAATATGCTTTAAAAGAAGAGTGGAGAAGAATTGTGATCACAGTAGTTCATGTTATTGAAAGGTTAAATTATAAAAATGAGACTGCACTTCAAAGTGGATGGAGATTTGGAAATAGAAAAATAAGTTATTTAATTTGGCGGAACTGTAGAATTTCCAAATTCTAAGTTTATCTTTAGAACAACAGATGCTTTTATATCATAGTTTGAAATAAAAAATAAAAAAGTACCTGTGGGGCAGAACGAACTAAATATACATTACACTCATCAAAAATGTCTATAATATCTAAAGTTTATCATAAATATTTTAGTATTGCCACAAAAAAGCATAAACTCAATCCCTAAAAATGCTGAAAACACGTGCTTCTCCAAATTAAGAGTACCCAGAGGATTCCATAACTGTAATTCTGGCATTTGCGAAAGATTTTACGTTGTTATTTACTGCATGATCAAATGAAAATGTGAATCTGTCATAAAAAACTCATATCTGGAACTGAGAATGCATCTCATTAAGAAAGTACTTCCCTACACAATAGTGCTCATACAATCTGAATCCTTGAAAGAACTTAATTTGAAAATATGGTTTTAATAAACAACATAGTTTTTCTAATTTTATTTTATTTACTTATTTTTTTGTCTTTTTGCCTTTTCTAGGGCCGTACCCACAGCATATGGAGGTTCCCAGGCTAGGGGTTGAATTGGAGCTGTAGCTGCCGGCCTATGCCAGAGCCATAGCAGCACAGGATCTGAGCCACGTCTGCAACCCACACCATAGCTCATGGCAACGCCGGATCCTTAACCCACTGAGCAAGGCCAGGGATCGAACCTTCAACCTCATGGTTCCTAGTCGGAGTCATTAACCACTAAGCCACGACAGGAACTCCTGTTTTCCTAATTTTAGAGTATAGCTAAAATTCACTAAATGCAGTGGGCTATACTGATTTTTTTAAACTACTTTAAAATTTTCTATCAAGTGGAAATAACCGAGTTTTACAGACAAGAATTTAATACCGGGGTTTGCTAATGAAAAGTCATGGACTTAAGGAAGTTTGGAGGAGTTTGTTAGATTGATCAAACATGTGGGTGGTAGATGTGACTCTGCTATCTTGCAGTACAGGGGGAAAAATAATGGCTGTGGTAGCTTGCAAAAATATATGCACAACCCCAGTTATTCTCTAATCAATTACTGTGTGAGCAATTTTTAAATGTCTTTCTCATGATGTCATCACAGATATTTGAACATCTACCCCAAACTTATCTTATGAAAAATTTTCATTGTTGAATTTTTTGAATGAGTAAAATCTTCACTGGATCAGTTAGATATTGCTTTAAAAATGCCCTTCACAAACACAACCTCTCCTATCCACACATCAAAAACAAAAAATTTTTCTATGGAGTTCCTGTTGTGTCTTAGCAGGTTAAGAAGCCAACTAGTATTCATGAAGATGTGGGTTTGATTCCTGGCCTTGCTCAGTGGGTTAAGGATCTGGCATTGCCATGAGCTGTGGCATAGATCACAGATGTACCTCGGATTTGGCGTTACTGTGGCAGTGGTGTAGGGTGGTAGCTGCAACTCCAATTAGACCCCTAGCCTGGAAACTTCCAAGTGCTGCAGATGTGACCCTAAAAAGCAAAAAGAAAAAAAAGAATAACTTTATCATATGAGTATTGTGGAGACTAGATATGTTGTATTTGTAAAAAGATAAAATAATTCATCACATGTAGTAAATAAACAATATACATTAGATATATATTAAAGTATAAATGGGATATACATATACATTTTTTAGCTATTCAAGTGTTTTAGTTTCCTTAATTTTTATATAAGGTGTCAAAGTAAGTTTAGATAATGTGTGTTAGTGAATGTGTATATAACTATGTGTCTATTAATATATATATATTTTGATAAATATGAAATAAAATCATTGGTCAAATGAATGGTTTTGACATATTTTATGTTCAATGTGTGCATGGGATGAATCTTTCAGTTTCCAGGCACCATTTCTTCCTATTTAGACCCAGGAAACATCTCGTATTCTTCATTGTCAATTGTAGTGGCTAATGTCACATCTCCTACCATGAAGAGTAAGGCTATTATTACTCCCAATGCCCTGGCTCTTTGGAAATCATTTGTATAAAACCAATCCAGATCTTCTTGCTTCTGCATTCCTTAGAAACTTTTATTTTTTTCTAAAAATGCTGTTTACCATATTACTCATGATATTGCATCATCATTTGAACAGTCAATTATTAACAGCTTTCAATGATTCCCTAATGACTACAAATGTGCTTTGTTGATTACACCCACAAATCTTACCCAAATGTGCAGGGAAACACAAATCATAATTTTCTTTCTGGACATGTTAAGTACCATTTGAAGTATTATATTCATCTTTTTAAAAAATTCTTCATTTTAGTTGATTTACAATGTTGTCAATTTCTCCAGTACAGAAAAGTGACCCTATATATATATATATATATACTATTTTTCTCATATTATCTTCCACTACATTCCATCAAAAGTGACTGAATATAGTTCCCAGTACTATACAGTAGGACCTCATTGCTTATCCATTCTAAATGTAATAGTTTGCATCTACTAAACTCAAACTTTCAACCCACACCACTCATTCCCCCTCCCCCTTGGCAATCACAAATCTGTTCTACATGTCTATGAGTCTGTTTATGTTCTGTAGATAGATTCATCTGTACCATATTTTAGACTCCACATGTGATGTCATATGGTATTTGTCTTTCTCTGATTTACTTCACTTGGTATGTGAATCTCTAGTTCCATCCATGTGGCTGCACATGGCATTAGTTTGTTCCTTTTTTATGGCTATATAGTATTCTATTGTGTATAAGTACCACATCCTCTTAATCCACTCAAATGTCAATGGACATTTAAACTGTTTCCATGTCATGGCTATTATGAAGTGTTGTGATGAACGTACAGGTTCATGTGATATTTCTGAATGAAAGTTTTGTCTGGATATATGCCCAAGAGTGGCACTGCTGGATCATATGGTAGTTCTAAATTTAGTTTTCTAAGGAACCTCCATACTATTTTCCATAGTGGTTGTACCAATTTACATTCCCACCAGCTGTGTAGGAGGGCTCCATTTTCTCCATATCACCTTCAGAATTTGTTATTTGTAGACATAGTAATGATAGCCATTCTGAAGAGTAGAGGAGGTACCTCATTGTAGTTTGAGTTGCATTTCTAATAATGAGTGATGTTGAGCATTTTTTTGTGTGCCCGTTAGCTCTTTGTAGGTTTTCTTTGGAAAAGTGTCTATTTAGGTCTTTTGGGCATTTTTTGATTCAATTGTTCGTTTTTTCTTTGCTACCGAGTTATTAGTTCTTTGTATATTTTGGAGATTAAGCCCTTGTCAACTGAATTGTTTACAAACTTTTTCTCCTATTCTGTAGGTTGTCTTTACTTTTTTATTGTTTCCTTTGCCTTGCAAAACCTTGTAAGTTAGATTAGGTCCCATTGGTTTATTTTTGTTTCTATTTCTATTGCTTTGGGAGACTGACCTAAGAAAACATTTGTGCAGTTCATGTCAGAGAAAGTTCTGCCTTTGTTCTGTTCCAGGAGTTTTATGGTGTTTTATCTTATATTTAAGTCTTTAAGCCATTTTGAGTTTATTCCTGTGCATGGTGTAAGGGTGTTCTAGTTTCACCAATGAAACTAGACGTGTTCTAGTTCCACCAATGAGACACAGCATGTGTTCTAGTTTCATTGATTTACATGCAGCTGTTCAGTTTTCCCAGCACCATTTGCTGAAGAGACTGGATTTTTCCCCCCATTTTAAATTCTTGCCTCCTTTGTCAAAGATAAATTGACTATAGGTGTCTGGGTTTATATCTAGGCTCTCTATTCTGTTCCATTGAGGCGTATGTCTGTTTTTGTACCCATACCACACCATCTTGATTACTGTAGCTTAGTAATATTGTCTGAAGTCTGGAAGAGTTATGCCTCCTGCTTGGTTTTTCTCCTTAGGATTGCTTTGGCATTTCTCGGTCTTATATGATTCTATACAAGTTTTCAGATTGTTTGTTCTAGTTCTGTGAAAAAATGTCATGGGTAATTTAATAGAGATCACATTAAATCTGTAGATTGCTTTGGGAAGTATTCTCATTTTAGTGATATTAAATCATCCAATCTAGAATCATGGGATAGTTTTCCATTTCTTTGAATTCCCTTTAATTTTCTTGATTAATGTTTTATAGTTCTCAGAGTATAAGTATTTCACCTCTTTGGTCAGGTTTATTTCTAGGTATTTAATTTTTGGGGGGTGTGACTTTAAAAGGTTATTGTTCTTTATATTATTTTTCTAATATTTCATTGTTAATATACAGAAATGCAACCAATTTCTGAATGTTAATCTTGTATCCTGCTACTTTTCGGAATTTGTTGATCAGTTTGAACATGTTTTATGTGGAGTCCTTAGGGTTTTCTATATAGAGTATCATGTCACCTGCATATAGTGACAATGTTACCTTTTCTCTTAAAATTTGGATACCTTCTATTTCTTTTGTTTGTCTGATTGATATAGCTAGGATTTCCAATAACATGCTTAATAGAAGTGGTTAAAGTAGGCATCCTTGTCTTGTTCTAGAATTTAGCAGGAAGGCTTTTAGCATTTCTCCACTGAGTATTACATTGGCTGTGGGTTTGTCATACATGACTTTTATTATGTTAAAATATTCTCCCTCTATACCATCTTTGGTAAGAGTTTTTATCATGAATAGATGTTGGATTCTATCAAATTCTTTTTCTGCATCTATTGAGATGATCACGTGGTTTTTGACTTTTTTTGTGTGAATGTGGTGTATGACATTGATTGATTTGTGTATGGTGAACCAACCTTGTGAACTTGGGATGAATCCCACTTGGTCATGGTGTATGTTTTTTAATGTGTTGTTGGATTCGGTTTGCCCTTCATCTTCTAACATTCATCTTCAAATTATGACTTCTCCTGAAATCTTTGAGCACTAAATTCTTGAAATATGATTTCTTTTCATGTTAACTGCAAACCTAACCTTCTATACAGTGTTGTCAGTAGGGTGGATAGGCAAGGGTCCTATGGGTAAAAGTTCCATTTATACAAGGAATATATACCTCTAGGTTTTATAACTTAAGATTTATTAATTGAAACATGAAAGGATATGAATGAGAACTGTCTTTTAACACTGATGAGCAACAATCTTGAAAAACTCAGAGATTGCCAAAGCCAATCCCTAAAGGACTATCTTAACTAGTGGAGTGATTGCCCTTGATGCCAGTGCACATGATGAAGAACACATGCTATCAACCCAACTGCCCTTGGGTGTTGTAGAACATGGGTGGCACCATGGTTAGAACATTGTCAGATGAGACCTAATGCACTGGTTTTACATGGCTCTGGCCCAAAACTCATCAGACCACTGGTAGTTCAAAGTCTTGAACTTTTCCTGTGTCTGCTGTAACAAACTCACTCAGATCAGCATGTTAGTACCATCCTCTAGCCCCATCTCATTCAATCCCATGATGGAAATATGACCTTAGTCACTAAGTGTGGCCCACTTACCATACTGCCCTCCTGGACCAGGGACCATCCACAGGATCCTGGGATGACCTTATCAACTTGAGTCAGAGCTTTTGGGGCATCTGGTAGACCCCATGCTTGGGGGGAAAAAAAAGGATGGAGTTTTCCCCAAGGAAGGAAACAAAGACATTGGCTCACGTAACCCTGTCTGGATAGCATTGCCAAGAAAAGGCAATCCCAATCACCAGAGAAAAATTCTGAGATAGGCTTCCAAAGATCAGAATTCACACAAGACAAGATCCAGGCTAGGAGTGCCCTGCCAGATGGCACTGGAAGGAACCACAAAGGGCAGCTCCTCCTTGTCCCCCAGCCCACAATCAGGCCTGGGCAAGAGTGCTGCCTATCTTTGACCTATAGAGTAGAGATTTATTGAGAAAGAATCTATTGACAAAATTTAAGAACAAAACATACAACAAAACAAGGTTCTGCTTCCTCCTCAAGCCAAGTGAGGGTAGCTCTAAGAGAACCCCTTAGAAATGGGAGATATATTTAATATGAGGAGCCTGAAATCTTACAAGTCAGTGAGCTCTTCAGGTGATTCTAATCCATGATAAAGCTTGGGAACTGCTAAGGAAAGGACCGCTGTGATTCCTATTTTCAAATATTTAGATTCCGTAAGGTCATATTTCAGAGGAAGAAATGTTTTAGACTACCTCCTCCTGGTTGTTTTCATTTATTTTTTATTTTTTTAGGGACATACCTCTGGCATATGTTCCATATCTGGTAGACACACCTCTACCAGATGTTCCTAGGCTAGGGGTTGAATTGGAGTTGCAGCTGCTACAGCTGGCAGCCCACACAACAGTCACAGCAACATTGGATCCAAGCCATGTCTGAGACCTATACCACAGCTCACAGCAATGCTGGATCCTTAACCCACCAAGCAGGGCCAGAGATAGAACCCACATCCTCCTGAATACCAATCGGGTTTGTTCCTCCTGAGCCACAATGAGAACTCCTCCTGGTTGTTTTAGACTACCTTTTCCTGGTATCAGTAAACATTTCAATCCTTTAAATCCCTTCTCTGATTTCATGCTTTACCAAGCAACTATATCAGTTAAAAGGCTACAACCGGAATTTAACAAAAATTTCCAATTCGAACAAAAGTAAAAACAGAAAAAAAAGGTATTATCAAATAAATAGATGAAAGGATGATATAGAAAGGGGCATTTTTCAGAGTTAATTCAGTGCCTCAATGACACTCTCAATTGCCAAAATTATTACCATGTTTTCTTTTTCATTTTCACCTTTGTTCTTATGTTTATAAAATGGTTCCAGCATCCTAAGCATCACACATAACTACAGAAGCAACCCTGTGTACATATTTTAAACAAGTTTCACAGCTGAATTCCAGCTCTCATTGGTCAGAACTGTATCAGAGAACCAAGCCTAACACATTACTGGCATGGACATTTCAATTACCACAATTGGCTTAAAACAATTAGGAATTATTTTCAGAACTGTGTTGAGAAGGGTTGGCAAGTATTAATCAACTTGGCATACGCCAATTTCTTGCAGTTAATCTCTAAGCACCCATCTCTTATTGGTTCTATGTCTCTTATTGAAATCTGTCTAGTATGCTTTATGTCATAGATATTCACTAAATTAAATTTTATTCATTGTAAATTACATTGTAAATATCATCCCTACTAACCCCTACCTCACTTCATGATAACATTAAAAAACGCATATAAAATACATTTCACATCAGGATATATTAGCTCTGATATAATGATATTATATTTGGATATATTATGTGATATTAATTTGGATAGACTATGAATTAAAAAGTGACGGTATAGTTAATATATAACTATAAAATGGGCTTTTCATCAAAAGCAAATATTCTAGGCTGGTTCCTTTCTAGCTGCATATTCATGCCTTTATATGTGAGAAACAATGGATAGGCCTCAAAACAAACATTACCACTAAAGATGAATATCACTATGTTTTAATTAGAAAAAGTAAATTGGTTTGCTGACATCTCATTCAAAAGATTTCCATTTTCTTTCTGATACTGAGATAAAATCCTGTGCTGATACATAATAACATCTGTTAATTATTAGGAAAATTATATATTTCATTTGCATTTTATTATTCAGAAATTCACTGCTGGCAGTTCAAAAAGCTATTTTTTAGAGAATTCATTGAGCGATTTTTCATTAAGAGTCACTATTTAAATCCACTACTTAATGTGTAAAATTAAATCTATTAAATGACACTAATAATTTTAATAAATATTTTATAAAGTAAATTAACTTGGTAACCTACTGTAGTATTCATGAATGCATTATTCACAGAACTAGAATAAATAATTATAAAATTTGTATGAAAATGCAAAAGACCCACAATAGCCAAAATAATCTTGAGAAAGAAGAACAGAGCTGGAGATGTCATTTTTTTCTGGTAAGAAAATGGAATTTAATATTATATATTGACAATTAATAAATGGCTAATGAAACATGATTGTTTAAATGGATGAATGAATGAATGAATGAATTAAAAGTGACTAATGGTATGATACTGAAAATTTTCAAAAGCACATTTGTTTTAACTTTAAATGACTTAAGCTAAAGACACTTAAAGGATAATAACCAGAATCAGTTTGGGTAACACCGGTAAAAAATAAAATTAAAAAAAAGTAGAAATTAATCACTCAGCTTGTTATTTTTAATAATTTGCTTGTGTAAATCAGTTGATGTTATAAACCAATTTCTACTGTACATAAGTGTTATGCAGAGATAGGTCACACAAGGTTATGACTGATGCTGAAGTCAGTATTAAAGGGATCCTGAAAGGGTTTTTTTTTTTTTGGTTCTGGACTATCTAGGCATAATTTGAATCCTGGGAATGGTATTATTAAGTATAAAAGTCAATGAGTTTCCTTTTGGAATTATAAAGCATTTCAGAATTAAAGTTTTTGTAATCTAGAAGGATATTTTAAATGTCCCAATGCTTCCTTCCAGTTTCATTGAGCTGCAATTGACATACAGCACTGTACAAGTTTAAGGTGTGTAGCATAATGATTTGACTTACATATGTCATGAAATATTTACCCCAGTAAATTTAGTGAACATGCATCATCTTATACAGACACAAAAATGAAAAAAAAATAGAAAAATATTTTTTTCTTGTGATAACTCAGGATTTGCTCTCTTAGCAATTTTCATACATAACACACAGCAGTGTTAATTATATTCATGTTGTACATTTTGTCCCTAGTACTTATTTATCTTACAACTTTATCTTATAACTGAAAGTTTGCACCTTTTAACTACCTTTATCCAATTCCCCTCCATAAGACCACCATCAGTAATCACAAATTTGATTTATTTTTCTATGAGTTTGTTTTTGAAGTATAATTGATCTAAAACACTATGTTAGTTCCAGGTACACCAGACAGTGATTTTATATTTCTATATATTATAAAACAATCACTATGTATCTAGTTACCATGTGTCAGCATATGAAGCTATGGCATTATTATTGACCATATTCTCCACACTGAACAGTTCATACTTGTGACTCATTTATTTTGTAACTGGAAATCTGTACCTCTTAAATACTCCATATCAGGTTTAATTCACTGACTTCAACTGGTCCTTAAAGAGTGATGAAGAAGAGGATGAAAAGATATAACCTCATTAATGAAGAAGCATTCAGGGATTACAGAAATTTATTCAGGACTTCTTCCCACATTAGTTTGTCAGTTAGTTCTGAGAAAGTCGTATTTATGCTCTTTCATCCAGATCTGTCAGAATTTGAACCCCTTCCCAAGGGGTTCAATGGTAATTTTTTGATTTCATATGTTTTGTTTTGTTTCTTAGCACAGGATGAGAGAAGGCAGAATCACTGGTTGATGGAATCTAATAATCATTTACCTAAAGCTGATCTGAACCAGATTTAGCTGTTCTTACTCTGCTCATCAAGATACAATTTGGGGGCTTTGGCTGCAGATCACTTTTTTCTTTAATAAATGGTTATAATTTCAATGACCTCTTCTTAAACCTACTTATCCACTTACATACAAAATTGCAAGAAATTAAGCCTGAGATTTTTCCAATCTATTTCTTGAAACTAGAATTATTCCCATTGTGACATGAATCAGAGTGTGGTTATCATCATTTAAACATACCAAGTTGAACAATTATTTTTACAACCCCATAATTCTGATTTGTTTCCACCCTTGACTTCTCAACATTAGTTAGGGGGGGAAAAAGAGTAAAATGAACAAATGACATATTTTTTTTTCTCTTTTCCATTTAACAAATGGAAGTAAAAAGAAGTATAACTGAATAACCGTGATACACATCTGCCATTTTGGATAAATTTAGAAAATTTATTCATTCATTGTTTCATTCACTCATTCAAATATTTTTAGAGTGCTTAATATGAACCTGGCATTATTGTAGGCACTGGGGATATCACATACATAAGAAAAACCTCTGCCATTGTAAAATTTATATAACAGTGAGTGGATATTCAAGATAACTTGTAAGCAAAAAATATTTCAGATAAGAATAACTAACATGGATAAAATGAGACAAAATAATGCATGAAAGTACAAGTTGTATGGTGAGGTGTAAAGGGGGCGTGAGGAATATCTATAATTAGAACTGTCAGCAAAAGCCAAACTGAGGTTACAACATTTGAATTAATATAGATCTAACCTCAAAATCAGTACTATAATAAAATGTCACTGAAAAAATTTTATTTCAAATCAAGTCTGGGAGTTCCCTTGTGGCCTAGTGGTTAAGGATCTGGTGTTGTCATTACTGTGTCATGGTTTGATCCCTGGCCCAGGAGCTTTATGCCAGGGGTGCAGCCAAAAAAAAAAAAAAAAAAAAAAAATCAAGTCATGTTTCAATAATTTTATGAAGTACATTAAAAAGCAAGTATCACCTGCTTTATGAGAGAGAAATGAGGAAAACCTTTAAATTTATATTTATGTATGGAGAGTATTATCTATATTATTAAATATACTAAGTGGATAACTAATATAATTTAAAACTATAATGATATAAAATATAATGTGTTTTTCTTTTTCTTTGGTTCACTTCTTTATCACCTATGATGTCAAAATTATGAAATGACAGAGTCCCAAGAAGAGTTATAAGCTTGTATATTAAAGAGAGCTGATGTATCCAAAATGTTTGGAAACTTTGACTACAGGGAGAGGGCTGGTATAGGCAGAAATATGAATCTCTTGATATCATAAGAATCTAAGTATTCTTTCTCTACACACACACACACACACACACATTTTTGGCCCCAGCCATGGGATGTGGAAGTTCCCAGGTCAGGGACTGAAATCACACCACAGCAGTTGCCTGAGCCAGAGCAGTGGTGAAACTGAATCCTTAACCCACTGCAACAAAAAGGGAACTCCCATTTTGTACATTTATTTTATTTTATTTTATTTTATTGTCTTTTTTGCCATTTCTCGGGCCGCTCTCACGGCATATGGAGGTTCCCGGGCTAGGGGTCGAATCGGAGCTGTAGCCACTGGCCTACACCAGAGCCACAGCAACGCAGGATCCGAGCCGCGTCTGCAACCTACACCAAAGCTCACGGCAAGGGCAGGGACCGAACCCGCAACCTCATGGTTCCTAGTCGGATTCGTTAACCACTGCGCCACTACAGGAACTCCCTGTACTTTTTTTTTTTAAATGAAAGGCGAGTTTCTTAATTTTAACTGGTCTTTCTATCTCAAGTATTGTTCATTTCTATTTCATTCTCTATAGCTTCCTTATTGATCTACCAAAACATACAAATATAACATTGAAAAGTGTGACCATATAAATTCCATGCCTAAAATGCTTCCAAGACTCCTGTTACCTTGTCAGTGCTCTTCAACATTTTTCACTGATATGTTCCAAATTTCATTGGACAGAGTTTGGGGATCAAAATTTAAATGTATAATTGAGCACATTTTGAAAGTGAGAAGGCAATTTCCAAGAGGACTTTAAACATTTTATCCTCCCATCATGAATGTCCACATCCATGCCAAAACTGAGTATTGACAATCTTTTTGAAATCTAATAGATATGTAGTAGTATCTCATTGAGATTTTACTTTGCATTTGTCCAATGACTAACAATGCTGACCACATGTTCATGTGCTTATTTGGCATGTATATATCTTATCTTGTGAACTATTTTCATATCTTTTGACTAATTTTTAATTTGGTTGTTTTTTACTTAATATTTTAAAATAAATTTTATTGGAGTACAGTTTACTTACAAAGTAGTGTTAGTTCCAGATGTACAGCAAAGTAAAGCAGTTATATACATGTATATATACACACACACATACACACATAATACACATTATATATATACATATATGTCTTTTTGTGTGTATATATGTATCGATTTATTTTCCCATATAAGTTATTACACAGTATTGAGTAGATTTCCCTGTCCTATACAGTAGGTCCTTGTTATCTATTTTACATACAGTAGTGTGTATATGTCAATCCCAATCTCCTCATTTATCCCTCCCCTCACATTTTCCCTTTGGTAACCATAAATTTGGTTTCAAAATCTTTGTTTGTTTTCTAAGTACTTTTGTATCATTTTTTATTAGAGTCCACATATTAGTGACCTCATATGATATTTGTCTTCCTCTGTCTGACTTACTCCACTTAGTATGATAATTTTTAGGTTCATCCATGTTGCTGCAGATGGCATTGTTTCATTCTGTTTTAATGGCTGAATAATATTCCACTGTATATATATTCCACATCTCCTTTACCCATTTCTCTGTTGATGGACATTTAAGTTGCTTCCATTTAGGTCTTGGCTTTTGTAAATAGTGCTGTGATTAACATTGGGGTGCATTATCTTTTTGAATTATTTATTTATTTTTTCTGGATATATGCTCAGGAGTGGGACTGCTGGATCTACAGTAGTTCTATATTTAGTTTTTTAAGGAACCTCCATACTCTTTTCCATAGTGGCTGCACTAGATTATATTCCCACCAATACAATTTTCTCCACACCCTCTCCAGCATTTATTGTTTGTAGACATTCTAATGTTGGCCACACTGACTGGGGTGAGGTGATACCTCAATGTAGGACATATTACCATTTACTATAACATCAAAGAGAATAAAATACCTAGGAACAAACCTACCTAGAGAGGCAAAAGACCTGCACTCTGAAAACTCTAAGACACTGATGAAGGAAATCAGAATTTGGTTGTGTTTTTATTACTGAATTGTAGAAGTTATTATATATTTTGAATGCAAGTACTTCGTCAAATGAATTGCAGACATTTTCTCCCAGTCTGTAGTTTGCCTTTTCACTCTTCTATTAAATAATTGTGTACTTTAAGGCTAAGAAGATATTTCTTGTAGAAGTTTTTTACTTATAGTCTATGATGCACATCAAAGTAATTTATACATATTGTGTGAGGTACAGAGAGTGAGGTTCTCTTTTTTTACTACAATGAGAACAAATTGTTCTACCATCATGTATTTTGAAAATATTTTTATTTCTCTATTAAATCATTTTCATGCCATGTATGAAAATAAAATGACTGTGTAAATGTGAATCAACTTCTGATACCATTCTCTTCCATTAATCTAGTTGTCTATTTTTATGTTAATACCTCACTTTGGTAAATGTAGATATATGCAAATTTTGATTTCTGATAGTGTTAACTCCTCCAACATTATCTTTCTTTTTCACACTGCTTTGTCTAGTCTAAATCCTTTGTGATTCAACATACATTTTCTAATGCGTTGGTTGGTTTTTACAAGTAATATGTCAGCATTTTTATTAATATTGCATCAAATCTATAGATCAACTCCAATGAATTGGCAGGAAAAAAGATACTCAATGCTCCATACCATTATCCTGGTGTAGATTCCTATTCATTTAAGTGTTTTTAAATTTCCTGAATGTAGCTGCATTCATTTGCATGCTACAAATTATGATATGATGTATATTCAATGCAAAACTTTTTTCCTACTTTCAAATTTTTCTTTTTTTTTTTGATTGGTATGTGTACATAGTATGCTTAGTTGGCAAATGTATTGATTGGCATTGTCCAGCTAACTCTTTGCTACTTATTTCTAATATGTAATTTTCTGTGTATAATTCTTAAACAAACTCTAATAAATTTATATCTTAACTATATACTTTTAAAACATTAATGCTGATATTATAACTGATACACACACACACACACACACACACACACAAATTAACTTGCTATTTTATCTCTTTGCTAAATGTTTTTACTGGCACATTTTTTTTTTCCTTATTGCATTTCTTGTTTTTTGTTCTTTAGGATGTTCTACTACATGATTATGTCCTCTGTGAATACAGGTAACTATGTCTTCCTATTGAATTTGTATAACTTTTTAAATTCTTTCTCTTGAGTTACTGTACTAGCCAGGACCTCCAGTTTGAATGGAATTGATAAACAGACATGTATGCCTTGTTCGCAATCTTAAAGGGAAAGTTTTCAGATTTTAACATGTTTTTAACATGTTTCTGATATTAGCTATAGCTTTTTCTTTTGCCTTGTTTTTTGTAGATGCACTTCTCCAAATTGAGGAATTTTCTTATTTTATTGCTAGAATTTCAATAGTGTATTAGATTTGTTAGACACTTTCTACATTTTTTCCTTTTTTTTTTCTTTTGGGCCGCAACTGGGGCATATGGAAGTTCCCAGGCTAGGGCTGAATTGCAGCTGCAGCTGCCAGCCTACTCCGTAGACACATCAATGCCAGATTTGAGCTATGTCGGCAAACTACACCTCAGCTCACGGCAATGCAGGATCCTTAACCCACTGAGTGGGCCAGGAATCAAATCCTCATGGATACTAGTCAGGTTCCTTACCATTGAACCACAGCAGGAACTCTGACACTTTCTACATTTATTGATACAACAATATGATTTTGTTTCTCCTTTAATGAATATGATAAATCATATTGTGTGATTTTGAACTTCAAAAGGGTGGCATTCCTGGGATAAGCAAAATTTGGTCAATATGTGTTAACATATCTGGAGTTTGCTGAGTAAATTTTGCTAACATATGTTTATGATTTATAGCAGCTGCATTTGGGTTGTCTGAAAAATAAAATTTTATTGGAACTTAACCAGGTCAATTCATTTACCTGTACTGTTTTTACACTACTATGGAAGAGTTGAGCAGCTTCAACAGAGATGCTGTGTCCCTCAAAATAAAAAAAAATTTACTCTCTGAGACTTTAAAGAAAATATTTGCTTACTCCATGCCAATATTAATAAATTATAATAGTGTGTAGTTTCTGTTGGACTTCAAGGCCCCTTCAAGGAGACAGAACCCAAAACCTCTGGTCAAGACAACAATTACCAGACCCATATCATTGCCCCAACCCTTTCACTAAAATGCCCTCTACCCCACCTTGAGCAACCTGGCCTACTACTTCCTATCCCCTACTAGGAAAGACATCACTCCTCTCCTCACCCACCTCATAGAGGAATTATATGCCCCCAACCAACCAGCAAGTGTATCTTAAGACTCCTCTTTTCCCATCCAATCAGCACGTATAAACTTACAGATTGCCACATACTTATTCTATAAATGACTGAGGTGGGATTGTTGACATTTCCCGCTGTAATCTCAGTTTGTTTCCTTATCAGTTCACTTCTCATATTGTGACATTATTTGAAGCTTTGTTACCACATTCAAATATTTTCAGAATTGTTGTATTCATGATTAATTCTACTTTTATCAATGTAAAATACCTGTTTTATTTCTGCTAATCTTTCTTATTCTGGAATTGACTTTATTATTAATATAGCCACTCCATTTTTTTATGATGGGTGTTTTCTATATAGTTTTTCATTTTCCTTTGAATCTATATGTGTTTTTACAATCAGTTTGTCTCTTATAAATACAATAAATACTGGAGAGAGTGCAGTTTTGCTGGCACTAAATTTTCAGTCTTTCATTGTTTAGAAATGTCTTTATTTGGGAGTTCCACATGTGGCTCAGTGGTAATGAACCCAACTAGTGTCCATGAGGATTTGGGTTCAATCCCTGGCCTTGCTCAGTGGGTTGACAATAGAATCCTACATTGTATGAGCTGTGGTGTAGGTTACAGACATGGCTCAAATCTGGTGTTCCTGTGGCTGTGATGTAGACTGACAGCTGCAGCTCCAATTCAACCCCTGGCCTGGGAACTTACATAAAAAGAAGACACAGCCCTAAAAAAGCAAAAACAAAAAAAGAAGAAGAGGAAATGTCTTTATTTCCCTGCATTTTCTCTATATTTATGTTGGATATATAATTATCAAAGATTTTTAAATAAACACTTTTTATCAAAACATTTATACTTTATGTTGTTACCCTAAATGTAGTATGTTTTTTTCCCTTAGTTCTTTTAAAGTTTTTGTATTTATTATTCATTTTGGCAATTTGACTGTAAAGGACATTAATGTTCATTTCATTATGTATATTCTGCTTTAAGTTAATTGAGCCTCTTAAAACTGATTTATATATATATATAATTTATATATATATATATATTATATGGATATATAAGTTGTGTGTGTATATATATATATATATAATTTGAAATATTTAGCTATACATTTTTTTGCTTGCAACTTTCTCTCCTTACTGAATGCCAATTACATGCATGTGAAAATACCTGATGTTTTCTTTGAACTCTCTGAAACTCAGATTGAAGCATTCTGAAGCACTCAGTGATCCCCATTATTCATGTTCAAACATTTACTTTATAGGTTCTAATTTAAACTCATCTTTGGAAATTTCACTTTGGATATTTAATTTTTCTGTTTTAAATGTGCATTTTTTTTTTAGGTCTTTTTAGGGCATGTGTAAGTTCCCAGGATAGGGGTCGAATTAGAGCCATAAGCAAAGCTACAGGCCTACACCACAGCCACATCAATGCCAGATCCAAGCCACATCCGCGATATACACTGCTTGTGGCAACACTGGATCTTTTAACTCACTGAGTGAGGCCAGGGATTGAACCTGCATCCTTGAAGATACTAGTCAGGTTCTTAACCCACTGAGCTATAATGGGAATACCTCATCCAGTATATTTTTACAGTGTTTATTTCTCTAAGATGATTTTACATTTGTTCTTTCATTACGTTTATGACTTTTAAATATTTGAACACATTTTAATAGAGCTTTTAAAATTATTGCCTGCTAATTCCATATCTCTAATATGTGTCTATTTTAATGGACTTCTTTTCTTCTTCTTATAGGGTCCATTTCTACTTCTTCACATATCAAGTACTATTATATTGGATTTTGGACATGATGAGTGCTATGTTAATGTGTGTATAAATTGTATTATCTCTCTTGATAGAGTTTTGAGTTTTTGCATGGCAGTCAATTAAGTTATTTCCACATTAGCTTGATCTATTCAGTGGTTGTTTTTTGTTTTTTGGGTTTTTTTTTTTTTGTCTTTTTGCCATTTCTTAGGCCACTCCCCAGGCATATGGAGGTTCCCAGGGTAGGGGTTGAATCGGAGCTATAGCCGCTGGCCTACACCAGAGCCACAGCAACATGAGATCTGAGCCACATCTGCAACCTACACCACAGCTCACGGCAACGCCCAATCCTTAACCCACTGAGCAAGGTAAGGGATCGAACCAGCAAGCTCATGGTTCCTTGTCAGATTTGTTAACCACTGAGCCACGACGGGAACTCCTCAGTGGTTGTTTTTAAGTGCAATTAGAGTAAGACTAAAGTAGCCTTTATTCAAGAGATATAGCACTCCTATCCTAGAAGTCTGAGGTCTATTCAATGCCTAGCTATTCAGTGAGGACTTTTCACTTTTGCTTTTTGGAATTTGAACATTTTTCAGTTTTTGGAAATTGAGCATTTTACACACACACACACACACACACACACACACACACACACACACACCCTCCCCTCCAGCTCACAGCTCCTGGTAATTTTTCTTTCCTTAACTTTATACCACATCTGAAGCTTAGCATTTGCCAATAATTCAGGTAAAGGTCATTAGGATTTTCTTAGTTAAGGGTCCTATTTTCTAACTTGGAAATTTCTGTCACCCCAGTAGCCTTGAACTCAGTTTTCTCAGCTCTGAGACTTCTATGACTTATCCTTCCTTTCACCGTGCCACAGTCCAGATAGTGTTGGTTGTAAGTCAGGATAAACATGAACCAAATCTCTTATTTCTCTTCTACTCTGAGTCATACTCCTTCACTATCTAATGTTTAATATATGAAAATAATTACTTACTATAGTTTTGTCCAGATTTATAGTTGTTTATCATGGGGAATCTAGTCCTCTACTGGTTATTTCAACATTGACGGAAATAATATATTCTCTGGGAGGGCTTTTAACTTATCCAACAGTGTATTTTATAAGTCAAATTACTTTGACATCTCCCAGTTTATTATTATTAATTATGGCAAATGTGCATTATGAAATACCATACATTTTTATTTAAAAAGCAATATTTTATGTCCCTTTTGACAATTCTATATAGCCTTCCAAATTTCTTATGAATCAGAAGTTGTAAGAAGATCATTTATGCCTAGCTTATAGCTTTTTTTGTAAGCACTGAAATTCTAACTCATGCTTTAGCTTCAATATTAATCCCCCAAACCAAATCTGATATTTCAATGACATCAAATAGTGTATAATTAATCCTATGCAAAATGCTATTTCCTTTTTTTTTAATAATTTTTTTTATTTTCCCACTGTACAGCAAGGGGGTCAGGTTATCCTTACATGTATACATTACATTTTTTCCCCCACCCTTTCTTCTGTTTCAACATGAGTATCTAGACAAAGTTCTCAATGCTATTCAGCAGGATCTCCTTATAAATCTATTCTAAGTTGTGTCTGATAAGCCCAAGCTCCCGATCCCTCCCACTCTCTCCCCCTCCCATCAGGCAGCCACAAGTCTCTTCTCCAAGTCCATGATTTTCTTTTCTGAGGAGATATTCATTTGTGCTGGATATTATATTCCAGTTATAAGTGATATCATATGGTATTTGTCTTTGTCTTTCTGGCTCATTTCACTCAGGATGAGATTCTCTAGTTCCATCCATGTTGCTGCAAATGGCATGATGTCATCCTTTTTTATGGCTGAGTAGTATTCCATTGTGTATATATACCACCTCTTCCGAATCCAATCATCTGTCGATGGACATTTGGATTGTTTCCATGTCCTGGCTATTGTGAATAGTGCTGCAATGAACATGCGGGTGCACGTGTCTCTTTTAAGGAGAGTTTTGTCCGGATAGATGCCCAAGAGTGGGATTGCGGGGTCATATGGAAGTTCTATGTATAGATTTCTAAGGTATCTCCAAACTGTTCTCCATAGTGGCTGTACCAGTTTACATTCCCACCAGTAGTGCAGGAGGGTTCCCTTTTCTCCACAGCCCCTCCAGCACTTGTTATTTGTGGATTTATTAATGATGGCCATTCTGACTGGTGTGAGGTGGTATCTCATGGTAGTTTTGATTTGCATTTCTCTAATAATCAGCGATGTTGAGCATTTTTTCATGTGTTTGTTGGCCATCTGTAAATCTTCTATGGAGAAAGGTCTATTCAGGTCTTTTGCCCATTTTTCCATTGATTGATTGGTTTTTTTGCTGTTGAGTTGTATAAGTTGCTTATATATTCTAGAGATTAAGCCCTTGTCAGTTGCATCATTTGAAACGATTTTCTCCCATTCTGTGAGTTGTCTTTTTGTTTTCTTTTGGGTTTCCTTTGCTGTGCAAAAGCTTTTCAGTTTGATGAGGTCGCATGGGTTTATTTTTGCTCTAATTTCTATTGCTTTGGGAGACTGACCTGAGAAAATATTCATGATGTGGATGTCAGAGAGTGTTTTGCCTATGTTTTCTTCTAGGAGTTTGATGGTGTCCTGTCTTATATTTAAGTCTTTCAGCCATTTTGAGTTTATTTTTGTGCATGGTGTGAGGGTGTGTTCTAGTTTCATTGCTTTCCATGCAGCTGTCCAGGTTTCCCAGCAATGCTTGCTGAATAGACTTTCTTTTTCCCAATTGATGTTCTTGCCTCCCTTGCCAAAGATTAATTGACCATAGGTGTCAGGGTTTATTTCCAGATTCTCTATTCTGTTCCATTGGTCTGTCTGTCTGTTTTGATACCAATACCACACTGTTTTGATGACTGTGGCTTTGTAGTATTTCTTGAAGTCTGGGAGAGTTATGCCTCCTGCTTGGTTTTTGTTTCTCAGGATTGCTTTGGCGATTCTGGGTCTTTGTGGTTCCTTATGAATTTTGGGGTTGTTTGTTCTAGTTCTGTGAAAAATGTCATGGGTAATTTGATAGGGATTGCATTGAATCTGTAGATTGCTTTGGGTAGTATGGCCATTTTTACAATATTGATTTTTCCAATCCAGGAACATGGAATATCTTTCCATTTATTTACATCTTCTTTGATTTCTTTGATTAAAGTTTTATAGTTCTCGGCATATAGGTCCTTTACCTCCTTGGTCAGGTGTATTCCGAGGTATTTGATTTTGTGAGGTACAATTTTAAAAGGTATCGTATTTTTGTATTCCTTTTCTAATGTTTCATTGCTGGTATACAGAAATGCAACTGACTTCTGAATGTTAATCTTATATCCTGCTACTTTGCTGAATTTATGAATCAGTTCAAGGAGTTTTGGGGTTGAGTCCTTAGGGTTTTCTAGGTATAGTATCATGTCATCTGCATACAGTGACAGTTTGATCTCTTCTCTTCCTATATGGATGCATTTTATTTCTTTTGTTTGTCTAATTGCTGTGGCTAGGACTTCCAAAACTATGTTGAAGAGCAGTGGTGAGAGTGGGCATCCCTATCTTGTTCCTGATTTGAGTGAGAAGGCTTTCAGTTTTTCCCCATTGAGTATTATATTTGCTGTGGGTTTATCATAAATGGTTTGATTATATTCAGGAATGTTCCCTCTATACCCACTTTGGCGAGGGTCTTGATCATGAATGGATGTTGGACTTTGTCAAATGCTTTTTCTGTGTCTATTGAGATGATCATATGATTTTTGACTTTTTTTTTTGTTAATGTGGTGTATGATGTTGATTGATTTGCGTATGTTGAACCATTCTTGTGAACCTGGGATGAACCCAACCTGGTCATGGTGTATAATTTTTTTGGTATGTTGTTGGATTCGGTTGGCTAAGATTTTGTTGAGAATTTTTGCATCTATATTCATCAATGATATTGGGTGATAGTTTTCTTTTTTGGTGGTATCTTTGTCTGGTTTTGGAATGAGGGTGATGGTGGCCTCATAGAATGTCTTTGGGAGTATTCCTTCTTCTTCAACCTTTTGAAAGAGTTTAAGGAGGATGGGCACCAATTCCTCTTTATATGTTTGGTAAAATTCACCTGTGAAGCCATCTGGTCCTGGACTTTTATTTGTAGGGAGTGATTTTATGACCTCTTCAATTTCATTTCTAGTGATCGGTCTGTTCAGTTGATCTGTTTCTGCTTGATTCAGTTTTGGCAGGCTGTAAGATTTTAGAAAATTGTCCATTTCTTCCAGATTGTCAAACTTGTTGCCGTATAGTTGTTCATAGTATTCTCTTATGGTTTTTTGTATTTCTGCTGTATCCATTGTGATTTCTCCTTTTTCATTTCTACTTTTGGTTATTCGGGTTCTTTCTCTCCTCTTTTTAGTGAGTCTGGCCAGGGGTTTGTCAATTTTGTTCACCTTTTCAAAGAACCAGCTCTTGGTTTTATTAATTTTCTCTATTGTTTTTTGAGTCTCTATTTTATTGATTTCTTCTTTGATCTTTATAATTTCCTTCCTTCTGCTGACTTTAGGACTTTTTTGTTCTTCTTTTTCTAATTCGTTTAGGTGGAGGGTTAAGTTGTCAATTTGGGATCTTTCTTCTTTTTTGAGAAAGGCCTGGATTGCTATAAATTTCCCTCTGAGCACTGCTTTCGCAGCATCCCATAGATTTGGAGAGGTTGTGTCTTCATTATCATTTGTTTCAAGGTAGTTTTTAATTTCCTTCTTGATTTCCTCATTGACCCATTGGTTTTTTAGTAGCATGTTGTTTAGTCTCCATGTAGTAGGTTTTTTCTCTTTCCTTTTCCCATGGTTGATTTCTAATTTCATGGCATTGTGGTCAGAGAAGATACTTGAGATAATTTCTATGCTCCTAAATTTATTGAGATTCGCTTTGTGTCCCAATATGTGGTCAATTCTTGAGAATGTTCCATGAGCATTTGAGAAGAATGTGTATTCTGCTTTTTTTGGATGTAGTGTCCTGAAGATATCAATGAAGTCTAACTTTTGTATTGTTTCCTTTAGGATCTCTGTTGCTTTATTGGTTTTCTGTCTAGAGGATCTGTCCATTGATGTGAGGGGGGTATTAAGGTCTCCTACTATGATTGTATTCTCATCAATATCTCCCTTTAGGTCTGTTAATATTTGTTGTATATATCTGGGTGCTCCTGTATTTGGGGCATATATGTTGATGATAGTAACATCCTCTCCTTGGATGGATCCCTTAATCGTTAAGTAGTGTCCTTCTTTGTCTTTCTTTATGTCTTTTGTTTTAAAGTCTATTTTGTCTGATATGAGCGTTGCGACTCCTGCTTTTCTGTCATGTCTATTGGCGTGAAATATTTTTCCCCACCCTTTCACTTTCAATCTATATGTATCTTTTGTCCTAAGGTGAGTTTCTTGTAGGCAGCATATTGAAGGTTTTTGCCTTTTTATCCACTCAGCCATTCTGTGTCTTTTGATTGGGGCATTCAGCCCATTGACATTTTAGGTGATAATTGATAGATGATTATTTATTGCCATTTGAACCTCGTGTTCCAGTTGATTCTATGCTTCTCCTTTCTTCCTTTCTTTTTTTTTTTTGTTTTTTTTTTTTGTTTTTGGTTGGATGGTCTCCTGTTGTTATCTGCTTGAGTGTATTTTTTTTTTTCATTTTGTGCAAATGCAATATTTGGTTTTGGCTTGTGGTTGCCCTGTTTTTTAAGTATGCTAACCCCTTCCCAGAATTGTGTGTTTTAGCCTGATGGTCCTGTAAGTTCAAACACTTCATTACTATATTAAAATTAAGAAGAGAAACATACAAACAAACAAACAAAAAGGGTTATTTACTTCCTAACATCCCTTGCCCACATTTTATGGTTTTGATGACTCTTTTTTATTTTTTCCTTTTTAATTTTATTTTGTTTGAAGCATGTTCATGATTAAGTCTGTATGCTGGCTTATTTGAGTGACTGCTTTCTGATTGCGGTTTCCTCAGTCCTAGTTCTTCCTCTTCTTCTTCTTTTTTTTTTTTCTTTTCTTTTTTCTTCCCTTTCCTTCCTTTCTTTTTGGTTTAGAGAAGCCCTTTCAATATTTCCTTTAACCTGGGTTTTGTGTTGCTATATTCTTTAGGTTTTTGTTTGTTGGAAAAAATTTGTATTTCCCCTTCTATTTTAAATGATATTCTTGCTGGATAGAGTATTCTAGGTTGCATATTTTTTCCTCTTAGCACTTTAAATATCTCTTGCCATTCCCTCCTGGCCTGTAGTGTTTCTGTAGAGAAATCAGCTGATATTCTTATGGGGGTTCCCTTGTAGGTAACATTCTGTTTTTCTCTTGCTGTCTTTAGGATCCTCTCTTTATCACTAACTTTTGCCATTTTTATTATGATGTGTCTTGGTGTGGGTCTGTTTGGGGCCCTCTGTGCTTCTTGTATCTTGAATCCAGTATCCTTTAGATTTGGGAAGTTTCCAGCGATAATTTCTTCAAATATATTTTCCATTCCCTTATCTTTTTCTACTCCTTCTGGAATTCCTATTATGCATAGATTGGCCCGCCTTATATTATCCCATAGGTCTCTTATATTGCTTTCCAGTTTTTTGATTCAGTTTTCTGTCTGTTGACCAGATTGAGTGATTTCCATTATTCTATCTTCCATATCACTGATTCGTTCTTCTGCATTATTCATTCTGGTTTTTACTGCCCCTAGTTCAGTTTGCATCTCTGCAAATGAATGTTCTAGTTTTTCTTGGCTCCTCCTTATATTTTCTAGTTCCTTTCTGAGGGTATCTGCATTACTGTTCATATCTTCTCTTAATTCCTTCAGTATTGTCACTATTTCTCTGTTGAACTCCAGGTCTGTCTGACTGCAGAGATCTGTTTCATTGTGGACTGTTTTAGGTGAGTTCTCCTGTTGGTTTGACTGGCGGTGGTTTCTCAGCTTCTTCATCTTGCTTGTTGTTTTCTTTCTCCTGAGGGAGTTGTACTCTCCGTGATCGGGCAGTGTTTGCCTTGTCACTGCCGTGGAATATTTCCTGAGGGCTGGCGTTGTTGGTCAATCTTTTTTGAGGCAGTGTGGCTTTTCTGGAGTGTTGATGGGGCTAACAGTGTTTCTTTGAAGCAAAGGAGGACTTCCTGAGGGCAGACAGGACTGGGAGGTCCACACCACGATGGTAGTAGATTTCACTTGGTCATGCAGAGCTTGCTCTGGTGTTTTTAGGCTGTGGGGTTCTTGCAGGGGGTTGGCGGTGTTGGGCAGCTGTTCCTCAGGAGTGCAGCACCTCCTGGGGGCTGGAGAAGCTATCTGGGTCACTGAGAACCTAAGAGGCTCTTCCCTAGGGCAGCCCAACTCAGAAGGACAGCCTGCGAATGTAGGCGGATCTTTTCACAGTCTGGCCGAGCTTGTTGCAGCTTTTCTGGGCTGCAGGGGGTCCTCCAGGGGGCTGGTGGTGCTGAGCAGTTATTTCACGGGAGTGGGGCACCCCCTGGGGGCTTGGGCGGGTAGCAGGGCCGTTGGAAACCCAAGAGGCTCCTCCCCGGGGCAGCCCGACTCAGAAAAACCATCCCAGAATTAGGCAGATCTATTCACGGCCTGCCTAGGCTTGTTCTAGCTTTTCTGGGCTGCAGGCCTTTTCTCGGGGGCTGGTGGTGTTTGGTGCTGCTCTGCGGAAGTGTAGCCCCTCCAAAGGGCAAGCAGGCCTGTGCAGGGACAGCCCCTGCAGTGGTAGGCTTCAGGCAATTGTTGAGGCCAGCCCTCCCAGATGGCAGGCAGCCCCAGGTTTGGCGAGAGCATGGGGGGTGGTGGGAGTTGGGGGAGGGGATGCACTGGGAAGCACAGCTTTCTGCTAGCTAGCGGGCCTGTAAGCTTGCTGTGGCATGGGGGGTATTCTATGGGGACCCACCCCTTCTTCTCTCCCCTCCCCAGCACAGGCACAGACCAGGCTCTTCTCCCAGGTTCCCTCTGAGGCGGCTTTCCACTTCCCTGCCCCTAGAGTATTGCTCCCTTCCTCTGCGACAGCTTTGTTTTCTAGTCTCCCAGGCAGTCTCCGCCCCGTCAAATGGTTTCTAGACCTCCCAAGCAGTTTCCACTCCACCCCGCCCCCCAAGCCCGTTCTCGGGGACTAACCTCAGGAGCCGAGGTCTCGGTGCCCAGCCCCCACCCGGCGTCCCCCGGCCCTTTCTCAGGGACTAACCTTCAGAGCCGATGTCTCGGTGCCCAGCCCTCACCCAGGTGTCCTCCGGCCCTTTCTCGGGGACTAACCTCTGGAGCCGAGGACTCGGTGCCCAGCCCCCACCCAGGCATCTCAATTTTTGGTGACTGTGCCCGTAGTTCAGATGGTCCGTTTGGTTCTTGATCGGCTTTTCTGTACTCCAACTTACTGCTACACTCTTCTCTGCATCTGGAGATTCCTCCGGTTCATTTGATCTTTTCCCCATGTAGGTGACTTTCCAGGGTGCGGGATCCCTTTCTCCTCCGCAGTTCCCTTTCGGGAGCGCCTGTCCCACTCGGATTCACCTTCTCTCACTCTCCTCCTTTCTCCTGTTCTGCCAGTAATGTCACGAACTTCTTGCCATTATTGGAGTTTAGGTTCCTCTGCCAGCAATTGGTGCTGTTCTGTGCGAGTCATTTATTCAGAGATGTGCTTTTTTTGTTGTGTTTGTGGGAGAGGGCGAGCGTGTCCCCCTACTCCTCCGCCATCTTGTCCTCTCTCCACGCTATTTCCTTTAATGTGTCCTCCTCACTGTCCCCATTGTTTGGATTAAGACTCATTTTCATCATTCCCAAATATCTCTATAGATATTTCAATAATAATATCTTATATACTATATTACAGTTTCTTGGCAGAAGTTAGTTTATATTTTTTGTATTTTATTGTATTTATGTTTGTATTGTATTTTTTTGTATCTCCATCACCAAGAATAGTGCCTGGATAATGTAGATTCTAAAAAAATATTTGTTGACTATATTTTTATTTATGAAAAAAATACTGTCTGCCAGATATGACGTGTGCATCTATTTCCCGTGGAAAATCCTTTGTGGGGAGCTAAATTGTGAATAGAAGTTAACTTCATAAGCAGAGCAAATTAAGTAGTTTAATAATCTGGCAACTGTCATTCATCTATAATTGCCAGAATTATCTAATGTTATGCAGAAATATATTTCAATTCAATCAGACCAAAGAATCATCTGGTTAGGGTATGTATTCCTAGAAGTAGTGCTAGAAAAACCAAGATCTATCATACAGATTTGTTTTCATTCATTAAATATGAAAATTATTTTAGCAATCACTTTGTCTATAATCCTCATTTATAACATTAAGAAATAGACATCCATGTAATAACAAAAGTTGCCCAGGTTTTTGTTTGTTTGTTTTTCACAAATTCTATACCCTCCAAAGGGGGGAGGCGATATATAAATGAAGAAGCCAGTTTACATGTGACATACATTTACAATTTTGTAATTCTATCAGGTACACTTCATAATGTCTTGGTGAAAATTTTTACAGAGTGGTTTCTAAATTCCATTATAGAATCAAATAATAGAGTTGGGCTTTCCAAACATACCTTGAAAATAAATATTACATGCAAAGAAGGGTGAAATTCTTTAGGAGCAAACTAGGGAGGTAGAGATAGTAAGAGTGCAATGTATCATGCTTTATAGGGGAGAAAAAATAGACATATCAAAAGTTGAAACTTCAGTAATTAAGATACATGCATACCATACCAGTTTTTCAAAAATAACCTCAAAAGCACATTGAAAACAATCTAGGGACTAGTGTTCACCAATGGGGAGAGAGAAGGAGGAAGGGCAAGATAGGGGGTAGGGCATCAAGAAGCAAAAACTATCATGTATAAAAAAAGTAAGCTACAAGGATATATTGCATAGCACAGGGAATATAGCCAATATTCTATAATAACTTTAAACAGAGTATAACCTATAAAAATGATGATTGTACACCTAAACCAATACAATATTGTTAATCAACTATACTTCAACTTAAAAGAAAAGAAATAAATAAAAACATTTACAGATATAGCTGTGGGAGGAAAAAAAGAGAGAGAGAAGGTACAGCTTTCCAACACATTAACTCTTTAGGGCTTTCTCAGGATACCAAGGAGCCACCAGAGGCCTCAGAGTTTATATGCAACTCTGAAATTCAAGCAATTTGCTTTTTCCCATTTTCCTATAATAATATTTACAAATCAAATCAAAGATAACTCGACATAAATTTCTACCCTTGTCCATGTTTTCTTCTACTCTGTTAATTTCCTGTTTACTGCAGGAAACAAAATTGAACATAAAACTACGTATATTCCATGTTCTGCTTGTCACAGGCTGTGAAAATCAATTCAACTGTCACATATTCATCATGTACTAGATACTGAAAGAGGAGATGTGGGAGCTAGAAAAAAGGTCAGGTGATATCCTCTCCTTCACATTAGACCCTTTTCTGGATGGTCCTCTCCGTGCCTACACACAGGGCTCTTGAGTGCTGGGAAGGTCCAACACCACGTCTATTCTTAGTTCTGACACCACAGAGGGGAAACTTGCAAAGCAGAGGGAACTCTGGTCCTGATCTAGTGTAGCTGATAGTAAGTGGCCTCCACCTGAGTCTGAGGTGATTCCACCAAGGAACAACTGACTCAAGAGAACATACGGCCTAGAGTATCCAAAAAGTGCAAGTCATATTCCAAATGCCCACAGTGCACAGGCTGTCACCCTGAAGGTGGTAAAATTAAAAAATAAAAAGATTTTTGGAGGACTTAACTTTCTCCTGGAAAAGGGGGAGAGTGAGTTGCCTCGTTTGGTTGCTCCGTCTTTATCTTTGGCACAGGAAGTAAGAAGCCGCTAAGTAAAGCCCGCAGAAAGGAAACGAACATGGAGTTGCCAGAGGACCCTAGGAGTAGAAAAGAGGCCCACACCATCAGTCAGGATACTGCTGCCAGCGGTGACAACGCCATTCACCAGAGCAAGGTCCTTCTTGAAAGTGAACCCACATGATCAATGGAGGCTGGTAGGCAAAGGAGCAGCCACAGGCAACCATGAGTCTCTACGTAAAGTACAGAGGCCGGATGAAGCCCGCAAAGGAGGACATGAGTCCAACAAACTCCACAGCCGCGCCCAGGACAGCAGTTTTCCGACAACCAAACATGTCTGTGAAGACGCCGGCAGAGGAAAATCACCCCCAGGTTGGGAGAACTTACCCACGCTGTGTTGACAACCACTTTGTCCTCATCCTTGGACCCAAAGGTCTTCCGCAAGCACGCGAAGAGCACCCTGAAAGCGCCTTTGCCTCACATGGCCGCCAGCAGCACCAGCCAGCCCCAGCTGCCCTCAGGCGGCTCAGAGAACTGGGGTCTGGCGCCTGCTGACTGGGCAAGCTGTACCGCCACCTTCTCGGCAACGCTTGCCACTGCGGAGTCGTCAGGGGTTCCAGGACCCCCCCCCAACCCCGCAGCCCAGAGGCCTCTTGGCACCAGGTCCAGAGCCGCGCCTGGCGCTGCCCCACCAGGGGGCGGGCTTCCCCTCAGGCAGCACCAAGGCCTCAGGTGGCCGCTCTAGCCGACGCCAGGGGAGTGGGAGGGGCCGAGTTCCGGCCGCTCAGGGCGCAACCGCGGAGCGGGGCTGGGCCGCGACCTGGAGGCAGTGCGGCACCAGTGAGCAGCTGCGCAGGGATGGGGCCTCGGGTCCAGTCCTCGGTCTTAGCACCCCTACGTTTTGCTTTTTGCTGATGCTTAGCAAAAATCTAGGCAAAAGTGGCTTGCTGCTTGGTACTTTAATCGCAGTAACTGTTAGTTTTTGAGTGTTAAGTCAAATGTTTCACAATTCCTTCACCTTTTGACTGAAAAATGCGTAACTTAAAACTTAGGAGTTGAGAATTATGTTTTATTCAGCGAATTTTCTGAGGACTTAAGCTGGGAAAACACCTTCCCAGAGAGGCTGCTCAGAAGAGGTAAGGGAGGAGTTGGGTATATAACAGTTTTTGCAATAAAACCAGGTAGTCGGAACATCAAAAGATTACTGTTAATTAAAGAAAACCAGACAGCTCTAGTGTGTTTGTTTGTTTTTGTTTTTTTTTTTTAGGTTAGCACTTTTCAGTGTATGGAAAGATGCTAGAGTGGGGGGGGGGATCATTGAAATCATTCCTTTGTTATGCATATTAGCTATCTGGGATCATATCCTTTTCTTACCCATCCTGAGTCCTCTCAGGTGCATAGTTGCCAGGCGGCTGCAATAGCCGAGGGTTTGGCAGCCTGCAGCCCCATTGTCTATATCCCCAGTTCCTTCAGGGCTCATCATGTGGGGCCACAGTAGTGACTAATGGCTTGATGGTGGCAGCATTCTTTGCTGATATAGAAGGCAACATCTGCACAACAAATATTTCCTAAGTTCCTACTATATGCCAGGCAAATTCTGGGACTCTGGGAAAAAGATTAGTAAAAAAATAAAATAATATTTCTCACTCTCACAGAGATACCCTTCACTGTTCTTCAACTGCCTTACCAAATCATCTCATTTGGATCCTTCTGAGGACAACAGTATCGTGAGTACCGAGAATGATTCTAAATATTAGCTCTCCTCCAAAATTGTTGGCCTGTTTCATCTTAACTTTCTCCATATAAAATAGTCATTTGTCTCTTTAATATTCAAATGTGTTTTTCTTCCAAAAGCATAGACAAAATCAAGTAAAGAAAAAAATACTCCTAGGAATCTTAAGCATTTTTGGTTTCTCTCTCTTTTTGGCTTTCATCAGTTCTCTCTGGCATACAAAATAAAGATAGACGCATAGCTTTAATGACTATGCATGTCCCTCAAAGAACAATACAAATGCCTGTATTTCAAATGTACTTCAGTTACCTAATAATTAATGACCTAGTTTCCCTTTGTATTAATTTTAATGTGCTGAATGATGTGTTAACGCTGTATAAATTTCAAACAAAAATATTGTAATGCGTGTTGAAGGATCAGATAATTGACTTCATTTTCAGTGTTTCCACTTTTCTAAATAATACAGAGAATAGCTTAACTGGACTTACACAAATACCTATTGGATTTCATTTGCATTGGTGTAAATAATAGTTCTGATATCTGAGCTTTGCAAACCAAATGACAGATGATTGACACGTACTATCTCATACTAGCTCCTAACTTGAGAGATTAAGAGCCCTGAAAATCAGGTATTACTTTTGTTTTACACATTAGGAAATTGAAGATTTGTGAAATTTAATAATTGGTCATTCATCACACAGGTGCTTAGTTATAGAGCCAAAATTTCAATCTCATATGCCTCGCTCCAAAGTACATGTGTTTTTCTCACTATCCCGTAGAATCTTGTAGAAACTGAGGTCTCTTTTTTTAAGACATGTAATTATTATTTTAAATGATCTTCTTTAGAATCCATACAATACAAATCAGCTCAAAAAAATACCTTTTAAGTGTGTGGTTCAATTGATATATGTTGCTCAGTTAGGCCTCAGCCTACAGATCAGCAGTGAGGCTATGACAAACATGAAATAGCTATAATTCAAGGCAGAATGTGATAAGTTGATGAAGTATCATGGTAATTTAAATGAGGAAAATTTCCCTTCAGTTGAGAGAACCAAGAGAAGTATCTTGGAGCAGAAAAGGTTCAATGTGGCCTCGAAAATGGACAGCACAAACAGAGAAGCTAATGGAAATAATGAGGAAAGAAAATGGTGTGAGTAAATGCATAAAGACAGGAAACTATGATGTATATTGGTGTGTATTTGCAAAATAGCAAGAAATTGTTCATTTAGATTTTGGAAAAAAATATGGCCAGAAGTCAAATGGAAAAGCCAGCACCTGCCTTTGAATATCTACCTAGAGACCAAATTCAAAAGCTTATGTACACTTGTGCTACACACTTCTTTTTTTTTTCTTGTCCTTTTGTCTTTTTTAGGGCTGCACCTGCAGCATATGGAGGTTCCTAGGCTGGGGGTGCAATAGGTGCTGTAGCTGCCAGCCTACATCACAGCCACAGCAATGCAGGACCTGAGCCGCATCTGCAACGTACACCACAGCCCACGGCAACACCAGATCTTTAACCCACTGAATGAGGCCAGGGATCGAACCCTCAACCTCATGGTTCCTAGTTGGATTCCTTTCTGCTGCCCCATGACGGGAACTGCCTAAACATTCTAATATTCCTCTACTGATAAAATAAGAGAGCAGATACAAAAATACTCATAATTTGATGGTGACTTAATGTAGGAAGAAGAGGCAATGAGCATGAGTTATATGATTATATTTTGTTTCTCAGACTAGTCTTCTTTCAATAAAGAATAGTAGGAGATTCTGCTAAATAGGTTAGTTCAAAGAGATTTTTATGATAATTTTCTGTTCCTATACTGCTGTAGATAACAGTGTTTGTGGTAAAATTAATCCAGCATCAGAGTTACTAAAAATTTCAAAGCCATCTAATTTCTTTGATTTCGAAAGCTGATTATACCCTGTAGTTCCTGATTTGCATGCTGATTACAACCGTACAACTACAATGTAGCAACAACTGTAGCAACAACTGAAACAAGGACCTTCAAGCAAAGGCAACAGAAAAGATATAGAAGAATTCCAGGAGAATTTTCAGGATGCATTTAATCATGGTATCTCATTCTGAGGCAATTTCTCTGACTTAGTAAGGTGGATAGAAAGAGCAAAGATTAATTAAAGAAGTGAGAAATAATTGAATTCTAGGGGTTTCTTATTGATTTGCAGGACTCTGTGAGTAATAACATTGGTTTTTACTAATAGTAAAGAAAAAAAAAAAAAGCCTCTCAGGTTTGGAAGGAAAATAAGAGATTGTAATTGGGTGCCATAGAGCTCCCAGTAGTCAATCTAAAGAAAAAAGAAAATACTAACCGATAAAATGACTGTGTCCTTTTTAAAAATTACTAAGGAGTATAAGTCTCAATTTTATGTGGCATCAGTTTAGTCTAGACTTAGGTTAGAAACTGCTGACTATTCCCAAGTTGCCTTAAATATGGACTATTGGGATTGTGCTCCTGGAAAAATCCATTAGAATTCTCCATGGTTTCTAAAAGCATGGTCTTTCTGAGTGTACACACAATGGAATCTGTTGTTGCCTCTAAATATTTCTGCTTTTTAACAAACTAGGGATTTATATGTTAATTAAACTATAACAGTCAAGGTGATGGTCAAATAATTAAAGTTTATGTATGTGCAAGGGTGAGGATTAAGTGAACCCAATGCAATTCCCTCTGAAAATTTTTCTTGGATTAACTTCATAGATTCAGGAGATATTAGCAGGGGGTATGTTAGGACCACCAACTCTGCCATAGTACAGAGCAAACGCAGCCCTAACCAGGCCAGGTAAATAAATGATGAAAATTTGTATTGTTTCTGGTAACTTTGAGTTTGGTTTCAGAGAAAATTATATAGTTCTAAAAGTGATATAAATCGCCATAGGCTTTTTCAGATAAGGGTCACTTTAGTTAACAATCAATCTTCCTTTTGGTCAAACAGTGTCAGGACCTTCTTCATGGCTGAGGAATTCCTTACCTTGTGGATTTTGGTGGGAAGTAAAAATTGCCTATTATTATTGAAAAGTTGAATAGCTTCTCATGAGCCAGAAAGTAGATATATTATTTATGTCTTACCAAACAAATGCACTCACTTCATACTTGACTCAGGAGCTAGTGGCACAAGAGGCACAAAATTGTAGAACTTTTCCTCTTGGGTAGCCCTGGGGAGGTTTTGGGTAAGATTATGTCCTTATTACAGAAGTAGCAATTATATCAGGATTAGCAGTTACAGTTCAATTAAATTTTTAGAGCAGAAGAAGGGGCAGAAGTGACAACAGGTACACTAGTGTGTAGTGGCCATTCCAAGAGTTCTATAGCTGCTTAGTTTTGAGAAATTGTTCCTGAGTGCTTAATTGTTATCTTTCTTATTTAGTTCATCCAAAGATTCTGTGAGCTACTGTGTAACTATTTAATAAGTTCCTTATCTAATTCAGTCAGAGAGTGGGTTTACCTTCCTCGAAACTAACAGCCATGACTGACAAAATATCTAGTTAATACTAACAATCTTTTAAATTGTGATATAGTGTCTTAGATTGTGTTTCCCAAAAACTCACCTAGAGATGAAACATTGAAGGTTAAATGTCATATTTGTGAAGTCATTCTAGAAAATACCAGTTTGTGGTGTTCCCATTGTGGTGCAGTGGAAACAAATCCGACTGGGAACCACGAGGTTGTGGGTTTGATCCCTGGCCTCACTCAGTGGGTTAAGGATCTGGCATTGCCGTGAGCTGTGGTGTAGGTCACAGATGCGGCCCGGATCCTGAGTTGCTGTGGCTCTGGCATAGGCCGGTGGCTACAGCTCCGATTAGACCCCTAGCCTGGTAAACCTCCATATGCCACGGGTACAGCCCTAAAGGGACAAAAAGACAAAAAGACAAAAAAAAAAAAAAAAAAAAAAAAGAAAGAAAATACTAATTTGAGAGTGGGGAAGTAAAGGGAAGGGGAAAAGCTAAATATATTATTGAGCAGATTCTTGCTTTCAACAGCTCTGGGAGAAAATGTAGAACCCACCTCAGAATCATCTCTCTTCACCTAAAGAGGAAATGATAAATCATAATACAGCCATAATTAGCCTTTCTCATTGTGCACCTCTGAGGCAGGGACCTCATGTGTGTAGCAGACACATCTGGATACCAAGGACAGCCCACCTACATAGCAGCCTCCTCCAGACCATCTAGTCTTACTTAGTGAGGATGCCCGGACATTGACAATCAATATAGAGACATCTCTTTTTCCTTCTTTGAACTTCATCCCTAGGAAACTATCTCGGACTCTGCTTGGACTGTGTTTCTGGTTCCTATCTGTGCTATAACAAGTCATCATATATATAGTAGCTCAAAACAATACAGATTTATTGTCTTACAATTCTGGAAGTTGGAAGTGCAAAATCAGTGTCACTGCACAGTTTTTAGGTATCAGTAATACTGGCTACTATTAAGGATTTGAGGGGAGAATCTGTTGCCTACATCTATTTAGCTTCTAGTAGCCTCCTGTGATGGTTAATTTTATGTATCATTTTGACTAGCCCATGAGATGCTGGGATAGCTGGTGAAACATTAGTCCTGAGTGTGCCTGTGAGGCTGTTTCCAGGAGAGATTAGCATTTAAATCAGTAGGTGGAATAAGAAGATGGCCCTCACCAATGTAAAAGGGCATCATCCAATCCACTGAGGGCCTAAACAGAACAAAAAGGCAGAGGAAGGGCAAATTTGCTCTTTATCTAAGCAGGGATATCCTTCTTCTCCTGCTCTCAGACATCAATGATCCAGGTTCTTAGACCTCAGGACTTGAACTGAAACTTAATACCATTGACTCCCCTGGTTCTCAGGCCATCAGGCTTGGACTGGAACTGTATCATTGGCTTTTTTGGGTCTCTAACTTGCAGACAGCAGATTGTGGAACTTCTCAGACTCTAAAATTGCAGAAGCCAATTCCTCACAATACAGACATTATTATTTTATTGTACTTTGTTGAACTTTGAAAATTTTGCATTTTTTGCATAATGATGGTTTATGTTAACCCTGCCTTGTCAAATGATGTTAGCAATTTTTTTTAGCGATAAAGCATTTTTAATTAAGGTATGTACATGTTTTAGACACAATGCTGTTGTGCACTTAGTAAACTAAATTATATGCGCTGGAAAACCAAAACATATGTGACTCAATTTATTGTGATACTCACTTTTTTGCAGTGATCTGGAACCAAATTTACAGTGTCTCCAACATATGCCTATAATTCTTTCTATGTATCTGTATCTATATACACTTGGTTCATTTTCTCTAGAGAACCTTGACTAATATATCTCCTGTATCCCTTGGCTTGTAGCTGTCTTCTTTCCTCTACAAAGTGCATCATGCCTGTCTCTATTTCTATCATCATATCACCTTTTCCTCTGATTCAGACTCTTCTTATGTCCCTGTTATAGGGATCCTTGCTATTACACTGGACACACTCAAATAATCCAAGATAACTATTTCATCTCAAGATCATTAATTTGATCACATTTCCAGAATCCCTTTTGCCATGAAAGGTAACATTGACAGACTCTGGGGATTAGGAAATGAGCATCTCAGAGTCCATTATTCGGGATCTTCCATAAATGGGACTTCCTGTTGGGCAGTAAAACTCCTTCACTCAGCAGTCTTTCTTTGGTTTTGAAATGCATTTGTTTTGCAAGAGTAGAAAAATCTGGGAAATTTATCTTTCAGCCCACATTTTTTACTGACTGGAAGCTACTCTAGGGGCATTAACTTCTTAGCACTTTGTGTCTCCTTTCCCACCCCCACCCTCCACCACCAACTTCAGCCAATAGAAAATCCTGAGGTGGAGAGTTTCGGGTGTTTTTAATAAGATGCTACTGGCATACACTAGAATGGTGAGTATTGAGGGGACATGAGCACGGCCTCAACAATGTTTAATACATAGTAACCATGACAATTAGCCAAAATAATTAACTAAATACAATGTAAAAAAGTTCAGTTCTAGGTAAAGAACATATGACTCACACTTTTCCCTTGGAGGCCATGAGTTTCCTATGCTTATGTAGTTTGAATGTCTCCACTGGTAAGACACAAAAGAGGGAGTGCAAAATATACTTCATAGCAGACATTTGAGAGTTACCTGATAAGGAAAGAGGAAAGCAATTATTCATGAATTTTATGCCAACCCTTTAAAGGTCAGGGTAGACGTGAAGGATGAAACTGGGAGATCAAGTCACAGCACTGACTTCAAAGAGAAATTTTAATAGCCTTCTGTTAATTTTTGTGGATAGTTAATGTTAGTCTCCCAGTCCCTTTTGTAAATTGAGCACCAGCAAGCATGATAATTATTCAACTGTATTTTGGTCATCAAAGTTTTTATGGTATTCCCACAAAACTTGAGTTGCATGTAGTTTATTCAGGTTTAGGATATAGCAAGGTATGTATCTGGAAATGAAAGTAAGAAAGATCTTACTATGTAGGAATTTGCCATCAAATCCATTAGTCAGCGTGTTAGACAAATTCTATACATTACCAAAATTCTACTTACGAATACTTTGTTTTATTGTAGATACAGAATTCAAAAATTAAAACATGCAAAGTTTTTCTATATTGGAAAATATAAACAGACTTATGGATATAAGGACAAAGGTCCTATAAGGGTGATTTTGCCAGTTTGGTTGTTTTTGTTTGTTTGTTTGTTTTTGTTTTTTGGTTTTTTTTTTTTCTGGTTTCCTTCTGGTTCTCAATTAAGTATTTCATAGTAGTTAGGGATGCAGATGGAATTATTCCTTAAACTCGATCCTGTGAATAATGCATTTTGCCTCTTTGTCAGTGATCTCAGAATTATCCCCTGGTTATTTTAGATAAACTGAGCCATAATGCATCAAGAATCACAAGTTTAACTGTTTCATACTAAGAGAGCATTGAGGGATGCGCCTGAGAAAAGGACAGACTTAGATCTTATTTCTTATGCCTGCTCTGAGGAACCTGCAAGAACTCCTAATACTATTTAAGCTGTTGATTTTTTTCTCACACGATCTTCTAGCTGGGCAACTGTTTTTGAGTTTCAGTTAATCAAAAGGTTTGAGATTGTGTAACCTGAAATGATAATCAAGAACTTGTGGTAGATACAAGTTGTATTTAATTCCCCAAATGTATTTAATTTGCAAACCCTTCTTTAAATAAAATGTAATACAATTCTACACATAAGAAATTGGCTAAAGACCCTTGGAGGAATAACTTGGAAGTGAAGGGTCCTGATGCTCAATTTTCAGTAGCATCAGGGTAAACTTTCTTTTGGGACCAAAATTTAATCATTTGACTTTTGGGAGGCACAAATAGTTTTTGAGCAGGAAAATACCTGGATTCTAAAAATAATTTAGAAGTATTATGTCATAACAGGACAGAGAAAGGCCTAATGCAGGGAAACATTAGAATTCTGTTGTAACAATATAGGTATGAAATGTTTTAGCACCAACTAGAGGATCATTGGAATTGAAACTGAAAAGATCTTCGCAGGGTTTGAAGTTAGATCAACAGAAATAAGAGAAGGAAAAGTGAGAATTAAGAATGACTCTGAGGATCTGATTTCTATAAGGATAATGAACAGGAGAATACTGTGCCAAGTGGAAGACAAAGAGAAATCAAGAAGAAGATCAAGTTTATAATTCTAATTTCCAGCATTTTCAAATTTGGCTGTAGGCCAAAGGAAATCCAGGTGAAAATCTAAACCAAGAAGTATAAATGCAAGGGTAATGTTTGGTAGACAGTTTAGGGTTAGAAAATAGAGACATCCTACATAACTTGTAACAAATATATAAATACCCTATCTATCAATACATGTATAAAACCTCCATGGTACTTGAAATAAAATGAAGGAGGTGCACAATAAATACATCTAGATTCTTGTTTTTACACTTTTATTTTTCTTTCATTAGCACCTCATTTTCCTTTTAGTTGATTGAAATTTGGGAGGTGATTATCAGACTTACACAATAAATATTGAGCTCACATTGTATTAATGCATCTAGAAACCACATAGTATATATGTACTCCTACTTTGAAAAGTAGAGTTATGGATCTCAAAATGTATTCGGTTAATAAATAACTTGATTTTAAAAACGTGGTTTTGAGTACATAACTGCCCTGTTTTACTATTGACAGCAAACTAGGTAATGCATTTTAATGTTATAATTTTATATTGATTATGCATAAAGAAAACAAAATATAAAAGTTTTCCTTTTCATGTTTTTACATTTGCTCCCTTATATGATAAATTAGACATACCTTTGGAAATCAAGCAATTTCTTGTTTAATAGAAATTTAAACATGATTAGAAGACATTAAAATAAACATTCAAATTCAAATAAAATTTATTTCTCATATTATTAAAATGCTAAATATGTGACACTATCTAAAGTACTTTAAAATTACCAGTCCATAATTATGACTTCAAAAATATTAAATATAGATTTCTGGGGACTAATCAAATTAATAAATCTGTGCCAACAGTGGATTATATAAATATTGATGCTTCCAGTAGTAAATATAATTGAGTATAATAGCCAAATATTTGTGTAAATGAATGGAAAGAGGTGTGCAGCTAAAAACCTTACATGCGGATATATGAATTCTAAAATGGAAACATGAGGATTTCTAGTATGCATATAAATCTGCCTATAATAAAACAGTAGAAGATAGTAGATACTATATAGATAATGAAGTAAATCAAAATAGTAGTTTCAAAAATAGTTTTAAGACTAAAAACTGCACAGTTCAGAGAAGGAGGTGAAAAACAAATTCTCCAATAAAGTAAAACATAAATGAGGCTGGGAAACATAGTTGTCTATAAAATGGACAAGGAATAACTCACACTGTATTCTAAGGTAAGAATTTGTCATTTCACTGCATCCAGTCCATAATATTGTCAGTGATTGGGAAGTTTGAAGTTGGGCTTAGGGCAAGTATGGTGTGGTAGATAAAATTTGGGGCTCTAGAGCCAGCATTTCTAGGGTAGAATTATCTGAGTAGTTTATGGCAAGTGACTTAGAATCAGTTTCCTCATCTGTAAAATTGGATATAAATAAGGCCTACCTCATAAATTATTGTGCAAATTAACTCAGTTAATACATCAGCATGGATTAATGTATTAACTGAGTGTACAGTATCGAGCATCATACTGACCATGTAGTTCTTGATAAATATTATCCTTTATAACAGAAATACATTGTTTGGAAGAGTCATTTTATTTTTGATAATTTCCCCTTCCACCGTTCTCTTTTCTTCTGATGTTTCCAGGCAATAGAATGAATAAAATTTTGGAGAATATATGCTCTGGTACTTCTCATACCATTCTGTCCCTTATGCTTTCTTAAGATAGTTTGTCATCCCTGAACACTTTTCATTTTGATTTCCAAAGTCTAACTCAAGTCAGGATTTTAGAAATTTGTGGACTCTTCTTTGACTCTGACATATGGTAACCTTCTCCATTATGAATCTTAGAGGAACAAAAATTATATTCTATGTCTTATATGTTCTCTAAAATTATTATTTTTTAAGTAACAAGATTGCAAATCCCTTGAAGACAATACCAGATAGTATTGTTCTCAATTTCTAGTGTGTAGACCCATTCAATTCGAAGAACAGATTAAAAACTGAATCTACTAACTTAGTAACGAAATCTGTCTTCATGTAATGCATTATTGCTACTCAATAGTCTTTGTTAATTTCTTCTATTAATTTTTAACTTTTTCAAAAATTCAGACTTTCTGTTTGAATAGAATGTAACTGATGTGATATAGATATTAACCAGATATGAATATCAAATATCTCTATTTTGTATAATATTTTTTATTCTGTTGTAGCTAGATTACTGTGGTAAACCTTATGGAATTTCCAAAGAAAGGAATCACCAAGTAGAAATAAGCATGAGAATTAGTAACTTGGTTAAGACAAAAGTTCTGTGAAGGCCTCCTTAATTACTGGTGCCATTCTGACTAGGACAAATAAAATGGATGGGGAACAGTTGGCATCAAATTTCCAAAAAATAATAAGTGAGCCAGAAAGTAAAGAATGTCTGTCATTAAAATGGAACAAAAACGGAGAAAAATAAATACTACCCAGACTAAGATGAAATTGGAAAATATTTTAGCAAATTAAAGTCTCCATAGAGACAGCCATTCTCAAAAAAAAAAAAAATGTATGTTTTGATTTGGAAAGGTTATGGTAAAGACCAGAGGTGGCTGTTATTTGTTTAAGAGCATGTATTAAAAAATAAGACACTACTAATTTTAATAAATGAGTACTGTGTCCATCTGATGTTATCTAAATAGCAGTACTAACATGGGAAGTACAGCAACTTCAGTCTTCTCTAAGAAGTCATATCACATATTCTTCTTATAAATATATGTATAGAAATGCATATAAATGTATTTAATTCATGAGTAACATTCTCTATTATAATGTAATCGTTGTTTAGTCTTGTGACTAAGTAATAAATTATTGAGCATTTGCTGTCATGTTGATCAGTTGCATACATAAATAATTTTCTTTTTTCGTTATTTAAAATCACATGAGCATTACTCAGTGGGTTTTGAAAGAACAACATCTTGCCCATTAGTTCCTAATGGATGTTATCATTCGGAGAGAGCAATTTGGAAATAGGCTACTGTGGAGACTGAGAAATGTCATCATCTGCCATCTCTCCTACCATTTTAAGTAAAAGTGACAAAGAAAAACCTGAGCTTGCTATATTATTAGCAAAAATGTCAATTCATGGATTATTAGTGTAAATGGCTGCAGGCAGTTAGTACTGTAACATATGGGTCTAATGAAGAAATGCAAAGCAAAAAACATTTTGTGAGAGTTTAAATGAGGTCATTCATCTGTTTTTGAACAAAGATTTCCCACCCCAGTCTCACATGTATAAGTGAGCAGTGTTTGATTAAGACATTTTTTTTAAAATTGTATCATTTAAACTACCGTAATTTTCTGTGACCCAATGAAATAAGTGAATAGAAGACAAGAATGAATATTCAACAAGTAGTATAATAATACCTGAATCTAGACTGGCTTTCTTTACAATTTGTTTCTGCTTATTAAAGTTGGTCTCCTTTTATGTTATTTCTAAAAATAAAAATTTGAAAATATCTCAGTTATACACAATTTCAGAACAATTCTCCGTTCAGTAAGTATTTGCAATAGTTATTATAAATTCAATTAAAATTATGGTAAAACGTGGTTAATTTTTTTAACAGTAAAAAGTTGTGGTTTTTAATGTGATTAATTTAGATTCTTAATGTGATTAATTTGACTTTTAAAAATTTAGTTTGCAATTATAAACATGGAAACATAAAATAGTAATTTATATTTGAACAGCTACAATGAGCTGTTCAAACATAAATTTATGCTTCATATTTTCTTAGAGATACCTTTCTGAGTGAAACTTGAATGGTCAGGGAAGTAATTTAGACTACTGTTTGATATTTTTGTACAATGGAAGACTAGCCAGCAACTGCAACTAAAACACCTTTCTTGCAAAGTAGGAATGACTGAAAAGTACTGAATAAAAATTGCATGTAGTTACTTTAGCTGGCACAAATTTGTGAAGGAAACACCACTGCCAGGTTCAAATGTATTCTCTCTCACAGGAGAGGGAAACAAGGGCATCTAAAACTCTAATGGCTTTCTGTTAATATTGACTCACTAGATGCTATAATTTTTTCGGCAATTTCTTATCAATCAAAATAATAGAATGTTACCATCATTTAGGTGTCAGGAACAGGAACATCAGTCAAAAGAAAAAGAAAAAGAAACCAAAGGGAATAAAAAGGCAGAATGAAGAAACTAGCAGTTCTTTGTTGCCATTTGTTTCCAGTCATACTACCAGTAGATCATGATTTTTATTTTATTTATTTATTTATTTATTTATTTATTTATTTATTTATTCTTTAGGTCTGTACCTGCAGCATATGGAGGTTCCCAGGCTAAGGGTCTAACTGGAGCTACAGCTGCCCACCTATGCCATAGCAATGCAGGATCTGAGTTGCGTCCGCGACCTACACCACAGCTCATGGCAACGCTGGATCCTTAACCCACTGAGCAAGGCCAGGGATCGAACTCACAATCTCATAGTTCCTAGTTGGATTCTTTTCAGCTGCTCCACGACAGGAACTCCACTAATAGATTATGATCATTAAAAACAAAATACGAATGTAGAGAGATAAAATTTAATTAAATGACATCCAGAATTGTCACTTTTTTAATATTTAAATCCTATTTATTTTTTGTATTACTCAATGAACTTATTACGTTTATAGTTGTACAATGATCATAACACCCAACAGAATTGTCACTTTTTTGTTACTGAGGTATTGTCTCCTTTAAATTCACTACAGAAAGTTAAAAAACAAAACAAAAACCTCCTCAGTAGTGCTGAGTCCACCACTGCTTTTCATTAAAAATTTTTTTAACTTTAACATTCTTTAACAGCCAAATTTTAATTTATTTATTTTGGATACCAGCCATAGGCCATTTAAAGCTGCCTTTAAATGGGCTCTAGCATAATGGCTAAATGGTTTACAATGTAAAATTAGGCACTTGGGCAAGATTTTTTTTTTCTATTAATTTAGGGCTTTCTGCTAAATGTAGCCTATATGAAGCATTGTAATGAAAACTATGAACAATTCAGAATCCCCAAAATTTTAAAACCCATTCATCTTTCATGGTAAGATTACTTTTTTTAATGACACAGCAAATGTTGTTCTCAAACTCGAGCCAATTCAATATGGTGATGGCAGTCTGTCTGAAATGCAGAAGATGACTACTTGACCATAATGTCTATTTATTGCATGGCCAACACAGACTGAAAGCCTTAATAATGAAGTAAAAATTTTCTAGAGCTTTCTAGTCTAGTTCTAGTTTTGAAACTATGTATTATCTGTCATTTGTCTCATTTTAAAGTATGCTTACCTTTCCTTCTGCAACTTGAACTAAGGGAAATAATAAGTATTAAAAACCCCTGAATTTTCTGTACATTAATGAGAAAAGTAGTGAATTTGAGTAAAGTCGATTTACTAGGAAATGATATATGTATGCATTTTTATAGGAATTGAGCAATAGGAAATGGTGTCGAGAGTTCTGGGTTGAGGATTTGGGGTATATAAAAATAATCAGGTTATTGCAAGCATTGTGAGATAAAGTCCAACTAATTTCCATGAGTATTTTGTGTGTACTTTCTGATCGCTATTACTCCAATATTTGAATACCACTGATGATTCAGTTTTTTTGGAGTAAATTATCATATTTATGTCATAACTTTCCACATCTCTTTCTTCCTACCTATATTGTAAATTGACAGCAATAAACTTCAGTTTAATATACTTATGTCTTTAAGTTAGAAAGAAGTAGATTTAAAATTACTTGAATGAAAAAGTACCCTTCTCTTCTATTTTTTAATCTTACTATTTCTGTTTCAAAGCAGTAATTTGCATCCATGAAGCCCAATCATAATTCTATGAAACATGGTCCTGTTTAGCAGTGATATAAAGAGCTGTAAGGAATGTTTAAAAAAATCTAGAAAGAGCAAAAACTCTGTCTTCTTTCATATTTCTTATTTCTTCAGCTGTTTCTTTTCAACACTGACATTCAATGACAGCATTTCATGTTTTATTTGTTATTTTGTGGCAAGGCTTAGATACTTTAGAATATTTTGCTTATAAATATAATCAACACAAGTGTTTCTTTATTGCCTTAATTTTGACAAACTATGTAAGGCCTTTTGGAACCTATAAAGAGAGTATAACATATAGGATCTACTCTCACAATGTTTAGAGTACTTCCTGAAGAGACCAAGCATTCAGGTGTGAAGTACCAACCTTAGTACATGTGGCCTTTCTATAACCATTAAAGAATAATGTTGCTTAAAGGTTGAAAGCTTTGGACAATTCACATCCTGTGGGGGAAGATCAATGCAGGAATATGTAAATCACAAATATGTAAAAATGTATTTTAAGTGAACAGCACATAGTAACTTTTATCTTAAAAATTAAGTGTAGTTTTATGTTGGAGAGACCAAAGACAGAAATTGATAAATGTACCAATCCAGAATAGTGCTTTTGTCAATGATAATGGCTAGGCATCTAGGAAGTCAATAGGAAGGCTCAGTACTTGCTGAGTGTTTCCAATATGCCAGACACTCTTTTTCTGCTTCTGTATAGATTGTAGATCTCTATATACTCCTCACAACTGCTCCGTGAGGCTCTGATTATCACTGAATTAGAAATGATGAAACACAGGTTCAAGGAGGTTAATTAACTTATCCAAGGTGACAGGGTTACCAATGAGAGATTTTATGTTCTATAAAGTATTGGGAGACAATGTTTCATGGGTCTCATATTTCCACAACTTTTATGAGCAGAATCATTGATTGTCATTTTTTTTGAACTCCTTTTTCAAGGATGTTGTTGTAACTTTGGAGAATAGAAATAGTCTCCTTCTGAGTAAAGGGACGGGCATGCTTGTATCTCATTATATAATGTTCAAGTTCTCTGATCTCATTGTTTCTCTCATATAATGCATATTTGTGTATAGTTGTTACTTTAGCAGTCTTCGTATTTTCTCAAATATGAGACCTCCAGGATTGTTCTTCTTCAAAATTGTTTTGGCAATTCAGACTTCCTTGAGCTTCCATATGAACTTTAGCATAGATTTTTCTATTTCTGCAAAAAAAAAAAAAAAAAAAAAAAAAAAAAAAACCCAGGATTTTGATTGAGGTTGTAATCTGTAGATCACTTGATAAGTATTGACATCTTAGCAATATTGTCTTCCTGTCCCTAAATAATGTTCTCATTTATTTGTGTCTTTTATAATTTCTTTTAACAATTTTTCTAGATTTTATTGTATAAATCTTCACCTAATTGATATCTTAGATTTTGATGCTATTCTAAGTGGAGTTTTCTTAATTTTATTGTTCATTGTTAGTGTATAGAAATGCAGCTGATTTTTGTGTATTGACTGTGTATGTTGCTACTTAACTGAATTCACATAATAGGTTTAGAATTTTTTATTTTTTGGGTGTGTGTAGAATCTTTATGGGTTTCTACATTTCATATGCAGATAGATATAATTTGACTAATTTTATTTATCTTGCCCAATTGCTCTGGCTAGAGCACCCAACAGTACTATGTTGAATAATGGTAAAAGTAGGAATCCTTTCTTTGTTCCCAATTTTAGAAGAATATCTTGCAGTCTTTCACCACTGGGTATAATGTTCATTGTGGTTTTTCATGTAAAGCTTCTACAATGTTGAGGTAATTTCCTTCTAACTGAGTTAGGAATGAGTTAGATAGTTTTCCCTCCTTGTCATTGTTTTTAAATGTTTGAGAAGTATTGGTTCTCAGTACTTCTTTATGGGTTTTGTATATTCATTAGTGAAATTTATTGAGACGAGAGCTTTTCTTTGTGGGAAGAATTTTTTCTTTTATGATTGATTCAATCTCTTTCCTAGTTATAAGTCTATTCAGATTTTCTACTTTTTCATGATTCCATCTTGGTAGGTTTTGTGTTTATAGGAATGTCCATTTCATCTAGGTTATCTCATTTGTTGGTGTATACTTATTCATATTCCTTTTGTATAATCCTTTTTATGTATATGGAATTGGTAATAATATCCCCCTTTCATTTATGATTTTGAATTCAAAAGGATTTCTCAGTATTTAACCATTATTAAAACCATGACATTGCCATAATGGCTATACTAATCTATAATCCTACCAGTTCTGTACAAAATGTCCCCTTCATCTCATCTTTGTCTATAATAAAAACAATAATTTTTATTTTTTTCCACTTTGATCAATAAAAGAAACTACAATGCTTCACATTTTTATTGGCCATTTTAATATTTTTTTCTGTGAAGGATCTTTTTAAGTCATTTCCTCTTGTTTTTTATACGTATTTGCTTTTTAATATTAATTTGTGGAAACATTTTTATAGTATAGATATTAACATTTTTCTATACATAAAGCAAATATACCAAACAGCAGCATATCTTCATTTTATTCATAGTGCTTTTGCTTAGTTGTTTAAGTTGAGACATTATCTAGCCATCATGCTAGATTACTTGGATGATATTACTTGGATGATAATAAACAAATGCTACATAAATAAATGCTACAAAGAACCTTCCACTCCCACATATCTTTATATAATTTAATTTAATACTCTTCTAAAATTTAAAGAAATAAAAGATTTTACAATATAACATTATAAACAGCTAAAGAATCTATGTTAGATAATTCTGGTTCTAAAGTCTTCTGGCCATTTTCCCACTCTGGGCTCTAGCTTTGTAGCAAGTATCTATTGTTGCCTGGGTTTCTCAGAACCCATGTCTCCAAATTCCCTCATGCAGTTCACAAAGGGATTTCAAGATAATTATCCAAACAAAAACAAGTTGATTATAAAAGAAATTCAGTTTCTAGTTGTTAGGATTATAGAATCTCAAGCCTAAAATTCTCTTAAATTACCTTCTCACCCTTGGGAATCTACATTGCATAAAGCCCCTGAAATATATTTTTCACAATGACCGCTTTTATTCCATAGCCTCTTGCTGAAGAATGCTAGTGGTAAAATTTACTGTCCATTTTTTTTCTCTTTATTCCTCCACATGGAAACTTTTATATTATTTATTGATTTTAACTTCTATTAAATTTCAGTTCTTATCATTTGTAATTTTTTAACCATTCCCTTGTTTTTTAGTCTTTTTTTATTCAGCCTCAACTTCTGTAGAAATCCTCCTTCAATAGCTCCAGCCCATCCTTGACTTCTCTCATTCTGGATCATATTTTCTTGTGACACATACCTCAGTATTTCCTTATTTTCTGTTGCTTTCTAATTTAATGATCTATCAATGAGTATAAATTTTTGTTTTCCCAATATACTAGTATCCAGTCTCCTCATATTCTCTTCCTTTTTTTACCCTTTATTTTCAAGAAGTGTAAGGCTTATATTTTCATTTCATATATTTAGATTACAAATACTGCTTTAAGTATATGTATAGTACAAAAAAATCTTACATTTTGGATAGTTATACGTTCATTTAAACATTTTTGTCTAGTAGAAGTAAATTGCAAAATCAAAATCATAAACAAAACCCTTTCTTTTAAACACACACACACACGCATACACATACTTCCCTTGAACATTTGGCTTTTTATTTGATCAGAGTACAGTATGTTTATTTGCAGCCATTCTCCAGGAATACTGGATAGTTCATAATAGATGGAGTATGATTTTTTGGCCCTTGCAATTTGATATTATAAAATGAGTACAAATAATATATTTTCTACAGTCAATTCAAAAATGAAATATAATCCAACGGAGTGGTATAAACTATCTCAAATGTCAAAACTTTGAATATATGAAATTACATAGGATTTTAATGCCTTATAAAGAGGGGATAAGCTTTCAACCATTCAAAAACACCCAGTTTCTTACATATGAAAGTAACCCTTGGTGACAGCAATTGCCTGAAGTGACCAATCTCTGACTTCTTTTTCTAGTGAAAGGTGATTAAGAGGGTGATAGCAAGCTAACTCTGTGAACATCTGGATTTAAACAATAGACTAAGCCAGATCTGATCATGTTTCAGTTCTGAAAATGGAAGAGAAATATTACAGGTTATGCTGACACATAGATTATTTCTGACTCCTAGTTGTATCAACAGCACATCACATTTTTGCCCATATATTCTCACTGAGGTTATCATAACATGGGCAGTTGGCATAACCTGGAGGTCTGTTTCCTCTTTATCCAAGAGATGTATCTTTTTTTTTATTTCTATCCAGTTATCATTTAGATCATTGTAGCAAAATACACATAAAGATAGTGAATTATATGTTTTATTGCTATGGATGTAGAGATGTATATACCTTTAGTAATATAAATACACATATTATATGTATTTATTATGTGGCTCAATGTGTTAAGAATCCAGCATTATCATTGCTGTGGCTAGGGCCACTGCTGTGGCCTGGGTTTAATCCCTTGCCTGGGAACGGCCACATGCTGCAGGCATAGCCAAATAAATAAAGAAATTTCCAAACTTCCCAAAACTTTTTACTAAAGTAAAGTACATACAAATGTATACTCATAAAATAATTTTAAAATATAAAAAGGTTTACAACACAATGGACATAGTTTATTATTATTTCAAGGAAAGATATTTGTCTTATTTTGTAATAGCTCCATGAAAGAAATGGGATTCTAAGTCCATGCTTGTTCACCATATTTTGAAACATAAAAAATACAACTCAACAGCAAAAAAGCCAACAACCCAATGGAAAAATGGACAAAAGACCTGAATAGACATTTCTCCAAGGAAGATGTACAGATGGCCAACAAGCACATGAAAACATGCTCAACATCACTGATTATTAGAGAAATGCAAATCAAAACTACTATGAGGTATCACCTGACAATGGTCAGAATGGCTATCATTAGCAAGTCCACAAATAACAAATGCTAGAGGGGGTGTGGAGAAAAGTGAACCCTCCTGCACTGTTGGTGGGAATGTAAGCTGGTACAACCACTATGGAGAACAGTATGGAGGTACCTTAGAAAACTATACATAGAACTACCATATGACCCAGCAATCCCACTCTTGGGTATATATCCAGACAAAACTTTCCTTAAAAAAGACACATGCACCTGCATGTTCATTGCAGCTCTATTCACAATAGCCAAGACATGGAACAATCCAAATGTCCATCAACAGATGACTGGATTAGGAAGATGTGATATATATACACAATGGAATACCACTCATCCATAAAAAAGAACAACATAATGCCATTTGCATCAACATGGATGGAACTAGAGACTCTCATCCTGAGTGAATTAAATCAGAAAGAGAAAGACAAAGACTATATGATATCACTTATATCTGGAATCTAATACAAGGCACAAATGAACCTTTCCACAGAAAAGAAAATCATGGACTTGGAGAATAGACTTGTGGTGGCCAAGGAGGAGGGGGTCGGGGAGGGAGCGGGTTGGAGTGGGAGCTTGGGGTTAATATTGCCTTTGGAATGGATTAGCAATGAAATCCTGCTGTGTAGTACTGGGAACTATGTCTAGTCACTTATGATGAAGCATGATAATGTGTGAAAATAGAATGTGTACATGTATGTGTAACTGGGTCACCATGCTGTATGGTAGAAAAAAATTGTATTGGTGAAATAACTATTAAAAATAATAATAATAATAAAATTGAATTATTAGGGAAAAAATGTCTGCCATTGAGTTACAGTCATCTTCTTCCTGCAGAGAATATCAAAAATGCTAAAAAGAAACTTAAACTGGTAAAAAAAAGAAGTGTATATCTGCTAAAAATTTAAATGAGATGAAAAGAATAAAAATAAACTGATGAAAAATCAAATAACCCCATAGTGCTATGGTTTGTGTTCTCATATAATCTCTGGTGCATCCTTGTCACCATGTATTCAGTAGTAATGATTGTTTTAGGAGAAATCCTTCGTGACATAATTCGCCATTACAGCCCTCTAAAGTGGAAATTTTTCTTACTAATTCTAACAGTAATAATGCTATTCAGAATTTTTACTTCATTTTGTGTCAATTTCTGTAAATTAGATTTTCCAAGAAATATATCACCACTTTAAAAAAAATTAAATTGATTGGAATAAAGTTATTATTAGTACATTCTTATTAATAGTTTAATACCCCTTGACCTTTTGTGATAGCCTCATTTTCACTCAAGGATATTGTAGGTTTGTATTATTAGTTGTGTGTGTGTGTGCTATGTATATATACATGTGCATATATTTAATATTTACATATGTAATTTCCATATATTATATATTATATTTTTCAAAGGATCAGCTTTTGACATCTTCTATCCTGTAATATGTCTGTTTTCTATTTCTATTAATTTAATTACTTGTTATTCATATTTATTGGAAGGATTCTCTTTGTATTAACAGCAATGGAGAAATATTGGGAAAAGCCAGTTTAGCAAGGAAAGTTCAGGAGCTGATTGGATAACATCTTAATTTTGACATACCTGTTGAGCATCAAAGTGGAGATGAATGTAGGGATCAGAGTCTAGGGGAGTGATCTAAGTTAGGGATACACATTTTACCCTTATCAGTCTATAATAGGCTTTTAAATTTAATGGTACTAAATAAGATCAAGAGTAGGAGTTCAGATAGAAAAAAGAAGAGGTTAAATAATGGAGCACTGTGGCATTCCAATGTCAAAAGGCCAAAGAGATGGGAAGGATACAGCAAAAAATATTGAGAAGAAGCAGCAGATGAAATAGGAGTAAAACTGGAACATATGATGTCCTATGTGGGGAAAAAAAATATTTCAGAGAGGAATATGTTTAATAAAATGTTTAATAAAATATTATGTTTAATAAAATGAGGATTGAGCAATTTCAGTGAAATGGTGGGAGTGAAAAGCTAATTAAAATGGGCTCCTATAAGGACACCGATTAGCGATAAAATGAATAGACTGTTCCTGCAAAGAAAGGAAAGAAATGGAAACTATCTAGAAGAAAAAGTAGAACTAAAAGAGGTTTTTCTAAAGATGGAGACAAACATATTTTTACTTTGAAGGAAAAGATCTAGTAGAGGAAAATTACTCAATCTGTAGGAGAGAGAGGAGAAAACTGCTACAGTAACCTCCAGAACTGAGAAGGATGAGTAACACGAGTGGAGCCCTAATGTTTGGATGCAGAAGCTCACAGGTGTGTGGATGTGAATGGGGAACTAGTGAACTTTATCTTGGCTTGTTTCTATTACTCAGTGAAATGGAATGCAAGGTGATCAGCTGAGATTGAGGATGAGGGGAAGAGTTTTAAAGGTTTGATAAGGTAGAAAAAATACAAAGTAATCAAAAGTCTAGCATGTAGATTGACTAAGAAAATCAGAATGAACACTAGGCACCATTGACAGCCCTGCCTGAATTGAGTAATTATAGCCTTAAAGTGAGACAATTGAGAATTATTTTTATTCTCCAAAAATGCTAAGCTGCATGAGTGAAGACACAAGGTGGATGGTATTTTGAATTTAAGCAGAACTTTTATTTTGCCATAAGAATATTCTGAGCTGACAAAGTTAGTAAAGGGTGTAGAAAAGATATAATTGAAATTAACCTTGGAATTTAATGTCAGTGAAAAAGGAAGTAAACATATAAATGGGTAAAAAGTTCAATGGTCTCTGTGAAATGGAAGGGTAGGTATTAAAGGGACCAAGTGGGAAAGGCAGAAGATGAGGACCCAGAATGAGATGATGAAAATAGCAGTTATGCAGTGAATGTGCTTTCTGGTAATGGTAAGTTTTAGGGTATAACTATGTGAATAAATGGAAGTTGATATCATGGGAAGAATTGAGGCTGAACTGAAAGGGAAGGGCATTGGCTCAAGATTTTGAAATCACCAGTAGTCATAAAGGAATAGCTTAGTTGTTATGAGTCAGCAACTAAAATATTTAAGAAATTAAAGGAAGGAATGAGCAGATCAGTCTATGACTGCAGCAAAGAGTGTTGGCAAAGAGCTGTGAGATATTTTTAATGAGGCAATTTCTTGGGCATATGGATGTTCCCAGGCTAGGGGTTTAATCGGAGTTGTAGCCGCCGGCCTACACCAGAGGCACAGCAACATGGGATCTGAGCTGTGTCTGTGATCTACACCACAGCTCAGGACAACGCCGGATCCTTAACCCACTGAGCAAGGCCAGGGATCGAACCTTCAACCTCATGGTTCCTAGTCAGATTCGCTAACCACTGTGCCACGACAGGAACTCCCACATTGAGTTCTTAAAGAGGGCTCAGGAATAGGGCAAGGCTAAGAGTTGGGATCCAAAAAAGGAGATGTAGAGAATATTACAAAGGAAGACATGGGAAACTTGGGCTTCTTGTGGTTAATACATGGAAAGAGCACTAGGTTTAGTTAATCAGTCCTCAGTTTATGGAAATTCCTTTCTTCACAATTAGTCTTTTGAGAATAGATTTCCAGGTAAGGGGCTAAATTATAAGAATCCCATGTGACTTATTAAGGGTAAACATTAGCTTTTTACTTTACAGTTGGTGCTAGTCAATTTAGAAATATAGCATGTGTATAGTGTATACATAACACCTAAATATTTGGAATACAACTCCTCAAGTGCTATTGTATGGGCAAATAAACTGGTGAAATTTATTAACATCAACTATGTAAGTAATAAATAATGCCTTTTCTTTCCTTAATTAGGTTTGTGGGAGATTTTAATGTATGTGGTGGGGAGAGGTATTAACAGTTTGTAAATCAGCGTGGATATATTACTTATATGATTATTTTAGCTTTCCAAAAATATTTTTCATGTAGACATAATCTGATTTTTTTTGATAATAGAAAATCTTAAGTAAAACACCTTGGTAGTTTGAGCTGCTACTTTTACTATGTAGCCAGTGACAGCTAAAATGGATTTTTGCTCCTAATATATTACCCTTCTAGTTTACAGAACTGCACTCCTTTTAAATTGTGGTGTATTAAACCCAGGGGCAGGTTATCTCATGAATAGTTCACCACAGGTATTTTTCTTACTAATATTATTTCTTGTGAATGCCTGATGTGAGTATACTTTTTCTATACTTATGAATTTTAGCAGAGGTTTTTCTCAGTCTACCATCAAATATGCCTCAAAGGATATGTGAAGGCAGTTATTTTACTTGCTTTTCCCCAAAACTACTTAGTAAGCATTTTCTTTTGCAGGAACATTGTTATAAGCACTGATAGCCATCCCCAAGATATCTGTATTTACCATCCTTGACTGAGGTGTTGGATGTGGATCGTGAAATAATTAATAATCAATAAGGAGCAAGTATTCATATTGGTGCTATAGACAGTAAACATGATAGAATCCCACAGATGGAAGAAGTTTAACCTTGGCTGAACTTCCCAGAAAACAACTATTAAAGTGGGACTAGGTTATCCTTACATGTATACATTACAACCTGACCCCCTTGCTGTACAGTGGGAAAAAAAAAAAAAAAAAAAAAGTGGGACTAGGGAAGATTTTGGTAGGACAATAATAGGGCAAAAGTCATTCTAGGATGATGAGCTCCAACAAAATTGATTATTTCTTGAGAAACCTTCATTGAATCCTTGATGCAAAATTAGATAGTAGTGTATTCCTACAGTATTTTGTATATAACTTTACTATAGGAGTTATTATAATGACATATCATAATTTTTGTTTGTCTGAAGTATGTATAAATTTTGAAAGAAACTCCAGGATGAGGATTATGCCTTATTGAAAACTATATTCCAGTAATTTTAAGGTGATTGATTTAACTTAAATATTTTGTTGTCTTTTTCATTGATGGTATTCACTTCACATGTACAATATTTTAAAATTACAGGAAAGTGCATTGCAGAATGCATCCTCTTATTCTACTCACAACCTCTCTCTCCTCTCCAGAGATGTGTGAGCAATTTCTTGGTATCCTTCAGAAATACAAAATTTCCTCATTCTTTACATTTATTCAGTGTAATAGATACAAGTACTTATTATTTTCCTCTTTTCAAACTACACACACTGTCCTGAATTTATTTTTTTACTCCTAAAATATGCATTGTTTAATTAGTTCCATGTATTAATGACAAATCTTCTTGATTTTTCTCTCTAGATGAACAGTGTTCTATTGTTTAGATGTATCTTTTTTTAACTCTTCAACTACTAATGGATATTTTGATTGTTGCCAATTTTTCCCAATTTTAAAAAAAGCTAAAATTGATATTCATATAGATATGTTAGTTTTCACTTATGTAGGGATAGCTAGAATAAATTCCTAGCACTGAAAATAAAATGGTATGTATACAAATTTAGATATTGCCAAACTACACACCAGCTATGTGAGCCTGCCAGTTTATTTCTTTCTTTGCAGCACATTATCAAACTTCAGGTTCTTTGCCAGTCTGAGTGATGAAATTACTTCATTGCAGTTGGTATTGTCCTTTCTCTTATTTTGAATGAGATTAAACATTATTTCATTATTTTTAAGAGACATGTGTGTTTACTATTTTCTTCAGTGTCTGGTCATAACTTTGGGGAATTTTTTTTCTATTATGTCCATGCATTTATTTTAATTGACATGTAGAAAATCTTTTTTTTCTTTTTTGGTCATACCCTGTGGCATGCAGAAGTTCCTGGGCCCCAGGGATCAAACCCGAGTCACAGCAGTGAGAACACTGAATCTTTAACCACTAGGCTACCAGGGAACTCCATAAATTCTTTATGTGTTAGGGTTATTGGCCATTTTTCTGGATATTAGCTGCTAGTATTTTTGTCTAAGTTTTGTTTGTCTTTGACTTTTCTTGCAGTTATTCTGCATTTATATTACTTTATATGTCAAAGTTTTCTTTTAATTTTCTGGTGTCTAAATAATTCTCAGAATTCACTTCTATACTTTGATTTTATAAAAGAAATCTCCCATAATTTCTTCTGGTTTTTGATCATTTATAATGTGCTAAGCTCCTGTTTGTATTTGGATCTTTTGCCAGTTACTATTAGTATATTTGTGCATCACATTCACTCCTCTGTGTACTTTGTGAATCAAGTGCTGAACCCTGTAAGGATTATCTCTTTTATCACTTAGCTGTGTGTTAGGCTCTGTCAACAGAGGACCTGGATAGAAACTACATGATTCTGGTAAGAGGATGAGACCTCTGGGCCTGAAGATCAGGAACATGAAGCCACAGCAGGAAATTAGGGGTTGCTTCTTCCATCAGTTTCTCAGCCAACCAGAAGCCAGTTTCTAAAGATGAGTTCTGTCCCACCTACGCCTTCCACCAAGTTTCTCAGGCATTTAATTAGTAATTTCCTAAAGACCAGTGCTGGTCTACCCATATCCTTTGAGTATACTTTGTGGTCATGTGGTACATCATATTGACTGATCCCAGCCTGCTTGCACCCACTGGCATGTTTCTCAACTTGCTGGGAAATCTGCTCATTTATAATAGCTTTATCCTATTACTTTGTTAAGTTTCTTTGCCTCTGGGAGTCTGCATGCTTCTGTGGCACGGCAATCTCTACAGTCATGTCTGAATCACATCCTTGGAGTTGGAGTACAGGATCTTTTCCTTTTACCTTCCTTGTTCACTTTCCTGCAACTCTAAAGGTAGCAGTTTTATTTGTGTTGGCTTGGTTTGGTTTGAATTTACTGTTTCCTTATTCATTACTGTCCTCTCTAACCCCTTTTAGTGATTAACTCTTTTTTACTGGTTAACAGATCTTTAGTAAATTTTCCCTTTTCAAATTATTGGTGTAGTTTCTCTCTCCTAATTAAACCCTGACTGATAAATATCTCATATGGTTTTCATTCCTTTTCATTTAAGAATTTCTGTATTCATGTGCTGATTTGTCTTTTACTCATTAGCCCTTTTTTTTTTTTTCTCAAAAATTTGCTTGCTATTTCTGTTTACTTATTGTCTAGTTTAAAATTCAGCTGGCAACTTTATTGAGATCACATGAAATTTAAGGATTATAAATGTGTAGAAGTTAAATAAAATTATATAAGAAAACAGCTTACCTCATTTGTTTACATCTTCTTTTATTTAATTTTGGCCTGTAAACATACTTCATAAGATTTCTATTCTTTTAAATTTGTTAAGGTATGTTTTATGGTCCACAATGTGTTTTACCTTGCTGAAAGTTGCATGTGAATTTGAGAAAAATATGTATTCTGCTATTGTTGAATGAAGTAGTTTATAAAGTCAAATAGATCAAGTTAATTGATTGTGCTGTTCTTTTCATTTATATTTTAACTGACAGAAGGATATTAAGGTCCTCAACTAATAGTGGATTTGTCTGCTTGTTGTCAATCTTTCAGTTTTTTACTCATTTTTTTTCTTTTTTTTTTTGAGGGCGAGCACACATACATATGTTACTTAGTGTATTTATCTGATACTCTATCATTTAACATTTGTGTTTTCTTTTGTGAATTCTTATTGTTTCATGTATAAATTATACATCAGTGAACACTGTGGTATGTTTGCTTGGACACCTCTCTAAACATTCACGTATACATATATATATGTATATAAATTCGGTCACTGAAATATGTTTAAGATGCATTGTGTTCCCCGGCTGTATTACTATTTATTCTTTGTTCACTGGTTTTATCATTAGCTAGTGAAGATTATGTTTTATGTTAGCACAGAATCATTATTTTAAAAATCCCTTGCAGCTGTATTGTAAACATTTGGGGAGTTCCTGTCGTGGCTCAGTGGTTAAGAAACTCGACTAGTAACCATGAGGTTGGGGGTTCGATCCCTGGCCTCGCTCAGTAGGTAAAGGACCTGGCATTGCCATGAGCTGTGGTGTAGGTCGTAGACGCAACTCGGATTCCACAGTTGGTGTGGCTGTGGCTTGGGCCGGCAGCTACAGCTCTGATTTTGACCCCTAGCCCGGAAACCTCCATATGCCATGGGTGCAGTCCTGAGAAGACAAAATACAAAATAAATATATTTTTTTTTTAATTCCACAAAGTATTATGCAGACATTTAAGCTGTTACTTATTTTTATGATATGTCTTGTCTTTCAGGCTTTATATTAATTTCCTAACATTTGAAACTTTTTTTCAATTGCTAATGTGAAAGAAGAAAAATGGAAGCATATACTAAAACTGCTATAAAAGACCATTCAACCCTTTTACTATTAATATTTTTAGAAAAATGACATCAACTTACCAAGGCAAACATATTCTGCATTCTTCATATATTTATGTTATGATAAAGAAAAATAACCTTTGAAAATAGATCAATCACTCCTTAGAAAATAATTAAATGTTCAATGCATTTTGGGCATTAGCTCAATTTCTCTTAATTGAATTTAATGAATCTCTTTAATTCTATAATTATGCTTATATAACTAGATGTAACTATTTCACATCTCATCTGTTGTATGTGACAAGGTTAACTAGGGGTTGTTATTATGACATGCTTCATTAAATTTACTTAAGAGATTTCAATATTTTTCACTGAAATCCTTACTTGCAGTCGTAAAAGTTGATTTTGGATTAACACTTGCTGTAAAATGTTTTGAACAAGTAGGATATTTTAATAATTTTTAAGATAATATTATGGAAAACCTCTTAGTGTCTAATTTTCATAAGTCTGTAAACATAGTTATGAATGAGTATACTATGAAACCTGTATAACACTTTAATTTTTCAAATTTTGGGGGGATCACTAAAGTCTTTATTTTCAAATAAGAAGCTATTTCATGTAAAAATCACAAATATATTTTAAAAAACAAGAAAGGAATGTTTATGTGAGTGGCCCAGATTTTAGACGTGAATATCCAATAATAAGTTAAAGATTATTTTTTCCCTCTTTTTGTTTATGTTAGCCTTTGTGTTCTGCAGATGCAGATCCATTGGTTACTTTACTTGGGGTCACTTTATTTATTCCTAACATTCATGTTAATTGTATCTGCATTGTAATTATATTAGTGTTTTCATTATGTACGTTTGTGATTATGTGGACAAATATATAGGTATATATACTTGAATCTGCTGGGAATAGGAAAGGACTTAAAGCATTCAGTAGCTCAAGCCTAAGTTTTGTTTTGCACCATTTTTTAAAAATAGAGGGAAAAACAGAAGCTTATTGGGCAAACAAGCCTCTACAACAGGGTTTATGAATCTTAGCACTGTTGACATGTGAGGCAGATCATTCTTTGTTGGGAGGGCTTGTCCTTTACATTGTTAGATGTTCAGCAAGATCCTTGAACTCTACCCATGGGAAAGTAGTAGAACCTCTCTCCCAGCTATGGCAACCAACATTTCAACACAGTTTCAAATGTTTCCTGGTGGACAAGATCACAAATCCATCGTTTTCAAAGAAGAAGGAAGATATCTCAACTATCTCAAGTGAAATACAATACTGTATTAAAAAACATTTTATAGTAAAAGAACATTCCAGCATGCTGTTTGAACTCATATTTACCCTTGAGGTCAGTCTCCTTTAGACTTTTCCGATAATAAAATCTGAAAAAGATGATTAGCAAAAATATTTTGTAGGACGCCAGAACGCAAATACTACTGCTGCGAAATCCAAATGAAAGCATGGGAATTCTACATTATTGAAGAGTACAGTGAAGTTTTGAACTTGAAGACTTTGGAAATCAAAATAGTTTATCACGCTGGTCAGCCCCAATGAGAAAAAATGAAAGGCAGCAGAAGCATATAATGTCCTCTGAAGTGAAGATGCCCAGGTAAAGAGGACTGGTTTCCTGGTACTGGTGACAGAAGTCCACTAGGCATCAATGGGAGACATGCATTGTGTCATTTTAACTTACAACTCCCTATAGATATAGAGTATGATGAGAAAAGCAGAAAATTAGTAGGCAATGCTATACTTTCTTTCATCCACCAAATCTGGTGCTCTTCACTACCACTCTAAGTAGAGTTTATTATTAGAAAGGTCCAGAATAGAATTTACTCAAGCATCAATAGACGCCAAATGGCTTCTCAGCTTGCCTTGGTTTATATCCACACACAGCCTTGCCTTGGCTGGTTAGAATATGCACTTTCCTCTTTATCTCATTTCTGTCCCTCCACTCTTTGTTCCCCTTCTTTCCTCCTCCAGTCAGCTACACTTTAGGCACACACACATCTCAGGCAAGTGCAGAATGACAGTTTTCCAAAGAAATGAACATTTTTTTATTAAATCCCCCATCATTGATTTAGTGGATCATATTCATACTAAAAAAATGTTTTATCAAAAGTTTATAGTAAACACTGGAAAATCTTTAGTAAAATTACCTGGAAACAGAGTTAAAACTAACAATCTAGAACTCATCTATTTGTTTATACATCTTGGACATATCATGCTGCTTCTTATTCTATACCTGAACAAAATAAATAGGAAATTTAATTTTTTCCATTTTGTGATTGGCGATTATCGGGTTTTTAAATAGAGAAATATCTCAAATGAAATATGATACTGTATTAAAACATTTTATAGTAAAAGAACATTGCAAATGGCCCTTCTAAAAATTTTAGTTTTCTGTATTACCTCAGACTTTAAAACAGGCTAGTGAAACTCAAGAAACTGTTAAGTAACAGCTTGAAAACTCACAGGAGAAAGATAAAATAAAATAATGAAAATACATTTAAATTAATCTCAAATTCTGAATTGATTTGGCACCTACACTACCTCTAAAATAGCTTCAGTTTGTCCAGTGAATGAGCCAGAGGTTTTTCTCTATTTGCAGTTAAAACAAGAATAGAAAAAAGTAACAGCAAAAATAGGACAGAAAGTATTTTGACAAGTCTTTTCTAATCTTTATTATGCTGATCCCCAAATAACAGTATTCGCTCAACTTTTTGTTGTCCTTATTAACTCTTCTCTATTAAAGACAGATAAGAAAAAAACAATTGAATTAGATTGTTTTTCCAAAAGAAAAATCATGGTAAATTTCATCGTAATGTGAAACACTTTATATTTAAAATTTTAGTTTTGCAAGAGAGCAAACTTTTTTAATTTTATTTCTCAGCCAATGCTGGAATCCATTCTACTATGAACTGGTCAGATAATTACTTATTGGGCAATTGAATAGATCTAGTAACAGAAAATTCTGATATACTTTCAGTGGAGTAAACTTTGTTAGGGTATTGTTTATCTGTTTTATGCAATCTAACTCTTCCTTTTTGTCTTTATCACTCATTGGCTTGAGTTGTAATCTCATAATATCTGAAACAAAAGAGTAAATCATGTGTGTGTGTGCGTGTGTGTATGTATCAGACATTCTGAGGAAGATATGCCTTCCCACTTTTTTGTCACTTATTTTTGTCTCTTCATGACTAAACATCCCTTGAATTTTATTTCCTTCTAAATATGTAAAGTTCGTACATTCTTGATCAACTTTTTCTTTGTTTTCCAGTGTTGTCAACCTCCATTTTAAATTTGGAATACTAAAGACTAGTCACATGGCACAACTCAACCATTCTGAGTTGTAGACTGCATCTACAATTTTAAACATTATATCATAATATAACTTTGTTGACTATTTTATGGAAACAAAACCCATGTTTTTCATCATGTCAACAATTTTCAAAAATGCTCTTCCTCGTTCTTCCTTTATCTGTTTTATTCAATAACTATGTACTAAGATCCTAATATAGATCACATATTATTCTAGAAAATGATGAAATATTACTCTCATTTTTTCAATAATTACCACATAGAAGGGAGATTAGAAACTAAATTATTGTAAAGTAAGAAAAAATGTTACAATTAAGGTATGGGGAAAGTTCAAAAGTAGCATAAGAAGATGAGGCATCCGGTCTGTCTATAATGGAAGCTGGAGCTGGAATGGCATAGAGACTTTATTGTAATACCTCAGTTAAAGGATGATGCAGGGCTCAGGGTATACAGTGTTAATGTGGATGAAGAGGGGAAAGCAGAGACATTATTGCTCAGATGGAGAGGATTTTGTGGTTACTAATTTTTGTGATGGGTAATGAAGAGATAAGAATAAAAATTTTCCCAAATCTTTGGTCAATAAAGTATAAAAAGCAGAGTTCCCATCATGGCTCAGTGGTTAATGAATCTGACTAGGAACCATGAGGTTGTGGGTTTGATCCCTGGCCTCGCTCAGTGGATTAAGGATCCAGCATTGCCATGAGCTGAGGTTGCTGTGGCTGTGGCGTAGGCTGGTGACAACAGCTCTGATTAGACCCCTAGCCTGGGAACCTCCATATGCCACAGGAGCGGCCCTAGAAAAGGCAAAAAGACCACCACCACCACCAACAACAACAAAAACAAAGTAGAAAAATAGAGAAGATGCGCGGGAAAACATTTTGACACTTGTTACCATAGAGGGAAGCAAGTCTACTTCAGCAGACACAGGGAGCTATACCTATGTTAGTGAGGACTCGTCATAAGTTAAAGGAACTGTACTTATGTGGTCCAAGAAAGACAGGTTCCATAAACAAGTTACATGGAAGCTGAGCATTGGTGTGCCTTGGAAAAGAGCTTGTTCTGTAACACAGTTGTACTGCTTCTTACCTCTTCTCTACTTCTTTAGAAGCCAGCTTTGTTATTTCATTGTTTGCTTGATTTTTTCCTTTCAGAATGCCATTTCCCTGGGTCATTGAACCAACTAGTTTGGGGATCAGCTTCTATAACAGAAGTCCCAAGGAACAGTTGTGCTTGACTTTGACTGAATCACATGACCACTAAAGTAGCCAATCATAGGGTAGTGGGGTGCTATGAATGACTCTAGCTATTTTGAGTGCTCAAATCTTGAGCGATCTCTATAACATGTGAGGTCAGGGTTATTTAAATAAATTTCATTTTCCATTCCATTTCCATGACTAGGATGAAGGTATTCTAAATCTCTAAAATTGGGTAAAACTCTTTCTCCAAGTCAGTCGTATATGTCAGACAAGCAAAAGAGTATATCCTTATGGCATAAATGAAGCCCAGGTAAGAATATAGGGAAAATACAAATGAAGGCTTATTTGGTCAGAGCAGATGCCTGACCTAGGCCTGATGGTCAAGTCCAGGTTAACCAGGCAATGGACTAAAGGGGTCAGTGAACTGGATTGGGTTTATGAGAAAAACATAAAGTAATGTGTCTCTCTTGGGAAATGTATGACATTCAGAAATGTCAAATTGAAGGTATATACAATAAAAACTTTGCCTGGAATTGAAAATGAGTCATCTTTAAAAGGACTTTGTATCCTGTATTAAATGTGTTGATTTGACACTGAAGCTAATTGGCCTCAAAGTGTTTTGATCATTCACCTCTATATGTAAAAATCTTCATGTACCAATATAATTTAATTTTTTACAAAGGAAGCATATGTATTGTTTTCTTAGTATAGTGTATAACATATTATAAAAACACACAAATAGAAAAATTTAATGAAATAAAAATAAATTTCAAATTATTATTTTAATTTATAAATATTATTAGTAATGTTTTTCCAAATCTTTTTTTTTTTTTTTTTTTTAATGGCCACACTCATGGTGTATGGAAGTTCCCAGGCCAGGGATTCACGGGAGCTGCAACCTACGCGGCCTGCAGCAATGTTGGATCCTTTAACCCACTGTGCTGGGCCCTGGATCTGAAACCAGGCCTCTGCTAGGACCCAAGCCCATCTAGTTGGATTCTTAACCCGCTGACCCACTGTGCCATAGAGAGAACTCCTTACCCTCACCTCTCACTTTTTATTTTTTATTTTATTTATTTATTTATTTTTTGTCTTTTTTTGCCATTTCTTGGGCCGCTCCCGCAGCATATGGAGGTTCCCAGGCTAGGGGTCTAATCGGAGCTGTAGCTGCCAGCCTACACCACAGCCACAGCAACGCAGGATCCAAGCCGTGTCTGCAACCTACACCACAGCTCATGGCAACACCGGATCCTTAACCCACTGAGCAAGGGCAGGGATCGAACCCGCAACCTCATGGTTCCTAGTCGGATTCGTTACCCACTGCGCCACGACGGGAACTCCCCAAATCTTTTTAAAAAATTTTTATTATACTTGATTTACAATGTTCTGTCAATTTCTGCTGTACAGCAAAGTGACCCAGTTATACAAATATATATTTATTCTTTTTCTCACATTATTCTCCATTGTGTTCCATCACAAGTGATTGGATATAGTTCCCTGTGCTGAACAGCAGGATCTCATTGCTTATCCACTCCAAATGCAATAGTTTGCATCTGTTAACCTCAAACACCCTGTTCATCCCACTCCCTCCCCCTGCTCCTTGGCAACCACAAGTCTTTCTCCATGTCAATGAGTTTGTTTCTGTTCTGTAGATAGGTTAATTTGTGCCATATATTAGATCCAGATATGTGATATCATATGGTATTTGTCTTTTTCTTTCTGACTTCCTTTACTTAGTATGAGAATCTCTAGTTGCATCCATGTTGCTGCAAATGGCATTGTGTTGTTCCTTTTTATGGCTGAGTAGTATTCCATTGTGTATATATACCACATCTTCTTATTCCATTCATCTGTCTATGGACATTTAGGTTGTTTCTATGTTTTGGCTACTATGAATAGTGCTGCAGTAAACATACAGGTGCATGTATCTTTTTCAAGGAAAGTTTTGTCCAGATATATGCCCAAGAATGGGATTGCTGGATCATATAGTAATTACGTATTTAGTTTTCTAAGTTACCTCCATACAGTCTTCCACAATGGTTGCACCAGTTTACATTCCCACTAACAGTGTAGGAGGGTTCCCTTTTCTCTACACTCTCCAGCATTTATTGTTTGTAGACCGATTTATGATAGCCATGTTTTTCAAATTCTTATTTATCATAATGGTTTTGTGTTATCGTTACTTTCTATTTCAAGGCAATATATATACCTCATGTTCATCATTAAATCCATATTTCAAATTATTTTTAATATTTTCACATTTTTCTGACCAAAGTCTTCCTGATAAAGATGTTATTGATTTTCCCTATTTTAATGGCTTAAGAATAAATATTTCACACAAAGGGAAAATATAATTATATTTTTTCATTGCTTGGTGATACTTAAATTATACTATTTTTCCAGTTGTAGTTTTCTTTGAGGGAAAGTGTATTGATCTCTTGTGTACATGCTTGTGGTTATTTTAGTCAAACTAAATAATATGATCAATAAATCTATCTAGTTACATAATCTAAACAATAGTGAAATGAGCTGAAACTAATTAAGTAACTGAAGACAATGATATTTAACATTTTTATGGAACTCTTCTTACCTCAGTCTTTGTATATCCCATATAATCTGACACTTGACTATCTGATATATGGCCCAAGAAAGCATTCTACTGTCAATCTAGATATTGATTATTATTAATGAGCAATCTATTAGTTTTATAAAAATAAACATAGATAATATTATTGTTGACAACATAATAAGAAATCTTGGGCATTTTTAGGGACTAAACATTTATGTTTCTCTTTGATTTCGTATTTTGAACTTTTACTCCCAATGTGATGGTTTTAGGAGGTTGAGCTCTTGAGGTTGGAGCCCTAATGAATGGGATCATTGCCCTTTTAAAAGAAATCCTTCCACCATGTGAGGACATAACTAAAAGACAGCTGTCTTTGAACCAGAAAGCAGCCCCTTAATCTTCAGGCACTTTTATCTTGGACTTCTCAGCCTTAAGAACTGTGCAAAATAAATATTCATTGTTTAATTCACCCAATATATGGTATTTTTGAGTAACCTGAAAGATTAAAGAGGCATGTGTTCTAATGTTAGATAGAAGAAAGGCATAAGTAAATTTTTGTCAGAAAAATGTTTCTGGTTACAGTATAGAGAATTTTGAGACTGGAAGAAGAGGCTATTTCATGGAAAAGAGAAAGGACTTGAGCTAAGTCAGTGACTTAGGATTGAGAAGTAGAATGAACGTTGGCGATATTAAAGATGATCTGATCTGGTTTGATTGCTAGTAAGATGTTAGGCTGAGAAAGAAGGAGATGTCTAGGATGGCTTCTTGATAGATCTTTTGGACAAATGCAGGGTGATGGTGACATTCATTGAAATAAAAAAATGCAATTTTAATAAAATTAATGTTATAATCATTATACAACTACAGATGTGATAAATTCATTTGAGTAATAAAAAATAAAAATTTAAATTAAATTAAATTAAATTAATGGAGTTTCTAGTCTGAGATGTACAAAGCTTAGAAGTCACCATTCTGTCATAACAAGTAAAATGCTGAACAAATGGGAAAATCACATGGAAAATTTACAGAGGCAGTTCAGGACAGAAGTCCAAATTGGAAATCAAATGTTGAAGTTATCAAGATATGTAGAGATTAGAACAAATGACCAAGGTCGAAATACAAAGGTAGTGTTTTAGAACATGATTCATAACCTTTATTGAGTCACATCATGATTTTAAAATTCTAGATGTCCTCTTTAGATATAAGTTCACAGATATAATATTAATTATGTAGCTTCAGGAGTTTTATTGCCTCCTTGAAAAATAGTTTGAACACCTCTGATTTAAAGTAAAAAAGACATGATGCTTAAATATAGATTCCTGAAGAAGACATGAAGTTAAATACAGTCCTGAACAGTTTCATCATTTAAGAAAAGGAGACACAAAAGAAACTAAGAAGTGGATGAAAAGAAAGAAAATATAAAGTCAGGTGGAAATAAAAGGATCAGTCTTTTAAGAAGGTGGTTGAATTTAATTATGTCAAAAGATGAACATACACATATATGTATGCACATATACATATGTGGTTATGCATATATGTATATGAGTATGTATTCAACTTTTGATATATGTACATTTGTATGGGTATGGCTATGCTTATGTGGTATATTTGTGCTTAAAGGAGCCTAAAAATACAGTATAGTATGGAAATAATTGATGCAGTAAGGTGGACTCTACTGGGGCTAGGGATTTAAAGAAGATGAAGGAGGACTGGAATAATTGCTAAGGGGAATGGGAAATAGGCCAGATAAGAAAAATGTAATAGGATTGCCAAGCAGTTGTGGTTAACTCTGAGTTTGGGTTCCATAAATTTGCTGCGGTACTGATCTTTAAGATCATCTGGTTTTCTCTAATGGTACGCAGTAACATGGGGGCAGGTTCAGAAGCAGAGGAGGCAGATGGTTGAATTAATCCAGACCTTCTCAAAAATTAAAGAGGAGGAAAATATCAGAATCAGCTGGGGAAATTTTTTTTTTAACTACACAAGTCTGTAAGTCAGAAATAGTAAAATACATTTTGCAATAATGTACCAGTGTGTGGATAGAGAAGGGAGGGCAGCTAGAAAAGGCTTGTACTAATGACTGCATGTCACAGAGAAGAATAAATGGAATTATTTATTACTGAGCTTATAATAATAAGTGATTTCATTAGGTTCAAACTTATCTTCAATATTATAAAATGTAATGGAAAACCGTATGCTTTTAGATGATAAAAATTTTAAATGTGGAAAATAAATTGGCTATCTAAGCCAATCAGGTTAATCAAATAGTTACTTTAGAATCAACATCCTACAATGTCTAACCATACACTGGGGGCGTTCTGGCTATTTATTTCTCACCTCTGGGTCTTTCTAATTCTCTGGCTTGAGCAAGTTCTTTGTGTTGCCCTGTCTGATTTCCACATCCTAAAATACATGTTCATCACGAAAATTAATTGAGTTATTATGTTTAAAATACTCGGAACCATACCTGCTACCTAGTGCACACTTGGAAAAAGTTAATTATTACCTATTATTATTATTACTAAACCTCAATTTTATCTTTATTATGCAGTTGCAACTTTAACTAACAATGAATTCTCACTCAGTGGAAACCGTATTTTTAAAAAAGCTAAAATCAGTGTTCCCATGGTGGTTCAGTGGTAATGAACCTGACTAGTATCCATGAGGACACAGGTTCGATTGTTGGCCTCGCTCAGTGTGTTAAGGATCTGGCATTGCTGTGAACTGAGTGTATTTTCCAGATGTGGCTGGGATCCCATGTTGGGTGTAGGCTGGCAGCTGCAGCTTGGATTCAACCAATAACCTGGGAACTTCCATATGCCAGTGCGTGGCCAAAAAAAGACAAAAAATAAAATAAAATAAAAAATAAAAAAGCTAATATCTACACATAATTATCTGCAAAGATCGGTGTTTCCTAGAAATTTTAAGCTCCAAACACTGTGGACTGATAGATTTATCTCCTGTTCCCTACTGCTCTAGAAGTTGTTCACTGTACTTAGTTTTAAGTCAAATCCTTCCTACTTAATTCTGCATAACATTCTCATCTTGCTATATTATGACACATATCGACCAAGATTCTCCTGGACTGCCTTCCTGTCATCCTTAACATAAATTCTGTGACAAGTAGGCTATAGGAATTGTTTTCTGAGTGAAATGGGTTTTCTTTTTTATATACGTATTTTTTTACTTTATTTTAGGGCCACACCCACAGCATATGGAGGTTCCAAGGCTGGGGGTCCAGTTGGAGCTGTAGCTGCCAGCCTATGCTACAGACACAGCCATAGCAATGCCAGATCCGTGATGTGTCTGCAGCCTACACCACAGTCAAATCCTTAACCCACTGAGCTAGGCCACGGATTGAACCTGCATCCCCATGGATGCTAGTAACATTCGTTTCTGCTGAGCCACAATGGGAACTCCTGAAATGGGTTTCCTATCTGGGGAAGATTAGAAAGCAATCATCACCAAAATCTGTCACCAAGTATGATATACATGAGACATGAATTTCCCAATTCATTTGAGTCTGTGTTATTTCCTATACCCCATGTCTATAATGTCTATTTAAAAAAAAAATCTAGTTTTCTTAGTCTCAATAGTCATCACTATTAGAAACTCAGATTCATCAACCTGAGCCATTATTTAATGTTTATTCTCCAGTACTCTTGATGATACTTTTCTGAGTACTGACCCTTGTGTGGGTACAGCTATATTGAAGCACAAGTATATGCATACACACACACAAAAAGTGATTCTTTTGTCTTTTCCATTTTATTTTCTTTGTATTTAACTTTGTACCATGTGTTACAAATGTTCCTAAATAGTAAACAAGAACAGGATGTCTATGCAACCTCTTGTATAAATGTAAATGAGGATATATCGACCTACTTTCAACTTCTGGGAATTGTGAGAGCAAGAGCCGTGGCAGCATGTGAGGAGGAATCCTCACATTGCCCATGACGTAAAAACCCAGAGCATCTAAAGTAGTCTCTCATCCAGACAATAAGCAAAAAGAAATGACTGGTTTGATTCGCACTGAAATTATTTTATCCCCACACTTCTCTTATTCTTATCTTTTCATTGACCTCTTCTCTTCTGCTCCAGAGAATTATAGCCCTTTGATCTTTTTAAAATATTTTTAGCCTTCAGTTAACCAAGGAAAACTGACTCTCAGTAATTCATCCCTTATTTGCTTGAAGGATGAAACTTCAAAGTAAATTTTCTTTTCTTTTTACAACCTCCTCTCTTGTTTGACCTTTTTTTTTTTTCTATTAAATTTTAAATTTGGATGGTTTACTCTGATGCCTTCATAAAAAAAAAAAAAACTTAGACACTGCCTTAGAATTTTAAATGAACTATGTATGGTACTGGATGTAAATTGGACTTATTGCAATGACCATTTTGTAATAAACACAAGTATAGAATCATTACCTTGTACACCTAAAGCCAGTATAATATTATATCAATTATATCCCATAAAAATTAGAAAGAGCTCCCATTGTGGCTCAGCAGGTTAATAATCCGACATAGTCTCCATGAGGATGTGGGTTTGATCCCTAGCCTCACTCAGTGTGTTAAGGATCTGGCATTGCTGCAAGCTGTAGCATAGGTTGCAGATGCACCTTGGATCTGGTGTTGTTGTGGCTGTGGCATAGGCCTGCAAGCAGATCCAATTTGACTCCTAGCCTGGAAAATCCCATGTGCCACAGGTGTGGCCATAAAAAGAAAAAAAAAAATAAAAATTAGAGAAACTGGAATTCCCATTGTGGCTTTATGGGTTAACAACCAACTAGTATCCATGAGGATGTGGGTTGGATTCCTGGCTTTGCTCAGTGGGTTAAGTGTCCAGCGTTGCCCTGAGCTGCAGTGTAGGTCGCAGATGTGGCTCAGATCTGGCGTTGCTGTGGCTGTGGTGTAGGCTGGCAACTAGAGCTCTGATTCAACCCCTAGTATGGCAACTTCCATATGCTACAAGTGTAGCCCTAAAAAAAAGAAAAGGTAAAAAACCCAGAGAAATTTACGTAAAAAAAAACTTAGCATTACAGCAGGGAATAGCAGTGTAGAGGAGGGGGGAAGATAAATTAGTAGTTTAGGATTAGCATGTATAGAATAGATAAACAACAAGGACTTACTATATAAGAATATTTGTATTTATGTATAAATATATAACTGAATCACTTTGCTGTATACTTGAAGCTAACACAACATTGTACATTAACTATTCTTCAACTTACAAAATGGTTAAGAATAATTAGAGAAACTTAAAGACACTCTACCCTTAAGAATTTTAAATGCAAAATGGCATTGGTGAAGCAGAGCATTCGTCCTTTTCCTTTGGTAATTTATCCACAAAATATACATACACCTATATACACAGAGACAAAACCATGAGTTTCCTGAGGTCATACTGCAAGCAGTCAATATTTTGATATTCATAAAATAATAACACTGGACTCATAAAATATAGGAATAAGCAATGTGAGATATTTTTGGGAAATGGTTTTTATGGGTTACTTTTTCTCTCCTGGTGTACATTTTTTTTTAAATCAGTGGTGTCATAGATAATAAAAAACAAAGACTACAATAGGTTGAAACATTATTTTTCCTGGAGAAGAGGCCTCTTAGGAAATAACTATTAATTTGCCCACCTAATTGCCAACATGACAGATGCCTTCAATAGAACACACACAAAAAAAATGTCTTCATGAACCAAGGAGCAAACATCCTTCTAAGCATTCAAAGTTAGTAATGCTTAAGAGAACTAGCTATTTACATATATTTTAGCTCACTTGATTGTCACTAAAACCAGCAAAGGCTAAATTAATTATCTCCATTTTACAAATTAGAAAACAAACACGCTCAAATTTAGGAGACTTGTCATGTTCAGATAGATAAACACAAATAGACTTTAATACCATTTTACAAAAGTAGTAACTGCTAATTAAGTATTTGAAACAATAGAAAGGTATATAAACAAATATCTGTAATATCTTGAAGTAATATACATGCATATAAATTTATTCAAATGAAATAAATGAATGCCATACATATCATTCTGAAATTTGCTTTATTATTTAGTTATTTTAATGGCTTACATTATTTCTCAGTATATACCACATGTTTAAACATTTCCATTTGAGTTTTTACCAAAATATTACAAATTATGCACATTTATATCTGCTTGGTGTTATTTTTAAGAAAGCCTATCAATAAGTGGAAATTCTTAATCAAGAATATATTATAACTATTATTATTTTTGGTAGATATTATTAAATTAGTATCCAAAAATCTCTTTAAAATTTATGCTTACATTAGTAGTATATGACAGTTCTACTTCCTACACATCTTCTTAAAAAATAAAAATATTTTCAGTGTTTCAAAAAATATTTTTCTTGATCAGTAGACAAAAAGAGAAAAAAAATGCTGAAATCTTGTTAAAAGTTGTTACCTTATTATCTAGGAGAGCAAGGATCTTTTTAAGTACACCTACACCTAGCTTTGCTTATGCCTTTCCTTCCTCTTTATTTGTAATGGGCTATATTTCATGTTTGTATTGATTTTTAGGTTAATTATTTTTGTATTAAATATTATGGTCACATTTATTTCAGTTTCATATATTAAAAAAATGTCTTCTCAATATGTCCCTTTTTAATTGTGTTCATTCATAATTCAGAGTATTGTATGTAAGAATCATGTAAGAGTTTTTATTTATAAGTATTTTACATCTTAAGAAACTTTCATTATGATTATAAGACAATAGCATCTTAAATTATATTCTAGAATTTAGTTAAAATTGTGTTTGAGTAACTATAAATAATAACTAATTTATAATGAATAATTTATAATTATAATAAATAATTTATAAACCTCATGTTTGCTATGATGAGAGGAAGAGTTCTAAATTTATCTTAAGATATGTAATCAATCATTACAGTATCAATTTATCCCTTCTTTACTATTAAAAGGTAATATGAGATCCTGCTGTGTAGCACTGGGAACTATATCTAGTCACTTATGATGGAGCATGATAATGTGAGAAAAAAGAATGTATACATGTATGTGTAACTGCGTGACCTTGCTGTACAGTGGAAAATTGATAGAACACTGTAAACCAGCTGTAATGGAAAAAATAAAAATCATTATTAAAAAAAGGTAATCAATTATATTAATATCTGTTTCTGGACATTTTGTTTTGTTCACTAGATGTATTTATCTATTTCTATGCTACAACTTTATTGCTTTTATTATTGCAAATATGTGCGTTTTTTAAGATAATATTTAATAAGGGGCCCAGGAGATCTTTGGCCAGCAGGCACTGCTATGATTATTGAGAGGACAGAGAAGCAAGTTTCATACATTAGGATAAAGTGTGTTAATGAAGTAAAACACACTGTTGGTACAGGCTTGCTGCCATGTGAGCTGGAGGCAGAATTCTACATAGTACTAAAAACACACTTAACCCTCACTTTCATGTATAAAAACACTGTAAAAAAACAAAGTATAAGACATTGCAAGGCTTATGTTCAAAGAAATAATATTCTCTACCTATGATGCTAATCATGGTAGGTTATCTGTGAAAATGGCCATTCCTATAAGCATATGCTTCTTGCATTAAGAATGATGTCTAATCACTCCCATTTACAATCTCAAACGATGTAACTCTTTTTGAGTAATTTTATGAAATTAATGTTATTATCTTGAACTTTGTGAACTCATGCCTTAAGAGACATCCCTTTTAGTTTATAATTTTATCCTTGAAAGGTTAAGAATTCTAACTACACTACTTTAGAGAATGGCTATGTTTAGGAAGAAAGATTCTAAAGATTAAGAAATTACAAAAAAAAAAAAAAAAGAGAGAGAGAGAAAGGGACTCCTAGATATTGCAAATATGCAAGATAGTACTCCAGATATATGAATGAAGCTATGAGCTTTAGCGGAGCTACCCTAGCAAATATCACATGAGAAGATATCAGCTGTGCCATTGAGCCCTGCACAGACTATAGAACCCAATAATATCCAATTAAATGTATACTGTTTCAATGAAAACAGTCTTGAGTTTTGTTTTTGTTTTTACATAGGAGCATAAAACTAAAATTGCAATCATCATTTGTTCTGGTTTTATCTGTATAAGCTTCCAGATAAATTTTAGAACTAGCTCTGATATTTAATATAATATCTCTTGGCATTTTATTTGGGGTTTCATATAATATATACATTATTTTGAGAGAAATTGATATCTTCTTAATGCCCTCAGAAATTTTCCAGATGAGAATTTTAGCTCTCCTCTTTTGGTAAGGAGAGTCTAATTTTATTTTGCCTTTCTTCCTATTGTGCATCACTTTCTTCTTTGGGCAATAGCAAGTTAGTGTCTGATCAAGAGGGAAAAGAGATCAGAATTTATATTTCCTAATGTTAATAAGATTTGAAGGCAGGATAAAAAAGGACTCCATAAAGAAGGAAATCTAAGAATATATGAAAAGTTTCTCTTTGGTCCTTGCTATGGATGCACAAGATGAAATCAAAGGAGACATGGCATAGAACATCTGCTGAGATCTTGGATCCAAGAAGTGATTCAAAAATTCATAAAGAGCTGGTGAGATGTTATAGTTCTCGACCAGCCACAGCAAAAAAAATACCACACAGTAAGGGATTACACAGTAGCAACCAAAGCAAAACTGAATTAGATTCTCCTTACTAAAATCTTAAACCAAATCTCAGCAGGATAAAGTAAATCTAAATAAGGTGACTGTCTGATACAATAAAGTAATTTAAAGGACTCAGACTATCCGTCAGAATAGACAAAATATCCAGGAAGCAATAAAAAAATCTTACAAAATTCGTATGTAACTAAACATATCCTTACCATAAGATCTAGCAATTGTGATCCCTGTTATTTACCCAAAGGAGTTGAAAACTGATATCCCTACAAAAACTTGCATATTGATGTTTATAGTAACTTTATTCATATTTGCCAAAACTTGGAAGCCACTAAGATGTTCTTCAGTAGGAAATTGGATAAATAAACAATGTGCATACAGACAGTGAAATATTAATCAGTGCCAAAAAGTAATGCGATATCAAGCCATGAGAATATATGGAAGTACCTTAAATGCATATTACTAAGTGAAAGAAGCCTATATAAGAAAGCTATGTACTTACATAATTCTTACTATATAACATTCTGGAAAAGGCAAAATTCTGAAGATAGTAAAAATATGAGTGTTCCCTGGGGTTTAAAAGGTGGGGGGGGGGGGTAGATGAATAGGCAGAGCACAGAGGTGGTTTAGGGCAGTAAAAATATTTTGTGTGATACTGTAATGATGGATACATCTTACTATAAATTTGTAAATCCATAGAATGTACAATATCGGGTAACCCTCATTTTGTACTATGAAATTTGGGTGATAATGATGTGTTACTGTTGATTCATCAATTGCAGAAGAGAATGTACCACTCCAGTGGGGGATGTTGATAATGGGGGTAGCAGAGGGTTATACATGCATAGCAGCAGAGGGTTTATGGGAAATCTCTGTATCCTCCTTCAGTTTTGTTGTGAATCTTAAAATGTCCTGAAAATAAGTTATTTAAAAAATAAGATGAACTGCATTTGTGTATGATTACTAGATATGGTATACAACTAGCACATATTGAGCCTTGAATAAATGGGGTTATTATCAGTGTTAGTAACGGTTAAATAAATGGCCAAACTGATATATTAAAGTACCAGAGGCAAATTTGTCCTCTACCCTTAACACCCACTAGACATTTGACTTTGTCTAAAGACATTTCTGACTATTCAATTTGGGGGGGGGGGTGCTATTCTAGTAGGTAGAATCCAAGGATGCTTCTAAATATCTGGTAATGCACAGTATAACCACCCCTACACTCTCCAAATTCTCTGGCTCAAAATATTGCAAGTATCGAGTTTATGAAACCCTGCTTTAGACCTCATAGCTTTTTAAAAATGTAAGTGAAATCTCCCCCTCCCTTTTCTCTTTCTAAATGTGTACGTATGCTGGTCTTAGAAGATACCTAAAGGAAAACGTTAATTTATAAATTTTAGATGACCTAAAATGTATTGCATGCTTAGTTCTAGAGAAGCTGCCTGGCGAGTACAAAGTAATATGTCTATTTTTTTAAATACAACTAATTATCTGTATAGCTTTATGAGTACAATGGCTTCAGATGAAAACAAAATAAACATAAACATTTCCTTTTGAGTATTAGCAAATAAACATAGCAGCTGTATTTTTGGCTTTTATTTAAATATTTATAATTACTTGTAAACTGTCATCAGTAATTACAGAGTCTCTCGCATTCTTGTAGCATCCTGTATTTATAAACAATAATTAAATTAATATTTCTAAATGCCATATTCGATATAGAAAAATGATCTGTGAATATGATAGGGCTAAGCATTATTCCCTCTATCCCCACCCACAGCACAACAAGGAATTGAGGAGGCAGGCATTAGAGATGCAGGCAGTCAGGCTCTTTTGGTGGGAACGTTGAGTTGGGATCCAAGCAGCAGCAGGTCTGAGCCAAAGGGAACTCCTTTAAAGTGACAGTGTCATGAGTTGAGAGTTACAGGTCTTGTTGGATGCATTTAGTGGGTGTCACTCAGGCCATTGCACTAAAACACTGCTGCCACATGTTGCCTTGAAGACCACAATCACTGAGTAGAATCAAGTTCCCCAGAACAGAAATGTGCAGCAGATATATTTACCCCATCAAGAGAGTGGGATGCCCTCAGAGTAGGGACTGGCCCTGATTTACAATTGGATTTTTCTTTTATCCCCAAGCTGCAGACCTGAGTGGGGACCTGATTTTTCCTGCCCTGGCCCACTGTGTGTGCATAAGGACTGAGTGTTAATCAATCTCTGTATGGGGGTGCTTTTTAATCCTCAGATTGGTTTTGGGCAGGATGCCTTATTTGTATGAGGAACAGGTTATATAGAGGCAGGATGAGGAGTGGGCCACATACCTTCCCTAGTAGGAGTAGGAAGGAGCAGGCCAGGTTGCTCAAGCTGAGGGAAAGGACATTACAATGAGACAGGTGGGGCAATGATACCAAGTGTCTGGTAATTCTTTTCTTGACCACAGGCTTTGTGTTTAATCTCCTTGAAGGGGACTTGAAGCCTAAAATATATAAAGAATATTTTACTGTAAGTGGGCTCTGGTGGTTTCTAAGCAAATGTATTTCTTTCTCTCTCTCTCTCTCTTTTTTTTTTTTTTCTTTTCTGTCTTTTTAGGGCTGCAACCATGGCGTATGGAGGTTCCCAGGCTAGGGGTCTAATCAGAGCTGTTGCCGCTGGCCTATGCCACAGCCACAGCAGATCTGAGCTGCATCTGTGACCTACACCACAGTTCACAGCAATGCTGGATCCTTAACCCACTTATCAAGGCCAGGGATCGAACCCACAACCTCATGGTTCCTAGTTAGATTCGTTTCCTCTGCGCCATGACGGGAACTCCAGCAAAAGGTACTTCTCTAGAAACTAAATTCTTAGCAAAAAAAACTCACCTTTACTAATTAATTGTTCCTGTTACATCATATTAAACTGCTAACTGGTTGATATATGTGAAATATTCAGAAAATATATAGAGCACTTACAAATAAATAAATGATCTCCATGATATTCTGTGTTGTTAAAAAATAACCATTTTAACTTGAGTTTTTGCCTTGAAAATGGTTTTGTTTTTAAATAATAAAATAGTATGTATTTTATTTATTTATTTATTTTTGTTTTTTGGATGTCTGCGTGGCATGTGGAGGTTCTCAGGCCAAGGACTGACCCTGCACCACAGCAGTGACAACACCAAATCCTTAAGGCCACTAGGGAATTCCTAGGAATTTCTTAGGGGTAAGAGGGGGCTGCTGTGCCTAGGGCATGTGGAAGTTCCCAGGGTAGGGGTTGAACCTATGCCATAGCAGTGACCAAAGCCACTGCAGTGACAATGCCAGATCCTTAACCCTCTGTGCCACAAGGGAATTCTATGAATTTTATTTTATTTTGTTTTATTTGTATTGTGTTTATTTAAAATATTTGAATTGCATACACATATTTCAGTTATGTTGTATTTATTAATTTATTAAACATTTAAAAATATGTTTCCTTTTATTTCTAAAAGATATTTTAAGAATAAATGCCAGATTTAGCAAATAAAAATATAGGATGCCTAGTTAAATTTGTATTTCACAAAGCCAAAAAATTTTACTATGTTATAAATACTGCATGGGACATTCTTATAATAAATATATTTTTTAATCTGAAATACAAATTTAACTGGGAATCTTTTATTTGGAAACTCGGATTCTTAATTCTTCTAGAATATGTCCCCTTGTCTCCCTTCTTTATTGTGTTTTGCTGTTCTTTCCCATTCTGTAGCTTATGTTCTCTCTACAGCGTTTTTGCCTCTAATTCCTTGATAATTATGTTTCCTACTATATTTTAAATACTTACCAAACAAAACAAAACCCACTTAGTTAAAATGCACTCAATAAAATCTTCATATGAGTGATATAACTTGATTATTTATTTGGATATATTTTTGTAAATTTAGTTACTGACTAGGAAATTTTTTATAGTTATGTTTATGTAAGTAACACTCTACAGTGGGAGAAAATGCTGACTCTGCATTGAGACAGACTGTGACCAAACAAATAAGACTGATTCATCCACAGTTTGTAAAATAATATCTATGATTTTCAGACTAATGTATTGAGTATTCAGGTTTAATTTAGAATATAAACAATTGGAGGATTGGAATAAATTCTTATTATTATATCTAGACTTCATCCTGCAGATTATGCAAATTAATCACCATATAATCTCTTTCCCTATTGGCAGCAAGATATGTTGCTGGGATCTTTTGCTGTATTAAATTCTTTACAGCCATAAAAGGCATGAGAAGCACTGTTGTATATAGTCTTTGACAGGAAACACCAGGATATAAGATAACATATATTATAACTGGCACACCAAATAATTTTCTGCAAATTAATCTTGTGTTTAGTAAAGACAGTATTAATGGTAGCTACCACTTCACAGATATTTGAGAGCAAATCATTATGTTTACAATATCATGTCTCAAACTATTTTGTCACCCACATACCCCTTAATGGTCATTCAGTCTATGAGTAGATTGTCAATTTTAGGTAAATTACAAAAATATTTATGTGAAAGGTAACAAATATTTATGTGAAAGGTGACCACTGTTTTTCTTACCGGTGAGAGGAAGATGGTGGTCATATTTCACTAAGGTATCTTAACTCAGTTTAATGAACATAGTTCTAAAAATTGGTGGACCTAAAATCATCTACTTGTTTTCTTTATTACATGTAATTTCTACTGAAATAAATAATACTTAGTCAAAATCAAAGGTATTAGAAATGATCGAATGTTATATACAACATTGTATTGGATGCTCCCAGATATAATTAACATATATTAATACTTGTAAGTAAAATCATTTTTTACAAATTAATCTTGTGTTTTGTAATGAAGATGTTAATAACAGCTAACATTTTTAACACTTGTTAGATGTTTTACATACATCATTTCATGTAATTCTTAAAATCCCTTCAAATTTATGTATCAGAGAAATCATAAAGCAGAGCTGGGCTTCACCATGGCTTTTATCTGTAATGCTCACCCTTTAAAATACCATAACTACTGTTCCTCTAGAAGGAAGAGAAACTGAAATCAGTCAATATTCCATCAACTAATTATACCATGCAATTTTTTGTCTTTGTCTTATAACTGAGGACATGTGTAACTTTATTAAAAAACATGTTCCTTGGAAAGAGCAATTTCCCAGAGAACATAAATTTTCATTTTGCTTCGGTTGAGAAGAGGTCAGGATATAAAGCTTGAAATCTTGCAGATGAAAATCAGTTGAGGATGAGAGAAATCCTCAAGCCTCTCTGAAAACAAAAGTATCTCCCCACCAAGCCCCCAAGCTTATTTATGTTGTCTTCACTTTATCCATATCTTACACTGCTATGTGTATAACAAAACTGTAAGTTGATTAATTGGACAAATGTTTACTTTTGATTTAGTCATCCCAATGATAGAATTCTTTGAGTTATAAATAAAACACTTTGTTTTTAGTTTTAATTATCTGATAATATCTCATCTGTTCATTCAAAGATGATTGACAAGATTCAGTTTTACTATGGCCTTTTTGTGTTTTGAAGTGGCTGACCTTGTTACACATAATTCATAAAACGTTTCTGCCTTTATAGGACACTACTAAGTCTACAGTTTAACATATTGGAAGTAACTAAATTGTAATATGGGGGTAAGTGAGAAATAGAATTTCTGGGCCTTTGAATTACAACACATTTTGCTATATATAATCGCATGAATCTGTGTTCTTATAATACATGTATTAAGTAGAAAACTGATAAAACAATATTCCTGTATTTGGAAACTTTCACATTTCAGTCATGATATATACTGCTAATGTTTCTTAAGAACAAAAAATAAGTTAAACTCCTGTCATTGACTTAGATTTTAAGTATATAAATCATGTTTTCAAGTTTAATTTTATGTTAATTCATATAGATAAGCTAATTACTTAAGTTTTAATTGTGTTATTAAGGACTTTATACTTTTAAGATAGGAAAATTTTCATTTGTCTTAATACTATCCTTCTGAATTAAATCTGAAATGAATATGGGGATTTGAGGCAGAAGGCTATAAATCTGCACTTGTCTCATTACCTTACTCTTTGTGCCAACCCAAAAAATTCCAAATGGAGTTATAATGTTTCTGAACATTTGCTAGCATGCCAATTGAATACACTATATCAAGTAAAATTAGATGAAAGTTAAAAAAGTGCTCCTGCGAAGCAAGATGATGAATAACAGACAAGACATTATTTTAAACAGATCAAGAATTATGAGTTTAAGGGCAAACCACTGACCTCTACATTAGAAAAATTTCTGAAAGTACTTTCTAAAGTGACTGTTATTATTTTTTTAGTTTTAGTCACTTCTGCAGGAGGATCATTTCATCCTGACACACACCACCACCCTGTATGAAAGCGCGGCTAAATGGGTGGTCTAGACAAGCATAGACAGTGCAAATACAATTCAGCACCATTACTTCCATACCAAACCATTTCTAACTTTATACCATGTTTACATTGCACCAAAAAATTATGAACCAATATAGATAGATGATAGATAGATAAATAGAGATAAAGATATGAGTCCACACATACATATTTGGACCCAAGATAAAATAACTTGCCCCAACACAAACTTTTTGAAAAGTATCAACTCTCAATTTGTTTTATTTACCATTGAATCTACTTGATCATGTCTGGCATTTAGAAAGAATTCAAAAAAATAAATATCTTCAGGTGAATGTTGAATAAACTATTCTGTTTTCTTTTATTTAGCACAGTATAGTTGATTTAAAATATTATACTTTCAGGTATACAACACAGTGATTAAATATTTTTATGGATTACATGCCATACAATATTATAAAACATTAACTATATTCTCTGTGCTGTCCCTTAAATCTCTATGACATTTATTTTATAGCTAGTAGTTTGTATCTCTAAATCCCCTTCCCCTATTTTGCCCCTCCCCCATCCCCACCTTTAGAAGGTAAGCTAGAGTTTGTTCTCATTTTCTGTGAGGCTGTTCATGCATTCTTATATTCTATTTGAATATGTGTAAAAGAAAAAAATAGTTTCTCTGTACAATGGGACATTAAAGAGTTATTTGTAATTGACATAATTTAGGATATTATACTTTTATAATATTCTGAGCAAAACAGTCAACACACATTTTTAAAAAGAGCCGTTTGCTCCTTTTATTGTATGTTGACAAGCAGAAAAAAGAATGAATTATATCATATTCAAAGGTAAAATAACTATGAAGTTACAGCTTTAGGATACAATCAACTTTTAATTGTCTATGTTGATGTAAGATATAAAAAATATACACTACTGAAAACAGATGGCAAAAATGATTTATATCACTCCTCAGAAAGCAGAAATATACACAAAGGCATATAAACAAGCAAATGTTTAGATGAAAAAATGACTGTATTTCATGATTTACTAGCTTGATTCCACAGACTTTCTCTAAAATGTCTGAAAAGGAAAATATTTAAAGCACTGGAGCTAATCCACTGGCAAGGAATCAGAATTAGATCATATTTCAATAATTAAATAAACTGAAAAAGCAGGGATATCCCTGCAGCAGAGACTGCTAGTTTACTGACCCAATATTTGCTTCTTCTCTTCTGCCCTACTGATATCTAGGTTCCCCCTTCTCCTCAGGTGGGTGATATGAAGGGGTGTGTTTGGATGTGGTTTCTGGAAAAAAATAACTTTTGAATAATGACAAAGTTGAAATCCCCTTATGCTTCTTCTTTTTTACCCTTCCTCCTGCCTGGAATTTAGATGTGAAGATCTGGTCTCTAGAAGACACCTTGAAAGCATAAGAATAGGAATCAAAGTTTAAGAATTCAGAGTAAAGTAGTGGATGAGCCAGGAGGAGCTGGCCTGACTATTAATATTTGCTCACTGCAAGACAGCCCTGTCCCTAATTCTGTCCCACTTAGGCCTCTGTTTTCCATGTCTGTGCAGCTACTCTCTGAGTTCAGCATTTAGTTGACACACCCAGCTTAAGTCCAGTATATCAAAGTATAATTTTTTATTTCCTCCTTTGTTTTCCATCCAAATAAATAAAACTCTCTTTATAAATGCCTACAGTATATTATCACTGAACTGTTTGTTTTTTTTTCTTCATTCAAATTTGGAATACCATGGTTAACTTTGCCTTTTTTATTTCCTAGTTTAATGTACATATGTATATTTTGTAATTAATTTTATCAATTCATTTTTTTAAAGTTTTTCTCAAATCTAGTTTATGCCATTCTCATTATAATTTCATCATCATTATTGTTTTATACCTTATAACCATCTGTTTGGGAAACTTCCTTCATTTCTTCATTATTTTCAGCATTTGTGTGTTCCTTCCTTTCTCCTTCCTTCTTTCCATTATTTTCACAATGCACCTAGTTTTTACTCAATCTATCTTTAAAGTCCCAGTCAGTTTCAAACATGTATCTAAAACCCCAAGTTTATCATGTCAATCCCTGTACAAAATCACTCAGTAGTTTCTAGTATCTGGCTTATGTTAAAACTTCACAAATCTATTACCACTTTTAAGATTTCTATTTGGAATTAATTTATTTTGGAGGAAATAAAAGAAAAAGTAGAAGGTGGAGTTAGTACTTTGGAGATTTTTTTACAATAGTGTATTTGTTTCCTAGGGCTGCTGTAACTAAGTACCAAAAACTAGGAGGCTTAAAACAGTACATGTTTATTGTCTCATAGTTTTGAAGGCTGGAAGTTCAAAGTCAAGGTGTCAGAAGGGCCGTGCTCCCTTAGAAATCTACAGAGAAGAATACCTCCTCACCTCTTTTAGCTTTTGGTGTTTGCAGGTAATCCTTGGCATTCCCTAGCTTGCATATGCATCATTTCAATTTGCCTCCATGTCACATGGTTGGCTGTGCCTTCCCAGGGAATTCTGTTCCCTATATGTGTCTGTGTCCCAATTCTCTCTTCTTGTTAAGTGACCGTGACCGGACATATTGGGTTATAGACCACTCTAACGACCTCATGTTAGCTTGATTACATTGCAGACACTATTTTGGAATAAGGTTACATTACGGAAAGTAGAGATTAGGACTTTCAACATCTATTTTAGGGACACAGTTCAACACAAAACAAACTATACTCATGTATTTCTTCCTTAAAAAAAAGAAGACAAAAGAGTCACACAGTGTTTAATAGTTCTACTGTGAATGGATTTGCATAAAAATATATAGTATAAAGGATTAAGAATTACTTTGCATTGGCCAAAGAGAGCAAGATAAAAGACTATTTGAAATTTTGACATTTTTTCACTTAAGCAAAAGTATTTGATTCAATGATTTTTACATCTCCCATTCTTCTGACAAATTCTTAATAGTAAGTCAATGAAAATTAATATTTTATTTCAATCTAATAGCCCTGTTACAATTGGATCATGTGGAAGCAGTTTGTTTCTGATGAATTATAGGCAGTATTCTAGGGTGCTGAGTCCCACCCAGAGCAGTGTGCTGCAGTATGTAGTTTATTGGTCCAGAAGATGCTTTGAAACCCAACACAATTTCAGCTCTTCCCCTGTGAGCAATCCAAGTAATGAAACTGGGAATGATGGTGAAGCCACAGCTGAAGAAAGGGATTAAAATTCCCTATGTCATCCAACCACATTGAAGAGTGAGAGAATGCAGAATATGAGTGGTTTCTCAGTGGTTTCTTTTCTTAGGAGACTCTGATCCTTAAGTAAACAGGCTTTGATTCCATTTCTAAATATTTTATGGAAAATGCAATCAATACCATTGAAACTGGCTTTACAGAAGAGGTTATCAATATAAGCTAGTTAGTGATATTCCTAACTAGTCTGGGAGATATATGAGAAAGCCAGGAATTTCTGGTTAGTTATAGCAATAACCTATAGGGAACTGGAAACCTATGGCAGCACAAGTGTCTATAGAGATTCCTAACAGTAGTTACTGAAAGAATATTAAGCCTATTACATAAGTTCCATTGCCATTGTGTTGGTATTCCTGACCCAGACAATGTAGTATTACATCCCAAGAAAGGCTGGAACACAGAAATGGGGAATAAGCCAGATAAAAAATAATATTTAGGCTTATAGGTGCTTTCATACATGTATAACACATACAAAAATTATTCTAGCTACATGAATGTCCTCATGGTTCTCAGAATAAATTGTGTTCCTCATTAATTCTAAGTTTCAACGTATTATTTACCTTCCTTCTCCCATGGAGTGCTACTACCTCTACTTGATTATTTCCAACCTACTCCAAAAATAATGTTCTATCACTCAGTTTTATCAGTAATCATAAGACACTACCCTTTTGTTGCTAATTGTTTCAGGTATAAATGCTTTATCTTTATAACTCAGTTACAAAATCCCTGGAGGGTATTATTTGCTTGCAACTTTGCTTTTATATCCTTAGATTTCATTTTTCTATCAATAGTGGAAAATATCTACTACTGTAGATACTATAGAACTACTATAGAAAATTACAAAAAAAAAAAAAAACCACTATTCCTTGGGCCTTCCCATTGTGGCACAGCAGAAATGAATCCAACTAGGAAACCATGAGGTTACGGGTTCGATACCTGGCCTCACTCAGTGGGTTAAGGATCCGGCATTGCCGTGAGCTGTGGTGTAGGTCACAGACACGGCTCGGATCTGGCATTGCTATGGCTCTGGTGTAGGCCGGTAGCAACAGCTCCGATTAGACCCCTAGCCCACGGACCTCCATATGCTGCTGGTGCGGCCCTAAAAGGACAAAAGACAAAAAAAAAAAAAAAAAAAAAATTCATCTACTTTCATCTACTTTAGCCCTAGACCTATGTAGAGAAATAAAAGCTCTTGACAAAGATCATCCTTTTCTTATTTAATTTAATATGATGTATACAGATTCTGTTTGGGTTTTCTTGCATCTCCCCCAAATATGTATTCAAATCTTAACTCCTGGTATCTGTGATTGTAATCTTAGTTGAAAGTAGCATCTTTGTAGATGTAATTAAGTTAGAAGAAAATCATGCTGAATGAGAATGGACCCGAGTATAATGACTAGAGGCTTTATAAGAAAAGAGAAATTTGAACACACAGGGCAGAAAGCCATGAAAACTGAGGCAGAAATAGAAATGATACATCTATAAACCAAGGAATGCCAAGAATTTCAGGCAAACATCAAAAACTAGAAGAGGAAAGGAGGGACCCTTCCATAGACCCTCAGAGAGAGTATGACTCTGCCCACAACTTGTGCCTTAATGGATTCAGCTATATCAAAATACCACAGACTGGCTGGTTTATTGTGATTTTTGTTAAATTAACATTTGTTAAGTAGAGTCTTAGGGTGTCAGATGATGAGCAGTTCAACAAAGACTGAAAGGGAAAGTGAAATAGAAAAGTTTATTACTCACAGATCCTAGAAGAGGTACACTGTAGCCCTTAAGAGGCTACATGGGAAGATGGAGGCAGGCTGCAGGCAAAACATGAGCGGGAGGACCTGGAACATGTGACTTTATCAGGGTCCAAGGTTGGAGTGCTTTGAGGTTCCCAGGCTAAAGCTGAATTGTTGAATTCAAACCAAAAAGAGCAGAGTTTGGATAAGCTTTATGGGAATCTTACATAAGGGATGTACGAGGGGAAAGACTTAGGAGGCAAGGGAGACTGTTTATCACTAGATGCACTGAGAATATCATCTGAGGAACGTAAACTTATTTGTGTGTCTGTGGGCTGTTTTCTAGGGCATGCGCTTGAGGGAGAGGCCAATGTCAGTTCAAGGCCCCTACAGCTGTTTAGCAACACAAAATGGATACTGAGGCAGCAACATTATGGAGTAGTTTAGCTAGACCCTCAGTACTCAAAAACAATAGAAATGTATGTCTTGCAGTTTTGGAGGGTGGAAGTCCAAGATCAGAGTGATACATGGACAGGTTCTCTTGTGGGTTGAAGACTGCTGTTTTCACATTGTATTATCATACATATATCTGCTCCTTGTTACTAGCAATAACTCAGTGACATTTTACTGAGATGTATGTTGTCTACCCATATTCTCTAGGCAAAATCATATACACTGGTTTTATATATACTGGTATCTCCCCCTACCTCTTTAGAGCAGTTCCTTAGAACTACCTGAGAGGCTGTTTCCTGGGCTATAGTCCTCAGCGAGATCCTCAATAAAATGGAAACACAACTCTTAGGTTGTGTGTTTTTTTCTTTCAGTTTACAAGACCCTAGGACCTTGATTTTTGTACTTCCACTTCCAAAATTGTAAGAGAATAAATTTCTGTTGTTTAAGACACCGAGTTTGTGGTATTTGTTACAGCAGTTCTAGGAAACTAATACAGACTCCAGCTAGCACTTTAATGAGTGGTAATGAACATCAGTGATTAGTGGTATGAAAATTCTCTCAGGTTTCTTGGTCAATGTAAAGCTAACTGAAAATGGCAAGCATTACAGAAATGCTTATGTAATATATATTAAATCAAATGCAAAGTAATACTTCAACTATAAGTCATATATATATCTATAAATATATGCAGTTGTATATATAATACGTATGTTATATATTTAATATATTAAGAAAAGTTTTATTTAAGATTACATTAGTCTTAAGTTTATATATAGATAAATAAAGATAGAGAGGGAAAGAGTGCAAAAGAATCACTTATTACTTTTGTAAATGAAAATTTCTCAGTCAGAACCCACAATTTATTTCAGAGCTGGGGCTTACAGGATAGAAATCTATGTATTTCCAAGCACCACAGAAAATTCTGCTACAGATAGATGATCCACAAACCACCAGAGATGAATAACTTAAAGAGCTCCAGATAATTAATTTAAAAATGTAAGTAAAACTTATTACACATACCATAAATGCAAAAATGATATAATTAATCAAACATGACATTTTCTAGGGATCTATCTTCAAGGGAAAATTGGTAAAAAGGGAAATCAGAAACTCAAGCTCAAGCTCCAGATAAGTAAACATTACAAATCTTTTCTTGTTGGCTGAGAAAGTTCATATCATAGTACTGTATCCATATTATTGTTCTGACTAATTACTGCTGTCTGTGTCAGTGGGAATGCTAGCCATAAAACAGCAGGAAAGCACACTCCCCTCCCATTCCACTGGAGCTAAAAAAAAAAAAAAAAAGCCATTTAAAGCTAAGGCTTAAGGAATCAACTGAAAACAGGCAAACAAATTCAAACGTCAAATGGCTTGTTTTCAATGGAAAATAAATCAATAAAAACATAATTTTCTTCACTTGTTTGTTCATACATTATTTAATAAAGAACCAGTGGTGTTAAAGTAATAAACCAACTAATAGTCCCAAATGCTATTGAAAACAAGCTCTTTAAATTTGCTCCAATTCCAGTCTATTCGAAAAAAGCATGATTATCTACCACCTTATTTTATTTTTGAAAAAAGCCTTGTTACATTTTCCAACTGAGTTCTAGTAAGCCAGCCAACATCTTACTGATATCTGGTGTATATTTTGGAATTTAAAGTATAAAGTCAGCAGTGACTTGCTGTGGGGTTAAGGAAAATAAGTTATTTCAGATTAAGACTCTAATTAGATAAAAATCACTAAGAAAATAAGTAATTTGGTAATGTCAACTAAATTTACAAAAGCTCATATTCATACTTAAGTCAAAGGTTGTGTGTACAATGGCAAACTAAGATGAAAAATTGAGTCAATTATTTAGATAATTCAGGTCTAAAATTGCTGCCATTTAGGAAGAAAATATTTAGTAAATGGGGTCATGATTTATGTAAATAAACTATCAACGTTGGCCAATTTAACAACCTTTGCCATTTCACTGGAAGTATATGGCACTATCTTAATGATTTTCATGGGAATATATTATAAGAAATCTTCCATGTAAAATGAAAACCATGAAAGATTTCCTTAATCAAGCAAAATAAAACTAAATATCTCAGTGCATGCCTTCTCTTAGTCCCAAATAAGATTTTAAAAAAGAAAGAAAGAAAATAACCAAGAGGAATTATGTTGAATTCTGAATATTTATGTTTTTCCCTGTCTTTTGGGAAACCTTGAAAGGACTTCTTCCTCTATCACTTACTAAAGTGAGTTGTAAACGTTCTGAGAAAAGGCAGTTTTTCAACACAGCTTCTTTTTTAAAAGGCAATCTTAAAATAACAGAAGTGAGCTTGAAAAAGAAATATTGCCATTCTTGCTCATTTTTTCCTCTCAATGTTTGCCTCTTTTATTTACTAATCATCACTTTTCAAAATTGAAGCAGAGCTAATACACATTTATTAATAATATTTGTATTGAAATGTATTGACACTAACATCACCACTACCAGATTTTTGTGTTTTATTTATTTTAACATATAGCTACTGGAATGGCTAATATGTCCTTGCATTGGCTAATAAGAAAATATCCTTGCATTATCTTCGAAATGTCCTAATTTCAGTAAGTTTCATACCTATCTTATGACATAAATACTTTAACTTTTCAGATTAGATAATTGGAGTTAAGTTTAGATACCTCTTTCCTTGGTCAGATAGCTAGTGATGTTAGAGCTATTTAAATTCTGAAATGTGTATACTTGTGCATATTTCCAATTGTTGAATGAAAACCATTTAAAATAACAAGTTAAATAAGGAGTTACAAAAAATGTGATATTGTGTGTGTGCGTCTGCTGGGAAGTTGAATCCTGAAGTCATTCTGACCCATTTAGGTTGAAACATTTAAATCTTTAAACATTTTAGGGCTGTGGCTCACAAACTCATTTGTATTTCAGTTACCTGGACACTTACATAAAATGTCAGTGTTCTGAAAAAGAGGCAGATTTTTAAACTACATTTTAAGGATTTATGACTGTATTGTCTGCTTTCTACTATTTAGGTGCAAAAGATTTGAAGGATGTGGTCCCTAGGTATCTCGTGTCATTCATCTCACCTGCTCATCCTGTAGGCAATTCAGTTTTTCTCAAAGACGTCATAATCATTCTTCTAAGAGCTTCTAACTTTGTTGCATATTCTTCAAATGCTCTGCTCCTGGATCTGTGCATGGATGTACCTGCTCCTTCCCATCACCCTTCTTATTCCAGCCCATGACCCCTCCTCCTCTCCCTATCACTCTCCACTTCTTCCCGTTGCTCTTTTCCTTTCCTACTTCCCCTTCCTCCTCATAATGGCCTTCCCATGTCTCCTCCCCATCTCCGGTACACCTCCATCTTCTCTCTCTCCCTGCTTTCCTCTCCTCCCCTCTCTTTACCTTCTAACCACTACCTCCAGGTCCTTTTCCGACAGGCTCCCCTCACCTCCTTACTACTCCTGGATCTTGTTCTCTAGGTTATTCCAATTTTTTACAAAACAATGAAAGGGCCAGCTAAAAAGTATAATTTTGGGCCTCTTCCCACAAAGTTAGCTGAAAAGATAAATACACATTTTCAGAACCTGGTTTATATACTCGAGAGATGTGTTTGGTGAAATGCGAATGAATAATTTTGTGTTATATTTTAGTGGATCTTACAGTTAACATTAGAAACTGTCCTTTATGTTATCTTATATTTCTTAAATGTTAACTGTCTTAACACTCAGGTAATCTATCAGCTAGAAAACTGGAGACGTGACCAAGTTTAAATTGACTTGTTATATTTACACCACCAGGAAATGTACTTCTTAAGAGTGACTAAGAAATGTTATTATTGATCTATTATACATAAATTTGAGAATATTTAGAACTTCTGTAGAGATGTTGTCAGTGCACTGCTCATATTCAGCTGGTCTTCAGCAATGTGGGTACATGTTAGCTAAGTTTTCCCCTACCATCACCTCCTGGTAGAGGGTTTTATCTGGCCACCAGTGCTGGTTCTGCCCATGATCACAGCAGGCTGGAAGAGCCAGCATGTGCACTCCTCAACCACTGACTGATGAGACTTAGGATATCAATGGCCAGCTCTTGCCTCTAGGATGGCATAATTATGAGTTGCTCTTTCTACACCAGTTATCTGAATATCCTCAAGGAAATAAACTTTAGATGCCCACAGAGGAGTAGAGAATAGTTAACAAAGTGAATAGCAGTAGTAAATACAAAGCCTGTTTTTTCATGTTCCCCAAGTAGTTTTCTTCCTCATTGTTCATTCTTCCTTCTTTCTTTCTTTCCCTCCCTCCCTATCTCTCTTGCTCTCCTCTTTTTCTTTCTCCCTAATTCAGTTTTTGGGCAAAGATTTTTTTTTCACACTGTGTGTGTGTGTGTGTGTGTGTGTGTGTGTGTGTGTGTGTAATCAAGAATGGATAGGAATTACTGTTAAGTTTTTAGTTGCAAATATTCCCCTCCCTAGTCCTAATTGTTTGTACAGAAAGACAGCTACACTCATGTAATGCTTATTTGTTCCATTCCATTACTGAGTATGGAGACAATACAGAGAAGGAACCTTTTAGCAAATATCACAGCATACTTTGAGGGCTTTCCCCATGTTTGTGCTGGCTGAAGTTTAGTGTGATCTTAATTACTATAAAAGAATTTTGATCATTCAAAGAATAAAAACATATGCATTAAATAAGCATAAAGAAGAAATTAAAAGACAAATACATAATGCAAAGCATTGTGCTGCTCTGTTACTGACTCAAAAGCACACACGCATACATATGCACATAACCAGTGCCTTGGCTTAGCAGTTCTTAACAGTTTCCCAATAGAGAACAGATGGAAACAAATATCATTTTTGTGTAAGTTTATATATTTTCAAATTTTATTTGCCTGGTTTTTAAATCTTTCACTTATTTCTTAATCTTTGCCTTAACCATTGTTAAGATAAATGAATGAAGCAAATACTATTTTATAACTAGCATAAAATTTAAAGTGTGACTTTCTTTGAAAATTGATTACTGAGTTTGCTTTTCAAAGAGCATCAGTCATATCAGAACTCATCTTTTACCTCCATATCTAGCTCTTCTCTTTGATTTTCTTAGTTCTATTGACATTATATTGGTTTTGCCAGTTATTCAAGTTCAACTTCTTAAGATCAGTATCTTCTGAATTATTAAATGTTGTTATATTGTTTGTTTGTTTTTTTAACACCCTGACATCCATTTAGTCTCCATGTGCATTTCTGAAATCCTGTTTGTTGTTCACTGTTCTGTTCTATCACTTCAGCTAATTTGGATACTACAAAATGTAATTAATTCCAAAGCACTCAATCCAACAAGCATGTATTGAAAACCTAAAATGTGCTTAGTCCTATACTATACTTGAGGAGAGTATAGTTTGTGGAGTGAAACACATGTAAACAATGACTCCAGAGTTTGTTCAATGATTGTGTAGAATTTTGTGCAAATGTCCAAATGGCACTCCAGGGAGTGATGTAGAGGAGGGGGAGAGAGAAAATTTCACAGGAAGAGTGACAAGTAAACTGAATTTCAGAGGTCATGGGGAGAGCCTCTAAGCAGATAAGGTGGAACTATAAAGAGAGGAAAAATGTTCAAGGGCCAGAAAACTGAAAACAGGAATGTCACTTTAGCAAGATTTGTGGCTAAAGACAACAAAATAGTTAATTACAATTCTTTAAATAAATAAGAATTGCCCCCTTCTCCATTTAAGGAGCCTAGAAATGATTGCTAGTTTTGATTCTGTCCCCTGCATTGAACTCAGGTTGGATGTAGCAAATTGTAGTGCACATCTTCATGAAGTAGACTGAGATATATGGGAAAGGAATACTTAAAAACAGTATGGCAGTCTATTTATATATATAATATAAGAGCCAAAGGGGGCAGAGCTCTCTCTTAGAGAGAGTGTCAAATTAGGAATCTTATGGCCAAAAAAACTCCTCATAAGACCAGTCTTTTTGAATGAATAAAGTGAAGCTGGGAAGCACCTACACTTTGCATCAGGCTCTTTACTTTAGCCCAGGTGATAGTGAATGAGGGTGGCTCACTTGATTAGTAAGAGCCAACAATCAGGCACATTTTGGGAGCATTGATGGGTCTGATGCTAATTAATTTTATTATATTTCAGAATTACTGTGATAGTTAAAGCACAAAGATTGGCTTGCAAAAGAGTATCCAGAAAAACAAATCAGTTTTGAAACCATGCAATGGCCCATTTCTCTAATTCCTCTGATCCTTTTTTAACCCCTTAAAAGTATACTGCTATGGTTCTTCCTCTATTGTGATAGTCATAACATTGTGCCATGTAAGTAAAAATTATGTCTCTTTAGCGTTTTAGTTTTATAAATTTGTTCATGTATTCATTTATTCAGTATTCTAGTATTTACTAAGTGCCAATCCCTGTGGTATGTACTAGGGAGATGAAAATAAGCAAGAGTCCTTTTCTGTTTCTGTTAATGTGCTTGCATTCTAGTGAGAGAGAGAGAAAGAGAGTGAAAGAGAGAGAAAAAGAAAGGAAAAATAAACATTTATAAATAAGTGTCTGTCATATCAAGTTGCCATGTTATGTAAAGAAAATTCAAGGTAAGTTAAGAAAATCATGAATAATAATGGGGAAGCTCTTATTTTATATTAGGATAATAAGGAAAGTCTCACTGATAATCTTAGACCTTAAAGGAGTGAGGGAGAGAGCCATTTGGATATATGGAGGAAGAGGAATTCATGCAGAGGATACAAGTGCCACAACTCCTAAGATGAAGCAGTGTGATGTTTTGTTTTGTTTTGTTTTGTTTTGTTTTTTGACCACATTCTCAGCCTATTAAAGTTTCCAGGCCAGGGATCAAATCTGAGCTACAGCTGCAACCTATGCTGCCTCTGCAGCAACACCAGACCCTTAACCTGTTGTGCTACAGTGGGAACTCTAGCAGTGTAGTGTTTTCAGTTAACAAAGAAGCCAGAGTAATTGGCCCATAATGAGTAATGAAAGAGTATTAAGTTATGGTGTCAGAGAATCAGTTATGAGCCAAATTATAGAGACATGTAGGCCTTGCTAAGGATGTTGCCAGTAAGCTTGGAAACCATGTGATACTATTTAGCAGAAAGGGGACATTAGATTTAGGTTATAGGATCACACTGGGAGCTGTGTGGAAAATAATCTGAAAGAGGATAAGCAAAGAGACCAGTTCGGTGAGCACTGCAATAAACTGGGAGAGATATGGTGGGATTCTGGATATATTTTGAAAATAGAGGTAGGAGATTGACTAATGGAGTCAGTATAGAGTGAAAACAAAAGAAATGAGTCAAGGATAACTTTAAAGTTTTATGCCTGAGCAACTGAAAGAATGGCATTTGCATTACCTTAATTGGAAAGCTAGTCAAGAAAAGATTGGTTAAAATTAGGAATTTTTTTGTCATATTTATTTCGAGATATTTATTAAATACCCATACTGTTTAACATTAGTTTTTTTCCATCTCCAATATTGTAGTTCATCCTTTAGAAGTTTATGCTTAGCATCTTCAGTCTTTAGCTTCTTAAACATATAAAACATAGTTATAATTATTTTAATGTGCTTGTCTACTAATTTTATCAGCTATGTTATTTTTAGCTGTCTGATTTTTATTTTTATTCAATGTTGTATTTTCCTGCTTCTTCAAACCTGATAATCTTTTGTTGGATATATGATTTTTTGAACTTTACTTTGTCAGATGCTGTTTTTTATATTACCATAAATATTATTGAGCATTGTACTTGGGCACAATTTAGTTACATGGAAGCAGTTTGAATCTTTTGGGGTCTTGCTTTGTTAATATCAAAGTAATATTTCATCCTCCATAAATTTTTTTCCTACACTAAAGCAAGAGCCTTGTTGATACATACCTAATGCCTTGAAAATTACAAAATTTGGGGAATTCTTAGGAATTCAGTAGTCACTCAGCTGGTTTCCTCATGTATTTTTGGTGGTCAACCTCAAGCAAATACTGAAGGGAACCCTCTGTACATCTCCGTAAATTTTGCTCAGTGTTCTCCTCTCTAATTCTCTGCTCTTAACTCAAGACACCTTGCCCTCCTCAGACACACAGCTCTGTCTCCTTCACTCAGGGAAAGCATCAGTTCTCCCTCACTGCTCTTCGATCTGCCAACTTTCTCTAAACCATAGTGGGACAATTTTAGGGCTCACTTTGTTTCCAATTTCACTGTGATCGTTGTCTTTTGTTGTCTGATGCTCAATAACCTGAGTCCTTGCTATATATATATTTTGTTTATTTTCTTAGTTGTTTAAGGCTGAGGACTAAATACACTCGTTTTTACATCTTGTTTAGGATGTAAATCCATTCTGTCTATAATTCTTTTTATCTTGTCTTTTATATTAGCATTATTAAGTAAAATATGTGAACGTATTATAGAACATATTTTACTTACAGTTTTGACAAATGCATCATCAAAATCAATGCACAAACCATTTTCATCACTCACAGTTTTTTCTCATTCCTTATTATAGTTAACTGTCCCTCCAACCCAACCACATGCAACCACTCATCTACTATCTTACTATAGATTAGTTTATATAGTCTGAATGGAATGGAATCATAGTATATACTCTTATGTTTTTATCCTTTTACTCAGCGTAATAGTATAACATTTATCCTTGTTCTATATATCAATAATAATTCATTCTCTTTTATTGCTGAGTATTATGACATTGAATGACTGTAGCAATTGTTGATAAATATTTGGCTATTTCCAGTCTGGGCACAATGCTATTATGAATATTTGTACATAGATCTTTGTATGATTATTTTATGTTAAGTTTACCCCTTCCAGTCATAGCTTTTATTTGGGAACAAATTCTTCTCTGTTAGTAGTCTGACTTGGAACACTTTTTACACCTTTAAATGTTTTTTTTTTCCCTTGGTACTAATTTTATAATTATCACTGATAGGGGTTTCTATGATCGTTTTACTCCATTATCATTAATAGAAGTTCTTTAAGTTTATAATTCCTGCATGTGACTTAAACTAAATCGAATTGTAACACCTAATTACAACTCTTTTCTCTCATTTTAGGCACTGGGGAGTTTATTGTTATATATATATATATATTTATTTTTTCTGAATCATTAATCAAAATACAGAAAACAATCTAGCAAGATCTATAAACAGGGACTTGCTACCTTTTTCTTTCATTCTTATAAGAAAGATTGCTTAGAATTTGGGACATTTTACAAATACTAGTCATTAGTCATAACCCTGTTAATTCTGCTTTCGCACTGACATATATAATTACATATTAATGTCAAAGTTCTTTATCATCTTTCTTGCTATGTGGTCTCTTAAGTACCTTGAGCTTTTCCTTACATACGTTTATCACAATTACTAGCATATCTTTAATATGACTTCTTAAAAAAATGTATAATTTTTTATAAAAACATTTTAAAATCCACAAATACAAAAACTATTTTATTTACTGCTGTATTTCTCATTGCCAGCAGAAATACTAGCACATACAGAAGCTCAGTGTGTAATTATGAGTAGCTGAATTTTTAAAAAATATAGAATTATCTATACATCTTGTTAAAAATGGCATTAACAGTATTTTGCATGTCATAACATCTTTCCTTAGGAATATATCCATGACCTCTTAAATAAGAACTGTTTTCTACTCCTATGTTAACCTAAATATTCTGTTTCCTTAGTAGATATTGTATTCAAATTCTCCCTCACTTTCTCAGAGTCCATCATACCATAAATTTCCCCACAGTATATATTTATATGCCAAATCTTGGTCTAGATAGGCAGTACTGTATTTTGGAGTTAAAAAATTCAGGGTACACATTACCAAAAAGGAATTTTCCAAAAGGAAAGAGTAAGAGAAAACATAGCAAGGTACGCACATGTATCGATAAAATGACTGGCCCTCTGCTGGTTTCTGCTACTTCTTCTCACACATCATTATTGCATTCTTTGTGAAGGCAACATAACCCAACTGATAATATTCAGGGAATGGTAATGAGTGCAATTGAGATTTCTTCTTTAAACTGCAGAAGTGGAAAATGGCCTTTTGCTATTCTTGCTGGTGAGTTTGGAAGACAAGATTGGAAAGAGAAGGGAATGGTGTGGAAGGAGTATTGCTGTCATCTTCTAGGTTGCAGGTAAGAAGAATTTATAAATAATTTATCGTGAATTTTAAGGAAATATTTAATAAGTTATTGAAAAGAACAATTTTTTGTTTTGTTTTGTTTTGTTTTTTGGGGCTGTACCCGCACCAAGTTCTCAGGCTGAGTCCAATCAGAGCTGCAGCTGCTAGCCTACTTCACAGCCACAGCAACACCAGATCCAAGCTGCATCTGCAACCTACACCGCGGTTCATGGCAATGCTGTATCCTTACTGCACTGAGTAAGGCCTGGGATCAAACCCACATCCTCGTGGATACTAGTCAGGTTCATAACTCAATGAGCCAGCAGGGACTCCCTGAAGAAAAAAGGCTTTTATAAAGATCATGAATTCACTATGGACTGTGTTAGTCTCCTTTTTTAAAAGTCACACGTTAATATTAAATTATTTTTTCTGGCTTAAGAAAAATCCCACAGGCGTTCAGGCACATAATATAATCCTATTTGTACTGAAACATTAAATATATCACATTTCACATATCGTGAAAAAATTATTAAATGATCTTAGTCCTCTTACCCAAATTAACATTTGAATACATAAGAGAGAAGCAGTGTGTGCAGTTATGTTTTCCACCTGATTTATAACAACTTTACATTTGGATGAGTGTTTAATGATTTTTTTAGGTCATGTGCTTTATATGTGAAATTTGAAGTCTTTGATGTTTTAGTGCATTTAAAATGAAATTAGTTCCCACTGTGACTAATTTTGAAAACAAAGCCAAAAGAAAATGTTCACATATTTTTGTTTGAAAAGCCACTTTGGCCATTCTCTCAAGCAAGTTATGTGATGTATGCAGTCACAAAACCCTGCCAGTTGTGAGAGGTGCGAACAGTTACTTTTGATTGAGGATGATTTTAAAAATTACAACTGGCTCAGCCCAGGCTGTAAGTATGCTATTTCAGAGAAATCAAAGAATGACTTTGAAAGAAATAAATTTATCTATATATTATTAATTTAGAGCTGAGATTCTAAGCAAAAGAATAAAAAGCCAATCAGTATTAATGAATTACTCTAATTTATAGGTTAGACAACTCTTTCATTATTCAGTGATTTTGTGGATCCTGAATTTTGAGCCTAATGAAACTTGGAGAGGGTAATTATAAGCTAAGCAAAATAAATTGCCATCTGTTACATTACAGAGAGAACTTGGGTTTGTATAAGACTATGAAATAGTGGACATGTGATGATGGGATACTGCTGAACTTCTTCGGGTAATATTTAAATTGAAAAAATTTTCTCCTGCCCAAACAAATTCCTTGGATCATCGTCTGTGTTTATTTGTAGTGATCCATTTGCTAGCATTTGAATCATCAAAGTTATGTTTATAGAAATTATTTTGAAAGTAACCTAGGTTAAACTGCATTTTATTCATTCGTCTGATGGATTATTTATGAATGTTTTGTTGTTTATACTGGTCTTTTACATATTATTTCACCTGATCTTTCAAATAGGCCTAGGAATTTTTCAGAAAATATAGTTATTCACATTCTGCTAAGGTGAAAACAGAGTCTTAGAATGATTGAGTGGACACTGAATATTACAAAGTCCAAATAATTGTCTAGGGTAATGCTGTTCAATAGCTATACAATGCAAGCCAAGGTGGGAGTTGTGTGTGCCATTTTAAAATTGCTAGTAGCCACATTGGAAGAAGTAAAAAGGAACAGATGAAATTAATGTTAATGACATTCCCCCCAACATATCCAACATTTTGTTTAAATATATAATCAATAAAACCTATTAAGATATTTTACATTCATTTTTCTAAGTTTTCAAAATCTGATGTCTGTTTTGCACATAGAACACATCTCAATTCAAACTAGTCACATTGTACATGCTCAATAAGCTACATGTGACTACTAGTGGATAGCATGTATGTACTGTTTCAAATTCTCAAGCCATTTATTTTCCTTTATGTATTGAAATTCCCCTTTTTTTACATTTTATCAGAATATAGTTGATTTATCATGTTAATTTCAGGGTGTCCAGCAAAGTGAATCAGACTTACATATACATACAGGCATTCTTTTTCAGATCTTCTCCCATATGTTATTACACAGTATTGAGTAGATTTCCTTGTGCGATACAGTAGGTCGTTGATATCTATCTGTTTCATATACAGTAGTGGGTGTATATCAGTCCCAACCTCCTAATTTATCCCTCCTTCCCACATTTCACCTTTAGTAACCATAAGTTTGTTTTTGAAATCTTTGAGTCTGCTTCTGTTTTATATGTTCTTTTGCACCATGTTGTATTAAATTCTGCCTATTAGTGAGCTCATATGATATTTGTTTTTCTCTTACTTCACTTAGAATGATAATCCCTACATTCATCCATGTTGCTGCAAATGGCATTATTTTGTTCTTTTTTATGACTGAGTATATTCCACTGTATGTACCACATCTTTATTCAGTCCTCTGTTAATAGACATTTAGGTTGCTTCCATGTCTTGGCTATTGAAAAATAGTGCCATAATGAATGTTGGTGTGGTGCGTATCTTTTCAGGTTATAGTTTTGTCTGGATATATGAAGATTGGGCTTGCTGGGTCATATGATTGTTCTATATTTATTTTTTTAAGGAACTTCCATACTGTTCTCCATAGTGGTTGCACCAGCTCATATTCCATCAACAGTGTAGGAGGGTTCCCTTTTCTCCACACCCTCTCCAGTATTTGTTAGACTTTTTGATGATGGCTATTCTGATTGGTATGAGGTGATACCTCATTTAGTTTTGATTTGCATTTCTCCTCTCTTCTTTTTCTTTACTATCTCTTGATTCTCTCCAGCTCCACACCTACAACCTTAATTCATGCGCTTAATTCATGCCCCATCCACACTGAAATTACTGCAGTAGATTCCCCATTTGGATACTTCCTCGCTTCCTTTCTTTATTAGTATATGTGATCATATTTTTCTCTGGTTTATAGGAGAGACAGCCCGCCCTCCTCGTTTTGTCAGGATATGAAGTAGGACCAATGCTTATGTGTTTTAGGACTGTTTTCTGTATAATTTTGATATGCATCATTGGCTAAATTAGAAGAATAAATACTATTTTCTCTCCATAACCATAGACTGTGCTAAGTGCCATTATTCTGACCTATTTCAAGACCTTATACTTTCCCAGTAAGTATTAGTTTGTGAGAGCTGAGACTGGCCCTTGAACTGAGTGCAAGATTAGTCAATGGTGTATGTATTTGGTAACAAATAAAATATATGTTTAAATACAATAATATATTTTATCTACCAAAATTGTTTCATTCAGTTTATAGTGAAACAGCTGCTAAACATCTCCATGTTTGTTTCTGAATTGTTTGATGGTTTTTCCAAAACAAGTGTTTTTCCTCTTCAAAGGGGATATTATATTAGACTAAGAAAATTTGAATTATCTGAGTATGAACTTGAATTTATAATTTCTATTACTTTAAAGTATGACATTTAGATTCATCTATGTTTTTATAATAAAATGGAGAAGATGAGATTGCTAGAAAAAAGTCAGAAAGATATTAAATGTAAAATCATTGTTTATGTATTGTAAATTCTTTATGAAGTGGCTAAAATTTCTTATTCCTTGATTTGTATTCTAAAACAGAACTATATCCCTGTAGGTTATATTTTATGTGATTAAAGGGACTTCCAACTCACTCTTATTGGAATATATATATATATATGTATATATATATATATAAAGCATCAAAATTAGATTATTCTTTGGTAAAAATTAAAAAGCCTATTTTTTACCTGAAGAAAATGTGTGTTGAAAAAACACTATTAAATTTTCAGCTATGATCAAAGTTAAAATAAATAAAATATTTCTATGTAGGCATTAAACTGTATCTTCAAACAGCATAAAAATGAGAGAAAACTTAGGGATTTTTTTTTTCAATAAAAAAGACCTCAGTAATAGGATAAAACTGGAAATGGATTTCATATATACTTCCTAAGGCTATATTTGATAAGACTTTATAAGGAATTTAGTAAGATGAAATAAAATAGTAAGATCAAAGCACACACACACAGAAACAGATTTCCTGCTATGAAGCATATAAATTGGGATGATGTAGTTAATGAAAAGTCTTATTTCTCAGATTCTTTAGCTTGTGCCTAGAGAAACAAAAATTAAACATTTGATTAATATAAAGTAATTCAAGCCTTCTGTTTAACCTAGGCAAAGCACTTGTTTTAAGTCATTTTATAAAGCTTCCGTAAATCCACAGAATTTATTGGAATTGTATGAACGTGCCCCCTTGTATTAGAAATGACAGACATTATTTGTTTGGTGGGATTGGGGTCATCTCCTCTGCTGTATTCCTTGATAGTTGTGGTCCTGTAATGTTGGCTATTAAATTCGCCAAACACACCAAAGATATTCCTGTCTTAGGAATTTTAACTGAGCTGCCTCTACTGTCTATCAGAGATTTCTTTCTGTCCTAACAAGATTGGCTGCATCTTATTTTTAGACTTCAGTTTAAATATTACCTCTCTAGAAAACCCTTCTAATATCATCCAAACTAAACTAGGTCTTCATTATTTCCTAGTAGCTTATTTGTTTCCTTTTATAGCTTTTCATGGGTTGTAATTGATTTATTTTTTCTTATTTGTTCTTGCCTCTCCTTACCTATATTATATCCTTGTGTGAGGAAAAGCAGAATATATGTTCATTAGTCATTTCATGTTAGTACATAGGATAGTGTCTGTCACAATTAGTGTCCAATAAATATTTGTTGTCTGATATGAATAAACCCGATATTTAGATGATTTAATGTTAATTACATATATTTTTAAAAATCTCTGTTAAGGTTAGTTTTTAAAAAGGTTTATAATTTCATTTTAATAAGATGAGAAGAGGATTATTTATTATAAGTTTGATAATTCAAATAAGAAAGATTTTAATTGCAGTGGAGCTTAAAAGTTATTACTAGTATAAACTTACCAAAATAACCTAAGGAAATGTTCAGATACAACAGAAGTTACCTGCATGAGAATAAACAGAACATCTATGTCATTAAGTGAAGTCAGCCATACAATGAGACACCAACATCAAATGCTTTCACTGACATGTGGAATCTGAAAAAAGGACAGACTGAACTTCTTTGCAGAACAGATGCAGACTCACAGACAGTGAAAAACTTATGGTCTCCGGAGGAGACACTTTGGGGGGTGAGGGGATGTGCTTGGGCTGTGGGATAGAAATCCTTGAAATCAGATTGTTATGATCATTAAAAAAAAAAAAAATTAAAAAGTTGAAGAAAGAAAAAAAAAAGTGAAAATGATAGAAACTGAAAATTTTCTCTTTTCAATATATAATTAAAAAAAATTTAGGAACGTGACCACTAGAGATACTAACAAGGTAATGTAAAAAGATAGTGTATATGATTTTTTTAAAAATTTACACCAAAATTAAATGTAAAATAGTACATTCCTTAGTGCACTCCTCTGATAATCTATGGTGAATATATTACTTAGTTATGCAAATTAACAGTGTGGTTTATGTATACTGGAATATTATGACACCTCCTGACTGGTTTTCCTTCTTCTGCATCTAACTTGTCTAGTCTATTCTTCATAAAACAGAGTATGCTTTTTAAAACATGAGTCAGATCAAATGTCCATTATTTAGGCTTTATATCCCATATGGTTATAGTCACAGCTGCTCAACTCTGCCCTTATAGTGTGAAAACAAGAGTAGAAAATATACAAATAAAAGGAAATGGCTGTATTCCAGCAAAATTTTGTTTAGAAAAATAGGCACCAGGTTGGATTTAGCGATTAGAGTCATAGTTTGCCATTTCTGGCTTACAGAGCAGGTCTTACTTCTGATGCCCCCCCCCCCAACCCCAAGTTCATCTATCATTCCTGGTATTCTCATTCACCATGCTTTGGCCACTCTGAACTTCTTGCTGTTCCTTAAATATGCAGATCACATTCTTCTTCCATCTCATGGCCTTGCTACTGCTAGCCATTTGGTCTTGGACACTGCAGCTCTAGAACCCCAAAGGCTTGTCTCTTGAGACTCTTCTCAAATGTTATCTCCACAGAGAGGCTTCCTTGACCACATAGATAAAATGAGGATAAAATGATAATCCAGTCAAACACTTTTCTACCACATTAAATATATATTAAATATATATTTTTTAATTTGGTTATTTTCTGTCTCTTCCCATTAGAAAGAAAGCACTGTGACAGCAGAAAAATTATCTAAGCATTTTCCGGCTAAAGCACCAGTGCCCAGAATAGTGTTTGGCACATAATCGTCATTCAATAAGTAGTTGCTGAATATTGATTGAATTAATAATTTTTATAACCCCTCCTCAGTAAGTACTTGCTTAAAATATAAACTTTGTCCCTAAATCTCATATTAGGAAGAATTTGACTTATTTTTTTCCTTGATTTAATATGAATATTCATTTTTGTAATTTATAGAAGGTTGGGAACATTTAATCATCACAGACTCCTACTTCCATCCTAATGTCTTCCCTGTTGTTTCTATTCTCCTCTACAATTCATAAAGTTAACATCTCTGGCTTAGGGGTATAGTCAGTCATTGAAAATAGATGGACAATAAATGAACAAGCCAATAAACATATGTCATGTCTGTGGTGATATGTATTGTAAAGTAAAAGGGAACATAGAGTGGCAGTAGGTGGTCATGGAAGGGCTCTCTAATAAGGTGACATTCAAGTGTAATCTGAAGGAGTAAAAGAACGTGACAGACACAAGAAAGAGCGAATGAGTGCAAGACTACAAGGTATGAATAGACTTGGTGTGCTTAAGAAAGAACAGTGTTATAGATAGATTGAATTGTGTCCCCCTTCGAAAATACATTAAAGTTCCAATTTCCTGTGCTTCAGTTTGTGACCTTATTTAAAAACAGAGTGAAGAGATAGTTAAGTCAAGATGAAAACACACTGCATTATGGTAGGTTCTTAATCCAGTATGGCTGATGTCTTTATAAAAAGAAGAAAGATAATATGAAGACACACCCAGAGAGAAGATGGGCATATGAAGATGGAGGCAGAGACTAGAGTTTTACTTCTGCAAACCAAAGAACAGCTGGACCACCAGAAGCTAGGAAGAAGCAAGGCAGGATTTTTTCCCTATAGCTTTCAAGAGGGAGCATAGCCTGAAGATAACTTGATTTTGAACCTCTAGCCTCCAGAACTGTGGGATGAAATTTGTTGTTTTAAGCAGCAACTTTTGGCTGTGTGTTGTTACTGCAGCATAGGAAATTAATACAAAGCAGGTATTAATACAAAGCAGGCTAACATATCTGCAGAGGAGTAAATAAATGGGAAATAATTTAGAAATGTTGTTTATAAGTATAGTTTTGCAGGTGATTTAAATTCAGAGTGAAAATTATTTGTATTATTAAGAACATATTATTCTTTTTTTTTGTAAATTGCTACAGGTGACAACAAAGAAGGAGTTCAGAAAACCATGATAATGTAAGTTGAGTATAGAGATAATATTAAAGATTTTCTTCTCTGAATGTTAGGTGCAAAGGAATCCAGAACAGAACAGATATGTAGGGATATGCAACATGTAGCGAGAACATGCTAGGACTCACATTCTGAGTAGAATTTTTAACATCTAGTTCGTATTATTTAATCTTTTGCATAAAATCAGGAATCATGGGGAAAATAACGTGAAAAGGAATAAAATGTTAGATATTTGGTTAAAGAAAATTGGGAGAAAACCAAGGAAGAACAAGGAAGTACCACCTTTTTTTCACTGGAACATTCTCATTTAAAATTTAAACACATGCACTAGTAAAGTTCTTTAGTTTTAGCCAAGCTTCTTGAAACAACCTATAGTCTATCAATAGTAGTTAGGGTTCTTCAGGGACTTAATGTAAAAAGATTTCTTTTAAGAAGTTGACTCACATGCTTATGGAGGTCGAGAAATCCCATGGTCTGCAGTTAGTAAGCCAGGAACCCAGGAGGGCCAATGTGTAGTTCCAGTCCTACTCAGAAGGCCTAAGACCCAAGAGAGCTGATGGTGTACATTCTAGTCTTCAAGCAGGCAGGCTGGAGACCCAGGAAGAGCCAATGTTTCAGTTGGAGTCTGAAGGCCAGAAATAGCAATGACCCTGATTATGCAGACAGGCAGGAGGAGTTCCCCTTTAAGAGGCCTTTTTGATCTATTCAAGTCTTCAGTAGACTGCATGAGGCCCACGCATAACAGAGAGGGCAACCAGCTTTACTCAGTCTCCTGACCCAATGTTAATCTATCTTATCAAGAAACAACCTCACACCCAGAATAGTTGTCTGGGCACCTATAGCCCAGTAAAGTTGGCACATAACATTAGTAAAATGAACCATTTCCTATCTTTGTTTTAATTAATTTTTTTAATTTTTCTTTTAAATTTTAATTTTCCTCTTCAACCCATCCTAGTCCAGCTTCTTTGTTATGATTCCACAAAAATGACTTATCCCTTATTAAGCATTATTAAAGGTAAAATAAACTCTATCAGTAATTTTTCCCTTTTTTTTTTTTTTTTTTTTGGCTTTTTGTATTTTCTTGAGCTGCTCCCACGGCATACGGAAGTTCCCAGGCTAGGGGTCTAATCAGGGCTGTAGCCACCAGCCTACACCGGAGCCATAGCAACGCGGGATCTGAGACACGTCTGAAACCCACACCACAGCTCACGGCAACGCCAGATCCTTAACCCACTGAGCAAGGGCAGGGATGGAACCCACAATCTCATGGTTCCTAGTCGGATTTATTAACCACTGCACCATGACGGGAACTCCTCCATTTTATTTTTTGATGTCTATGGATTATTGGACCTTGAGACCATTCTTTCCTTCTTAAAATGTTATTTTGCCTTACTTTCTTTGGCTCCTTATTTCCATGGCTTTTCTATTCTTTCTCCATCGTGTCTCTTTTTCTGAGTCTTCTCTCAATGAATAAAATGCTAAAAAATGTACCAGTACAATAAACAAAAGGGTCCCATGCTTTACAATATAATAAGGTGATATACTGATAGCATGTAACATACACTGAAGAGATTTATGTTAAAAAAAAAAAAAAACTTCTATATTCAGGTTGATGAGTGAACAGATTTTTCCAGGAAATGTCTTACATTTGCAAGATTTGTAAATCATGGTTAAATTTAATAAAATATTTCCTGGCGTGAAAAGCCAGTGAAAATAAGAGCACGTAAATCTTGAGCAACATTCAGAAATTTGGTGGCTTACCCAAAGAGAAGTTCTCAATAGGGTATTTAATCTTAAAAGAGAATCATGTTCAAGAAAATAGTAAGTCAGGGACTTCCTGTCATGGCTCAGCAGAAACAAATCCAACTGGTATCCATGAGAATGTGGGTTCAATCCCTGGCCTTGCTCAGTGGGTTAAGGATCCAGCATTGCCATGAGCTGTGGTGTGGGTCACAGACATGGCTTGGAACCTGCATTGCTGTGGCTGTGGTGTAGGCCAGCGACTACAGCTCTGATTTGACCTCTAGCCTGGGAACTTTCCTATGCTGCATGTACAGCCCTAAAATGCAAAAAAACAAAAAAAAGGGGGGGGGGAATAGTCAGGTTTTAGTGAGTATTTTGAAGCTGAGGCAGTGCTATAGAACCTAGGCTACTGCCAGACATTTTTTATCATATGAACCTATAGAACATGAAACCATAGTGCCCTGAGGAAAAACTTTTGCCCTCAGGTGTCTATGGTCTTAGTTTTAAAAGAAAACCAAATCCTTGGAAAAAATATACTGTAAAAGGAAATGTTGAAGTGTGTCCTAGCAGCTTGGTTTTGATAGAACAGAAGACTATCAGAATATCCTAAATAAGCCTTACTGAAAACCACCTGAAAGAACTGTGCATCAGAATTGAAGGGAATTTCCCCCTACCCCACCCCTTTTTCAACACAAGTGAATGATTAGGTGAGGGAAGACCATTTACCTGAATCATCCGTTCATTGGAATAACTTGACATCAACATAGAGGAAGAACTTTGTGAGCTTCAGAGTGACCATTCACTCAAGATGAGATTCACTGAGGGCCTGAGACAAGTCTGGAAGTCTGTCCTGCCACTAACAGGGGAACAATGAACATTTTTTGCTGCGGTTTCCCACATTTTACATGGATGAGCAAGATTTTTTTGTTTAATAAGCATCACGAGCATGAACAGAAATCATCTTATTTAAGTTGAAAATGAAATCTGTATGTGTTTAACTCAAAATGATCCCAGTTGAGTATTTGTGAAGAAAAAGAAAACACAGTTTCATATTAAGAATATTTCATTTCTATTTTCACTTTTAATAATAATGACTTTAATTTATACACACACCTATGAAAGGATATATATATATACACATATATACACATATAATTACTATGTATGTAGTAATTTTGTACTGTTAAATATTTGATCATAAAAATATAATTTAGTATTGAAAATACTGTTTTGAATGCATTGTGTAAAATTTTTAATAGGCTAGATTTTAATTCAAATTGTTTTTGTTTTGTTTTACATAGTTCTGCTATTCAGCATGATCAAAATGTGGCAAAAAAATTTATAAAATCAATTTACAATTTTTATTTGAATATACTGAGTCTTTCAAAAAATTAAATCCTGTTTTGACTTAAGATACCATTTAACCAAAACATATTGGTTGGCTCAGATTTATAAAACTTATGAAAATAAAACAGTTAATTTTAAAAAATTAACTATGAGAACTCTGTGCCATGCCACAAAAATGAAAAACCCTAGAATCTCTCATGTTAAAAATGAAAACACAAAGGAGCTCTCCTGCTGTGGTGCAGTGGGTTAGTAATTCAACTGCAGCAGCTTAAGTCACTGTGGAGGTGCAGTCATTGCTGCAGCTGTGGCTTAGATTCAATCCCTGGTCCAGGAACTTGTATATGCTGTAAGTGCAGGCCATTAAAAAAAAAAATACATGTATATAAATAAACAGTACTACATAGTGTGAAAATAGTCCCCAAATAAATAAAAGCATATGTTATTTTGATCCACAAAAATAGAAGAAATACCATTAGACAAAAAATCATGTTTGGAAGAAAAAGATTGCCTAAGATTTCACAAAGATTAAAAATAAAAACAAAAATTTAAAAAGTCCAGACAGGAAACGAAGTGGGTTGTCTGAAATGACATAGCTGTCTGCAGAGAAGTCTCAAGTTTTTCATTATTGAACATCCCAATACAGCCCAAATTAGCATCTCAACATGAAAAGAGGGCTGTAGAGCCCTCTAAATACAGATGAAAAGCAGTTTCTCACTCCAAAGCTTTATCTTTGAAAAAGTATCTATAAAACTATTTGAACTCTGGAACTAGAGAATGTGTGTTTATTGTTGACTCAGGCTCTGCTTTATATTGTCAAGGTCAGATTTTTTTTTTAAAGATAATAAACATTAACAGTGAGATCATGAAACTTGAGGATTTGTAACTGAGGAAAACAGTACATAAATGAAAATCTTCATATATATATTAACATCAATTCTATGAAAATATGTATTCCACATTTAACATATTATGTATTTTAGAAGTTATTTTGGAACCTATTTCTTTTCCTTTTCTGATAATTAGTTCCATGGAAGTACTGCAGCCAGTCTTTCACTCAGTAGGAAAGGTTTATACATACATGCATACCCTCTACCCTTCCACGCTCATGGCTCTAGCTTTGTGGCAAAACGAATAACATATTGCTACCCCGATAGGATTACAGTGCAGAAAAAAGGTAGATACAGTTTTCTCAGCCACACGGTCAATGAAACCACCTTTCTGAAATCAAAATTGCACAACCCTTCTTCTAATCATAATGTATTTATTTATCTAGTTGATGTAAATGATTATTAGCCACTAAAAGTTTGTCTCAGTATGTGTCAACAGGAGTGAAAGAATGAGAGTATCTGAAGAGAAAGGATAAAGAAAACAGGGGGAGAAAAAAGGTAAAGAATATTTGCCTTTATATAGCAAACTTCAACTAGCAAAGGCTTTCCCCCCACTAAGATTACAGTCACTCTTCATTTTTATTTTATTTTATTTATTTATTTTGTCTTTTTGCTATTTCTTTGGGCCGCTCCTGTGGCATATGGAGGTTCCCAGGCTAGGGGTCCAATTGGAGCTGTAGCCACTGGCCTATGCCAGAGCCACAGCAACTCAGGATCCGAGCCACGTCTGCAACCTACACCACAGCTCATGGCAACGCCGGATCGTTAACCCACTGAGCAAGGGCAGGGACCGAACCCGCAACCTCATGGTTCCTAGTCGGATTCCTTAACCACTGCGCCACGACGGGAACTCCGATTCATTTTTATTTTAGATGCTGGTTCATCCTGGTAACCCAGTAATGTTGAAACTTCAAGAAATAGTCTTTAAAATGCTGAATATGGTGTTCCTGTCATGGCACAGTTGTTAAGAACACAGCTAGTATCCACGAGGATGTGGGTTCGATCCCTAGCCTCGCTCAGTGGGTTAAGGATCTGGTGTTGCCGTGAGCTGTGGTGTAGGTTGCAGATGTGGCTCGAATCCTGAGTTGCCGTGGCTATGGCTTGGATCCTGGTGTTGGCCAGCAGCTGTAGCTCTGAATAGATCCCTAGCCTGGGAACCTCCATATGCCGTGGGTGCGGCCCTAAAAAGACAAAAAATAAATAAGTAAAATGCTGAATATGTCTTGAATTAGCAAGTAAAACCAAGTGTTATGAATGTGTACCTCATTATCATATAATTTGGATAATATTGAATTCAAATCTGATGACATGTCCACATTCCATCAAAATCAGTTAGGATTAGCCTAAATATTGCCAGTTTCAGTATCATTCCGTACCCATACCACTCTGAAGATGACCATAGCTCATAAATATAATTCATTAACTCTTTTAATGTCCTGATTAAAACAATAAAAATAAACTTCATAGATTTACAATGGGGAATAAGAGAAAATATTGAAAGCTCTCCAGCAAAATAGTGCATCTTTTTAAAAAAGCATTTTATTAAGACATAATTTAAGTACCGTAATATTCATCCACTTAGCTGAACATTCAATGTCTTTTAGTATATTTAGAGAGCTGTACAACTGTAAGCATGATCTAATATTAGGACATTTTCTTTACTGCACAAAGAAATCTCGTACCCATTAGCTGTCACTCACTCTTTTTTATCCCCACCCAAACCGCAGGAAAGTAAGAATCTACTTGCTCCATAAAAAAAAAAAAAAAAAACCGAAAACAAGAGAGTAATATTCTGTTAGATACTAACCTCTGTAAGGGTAATAGTATAATAAAACCTTGTGATTATCTTTCCTGCTCAGCAAAAATGTTCAGTTTAACATATAAGAACTGTATGATAGCTTTACTTTAATTAACATGTAAATAAAATTCAAACACAGATAAATTTTCCTAGAGAATACTTCATGAAAATACCCTTGTATGACACTGAAGAAATATCCTAACACTCTCCTCATCTCTTTTTTCTGACTTCTGTCTATTTATCCTCAATAATATAATGCTGCAGGAAGTAGGTACATATAACTAATGTTAAGAGCTTTGTTACCATTAATTTTTCCTCATTTTTGTGGGTTTTTTTTAGGTTTTGGTAATTATTGAAACAGTGATACCTTATTACCTCGAAGAAACACTCTGATTTTATTTGCTAAGTTTCCATCACTTCTACTTTCTAACTTTGTCTGCTTGAATGTTTTCCTTTTAACATTCAAATTTAGTTAATATAAATAAAACTTATTTTTATTTAAGCAACAAATTTTAGCATTAAAAAGATATGCCTGAAATGATTATGAATAAATTAGACCACAGCCTGGGGAATCTCAGTATATATATTTTAATTAATCTCTCCAATTTCCAGAGTTTGCTTTTCTTCTTTCCTTTGTTCCTTCCTTCCTTCCCTTCCTTTCTTCCTTCCTCCTTTCATTAGTTTTTTTTTTTTAATTCCATGCATAGGTGAAATCATACAGTATTTTTCTCTCTGTCTGACTTTTTTCACTTAGCATAATACCCAGAAGGTCCATGCATGTTGTCACAAATGGCAATGTTTCATCTTTTTTTGTGACTGAGTAGTATTCCATGTGTGTGTGTTTGTATTCATATTCTCATCTTCTTTATCCATTCATCTGTTGATGAACCCTTAGGTTGCTTCCATATCTTGGCTGTTGTAAATAATATTGCTATGCTGCTATGAACATTGGGTTCCATGTATCTTTTTGTATTAATGTTTTCATTTTCTTTCATTTTCCAGCAGTGGAATTGTTGGATCATATAATAGTCCTATTTTTAGATTTTGTCAAACCACATACTATTTTCCATAGTGGCTGAGTCAATTTACAATCCCACCAACAGTGTAGTAGGGTTCCCTTTTCTCCACATCCTCACCAACTTTTGATATTGGTAGAAATTTTGATGATAGCCATTCTGACAGGTGTGAGGTGATATCGCACTATGAATTTGATTTGCATTTCCCTAATAATTAATGACATTATCTTTCATATGTCTGTTGGCCAACTGTATGTCTTCTTTGCAAGAAACATCTATTCAAATCCTCTGCCTACTTTTTTTTTCAATTGAAGTATAGCTTATTTACAATGTCTTGTTAAATTCTACTGTACAGAAAGGTGATTGAGTTATACATATATATATTCTTTTTTATATCTTTTCTATTATGGTTTACCATAGGACATTGACTGTATTTCTCTGTGCTGTACAGTAGGAACTTGTTGTTTATCCCTTCTATATATAATAGCTTACATATTTCAGATTCCACATATAAGTGATATCATGTGGTATTCATCTTTCTCTTTCTCACTTCATTTAGTATGGTAATCTCTAGTTCCATCCATTGTGTATATGTACCACATCTTCTGTATCAACTTGTCTGTCAGTGAACATTTAGGTTGTTTCCATGTCTTGGCTATTATAAGTATTGTTTCTATAAACATAGGGGTGTATGTTTCATTTTGAATTATAGTTTTATCCAGATATATGTCCAGGAGTGAGATTGCTGGATCATGCGGTAAATCTATACTTAGTATTCTGAGAAACCACCATATGGTTTTTCTGTCCATTTTTTTTTTTTTTCTTTCAGCTGTACCCTTGGCATGTGGAAGTTGCCAGACTAGGGATCAAATCTGAGCTGCAACTGTGACCTACACCACAGCTTTGTCAACTCTGGATCCTTAACCTGCTGTACTGGGCCAGGGATCAAACCCACACCAGCCCAGAGACAATACTGGATCAGTAACCTGCTGCACAACAGTGGGAACTCCTGTCTACTTTTTAATTTTGTTTTTGTACTGTTATTGTTGAGTTGTATGTGTTCTTTATATATTTTGGATATTAACACCTTGGATATATTTTGTATATATTAGTGGATAATTTTGGATGTATCATTTGCTAATATCTTCTCTCTAGGGCACTATTAAGAGTTTGTGCTTTCACATATAATTAACAAGAGAATGAGACAAAAATGAGCAACAACTCATAAAAAGAAAATCCCAGGGTTTATAAAAATAGTATATTTGTTAAAATAGTATGCTATGTGTGGTTACTTTCTTAATTTTTCCCTGAATAATTATATGAAAAATTGGAAGAGAATTTTGAGAATATTGATTTGGGAAATACACCTGATGAGTTATAGTTTATAAGTCATATGGAGTCACATAAAGTCACTTGGCAATAAGCAACAGGCACCTATGTAGAGACAGAAATCTCCATACAGTCTATTCTCTAAAACTGATACAAAATCCAAATACTGACCCTGATGAATTCTGCATGTATCCTCAAATGAACAAGAATACAATCAATAGCAGTGATATCCATTGATTTAGCTAGTTTTCTTTTTTAAAATTGAAAAAGAAATACCTAGCTACATTTGGAAGAGGGAGTAAACTTATTAGCCTCTAATACCCATTAGGTATTCTCACGACTTAGAGTACTTCATTAATTCGTCTACATCTTTCCTGTAATAAATCTGAAGAAAAAGCCAAATTACTCTATAAAAAGGACTGCAAAAGAACCCTTGGAGCAAAACATGAAACCTACTCTTCTAGGAGCCTGACAAGTAGGCATAGTCTATTTGTCTCCAAAGAAATAAGACATTATATAAGGCCTGCTGATGTACCTTTAAGAACAGAGAGTAGGAACCTCTGCCTAAACTTATATGTTATTTCATGAAAAATCATGTATTTAACATGGAGACACACTGTGTCAGAGAATTAAATAGAAGCTATAATTTTATTACTTCATTTTTTCCCTTTTATAGAGGTTTTAGGGAATTATAATTTCCTCAGCTCCTTTTTTTTTTTTGAAAACTAATACATTTATATTAAGGTTGAAAAAAGGTGTGAAAGGTTACATTTTTCTCCCTTTGGTGCCACCATTTTGTTGCTACTGTGGGACTATAGAAGAGGTGGCTACTACTGTTTCATTAAACAAGGATCTCTGTGAAATTCAGCTGCAGAACATGTGTTGTGCTTTTCTTTTTGAAAATGTACTCCATTAAAAACCACATTCCTTTGCCAGTCCTAATTCATGAAAGTCTACATGTCTCTGTTCGAATTGTCTGAATTCTGCCTCTGTGACAAGGGATGTGAAGTGAAAATGTTGAAGCCACAACCCAACAGTCTTCAAGGATGCCAATTGCTATATAGCTTAGATGCACAAATTGGCACTGATTATGAAAAGAGCCATCCATTTACATGAGAATGACCAGAGTATATCTGCTTGGAGTCAACTCTAATAGACTAGTTTCTGTTAAAGGCTTAAAGGAGTCTAGCTATTTTTAATAGCTTCCAAATTGGAAGTGGCCTCTTTAACTCAATTTAATCAGACATTGTGGTATGACTAAGGGATTATTAAAATAATTTTTTTCCTACTATAGGTAATCTTTATAATTCTCCAATGGGAAGAGGAAAAAAAAAAACCCTAACTCTCACTTCTAATCAAAAATCATTTATAGAAGTCTGTGGTGGCTCAGCATGTTAAGAATCTGGTGTTGTCACTGCTGTGACTCTAGTTACTGCTGTGTTGCAGGTTCGATCCCTGGCCTGGGAATTTCTGTGTGCTGTGGATGTGCCCCCCAAAATCATTTGTAATTTAGAACAAATATGTACTGTAACATCTTGAAAATAAGAGATTCCAAGATACTAGAAACTCATAGAGAATGGAATGAGGGAGCATCTGGACTACATTCTGATAGACGTTACACAGGTAGACTAAAATTGAGTAATTTTTTTCAATTATATAAAGCATGTTTGGTCAGGAATGTGTGCTGGTGGTGGAAAGATGTGGCAGGAAATAAAAGAGAAAAGGTCAATTGCTGCCAGGTCACAGGCTATCTTCTTGCTTTCCTGAAAATTTTGGAATTATTTGTGGGAAGTCAGAAAAATTTTGTAGAGGGGAAATGACATCATCTAAACTTTATTTTAGGAGTGTAACTGTTCATTGAGCCAGGAGGAGTAAAGAGTATCAGTACTTTAGTCAAATGGGGCAAATGGGCTTGTAAATTGCTAAGAAGGCCCAGCTTGCTAAACTTAGCACTCCTGAAAATAAGGAAAACACTACAAAATTATATGTAGATGTCTTTTGAAGAAAGAATTAGGCTATTAAAGAAAGGTAAAAAGTTTCTGAAGCTCTGATCTAGCATTTACCATCTCACAATGTCCCAGAGGTTAATGTGATTTCCCCCAGAGAACTCAGGATGGATGTGGCAATCTCTGAGGAGCTCTGGAACTTTCACCCTGTATACCCCTGCATATTGGCATCAATGATAACAAATTCACCAATGCAGCTTAAACATACATTTTCACATTCTACAAGCTTAGCAACTTGTAAGAATATAAAGTTTAGAGACAATGCCTCTTCAAAGTCACATTTAATTGTTACACATTTATGTAAGCTGGGAATTGAGTAGGCCACCTGGCAATTTTACAAGGTGAAAAAAATGCTTTATTCAAAATGACAGTTTTTGCTTCTACTTCCCTGTTGTGAAATTTCACTAATTATTTGCTTCTGTGAGTGAGTTCCACAGTGTTAAGAAACTGTCTGAACGTAGATTATTATTATTCATTAGGACCTTCAGAGCTATCCCTAAAGTATTTGTAATTTCAAACATGTAATTTCAACCAGAATCAAACATTAAATTCATTTATGGGGCTATATGTATTATCTAGGTAATCTTTAGTTTTAGATGAAAAGGTTAAAAAAGCATGTAAAAAGTTCATTTTAGATGCTAAGTAGACATAACTTAGAGGGAAGAAATTTAAAAGATCTCAAGTAAATTAACATCTACAAAAAATTAGAAATGCTAACTAAATCAGAGTTATAACAGTTTTGTTTCTAAACAGAGAATTACAAAACCTAGGTTGATCCTTGAAATAGATGGCACAATTTGAAACAATAAAGTAAACAACATGGGCTTGTGGAAATATTAAAATGTTCTAAATTCTATCACCGAGAGTGAGGAACAAGTTGATAATAAATCTTAGATCATTCCTGTTGTCCACTGTAATTATTAACACTTTTTGCTTTCACTCTCAGGAGCACTTTGGCTTGGATGACAAATTATATGAGTAGCTCCTTATAAGGCATCCCTGAAATCTCCATTCATTCTCCAAGAAAGGAAATTATTTGAAGAAACAGGCTTATAAAAATTGGAAATAAAAAAATGTTTTGTCAAAATTGGACAAAGAAAACTCCAATATGTAATCATTATTTTATTATTTCTTATTTACAAATAAATACATCTTATGTTATAAAATTATTTTAAGGATTACTTTGCTATTTCTTACAAGTTTAGTATGCTATTTTTCCATTGCCATTCACTTCTAGATTATGGTACTTTGCATTAGAATTTCTTCTTTAATTTACAAATTATTTGGCTGTGAATTATAAAGCTTCCTAACATATACATGTTATTTGTATTGTTTCTTTGTAATTTAATTTCCTTATAATTAGAGAACATAGTGTGATTTTAATTCATTACAATTAAAAAAATTCTTATGACCAAATAATTTGTTTAAATGTTCCTTGTGTAATTGGGTATTAATCTATTGCATTAGTCTTGATAATTTTGTTGTTAAAAGCTAGTTTTTAAAGTTTAGTATTAGTATTATTCTTATTCAAGAATAAGAAAAATGGGAACCTTCATACATAAAATAACAGTATGCATTATAACCAACAGAGCCTCACTTCAGTGTTTGAACACATGATCCTTTGAAATAAATACAGTTAACCATTAACAACAGGGGTTTGAACTGTGCAGATATACCTATATGGGGATTTTTTTTTTTTTAACAAATGCTAGAGTACTACCTGGTCTGTGGTTGTACATAGAATTGCTTATACAGAGGGCCTCTGTAAAATTATATGGGTTTTTGATGCCCAGACAAACTCCCTGACCCCATTGTTCAAGGGTCAACTGTAATTACAGAAAAAAGATGTGAAATGAAAGTAGCAATTGTGAGCAAAGATATTGATTATCTATAGATAATTCAACAATTTAAAAATGGAAAAAATATTCTTGTTTAAAAAAATTATTTTGATTGAGTCCACCAATTTCTAAAATGTGTGTTGAATTCTTTCCCATTTCCCATAAAGAGAAATTTTTCAGTTTCTCATTATTTTTGTTGGTCTAAAATATTCTATATGTTTATATATTTAGGTTATGCTAATAAACGCAAACAAGATCACAATTATTATAATTTTTGAAGATTATCTTTTAACTTTTTATAAATATTAGCACAGTTTCCATTAACTGTATCTTGCTTGATATTCTAATTTTGTACCAGGTTTATTTTGTGTAGGCTTTGTATGTTCTCTTAGTTTTCATCTTTTTTCACCTCTAAATTTCTATATGTTAGAAGATTAGAACAGAATGTCCTTAAATAATTCAACTAGATTTTGATTTATTTAATCTGCTCATCTCTATATTTCTATAGATTATAATTAACCATAATTTTTATAATTATCCAAATGATTGTACTTATTAATATTATCTATTTTTTTGGTTTGCTGTTCATTTATTTTTATCACTTATTCCTTCTATTGTAATGAAAAAGTTTCCAAATTTATTTCTCTCAGATCATTTTGAAAAAACAGACATTATTTTTTATTTTTTGAATATCTTTTCAAACATAAATATATAACTAAAATAGACTACAAATATACATGGCTTTAGCATATTTAAGCACACTCTAAAATCCCTATATTCACATTCATCTTTTTTATATGATAGTCTTAATTTTTCACCTTTTATAAACCAAACTCTTTTACATTAAACAATCAAATTTATTAAAATATTTTTATTACTTTGTTCAGTTTTGTTTAATATATTGCATGCCTTTCACTGAGTCTGCTTTCTTCTTTTGAAAGAAACTTTTAAAGTAACAGATTTTAAATTTTAATATCTTTTATTGTTTTAGTCCAAAATTATTTTCATTTTGCTGTCACCTTGAATGATATAGCCACTAAATGTTAAATTTTAAGTTGACTATTATTTATGCTCAGTACTTTGAAGATGGACTCACTGGCGGTGGAAAGTCTGCCGCATATTTTCTATCATAAATTTGTCATTTATTCTTTTTATCTTTGCTATTCTTCAGTTTCACTCTGTTATGACCAGATGTAAGATTATGTTTTTTTTTTTTTAATCTACTTGTAAGTTGCATTGAATTTTATATCTCAGGAAACTTCATCAATTCTGGAACCGTCTTAGCTATTCCCCTTCAAATATTGATTCTTTGTTATTTCTTCATTTGAATCTCTCATATTATTACTTGTGGGAATGCTGAAACTATATATCATGCTGCATACAAAAAAGTTTATTACACTGATTTGGGTTAACTTTTATATGTGGGTCACACAAAGTTTATCCCTTCAGTAATTATAGTTTTTGTAAAAATATTTCTTATGTAGTAATTCATTCTTTTGCATATCTACCATTCTTATTTATGAGAGCCAATTTTAGTTTCATAAATAAAATTTATTTATTTATTTTAAAATAAATAACCTGCAGCATATAGAAGTTCCTGGACTAGGGCTTGAATCTGAGCTGCAGCTGCTTGCCTCCGCCCATACCCATGGCAACATGTGATCCAAGCTGCATCAGCAACCTACACCACCGCTCACAGCAATGCTGGATCCTTAACCCACTGAGCGAGGCCAGGGATTGAACCTGAGACCCCATGGATACTAGTTGAGTTTGTTACCAATGAGCCACAGTGAGAATTCTAGGTTTGGCATTTTTTATTTTGTTTTGTTGGTGGTGGTGAGTGTGTGTGTACTTATATGTGTGTGTGTGTGTGTGTATGTGTTTGCTTGTTTCTCTTTGATTTTATTTTGCATTTTCATTAATTCCTCCCTTCTCTATCAATTCTTCAGTTTTAAGATAGCTTTCTTCTAGCAGGGACTAGATATTGTCATTAACATGGCATTTGGCAGTTTTTATTTCATTAAGATATCTAGGATATCAGAAATCCAGTCACAGAGCCAGATGGCAACTTAGCTCGGTACTTGGTAAAAAGTTGTGCTTTTGCATCTCTGTTTCCTTTGGACAGTGGTTTTCTACAATGCCATATCCCAGGTAGCAAATCAACAGCTATATTTTTCATCATTCTTTCACAATTAAAGGAAAGGGAATTTTTTCCCTTAGTCTCAGGCTTTAACCATTGAGACTAATAGTGAAAAAACCCTGTTACTCAGAGAAATCTTAGTACTTTCCTTTCAAGAGCCAACCTCCTTGCTTCTACTACCACTTTCTAATCCATACAGTTGTCAGTAGGGGGGGTGGGGGGAGCACAACCTTAAAGTTGAGAGCTATGTTTTATCAGTGAACAAAACTGAGGACTTAAGCCTAGGACACAGCACCTCAGGTAATTCTGAAAGATTGCTCCAAAGAGGCATGGTTGGGAGCCAGGATATATAGTATTTTTGCAACAGAGACCTGGTATTCGGAACATCAAAATACTACTGTTAATTAAAGAAAACCAGGTATATCGAGTTAATGAATTTAGCTGTTTCCTACATATTGCAAGATACAAGAGTCTGGGCTTACTGAAATCATTCCTTTGATACACATCTCAGCTATCTGAGGCCGGTATCCTGTTTTTGTTTGTTTTAATCCTGAGTCTCCTTAGGGCTCCTGGTCAGACAGGCTGTAAAATGTTGGCTTGATGGCTGCAACCTCCTTTGTTTCCTGACATGGCAGGCAGCATTCCTAGTTCACACAGTCTAAGAGGCCAGTGGCTCTAGCCCCACATAGTTACTTGCTGATAGTGTAACACATAACAAATGATAGAGTCAGAATCTGACCCTTTGCAGTCTGGATCCAGAGGAAGATGTAACTTTGCTTATTTTATTTTCAAAGCAGAAATTGTTAGATGTGTTATGATAATGACTGATTCATGTCTTTTTATAGTTATGAATGAACTTTCTCCCATTACATTTTCCTCTCCAAATGGATTTTCTTCGTGATCAAATGCCTATGGTCAAATCAGCTATGCAACTGATTTATAGACCTTTGGAGATTTCTGCTTTTGTATCTGATGTGGTATATTTAATGATCTAGAGTCTAAAGCATACTGATTAGGATAACTGTGTTAATATATAAAATGCATAATAAATTTTAATTCCCATTAGATGTTACAAAACAATATCTACACTGAAAAGCATCAAAATATATTCGTAGTAAATTTTTTCCTGTGTAGATCAGTGCAAATAAACAGATTCTAAATGTTGACAAAGATTACCTAAATCTATTGTTTGGCCTTGAGAATTTAAAAACCAAAATGAAATTATCACTAACATCATCATCACCAAAATTCACAAAAATAAGAATCATAAAGGCAATTTAGTTTCTAGAACCCAGCATACTTGGCCCAATATAAATGGTTATTTACTCTGCTATAGCAAAGAAAAATTTTAGTAACAAGATCTTGCTATTTCATCAGATGGCCCAAATATCACATTCCTATTCATTGTCCTTAATAATGTCTATAAGGAAGACATTCTTAATCTCATTTCACTTTCAGAGGCTTTGCTTCCTTTGTTCTTGCTTGACCTTAATTAGGCCACACTTTCTATAAATAGCTCAATAATTTATTAACCGTAGACTTTCAGAGTAAAATTATGTAATAGCAAGTTTTGTTTAGGACAGCAAAACTGTTTGTAAACTACATAAAAGGACTTCCTATTTCAAAGAAACAAAATAAGATGTGTATGTGCATTCACGCACGCACGCATAGACAGGACTATAGTTTTAGAATATGTGATACTGAAATTTTATTTAGGAGTTTGTTTGTTTTGACCTCAAAATGAATTTTCCCTTGAAACAATATTTGGTTATCCTGGTTAGCCTGATATAGACTCCATGTGTTGTAGATATATGTAACCTAAGTGATGGATTCTGGTATTTGAGAACCAAGAGGAAGGTAGAAGGGGCACATAGAATCAAGTACAACACCAGTTACAATATTGTGGCAGGTGAAATTTTCCTGTAGGTCAGCATCTTTATTCCTGTGCTTCCTTTTATTTATTTACTTATTTTTTTTTTTTTTTTTTTTCCTTTTCCAGGGCCGCTCCCGCGGTATATGGAGGTTCCCAGGCCAGGGATCGAATTGGAGCTGTAGACACTGCCCTACGCCAGAACCACAGCAACGTGGGATCCAAGCCATGTCTGCAACACCACAGCTCACGGCAACTCCAGATCCTTAACCCACTGAGCAAGGCCAGGGATCGAACCTGCAACCTCATGGTTCCTAGTCGGATTTGTTAACCACTGTGCCACCACGGGAACTCCCCTGTGCTTCCTTTTAATCTTCAGGTATACATCCGTTCATGTGCACTGGAGTGGTCCATTCAGTGTAGGAAGAGAACTAGGACTGAGTGGAGGATTAACAAGTAAACATCCATTCCTTCATTTGCAAAGTGGTTAAGATCACAGACACCTAGGGTCCAGATTCTGGCTCTGCCGCTAATGCATTTTGTGACCTTAATGAGATTACTTAATCACCTGTAAAATCACTAGTAACCAGCATAAAGCTTTTGTGAAGATAGATTGAATAGTATAATTCAAATCCTTATAACAATAATGGACAAAGTATAAACAATGCAGAAACATTAGCTGTTTTATTGCATTGTTATTACTATTAATTTAAAAATATGTATTGGGAGCATCAAATTTGTGCCAACCACTATACTAGATAGAGGATGGACGTACAAAATAAACAAGAAAATTTTCTGTATCAAATAGTATCAGGCTAGAGAAAATGGGGATTGGCTATTTTAAGATTATCAAATAGGGATACTAGGAGAAAAATTCATGGAAAAAGAGTAAAGAAACTTGTGTATACTTTGACCCAAAAGTATCTGTACTCAAGATGAACATAACCATCCAGGCGTTGAATCAGCAGGCAATTATCAACAATCAAAGGAGAAGAAATTCAGTTTAGACATTGAGAGATAAATAAGAGAAAACGGCAGTATTGATGTTTAAGCAAAACACATTAGAATCCAAACTTGAGGGGCATAAATCCAAACACCAGGAAGACTTGAAGTAAATAGCAGGAAGCAAAGAACAGAGAATGAACTCAGCTTTGGAGGAGCTAGAAGCCAACGTGGCAAGACTGACTCAATGCCATCATTGAGCTACTATCTCTAGATGTTCATTACTCACTATGTCTAGTTTCAGAATCTGAGGGCATAGTTTAGAATTAGAACTCGGAAAAATCACTACAATTCACATGAGAAAACCTGGCTTCCAAACTCATCAGCTATATAATCTTTGGAGCCATAGATTGCTCATTGATGAAATACCTCCTGTTCTGTAATATATGGAATATTTTCTATTCTGTAAAAAAAAGCAGAAAGGACAAGTGAGAAAAAAAAGTTTGAAAATGTTTTACAAGCCATATATGTATTAATTATTTAACTATTATATTATGGTGGACACTAACCTAAATATATTGGAGAATTGCAAAAGAGGAACCTCAGAATTAGAACATGTACAGGGCCATTGTGTTTCTGCAGGTCCTTGTTGTAGAGCTTCAAAATTATACTATGTCTAAGGCATCCTCATTCTCATTCATTCCCTAAAATGCTTAAAGCAGAACAGGACATTAATCAATGTTCACTGAATAAATAAAATGGGGATTGGCTAAGTTAAATCACATTAATCTGGAAGAGATTTTTAACACATTCCTTGTTTTAAGCTATTTGCGTTTTCCAAAGAGCATGTTGATATGAAATTAATATCCAAAATGGTAGAATTTCAAGAAATATGGCAGATTTTATATAAGAAAAGAAAGTGAAAGAATAAAATTAGATAGTTATGCACGGGAACCTAAAGAAGATTTGGCACTTTCCTATTTGAGAGGTCTTTTTTCCCAAATTGAGCACAGATGTTCTTTCAGAACTTTTGTTTTATTTTGCTTTGTATTTAATTTCATGGCCATTCTTATGCTATTGACAAAAGGGGTGGGGATGAGGAATGCTGATCAGAGCACTTTGTATGTAGGAGGTAGGATTGCATTAGATATTAGAAAGTGATTGTTTGTAGTGAGACATACTAAAAGTATTAGATATGAAATAATGACAGAATTAATCTACTTCATGGCAGTTCTGATCTAAATATTTGGTTCATTTCATAAATAGATACAGTTTACCAAACTGATCAGAATTTTCACTCTAGATAAATTTTAACAGTGAAAGGTCTTTTTTGTCTGGAAATGTTATTTCCTGGAATGTACTTCAGTAGTCTTAAACTTTTAAAAGTATAGACATCCAGTATACTTATATTTATAATGAATCTCTTGTAATTTAGGAACATGTCAAAGCTTAAATTTTTAAAACACCTTAATTGATTTTATAAACCTTTTCATGTATCTTCTTCTAAGTGAAAGATGCTCAATTTTTTTTTTTTTTTTTTGTCTTTTGTCTTTTTAGGTCCGCACCCATGGCATATGGAGATTCCCAGGCTAGAGGTTGAATTGGATCTGTAGCTGTTGGCCTGATGTGCCACAACCACAGCAAAGCAGGATCCGAGCCGCATCTGTGACTTATACCACAGTTCATGGCAAAGCCAGAGCCTTAACCCATTGAGCAAGGCCAGGGATGGAACCCATGTCCTCACGGATACTAGTGGGATTCATTAACCACTGAGCCACAATGAGAACTCTAAGATGCTCAGATGTTAAATGGTACATTTCAGATTTCCCTAAACTGGATGGAGTCCAAAATTTTGGCTAGGATTTAACAGTAAAATATGGAAAAAAAAAGAGATTTCTGATTTATTTACATTGTTTGATCTGGACCTTAGGGGTCAAAAAGCCTTCCAAATAATTACAAATGTAATTTTTAAAAATGTTTTTCAACAAAAGAAGTTAAAAGCCTGTATGTTATATAAAAATCATGAGAAGCATTGCTTTTTGTCTAATGTAAAGGCTTTTACTCTATAAAGACTCACTTAGGAGTTCCTGCTGTGGTTCAGAGGTAACGAACCCAACTGGTATCAATGAAGATGTGGGTTCAATCCTTGGCCTTGCTCGGTGGGTTAAGGATCCAGCGTTGCCATGAGCTGTGGTGTAGGCTGTCAGCTACAGCTCTGATTTGACCCCTAGCCTTGGAACTTCCATATGCTGCACATGAAGCCCTAAAAAGCAAAAAAAAAAAAAAAAAAAAAAAAAAAACCAAAAAACCTCGTTTATACAAACCTCACTGTATCTTACTGTTGTGATAGTATCACAAAAAACATTTGGAAATTCTTACCCTTTCACTGAAGTGGATTTAAAAAATTATAGAATGCAATTCTAGTTATTTCTCACTATTTCTAGCTCCACCCATTAACAAATAATGTAGTATAGACCTCATTAGTTCATTAAAATAAAATTTGAAATATACATGTTTTTTTTGTAATTAGAGAGAAGAGTTATTTCTGAACATTTGCATGACACTTTTATTGTTAAGGTGATTTATAATTGCTTATTTTAATTATTCTAGTGCCATTAACTATAGTCTTTGCTGTCACAAACAAAAAAAGACACTGAGATTTATCCAAAAAAAATCATGTATTTGCTAATGTTTTCTTCATTAGCATCTGTAAAAACAAGTCATGGTATGATTTATTATTAGCACATTAAAAAGAATTTAAAATGTGAAGTTGATAATTTTACTCTATTTACGATATGGATATTTTAACACCGAAAAGCTAAAATATAAAGTAACTAGAGACATTAACATGGAAATTTATACAAGTATTCATCTCATTTGTAAAAGTACACTAGATGTGACTTTTTATAATGTGATAAAACATTTTACGTTTATATACCATCTCTCTCATTAGTAACTTGGGTCAACTTCTTAATGCATCAAAGAATTTCAAGGGATGTATAATTAGTGGGGAAAAGACAGTTAATTCAAAAGAGAGGGAACCCACACAGAGAGTGATTTTGAGTAAGTGTCTTGGTCTTAATCTAAGGCAGGTTTAAGTGACCTCTAGCAAAAGGGAAGGCCACCATAAATGCAGTTAGCCTGATGAAAATGAAAGACAGAAAAGATAGATGACAAAGGACCAATGTCATTAAAAACAACACAGAGAATTCATTTCCTAGAGAGGAAGATTTAGTGGAGAGAAGGTTCAAATGTTCAAATGAGAAATGAGTAGTATTTGAACAATGCTATTTTGTAGAGAACATGTTACTTTCTTAGAGCGGCCATGACATATTGCAACAAACTGGGTGTGTTATAAAAACCTAGGTTATATTCTAGGAGGAGAGAAAATTTATTCTCTCACAGTTCTGGAGACACAAAGTCCAAAATCTCTCCAGGATTCTTTGAGTTGTGGTAGCATCATTCCAGTCTTTGCCTCAGTTTTCACTTGACCTTCTTCCGGGTGTCCTCTGTGTGTCTTTTTCTGTCTCTTACAGGGACACTCTCTTTGGATTTGGGACTCATCCTAATCCAGTATGCTCTCATCTCTATCCTTACTTAATTATATCCTACATCCATAAGGACCCTAATTCTAAATAAAGGCACATTCTGAGGTTCCTGTAGACATGAATTGAGGGAGAGGGGTGTGATAATATTCAGCCTATTAAATAAAAAAATAATTTTTATAAACTTATGAAAAAAGAATGGTTAAAAAAGGGAAGTATGTGTACATGTATGTGTAACTGGGTCACCATGCTGTACAGTAGAAAAAAAATGTTTGGGGAAATAACTATTAAAAAAGGGAAGTATAGAACAGAGAATATTCATAAATATAACTTGTCTTATTGATGTCAATATACAGTATGCCATTTTTTATGAGGACCTGGAACATATATATCATTTACTATTAGTGGAAATAAAGTTTTTAGAAAGAATGATGAATAATATCAATAAAGTTATGTTTAGTTAAACCTGGTACAGTTGAGCACAGGTACTGTTTCTTGTCCCTCATGACTCCAATAAATGACAGCAAATATATTTAAAAAATGAAAAATGTATATAACCAGAGAATCAATATAACATAGTAATGAAGGATACAAATGAGAAGCAAGACAATTTAGGCTACAAAATTACAGGAAATATGGGATGGGAGAACTATAAAGTACAGATCATAAGTTATGAGACAGAAAACAGGTAATAGAAAAATGTTTATAATTGACAAATCAAGAAATAGAAGTAAAAGCATATTAAATAACCTAGATGAGAAAAGAATCTGAAAAAGAGTGGATATGTATATATGTAAGGCTGATTCACTTTGCTATACACCTGAAACTCACACAACATTGTAAATCACCTATTCTCCAATTTAAAAAAAGGACAGAAGTGACATACCAGAAGAAATAACAAAAGGATTAAAGGAGGGTGAATCAAGATGAGGAAGTTATGAGCAGAGCATCACTGCTGTATTTCAATATACGTTTAATTTTTTTTTCAGCCACACCTGCGTCATATGGAAGTTCCCAGGCCAGGGGTCAAATCTGAGTCGCACCTGCAACCTATGCCACAGCTGAGGCAATGCAGGATCCTTAACCCATGATGCCACAGTGGGAACTCCAGGATGTGTTTAAATTTTTAAAATTAGAATTATAAATAATGTTGATAGAGATTCTAAAATGTCATTTAAAACAAATACAGAATAGCAATATCTGCATTCATTGAACATTAACTTGGAGGTAGGCATAATATGGTTTTATTTTTTTTTTTAGCATTCATTTAAAAACTCACACCACCTCAGAGGTATGTGATATTATTATCATTTTGATTTTATAGATGAGGAAGCAAATAATTTGCACAGATCACACAGTTCCTCAGTGACAAAGATGAGATTCAAACCTAGGGCTTTCTGCTTCCAAATGTTCTTTATTGCTGGACTCTGCAATATTATGGAGCTGAAACTTTTGTCTGAGATCACTGAATCCAGTAATTCTGATTGGGTTACACGACAAAATGACCCTCTGGCATCGTTCTAATACCACTAGGTTAAAAGGGAAGGAAGCTACTTTGCAACATCAGATAGAATATTCTCAGTTAACAGGCAATAAAAATGGAAGATCTTAAAGCCCTAGCTGGTTATGCTGTAAAATGTAAGCATATCTTAAATTTCTAATATGAATCTTAAAAATACCTAATCATCATTTATTATAACAGAGAAAACATATCTAATAAATATTCTCTTTCTTCCTTAATGTAACATGAAGTAATCTTATGTCTCAGTTTTCACTGGGAAGTCCCAGTTTATACCTCTTATGCTGTCATAATTATTATTAGTCATAATAATTTTGATCTCACAATATAATTGTTAATGCACCTCCATTTATTCTCAATAGTATCCCAGTGTAGATGATAAATTTATATCGCCTTCTCTCTAATTCATGGAAGCCACAAACATGGCAATTAAATACTGAAGATTTGCTAATTCTAGAAGCAAGGCACTTGTTCTTACTAATAATTCATATAATTTAGAAGTTCTACCTGCTCTGAGAATCTTCTGACTCTTTAACATAAATGCTTGATATGAAATGGGACTTGGGCAACTCTGAACTCTCTCCCCTTCTTTTTGGCAGAGGGTTTAAATCTTGAGATCAAGCCAGACATCTTCCTATTTGCCCTTCTGACTCCCAGTCCAATTAGTTTCAAACAGGAGGAACACCTAGGTGTCCCTTAGCTTTAAATATTTAAATGTACTCTTGGGTTTCCCAGCAATTTACACCCCAAACTTCACCACAGACTTGTAAATCTCTAAACTGTGTGAGATTCCACCCCCCTTCTCTTCCTGTGAGATTAGTGGCTCCTGTGGGGAAAGGGACACTTGTAAGTTCTAAAATTTACAAGAGTGCTATGCTTTCTAAAGTGTAAATTGCAAGGAAACTCCAGAGTGCCATTAAACATTTAAATGTGGTAAGCATCATGCCTCTTATCCTCTGGGGCAGCAGCTACTAAGAAAGAAAAGAGAGAGGGGAGCAACATGTGGGTCTCCAAGTCCTTCACCAAAGTGTGAAACCAATATTGGAGGCATCCTGAAGTCCATATAAGAAATACAAGCATATCCTTAATAACTTGCTCTTTTGGTTGCCCTGTTAAGAATTTAATCAACTATTTAACACAACTGACATATACCTAGCTATTAAATGGTTGAAACTCATCTGTCCTCTAAACAGTACAGTTATTAAGAATGTACTTAATGTCTATTCCCAGACCATTCATTTCAGTCATGTTATTATAAGTTAATGTAATAATGAGAACTTAAAGCAAGCTTATAAATTATCTTGCCTCAGACAATACATCGGTAGACTGAAAATAGAGACGACTATGGAAAAGTGACATGCCTAAAGTCACAGAGGTAGTGACCACCAGTTGCATTAAATAAATAAATGAAGTTCATGAGGGAAGGTCTTTCTAATTTCATTTTGACTTCTGGAGTAGAATATACAAGGTTTTCACAGCCATCTAAGAGAGTGTTGAAAAGGCTGTGGCCAAAAATACTATTTCCTGACCCCAAAAAATTCATATAAAGATTGAAATGCAGGTGTTACTGTCCCAGTGCCCATTCTGTGCTGTGAAGTAGGGCCCCAGGATTTTCTCTAGAAGTCATAGTTCTACTTGCCAATTTTATCACCTTAGATTCCCAGGTGCAAATATATACACACACAGAAAATAACTGATTTCAGCTTAAATGTTTCTTGCATTGAAGTCAATGCTGTTGCCTTTGGCTCCTGTATCTCCATTTCTCCTTCACCCACTTCGAATGAGAAAAGGTGATGGATTGTAGTCTTCCCAACGATGAAATCCTAACACAATTTCTCAATTTTGGAGAACAGGATAGAATGACTTTATTTTCAGATAATCATGTCCCCACTTTTCTATGTTTTATGCAGGATTACCAAGGCATAGGTTAGAATTTACTGGAGGTTTGGAGTTTCAAATCCAGCAGTACTAGAAGTAAAGGGAAACGGAAAAACAGATGTAATTCTGAAGCTTCTTGTTGCCAAAAGAAATATGAAACTACTGACGTGTTTTCTCTCTGTCTTTTTTCTGCTTTGTGTCTTGGATTGCACCAGGCTCTCCTCATGGCAACCCTGGGGTCTTCCAGCATCTTTGTTACCTTCATATGGAAAGCGTGTGTTGCCATTAAACTCTGTGGTCTTTTTGTTCCTGTATTGTCCTTGATCTCAAAATTGTAATTGCTTCCATTAAAATATTCCAGTTTTTCAGTTTTCCTCCCTCATTTTCTCCTTTTAGTTCACTTACTTATGCAACTTAATTTTTTCATTGTTGTGTTGTTTTTAAAGAAAATGTCTTTTTATTCTGTTTATGATCTCTGGGAGTTCTTTGAAAAATATATTTAAAAAATATGTATTTTATCCTCTTCTGCTTCCATTCACTTGTCTAAAGACTACCTTATCATATCTTTTCCTTGTACATTTTTCTTAAAATTTTTATTTTTCCAGATGTTTAAGAGAATGTTTGAGAACATCAATCTGGAGTTGACTAACATGATTCAAATCTCTTACTATTCACCAATTTTCAATTTACTTAACCCTCCTAGGCCATATTTTCTTCATCTTTTAAATTGAGATACTTGACAGTGCTATTGCAGTAATTAAGTATAATAATGTCTGAAACGGTTGATCACAATATGTCACTTGTAATACAAACTCAGCAAGTAAGTATTATTACTACATTAATGTATAAGATAGAGGGGGAAACGGGAACTTTTTATTTCTAAAAGAAGTTGAAAATTGGGAAATTTTAACATTTAACTTGAGGTGGAAAAATTTTACAGCATACATCTAAGTGTAGTTTTAGGAACACATCTTGAGGGTATACTTGGAATATAAATTTGCAAAAGGTAGCATAGTGCTAGATAAGAATTTGAGTTGTAAATCCAACAAGCTTTTGCTCAAGTCACTATTCCTTCCCTTAATCTGTTATGTAGATGTAGTCAAATTACATCTTACCTTTTTGGTCCTCAATGCTGTCATCTGTTAAATGAAGAAAATAACAATTTTAATGTTGTTGTAAGGCTTAAGAAACTGCTATCACAGTCTGATCTATAACATATGATATTGATTTAGGAGTGATTTTGAAAAGTTTTCATTTGTATCAAGAAAAATTTGCATATCAGCATGAATTCCATGGAACCAAAATGACACATTTTTTTTTCTTTGTGCGTTGATATTGGTATTCCACACACTACGTAGAAGCAACTGAAATGAATACATTGTATTTGAACATGGAGGAGCAATGTAATATTTTTATAAACCATATTATGTAGTAAGTAATTCAAATTGGCCATAATCTAAGTATACATGTGTGGACAGTCAAAAAGTTAGATCGAATGACCTCTAGTGGTTCTTTCCTATGGGTTTCTGGTTTATTTTCAGGAAAAATTTCCATGGACAGGAAATGTTACAGGCCTGCTAAGCTTTCTAGATTAGATAAGCAGCTCACTGGGTCTATAAAGCCATAGGCAAAGTCTTAGATGACAATTTTAAAACTACTCAACTCCTAAAGGATAAACTGTTTTCTGGGATACATCTTGTAATCACAAAACAGTATTTAAATCTATGTACATTGGGTTGAACCATGGATTTTTAGTTTGTTTTGTTCCTTTTTAAATCAAAACTTGGCCTTCTCAGTCACACTGATAATGATTTAGCATATGTTTTTTTCACATGCCAATATTTTAACTGCTATAAGAATATATAAGTACTTATGAAATCTGTGAATTAGTATTTCAGGTTTTAAATTAGTATTTCAGGTTTTATAAAATCATACTAAGTCAAATCTACTGCATTTGTTGCTACAATGCTTTATAGTGACAAATAGTAAATATCAGGCTTTTTTCTTTTTTCTACTTACTGGATATTCAAAGATGGCATTAAAGTTTTAAAGTTTTACTTTTGAACAGGAATGAGGTGAGCAATACTATTCCATTACACAGTATTTTAAAGTTGTTAAAAATAATAATCATATGCCAGGCACTTTTCCAAAAACATCACATATTTTTAACTATTTAACCCTTTGAAATGTTTTAATTAGCAAATGGGACAAATTACTATTATCCTTGTTTTCACAAATGAGGAAACAGTCGTAAGAATTTAAGTCATTTTCCCATGATCACAGAGATAAAGAGTGATGGAGCTAGGACTCAAATCCAGACAGTCTGTCTCCAGAATCCAGTATAATGATAATACAAATGCACAACAGAGCATAATCCTGAAAGTTAAGAAAATTATTCTTTTAATATAAATTTAAGAAAGCAATTCTGAAAATAAATATAAATCTTACATAGTTATATATCTTTGAAATGAAAAACGTTAACAGAAAATTCAAGCAATAGGATTCCTCAGAATTTATAAACTAGTATTACAAAAAATTCTCTAGGTCTATCAAACAGAATAGTTTAATTAGCAGATATATCAATGTCATTCATCTAACATTAAAATTTCTAAGTCTGCTGAAAAGCTTAGTAGTGAGTGAGGCAACCCAAGATCGGGAAGAAAATGGCTCAGCTTATCTGAGGAGTAGGGAATAAGAGGGAGAAGAGTGCTACTCCCTCTCTTCCCCCACTATAGGGTGCTATATTTTATATATATAATATTAGAATTGAATTTCTTCCTCACACTAATGATGGGCTTATTGTAACATTGACAATAAATAATACTTTACTGGGAGAAGCAGTACTGGTACCTGATATAAAATATTTAGAGTGCTAAAAATGTTAGTATTTGTTTAGGCAGAATAGATAGAACTTCATTTGAAAATGTACAGGCGTGAATACAGGTGTGATAGGGGAAAGACTTGGTGCATTATGGTATAGAAGGAGGTACTTGGTCTTTAAAGCCCATCATGATATAGTATTGGACAGTTAATATGTAGGCTTATAGGTAGAATATAAGGGAAGACCTGGGCCTACCTTCTACTCTAAGGTATACTTTAAATAAAATATTTTCTTGACTTCTTTTATCTCTGTAGCAGCTGATACCACACGAAGATAAACTTATCTTTCTCTCCTTCCCCCTACCCCACAGGCTGATAACTGCTCATAATGCTCACGTCATCTAGGTAAAGATAGATTTTCTTTATATAAATTTTTATCCCTATAAAATTATTTATACAAAATTGTTAATAATTACATTTATATCTCTAATACAGTATCAACCATAAAATAGGCATAATATTCTTTTTCAGTAAATGAATAATTCCTAGAGAAAAACCTAACATCATCTATACTAACATATCTTCCAGTTAGCAGACCATAGTACTAAAAATTTTGGCAAGTAGAGCACCTTCCTTAAGTCAAGGTTTATTTTTTTTTATTATTATTATTATTTTTTTTTTGTCTTTTTTGCTATTTCTTGGGCCGCTCCTGTGGCATATGGAGGTTCCCAGCCTAGGGGTCAAATCAGAGCTGTAGCTGCCAGCCTACACCACAGCCACAGCAATGCAGGATCCGAGCCGCGTCTGCAACCTACACCACAGCTCACGGCAACACTGGATCGTTAACCCACTGAGCAAGGGCAGGGACCGAACCCGCAACCTCATGGCTCCTAGTCGGATTCGTCAACCACTGCGCCACGATGGGAACTCCGGTTTATTTTGTTTAGTTATTCTAAGAATATATCTGTCAAAATGCAAAGGTATTACAGAAATAGTGTAATTCATAACTAAAATTCATTTTGACAAAGAAGCAAAAATTTTTAATTATGGGAAACTAAACAAGAACAAAAATAACCAAAGAGCCTCTCAAGCTTAGGAGGACTAGCATAGTTTGGATACCAAGCTTTAGCTGACAGCAGCTTCTGTTCCTGACTAAATTTTAATAGAGTCCATCCATTGTGTCTGGTTCTAGAATCCATATGATTGCCAGTTGCCTTGGCCTTTTTAGTTGTTAAATGCTTGAAATAAAAAGAGCTGAACTGATAGCAAAGGCCACTAGACAATTAAGACTAGATACATGAAAGAGCAGAGTGAGGGATTTGGAAAAAAAAAAAAAAAGTCTTCAGAAACATTGAGACAAATTTACCTCTTCTACCTAACATTCTTAACCTTAGCCTAAGGCTATGATTAAACCATAATTTTTTTCAATGTTGTGCTCAATCCTCCATGTAGTTGTTCTAGAGGAAGAGACAATTGTTTTTTAAAAGCAGAAACTAGGCAATATCTTTTGGTAGATTTTTGAGTTTTTACCATGTAACCATTTCATTATTGCACTACCCTCATTATTGTACCAGGGATGGTGGACTACATGTGGTTCTTATATTCACTGTAAGCATAAAGTGCCTAAATGTCCCAAAAGATTGAGTTCTCGGAAAGTATTCAAAAAACCACTTCTATCTGAATCTCTTAAAGGAAAATTCCTCTGTCCTACCCTAAAAATACTGAATCAGAATCATTGAGGGTAGAATGAAGGCACCTGTATTTTAATAATTTGCCAGATATTTCTTATGCACTTTGAATTCTTGTCCCAAGAAAAGTTAAAAGATATTTCCTGGTTCCTGAAAGGTGTCAGGCCACGTGCTCATTGCAAGGTTAAATGATACAATAAGTGTTTTGGTACCATGGAAAGTGTGACTATACACCTGGGAATTGCCTGAATCTAGCATACGTTGAATGGCAGCACATTGTATACTTTCAGAATGGAATCCTCAAATGCCTGTAAAGTTAGATCAGATGATTCTCTTTAAAGTCAATGTAGAAACAAATTAAAATCAAATGTCCTATTTTATAAATGTCCAACATTTGATATAAGTTGGGATTAAATTTTTTTTCTTTTCTTTTTTTCTGTTCCGCTTAAGAATTATGGCTTCAATTTATGGCTGTTACTCTCAGTTGCAAAACTAAACATGTGTAGAATTGCTGGGCTGGGTCCCTTTTCCAGTTGAATCCATTTGAAACCATGGAGTTATATGGTTTCTACCTCAAATAATCAATCAGCACAGGTTTTCTCAAAATTGGCTCAGTCATGTTAAGAAAGTTTGTGAAACATTCAGTAAATTTAATTTAATTTTAAAATTTGTAACCAGACACCTCATTGGGTGTGCCTCATTTAAATTGGTTATATTTTTGAATAAAAGTGTTACATATCCCAATGAGTCTTGTAATGGTACATAAGCCAGAACCTAGTGTATACTGAGAAGACAAAAATTTTTTCTCTTCTATTTCCAAGTATACAAATTAAATTTTCTTGTCTTCCATTTCATATACTTTACCACTAATAATGGAGTAACTAATTTATACTATACTCAGTCCTATTTCTGATAATACAACCTTCTGGGTGAAAAAAAAAAAAAAAAGCATTTCTCCAAATCCACTGAACTGCAAAATTAAAATAATGGCTCTGATCCACAGTAGAAGCACTCTTTCCTACTAAAGAGAAGCTGACAAAAAAACAATGTTTGGCTGTTTAAAATTTCTATGAAAGATACTTGAATATATATAATGAATGTACAAGTTATAGACAAAATCTAATATGATGATAAATTTAAAACCTTTCCTTCTGCCTTCTGTATGTTTGATGTTACTGAATTCCTCCAGTAACCCTCATGAAGAACATGTAATAACATTCCAGCTCATATAGACTATCCGAACAGACAAGTTGTGGAGCTTTCATATTTTAACCCCACCTTCAATAAGGAGAAGTGAAACATGGTGCAAATTCCACACTAAAAACACGTGTCAGAATCACCAATAGGCCAAATGTATTGAAACAGTGTCTGTGACACACACGTTCTTTTTTATAATTCGAAGTACATAGAAAAAAACAAGAGAGGGTCTTCTTGACTGTTATAAACACACAGAACCAGAAAGCTTTAGAGGCCATGGGTTTAAAACGTTTAAGAAACAGGATTTCACAGGGTCAAGCCTTTAAGGGCATGGCTCCAAGTCCACCTCATTAACCATAGACATCGTGGTTCTTGAAGTGTGAAGTTGGAAGATGACTGGGATTGGCTTCACCTTCTAAATCGTCGTTCATTAGAGCTAGAAATTTCAGACCTTATGAAACATTTTTTCCTAATATCCAGAAACTGAAGCTGACTAAAGTATCTGTCCACTCTCTGAGATGAGGACTATTCCTCTCTCTTTTTCCATTGTCTTAAGTTAGCATTCTCTTTTCATTTTTAATATAGTTCTCCTTCAAGCTTTTTGGGATAGAAATTAAGCTTCACTCTTTCCATTTTTTTTTCTTTTTCACACATATACATATTTTTCTGATCCACTGAAGTTGTCAGTTTAAATGTAGTCTAACCTATATAAGTCATGCCCTCTGCTAGACATTTGGGTTAACCAACTTTATATCACTAAGCCAAAAAAAAAAACAACAAAAAAAACCCCAAAGAGAACATAAAATATTCTCTTTGCCTTACTTTTTTATTATTATAGACAGCATTTTTTTCAGGGAATGAGGAGCAGTTGTAAACTACATCTTGAAGAAGGGTATAGAGGAAAAACTGCTTAAATACTATAATTGTCTGCTCAGAACCACTAGGATGTTTTTTTTTAGGGCCACACCCTTGGCAATTGGAGGTTCCCAGGCCAGGGGTAGAAACTGGGTCCTCACGGACGCTAGTCAGATTCATTTCCACTGAGCCATAACAGGAACTCTTCACTAGATTTTTTTAATACTAATACAAATGTAGCCAATCCTGCAGGCAATTTCCAGGGGTGGCAGACCTATACTAACACTATTTTTTTTTCCACTCTAAAAATATCAGATTACCTAACAGACCATCAGAGGAATATTCCAATATCATTTGGGATAGTCTTACCTAATAATCACCTATACAGTTGTTAATGCTGCATTTTTATGTTATGTTTTAGTCAAAAGGTGGACAGCACAACATTTATGTGCCTCTATGCAATAAAATACTTAGTGCCTTTTATAAAAGGTGTTTCACTGAAACTACAAAAAATGTATATCTTTTCTTTTTCTGTCTTTTTAGGGCCTCCCCTGTGGCATATGGAAATTTCCAGGCTAGGGGTTTAATCGTAGCTGTAGCTGCCGGCCTACACCAGAGCCACAGCAACATGGGATCTGAGCTGCATCTGCTGCCTACACCACAGCTCATGGCAACGCCGGATCCTTAACTCACTGAGCAAGGCCAGGGATTGAACCTGCATCCTCATGGTTCCTAGTCGTATTTGTTAACCACTGAGCCACGATGGGAACTCTGGAGATGGGACTTTTAAAGTTCTGTTTGAATACCTTTTAGCATGGCTGGGATGTGAAGAGGAAGCTTTGAGTAGTGACATTTGAAAGGAAAAGTTGGGTGGAGCATTCTTGTGAATGACTTGGTAGAGACCACTAGTGTATCAGAGATCACAGACCAGAAGAAGAGCTGTGAAACAGGCCAGAAGGCACTCTGTTGCCATCATTTTGGGACCAGCCTTCCAGAAAACTTACTTTTAGAGCTTGAGTTTCATGGGATCTTGACCCATGTCTAAAAGTTTAGTGAGAAAAGTAGAAATCAAAACACTTCTTTTTGAAGTTACAGGGAGGTTTGGATTTAGTTTTATTTGTTGAAAGAGGAGACTCGTGTCCACTCTTAAATTCTTTCTTTGTGGTAAAATCAATTAATCAAGCCATTAGTTCTGCAAATGAGAAGCAAACATCACAAGCTGAAATGCAGTTGTTTGAGACCATGTAGATCAAAGGAGGTTTATACTAGAAAAGATGAGATGTGGTCTCTCTACATGGAAGGGAGAGATTTTTGTCTGAGGTACTTTTTTGTACGTCTGGATTAAGGTTCACCTGTTTTTTTAAAGAAGTATGAATCTCAGCCCAAAACTTTATTTGTGTAAATCAAAATCACTTCAGACTCCTGATTCCAGGCTGTCATAAAGCTAAATTTCAGTCTTATTGGTGAACTCCCTGCTCACAACACTGCTTTATTTTGGGGTCCTCATCCATATTAATTTCCAGGGTACATCTGGCCTGGGAGAGAGGAAGGACATTTGTGCATGGGGGGAGGTGCTAATAGGGCAATGTCACTAGTCTTTGGTCATTTCTTTTCAGGAGTTTTTAGAAATGCCTGCTACTCTTGTCCACAGAACTTCTTCAAGATGGGGACTGCCTCATGTTTTTGAGTCACCTCAGGTGCCTGAAATCTTTACAGTCCCTTCTCTGTAACTATATCATAAAAGCATTTTCTTCCAGAGTCTCACTATCTCACTGATGAGTAGATTGTTACATTCCATGATGAACACATTTTGTCTAGCTGTACGATAACATCATTTCTCTCTAGAGTCTTGCAAATGCCTTAGCAAGTTGATTGGAGGCCAGCATTGACTTTTTTGGATCCTGAGATCTCTCTGTGTTGTGTACTCCCCATCCTGGAGAAGTGTCCATGTGGAGTTGGGGAGCTCTGCTCACAACCCAATTTCTCTAGCAAACTCTATTGCTTTATATAATCTCCCCTTATGATTTCTCTAAGGCATATCTATAGTGCTTTACTACTTAGACCATTAATTTTGGAAATTTACAACCCATCATACAATATCTTTGGGGCAAGGAATTACTGTGCCTGCTCTCTGTTTGAATGGGGAAAAAAATCGGAAGAAAACTGCTTGGTGAGAGAGAGGCAGTGCAGGAATTAATATCACAAAATACTATCTTGACAAGTCATCTCCCTCTAAAATCCATGCCTTGAAATGAGAATGAATGTTTTTTGCTCCCACCCCAACCCTTATATTGAAGGTGGAATCTAGATTCCTGAACTAAATGGGTTATGTAGGAAAGCCTATTCTACAAGTACAGCTCACCTGGGTTGGGAAGTGGAGACTGTTCACAGTGTAAATTGTTTACCTGGGATGGCAGTGGGGAAGGGTGATAATAATACCCCCATGTTGAGTGTTCACTCTGTGCCAAAGGCTCTTCTGAGTCATTTGTATGCATGATCTCATTTAATTATGATAGTGACTGTATGAAAAAGCCAACATTATTATCATTTTTTATACCAGATCAAGAAACTGAGTCAAAGAGATTATATAGTTTTTCAAGATCCAGCACCAGGAAGTACTGGAATGACTGGTTGTGACAGTCAGTCTGTCTCTGGAGCCTATGTTCTTGACCACTACGCTTTGCTAATATATCACATTCCGCAACTCCCAAGGCAATGAGAGAGAGAATAACAATGGTATTTCCTCCCTGATAAGTCTCTTTGATAAATCCTCACTTGATAGATGAGTTTTGATAAGACACTCAGTTACCTTGTGTTCTATCCTTGATAGGTGAGGATTCAGTTTTGGTAGAAAGGGTTAGTCCCCATCTATTTCTGATATAAAGCATAGCTTCCATTCTTCCTGGGTATCTGGCTGGTCTTGAGCTCCTTCTGCAAAGTATCAACAGCTCATATTGGAGTCCCCTTGTGGCTCAGCAGGTTCAGAACCTGGACTAGTATCCACAAAGATACTAGTAGTTCTGAACCTGGAATCAGACTCTTCTTTGTTTCTTTTTTCTCCTTTTTCATTCTACAGGACTGATAGTTTTAGTGATGAATTGGTGGTGTGGTATGTTGTCATATTTATAGATGGGGAGAAGAGATCAAGTTCCTAGTTATTTGATTGTCATGTAAGTAAAGATCAATTACTTGGCAGGTCAACCTAAGTTATTTTCACCATTTTTTAAGCACTTCAAAGAAAGAGTAAAAGATTAAGCTTGAGAAAAGAAAATATAGAAGGTCAAGAAAAGTTATACTTTAATTAAAGGTAGAAATGGGAAAAATGTAAAATTAGAGGATGATTGTAGGCAAGAAAATAATAGAGGGCTTTATGAACAAGTCAAGACAGAGACTCTGAAGATGGTAGAATTAATATAGCTACAGCTGTCTCACATTGTATTTTGACACTATTTGGTATGTCATTTTTGGAAAAATAATAAGTTGATGTAAAGTCTATAATGCTAGACTTTTGTGAGATGTAAAGGAAAGAAGATTTGCCTGCATTTTGTAGCCTTTGAATAAAGATCCCTATTATATGCTCACACTGTCATTAATACACAGGAAAACATCCCAGTAACTTCAAGTGTTTTAGTTGCCAACATGTATATTTAATATGGGTTTGTTTAAATCACTGTCCATGTGCAATGTTAGCAGAAAACATTTCCACTAGTTTGGTCTAGAATAATTGAGTCCATTTATAATCAGCAGACTACTGGCAAGCAAACTGTGCTGCATGCTGGGTGGACTCAGTTTGAGGTGGGCCTTCTCCCAATGTCTGTAGTTACTGGCAATACTTCCCTCTTGTTCTATCTCTGGCCTTCACATCCTACGGAGTGGTTACTCTCTCTTGGCTCTGGAGGGACAGGATGAACTTTGGAAATAGATTGTCCTTTGGTAGATAGTCATCCTATCCAAATCATAAAATTATTTGGTCATTTTAATCATTAGGATCTTCTCTAGGATCATCTCTGTAGTCATGAATGATTAAAACTATAATCTCTGAAAACTGTATGCTAAACTTAGATCACATTATCAAACAACAGTAATATTATGTAAAGCAATTGCTGCATCTTAAAATATGAAATATTCCCTTCCATAGAAGGCCAAAAATTAGTAAAAAAGTACACTAAAAATAAGATTGATAAACTAACAATTGGATACTTTAATATTTTAATCAATACAGACTCTTAAACCAAGTAATTAGACCCAATACAAAATTTCAGAGCTCAACTTCCGTGATTTAATAAAAAAAATATTAATGTCTAACGAGTAACAGATCTTCCATTGTCTTACTAAAAGAGAAATGTGATAGTACACAACCGAGTGTGCAGATCATGTTTTTACAGAATGCCTACAACTCACACTGGGGAGACTGTTTTGAAAGGATTACCTAATAAAAGTAGAGAAGGAACAAGTGGGTACTAATGAATATCAGTACCCAACATAACTCAGTTACCCTGTCTGGAAGTCAGAATGTATTATACTCTAATAAAACAGATGGATTTTCTATTTTCCAATTATAGTCTAGATTTTTACTGAGGTCAATAAACATAAATGTTAGGGACCTTTCGTAATATTATTTTCCAGAGAAATATATGCACTTCAAGTGCTGCAGAGTACATTCTAGTATATAAAAACAGTAGCAAAAATAAAAGTTTATGAGAATGAGAAACAACAGTCACACATAAGAAAAAATGCTAAGTCTGGAATTACATTTTCTGTATTTAATTATTCCTTGGGCATCCTAATTAAATTAGTAGTTCCCCCCATATATCATGTCCACTTTCCAAAAATGTTTTCTTTGGTATTAAAAAAAACCTATTAATTTCATATCATTATTTTTAAGGTTGTGCTTAGGCTTTATTTTTTCTTTGCAAGTTAAGACTAAACAGAATATAGTTTAATTTTTCAAAAACTTTATATAGCCCTAAAATTATTTTTTACTTTTTAATTTTTAAATTTTGTTAATAGTTGCTAAGAGTAGAGACTGATCTTGGTAGAAAAGTTCAAAGAATATTTTTGAGAATAAGTTGCCATCCCATCACCCTCCAATACTTTAGCGTACATTTCATACAAAAAAGGCCATTATCTGTATAACCACAACACCACTGAAACTGTGAGATTAACATGTGTACATTTATAACATTTAAGCCTCAGATCCCATTCAAGTGTCTTCAGCTGTCCAAATGATAACTTGTATATTAAAAAAAAGTCCACTTTACAATTACATGCCACATTTGATTGTAATGCCTTTATTTTCCTTCAGTTGGGAATATTTCTTTAGTCTTTCCTTGATTTTCATAACCTCAATGTCTTTAAGATCATAAAGGAATTATTTTTTTACAACATATTCCAGTTTGAAATTAATTTGATTAGATTTATATTTTGAATTTGGGGAACTGCTATCATAGAAGTGATGTGGTGTTTTTCTCATTGCATCTTATAAAGTGGCACCAGGTTCAGTCTCTCCAATTACTTATAATGCTTACTTTGATCATTTGATTAAGACAATGTCAGCAAAGCCATTCTACTGTTAAGTTATTCTATAGCCCTTTGTAATTAATACACACTTTATGAGAAGATAGTTTGAAACAATAAATAGCCCATTTGTCATCAAACTTTCAATTTACCATTAATTATTTTATATTCATATTGACTTACCATTTGTTATTTTATTTGATAGGTTAATCTATTATTATTACTATTTTTTGATGGTCCAATTATTCCACATTTGGTTAGCAGGATCCTATTCAAGCAGAGTTCTGGGGTTTTCCTATCCTTTTTGAGCCATTTTTGACACAACAAACATTCCAGGCTTATCTTATACTTTCTTTGATAAATTTCTGATCTAAAATCCAGGATGCTTCTCACTATACCATTCTGTTTATAAATAGAATTTGTAAATAAAAGTAATAAAAACATTTTCCCATTAAGAATTCAAACCTCCAAAAGGTACTGTCACCTTTGATATAATTCATTTTCATTCATAGCACATGATCTATGTCATGCCCTTAAATGCAAATATTAATGAAGCACCATTCCTGTCTATATGGAATTAACAGTGGAAACAAACAAAAGACAACAACAGAAAAACACCAAAAAGAAAGGGTCAGGTCAAGTTTTAAATGCCAAGTAATTGATGAAAATTCAGTTTCAAAACAGTGGATGAAAAATTAGAACCACAAATGCATGCTTAATTCTGAAAACTGTTTACCCTGATACCAGAATATGTATGCAAATATTGTGTAAAGAATATTTTCACATTGCATGGGACAGGTAATTCAGAGTAACTGATTCACACCCTATTATTGTCACCAGCGAGTTAGCAATGAAGAGCAAATTTGGAGAAGATATAATGAGGGTAAAAAATTTTGCAAAAATTTTAGCTTACGCTAAAATTATCAAACCTAGGTGGCCATTAAGCCTTTTATTTAAATTAGACTTGCTGTGTCAGAACACATTTCTCAAGAATTGGCAAACCTAATCTGAAATAAATCCAATATGCTAATTTCTGAAAGGAATTGGTTTCCTGAGGGAATGAGTAAATCCGTGAGAACTGAAGTCTGAGGAAGCCTGAATATATGAAGTCTGAGACCAGTGTGACGCAGGATCAGCAGCCAGGCCTGCCGTGAACAGAAGTAACCATTATATACTTGTCAGACTTTATGAGACAGTTTAGATATAAACAGCATGAGTAGCAGCCAAATCCAGCCCTTCCATTCCTCTCTTCTTCTCTCTGTAGCTGTGGCTAAAACCTGAGCCAGTGACCACTGGGATTTGTAACACCCTTTTGCCAGTAACAGAGGCCAGACAGTCATTAAATTGGATATAAACAAGGCAGGAATTAAGAATGGGGAATGGGCGGTCCAGACCTCCTATGAAACCATCTGGAGAAAACCCAGATTTCCCAGATGTAATCTCAGGCTTTAAAGTTCAAATCAGCAGCTCTGTCCTGAAATAAATGGAGGTAAGCCCATTTTGTGTGAGGACAGGGAAAAAGTAAAAAATTCTCACCACCTGAGCTAGTAGGATACATATATGTGCAATTTGAACTCTCTCAGGCTCACTCTAACAGTTCATACATTTATGCATATATCTCTCCCTCTCATTTTACTCATATATCTGTGTAATTACCCATAAAGTTGACTTTCAGATTTATTTTAATCTTTATTAAATAATTAAATGAATTTTAATCTAAGTCAAGAAAGCTGAAGAAATCTAACTAAAAAAACCTCACTAATTGTCATGCACTTTTAAAATTACTCTTTCTCTTTAAGTCCCTCTGCATTTGATAGAATTCCTTCAGGGCATATCTCCTTAAAGGAACCCTGGGATCTTGACTCTGGTGTCTATCCAGCCCAAGGAGAGCTGTTCAGATAAAAGCAACCTAAAATACATTACAGATCCAGCCAAAAGAAAGATCATTATTATAGTACACTATTATAGGACCAAACAAAAGTCTCATATGGTTAATGAAGAGGCCCTTGCAATTTCATATGAATTATTGTGTATTATATATCTTAAATGAGCCCCCCCAAATAGTATAAGTTTAAAGTCCCACAAAGAATATAGATGTAAAAATTTTTTTCCTATTCTCTCCTAAATAAATTGATTTCTAGGTATACAATTGTTTGTTCATTCACTCATTATTCATATGATATCTCTTGAACATTGGCCTTGGGAAAAAAAAGTCAGAGAAGTGGCTCGCAAAGAGTTCATGTTTTAGTAGGAGAGAGTCAGAAACAAAAATGTAAAGTGGAAGAAGCTAAATTTATTACAAGTAATGTTCTCTGTACCCAACATACATGGGTTTGCAGGAAAGGAGAGAGTTCATTACAAAGGGCAGGGTATCACTGGCACACACTGAACATCTGAGTGTGCTCTGACTATTTTTACATTGTTGTTAAGGTATCCTTTTTGGATTATGTTGTCTAAATTTACTAGAGGTCTTTAGGGATATAGCATAATGGACATAAAGACAGGAAACGTTTGGTAAACTAACATCATTTAAACAAGAAAAAAGTTATTATTCATACTTCAGTGCCACATTATGTTTTGAAAGGATAATGACCCTTCTTAATCAACTTGTGGGAAGTCATAAAATGCCACTTAAATTTAGCTGTTATCTCAAAGTTAAGGAGGGTTTGTTTTTTATCTTCATTAGGTATCTAGATTTTACTCTGGCAGTCTGAAACCTCAGTTCACTCTAGTACCTACATTTTTCTAATTTCTATTGAGTTCTTAAAAAGAAATTGAAAATATAGCAACATATAATATTAGACTTTTAAAAATTTTCATGCAGTGTAATTTCACTAATACTCCATTGACTTAATGAATATGTAAGATCAGAATTTCTTTCAAGCAATATGTTAGTTGTAAATATCTTGCAAAATAAGTTGTGTGAGTATGCATATGGTATTAGGTCCTTTGTTGACATTAAGAGCAAATTTAAGCTAAAAGGAAATTCAATAAAAGTTGATAGTTTTTCAAACAATATATATAAACCTGATTTTAAAACATATTCTTACCATTCCCTCAGTTATTCACAGAAAATATAGCATTTGTGAACCTGAGCTATATGAAGAGTAAGTTTGCTTCACTTATGACAGACATATTCACAGTAGAGATAGAATCTTGGCTCATTGTTTATTCACAATAATAAAGAATAAAAATTCACTGTCTAAAATATGTCAGGTATTGGTTAGACTATCTTCAGAATAAAATTGAAAATCAGTGGAAATAGAAAAATACAAAAATTAATTTTTCTATATATTTAATAGTTATTTCCCCAATACAATTTTTTTCTACTGTACAGCACAGTGACCCAGTTATGCATGCATGTACATATTCTATTTTCACACATTATCATGCTCCATCATAAGTGACTAGACATAGTTCCCAGTACTACACAGCAGGATCTCATTGCTAATCCATTCCAAAGGCAATAGTTTGTATCTATTAACCCCAAGCTCCCACTCCAGCCCGCTCCCTCCTCCTCCCCCTTGGCAACAAGTCTATTCTCCAAGTCCATGATATTCTTTTCTGAGGAAAGATTCATTAGTGCCTTGTATTAGATTCCACATATAAGTGATATCATATGGTCTTTGTCTTTCTCTTTCTGACTTACTTCAATCAGTATGAGAGTCACTAGTTCCATCCATGTTGCTGCAAATGACGTTATTTCGTTCTTGTTGTGGCTGAGTAGTATTCCATTGTGTATATATACCACTTTTTCCTAATCCAATCATCTGTCAATGGACATTTGGGTTGTTTCCATGTCTTGGCTATTGTGAGTAGTGCTGCAATGAACATGCAGGTACATGTGTCTTTTTTAAGGAAAGTTTGCCCAGATAAATGCCCAAGAGTGGGATTGCTGGGTCATATGATAGTTCTATGTATAGATTTCTATGGCTTCTCCATACTGATCTCCATAGTGGTTGTACCAGCTTACATTCCCACCAACAGTGCAGGAGGGTTCCCTTTTCTCCACACACCCTCCAGCATTTGTTATTTGTAGACATATTAATGCTGACCATTGTGATTGGTGTGAGGTGGTATCTCATGGTAGTTTTGATTTGCATTTCTCTAATTATCAGTGATGTTGAACATGTTTTCATGTGCTTGTTGGCCATCTGTTTTCCTTGGAAAAATATCTATTCAGGTCTTTTGCCCATTTTTCCATTGGGTTGTTGGCTTTTTTGCTGTTGAGTTGTATAAATTGCTTGTATATTCTAGAGATTAAGCCCTTGTCGGTTGCATCATTTGAAACTATTTTCTCCCATTCTGTAAGTTGTCTTTTTGGTTTCCTTTGTGGTTCAAAAGCTTGGCAGTTTGATTAAGTCCCATTGGTTTATTTTTTGCTCTTATTTCTGTTGCTTTGGGAGACTGACCTGAGAAAATATTAATAAGGTTGATGTCAGAGAATGTTTCTCCTATGTTCTCTTCCAGGAGTTTGATGGTGTCTTATCTTATATTTATGTCTTTCAGCCATTTTGAGTTTATTTTCATGCATGGTGTGAGGGTGTGTTCCAGTTTCATTGATTTGCATGCAGCTGTCCAGGTTTTCCAGCAATGCTTGCAGAAAAGACTGTCTTTTTCCCATTTTATGTTCTTGCCTCCTTTGTCGAATGTTAATTGACCATCTGGGTTTATTTCTGGGTTCTCTATTCTGTTCCATTGGTCTGTCTGTCTGTTTTGGTACCAGTACCATAGTGTCTTGATGACTGTGGCTTTGTAATATTGCCTGAAGTCTGCTTGGTTTTTGTTCTTCAGAATTGCTTTGGCAATTCTGGGTCTTTTGTTGTTCCATATAAATTATTGGATTGTTTGTTCTAGTTCTGTGAAAAATGTCATGGGTAATTTGATAGGGACGGAATTGAATCTGTAGATTGCTTTGGGTAGTATGGCCATTTTTACAATATTAATTTTTCCAACCCAAGAGCATGGAATATCTTTCCATTTCTTTATATATTCTTTAATTTCCTTGTAGTTCTTGGAATATAAGTCCTTTACCTCCTTGGTCAGGTGCATTCTGAGGTATTTGATTTTTTTGGTGCAATTTTAAAAGGTATTGTATTTTTGTATTCTTTTTCTAAATTATCCTTGTTAATATACAGAAATGCAACTGAATTCTGTTTTTTTGTTTGTTTGTTTGTTTTGTTTTTGTCTTTTTGCTATTTCTTGGGCCGTTCCCGCGGCATATGGAAATTCCCAGGCTAGGGGTCGAATCGGAGCTGCAGCTGCTGACCTACGCCAGAGCCACAGCAACACGGGATCCGAGCCACGTCTCCAACCTACACCACAGCTCATGGCAACACCGGATCGTTAACCCACTGAGCAAGGCCAGGGACCGAACCCACAATCTCATGGTTCCTAGTTGGATTCGTTAACCACTGCACCACGATGGGAACTCCCTGAATTCTGAATGTTACTCTTCTATCCTGCTACTTTGCTGAATTTGTTGATCAATTCAAGTAGTTTTGGGGTTGAGTCCTTAGGGTTTTCTATATATGGTATGATGTCATATGCATACAGTGACCATTTTACCTCTTCTCTTCCTATATGGATGCCTTTTACTCTTTTGTTTGTCTGATTACTGTGGCTAGGACTTCCAATACTATGTTGAATAACAGTGGTGAGAGTGGACATCCTTTTCTTGTTCCAGATTTTAGAGGGAAGGCGTTCAGCTTTTCTCCAATGAGTACTATATTTGCTGTGGGTTTGTCATAAATGGCTTTTATTATGTTAAGGTGCGTTCCCTCTGTACCCACTTTGGTAAGATTTTTGATCATGAATGGATGTCAGACATTGTCAAATGCTTTCTCTGCATCTATTGAGATGATCATGTGGTTTTTGACTTTCTTTTGTGAATGTGGTGTATGATGTTGATTGATTTGCGTATGTTGAACCATTCTTGTGAACCTGGGATGAATCTCACCTGGTCATGTTTTATGATCTTTTTCATATATTGGATAAAATTTTGTTGAAAATTTTTGCATCTATATTCATCAAAGATATTGGCCTATAGTTTTCTTTTTTGGTGATATCTTTGTCTGGTTTTGGAATTTCGGTGATGGTGGTATCATAGAATGTCTTTGGGAGTGTTCCTTCTTCTTCAATTTTTTGAAAAAGTTTAAGGAGGATGGGTATAAATTCCTCCTTGTATGTTTGGCAGAATTCACCTATGAAGCCATCTGGTCCTGGACTTTTATTTGTAGGGAGTGTTTTTATGACATATTCAATTTCATTTCTAGTGTTTGGTCTGTTCAGTTGATTTATTTCTTCTTGATTCAGTTTTGGCAGGCTGTAATTCTCTAGAAAGTTGTCCACTTCTTCCAGGTTGTCAAATTTGTTGTCATAACAGTTGTTCATAGTATTCTCTCATGTTTTTTTCAATTTCTGTAGTATCCGTGTGACTTCTCCTTTTTCATTTCTGATTTGGGTTTTTTCTCTCCTCTTCTTGGTGAGTCTAGCCAGAGGTTTGTCAATTTTGTTTACCTTTTCAAAGAACCAGCTCTTGGTTTTATTGATTTCTTCAATTGTTTTTTTTTAATCTCTATTTTATTGATTTCCTCTTTGATCTTTATGATTTCCTTCCTTCTGCTGACTTTAGGTTTTGTTTGTTCTTTTTCTCATTCATTTCGGTGTTGGGTTAAGTTGTCAATTTGAGATTTTTCTTCTTTTTTGAGGAAGGTCTGGATAAATACAAAAATTATACACAGCAATTAAAGTAAGACGAAAATGTGATAAGTCACTGAGGATGGCACTAGCTGCTCTGCCATATACTGTTTGGTGTTTTTCCAAGAAATAGTGACATTTTATTTCTTTTTGAGAAAAAATGTTGGCACTTTCAGGTAAAGAAGGAGATAGGCTTCTCAGGCAGGGAAACAGATCACAAAATAACAATGACATGAAGCCACGTCAAAGTCTCCAGTACTCCAGGAATGAGAGATTAGATAGTTGGTTCAAACAGGTGCTAAAGAGATTGCTAGGGTCAAATTCAGTCAGACTGGAGGGAAGGACTCAATCCTGTGGACCGCAAAAAAAACAGGGGAAGTTTGAAGCTGTGAGGTGACATAATCAGATTTATTTTGTACATGAGCTTTGATAACTACCAACATGCTTTTGGTAATCTGGAAAATGAAATATAGGTGATGAAAGTGTACAAAGGAGTGATCAGATGAAAGGTATTTGAAACAGGCCTTATAATAGATGATATGGGTCTCATCTCAAGGCAGTAGAAGCAAGAATAAAGAGGAGAGACCAGGATATAAAAACATTGCTGAGACAGATCCTCTAGTATTTGATGACAAATGGACTTAGGACATGGGAGTAGAAGAAGGTATCATTTATATTATACCTATTGCTTGAAAGATCTAGGATTCTCTTAACTGAACTGTAGAGTGCCATGAGAGTACTAGGTAGAAAGAAAAATCACAATTTTGAACATACTGAGTTTAGGGCTCCTTGAAACTGCCAAGTGAAATAGAAATTTATCTGCAAACTGATAAATTGATATTATGGCCTCCAGTCCATACCCATACTCCCTCAAATCCATCTTCTACATTGCTGTCAAAATGACTTTATGAAAATTCAACTCTGACCATATTATTCTTTTTCATTAAATCTTTCATTGGCTCCATACTCCATTGAGAAAAAATTTTCAGATTCTCTTTGCAACTCCACAATCTGGGCCTGCCTGCTTCTCTAGGTTCTCTCTTGTTGCACTCTTTAAAAACCAAAAACAAAAACAAAAAAAACATTTGCTTCAGGTGCATTGACTTATTGCTCTTTCATATTTCTCTTTCTTTTTTCCCTTGGCTGTTCATTCTCTCTGGGGCATTGTAATAAGCAAACAATTTTACTAAGATTCAAATCAAGAATTGTCTCTATTATGCCTTTGCTATGGTGAAAATTGACAATTCCTCTCTATATTGTATGTGCGCATTTCAGCACTGAACCCTTTAGTGCACTCATTTATCAATACATCATCCACTAGAACATCAGGAACAATAAACTGTATGGTTTTTACGGCTCCAGTTTATTGCACTGTAGTTGGGTTTGGTAGGAAGTAGAGAAAAAAATGCTAGAATGAAGGGGAGATATTAAAATGTATATCCCTTCAAAAAATAATTCTACTGTTAAGAATTTATTATGTAGATGTGACATGTGTGCATAGGCTTATGCAGAGAAATGTTAATTGTGTTAGAGTTAGTGGTACCAATCAATGAGGTACAAATTAGATGACTAGCAACAGAAGACTAGTTAAATGGATTTTGATACAGCCAAATAATGAAATACTTTTCTAGTGTTAATAGAACTTGGTGCATTTATATGTGTTAATATCAAAAAAAAAATCAAAGTAAAAATCATCGTGAAAATCATTGGATATGGCATATTCCTGTTTTAGCTGAAGGTTAGTGTATTCAATTCTTAGAGGTGCTTTAGCACATTACCACAAATATGGTGGCTTAAAACGACAGACATTTATTGTTTCTCCGTTCTAGGAGCTGGAAGTTTGAAATTAAGGTGTCAGCAGGTTCATACCTCCTCCAAAGACTCTAGGGATTGGCTCCATGTCTCTTTTATCTTCTTATGGTTTCAAGCTTCCTTGGTTTGTGGTCACATCTTTCCAGTCTGCCTCTATCTTAATATGTCTTTTTGCTTTGTGTATCTCTCATAAAGATACTTATCACTGCACTAGATCTCAACCAGGTAGTCTAAGACTAGCTCCTCATCATAGAATCTTTATTGCCTAGTCCTTCTCCCAAATAAATCAACATTCACAGGTTTTGGGATTTAGATATGGTGATATCCTCTGGTGGTTCACTGCCTGACCCACTGTGGGCTGGTTCTTGTATTTGTTTAAATGTGAATATTATCTGAAAGGATATGCAGGAAATTACTAAAGTTTTGGTATTTTGTTTTGTTTTGTGCGCCCCCCCACTGAAAGGGGAAATTGGTGACCTAGATGTGGGAATGAAAATGTTCTTTGTATATATTAATTTATTGTCTGAATTTTATTTTTTTACTATAAGTTTCCAATTTAAAGTGTAATCTAATCTTAAAATGATTGCAAAGTTACTTGACTCAAAATTAATTTATTTTAAAGTAACATGAAAATTTACTTTCAAAAAGCCCTTGCTATGGTCTGAATGTTTATCTCCCACCATAATTCATATTTTGAAGCCTAATACTCAATGTGATGGTTAAGACATGAAGTCATTGGGAAGTAATCACTTCCCTAATCAGGTCATGAGGCTGGATCCTGCCTAAAGGGGATTAGTGCCCTTATAAAAGAGATCCCACATTGCTCCCTATCTGCTTCTGCCGCATGAAGATTCAACATGAAGCCTGTGACCCAGAAGAGGGAACTCATCTGACCATGATAGCATCCTAATCTTTGATTTCCAGTTTCCACTAGTGTGAAAAACATATTTCTGTTTTATAAAGCCACCCTGTCTGTAGTATTTTGTCATAGCAGACCAAAGGGACTAAGGCACCCCTTATGTGAGCAGACTAAGTAGAGGCTGAGTAGCCAAGGAAGTTTGTGAAAGCTATCTCACTCTAAGATAAGGATGAGTTAGATATGTTGAGTTTTTTACATGATAACTAAAACTTAATCACTTAAAAAGAATCCAGAGTATTACAAGGATCACATTATTTCAGTCAGTTTCTTTCTTAGCTCCTTGAATGTTAGAACTCTAAAATTCATTCATATATCAGATATATCAGCATTTCTCTGTCACAAAGGAAAGTGGTCATTTTCCCACTCCTAGTCCACTACAGACCACATCACTATTTTGGTGCCTTAGGGTTAGAGAATCCACCACTGCAGATTTACTAATTGTGGAAAACCAGGAGTTAACTATTGAGCAGCAGAAAGTAGCTCTAGTATTATCTGAGATAATAAAGATGACTTGCAGAATAACTTTAATTTTGTGGAAATGACTAATTCTTGAACACACATGACATGACATTTGGGAACTCCCAAAAATAATCAACATGGTTTTCTCAGAGATAAGAAGTCTTCTAAGAATAATGAGCTAGCAAGTTTTCATGATTAATTATATTGTGCTATTGTTATATTTTCCTAAAAATGACCTGAAAATATTTTACTTCTGCATATTCATGTGCTCTTCATATGTACAATTAGTGAAAAGAAAATAAACATATATATATATATATACACACACATATACATGTTTCCTCAGAGAAATGAAAGGTTCTCAAATATATACTATCATGTATACATTACCAAAAGATACTATATAAATATCTATATGTAAGCTGTTGAACTGATATAAATTTTCAGCTCCATTAGCTAAATAACAAAGATTGAAATTGCTAGATCACATGGTAAGAGTATGTTTATTTTTGTAAGAAATTGCCAAAATGTCTTCCAAAGTGGTTTTAATTTGTATGCATTCCCACCAGCAATGAATAACAGTTTCTCTTGTTCCAGACTCTCACCAGAGTTTGGTATTGTCAGTGTTCCAGATTTTGGCCATCATAATAGTTAATAGTAGTATCTCATTATTGCTTTAATTTGTATTTCCATAACAACAAATGAAGTGGAACAACTTGTCATGTCCTTATTTTCTATCCATACATCTTTTTCGATGAGCCGTCTCTTAAGATCTTGGCTTATTTTTTTGATCAGGCTATTTTATTATTATTATTATTGTTGATTTGTAAGTGTTCATTGTATATTTTTTTCTTTAGTGGTTAATCTAGAGTTTGCAGTGTATGTTAACAACTAATTCATGTCTACATGTCTCTAACCTATGTTATTTTCCATTCCTCTAAAGAATTTCTTTTAATATTTCTTGTAAGGCAGGTCTCCTAAAAACAAATTCCCAATTAACCTAAAATTCTCAATTTTTGTTTGAAAAACTTTTATTTCTCCTTTAATTTGAAGTATATTTATGCAAGGTATAGAATTTTTAATTGGTAGGGTTTTTCTCTGTCTTTAAATATTTAATCCCACTCTTTTTGTTTGCATGATTTCTGAGAAGTCAGATGTAATACTTACCTTTTTTTTCTCTATAGATGAGGTATAAAAATATCCTCTAGCTTCTTTCAAGGTTTTTTCTTTAGCTTTGATTTTTTTTTTTTTTTTTTTGTCTTTTTGCTATTTTTGGGCCGCTCCCACGGCATATGGAGATTCCCAGGCTAGGGGTCCAGTCGGAGCTGTAGCCACCGGCCTACGCCAGAGCCACAGCAACGAGGGATCCAAGCCGCGTCTGCCACCTACACCACAGCTCAGGGCAACGCCGGACCCTTAACCCACTGAGCAAGGGCAGGGACCGAACCTGCAACCTCATGGTTCCTAGTCGGATTTGTTAACCACTGCGCCACGACGGGAACTCCTGATTTTCTGAAGTTTTAATATGGTATACTTGGTGTAGTTTTGCTTTGTTTTTGCATTCATCCTTCTCAGTATTTTCTGAGCTTCCTGGGCCTTTGGTTTGGTGTCTAAACATTAATTTTGGGAACTTCTAAGTCAGTATTTCTTTGAAAATTTCTTCTGTTCCTTTCTCCCTTTCTTCTCCTGTGGTATTATGATTGAATGTATGTTACACTTGTAATTTTCTGCACTCCTTAGAAATTGTTTTATTTGTTTCAGTCTTCTTTCTCTGTGCTTTTCAGTTTTAGAAGTTCATATTATTACACCTTAAGTTCAGCAATTCTTTCCTCAGCTGTATTTGGTCTACTAATGAATTAATTAAAAGCATTTGCTGTTTCTGTTACAGTGCTTTCAATCTTCAGCATTTATTTTTGATTCTTTCTCAGAATTTCTATCTTTCCATTTATATGTCCATCTTGAATGCTCCTGAATGCCTCCTACTTTCCCACCAGAGACTTTAGCATATTAATCATAGCTGTTTTAAATTTCTAGTCCGATGGCTCAAAAGCCCTGCTGAATCTGAATCTGGATCTGATATTTGCTGTCTCTTCAAATTGTACTTCTTGCTGTTTAATATAACTTGTCATTTTTTCCTTGATGTCTGGGCATGATGTACTAAATGAAAGAAACTGCTATAAATTGACCTTAAGTGATGTAGTGGAAAGATGTGTAGAGAAGAACACCATTCTATAGTCCTACGATTAGATCTCAGTCTTTTAAAAAGCCTACTTCTCTGAACTGTGAACAGTTACTATCCCTTTTTGGTAGGGCAGGAGAGCTATAGTGAGCTATAATTAGCTATTTCCCTTCCCCCAGTTTGGTTAGGCTTTGTTAATATATCAATAGTTTATGATCTGGTAAGTTAATATCTCTTGAGGAAAGGCCTTGTTAAAAACACAGTGTTCAGGAGTTCCCATTGTGACTCAGGGGTAATGAACCTGACTAGTGTCCGTAAGGATGCAGGTTCGATCCCTGGCCTCACTAATTGGGTTGAGGATTCAGCATTACTGTTAGCTGTGGTGTAGGTCACAGATGTGGCTCAGATCCTGTGTTGCTGTGGCTGTGGTGTAGGCTGGCAGCTACAGCTCCAATTTGACCCCTAGCCTGGGAACCTTCCATGTGCCATGGGTGCAGCCATAAAAAGACATAAAAAATAAATAAAAATATGGTGTTTGACATATTTGAAAATGTTTCCTTTTTCCTCCTTTGTTGGACAGGATTTTGTTTTGTTTTGTTTTTCTTCAAATAGTCACTGTGAGAACCTGGTCAAACTCTTGGTTTTAAAATAAAACTCACAAAAGTGGAAGCCTTCCATGACTGGGTTACCCTGGAAGTTGTACTCTCAGATTTGGCCACAATGAGCCTCCAACTATTCAACAATTACACTTTAGATTTTCCAATCCCAGCATTGGTTCCTGTGGAGCTCTCTTCTCAGGGGTCTCTTCTCTGATAAATGATGATTCTCTATGTTTGTCTATCTCCAACTTTGGTGGGCAAACAATGGTTTGCCCTTTGATACCACTTCTCTGATAAATCAAAGAATAATTGTGGATTTTTTAGGTTTTTTCAGCTTTTTTATCTGTTGTTAGGATGCACTGGCCACTTCTAAGCTCCTTATATGATAGAAAACAGAATTTTTTTTTTTTTTTAGTTTAAATTTTTATTGCATCCAAGGTCTTGCTTTCTGCCTATTTGTAGTTAAGCTACTGAAGTAAGGGGACCCAGAGGATGTAGTACTCTGGCCAGCTTGGGCCATGTGCCCAGTGCTCTTGTGGTGGAACAGAGGGAGCAGGGCTGCAGAATTAACCCCATCAGGTGGGGAAAACAAAAGAGTCTTAGCCAATCAAACTCACAATAACACTATAATTAAAATAAATGAGTTCATGAAGGTCCTTTACTAGAGTAAATGCAAACAGACCCCTTGATTTAAAAATTATAGGCAACAATCTTTTCTTTTCATTAACAAAATTAATATAGTAATGGAATAATAAGTGAAAAATATAAATAGGTGAATTTTTAAAAAGAAAGGTATATGAAGAATCTGTGATTTTTGTTTTTTTATTTGATTGTAGAGAATTAAATTAGCACTTTTTATTTTTAAAGAAAGCTGTTTTTTTTTTTTTTCCCCCCCAGTCGTAAGGATATCTAGGAATAGAAATTAAGTGATATGGTTATGATTATAATACTGAAGTGGTCCTCTTAAGCGCCTACATTCATGAACTAGTCAATTTCTCTTTGAAGCTTTCTGCCCATCCAATTTATCAGCATTGCTGACATCATTCAATTTCAAACAGCTGTTCTGTGTATGTGTAATCATTTCATACCTTGGAGGTAAAGCTTGATCTTTTCAACTCAAGGAATAATTATTATTTCAAGTAACTTTCCTTTTTCAATGAGACTCCTTTGGGTTCAGTCTGGCTTTCTCCTTTCTCCTTTATGTGTTTATTGGTACTGGAATTCTATAAGCTACGGAAAGATTTTGAATCCAGCTTCTTCACTCTTTCCTTACTTTTCGCCCTTCAACATAGAGATCTTCCTTTACACGTGATAGTTAGATACTAAGTATGACATTGAAACTCCTTCTAATGCAAACAAAATTTTTATCCCACATAAGCTGGAAAATATGACTTCTAAAATGGTAAACTATGTCTTTCAAGCAAATACTGATCCAATTTCCTTAAACGTGTCTTTCTAAAGAATATTTACATTATTAAAATATTATTTTTAAATATTATTTTGCATTTATGAAGCTATTAGCTAATTATTTGGAAATGCTAAATATTTTCATGAATCCTGTGGTTTTTGTCAATAATGGGAATACTTTTAAGATTGTTAACAAGATTTTATATAGATATAGTTGAAAATGCAGCCAATTGAAAACCAGATAAGAACTATAGCTCATGATTATTTTTCCATGAAAAATGTAATTTCAGGGAAAAGATAAACTTTTAAACTCTTGTAAATAGTAGCAACTGTAGTGATTACTCCTATTGGACAAACACTATATGGTTAAATATTTTTAATTCTTTACATGCATTATGTTATCAGTATTATAAAGTTCTTGGTATATTTTTCATATCAGTCCCACTGAGAGACCTCTTTTAATTAACTATGAATTCTCTCAAATCTCACTATGCATATGAGCTTCCCTAAAATTATTTAGAATGAATTAGTTATTCTAATTAGTTATTAGTGAAAAGAATGGCAAGGAACGAGAAGGGACACATTGCACCACAGCGAGAGCTCCAACACTGTAAACATTGTAAATTATTCTCTTCTCAGAGTATGCCATACTCATATTTTGGAATTATTTGTTTGCTCAAAACCGGACTTCACCGTAGCTATAAATTTTGCGAGTCTTGGAAGAGTGTATGTTTTGTGTTCCATCTTCAGCATAGTACTTGGTGCATGTAGACATTCAATGAAATTTTTTAATAAAATAAGACATTTTTGGGTCAAAGATCTTCATAATTTTTGGACTTTTTTACATCATGAAATAATCACCTATTATGCAGAAATTCTGGGAACTTTACCAAAAGGAGAACTTAACATAAATACATATTTTTAAAACAGAGCCCTCAAGGAGATAACCACCCAATAGAAATAGTATGGATAAAATATCCAAAGATAGTGTAACACTGAAAATGAATAAATAGCATATAAAGGATCTTTGAATGAAATGTTAAGCCATAATCTAGTATAACAGAAATAAACTATTCTCCGGAAGTGCTTATCACTAGATTGCCCTTATCATTAAATTTTACTCAAATTTTTATAGAAAATTAAACACTAAAGCCATAATACTTACTTGATAGAGTTAATGGATCAATATTTTTAAATGGTCAAGAATAATTCTTAAAAATATTAGATTATATGAAACTTTTTTATTAAACATTATCATCATTTGTTCACAAATAATTTTTTAGGGGTGATGACCAAGAGCCTGCTGCTAAGTCAAGGAGGAACTGTTTCTGTCATCAGAGCAGCAGTACACAAGCAATACAAAATTACAGTTGTGTAAACAAGCTCGAGATTAATGGTTTGCACACTGTTTTGCTTTCATTGGCCCCTTTGATAGGTCAAATGACCCTTTAGACCACCTACTCTCACTCTCACCACACAAGGACACATAGTTTTTAGGGTTTTCTTAGGCTCTCTCCCACCCCTGCCACACACACACACACACACACACGCACACACACACACACACACACACACTTGATTTTTTTCATTTAAAGCTGCGGGAAAATGAAAAATAGAGAAACCAATTAACAGAAAGAAGGAATAAAAAATCCAGCACCCTCACGTTTGTTCTTCTGCAAGGTGTTAATCATATACCTAATTAATACAATGCTTCAAATTTATGTCTAAATCAGTGGTAAGCAACTATAGAAGAAACTCCAACACTAATTATGCTGATTTTCTAAATGCCATTTAATTTTTCTTTGTAAATAAATACAGTTGATTCACTACCAATAAATGCTACATTGGTATCTATGATTTGAAATTTTCTCAGCAATTTAGCACTTTAAACAAGACCATAGTTAAATACAATCCTACTGATTCAACTCTGAAACTCTCCTCATTTTTAGTGATATTTTCTGAAAACCTAACTTAATGCTTGAACTAAAAATGGTTGACTTTTTAAATTATACACTTTGTTTCCTAGATTCAAGGTACTCCCTTAAAAATCTATCTTTATTCCCTTTTTACAAAGGGCAGTTATTTATTTTCATCCTTAATTGGTACCTTTAACACTGACATTTAAACACAAAATGGAATAATTTTAATTAAAGAACATGTATTTGGAAGTTAAATGAGCATGCATTTATTTGTATATTGTCTTGATTCAATAATGGAAATGTTACATTTCATTATTCTATGCAATTTTTTTCAAGCTTGCTGTATTATTATTTTATTTGATATAGCATTTTTCTTACAACCCATAGACTTGTCCTTTATAGAAATATTTTAAAATTCTCCATCTCTTTTATAGCTATTAAGTATTCTTGCTAAGCAAGCTTTTAAATTAATGTTTCCAAAATACATTTTCCCCTTAAAGGTAGATGGTCAGCAACAATTGAGTTTATTTTGTGAAGCTCTGTGAGTACTCTAAAGTATTTCCTCCAAAGGCAGGCAAAAACTAAAGGTGATAGTGAGTGCATCCACATGGAAAGAAGAGACGTCAAAAGAACAAAAAAAATCATGAAACAAAAATATCTCTAGACCAAAAGATGTTTCCTGTTTCTGGTTTTAGTTGTGTTACAATTTGACAGATCATTTTCCCCAAAACATCTCTTATCTGATATTTTTCCAAGTCGTATTTGGAAGAGAAAAAAGTCAGACTATTCACTACAAAAATCAGATAGTTTTCAGTATCTGTCATCCTTTTAGTACATTTACAAATAATAAACAATTTTTTGTTTTCTACCACAGAGAAAATGTGGCCTTTTGAAGACCTCTATGAAGGAAATGTTTTACAAAATGCCACATGATGAACAAGAAAAAAAAAAAAAAAGTGTGCTAGGAAAGACAGACCAAACCATCAATTTGAAGTGTTAAAGGAGTCTATTCCCTTTGTAAAGAAATCTGACATGCATCCCCTGAGTGACATAACTAGGCAGAAAAATGGATGTTAAACAAAGAAAAATGAAGTCAATTGGAAGCAGAATAGAGAAAGTGAAGCAAGCCAAGTTGGGCCATTAAGTTAAGAACAAAAAAAGTTTTAAGATAATATATATAGTATTTAATACCCTAATTAGAAAACATTTAATAATAGCACAAATCTTTGGAATTAGTTTTTAGAGAAATCAGTATTTCATTTCATGAAGAAAAAGACTGTGATATTGTTGCTTGACTGTTCCTCCCTGGTCTCTGCATCCCCTTCCTTCTCTGATCAGAAACTGTCTGAACCTGCCCCTTGGAACTCAGGAAGGCCATGGAGGCTGAATGAGGCCCATTTCCTAAATAAAAGAAATGGGGCACACAGGAAGGCTTTTATTTTGTGCCCAGGAGCTCCACATGGCCCTACTCAGTTAGAATATTTTGAAAGTACCTGTTTTATTCCATTATAAAAGAATCTCAGAAATTAGTTTAATGAGTGGAAGGGATAGAGTTGTACCTTAAGTCTTCTTCTATAGAGTCTTTACTTTTATATATAGATAACTATATATGTATATATGACAATTTATTCCAGTAATAGCTACATGTTAATTTCCGAAGTCAGCCACATGAGATAATGTGAAAACATATGAAGGTAGGACATTAAGTTAAAAATCATGCATTTTATCCAAAAGGAGAAAAATAAATTTAATAATTTGGGAAGCAGGAGGTGCCTACTATAAGTACAGTTTTAAATTAAATAAAGTTTAAATTAAATAAAGCTATCAAACAAACAAAGAGGAACTGGTGCCCATCCTCTTTAAACTCTTTCAAAAGGTTGAAGAAGAAGGAATACTCCCAAAGACATTCTATGGTGCCACCATCACCCTAATTCCAAAACCAGACAAAGATACCACCAAAAAAGAAAACTATCGGCCAATATCTTTGATGAATATAGATGCAAAAATTCTCAACAAAATCTTAGCCAACCGAATCCAACAACATATCAAAAAAATCATACACCATGACCAGGTAGGGTTCATCCCAGGTTCACAAGAATGGTTCAACATACGCAAATCAATCAACATCATATACCGCATTCACAAAAGAAAAGTCAAAAATCATATGATCATCTCAATAGACGCAGAAAAAGCATTTGACAGAGTCCAACATCCGTTCATGATCAAGACCCTCGCCAAAGTGGGTATAGAGGGAACATTCCTGAACATAATCAAAGCCATTTATGATAAACCCACAGCAAATATAATACTCAATGAAGAAAAGCTGAAAGCCTTCCCACTCAAATCTGGAACAAGACAAGGATGCCCACTCTCAACATTGTTATTCAACATAGTACTGGAAGTCCTAGCCACAGCAATTAGACAAACAAAAGAAAAAGTATCCATATAGGAAGAGAAGAGATAAAACTGTCACTGTACGCAGACGGCATAATATTATACATAGAAAACCCTAAGGACTCAACCTCAAAACTCCTTGAACTGATTCATAAATTCAGCAAAGTAGCAGGATATAAGATTAACATTCAGAAGTCAGTCACATTTCTGTATACCAGCAATGAAATATTAGAAAAGGAATACAAAAATACGATACCTTTTAAAATTGCACCTCACAAAATCAAATACCTCGGAATACACCTGACCAAGGAGGTAAAGGACTTATATGCTGAGAACTATAAAACATTAATCAAAGAAATCAAAGAAGATTGAAAGATATTCCATGTTCACAGATTGGAAAAACCAGTATTGTAAAAATGGCCATACTACCCAAAGCAATCTACAGATTCAATGCAATCCCTATCAAATTACCCATGACATTTTTCACAGAACTAGAACAAACAATCCAAACATTTATATGGAACAACAAAAGACCCAGAATCGCCAAAGCAATCCTGAGAAACAAAAACCAAGCAGGAGGCATCACTCTCCCAGACTTCAAGAAATATTACAAAGCCACAGTCATCAAAACACTGTGGTACTGGTATCAAAACAGACAGACAGACCAATGGAACAGAATAGAGAACCCGGAAATAAACCCTGACACCTATAGTCAATTAATCTTTGACAAGGGAGGCAAGAACATCAAATGGGAAAAAGAAAGTCTATTCAGCAAGCATTGCTGGGAACCCTGGACAGCTGCATGCAAAGCAATGGCATTAGAACACACCCTCACACCATGCACAAAAATAAACTCAAAATGGCTGAAAGACTTAAATATACAACAGGACACCATCAAACTCCTAGAAGAAAACATAGGCAAAACACTCCCTGACATCCACATCATGAATATTTTCTCAGGTCAGTCTCCCAAAGCAATAGCAAGAGCCAAAATAAACCCATGGGACCTCATCAAACTGAAAAGCTTTTGCACAGCAAAGGAAACCCAAAAGAAAACAAAAAGACAACTTTCAGAATGGGAGAAAATAGTTTCAAATGATGCAACTGACAAGGGCTTAATCTCTAGAATATATAAGCAATTTATACAACTCAACAGCAAAAAAGCCAATCAATCAATGGAAAAATGGGCAAACGACCTGAATAGACATTTCTCCAAAGAAGATATACAGATGGCCAACAAACACATGAAAAAATGCTCAACATCGCTGGTTATCAGAGAAATGCAAATCAAAACTACCATGAGATACCACCTCACACCAGTCAGAATGGCCATCATTAATAAATCCACAAATAACAAGTGCTGGAGGGGGTGTGGAGAAAAGGGAACCCTCCTGCACTACTGGTGGGAATGTAAACTGGTACAGCCACTATGGAGAACAGTTTGGAGATACCTTAGAAATCTATACATAGAACTTCCATATGACCCTGCAATCCCACTCTTGGGCATCTATCCAGACAAAGCTCTACTTAAAAGAGACACGTGTACCCGCATGTTCATTGCAGCACTATTCACAATAGCCAGGACATGGAAACAACCCAAATGTCCATCAACAGATGATTGGATTCGGAAGAGGTGGTATATATACACAATGGAATACTACTCAGCCATAAAAAAAGGATGACATAATGCCATTTGCAGCAACATGGATGGAACTAGAGACTCTCATCCTTAGTGAAATGAGCCAGAAAGACAAAGACAAATACCATATGATATCACTTATAACTGGAATCTAATATCCAGCACAAATGAACATCTCCATAGAAAAGAAAATCATGGACTTGGAAAATAGACTTAAGGCTGCAGGGATGGGAGAGGGAGGGAGTGAGAGGGATCGGGAGCTTGGGCTTATCAGACACAACTTAGAATAGATTTACAAGGAGATCCTACTGAGTAGCATTGAAAACTATGTTTAGATACTCAAATTGCAAGAGAACAAAGGGTGGGGGGAAAATGCATACATGTAGGGATAACTTGATCCCCTTGCTGTACAGTGGGAAGAAAATAAATAAATAAATTAATTAATTAATTAATTAAAGTCATCTCTGAATGCTATACTTAATAAATACATTTAGCCCTTCAGTGGCAATGTTATAGCTACCATAGGTGAAACTGTTGTGGGGAGGGACAAATTGGGAGGATGGAAATAACATATATACAATACTGTTTAAAATAGACGATTAATGAGAACATACTCTATAGCAGGGGAAAATCTACTCAAACATTTGTGATAACCTATATAGGAAAAAAGAATGGATATATTTATATGTTTGACTCAATTTGCTGTGCACCTGAAAAAAATAAAGCATTGTACGTTGACTATACTCCAATAAACTTAAATTTTAAAAAATTAGCACTTTCCCATTGTTAATATAACTCATGCCCATAAATAAAATTTAGAGAACATTAGAAACATTTAAAACTTTGAAAATTACTACCCAAAGAGAATAACTCATAAAAAAGATGATCTATTTTTCTAGTCTCATTTTTATGCAGTTTATTTTTGTTCTGGTTTTTGGCTTTGTTGTGTTATTATTGTTTGTCTTTATCTACTGTAATCACATGTAATCATATGTAACTAAGTTTTTTTTCTTTTAATTAAAATTTTTATCATAAACATTTTCCATATTCTTGTAAATGAACATAGATGGTAATTTCAGTCAAAATATAATCATGTGAGGGAGTTCCCATTGTGACTCAGCAGGTTATGAACCTAACTAGTATCCATTAGGATATGGGTTCCATCCCTGGCCTCACTCAGAGGGTTAAGGATCCAGTGTTGCCACAAGCCATGGTGTAGGTCACAGATGCGGCTCGTATCTGGTGTTGCTGTGGCTATGGTGTAGGCTGGCATTTGATCCCTAGCCTATAAACTTCTGTATGCAACAGGAGTGTCCCTAAAAAACAAAACAACAAATATAAAATTTGATCCCTAGCCTAGAAACTTCTGTATGCAATAAGTGTGGCCCTAAAAAGCAAAACAACAACAAATATAAAATCATGTGAAAAGAGAATGTTATACTTATTCTCCTAATAATAAATGTGGTTTGCTTCTTAATATTTACATAAGATCTTAATTTGATATAAGATTCTGTGATCAGCTTAAAATAGACTATCATAACTATCAAATGTGTTATGTAACCCTCATGATAATCACAAAGCAAAAAACCTCTGGTAGATACACAAAAGATAATGGTACAAAAAACTGTCAAATGATAAAGAAGAGTAGTAAAAGAGTAAAAAGGAACTGTGGAACTAAAAAGAATTCAGAAAACAAATAGGAAAGATCAAGATGGCAGGATAACTTTTAATCTAAAGAGTACTTCACTAAGATACGTTAAAATCAAACTCTTGAAAATCAAAACCAAAAAAAAGACTCTTAAAAGCCACAAGAAAAAAGTGAATTGCCACATACATTGTCACATACAATGTGAGTTATCACATACCTCCATGGGGTATCAGCACATTTCTCACAGAAACCTTGCAGCCTGAAGAAAGTGGGATGGTATATTCAAAGAACTGAAAGAAAAGGTCTGCCAACCACAAATACTTTACCCAAAGATGTTATCTTCCATAAATGAAGGAGAGAGGAAAAAAAAAAGCTAAGGAAGTTCATCACCATAGACATTTCTTAGTAGATATGCTAAAGGTATTTCTTCAAGTCAAAATGAAAAGAAACTAATATGAAAACATACAAAACTCACTAGTAATAGTTAAGTATATGGTTGAAATCAGCATAATCCTATACCATTATGGTGGTATATAAATCATTTATAGGAGACCACCAAGCTTGAAGGTTAAACACAGGCTGAAGATGAAGGGACAAAAGAAATAATTGCAGGCAAATGGAACCAAAAGAAAGCAGGATTATCTATACTTAAGTCAAAATTGTAACAAGAGACAAAAAGTTATTATATAAGGATTTAAGGGATTAATAAATCAAGAAAATATTATAATCATAAATATACGCACAGAACATTGGAGACCTAAATATTTGAGGCATATATTTACAGAACTGGATGGAGAAAAAGATAGCAATATAATAACAGTAGGGAACCTCAATACCCCACTTTCAACAATGGATGGATAATCCAAGGCAGATAATCAATGAAGGAACATTGGACTTGAAATGCATTTTAAACCATATGGGCCTAACATGCACATACAGAAATTTCCATTAAACAGCAGCAGAATACACATACTTCTCATGCACACATGGAGAATTCTCCAGGATAGATCAAAAATTGGGCCACAAGACAAGTGTTGAGAAATTAAAGATTTAAATCATATCAAGTACTTTTCCTGATCACACAGGTATGAAACCTGTAAACAATAAATAACAGAAGAAAACTGGAAAATCCTTAATTATGGGGAAATTAAACAACACAATTCTAAACAACCAATGGGTTAAAGAAGTGAAAGGGAAATCAAATAATACCTGGAGACAAATGAAAATGGAAACACAACATACCAAAATTTACAGGATGCAATAAAAGCAATTCTAAGAAAAAAATTTAGAGTGATAAATGCCTACATTAAGAAAAAAGAAAAAACAAAAATCCTATCTTTATACCTCAAGGAACTAAAAAATTAAGAACAAACTAAGCCCAGAGTTAGCAGAAGGAAGGAAATAACAAAGAAATAAGTGAAAATAGAGACTACAAAAAGAGTAAAATTATCAACAAAAATAAGATTTGGTTTTCTGAAAGGACAAAACTTTAGCAAGACTAACTGAGAAAACTCAAATAAAATCAGAAATGAAAGAGGAGACATTACCATCAATGCCATTAAATAAGAAGAATTATAAGAGACTGCTATGAGCAATTACATAACAATACATTTGATAACCCAGAATAAATAAACTCATTATGTAGATATATACAACCTACCAAGACTGGATCATGAAGAAAAATAAAATCTGAACAAGCCAGTGATGAGTAATGAGATTGAATCAGCTAAACAAAATCCCACCCACTCCCCACTACCACCCCAACGAAGCCCAGGACCAGACACTGGGAATCCGCCAAAATTTAAAGAGGAATTAGTATCAATCCTTCTCAAACTTGTCCAGAAAATTAAAGAGGAAGAAACACTTCTACCACTATGAGGCCAGCATTACTTTGATACCAAAACTAGACAAGGATGCAAGATAAGTAGATTACAGATCAGTATTCCTGATGAATATAAATGCAAACATCCCAAGAATATAATAGCAAACTTGGTTGAACATTACATTAAAAGGATTATACTCCATGATCAAGAGTGATTTATCCCTGGAATGCAAGTTTAGTTCAACCTATGCAAGTAAATAAATCTGATACACCACATTAACAGAATGGAGGGTAAAAAATCATATATTATTTTAGTAGATACAGAAAACATTTTGACAAAATTAAATGTTCTTTCATGATAAAACTCTCAACAAATTAGGTATAGAAGAGATGAAGCTCAACACAGTAAAAGCCTTGTATAACAAGCTTACAGCTAGCATCTTACACAATAGTGAAAGTTAAAAGCTTTTCTTGGAGGAGTTTCTGTCATGGCTCAGTAGAAACGAATCTGACTAATATCCATGAGGTTGCAGGTTCGATCCCTGACCTTGCTCAGTGTGTTAAGGATTTGGTGTTACCATGAGCTATAGTGTAGGTCTCAGATGCAGCTCACATCTGGCATGGCTGACCCTTAGCCTGGAAACCTCCATATGCAGTGGGAGCAGCCCTAAAAAGACAAAAAAAAAGAAGCTTCTAATATTAGAAATGAGACAAGAATGTCCATTTTTGTTACTTCTATTCAGCATATTACTGGAAATCCTATCCAGAGCAATTAGGAAAGAAAAGAAATAAAATTTGGAAAGGAAGCAATCACATTTACAGTGTTGTAAAAAATAACTGTTATGCATAAACTGATCCAAGGAGTGAAAAATCTTTATAGTGAAAATTATAAGACATTGTTGAAAGAAATTAAAGACAAAAATAAATGAGAAAATATTCTGTGGTCATGAATTAAAAGGCATTAATATACAAAATATGTAAGGAAATCTTACAGTTTAACAGCAAGAAACCCAAACAACTCAATTTAAAAATAGGGAAGGAGGAGTTCCCGACATGGCGCAGTGGTTAACGAATCCGACTAGGAACCATGAGGTTGAGAGTTCGATCCCTGCCCTTGCTCAGTGGGTCAAGGCTCTGGCGTTGCCGTGAGCTGTGGTGTAGGTTGCAGACGCAGCTTGGATCCTGCGTTGCTCTGGCTCTGGCGTAGGCTGGCAGCTACAGCTCTGATTCAACCCCTAGCCCGGGAACCTCTATATGCCGCAGAAGCGGCCCAAGAAATGGCAAAAAAAAAAGACAAAAAAAAAAAAAATAGGGAAGGAAAATGCCCATTTGGACATTTGTCCAAAGAAGACATAAAAATGACCAAAATGTATATGAAAAGGTAGTCAACATCATTAATCATCAAGGAAATGCAAATCAAAGCCCAAGGAAATATCACTGTATGCCTGTCAGGGATGGCTATTATTTTAAAAATACCCGAAAGATGATAAGTGTTGACAAAGATGTGGAGAAAAGGGAATGTTTTCGCACTATGGGTGGGAAGGTAAATTGGTAGTCATTATAGAAGAGAAGACAGAAGCTCCTCAAAAATTAAAATTAGAACTATTATATAATTCAACAATCTCACTCCTGGGCATTTATCCAAAGGTACTGAAATCAGGATCTCAGAGAAATATCTGTGCTCCTATATTCATTAAAGCCTAGTTCATAATAGCCACCTATGGACATAACCTAAATGTCCTTCAACAGGAGAATGGATAACAAACACAGCATACACATATAATTGTCTATTATTCATCCTTTAAAGATAAGGAAATCCTGCCATTTGCAACAATGTGGATAGACCTGGAGAACATTATGTTAAGTGAAATAAGCCAGACACAGAAAAATAAATACTGTATTACCCTCACTTACGTGTGAAACTTAAAATAATCAAACTCATAGAAGTAGAGAGTAGAATAGTAGTTTCTAGGGGTCTCGGGGAGGGGAAAATGGGGAAGTTATGATGAAAGAGTACAAAGATAGGTAAATTTCTTAGATCTATTTTATAGCATAGTGCCCATAGCTAACAATACAATATTGAATATTTAAAATTTGCTAAGAGGATAGACATTATGTCATGTGTTCTTACCACAGTTACACACACATACACGCACACACATATGTATAATAATAATAATAATAATAAAGGGGGCTAAGGAAACTTGCGGAGGTGATTAATATGTTGATGGCATTGAAAGTGGTAATGAATTCATTTGTGTTTACTTATTCCTAACTCATTGAGTTGTATACATAAATATGTACAGCTTCTTAACATGTCAATCATACCTCATAAAGTGATTTAGAAAGAAAATAAGACTATGTGACAGAGACATAGTATAAGGACACACTGGATATAACCATAATGGTACTATATAAAGAAAAACAACCTTTTATATGCTATGTATGTAAATTTACACATATACATATATAATGGCATTGTTATCCTTAGATGGTAAAGAAGTAAAAATGTATTTTATATTAAATATTTGAAAAAATAATGTTCTCAAGAAAAAAATTTTTTAAAATGTAAATATCATTGTCAATATCTAATTTCTAATTTTGGTGAAGAGGAAGGAGTTTAGATCATATAGGGTTTTATAGAAAATCATAAGGACGGTTTATATTCTGAGGAAATGGGAAACTTCTGCAAGGTTTTGAACAAATAATTAACATGTTCTAGCTTACGTATTGTTTGTTTTCTTTTTATGGTCACACCTATGACATATGTAAGTTCCTGGGCTAGGGGTCTAATTAGAGCTATGCCACAGCCACAGCAATGCCAGTTCTAAGTTGTATCTATGACCTACACCACAGCTTGTGGCAACACTGGATCCTTAACCCACTGAGTGAGGCCAGTGATGGAATCCACATCCTCATGGACCCTCAGTCAGGGTCTTAACAGGAACTCCTAGTTCACGTATTATAAGGATTACTGTGGATGTTATTTCAAGGACAAACAGTAAGAATGGAAGTGGTGAAACCTGTTGGGTTGCTAATTGGAGTAATCTAGATAAGAAATCATGATAGAAGAGATTAGGTTCAGAGAGGTAAAGGGATGAGATGTGGTATGATGGTAGATCCAATCACTTTGTGAATGGACTGGACATGAGAGAAAGAGAGAAGTTAGGAATAACTCCAAGACTTGAGAAAACGAAATAAAGAGATGCCATCCCCTGAGATGCAGACTATGTGAAATGCAGAATTTTCTAGGGAAGGGTAGGTTAAAGTATGGGTGGGATGGCAAGGTCAGGACTTCAAAATAAGTTGTAATTATATATCCAAGAGAAGATTTAAAGAAAGCATTTGGTTGTGTATATGAATCTGAGATTCAGGAAAAGTGTGAACTGGAAATAAAAATGCCAGAGTCATTGGAACCTACATAGTTTTTTAAAACTCTGAGATTATCAAAGAAGGAGAGAATAAATAAGGAAGAGCTGTAAAGATTGTACTCTGGGGGCATTCCAGTGTAAAGCAGCTAGGTAGCAAAAAGAAGACTAGGCAGATGTAGGTTACCAAAAGCAACTGCTGTTACTCTTACTTAGAAGAAAAAATAGGAAATGGACATAGACAACTCTTTGCAGGGATATTACTGGAGGGGATTAGAGAAAGAAATGATGAACAAGTTTGTGGACAAATTGTTGGGAAGAGTAGTTTTCTGTTTATTTTAAGTTTGTGAAAACAATAGCTTGTTTCCATGCACTTGAGAATGATCAGTTAGAGGGAAAAGTCCACTTCAGGACAGAGAGTGAAGTCCAATTTTGGACAGAGAATGAAAAAGTGATGGAGCAACACAGTAGAGGAAGATTAGAGCAGATGGAATCAGGTCTTCAGTCAGGGAGCTGACCTTAGATAGGATCATGGAAAATTTACCTATACTAATGGGCAAAAAAGGCAGAGCATGTGCTAGCAGGAGTGTAGATGTGTCAGCGGGAGCTTGTGGAAGTTTGTGTCTGGTTGCTTTTATTTTCTCACTCAACAAGGTCATTAGCTGCAAGTGAGGATAGGAAAAGAGTTGTTTTCGATTTGAGGTTTGTGGCCACAATTTGAAGTTAGTACAATCCACTTGGTTGACAGATTTTTTTTTTTTTTTTTTTTTTTTTAGGTCCACATGTGCAGCATATGGAAGTTCCCAGGCTAGGGGTAGAATTGGAGCTGCAGCCGCCTGCCTATGCCACAGCCATAGCAACATGGGATCACAGCCACGTCTGTGACCTACACCCAAGCTCACAGCAAGGCTGGATCCTTAACCCACTAAGCAGGGCCAGGATCATTCATAGATACTAGCCTGGGATTGTTACCACTGAGCCACAATGGAAACTTCAAGGTTGACAGATAAGGCGATTTCCCACAGCCCTTTTTATTTATAGTTTCACAAATTAAGCCATATTTCTTTCAATATGAAGTTTTAAAATGAATTTCTTTTATCTACTGTCTCATCAATTCTTTGAGCTGAGTTTATTATGTTTATAGTTCAATCATATCTTTTTTTTTTTTGACATTATTCAGAATAGCATTTTGTTCCTTCAAATTTTGCAAAGAAAGCTGGTAGTTGGAAGGATGGCTAAAAAATATCCAAAAAGAGAATGACCCATAACCAAATACCTAATTCCCAATTTACTCTTTAATATTATGTTTGGGGGGGGGCAGGAATGTGTCATAAGTATATGAAATTTGTATATAGTTGTGTGTTTTCATGAGTGTTTTCATGGGTACACATTTTTAAATTATGTATCTGTATAATTTAACAATGCAAAATCATTCTAGAACTTAATGAGTCCTACCTAGGCTGGAAGTATACTGACCTCTGGAGTGGAGGTGAGGGATAGTATTTCTCTAGTGGAAAACAAGACCAAGGTGGTCTTTGTTTTATTCTGGTAAGAATCTAATTGTCACAAACTTGATAATCAAGAATAACTCTTTCAAAGCATATAATATTAAATAGGGACTAAGCTTATGAGGTATGAGGACAAGAGATCATTTGCTTTGCATTTGTTGATTTTCTCTTCACTTTGAAAAAAATTAAATTTAGAAGTTATAATTTTCCTCCTTTAAAATACTGAGGTAGTTTGAGCAAAATATGGTCACAACTTATACTTTGTGCCAAATATTAATATTTATTTTGTCCAAGGGAGTTTTCCTAGCCAGTATTTACAGAGCACATATGGTTCTTTTCTGTGGAAAACACTTAATATATGTTTTGAGAAATTTGAAAATAATAACAACAGAGGTAATCTATCAATCCTGTATTTCCAAGTGCTAGAACAGAAAAAAAAAAAAGTTTCATTTTCTTAAATTTTATTCAGCAGTTTTTAAGTTCCATGTTTGGCATTAAGTTGGCATTATTTAAGTTTGGCATTATTCGATTAACCATTTCCTATTCATTAATTTTTGCAATTGTTTACTTTCCTTACCTCATTTCTTCATTCAAAAAAAGTAATGATAATGTTATTTTAAGTTGTAAAGATAAGCTAAGTCATAACCAATACTTTTTAATACTTAAATTATTAAATATATAAAATTTACTCACTCATAAATGAATAGTGTGGTTGAAGATGGTGTATAGATATTATAAAACCAAATATTTTGTTTTCAAAATTAAACTTTAATAGAATCGTAAGATTTTCTACCACAATTTTTGCCATTCTTTTGTCTTACTTTTCATATTTAAACATGATATTCACCTCCAAATGTGCAAGACTAGGAGAACCTTATGATTAGTATTATATTTTTTTATCCTAGTTTCAAAGATAATAATAGAAAGATTACTCAGAAAGATAAGACCTAAAAAGACCTATTATTTTAGATTAGATTAATTATATTAAATATACTAGTGACAACAAAATGTTAAACATATGGAAAAGAAATTTTATATCATGGGAACATCTTCAAAGGAGTATATAATATGCATAAAAATATGAAATAGTTATAACCTCTTCAGTGTCCCCTTGGTAAGAGAGTGCCATGTATTTAGGAAAGTTACCTCCTTTATTTGAAAGAAATCCAATAAAATTCTTTGGTTCTAATAGATATATTCTTATAATAAATGAGTATTTCTATTAAGGTATACTAATACATATTTCTTTGTAATAAGTGAGTATTTCTATGTATTAAGTCGGTTCATTACTTCAGTGCATTAAATGCAAGAGAGTTTAGGTGTTTAAGGGAAACACACAAATACATTTTAAATATATACACTTCGGGAAAGGGTTGATAACAAGTAATAGCAGAAAGTAGTTTGGGAATAAACATGGTACTCAATCATGCATAATATCGTGTACAGTTATGCTATGCTCATTCTACTTTCTGATTACCATTCTGATTAACACTTTCCGTAACTACTTTCTGTATATAAGACCACGCTGGGACTAATGCTGGAATCCATGAAGACAGCCTAAAAAAAAAAGCAATGGAGGAGAAAAGAAGAAAAACAAAGAGGGAAAGAAAGAGAGAGAAAGAAAGAGAAAGAAAGAGGGAAAGAGATAAAGAAAAAGGAAGGAAGGGAGGAAGGAAGAAAGGAAGAAAGAAAGGAAGAAAGGAAGGAAGAAAGAAAGAAAGAGAAAGAAAAGAAAGGAAGAAAGGAAGGAAGGAAGGAAGAAATGCTCGTGTATTATTTTTTACATTAATAAATGTAGGTTGGTGACTACTTTATTTAATTTTTTTCAATAATTTTAATTTAAAATATAAAATTTTATTCATTTTCACAAGCAATTAAAGGAGCATCATTTTACTCTTTACTGTTATAAAAATCATAAGAGAAGATTATTTTCACAGAGTATCTGAACATTATTATTTCTTGTTTGATGAAAGATAATACATTAACTGATAAATCAGGAAGTGTCTTATATAAATATAACCCAGTTTAAGCACAGAATTCTTAGCCATTTTGATTTGATATAATAGGTACAAATAATTTAAATAGAAAAGATATCAATAGTTTAGTGTAATTAATAGAAATCATCTTTGAAAAAAATTTGAAGGGCTATTGTCATTTGCAAAACTATGAGAGATGGAGTGCCAAGGAAAATAAGCAACGGTATTCAGGTTATGATATTACAAATACGAATTTTCAAGAAGATATTAGATTTGAAACCAAACGTGCCTGAGGAAGAAATTAGTTTTTAAATAATTTTACCTTCCATTTTAACCATCAAAGACTTAAACTCTAAACTAGATAGTGGTAGGAAGCCCTGGGCTGATAGGAGGAAATAAACAGACACTCAGAATCCTGGGCACTATAGAACAAATATCAGGAAAGGAATCTGGCATATATATGTCCTGATTCCTTCTCTCTGGATTTGGCCTTCAGTAGTGGATGTGGTCAGTTTATTGGTAAGGAAGCTGAGGATGAGGAGCTCCTGTCCACTTCTCCATTTGGGACACTTGGAAAAGTCCACTGTACAAAGAAGCCTATGCCTCCATGAGGTGGAGGGTTATGGTTGTGGTTATGGTTAAGGGGCCATAAGTAAATAGAGTCTGGAATGATCTCCCAAGGTTTTCGCTTCCTAAGTGGCAAGAGCCTGCTATGATAGAGTGGAGTGACTCGACCAAGGATCCAATCAGAAGAGTGGCAAAGAGTCTGCAAAGCAGCAAGGGCTGAGTAAGCAGGGAGCTGTTGATTCAGTAAGGAAAAATTGCATTTTGTGTTCATCAGCCCCAGATGTCCGCAGCAAATGCCAGCAGAAAATCCTGAGAAAGGACCAGGCCAACCAAATACTGCAGCAGACAAGGAACACCCACTCTGCAATGGTCTGAAAACCGGTAAGCATCTGATGGATCCAAAGACTCTTCCCTTTTCCCTTGTATGTTCATAAAAGTCCTCAATTGGCTCTATCCCCAAAGTCAGCCTAACACCATTTTTGTGACTATCAAGTGCGTGGGAAGAATGAAAATAAAAGTCAAACAGTCATTTTCCAAAGAGTAAGTATTTTCTTAAAGGACTGTTAAAATTATTGGATTGGGTAGTTTTAAACCAATTTGGAGTAAATGTAGCTTTTTATTTCCACTAATCATAAGAGAAGCCAGAACTATTGTAGACAAAATAAAACAAAGAAATTGATTTTTCTTGTTTCTCTGCTCATGTGAGCAACAGTGGCATCTCTGTGACACCAATACAAGTGAGCATAACAAGCATTGATGTTGCAAAGGTTAAAGATTTATGAATTAGAAAACGGAACTACGAGGTAATAATTTTCAATTTCTTTGCATTTTACATACATAAATTTTTTTTAACAACACAGTTATTATTTTACAGCTGAGGCTAATAAAGTTTAAGTGACGTACTTAGTCTTGAGCTTTAAAATACTAACCTTGGCATTCTTCGTATAAATTCTTCTGCTAGATTATGTGGTACCAATCAATAACTTCATTTATATTCATATTTGAATTATAATAACATTATTTAGGTATGTGTACATGTATAATTTAAGATACAGGTTTAGTTATGTTATATTTTTCTATAATAAAGTTTATGGTTAAAATCAAGAATCTCTGCCTATTATTTGGTTCAGAATAAGTAGTTGAGTACAGACATGAGAAATTGATATTGTAATCATTGGAAAAAGAGGAATGTAATTATTTTAATTCAAAAGGACTATAAAGCTAACTTTTATAAAATTATATAAAAACAAAAAAATGTACTTATATCTTTCCAAAATTTGGAACATAATCATATGGGAAGAAGGATGAACTGAATTTATCTGGAAGGTCTTCAATTCCCTGCAATATTAGGAAGATAACTCATAAGCACACCAAAACTGTAATAGTGCAAATTTAATACCCAGACTGCGTGGTGAAAATAAAAACAATCCCTATTGATTTCTTTAAAATTTTATTGGAGTATAGTTTATTTACAACATTGTGTTAATTTCTAGTGTACAGAAAAATGATTTAGTTGTACATATACATGTATCTATACTTTTTCAAATACTTTTCCCATATAGGTTATTACAGAATATTGATTAGAGTTCCCTATGCTCTACAGTAGTTCCTTGTTGATTATCTCCTCTCTATATAGTAGTGAGTATATGTTAATCTCAAACTCCTAATATATCCCTTCCACCCACATTCATGTCCTCTTTTGTAACCATAAATTTGTTTTTGAAATCTGTAAATCTGTTTTTCTTTTGTAAATAAGTTTATTTGTATCATTTGAAAATTAGATTTCACATGTAAGTGATATCACATGATATTTCCCTTTGTCTAACTTACTTCACTTAGTTTGATAATCTCTAGGTCCACCCATGTTGCTGAAAACGGTATTTTTTGTTCTTTATTATGGCTGAGTAACATTCCATTGTACCACATGTACCACTTCTTCTTTATCCATTTTCCTGTCAATTGCCATTGAGGTTGCTTCCATGTCTTGGCTATTGTAAATAGTGCAGCAATGAACATTGGGGTGCATGTCTCTTTTCAAATTAATGTTTTCTGTGGATATGCCCAGCTATAGAAACCTCCATACTGTTCTCCATAGTGGTTGTACTTATATATTAATGCCTTTTGATTTTTAATCTATCTTAATAGAAGATTTAAGACCTCATAAAATGACTCTTGAAATATTATTCATTCATTTAATCCTATCTTACCACTAAAAGACTTCCTAAGTGGACATGACAGCACATCCCAAAGTTTCTACTATTGTGAGGGAGCTCCTATTTTGTAGTATAATTACTTTGCTATATTATTGATTATCTCACAACTTAACACATGTCTGTGATAAATATGCCTTTAAGATAGTAGGCATTCAATAAAAGTATTTTATAACAATAATGGTAACAAGTATAACTGGCATACATAGGTTTAGAGCAAGTACTAATTATTCTTAAGTATTTAAATTCATGGAAGTAGAATATCTAGGCAGATTTTAAACTGGCCACAGCATTCAAAGTGATCTGGGTGTTTGTCAGTGCGTCTCTGAAAAAAGTGAATAATATCTGTTAAAAGAGTGTAGATTTTATATTTCACCTGTATATTTTATACTAGTTTTAATTGAATTCAGTGTGTATGTTAAGCCACTGTTAGTGATTTCTTTCAAATCTAAAAAGGGAAGGTACAATTATTGTACAATGTGTAGAATCTGTAATATAAGAAGTTAATATAATTAAGTCCCATTTGTTTATTTTTGGTTTTTATTATCTTCATTACTCAAGAAAGATTTTTTCAGAGTTCCCATTGTGGCTCAGTGGGTTAAGAACCAACTAGTATCCATGAGGATGCAGATTCAATCCCTCGCCTCACCTCCTGGGTGAAGGATCCAGTGTTGCTGAAAGCTGTGTCATGGGTCACAGATGAGGCTCAGGTCTGGGTTGCTGTGGCTGTGGTATAGGCTGGCAGCAGCTCCATTTCAACCCCTAGCCTGGGAACTTCCATATGCCATGGTGTAGCCCCAAAATTAAAAAAAAAAAAAAAAAAAAAAAAAAAAAAAAAGATTTTGCTAAGGTTTATGTTAGAGAATGGAGAATGTTTGGCCTCTTTCTCTCTAAGAGTTTTATAGTATCCGGTCTTACATTTGAGTCTTTAATCCATTTTGAGTTTCTTTTTTGTACGGTGTTAGAGAATGTTGTAATTTCATTCTTTTCCATGTAGTTGTCCCGTTTTCTCAGCACCACTTATTGAAGAGACTGTATTTTCTCCATTGTATATTCTTGTCTCTTTTGTCATAGATTAGTTGACTATAGGTGCTTGATTTATTTTATGGGCTTTCTATTCTGTTCCATTGATCTATATTTCTGGGCTTTTGTGCTAGTATCATACTGTTTTGATGACTGTATCTTTGTAAGTATAGTCATAAAGCCTGATTCCTCCAGCTCCATTTTCCTTTCTCAGGATTGGTTTGGCTATTTGAGGTCTTTTTTGTTTCCACACAAATTTTAAATTTTTTGTTCTAGTTCTTTGAAAAATGCCATAGGTAACTTTTTTTTTTCTTTTTTGACTTTTTGACTTTATGCTATTTCTTTGGGCTGTTCCTGTGGCATATGAAGGTTCCCAGGCTAGGGGTCGAATCGGAGCTGTAGCCACTGGCCTACGCCAGAGCCACAGCAACTCGGGATCTGAGCCGCATCTGCAACCTACACCACAGCTCACGGCAACGCCGGACCCTTAACCCACTGAGCAAGGGCAGGGACCGAACCCGCAACCTCATGGTTCCCAGTCGGATTCATTAACCACTGCGCCACGACGGGAACTCCGCCATAGGTAACTTGATTGCGATTACATTGAATCTATAGATTGCCTTGAGTGGTATAGTCATTTTTGACAATAATGATTCTTCCAATCCAAGAGTATGGGATATCTTTCCATCTTTTGTGTAATCTTTGATTTCTTTCATCAGCATCTTACAATTTTGAGAGTACAGGTCTTTTGCTTCTTTAGGTAGCTTTATTCTTGAGTATTTTATTCTTTTTGAAGCGATGATAAATGGAATGGTTTCCCTAATTTCTCTTTCTGATCTCTCATTGTTAGTATTTAGAGATGCAATAGGTATCTGTGTATTAAATTGGTATCCTTCAACTTTACCAAATTCTTTGTTGATCTCCAACAGTTTTCTGGTAGCATCTTTAGGATTTTCTATGTATAGAATTGTGTCATCTGCAAACAGTGGTAGTTTTACTTCTCCTTTCCAGTTTGTATTCCTTTTATTTCTTTTTCTTCACTGATTGCCATGACTAAGACTTTCAAATCTATGTTGAATAAAAGTGGCAAGAGCAGACTTCCTTGTTCTGTTCCTGATGTTAGCAGGAATTCTTTCACCTTTTCATCATTGAGAATGATATTAGCTGTGGGTTTGTTATATATGGCCTTTCTTATGTTGAGGTAGGTTCCCTCTATGCCCACTTTCTGGAAAGTTTTTATCAGAAGTGGATGTTGAATTTTGTCAGAAGCTTTATCTGCATCTGTTGAGATGATCATGTTGTTTTTATTCTTCAAGTTGTTACTGTGGTGTATCACACTGATAGATTTGTGGATATTGCAAAATGCTTGCATCCCTAGAATAAATCCCACTTGATGATGGTATATGATCCTTGTAAAGTATTGCTGGATTTGGTTTGCTAGTATTTTGTTGAGGATTTTTGCATTTATGTTCATTGTGATATTGGTCTGTAATTTTCTTTTTTATGTCATCTGTTTGGTTTTGGTCTCAAGATGATGGCAGCCTCATAGAATGAGTTTGGTAGTATCCCTTCCTCTGCAATTTTTGGAATAGTTTCAGAAGGATAGGTGTTAACTCTTCTCTAAATGTTTTATAGAATTCACCTGTGAAGGATTCTGATCCTGGTTTTTTTTGTTGTTATTTAAACTTTTTAAATCAGAACTTCAATTTCAGTAATTGTGATTGGTCCATTCATCTTTTCTATTTCTTCCTGGTTTAATCTTAGAAGATTATACATTTGTAATAATTTGTCCATTTCTTCTAGATTGTCCATTTTATTGGCATATAGTTGATTGTAGTAGTCTCTTATGATCCTTTGTATTTCTGTGATCTCTGTTGTTATTTGTCTTTTTAGGGCTATACCCAAGGCATATGGAAGTTCTAGGGCTAGGGGTTGAATCTGAGCTGCAGTTGCCAGGCTATACCACAGCCACAGCAATGTCAGATTCAAGTTGAGTCTGTGACCTACACTGTAGCTCACAGCAATGCCAGATCCTTAACCCACTGATTAGGGCCAGGGATTGAACCTGTGTCCTCACAGATACTAGTCAGGTTTATTTCCACTGAGCCACAACAATAATTCCTCTTTTTTCATTTCTTATTTTGATTTGAGCCCTCTCCCTTTTTTTCTTGATGAGTCTAGCTAAGGGTTTATCAGTTTTGTAGATCTTCTTAAAAAACCAGACTTGAATTTCCTTGATCTTTTCTGTTGTTTTCTTTGTTTCTGTTTCATTTATTTCTGCTCTTATCTGTATGATTTCTTATACTAACTTTGGGTTTCATTTGGTGTTCTTTCTCTAGTTGCTTTAGGCATAAGATTATGTTTTTGTTTTGTTTTCTTTTGTTTGCTTGTTTGGGAAGTGCTGTACTTGCCGCATATGGAGGTTCCCAGGCTAGGGGTTGAATCGGAGCTATTGCTACCAGCCTACACCACAGCCACAGCAACTTAGGATCTGAGCCACATGTGCAATCTACACTATAGCTCACGGCAGCGTCAAATCCTAACCCACTGAGCAAAGCCTGGGATCGAACCTGCACCTTCATGGATGCTAGTCAGATTCATTCTTTTATATATTTTTTCCATGATAGTCTATCCAGGAAGATTGGATATAGTTCCCTGTGCTGTACAGTAGAACCTTGTTTTTTACCTTTTCTAAATGTAATAGTTTGCACCTACTAACCCTAAACTCCCAGTCCATCCCTTTCCCTCCCTGTTCCCCCTTGACAACCGCAAGTCTAGAAGAGCAAATGTTTATTAAAATAACTGGAATAAACAAAATAATATTAGGAAAAAACCTATTAGTTATGCAAAAAAAAACTTGTAGCTAGTTCAAAAGGATCATTTTTCAATGTCAGATATGTATGTTTTTAATTATTTCAAATATATATATTTATAGATACTATATTTATGTATATTTTAATATTTATAAATATATTTTTATATATTTAGATATATACTTATAAATATATTTATATTTAATTATTTTGTAAAAGTAAAGACACATGATTCCAAGTGAAAGAGAATATATAAGAAAATATTTGTTTATACGCTAATTTGAACTCTAAGGTAAGTAGAAAGTCAAATGTAAAAAATTTTGGATTGAGACTTTGGAAACTGAAATCAAGTTCTGATGTCCTCACTAGGTGGCCTTGAGTAAACAACTTACCCTTTTGTTTCAAAGTCAGCAAAACCAAGGTGTTTAGCTAGATTATCACCAAGTTGCTCCTGACATTAAACTTTCATGACCTGAGTGCTTCCAAAGTCTGGAAAAATAGAAAATTTCACTTGAATTACTTAACAATGAAAGTAATTGTGCAAGATAAAGGACTTTACTAGGTCAATTTCTAAATCTTTTGTAGTTTGCTTATGGCAGAGGGTGTGGGTTAACAGTGAATCAGCAAAATATAAGTTAATCTTCTTACACAAATATGAGAAACAAAGTACTAAATAATTTTTCCATTTTATTTATTGGAATTCTATCCAGATACACTCCACAACAGCTCAACTCCATGGCTGTGTAGAGAGCAGCTGGTGATGAGATGGCACAGGCATAGCAGTCTAACCCTTCAAATAACAATCTGACGCACTATCTGTTCTTACCCTTTGCAGTGTCACACTGAAATTTAATATTTAAATGGAAAAACAATAACAAAACCCTGAGACTTTTTCTTTCCTCACACATACATACAACTGTATCTTACATGATTTTTAAATTCTGCTGAAGTAATAGAGCCATATTAGTTATTAAATATTATGAATCATTCCATTTACCATCATCACAAATAAGATAAACATCACTCCATCAAATGAACAAAATACAGAATTAAAGACATTTCTGTTCATGTCATTGTTGTTGCATCAAGCAAGACATTATAGTTTGGTTCTTTGAGAGACTCTTTAGTCATTTATTGAGAATTTACGACAGCCTGCCTAGTCCTTAGGAAGAAAGAGCAAGGTAGCAATGGTCTCTGCTATCAAAAAATACTCTAATGAGAGAGACACACATATTAACCAAAAAAAAAGATCAATCGGAAGAGTGGTCACGATAGAAATGAAAAAAAAAAACTTGAACCAAATTCATGTTAAGAACTATAAGGAATTTAGTGTTTCGCAAACTCAAATAATCCAAGAAGAGTCTCACTTCAGGTGTGATTTTGTTCAAGGCTCAATCAATGTGACCTGGAGTTGGTTTTCTCATCCTGTTTCTTAGCTCTGGTTTCTCAGATGTTGGTTCTGGCTTCTCCTCTCATTACTACAAGATGGTTGCAAAGAAATCCCAGTGAGAAAAAAGAGTTTCTCCCTCTTAACTATTAAACAAATGTCCTTGGATTGGCTCTCAGCTGCTGAAATTTAAATGTGCCCACTTGAATCAACTACCGTGGGCCTGGTGACCTCAATCCCAAACAAATGATTGAAGATGAGAGGTGGATATTATTCCAAAGAAAGCTTCTAGAATTGTTATACAGAGAAAATTGATGTTGAGTGGCCAAAAAAAAAAAAGAAAAGAAAAGAAAAGAAAAAGGCAAATGCCCTACTAAAGGAGCACAGCGATAGTGATTAATTAAGAGCTAAGGCTCTGATTCATACTGTCTTAGATTAAATTCTGGTTCAAATGAAGAAATATTTTCATCTCTTTAAGCCTTCTCTTCATATGAGTTGAATGATGATAGTAGGAGTATCGATAACATACTATCTTTAAGGATTTGGTAACGGTCTGTTAAAAGCACAGGCATAGTATTTAGTAGGCAGTTCATAAATGTAAATTATAATTATTGACTTAGTTTTCTAGCATAAACTCAGCCTTTTATTGCCTTTTAAAATTCAAGTATTGAATTTTAATTCCCTTGCTGTATTTCCTTATCTCAGAAACCCCTAGTGTCACCTATTTTGAAGTCTCTTTATATTATCCTTGCATCTCAATCTTAACCTGCTTTCATTGTGACTGTTGTGTCATATTGCATAGAAGTTATATCTGTTTAGGCTCAATTACACAATAGTAAAAAGTAACCCCAAAATGTTGATGGCTTTGAACTCTGTGTGTGTGTGTGTGTGTGTGTGTGTGTGTGTGTGTGTGTGTAATATGCTTATATGTTTGGATCCACATTGTCTTCATGCTGAGAAACTGTTGAGGTTGCAGCAAAGAAAAGTGAAACTATGAAATAACTTTTGAAGCTTCTTTACAGAAGTGGCCTTCATTACTTCTGCTCACATTTCGTTAGCTAAAATAACTCATATAGTTAAGTCTGTCAACAGAGAAGGAATTTGTAATCCTCCTATAGAGAAGACAATGAATACTTTGACAAGGGTAAATAATGAACTCTACCATAGCAATCAAGCATTTTTCGCATTTTTCTCTATTTTCTCTCTTTTTTTTTATAGGCAAAGAGTCTCAATACATGAGAATCATTTAGAGATGCTTTAAAATCTAAATTCTTCCCACCACACCGCTTTTATTATGATTCAGTTTATGCTTCCATGGTAGATAATTACTATCAGAAATGTCAGTGCGTCACCTTGTTTACCTGTTTATTTGTTTAACATGGGATCTTGTGGTTGATGCAGTTCAGGGAATACCTTTCTTTGTGAGCTAGTGGCTCTAAAAATATGGGATATAGATGCCTGGGGTCCCCAAACCCCTCTATAAGATCAAAACTACTTTGATAATTATTGTAAGACACAAATTACTTCTTTCACTGTGTTAACATTTGCACTAATGGTGTAAAAGCAAGGGTGGGTAAAACTCCTGGTTTTCTGGTGGTTATTTTATTACCAATCAAGGCACTTTACTACTAATCAGATATATTACTGCTGTATTCATTGGGTGAGGGGAGCTCTGTGTCCCACTACTCTGCCATTTCAATCTTTCAGGATAACTCATTTTAGATCACACAATTGGTATCAGTTCCAAAAAGACCAGAAAGTCATGTTCTGACACCAATTCCAAGGGTAATTCATTTCTAATCCATCTTTATGCCTTCTTAGAAGTGATTCATTTCATGATGCATTCCACTACCTTCAAGCACCTCAAATATTTTGTATTTAGATTTTGATACCTCAGCACAGCGATTCTGTCTGCCAAATGCTAACTTAGTCTTAGTAGTGTTGTCGGAGTAGTATTTTTCCACAGGGGGATTATCAATTGTTTGTATTGGAATGCACTATTTTTTTTCTTTTTCTTTTTTTTTTTTTTACAACTTAAAATAACAGGATAGAAATAAATGTGCTAAAACTCATGCTTAAACTCACTGGCTCATAAAATTAGTTCATTTGTAATAAAGATGGAAGTTCTTTGTACTTTTCAATCTGCAACATCTAATAGACTATTTCACTGTGTTCAATAAGTATTCAGTAAATTTTTGTGAAATTGAATTGAACAAGTGAATTGTATTAAATTGAAGTTATGTAAACTGAACTGACTGAATTGAATTGAATTAAAAATTGAACAACCCAGAGTTCCCCTTGTGGCTCAGCAGTAACAACCTGACTGGTATCCATGAGGATGCAGGTGAGATCCCCAGCCTTACTCAGTGGGTTAAGGATCCAGCGTTGCTGTAAGCTGTGGTGTAGGTCACAGACTTGACTCAGACCTGGAATTTCCGTGGCTGTGGCGTAGGCTAGCCGCCTCAGCTCTGATTCGACCCCTAGTCTGTGAACTTCCATACGCCTCAGGTGCCGCCCTAGAAAGACAAGACAAAAAAAAATAATAATAATAATAAAATAAAGTGAGCTACTCACATTAGAAATTGTGATAACTCTATGAAACCACTAGAAAGAGATGCCATTCAGAAGAACATTAAATTATTTCTAGGAAACCACAAATGACAACTTTTCTCCAACCCTGTGTCTTATTGTTGAAATTTAGACAAATGTTGTACTTAGCATTCCAATAGATGGGAATATGCAGTTATCAAAAATCTTTCTTTTACTGGGATAGTTAAAAAGATAATGGACTTTTTGTTTTGCAAAGCAGCATGTCATAGCTGAGGCACTACATTAGGTTTCTTTCAGGGGTGGGGAGATAGTCTGGGAAAGACCTTGAGAATGTCCTGCTATCCAAGAAAGATAACCGTCTTTCTTTTTATAATATTCTCCAGCAATGGGAAAAATCTATCTGGTCTGAATTCCATATAAACAAAGAAACAAATAAACCCGGCCTGCTATTAATCTTAAAGTGATATATACAACACAGATGGTGGTAATGAAAGATGCAATTGAATGCTTCTCTATAATGGAAAAGTTTTAAACTGTGTAATTGGTATACTATTTCATCTCATCTCATTTTAATAATATATCTAAAACAAGCAAACAAATGTCTGTAATAAATTACTACAAGAGTATACTTAGTTTTCTCAAGCACAGATCTGATGAGAATGGAACTTTAATGATTCTGATTCTGCCTATTCAGTTGTACATGGAACCATTACATCAACAAAACCAGCTGTTTTTAAGTCCCATTAGGAGCCAGTATTAAAAATAAAGTAAATATTAAGTCTGAGCCTAATTCCATTTTACAAATATTGTCATTGATTTTTGAAAATACTTTGCTTGATTTACTTTTTTAATTTAACTTCTTCCACTAGATTGTAAAATAGTTTTACTTCTCACTTTGTGTCAAATATGTTTCTTCCTAAAAATAAGATTCTTTGAACATCTCTCACTCCTTTACCCACCACCTGTACTCTTCAAGGACTCCAAGATATTTCAAAGAAGTATTACAGTACAACTACAGAGTGATTTTATACAAATTTAGTCAAGCATTTCATAAAAATTCTATGTGAAATATTGCTGCTTTGGTAGGAGCCTCAGAATCCGGCATGGTCCAGGGGGATTGGGGAAATGGAGATGTATTGTCCTACCAGATCAGATTGCAAGACAGAGAGGGTGGATGGACCTTCTCAAAAATCAGCCTGCATGCAAAAAAAAAAAAAAAAAAAAAGAGTGTGGAAGACATACACACTTATTTAGAACTTACTGTTTGCCATGCAGAGCTTATATCTTAGCACATATGAAATGTGTTAACACAAATTACAGACTTAAAATCCTATATTTGGGAAGGTTAAGAAGTACCCTCAAAGCCTCCCTGCTAGTGATCAGCCAGCTAATGTTCAAACAATTTACCATCTCCTTATTCATAGCTGTGTTGTTTTCTCTGCTCTGTTCCTCAATGGTCCTTATAGTCTCCAAAGATTCTCTTATCCTGTTAGTTTTGGTTCTATCTGTCCACGAACAGTAGTGGGGTTCCTACTAAGAATTCAAATATATCTCTCCGAGGCATATTATTTTTCTTCAATAATCTTCTGACTTCTTCCTTTCCTGGATTTGGTCTCTAAAGACTTCAAATTTCCCTTACAAACTGCTCACTCATAAACCTGACCCATCTAGTGTGGCCCCTTAATTAGGAGTAGTTACTTCATCCCTATTATTTCAGCAGCCTTCAAACTCTTTGTGCACATAAAGTTTACAGGGGGGAAATATTTTTAAAATATTTTTGTTAATTTTTACAAAGCCTAACGTTAAATTTCTTTATTTGATAAACATCTTGGAAAATTTTTTAGGCTGAAAAATTTAGTACATTTATTTGCAGCTTGTCCCTGAGAGAATTTTTTCTTTCTGAGTAGGAACCATACATATGAGCAAGCTGACAGAAAGAAATAATGCTCAGCAGCAACAGAGGTGAATCTTATAAAAATGCAAGGGTCTAAAAATGTACAATTAGCCCATTCTATATTCTGCAGACTACCTTGATTAAAATCAAGCAAATCAATAAATAATCAATTAAAAAATTAATTTCAAGGCACCTGAAATCATAAACATTAATTTCTTGGCAGCTCTCAAAGGTCCTAATTTCCTGAAAACTTGTTACTGTTATCCATGAAGTTTGTTCTGCTAGCTGTTCAAAAAAAAAAAAAAAAAAAAAAGTTTGTCACTAATTCCCTATATTTAATACCTTGCTACTTGAAAGAAATTACCTAGAGTAATTTCTATTTTCCCTGAACAAATCCTGACTATTAAAATTGCTTTTCTTTGTAATTGAAAAAATCTACTGAATCACCACCTCATAAGTAGATATTTAATATGTACTTAAAAAGCATATTCTTTAAAAAATAAATGGCAAGTTGTAGTGGGTAAACACATGAAAACATATAATAAATAGACCATCCAATTTATTTTCTACTATTTTTGTTTTAATCATCTACATTAAAGATCTATCTTTAAGCCAAAATAGGAGGAAATAAGAATGTATTATAATTCTCATAATTTTAAATTACTGCTTCAATTTTAATACTTTAAAAACCTTTGGATTGCTGAAATATTGTTTATCAATTAAATTCAAGCAGAGAAAAAATTAGTTTATTAACTAAGGTTATCTACAGACAGTAATACGTATTCATTGATTTCTTTCTAAGTAGCATTATTTACACATGCTGATAAAATACTGTTCACAGTTTTAAAGCGCATTTCCAACATTATAGTTTAAGATTTGGAAAATTTTTAAACTAGATAATATTAGCTTCTATAAATGACAAAGATTCATCTTAATTGCCATCCAAATATGGTCCAAATGGAAATATTACAAAATCTTTGTTACTTTTCTATTCTTTTATCAAGTATATTCAGTACATAATTTGATTTTTTTCCTTCTAAATGTTTTTAAGGTATTTTCACGATGTCTATTAACTGATCTCTCTGCCAATAGTTTCTTTCTTTTCTATTTTCTTTCCACATCACAGCCAGAGTAAATTTTCTAATCCAACTATAATCATTTAAATTATCCCTCTAAAAATATGACTTCTAGGAAAGAATCACAGTTGTTAAGGCTATTATAGACCTGCTGCAGGGCACACATCAGCCATTCATCCAAAAAAGGCGTACAGTGTTCTTAACATGAAAGAAGATAGCTGGGTGCTAATGGGAATGCCCATCTCCTTTAAACGTATACCACAGGCGTAGTTTGCATATTAGTCTAGATTTTAGTTTTTCTAGTCAGGGTGCATTTTTCAATACCTGTTTGGTTATAGGAAGACACTACTGGAGACTCATTAAGAGAATATCAGAGCATGCTGGAGTCACACTTATCTCAGCGCTGAATTAGAATTTCTGTGACGACATAGTTTAATCAGTGTGTTTTCACGTGGGAAGAGGAGTGGAGAATTGTGCCCCATCCATGCCAACACTCTAGCCAAAGTGACCCAGAGCAATGGAGCTAGCACTTGCCTGAAGATGTCCAAAGGCTGTACAGCTTTGAAAGAGAAACTGTCAGCTCCTTTTATCACTTCAGGAAGAGACATGGACCTGCAGGGTTTTATCATGAGTATACGTTTTTATAAGTATTTATTTAATAAAGCTCTGTTTTTGTGTTCATTCCCCTCTGCTTCCTCAGAAGGAAAAAAAAGATAAAGAAAATTTTTCCTGATTGTATTTCAGAAAGATCATCAAAGTTAGTGAGTTTTCTTAGGGATAGAGAATATAATATACATACATATATGATATATGAAATATTTATCTATTTATATATCAAATATCTATCTATCTATCTATCTATCTATCTATCTATCTATCTATCTATCTATCTATCTATCTCGTATCAGAACTCAGAGAGCGAGGCAATAATAGTTAAGGTTTTTCCTAAATAACAAGAATTGTTTAGAAGTAATCTTTTTTCCTAACTGTAGGGGGAGTATATTTCTAACCAGTTGATTATTTTTTTTCTAATTCCACTGGAGATAATAGATTCAGTGTGCTAAATAAGGAACGTCCTTACTCAAAGTGACTGATTTCTTGAGCATTCCATTGTTTCTGTACATTTTAAAATCAGCAATTATTGCAAAGGAAATCTGTATTGTCCATGACAACTCCCCTATTCTTTTCTAAAACAACAGTCTTCATTCCTAGCAAAGTTATACATGGCTATGTTTTTTAGTTTTTATTTTATTACCAGTAAAAGAACAAAACATGAGACAAGACTATTGTCTGATCCATCTGGTGCTATGTTTCCTCCGCACAAGCCTTGTGTAACACACACAATATTTCTACTGCAAATGTTGTTTAGCTTTTAAAACAATTGCCTATCAAAGCATCAGGTCCCATTGATAATGGAGCAAAGCCTTTCCTGCAATTGTAAGCCAGGAAATGCTGGCCCCTTGGCAAGTCTCATATGTCCTGCTGCTTGCAATCTCCCTCCCTCCTTGCTGGAATGTGTTATTTTTAAGCAGCTAGACTAACAGGAAGAGAAAGTTGTTACTTCTTTTCATGTGATGGAGAAGGCAGGGGAAGGCAACTGCATTTTAAGAATTGGGTTGATCAGATCTCAAAACCACTTATCAGGTACCAAGTCACTGCTGTGAGAGCACTCTCTAATCACAAACATAGCTTTGGATAGTTAATAAGTTCCTTATTTCATAACTCAATACATTTTGCAGGCTTCTGAGAATTGAAAAATAAATACACAAACTGTAATGAAGGTATGTAGAAACTCATTGTTTTGCGCTTACATGGATGAAAGAATGTTAATTTTGAAGTGAGATTCCCTGAAAATAAAGTACTTGAAAGAAAACCACACAAGCAGAGACACCATTTTATTTCACATTGTTACTAAATGTTGAACCAGTTTCAATGGGACATTTTATTGACCACCATAAAAAGAATTATATAATTTCAAAAAGAAACACATTCTCTCATATTTACCTCTGCAAGAAATAACTATTATAACTTCAATCTGCAACATCTACTTGTATAAAAATTAATCTATTGGTGTCCTTAAATATTTTTTGTCCCCTAATTTACTTTAAAAAGCAGATCAGTTTTAAGAGAAGAAAAAATAGTCATAGATATGTTGAGCATGAAAGGCATTTGTTCTTGCTCCTCTTGAACAAGCAAAGCCTATCTCTACCTTGGATCCTCTGTTCCTGCTGTTCCTTCTCCCTAAAATGTTCTCCCCCAGACTTTGCCAAGTCTCCCTGCCTTCATTAATCAAGCCTTTGCTCAAATGGGACCTTCTGTTGCCTGTAAAAAAGTACACCCCACTCTGATGATGTGTTCGTTTCCTTTCCTGCTTTATATATTTTATATATATATATATATATTTTTTTTTTTTTTTTGTCTTTTTGCTATTTCTTTTGGGCCGCACCCGCGGCATATGGAGGTTCCCAGGCTAGGGGTCGAGTCGGAGCTGTAGCCACCAGGCTACACCAGAGCCACAGCAACGCGGGATCTGAGCCGCGTCTGCAACTTACACCACAGCTCACGGCAACGCCGGATCGTTAACCCACTGAGCAAGGGCAGGGACCGAACTCTCAACCTCATGGTTCCTAGTCGGATTCATTCACCACTGCGCCACGACGGGAACTCCCCTGCTTTATATTTTTTTCATGGCACTTAGCATCACTGATATACTTCTAAGCATTTACTTGTTTATATTGTAGCTTTTTATTAACAACTTCTCCTCCTAAAAATGTTAAGGCCTTTGTAAGCAGAGACTTAATTTTGTTCACCATAGCATCCCAAGCACCTAGGAGAGAGCATAGCTATGGCAGGTAGTATACTCTCAGTAACCAAATATGGACAAGAGTAAATAAATTAATTTCTAGATACTTCTTTATCAAATTCTCATTGTGTACACTTGGCTCCAGTTATCATTCCTCTTATATATCCAAATACTCCAAATAATTTGAGACTATGGTATAGTGTACTATGACCTAGTTTACGTAAAAAATATCACCTGGATACGATACATTCAAAAAAATCACATGGAAATTTATGTGTGCACTTACCCATCAAGGTACTGAAACCTACAAAAGGAGCCGAGATGTAATTAGTCTATCATTATCATTCTTGCCTTCATCCATCCATCTGTTATTTTCCCTGACAATTTAACTTTAAGTCATCTTGGGTAGCTTATGCCACTATCTGCATACCAAAGGACCAATACCCTTTCAATCTCTGACTTTACTAATAGAGTCCCTGCATTGCTACTAAAGACCTGTGTTATCTATCCCAGATTTACAGATCCATCCATGGCAGTGCTTTTCATTCATTCATTGAATAGTCAGTTATAAGCATAAGTAGATTCCAAGTTGACTGACATTTAGAACATCTCTAATATCTTTCCCTTCAGCCAGCTCTTAATACTTTCTAATGCTTTATCTTAGAAAGTAAAAGAGATGTAGAAATGATAAATATTGAGAGAAACTGTTTTATTAAAATTGTATTCCCACTTAATTTTTAAGCCCTCGTCTGGGTTAACATCAAGGGCAAGAGAGACCAGGAAGTATTGCTTGTAGCATTTTACTTGATTCAACCTATAAGACAGGTTGTACATTGGTTGCCTCTGGTCTCTCTGTCTTTCTTCATAACAGAGTGAGGCAGAATTGTTTATTTTTGTTTTTTTGGTTTTTTTTTTTTTGGTTTTCTTTCTTTTGTCTTTTAAGGGCTGCACCCACAGCATATGGAGGTTCCCAGGCTAAGGGTGGAATTGGAGCTGCAGCTGTGGGCCTACACCACAGTCACACCAATGCAGGATCCGAGTTGCATCTGTGGCCTACACCATAGCTCACAGCAACACCGGATCCTTAACCACACATCACAGATTCTTCAACTCTGAATGTTAAACGCACATCTCTAGACCCTTTCCTGGGCTCACTGTCTACAAAGCCTTGGCTTTGTTCACTGTCACTATGTTCTGTGTTTCCTCTTGTCTTAAACTCTCAAACCCAGACCGGTTAGATCAGGGTTCATATAACTAACTGACCACTTGTCACCCCAACTTGAATTTCCCACCAATATTTCAAACTAAGATCAAAACCATCTTATTTCCCTTAAAAACATTTCCCTGAAGTGTACTTCAGCTCATTCCAAAGAACCCATCACGACGTGTAATCCAAAATTCTGCCTGCCATGTACCTTCTCCCTCTTCTTCATCCCATATACAAACACCAAGTTCTGTTGTTTATGCTTCCCTTGTGCTGCCCAGACAGATCCACTACTTTGTTTCATCATTGCTAAAAGCTACCACTGAAATACTTTCCTAAAAATATAATGGAATTTACACTATTTCTTAAATTTATTTTGCATAATATTTTCAGGACACTTCCTTTACAAAATACAGATGCTATAGATCCATGCTGTAGATCCTTGATTCAATTCCATGCTATAGATCCTTGATTTTTTTCCCCATTTCCTGTGGAAACAATACAAAAAGCTTTAAAAAGCCTATAATGTCTACCACGATCTAGTCTGCCTACTTCTTCAAGTGAATCTTTTAGTACAGTCTCCTGTACTCTCTCAGAGTTTGCTGAAAATGCCAAATCATCCGTCCAAAGTGCTCTCCAAGGCTACTATGACCTAGGTTATCAGCATGTATTCTTCAGGAACCAGTATGAACAGTATCTCCTTAGAGAAGTCAGGCCGACTGCTTGTTACATGCTTCTCTATCACATTCTCGATTGTGATAATTTTTAAAAATCATAACAAGTGATTATATCATTTATAATTTTGCTTAATTCCTATCTTTCTCACTAAACTACAAACTCTATGAAGGCACAAAATCATGCCAAGCATAGTCAGTTCTCTGTCCCAAAATATCTGTTACAATGATGGATAACTATAACGACTAAAATATTTGATATCTGAATGAACAAAAACAATCTTTGGGCAATTATTATGGCCAAGTCTCTGTTCCCCAGGCTGGTGTTTCAATTTTATGAAGTCCATTCAAAACTCTTAGCTGCCAAGGGAAAATTTGAGTAATGTCTCTTGGCGAATCATTATAATTCCTTTCACTTATCTCTGTGTAAAGGTGATTTTTCCTCTCTTAAAAAAGTCATTCAGTAAACAAATCTAATAAATACATAATAAAAGAATACATGTATCCAAAATACAAAGTGAGAAAAACACACCAAAGATATTATGGAGAGGAATAAAATTTAAAATGGCATAAAGAGACTCCTTAAATTTTGGATCCAAGAAAGATCTAAGAGAAGAAATATTTCATTGGAAGAGTAGCAGAAAGAATATTAGATTTAGTTATTTAAAACAAAACAATTAAAAACTAAGATCTTCCACTTTTACATTAATAGGACTGAATCTCTAGGGCCCAGGACTGAGGAAGAAAATGAGTTAGTTGATAAACAAATGGTGAGTATACTGAAGAATTAACTTAGGAAGAGTTGAGTGATTAGGAATGAAAATGATGATGGTCTGGTATATATTTTTCACATGTCACAAGAAAGAAACACCCAGTAGAATGCACACGGTGGGCAATAAGTAGTTCAGTAGGAATGCTGAGCTGGAAAGATGAGGCTTAACAGAGCAACAGTGCAAAGAATGGGCAGGCCTGGCCAAGCAAACATGTCATTAAAAATCACACAATGGCAGAGCTGATAAAAACACATCTGCTTTCTCTCCTTGTACACAAGACAATAAGTGCTTCCAGTTAACTTTAAGTCTTACCCCTGGAAACTTTGATAGTGTAGATATAAAGTAAATTAAGACAAGAGGAAAGGAGACAAATTTATTGGAAAAAAAACATGCAAATTTACAAAGCTCAGCATGTAGATAATTGAAAGCAGAGAAGGAAATTGTTTCTAGATAGTAGTTTAATTCACATGGTTTAATTTTCTACTGTTAAAGCATGGCACAGCGTGACCCTGAAACATTTGATTTAACAAGCAAGATGCTTTGGAAGAAAGCAAAGTATTTTCATGGCTCTCATAGGGAACAAGGCTATTATCCCAGTTAGGGAGAATTTTCTGGGTATTAATTAGTTTTTAATTTTTTTATTTTTTATCATTAGGCTTTCTGAATTTTCTTAATTTTGCTCCTTAACTTAAAATCCTTTAATGGTTTTTCATTGTTTGCATGTAAAGCCCCACCAGGGTCTGCTGATCTGGGCCTCCACCTCCCTGGTGTCTTTTCTTATCGTTCTTGCCGCTTTCTCCCTCTGCTTCCTCTTCACTGGCCTCTGAGCAGCCCCTTGAACACATCAAGGACACTCCCACAAGAGGTACTTTTATTCCTGTTCTCCCCTTTTCAGGCACCCCCCTACCAATGTTTCCCTCCCCAGGGGTCCCTCCCTGGAAGTCTGACAGTCAGGTAAAGCCGATGGACATTCTCTGAAAGATGTTCTATAAGGCATAAAATCAAATTCACAGGACTACAAATGTAGCCAACTGTATTGAAACAAACTATAAAAATATTTTAAAACTAAATGTGTTTTATAGTAACATATGTGCTTCTTTATTAATTCATCAGAATAACAAGATCTAACCCCATGACTAATAATAACCATAACATAAAAGTAGTGGTGAGTGTAAATGTTTTTTCACAATGTCAGAACACTGTTATATAAGTAAAAATATCTGTAAATTGTTAGGGTAACAAAATTACGGTTGGTTCTAGGATTTCTCTGGATTCTTGATAACATTTATAATTGAAGAAATACTAATTTTCACCTAGAGGTTAATGAGAAGAGCATTTTAGGTTTGTTTTTTTGTTTTTTTTCCTAAACCAAGTTCATGAACTGAGTTCTAGGGGAAATACAGATTAATATCTCCTGCTAATGACACATTCTTTTCCAGGTATCTGCTTTACTCACATCTCATGTCCTTAACTTATCTGCTTGTGTCCCTTATAATGAGGATTTCCTTGAGAACCTTAGTAAAATAGCACCCCCTGTGGTAGTTATTGCATATCGTACTTACCCTATTTTATTTTTCTTCATAGCATGTATTGACCTATTTATATTTACTCATTTTTAAAATTTTCAGTCTCTCCATTGGTATTTAAGCTGTGTGAGGATAGAGTTTTTCTTTCTTTTTCAATCAATGCCGTTATCCTCAGCTCTTAGAACAAGAGCCTGGCACAGATTGAGCCTGCAGTGGATATTTGTCAAACGGGTTGGATGAATGAACGATCTTTTAATCTAGTCTATAAAACTGTTTTAAGACCTTACCTCTGATTGTTTTGCTAGTCTCTTCTTTCACTGCTACCTTCCCAGCTTACCACTTACCAAGATCTCAGGCACTCTAGTCTTCCCTCTCTTTTCTGGAGGAACTAAGTGCCATTCTGCTTCAAAGCTCTCATCTGGGCAACTCAAGCTCTCTGGAGTGGTTCTTTTCCCTCCCTCCCACTCCGCTCGGCCTGGTGATCTCCTACTCCTCCTGCAAGTCTCAGAATGCTCTACTTAGCACTCTGCGTGAGGCTCTGAGGCAGATCTCACTGTCATATACTCATATAGCCTGTGTGTCTTTCATTGCACTCTTCAGAATGTAATTGAATGATTATTTGCATCATCTTTCATACAGCATCTATTTTCAGACTAGACTGTGGCTCTCTGAAAGCAAGTTACTCACATTTAAAAGTGCCCAACCAACATTTTATAACATATAATGGATAAATCAAGATGTCACAGAGGCTACCTGCTGCAGATTCTTCTAAATGTAAAACTTGGAACACAAGAACAAAGTTAGTTGGCCTAGCTGGAGCAATCATTGCCTGCACCTGTTGTCTTTGAATTCAATTCTAATGAGATGGCAGAGATCACTCATAAATATTTATGAAGATGAGGGGTACAAACTGGCACTGGGCTGTAGACTCTGTGGTGTTATTTCTTGTTCAGTAGCTTTCCAGTATATCAGCCACCGGTTCCATCCTAAAGAGTTGGCAAAAATTTGATCTCCAGAAGGAGCTTTTTCCCCCTTAGCTTGATTATAAAGTCTGAATTTAGAAGGGACTCACCATTTTCGTATAACTTTTCATATATATCTTATCTTAGAGGCAATAAGCCTCATTTTATTCTAAAACCATTACCTTTCAGTAAACAAAATACTATGAAAGAGATATGCTTCATGTAAAGAAAGTAGTGTAAACAAAAGGAAAGTCACTCTCCTTTTTCTTTGTCCTATTGTTTACAGTCATGGTTAGGATAGTGATGTTGGATCTTAAGCACGAATAGTACTGGAGTTCTCTTGTGGCTTAGCAGGTTAAGAACCCAACATAGTGTCTGTGAGGATGCAGGTTTGATCCCTGGCCTCACTCAGCAGGTTCAGGATCCAGTGTTACCACAAACTGGCAGTATAGATCACAGATGTGGCTCAGATGCTGGTATTGCTGTGAGCTGTAGTGTAGGCCTGCAACTGAAGCGCTGATTCGACCCCTACCCTGGAGACTTCCATTTGCTGCAGGTGCATCCCTAAAAAGAAGTTAAAAAAAAAAAAGTGAAGGATATTCAGTGCAGATACCTGAGTGCAAGAAAGCTTTCTGAAAACCAAAACTAAACCAAGCTAACTAAATCAGCAATGTTGTTAGAGTCTTCAAGAAGTAAAGTGTAATAAATCTGAGACATAACTTCTAATATAATTTCATCCCTTCGGAAAATAGCTTCAGATGCTCTAAAATAAATACAGATATTTTGTCACATTTCTGGAATACTTCTTTCTGGAATACTCTCTGTTCAACTGTAATTGGGTGTTTGGGAATTGTTTATACCATCCTGCTCTGGGTTAGCTGTCATAAGACTATACCATGCTGCCAGTATTTTGGAAGAAATCTCAAAGAGTAATAAGAGACTGATGATAGTCTCATCAGTGAACAGAACAGAAGAACTCAATATATTCAAAAAAAGGAACCCAAGGAATGCCAAGTAAATTGTTTTGAATTTTAATACCAGGAAATTTTTTTTATTACTCAAATGAATTTATCACATCTGTAATTATATAATGATCATCACAATCCAATTTCAACAGGATTTCCATCCCACAGCCCAAGCACATCCCCCCACCCCTCAAACTGTCTCCTCCAGAGACCATAAGTTTTTCAATGTCTGTGAGTCAGCATCTGTTCTGCAAAGAAGTTCAGTCTGTCCTTTTTTCAGATTCCACATGTCAGTGAAAGCATTTGATGTTGGTATCTCATTGTATGGCTGACTTCACTTAGTTTGATAATTTCTAGGTCCATCCATGTTGCTAAAAATGCTGGTATTTCGTTCTTTGTAATGGCTGAGTAATATTCCATTGTGTATATGTACCAAATCTTCTTTATCCACTCCTCTGTCGATGGACATTTAGGTTGTTTCCATGTCTTGGCTATTGCAAATAGTGCTGCAATGAACATCGGAGTACATGTGTCTTTGCGAGTCATGGTTTTCTCTGGATAGATGCCCAGGAGTGGGATTGCTGGATCAAATGGTAGTTCTGTGTTCAGTTTTCTGAGGAATCTCCATACTGCTTTCCACAGTGGGTGCACCAATTTACAATCCCACCAACAGTGTACTAGTGTTCCTTTTTCTCCACACCCTCTCCAGCACTTATTGTTTGTAGACTTTTGGATGATGGCCATTCTGGCTGGTGTAAGGTGGTCTCTCAGAGTGGTTTTGATTTGCCTTTCTCTAATACTGAGTGATGTTGAACATCTTTCCATGTGTTTTTTGGCCATCTGTATGTCTTCTTTGGAGAACTGTCTGTGTAGATCTTCTGCCCACTTTTTGATGCAGTCATTTGTTTTTTTGGTATGGAGCTGCAGAAGTTGTTTATAAATGTTGGAGATCAATCCCTTGTCAGTCGATTCACTTGCAAAGATTTTCTCCCATTCTGTGGGTTGTCTTTTCGTTTTGTTTAGGGTTTCCTTTGCTGTGCAGAAACTTTCTTAGGTCCCATTTGTTTATTTTTCTTTTTATTGTCCATACTCTCAGAGGTGGATCTGAGAAGATGTTGCTGTTGTTTATGTCAGAGAGTGTTTGGCCTATGTTTTCCTCTAAGAGTTTGATAGTGTCTGGTCTTATATCTAGGTCTTTAATCCATTTGGAGTTTATTTTTGTGTATGGTGTTAGGGAGTGTTCTCATTTCATTCTTTTCCATGTGGCTGTCCAGTTTTACCAGCACCACTTATCAAACAAGCTGTCCTTCCTCCATTGTATATTCTTGCCTCCTTTGTCATAGATTAGTTGGCTGTAGGTGCATGAGTTGAATTCTGGGCTTTTTATCCTGTTCCACTGATCTATATGTCTGTCTTTGTGCCAGTACCATACAGTTTTGATGATTGTTGCTTTGTAGTATAGTCTGAAGTCCAGGATCCTGATTCCTCCAGCTCCATTTTTCTTTTTCAGGGTGTCTTTTGGCTATTCTGGGTCTTCTGTGCTTCCAAACAAACTTTAAAATATTTTGTTCAAGTTCTGTGAAAATGTCCCTGGTAGTTTGATAGAGATTGCATTGAATCTGTAAGTTGCCTTAGGTAGTATAGTCGTTTTGATAATATTAACTCTTCCAATCCACAAGCATGGTATATCTTTCCATCTCTTTGTGTCATCTTTGATTTCTTTCATCAGTGTCTTACAGTTTTCAGAGTACCAGTCTTGTCTCTTTAGGTAGGTTTACTCCTAGGTATTTTATTCTTTTGGATGCAATGGTAAACAGGATTGCATCCCTAATTTCTTTTTCTGCTCTTTCATTGTTAGTGTATAGAAATGCCATCAATTTCTGTGTATTAATTTTGTATCCTGCAACTTTGCCAAATTCGTGAATGAGCTCTAACAGTTTTCTGGTAGAGTCTTTAGGATTCTCTAGGTATAGTATCATGTCATCTACAAACAAGGATAATTTGCAATTTGCTTCTTCCCTTCCAATTTGGATTCCTTTTAGTTCTTTAATTTCTCTGATTGCTGTGGCTAAGACTTTCAAAACCATGTTGAATAGTAGTGGCAAGAGCGGACATCCCTGTTTGTTCCTGATCTCAGTGGGAATTCTTTCAGCTTTTCACCATTGAGAATGATGTTCGTTGTGGGTTTGTCATATATGGCCTTTATTATGTTGAGGTAGGATCCCTCTATGCCCACTTTCTGAAGGGTTTTTATCAGAAATGGGTGTTGGATTTTGTCAAAGGCTCAGGCAATTTTTTGAGAGCAGAAAAATAACTGCATTAGTGCCAATGTTGTTATCACTTAAGAAAGTAATTTTAATGTCCATCTAACCCTTTGGGAAATGAAGCAAATACACCCAAGAATCTCTTGAAAGTCATGCAAACATTGATAGTTGTCAAGGAGAACTTTTCTACAAATTCGAAGCTCTGTTGGAAGGCTCTTTTAAATAAAAGACAAAAGCCTGCCTTTGAGATGGTTGTAAGTAAAATTAATACTTTACTGAAAAAAAAATTATCTTGGATAAAGTTTAACATATATTCCTGAGTTATTTTGCAGTATATTAGAGCATTTAATAAAAATTTCCGAGGTTCCCATTGTGAACCAGGGAACAAGTCTGACTGGGAACCATGAAGTTGAAGGTTCCATCCCTGGCCTCGCTCAGTGGGTTAAGGATCCAGTGTTGCCCCGAGCTGTGGTGCAGGTCACAGACATGGCTAGAATCTGGCATTGCTGTAGCTCTGGCATAGGCCGGAGATAGCAGCTCTGATTAGACCCCCTAGCCTGGGAACATCCATATGCCGTGGGTGTGGCCCTAAAAAGGACAAACGACAAAAAAAATCCCATGACAAATAGTGTACTCTCTCAGTATAGGTGTGGAAGAGAAATAGTGATTGATTATGGTATTATACACTTAAGATTTGAATTCCATGGATCATAGTAAAAGGATGACACTGACCTGTTGCACTAGGAATGGGTCCATGGTTGGTATGTTCATAGGTTTTCATTCATGTGTATCATTGTCACTGGCCATTGTTTAGTACCCTCTGCAATGTTATCACTGAAGCAAGAGTTAATCTTGTCCTGTGTACCTTTTTGGCTCTCATCATTCTCTCTTCCTCTCTCTTTGTAATACAGACGCACACACACACACAGGCTCACAAAGGTAGCTGTGAGAAGAGAAAGTCATATAAAATTTCTTCTGGTAACCTATCTATCTACACTGCACAATATAAATATCTAAGTTTCATACCAGTAGGAAACAAGTGATAAGTCACTTAGCAGCATCATAGCAATTTTGAAAAACAAATCCTTTTTGTTTGCCCTTATTAAAAATATTTGCTAATGGAGTTCCTGCTGTGGTACAGTGGGTTAAGAATCCAACTGCAGCAGCTCAGGTTGCTGTGGAGGTGTGGATTCAATTGCTGGCCTGGCACAATGGGTTAGAGGATCTAGTGTTGCCACAAGTGCAGTGTAGGTTGCAGCTGTGGCTCGAATTCTACCCTGGGCCCAGGAACTTTCATATGCTACAAGTGTGGCCGTTAAAAATTAAAAAAAAAAAAAAAGAAATTGCTCATGGAGATGGTTTGCAATTCAGTGAGTTGTGTTCACTTGTGCCTGTCTACATTAAATGCATTTTTGTTTATTTGTTGAGAAATCAATTACAAAACAGTGCTTTATCAAAATTAATACCTGAAAAAAATCTGCTAATTGGTCTCATCAGCTGAATTCAATATATTCAATTAACACAAATCATGTTCTGTGTGGCAGATGCTTTTCTAGGAAACAAGAATATACAGCTTCTATAAGGGCTGAGGAAAAGGAACTTTGTGTTAGGATATTAGGGGACACAGTTGAGGAGCAAGCAGTTCTGAAGAGGCACTGATCAACTCTTTTCAGGCTGGGAAAGGAAGAGTTCACCTTATTTGAATAAAGTTTTGGAGAAGAAAATGTAATTTCTAGGTAGAAAAATATGATGAGAAAATAACCAAAAATTAGGGAAATGAGATCATAATATCCCCTCTTTTTCACCAAGCCACAGAGTAACACAGATATGACAGAAGGGAGAGGAGGGAAGAAAAAAATATGTATATGTATATTTTTGACATGCCAAAATAGATTCTATGTTATAGAATAAATCATGAAACATGCATATACATTAAATCAGCTATGTACTTTTCAAGAGACAAAAATCAACCACAGTACTATTTATTCTACCTCTATGTAACTAGCAAAGCAACTAGATTAAGAACAATACTTAAACTGGAAATCAGCTCTGAATACCTCTCATCCTATTTGATCTGTTGTTGTCACTGCTTATGTTGGTGGCTGGGGGTCAGGGGCAGAGGGCATGGAGTACGCAGATGGTATGTAGGACTCCCAGATCCCACTCTTAGGCCACTTTATGGAAGAGCACTAAGGTAGAGGGAAATAACACAGTGTGGTCAAAGCATACAAATTGGGTGGCATGGATGTAGCTTCAAATGTACCCCATAAGCATTCAAATTATTTCTGACAAAGGCAGTTTCACTGGAATAAGTTGCCTCTCTCAAGGAGGGAACAGGCAGGGAATGTTTGGATTCAACGTTTCTTTTGGCTGAGTTGTTTTCTAAGGAACCACTTTTAAGAAATTTGCCAATTTCAGAGTTTTGTTTTCCTTAGTGGATTTCAACTAAAGTGAGATTCTGAAAATTCGAGGTATTTGGGATTTAGAGAAGCTTTATGGGGCAGTTAGGAATGAGGATGCTAATACCCAAGAGTGCTTGAAGGGGTAAAATTTTAAAAATTTCAGAATATATTTCATAAAATTTTACTTTAAGGTGGGCATCTTTCCCTAAAATCTTTAATGACATCTTCATTACCTGCCATAGACACTGTGGTTGGATCATTGGTTTTCTAAGTCTTTGTATGAATCACAGTGTGGAATAAGAATTAAGAATACTCATGACAGGAAAAGCAATTGTAGATTCTAACTGGACTTTGCAAATTACAAAGAAATTTTATGTCATTTATTAAAAGAATATTGAATATAGTTCCCTGTGTTTTACAGTAGGACCTTGTTGTTCATCTGTTGTGTATGTAGCAGTATGTATCTGCTAATCCCAAACTCCTAATTTATCCCTCCTCGACACCCTTTCCCCTTTGGTAACCATAAGTTTGTTTTCTGTGTCTGTGAGTCTGTTTCTGTTTTATAAATATGCTCATTTGTGTCATATTTTAGACTCCGCATGTAAGTGATATCATATGGTTTTTGTCCTTCCCTTTTTGACTTACTTCACTTAGTATAATAATCCCTAGGTCCACCCATGTTGCTGCAAATGACATTACTTCCAATTTTTTAAGGCTGAGTAGTATTCCATTGTATGTACATATATATATATATATATACCACATCTTTTTTATCCATTCATCTGTCCATGGACATTTATTCTGTTGCCATGTCTTGGCTACCGTAAATGGTGCTGTTATGAACACTGAGTTACATTTATCTTTTTGAATTATAGTTTTCTCTGGATATATGCCCTGGAGTGGGATTGCTAGGTCATATGGAAACTCTGTTTTTAGTTTTTTTAAGAAATATCCATACTGTTTTCCATAGTAGATGTACCAATTTACATTCCCACCAAGAGTGTAGGAGAGTTCCCTTTTCTCCACAACCTCTCCAGCATTTGTTATTGGTTAAAATTCTAATGATGGCCATTCTGACCATTGTTAAGTGGTAACTCACATTAGCTTTGATTTTTGTAATAATTGGCAATGTTGAGCATCTTTTCATATGTCCATTGGCCATCTATATGTCTTTTTTTGAGAAATGTCTGTTTAGGTTTTCTGCCCATTTTTGATTTTTTTTTTGTTATTGAATTATATATGCTGTTTGTTTATCTTGAAAATGAAGCCCTTGTTGGTTACATCATTGGCAAATATATTCTCCCATTCAGTAGGTAGTCTTTTTGTTTTGTTTATGGTTTCCTTTGCTGTGCAAAACATGATAAGTTTGATTAGGTACTGTTTGTTTATTTTTGCTTTTATTTCTATTGCCTTGGGAGACTGACCTAAGAAAACATTTGTACAATTTATGTCAGAAAATGTTTTGCCTATGTTCTCTTCTAGGAGTTTTATTATATCATGTCTTATATTTAAGTCTTTAAGCCCTTTTGAGTTTATTTTTATGTATGGAGTGGGGGTGTGTCCTAACTTCATTATTTATGTGAGGCTGTCCAGCTTTCTCAACACCACTTGACAAAGAGACTTTCTCCCATGGTATGTTCTCGCTTCTCTTCTTGAAGATTAATTGACCTTAGGTGTGTAGGTTTATTTCTGGGCTCTCTATTCTGTTTCTTTGATCCATATGTCTGCTTTTGTGACAATACCATGCTGTTTTGATCACTATAGCTTAGTGGTATTTTCTGAAATCTGAGAGGGTTCCAGCTTTTTTTCCTCCCCCTGAGGATGTCTTTGGCAATTCTGAGTCTTTTAGGGTTCCATTTATATTCTATGAGTGTTTGTTCTAGTTCTGTTATCTAGTTGGATAATTTGGTAGAGATTTCATTAAATCTATAGATTGCTTTGAGTGGTATGGCCATTTTAATAATATTAATTCTTCCAATAAGAGAGCATGGGTTATCTTTCCATTTCTTTGAATCATCTTCACCTTCTTTTATCAATATTTCATAGTTCTCAGCATATGTCTTTTACCTCCATGGTATGCTCCTAAGTATTTTATTTTATTTTTTATGCGATTTTAAAAGGGATTGTTTTTGTACTTTCCCTTCGTGTAAAGAAATTCAACACATTTCTGTATGTTAATTTTGTATCCTGGTACCTTCCTGAATTTATCTGTTCTAGTAGTTTTGTGTGGCTTTAGGATTTTCTATGTGTAGTGTCATGTGATCTGCACATAATGACAATTTTACCTCTTCTTTTCTAATTCGAATACCTTTTATTTCCTTTTTTTGTGTGAATGTTGTCGCTAGTACTTTCAATACTATGTTGAATAGAATTGGGGAGAGTGGGCATCCTTGAAAGAAAGAATTCTAACGGTAATAAATGGGTGTAAAGCATATCTGTTAAAAATTATATGTAGGTAATTTTGGGTGGGATAGATTTCTTACAATTAATTTTCTTATAGGAGGAACTTTGACAATGCTACATATTACCCGCAAAACTTAGTTAAAACATATCCATTTTGCCTTGTTGAGATTTATAATAATTTCTTATTGAGTACTATGTGCTTGTGACTCGATCCTTTGCACAATTCCAGGGATTTAGTGGGGAGCTCTGAGATATGGCAGTCCTTCAGACTCCAATAAAGGGCTTAACAGGTATTGTCTCATTTTATTCTCACTCTGTTCTCGTGTGACAGGTTTTATTATCTGTATTTACAGATGTGTAACACAAATACAGAGAAGTACCAGGCCCAAGGTCCCAAGGAGATGAAGTGTCTGAGTCAGGATTCAGACATAAGCAGTCATCTAAGCAGTCCTCAAGCTCCTTTCACAGTGTTGTGTCAGGACAGGAAGGGAACTGTGGAGGGAGGGAGTGTGAGGGCGGCAATCAGTTCTCAAGGAGAAGGCTATGCTGACTGGATGTGAGCCTTAAGAAATCTCCATATTCCTGAGATTTAGATGCAGAGTCACTCTTCTACCAAAATTTAATTGAAGTTGTAAATGTAAAATATAATTCCTCTCCTAGTAAATGTTAGTTATCCTCCACACAAAATAACTGGTACAATTTCATCCAAAGTATCTACAAATAAAAAAAAATCTCAAATTCAATTATATTTTAACTTTTCACAAATCTTGATTTATTTATTTTTTACTTTATTTCATATGTATGTATGTATGTATTTTATATTCGTCCTCTATTAGTGCTAAGCTGATCATCTTTTCTAAGACAAATAGCTCTAGAATGGTAATTCTTTAGGTTTTTTGGGTTTTTTTTAGATTTTTTTTTTTAAAAATCTGTGTTCTTCTAATGTTCTAGGAGGTTTGCTACTATTATTTCTTTTCACTGCCTTTTTTTTTTGTCTCTATTGCTTTGATTTACATATTCACTTACTATATTTTAAAGCCAAGTTGTAGACTTTTCTCTCTGCTTAGAAAACTATGATTCCTCTTTTTATGCCCCAGTTTCCCAGTATAGCACTGAATTCTGGTTTTTGGCTATCTCCATTCCTTTCTACATGTTTTCTTTGGGCACCACTGTTATCATCACAGTTTCCTCAGTCCCTGTCTCACCATAAGAAAGCATTGGAACGGCAGACGTTTTAGAAATGTATTAAAGCAAATTCTATTTTTAGAGAGGGAGATAGGACTCAAGTATGCGATGATTAGAAAGAGAGCCTGACTCACCCTGCAATAGTCTTTATACCTCACAGAGCAACCTGAGTGGAGACCCAGTTTGATCTTCTGATTTGTCTTGGGCAGGATATTTTATTTGTATGGGGAACCAGTTACATGGTGGCCAGGTGAGGAATGGGCAATATTCCTTCTTTGTAAGGGGAAGGGGCATTACAATGAGACATGGCCAGAGGCTTTGGGGTTTAATCTCCTTGAAGGGGTTGAAGCCTGTAACACCACTCCCAAGTATTGTATGAACCTCAGACCTGTCCCAGACTGATTCTCAGTTCTTAGTCCTCACTCTCATTTCCCAGGTGGGCTGGGATGAGAATTTCCTCCTGCCTGATGGTTGGGGTGGAGGAAGGCATATAGCATAACGTGTTCATTTTTCTATGGCTTTTACTTAACTTCTTTTGTGAGGATTCTTTGGGCTCTAATGTTTTCTGAGCTACTTTGCTCGGTACACTGAAGTTGGACTTCAATTAAAGTTACTGCTCTAACCGCTAACCCTCTTTTTATACTTTATTTAACACATTTTATTGCTACCTCTCTAGCAATCCATTATGTTAACACCAAAGCTTTCCTCAAGATCAAGTCATATTTAAATAATAATATAACCAATATTTTTACTGAGAGTCTCAAATTGTCCTAAGAAACCATTCAATGTGTTCACTGGAAAAATCTTTTTAAGGGTGGAATAAGTTACAAGTGCATTGCTTTAGTTTTCCTGATGGAGACCGCAGAACTATTTCTCTCATGTATGACAATTAGGAAATTCATTGCACTTTATCAGTGATACCAGTGACATTTCATCTCTTGAACACTCTGACCCACATACCTGATTGTGTTTCCTTCTGTCTTTACATTATCTTTTCAAATGACTTTAGATCAGCATGTTCCACTTCTAGAACATGCGCAGTATTTCATGACCTGTCCTTTGTACAGTTCATCCTGCTGCATTTTATTTTTTATCCTTCCATAACCCCATGCTTCATTTTCTCACCTATGCTACCTTTGTATTATCCTGCAAACAACTTTCTCAGCCTCCACTAAAACTTTCTAGAATACAATAGAATATATAAATTTTACTTAATTAAAGTCAACAAAAAAATTCTGAGGAAATGTTCTAGTTTGAGTAATAGCAAAGAACATTTAAATGTGGTTATATCAGCCGTTTTAATTTTTTTAAGTGACTAGAAAATTGCGAATCCAAAAGGACATTCAAATTTGTGGGCATAGTCACACCAAACCTTTTAAATTTTTTTTTTTTTTCTGAAAACTTTAAGACATCTTGATCAGGTATTGGTGGGCTAAATCTAAATAAAGTTTTATTAGAACTCAGCTACATCCAGTCACTCAAATATCATTTGTGACTGCTTTCAGTCCATAATAGCAGAGGAAAAGAGCTGGAACAAAGAGCATATGGTGTGCAAATCCTGAAATGTACTATCTGGCCTGTTAAAGGACAAAATGTGCTGACCCCTGCTTTGGGTGATTGTGTTAAACCTACTGAGTACTTTTCAGGCAGTGAATGTTACACCTGTATAGTGCCACCTATGGTGAGCCCAAGAGGCCCAAGCTGGAAATGGGGTACAGTGTGTCTGTTAAAGAAATTCCTGACTCTGGTTTCTGCATCAGTATTAATTACAACACAGGGCTCTGAGGTCAACAATACTTATTCATCAGGGACAGTTATTTATTTTAGAGAATGTATGCACACATAATTCACATATCTATTTTTGTCTGGTGAATATCCAGACAATGTATAATAGATTTGTTACATAAAACAATTTCCATGCACATGGAAAAAATATTCAATTTTCCTAATGGACTCACATGTTACATAGTTCATATACTTAAGATACTCTTCTGTTTTTTAAAAGTGAGCTAAATTTGTCGGGAGACCAAAAATTCCCTAGTAGAAACAAAATGGACAACCTCTGTTTTGATCAGCTTAATCCAATGACATATCTCAAAAAAGCAAAGCCATCTTTTTTACCCGTATCATATGTGTCTGTCTGCCTGTTTGGGAAAGAGCTATGAAATCTAAGGGGAGTTATTATGTTACTGATGAAAAGCTCCAATCTGTAACACATATGTGCATTTCAGTATATAGTATCTGCTTATTTTCATTAAATTGCATTAAATGCTTCAATATGTAGCAGAGTCATCTTCCTTAAGAAGCATGTACTTGTGGAATTCTTTGTGGTATCCTTGGGAATCCCTTTACCATGTATCCATGGCATTCTGCCTCTATAAGACTCATTCCTTTCTGTACCCTGGTATATTTATTAAAACAGAGTAATTTTTTCTTTCTTACTGTAAGATTTTCTCTTGTCCCTAGGCTATTTTTTTAACTGAAGTTGGGGGGGGGGTGGGCAAGGGATAATATATTGGAGGAAAAAATATAACATTACTAGAAATTACTGCATGAAAACTGTTTTCTTACTTAAAGGCAGAAACACATTTTTTTTTTCTCTCATTTCCCCCTCCAAAGTACTTTAGACCTAAGTTAAAGCTTGAAGTAGCAGAACAAAGAAAGCCGATATTTTCCAAGCTGAGGGAATTTCAATATTTGTACATATTTGCCATATTAGGAAAATATAAATGAATAACCACTTTTTTTCACAAAATTGTATTTTCTGTTGCAAGGCACACAAGTCTATACATGAACTTTTAAAAATAGTTGATTTTAGGAGTTCCTGTCATGGCTCAGTGGAAACGAATCTGACTAGCATCCATGAGGACACAGATTCAATCCCTGGCCTTGCTCAGTGGGTTAAAGGCACTGCCATGAGCTCTAGTATAGGTTGCAGATGCTGCTTGGATCTGGTATTGCTGTGGTGTGGGTCAGTGACTACAGCTCCAATTCAGCCCCTAGCCTGGGACCCTCCATATGCCATGGGTGTGACCCTAAAAAAGACCAAAAAAAAAGTTGATTTTTAAAATTTCCTCTTCTGACATGCATTATTTTTGGTGTTACTAGAAAAAAAAATGTAAATGTACCTCAGCATTTAAATATTATTTTATTCTAAAACTATACTTTTTTCAGCATCTGATAATATACAGGGGTTTTTCTTTTCAGTTATTCTAGGTTATCTATTCATCTTTCTAATTACTTAGACAGTAGTGTGGCAGACAGAGTAGATGCTAAAATTTCTTTCAATCAAATTGAATTTCAAGTCTCCACATCCATCTTATTTCCAAGTTTTCTACTTTACTAGCTAAAAGTCATCATCCTCTTAGTTTTAAGGGCAAATATGCATTTTTTTTGAGATCTAAAAAAATCAAAGATATAAGCTGTTATTTTTTATTGTACACTGAAAAACAAGTGAGATGTCAGACAAAAACCAATTCTAGACAAAACCCAATTATTCCTTATTAATTTCAAATATGAATATCTGGAGGATATTTGCTACCCTATAAAGAACAAAAAACTTTCTGGGTTCAGGGAAGGCACACGCCATACTGTGATACATAAGTGTAATCAATAAAATATCTGACATTCTCGAAATCAAGCAAGTATAGAACTTAATGAGACTGTTTTCTCTCATTTGGGTGAGTCATTATAACAAGCAAACTCACACTTATAGTTTAAAAACTTGTGTTTACACTCAGCCAAGGATTGTTGCAGCTTTGTCACTTCCTACGCCTAGTGGGGGATCTCAGGAAAGTGGCAAAGATGACAGTCACAGCACAACCTGTAGACACCCATTAGTCACTACACACTCACCTGACCCTATGTTTTCCTTTGCCCCACTTTTGGATTAGGAGAGCTCACATCAGACAGCAGGACATCCTTCCAAGTAGGCGATGGTAGCTATTTTGAAGCAAATCAGCAGTTCCTATCCAGTTATATAGGCTTAGTAAAATATGTATTAGAATAATATTTGTTTTATTTATAGACTTAATGCCTCATAAAATAACTCACCTATGTAAAAAGGTAATTCAGAATTTGTTGTTACTAGTAACAGTAACAACAGAAATTAATAGCATAATGATAGTATATACAGCAGGCACTATTCTAAGCAATTTATACATGATTAACTTATTTAACATTCAACAGTTCACAGTCTGAGGCAAAGTAAGGTCAAATAATTTGTCCAAGGTCATACAAAAAAAGATACCTAATCTGTTTCCATGTCCAAGCCATCTCTCCAAATTCATAATAAGATGAACATATATGTATCTTGAGGTCTCAGATTTTGTATCAATAGTCCTCTAACAGGAGCATTAAGCATAGTTTCTATTACACAAGAGGGACTCAAAATATATTTGGTTCATTTAATGAGTCAGATCTTATTTGAGAGGCTGTAGACTGTAGTTATTAAAAGAATTAACCCTTCAGCTAGGATTTTGAACCCTGAATTAGAAGTCATGAAAGTTATATAATCTCTTTCTAGTTCTCTTTCCTATTCTGTTATGTGTCAGCAATGATAGTACCTACCTCATAGAATCATCATGATGATTAAAAGAACTAATATGCACAAAATTCTTAGAATAGTACTTGGCAAATAGGAAGCACTATATAAATGTAACTGATGGTTATGATTATGACTGTTGTGAGTTGAATCGTGCCCCCCCAAAAGATAGGTTAAAATCCTAATCCCCAGTGAATGTGATTTTATTTGGTATAGGACCTTTCCAAATGTAAATTAAGATGGGCTCATACTGGATTAGGGTGTGCTGTAAATCCAGTATTGGCATCCTTATAAGAAGAGAGAGATCTGGAGATACAGAGGGACACAGGGAACAAGGCCAGGTGGTAACAGAGACAGAGATTGGAATTATGTCGCCACAAACCAAGAAATGACAAGGATTGCAAACCAGAAACTAGGAAGAGGCAAGGAAGCCTTCTTCTCTTCAGAAGGAGCATGCTGGCCCTGCCAACATTTTGATTTTGGACTTTACTCCAGAACTCTGAAGATGACGATGATGATGATGATGATGATGGTCATGACGGTGATGACTACGATTTGTTGGTCTTAGGTCAAAATGTGTTAATTTAGTTAAAAATCTCTATTAACTATTATATGCCAAACATCAAGCTAGTCTAAAATTTTATGGTTTAAATGATTTGTTAAGTATGACCTATTCATTACAAGCCTTAAATATTTTAGAATTAGAAGGTAATATTTGGAAGTGAAATTGAAGTAATTACATTTGAAGTTGTTCATACAGGGGTCACTTCAGATGTAGAGGTGAAGCAATTATTTGGAAATGGTTCCCACATCACATGTCTTAGCAGGCAATTATCAGTCTCTATCACTCTGAGAAACCACCCAAAGAATTAAACTAATATGAATTCAGCACATATTTCTGAAATGTCATTTTGAGGTCTGGGAATTCATTTTATTACTTGGTTTATTCTGTTAAATTATTTTAAAGATTTATTTTCTCATCTATGTATCAAGAATGTGTTTTCTGCTGTCCATTCCCAGAGAAAGGGCAATGAAAAGCCCTGGCAAAGCTTGTGACTTTTGCTGAATTGTAATAGCATAAATTAAATATTGTGATTTAAATTTGACTATCAGATAACTTCATGCGTTCCAGACCTGAGAAGAAGTTCATGTTCTCTTTTTGAGCCATGCAAAAAAAAAAAAAAAAAAAAAGTAAGTAAGTAATTTGTCCATGTGGAAGAATATGGAGAAATAAGCTATTTTTATGTTATAGGGCAGAGATTGCTAGCTGTATACTTCTGAGCCACTATATGCTGTGCCGGTATATGCTGTGAGGTGTATTTGTACATTGTTTGTTCTACCCTTAGAAAAACACACTGTTGTATCAAAACAGACAGACAGACCAATGGAACAGAATAGAGAATCCGGAAATTAACCCTGACACCTATGGTCAATTAATCTTTGACAAGGGAGGCAAGAACATAAAATGGGAAAAGGAAAGTCTATTCAGCAAACATTGCTGGGAAACCTGGACAGCTGCATGCAAAGCAATGAAACTAGAACACACCCTCACACCATGCACAAAAATAAACTCCAAATGGCTGAAAGACTTAAATATACGACAGGACACCATCAAACTCCTAGAAGAAAACATAGGCAAAACACTCTCTGACATCAACATCATGAATATTTTCTCAGGTCAGTCTCCCAAAGCAATAGAAATTAGAGCAAAAATAAACCCATGGGACCTCATCAAACTGAAAAGCTTTTGCACAGCAAAGGAAACCAAAAAGAAAACAAAAAGACAACTTACAGAATGGGAGAAAATAGTTTCAAATGATGCAACTGACAAGGGCTTAATCTCTAGAATATATAAGCAACTTATACAACTCAACAGCAAAAAAACCAATCAATCAATGGAAAAATGGGCAAAAGACCTGAATAGACTGTTCTCCAAAGGAGATATACAGATGGCCAGCAAATACATGAAACAATGCTCAACATCACTGATTATAAGAGAAATGCAAATCAAAACTACCATGAGATACCACCTCACACCAGTCATAATGGCCATCATTAATAAATCCACAAATAACAAGTGCTGGAGGGGCTGTGGACAAAAGGGAACCCTCCTGCACTGCTGGTGGGAATGTCAACTGGTACAGCCACTATGGAGAACAGTTTGGAGATACCTTAGAAATCTATACATAGAACTTCCATATGACCCCGCAATCCCACTCTTGGGCATCTATCCAGACAAAGCTCTACTTAAAAGAGACACATGCACCCGCATGTTCATTGCAGCACTATTCACAATAGCCAGGACATGGAACCAACCCAAATGTCCATCGACAGAGGATTGGATTTGGAAGAGGTGGTATATATACACAATGGAATACTACTCAGCCATAAAAAAGGATGACATCATGCCATTTGCAGCAACATGGATGGAACTAGAGAATCTCATCCTGAGTGAAATGAGCCAGAAAGACAAAGACAAATACCATATGATATCACTTATAACTGGAATCTAATATCCAGCACAAATGAACATCTCCTCAGAAGAGAAAATCATGGACTTGGAGAAGAGACTTGTGGTTGCCTGATGGGAGGGGGAGGGAGTGGGAGGGATTGGGAGCTTGGGCTTATCAGACACAACCTAGAATAGATTTACAAGGAGATCCCGCTGAATAGCATTGAGAACTATGTCTAGATACTCATGTTGCAACAGAAGAAATGGTGGGGGAAAAACTGTAATTGTAATGTATACATGTAAGGATAACTTGATCCCCTTGCTGTACAGTGGGAAAATAAAATAAAAAAAAAGAAGATATTGAATACAGTTCACTGATTTATCCAAGTAAAAAAAAAGAAAGAAAGAAAAACACACTGTTGGTTATTACATTAAGCAAAATACATGGTATGAAAAGAGCTCGAATGAGAAAAAAAAAGATGGATACATTGATAGGAGTGTTTGATATTCCTGTTATAAGCTATATTTCCTTGAATTCAGCCTTCAAGATCAAATGCCATTACATCACAGATTTCAAATCATAAAAAGATGGGAAAGACAGTTTGCACATGTGTGTAGCGTGTGTGTTTGTGTGTGCACATTATCAGATTGTTCTAAAAATCAGTATTTTAAGTTCATTTGTGTCATCTAGAGAAAACTCTAGTTCAATGTGATAATAAAGTTTTATTTTTTAATAAAAAGTAGAATATTACTCTAATTTTTTTCTGTCAATTAAGATTTCATAATAATGATAAACCATTTGGAAGTAAATCAGGCAGACTAAACACTTCAGAAATAAATGTTGCAAGAAAATATCTAAAAATAAAGATATACAAAATCATGTAAATCTAGGGAAAACATACTCATTTTCTGATGTTTTAAATATAAATAAATATCTCAGATCATATTTCAAGAGACATATTAGGGCGTATAGAGGCTAAACTGTTAATTTGGTTTTGCCAAACACCACGTTCCTTACATAAAATCATCCCCTCTACTTACTCTTTACAAATCTACTCTTTCACATGAATAGGGAAATGGCAACTATCAACCCATTTATCCATTCCCTCATACTAAACCATTTATCAAGTCCTGATACATGCAAGGCATTACGGAAAATAAGTAAAACAAGACCACTGAGGGAACTGATAATCATTCAACAGGTTTTGTAGGAGCAGACAAGATAATCCTTCTAGATGTGAACAGATGTTTCTGCTTCCCTGGGTGGGTTAGCCTAGATCCATGCCATCCTCCCCTGGTCATTTCTTTGTTCCCAGCTCACGCTGCAGTTCTCTGATCTGTCAAACAAGAGCAGAGGCACATCCTCCTACATCATGGAGGAGATGTACAGACTACTGTGAGCTCCAGCCACAATACATGCTACCAAGCACACATGTTTAGTGGCTTTTTAGGGAAGCCATGGATGAGAAATTGCAGTGATCCCAAATATCTAGACTTTGCATCTTTGATCAAAGTTATAATTGATTTCATCATTTTCTCCTTACATTTTAGATAGTTTGCATGGTGATTCTTATGGGATCTTTTAATCTGAACCTGGTCCTTTTAACCAATCTGAAAATTAGATCTCTAGGAATTAAAGACTTAATGCTCTATGCTTTTATATGAAGAACATAATAAGAGTATAAATTTGAACTGAGTTTTAGACTAAAAGATTGTATTAATTTGCTAATGCTGCCTTAACAAAATACCACAGGCTGGGGGGCTTAAACAAAAGAAGTTTATTTTCTTCCAGTTTTGGAAGCCTAAAGTCTAAGATCAAGGAGTTGACAGGTTAGGTGTCTTCTGGGGCCTCTGTCCTTGGCTTGGAGATAACTGCATTCTCCCTGAGTCCTCACAGGGTCATCCCTCCGTCTTTGTGTTCTGTGCCCTAAGCTCTTCTTTCAAGGACACTAGTCATCTTAAATAAGTCTAATGACACTTTTAACTTAGTTGCCTCTTTTAAAGACTTTATCCCAAATGCAGTCACATTCTGCAGGGAGATTAAGTCTTCAACACCGGAATTTTAAAGGACAGACGTCAGCCCATAACAAATTTGTAACTTAAATATTTAAACATTATTGGAAAGTTAAATTTAGCAGCTACAATGTGAAAGTAAATACACCTTTCAAAGATGAAAGATGAAATAAAACTTTTTAAAATATTAAATTTAATCAGATTTTAAGATCTGTAGCTAATTAGTTTAACTAGACTGATATTTTCCCTGAAAAATCCAAAACTGTAAAGGACTCACTCAAGACAAAAATGAATTTCTCATAATATCTTAAAATTTTAAAAGAATTCCAAAACCTACTAAATTGGTAACACTTGTTTGCCTTTATAGAGGACTTTTGAAAAGCCATGTGGTATTATTTAAGTAATTGCCTCTTGTCTTATATTCAGAGAGATATTCACTCTTCATGAAATCTATAACCTGCCACAATTAATTGCTTTAGGTCAATAATTACACTTTTCAAAATAAGATGAAAATAAAATACTTATTCTCTAAAAGTAGAACTCTAATACTAAGAATGAGGGGCATTGTTGAGGGCAGAAAGAAAAGAAAAAAAAAAGACTAGTAATATGTACTAGAATACTCTTTTGTCTCCCAAATATCTCCTCTATCAACTGGGGGAGGTTTTAGGGCAGTAAAATTATAGAGTTTATTTTTTTAAATTATTGCTTTGATGTATATTAAATTAGGAAAAATAAAAGCTCTGGGTGGGGGAGAACTTAGGCTAATTTCTGTCAATTGATTTTTTTTTAAGGATGAGTTTTGTGAGAAGAAAGAATAATGCACTATCACCAAGGTCATGTGTGTTTGGTGGTCGAGGTGATGGTTGCAGTGGGTTTTGAGATGTCAGAGATTACTGGAGAATATTGGCTGGTGGATAAGAGCGAGAAAGGTAGATGAAAGGGTGGAACTGAGAAAAAGTGAGAACAGGACACTGAACAAAATACCCACTTAAGTGTATTATTCCAGACCTGCTCTTTAATTGACATAGGAATGCCAAATATTTTACTGAATCCACTTTTTGTGTTTGAGAGTTTCAGAACCTCTTTTCCAGTTGCTGCCCAAATGAATCATATTGATTTTAATCAGTTGGACCACTCAATATTAGGCTCAGTCATTAAAGAAACTTTTGAGGGATACTTTATGAATACATGAAGTGAAGGGTAATAATCACTTGTTACTTTTCTATTTATTAAAAATAAAGATACTAAACAAACTCAGCAACTTCACAGTACTCTCAAAAAAAAAATTTTTTTTTTTTTTTTTTGTGCACACCTGTGGCATATGGAAGTTCCCAGGGATCAGGGGTTTAATTGGAGCTGCAGCTGTGCGGCTACACCATAGCCACAGCAACGCAGGATCCTAGCCACATCTGCAACCCACACCAGAGTTCATGGCAACACAGGATCATTAACCCACTGAGAGAGGCCAGGGATCGAACCCACGTCCTCATGGATTCTAGTTGGGTTTATTACTGCTGAGTCACAGCGGGAACTCCCTAAATTATGGTTTAATAATACTTAAAGTAACAAGACAGTTTTCTCTAATAGTTGTTGTCAGAGGGACCATTCACTTGTCAAAGTCTAATTGAATGTGCACTTGATAATGCTTTAACTTGCTCTATAATAATGAGAAGCTCTGGAAACTACTTGAAGGACTCTGGAAAGGTGGGCCCTGATGGACCCCCAAAGCATGAATACTGCTGTCTTTCTGTTACTAGCTAATAGCAGCAACTGACCAATATAAGCAGCTGTATGGAGGACCACCCTCCTCCATAGTCTTAATGCCTGTGAGGTGAAGGCTTTGAGAGCCCAGGCAATATGCCTGCCTCCCTGCTGGGGTCAGAATTACAGCAGTTGCAAGTCATATGTGCAACCATGCATGTATTTGGAGGAAGCAAATGCTTACTCTGCACTTTAGTTTAGTTGTACAACTAATGCATAGTTACTGCTTTCCAAGTCTTTAGTTTCATCAGAAAAACACAAAGAAACAAACAAAACAAACAAAAACAGCAATATTGTAAAAGCAGAGGAAGGACACTGGAAGTTAGTGTTAAAAAGAAAACTTTTTCAAAAACAGAATTAATGATTTTAAGGTTGAATGCTTGCCACTGTTAAAGTTTTTAAAATTTCGCATTAATGTTATATTTTCCAAAACTCTATTCAAGAATGGAATTAATATTCATACTAATTGTATTTTTGTTTAGTATGTTTAGAAAAGTCTTCCTTATTTCTCAGTTTCCAGTGCCAAGACAGAATTAATTTGCCTGATCAGAAGGCAAGGCACCTTGCTATCCTGTAGACTTTAATTACTTAAAGGCAAAAAGCAGCAGTTCTTAACTTGGACCTCTTGCTTTCCAGAAGTTATTAGCTAGCTGCATGATGTGTTTATGTAAATATTTTAGAAAAGAGGATTGTAACTCTAACAAGATTTTCAAAATAATAACCCCAAATTAATAAATAACATTTACTTCAGGGGATAATGCAAAACAAAATGCCAAGCCTTTAAATTCTGTTTTAGTGATAAAAACATCACAATGACTCATGTTAGTTTTGCTAACCTTTTATCCCTAAGATCATTTTTATACTATCTTCAAGTAAGTCCAACTTTCCCTCGTCTTTGGTTCTGGAATTCACTTTTCTTAAGAAAAAGGTTGCATTTTCCATAATGTCTGCCTACTTCCCAGAGTATCAGTGTCATTTTTCATTTCAACACCATTCTCTAAATTTAATTCCCACCACATTCAACTTTATAATATTCTGACCATACTCACTAAATTATTTTAACAAAACTGTGTATTCTAAGGTCAAGCTATAACTACTATTCATTTCTTCAAAAAAAAGAGCTAAGAATTAAAATTTTAGATGTTTTAATTTATAATACAAATTTTTAAATTATAAAATAATGTATTAAGCTACAAAATGGCAATTTTTCATATTTTTACATTGTGTGAATTAACATATTTAAATTTTGACTTCTATCTCTGGCATTTTCATCTCTAGAGCCTCTTATTGAAATATAAAACAGTTTTTTAGTATGCCTTGTTTTTATTTTATTTTTATGTTTATTTTGTTAGTAATATGTTTGGGATGTGACAATTTTTAAACCTATGCTTGTTGTAATTGTAAATTTTATCTCACACCAGAAATAGCCATTTATATTTGTGCACTCCACCAGTTTTTTCTGAAGTGCCTTTTAAAATGTCGCTTACTTGTTTGCAATATTCAGTTTCAAAATTCAGTTAGTTATTGAAAATAATTACTACTTATGTATTAAATTATTTTATTCTTTTTTTATGATTCCTTCTTATGATCTCTATAAATATCTAAATACGTATCTATAAATATTTTAATAGGTTTACATAAATGTAGATACTTATATCAAAATATATTTAGATACATTTATTTATACTTAATTTTATACATATGTGTACATAAATATACATATGTAAATACAGGTATCTATAAATATCTAGAAATGAGCCATTTTAGGCTAGTGTGTCTTCCCTGAATAGTACGTAGTTTTTACAAACAAGTAATTATGAGAATACCCAGGAACCTGAGAAATTTGTAAGGATCTAAGAAAGTAATTTCCCAACCATAACTGTGGAAAAATATAACTTGGTTTATTTTGTGATGTAATAAGATGCATTAAATTTGATGATCACTTTGTTTACGGTGTAATACTCTACTGGTTATAAAACTATCTCCAGCAAATGCTTACTTTTTAGTTTTCACACACAGTGCTGAATAATTATCAAAAAAAAAATCAGTAAATTTATAGAAACTGATTTACTCAATATTCCAGAATTGACTTGATTTATATTCACAAATTTGTATAAGTAACATTGGGGCAAAGTGAACTGTGGGGTACTTTTGAGTCTAACAAGATTAATTATTCATGATATATGAATGAATATTCATGATATACAAATCATGTAGGTATGGTTTCTTTTTATGTCTTTATTTTGGGAAAAAGATGATACCTCAATTTTTTTCTAATTATTCTGTTTCTTACATCACATTTATAAAACCCTTAGGATGTTTTGAAATCAATTATAGTTTCTCTTTTCCTTTTTAATTTTTCCTCACACTTTCACATTTTTTTCAATAATGCTATTTAATGATGATAAACACTGGGTATACCAGAATATATTTGACATTAATAATAATTAATTTGAATCTCATTCACATAGGTCATAAATTAAATAATAAATGTTCTGCTAGCCCTTAACATTGAGTAAATTCAGCCAATTAATAGTGAGTAATTTCGTCCACATTTCTTTAAAATTACAAAATTGAATATGCCTTTATATAATATCTTTTAAACTTTATTGCAGGTTATTCTCCATATTTCAGAAAGCATTACATGCTAATATCATCATCACGGATGAGGTAATTTAGAAGCCATAATAAAACATTACATTCAGTAATGCCAGTGAAGATACAGTAAGCTTTTCTTCCCATTAAAAAGTTTCACCTAGTGCAATTATTTTGAAATGCAGGAAATTTCCATGTTAGAATGCTTTGTAATTTTCCTTCAGGTCATCACTTCTATCATCAGGATATGAGACCAAGAATGAGTCAGACAAGAGGAAATGAAGACAATCGTAGCACAGTTTATATGTCAGATTTGTAGTGCCAAATGCTTTACAAGATTTTTACATGTGTTCTGGTACTTTGCTAATGCAGCTACAGTATCTCCAGGGTTTTTAACATCCTTTCTTTCATCTCTCAAGGGGCCCATAAATGGTGGTTAGGAGAACATAGGAAAAAAAATGACCAGAGGGGTTTTCTAGTCATTTTTTCCAGTTTGATCATTTAAAACAAAATCTTTTCCCTTTTCATTGGTTCTACATATTTTAGAGACACAGTTTAAATTTTATGGAATCCCACAAGCCAACCAAATACTTAAGAAAGTTTCTCTCCCTCTGCAGGTATTGACAATGATTTTAAAGGACCCACAGATAGAGAAAAAAGACATTCTTGCATTGGGTATTTTCTCTCCCATCTGCAACGAAAATAAGCTTAAAAATGGACTCGAGTTCAGTTAGGGACTATTCAGTTGACCTGCTGTTGAATCAATACTGATTTTCTTGTCAAAGATTTTAGCTACAGAATTTATAGTGTCTGAAATGTGTGTGAAAACTGTGAGCTATAGCCCCCCAGAGCTGCTGGAATCCTGCAGCCTGAACCCTCCTCGGAGAAAGAACCTTTCTTTCAGTGCATGATCTACCTATTCTTAAACATCAAAATCATTGCATTTGGTAGCTTTCGTTCTTTTTTCTTTTTCTTTTTTTTTTTTTTTTTTGGTTTATGTGGGGGTTTTTTGCTTTTATATCTTAAGGTTAAAAAAAATTAAGCAAAGCAAATGAATATTTACATTCAAAGGCACTTGAAGACCTAAATAGCTCAATAATGAAAATTAATATGTAGATTATTTTTAAATGCAAATGCGGGTTTCATGAGCTGAAAAACCATACTCTATACAGTCAGTCTAGTTTTACTGATAAACTTTACTCCACAATACCAGACTTCAAAATATCCACTCAAGTGTACATATACATATAGTTAGTAAAAAACTAAGCTACACAATATATAGCAATCTGATGTGTTCACTATTATTTTTAATTCTAAATGTATTATCTATAGAACTATTTCAATATAATTTGCTTTTTTCAACTGATGCCCTGCCCCTGCAGCCAAAATGCTAAGATAAACAAATGAATAATGGAATATTCTATATCAGCTTCCTATTACTATACAAAAAAAAAAAAAAATTACCTTACAATTTAATGGCCTAAAAAGAAGTATGGATTATTGCTCATGAGTCTACTGGTCAGCAAGGCAGTTGTTCCAGTCAAGGACCAGCTCCCTTCCCATCTGTGGTTTTCTGTCAGCCACCTTGGTAGCTGTTTCTAGGAGTTTGCTAGGTATTGATTGGGGTGCTCTGATTTTCTCTCCTGCTAGTTGAGCTTTTATTCATCTGCTAGCTGAGCAGGATTCAAGAGAATGAAGCTTCTTTGAAAGTACAACTTAAAACATGGTAGGCTTCCTCAGAATCAGACTCAAGTCCATTCCAATATCCAGTCCACAGTTATTTGGGAGACATGCTTCTCTCTCTAGATTTACTCATCATGGCTTTAGCCATGTCAGAAGGTCAAGGAACAAGACTCTTAAGTTTCTTAGAAACCCTTCTATTTAGTTGAAAGGGAAGCCTGGGCACAGATTTAAATCTTAATAAAGGGTTTTATAATAACACATTGGATTTGATCTTATCCTCAACTTGTTTTATGTTGGAACTCTTGCTAGTTGGGAAGTCTATAAGAAATGATTTTGTTTTTATTTTTCTTAGATCCCTCTAAATTTTTCTTGAAAACTGATCTGGTCTTTCTCTAGTTCAGAAGTTGGCAAACTTAGAGCTTCAGGTTAAATTCAGCCCACCTCCTATTTGTGTATGGACTGTAAGCTAAGACTATTTGTTAAATTTTCTTTTTCATGGCTAAAAAGAGAAAAAAAAATCAAAAGATAAATTTTATCATACATGGAAATTATGTTATATTCATATTTCAGTGCCCATAAATACTTTTTTTGAAACACAATAACATTCATTTATTTACACATTGGCTCTGTTTTGAAGTGCAACAGCAAAGTTGAGTAGTTGAGACAGACTGAATAGTCACAAGTTACTGTCTGGCTCTTTACAGAAGAATGTTGCTGACCTCTGCTCTAACTCCTGTTGTTCCATTACTACCTTATCACATGCTGCTAAAAGAAGCTAACTGACACTTTCAGCATTTTGTCTGAAAATCATTTTTGCCTACGTCTGTGTCTAGCAATTTATTAGTGTAACTGAGCAGGACCCTTTGCAGCCTTCCAGGGACAGGCGCTTCCCCCATATCCTAGCCCCTCTCTGGCATCTGAAGTACCTAGATAAAAGTCTGATACACATTTCCTTAGTTGTTTTACAAATGTAAACCACTGCCCTCCCCCAATGGAAAATGTTAACTACTTGATGACCCTGGCCTCCTGGAGCCTAAGGACTGATAATGTTAAACCCTGTGATATTCCGTGCTACCTCACCATCAGCCAATCAGAGAATTGTGAGGAGCTGATCCCTTACCTTGCAGACCCCACTTCCTCACCTGGCTTTAAAAAATGCTTAACAATTTTGTTGGGGAATTAGGAGGTTTTTTTGGACATGAACCTCCAGGCTCCTTGCATGACCTACAATAAACTTTTCTCCAAACTCTGACATTTTCATCTTTTTGGCCATACTGTGCATCCAGCATACTTACCTTTGCTAACATTAGGAGCATATCTATTGGTATAGTCTTGCCAATTGTTTGTTAGTTTATAAGGGGGGTGCTGCTTTTCCAAGCTCCAATAGCATCTCTTACCATTTAACAACCTCTACCAAATTGTTCCTTATACTTCCATTACTGGCTCATTACTTTGTTCTTAACCCAGAGACTCATATTTTAAGTCAATAACATCCTCTTCTATGTACTAATTTCTGTATCCATTATCTCAGTTTAAGAAATAAACACAAAATTCTATGGCTTAAAAAAAGAAGGATTTATTATTGACCTTGAGTCTGTAAGTCAATTGGGCAGTCATGCTGATCTTGCCTGGACATGCTTCATGTATCTGAAATTAACTTGTAGGTTGGCTGGTCTAAGATGATCTCTATTAGAGATCTCTTACTCTACTGACTGTTGGCTGGTCCAGCAGGAAAGACTAGGCTATGGCCCTCTTGTCCTCCATCAGATGGCCCTAGTCCTGTCCACATAATGATGGTAGGGATGCAAAAGGATGAGGGGAAGGATGCAAGGTTTCTTGAGTCATGGACTAGGAATTAGCACTCCATAACTTCTTCCACAGTAAGTTAATAAAAGCAACCCAGCTCAAATTTAATGAGTGGGTAATTAAATTCTGCCTTTAGATGAAATAATTATAAAACTTATTTTTTAAGAAACTTTTGATATGCAGAATATACAGGCATACAGATCACACAAGCAAATTTATGTTTGCTAATAGTTTTCAAATCTGAATACATTATGCAAGAAAGAAGAATTGTTCCATCTTTTCCAGTCTGGACATTGTAATGATGACAAATGAATAATGAAACATTCCCAATAGGTTACTAGCATTGGCGAAGATCGTATTTCAGATCGATAATTGGAGAAATAATGTGTAAAATAACCAAAAAAATATAAATCTGGGTAACTCAGAATATTTTTTAATCCTTCTTAAACTGTTCCTCTACATTTTGGGATTCTCCTCTCTGCTCTTAGTTCTGCTGTGGGATGTTCCTTATTCTATAAGATGCTCTGAGATGCTCCTTATTCTGTTGCTGTTTACCTCTTGAATGCCTTTGCTATATTCCCCTTCTTCAGGGCTCTGTTTTCTTTTGCTGGGTGTCACTGGAATAATGAATATTAAGTCACAAAATGTTACCATCCTGTCTCTTTATTTTGCAAAATTTCATCCACAAGTACTAACTCAAAGAGACTTGTCTTTACTGATTGGTGTAAGTAATTACTCAGAGTAGGGCCTGAGAGTTTGAACACTGAGTACAGGCTTCCTGGCCCAGAAGGTGCGGGTGCTCAAGACTTGTATGTATGCATTTTCACTGTCTTCATACTATTAAAATGTAAGAGTAAGAGGGATGTGTCTTGACTTTAAACCACTTGAGGTTATCAAATAGCTAAAGAGGAAGCAAAACAAACAAACAAACAAGCATACATTTTATGTTAGCCTTGTGAAGCTCAGGCCAAATTTCCTATGGAGATTGTTAGGATACTCCTTGGTTAGAAAATAAGAGAATTAAAAACCTAGGATCAAATAGTAGGTGTGTCCAGTGGGCTTTTCCAGGTAGGTTTCTTGAGCGGCCACAGAGTTAATTCTGCTAGCCTCTGACGGCATTGGTTTTTTTTTTTTTTTTTTTTTTTGAGCACAGAATTATCACTAAACTGGAAAAATTATTTTCCTTTCCTAGAGACTCTTATGGGGAATTCTGTCTGGAATTTGTAGCAAGGCTGCAAAGGAGGTGAGACTGAGAGAGAATCTCTCTAAACAAAGGATGAAATAGAGGCAAAAAATTTTAATATTTGTTTTGTATGCCTGCCAAGGAAGGGAAAGTATCCAAAGAATTCGACTTGTAACAAGAGGTTGTTTTCAGAGAGTCTTACTTATGACTTGTTACTTTGTAAACAGGGGTTTGTCTCTTTAAAAGAGAACTTACTTTGGGGGCAGCTCCTACCTCCCACTTATAAGAGTGAGATGTGGAGCAGTTAACGAACCTGACCTCACTCAGTGGGTTAAGAATCCAGCATTGTCGTGAGCTGTAGTGTAGGTTGCAGACACAGCTAGGATCTTGAGTTGCTGTGGCTGTGGTGTAGGCCAGCAGCCGTGGCTCTGATTCAGCCCCCAGCCTGGGAACCTCCATATGCCGCGGGGTGTGGTCCTAAAAAGACAAAAAAAAAAAAAAAAAAGAGTGAGATGTGATCTTGCCCTTTACTCGGTTTTTGACTCTTACTCATTTCCAGTCATATACAAAATGTCACTTTCTCAGAGAATCCTACTCTTGGATTTTGTTTTTTAAACTGCTTATTTACTATTTATTTTTTAGACTACTTTTTAGAGCAGATTTATAGAGCCTTTGTGTGTTTGTGTGGAACATCTTTTAACTTCCGGGTGGAGTCCTATTTTCTCCAGAGCCTGGTATTCATTGGTTATTTTTAAAAGACCCAGCAGACACGTTTACATTTTCCAATATCTGAGGCCAAATCACCTCTCTATGTAGGTTGTTTCCAGACTAGTCTTTACAAATTAAATGGAAACAGTGAGAGGATTTATAATTCTCCTTTGTGAGATACCTCAAGTATAGGAAGTGGGCATGTGAAATGATCTTCCTATTAAACTGTTATGTACTTTCCCTCTAGTCTAATTCAGTAACATATGCATTCAGTTAACTGCTCCATCTCAGTTCCCCCCTCTCCCTACCCATCCCCACACAAACCTTAACTGCAAGGTTCTCTTATTCTTGGAAATATTACCATGAAAAATTAATTTATCACTTTTAGGTATAATTTACCCAGTCCAATAGAATCCTAAGAATTTTAATGTGATTTATGATCCCTGTTTATTCATAACGTTTATCAGCTTCATCAAATCCATACTAGTCAGTATAGTGTCCCATTAATTTCTCCTCCTCTTTCTTATTCATTTTTAAATAGCCAAGAACCAGTAAGTTGGTGGCACCCTCCATAGATAGGTTTAAAATTACTTTGAAGATGGGAATTACTGAAATAGATCAAATTTGAGCTGAAAATGTGTTGGCGAGCTTATTGTCTATACTAAGGTTAAGAATTTTTTTTTTTTAAAGACAGTTAAAACAACAATAAAAGCGTTTGTATTATTTTCTTTACTAGCCATTTAAAAACATTTATTAATTTTTTATAGTATAACTGATTACATAAAAACATACATTTCACAAATGTATATAGGTTGATGGATTTTTACAAACTGAACACACCTGTTTAACCAGCATCCAGCTATTAAACAGCATAGTATGAGCATCAGGAACACCTCGTGCTCATGCTTCCTTCCAGAGGGTAGTATTTTTGAAGAAAAAAGAAAAACCTGTTGTGGGAGCAAATGTAGGGGCACCTGACACCCATCCGAGTTTTATTTTCTTCATCTGTAAAATGAGTGGAACAATAAATATGCTGAAAAACTGCTTTATTGAATGTGGTCATCTCTGTGAAAACACATTTTAGACCGTAGCAAGCTGCACAAATGAACAGTATTATTTTAATTTTCTATTATTACAAAATACCCATCACAGGGTTCACCTTGGAAAAACGATCAGACTTGGCTCAAACCACGAAGAAGAGGGAGTGTTGCTAGGGAAGGCCAGCAGGCTGCCTTCCAGCAGACCTCTTAGTCTCATTACCTTGGTAGATTTGCCTGTCTCTGAGTTTGGCCCTCAGCCTTTGCAGACGCTCAAACCTAGTTGTCTATTTCTAAGGGGCCTAGTGATATTGAATAAGCTCAGGGGACTGATTTTAAAAATCAAAGCCCTGATTTATTAATTTGCAATGAGAGAACCACATACTTGAGTCCTCTGGCCAGAACATTCTCTCCCTGCTGATATTTCTTTGGGAAAGCCAGGCTGTACTCACTAGCTTGCCCAGTGAACATGGTTTCAGAATAAGAATTAGGTGACAAGACACTCCTATACTGTGTGATCCGGATTCACTACTTTTTTATCCTGATGCAGCTCTGCACTTTTACTATTCTCTTCAGACCAACTCAGCTTCTAGTCCAACAAGAAAGCACTCTGAAGCCTCCAGCTTCCAAAATGAATCACATGAACTTTTCCACGCTAGGAAAATCTTGTGTACACAGTGTTATTATCACAGAGGTCAATATGAATGAGACTGTTATAGGATTTGGGGCGCTCAAAAAAAAATGTTACAAGTCCTATGTGGGCCCACCTGCCTTGCCACCTCTGTTACCTGGCACCCCTCCCTCCCTTCTGGCGGATGGTATATATGCCTGGTTGAAGCATCCAAAGGCTGTTGAGTACCCCTTGCCTTTTCTTCTTCTATGTAGTAATCATGAATGCTTACTTCTAAAGTGCATCTTCTTTCTTTTGAATAATTAATAGGGGAAAAGTAGACGTTCTTCTATTAGAGACATGTGAGTAATTGAGATAGAAGCTTATACTCCTGCAGGTCCATGCTGTCCATCAGACCCACAGGTAGAAACATGATTCAAAGACCTAGCAATAGAATGTTATGGTCACATTGCATATTCAGCTCTTAGATGGATAATGGCACCTTCTCTTTCCTCTGACCTCTCCTATTTCTGTGCTTCTCTGGTTGGGCAGTCTGCACTCTACCCTCAGCCCTCAACCAACCTAGCAGCTCTTTAATAATGTTAACATTTTCAAAAGAAACTCTGTGTACTTCTGGAAACAATCTTACCTTTTGTTAAAATGATTTTTTAAAGATCTGCTCTGATCCATTACATGCTGGTTCTATGTTCTTTGAGCTCATAATTACCAATACTGACAACATTTTTAATCCACTTTGGATCAGCTTCATGCTTCTAAGAACTTCTTTTATTATTAATTTCAGTTGACACATTTAAAATATTTAAATCCAAGACAGTTATATAACTGACTTAATATTTAATCACCCAGGCATTTTCCTCCACTCCTAATTTTTTCTTTTAACTTAGAAACAGAATGTTACTCTAATTTGATAAATGTTATATCAGCAATTTTTAAAAAGAGTCGTCTGTTGATGTAAAAACTGGCAGACGCTAAATAGACAAAGTCTCAGAATAATTGATAAGGACAACAAAAGTTAGAATTTTGACTCCCAGTAGGCAAACCACCTGTATAAACAACACTTCTAACTTCAGTTTGAGTTGCTGGCTTCTGAACACTCAATTATTTAGGGCATTCAGAGGATTTCACTAATGAAAGAAATACCTATAGGCCTGAATTACAGAAGTGTTTTTTATCATCAAAGATTAGGTTTTAATAATAAGAGTTGTTATTAGTATGCTTTTTGATCAGAACTAGTACCCATCCATTTTAATATATTATTAATATTTTTGTATTCAGAATGTTTTAATGCTATTTTACCTTGAAATATTCAGTCAGGCTTTTTTAGAGGCAGAATCTGAAAAGACAGAAAATGACCATCCACATGTTTTCACTTCCCAAGGTTGTTAGTGCATTGCCAACAAGGCAGAGTTTCTTTAGGATTCTTAGAAAATTAGTTTGAGTTAGATAGAGGGGTGAACTGCATGTACAGTGCTCTCTTTTTCATTAATACTCATTGCATAGCCTATTATTACATTGAATTGACTTAGAGCTCTTGACATATATTTAAAGGAAAAACAATTTTTTTATTGGAGTTGAAAATTAAATTTTTTTTGTATATGGATTACCATCACTTCATTTTTTAATTTTAATTTTTACTTTTGTTTATTTAATATTTTTAAATGATTTTTATTTTTCCATTATAGTTGGTTTATAGGGTTCTGTTTTCTACTGTACAGCAATGGACCCAGTCACACATACATATATACATTCTTTTTCTAGAAATTAAAGTATTTTTAAATATGCTTTTATCTGAGGATAGTTTTAGATTTACAGAAAATTATAAGGAAAGTACAGAGCGTTTCTATATTTTTATACCCATTTCCCCTTAGTAATATCTTACATTAATATGGTATTTTGTTAGTTAAGAAGCCAATATTGATATGCTATAATTAACTAAAATCTATAGTTTATTCAGATTAGTTTTTACCTAATAATCTTTTTGTGTTCCAAGATTCCATCCAGGATACTACAATACATTTAGTCCTTACATACCTTAGGCCTCTCATAACTGTGATAGTTTCTTGATAGTTTCTTAAATTTTTGTGCTTGTTTTTGATAATCTTGGCAGTCTGAGGAGTATTTGTCTGATTTTTTTCTCATGGTTATACTAGAGTTATGGAGTTTGAGGCGGAAGACCACAGATGTAAAGTACCATTTTCATCATGTCTTATCAAGGATACATGACATCATTGCTCGTACTGATCTTAAGCACCTGGCTAAGGCAGTGTTTCTCAGGTGTCTCCAACTAAGAAGTTGCTGCCCCCCACACACACCTCACTGCACTCCCATCCCCCTTCAGCCATTTCATACTAGATTTTTTGGAAGCAAGTTACTATGTGCAGTCCACATGTAAGGAGTGGAGAGTTATGCTTCACCCTTTTGAGGGCCCAATATATGCACATACTATTTGGAATTCTCTGCACAGGAAATTTGTCTCTTCTCCCAATTCATTCATTCATTATCAGTCACTTATTTATGTCCGTATGGGCTCATGAATATTCATTTTATACATTAGGTTATAATCAAATACTACTTTATTTTGTTGCTAAAATTGTTCTAGTTTTGGCCAGTGATAGCTTCTCAGTTGTCTCCTGTATTATTTGATATATCTCATCTATGTGTGTATGTGTGTGTGTTGTGTGATTCAAACATTTTTTTTCTGTTTCTGTCATTATAAGATGCTCCAGGCTCATCATGGATAGTTCCTGCCCTGGTCCCAGAATCAGCCATTCTCCAAGAATTCTGGTTCCCTTTATTCGAGGCCAATATTAGAAACCAAAATGCTGGGGCTAGGTGTACATATAGCTGTCATTGATTCTGGATCCTCTCAGGTAACAGTGCAAGGAAATGTGTTTATCTATACATGCTAAACCCTGAATCTATACATATTTGTAAGTATTTGTATAGGTAAATATCTGTGTCTATATTAAATTAATTCTGAGTTCACTCTGGTGGCTCTGTTGACCTAAAATAAAAGAAACTGTCAGCTATTTCTCCAGCAAATATTTAGGGTCAACAGAGAATTGAGACTTAGGGTCTGCAACCAATGCAAGCAACATGCCAGTCGCCTGCACTCAAGAGAAGGAGAATACTTTTATAGAGATTGAAAGGAAGTTAGGAGGACTATAGTAAACAAAGAGATAATGGCTTTTCATTGACTGAGTCCTTGCCAGGAAAGAAGATCAGTCTTTCTTCTTCCTGTTGGGCTCTGGTATCATCACAGAGCATCAGAGCTCCCCCTTCTGGTCTCCAAACTCTATTTAATTGAAGTTTCTGTTCCTAAATTTTTTACAAATCCAACTCTAATTAATTACCAAATGGATCATTCTAACCTCCTTCCCTTGTTAATCTGCAGACTACCATTCCAACAGTAAGAAACCTGGATTCAACAAACATACATCCATTGACTTGAATATATTCAAAATACATACGTTACAGATTATTAACCTGTACACTGGTAGGAAATAAATTTATCAGTTAGAGGACAGCATTACCTTAGTCTCAAAACACCACTCATTTCCAAAGTTGCCTAAATCAGGAATATTTTTCAAGTTATTCCGTGTATTTGTAATATTATTTTATCATGTTCTACATTCCATCCTGAGAAGCCCAATCTTTTAATAACATTTTTGGAAATTTGCATATATCAAGGTTCAGTTTTTGTGGTGTAAAGTTCTATGGATTTTAACAAATACACAATTTCATGTATCTACCATTACTATCATTCAGAATACTTTCACTGCCCCAAGAAATTCTCTGTGCTTCAACCCTCTTCTCCTCCCCACTAAACTCCTAGGAACCACTGATTTTATTACAACTATTATAATTTTGCCTTTTCCTTAGGCCATATAATTGAAATGATATATTACATAACCTTTTCAGATTAACTTTTTACTTTACAATATGAATTTAAGATTTGTCTATTCCTTTCTATGGCTTAACTCATTTTTTTATTGCTGAATAATATTTATTGTATGGATATAATGCAGTATTCACCTATTGAAGGACACCATGTTGCTTCCATTTTTTGACACTTATGAATAAAGCGTGTAAGTTTTTGGGTAGATAAATGTTTCCAAATCAGTAAGGTAAAGAATCTAGGAGCAGAGTTGTATCATATGTTAAGATTATGCTTAGATTTGTAATAAACTGCCAAATTTACTCCCAAAGGGGTGGTAACATTTTGGATTCCTACCAGAAATGAATGAAAGTTTTATTGCTCTACATTCTTGCCCGTGATCGACATTAGCAGTGTTTTGAATGTTAGCCATTCTAATACATTTGTGGTGATATCTTGTTATTTTAATGTGTAATTCTCTGTTGACAGTAGTTGAACATCTCTTCATATGCTTATTTGCCACCTATATATCTTCTTTGGTGACTTATCTGTTGAGATCTTTTGCCCACTTAAAAAATAGTTTTTTTCTACTTCTTGAATTTTAAGGGTTCTTTGTATATTTTGGATACAAATTCTTTAATACATAAGTGTTTTGTTACTGTGTTCTCCCAGTGCGTGGCTTCTTTTTTCATTCTCTTTAACAGTATCTTTTGCCAAGCAAAAAAAAAAAAAAATTAATTTCCATAAGGTGCAACCTGTCTATTTTCTCAGGAGTCATACTTTTGGATCATGCTTTTTTTGGTGTTTTATCTAAAAATTTATCACAGGCAAATATTTTTAATAGTAGTATATCTGTCTTTGAATACTGAATACTTCGAAATCATAGCTTTCAGATCTTTCCTCTCTTTTCTCACTCTTTCTTTTTTTTTTTTTTTTTGTCTTCTCTTTCTTTTTGTCCTTCTCTTCTCTGTGGCAATAAGTAAACTAGAATACAAAAAGTGCAATTTAGATAAACTAGTAAGTTGATGATCATGGCTTTTATTTATCTACTTTCTTCTATGGATTTTTTACTTAAATGTTGTAAGTATTCTTTGGTGACCTAGCGATTATTTGTGTGCTAGGTTGTTGGTAGTAATTTGTCTGCAGTAGTAATCTAGTAATGTGCCAATAAATCAAAATCAATTATTTGTAAAAAACTGTAAATTAATTATCAATGGAATAAATATATACTGTTATCTTATCAATTTTAAATACTTATCCAAAGACAGATGTGTTCTCAGAAAGGAATCCCTATGAAGGGACACAACGTTAGTATTTGTCATGTACCATCCCCAGTTTTGGCTCCAAAAATCTAATTGAGGAAGATAGACAATGCAATCAGGGAATTTATAAAACTTTAGTGAGAGTTCCCACTGTGGCACAGAGAGTTAAGTATCCTGCGTTGTTGGGCGAAGGTTTGATCCCCAGCCCAGCAGAGTGGGTTGGGGATCCAGCATTGCTGCATTTGTGGCATGGGTCATGGTAGCAGCTGGGATTTGATCCCTGGCCTGGGGAGGCATGTGTTGCAGGCTCAGCCAAAAGAAGAAAAGAAAAAGAAAAAAAAAACAAAAAACCTGTATTACATAGAGTATGAGCAAGTGTAAGAACACCAAATTGATGCTGTATACAGTGTAGTGATTGATGAATATAGAGAGTGATGCGTGCTGAGTATTCATGGAAAATTTTATGAAGGAGGCAGGACATGTGCTTCCCACAGAGGATAGTTATAATTTAGAAAGTCCAAGTTAAAGAAGAAGAGATGCTCCAAATGACAGAAAACATCAATAAAAGCATTGGTGGGAAGATGAATACATCATACTCAATGGGCAGGTATAACAAATCTCAGTTAACTAAATGGTTTTAAAATCAAGAAGGCAAGTAGATTAGTAGATTGGATGTGGTTATTTAGGGGCTGTGAGTTTTTTAGTAGGTGGTGGTTGTAACGAAAAGGATTTTTTAAGACACGCTCTGAGTATTGAGGCCTCTGCTATGATACAGTTAGGGCACTCTGGAAGTCTCTTAGCATATGGCATTATCCTGTCCCTTGTGATTGGCCCAGATGTAGAGAGATAATCTAATTGGATCTAGCAGAGGAAAATTTATGATTTTAATTTGGTAGTATTTGGAAGAAAAGTTCTCCCTTCTGAATAGTATGACGTACAGATGGGTCATTTGAATTTCTGCAGTCATTTCAATTCCGTGAAGGATAAGGCCTGCCAATAGAGGATGATGACACCAAGAGGAGCACAAAACAACAGAGCCAGAAAACTGATCAAAGTGTCCTTGGAGCCTGGCCTACTTCTGGATTGTTATGTTAATTGAGCCAATAAATTTCTATTATGTGCCTTTTTCTAGGTACTCAGAAATTTTTTTTCTCTTTCTCTCACATCCCACATACAGCCTTACTTTAGGAAATTATTTTTGTTCTACCTTCAAAATACATTTAGACCCTGCTATTTATTTCTCACATCTTTACCCTGTCTCCCTAAAGCAGCGCAGCATCAACTAGCACCTAAATTAATATAACTGGCTTCTAACTAGTCTCATTTATTTCTACCCTTGTTCTTTCACAGTCCATTAATCACACAGATGGCAGTGATTGTTTAAACATAAAAATAAGATCTAACTATTTGCTCAGCTTTTTCTAAAAGTTCTCCATGTTTATATTAAAATACAAAGCCCAGATTATGGCCTGCCAGGCTCTGTATGTTTGAGGCCCTGCTGCTTCCGCTGTCAATCCTTGTTTCTCCCTGCCATAAAACTTTTTTTTTGCTTCTCAGACACATGATACACATTCTGATCTTAGGGCCTTTGCACTTGCTGCTGTCTCTACCTGAAACATAGTTTAAAAAATATATTTTTATGTCTTTTCCTCTTACTTTCTCTGTTTCCTTTATCAAAGAGGATTTGACTTCCATTTGGGACCCTGTCCTCACTGGTACCAGGTAGTATTTTCATCATCCAGCTTCATTTTTCTTCAAAGTCCTTTCACCAATAGAGACACTATTTGTTGATTATTTTTTATTCCTCCACTAACACTAGAATATAAGTTTTATAGTATAAGAAAATTCTGTTTTTTAATTGATATCTTTAGAACATGGAGCAGGACAGGCAGTACATAATATATGATCTTAATTGAAGGAAACTATTCTTCAGGTTAATGAGAGTCATTCTTATTTCTGTTAATATTTCATTAGATAAATGCTACTCTAATTAGTCTTTAGAAAATTTTAGTAGTGAAAATAAAATGTCCAATACAAAGCCTATATTATCAATTATATAATAGTGCTTTAAAATGAACTCTTTCATATTTTTCATTTAAAAGAAAATATTATACAGCTAAGAAAATTTGAAATAATAATTCATAGAAATCTTTTGTAATGTTATGACTGAGTAATATTCACATATATGTATATATACACATATATTTTTTATCCATTTGTCATCTGACAGATGCTGAGATTGCTTCAGTATCTTAGCAATTATAAATAATGCTGTAATGAACATTGGGCTTCTAAATAGTTTCAATTTATTGTTTTCTTATTTGTTGGATAAATACCCAGAGATGCAATTGCTGGGTCTTATGGTAGTCTATTTTTAATTTTTTGAGAAACCTCTATACTGTTTTCCATAGTTATTCTACCAATTTCTATCTTCACTAACAATGTACAAGTGTTCCATTTTCTCTACATTCTTGTCAACCTGTTATTTATTGTCTTTTTGATAGTAGCCCTTCTGACAGGTGTGCCATGATATCTCAGTGTGGTTTTGATTTGCACTTTCCTGATAATTAATGATATTGAACATCTTTTCATGTGTCTCTTGGCTATCTGTATGTATTTTTGTGAAAAATGTCTTTTTGAATCTTCTGCCCATTTTTAATCAGATTGTTTATTTTTTAACATTGAGTTGTATAGTCATTTATATATTTTGGATATTAACACCTTATCAGACATATCATTTGCAAATATCTTCTCCCATACTATCAATTGCTTTTTTGTTTTGTTGATGGCTTCTTCTTTGTGCAAAATGTTTTAAGTTTGATATAATCTTATTTGTCTATTTTTTCTTTTGTTTCCATTGCCTGAGGAGACATGTCCAAAACAATATTGCTAAAACCAGTGTTAAAGACCATAATACATTTTCTTTGATGAGTTTTATGGTTTGAGGGTTTACATTTAAATCTTTACCCAATTTTGACTTTATTTTCGTATATTATGTACAAAAGTGGTCTAATTTTTTTTTAATTTAGTAGTCCAATTTTCCCAACATTATTCATTGAAAAGACCATCTTTTTCTACTGTATATTCTTGCTTCCTTTGTTGTAGATTAATTGAGCTTATAAGCATGTTATTATTTCTGGGCTTATGATCACATAGATCTGCTTTTGTGCTAGCACAATACAGTTTTAATTACTATAGCTTTGTAATATAATTTGAAATCAAGGAAATGATACCTCTGGCTTCATTCTTCTTTCTTTTTCTTTTTTTGTCTTTTTAGGGCCACATCTGTGGCATATGGAGATTCCCAGGCTAAGGGTCCAATTGGAGCTACAGCTGCCAGCCTATGCCAGAGCCACAGTGATGCCAGATCCGAGCCACGTCTGTGACCCACAGCACAGCTCACAGCAACGCCGGATCCTCAATCCACTGAACAAGGCCAGGAATCAAACCCACAACTCATGGTTCGTATTCAGACTCGTCTCCACTTCACCATGATGAGAACTCCTGCTTCATTCTTTCTTAAATCTGTTTTTGGCTACTTGGGGTCTTTGTGGTTCTCTACAAATTTTAGAATTATTTATTCTAGTTCTAGCATGTTCTAGATCTAGCATGTGATCTATCCTGGAGAATGTCCCATGTGCAATTGAAAAGATTGTGTATTCTGAAGTTTGGGGTTGTAACCTAACATATATATCTAATAAGATCATCCAGTCTAATTTGTTATTAAAGGCTAGCATTTCCTTCTTGGTTGTGTTCTCTTTAGGGGTGGGGAAAGTAAAAAATGAAACTCTCTCATATGTCCAAACCCAGAGAGAATTTCCACAGTTCCTGCTCTTTTGATAGCTATCTAGAATTAATAAATGAATTTCCTTTATGTATAGTATAGATGCCCTTTAAACCACTGTTTTCTCACTATGCCCCAGGGTGGGTGAGTCTGCCAAATGGCCCCTCAATGATGTTCACCCCTACTGCTTGTTGTTGGGTTGGGGATGGGGTTCTCATTGATATTGTGTCTCCATCTCTCTTACCCTTCTACCTGTAATTTCTCTGTGGTTTATCATGCAGAAGCTGTTCAGTCAGCCTTCATTTCTTCCTCATTGATAATTCCTCTACATAGAAGTGTAGATTCTGTGAGTCTATAGGTAGAGGTGAGTTCAGAGTTATCTGATGCTACCACGTTGGACCCATTCATAACACAAACATTGTTAAAGTATTGTGGCAAGCCCCTTGTTTGGAAAATATTAACTTTTTTATAGTTTATCAATCTGTCATGTTAAGTTTTAATTTTGTATTGAAAAACTCTTTCTGATATTTTACAGATGAATAATGCTTGCTTTCTTCTAATTACTTAAATGTTTATGTAATCCTATGGACAAGAAGCCTGACAATAGAGAATAATATATACATATAAAACTGCATTAGCAAGTGCTAAGGCTGCTCATTAAAATAAATTATATCAAGAAGAGAGGAATTAAAAAAATCAGACAATAAACCACAGTGATATTTATAGTTAATAATGACTGAGAGGTGAATTTTAAGTCTATTTACATACTTCTGGTATCACACTGAAAGGTCAAAGAAGATATCTTCTTACTCCAAACTGGAAGTATAAAGGAAACAAAAAGAAATTATACAACATCAAGAAAATTTTCCTCAAAAAAATATGTGTGTAACACATTATGTATCAACTCCACTTTGATTTAAAAATGAACAAAAAATTTTGTGTCCTCCATCCACCAATGAGTAGGCACCAGCCCCAAGACCTTTTGCCCCCACAGACAGCCACCTGTGACTTAGCCCCACCTATCAGTGGGCAGGTCCAACCCTTAGGACCACCTGAGCCACATATCCAATTGCCTCAGGACCCAGCCCTTCCCACCAGCAAGTTGGCAGCCACCATAGGAGGCACTTCCTGGCTGCCAACCTGAGTAGGCTATCAGCAAACACACATTTTTTGGCTCTGACACAGCAAAAGGGCCCATAGAGGCCACATAGGGGCATCTTGAGAGCATATAGCTCTGTTGAGCAAAGGGGAGTGTACTGCTTGGTCCCATAGAACATCTCCCATATAAACACACTCTGCAAGGTCAGGAAACATAACCGGACTACAAAATACATAGAAATAAAAATAGAACATTAGGCAAAATGAGAAGACTAATGATCACAAAGAGGCTTAATGAACTTGGGAGAAGAGTGAATGAAACAGTGAGAAGTTTAACCAAGAGTTAGAAAATATAGAGAAGAAGCAATAGTAACTGAAGAATATAATCACTTAAATAAGAAATACACTGGAAGGAATCAACAGTAGATTACATAGTAACAGAGGAATGGTCATCAAATTGAAAGATAGAGTAGTCATTATCACCCAAGTTGAACAGAGAAGAAAAAAAAAAAAAAAAAAGAAAAGATTAACAAACAAAATGAACCCAAAGAAGTCCATACCAAGATACGTTGAAATTAAAATGGCAAAAATTAAAGGTAAAGAGACAATCTTTTTATTTTTTTCTTTTTGGCCACCCTGTAGCATATGGAGTTCTGGGACAGGGATCATATCTGAGCCGGAGTTGCAACTCAAGCCACAGCTGTGGCAATGCTGGATCCTTACCCCACTTTACCAGGCAGGGGGGATCAAATATGTGTCCTAGTGCCCCCAAGATTCCACCGATCCCATTGTGCACAGCAGAAACTGTGAGACAGTCTTAAAAGCAACAAGAGAAAAGCTAAAAGAGCTTAGCACAATAAACTGGAACGTTAAAGGGACTTTAAGCAGAAAAGCAAAGACCAACACTAGAAAGATAAAAATTACAAAAGGAAAAATCTTTATGGTAAAGGCAAACATACAGTAAGGGTAGTAGATCAACCATTTACAAAGCATAAGTAAGTAGTTAAAATCATCTATAACCACAATACAAAATGAAGGAATATATAGAACAAAAAGGTCCTAAATAATATGTCAGAAATATTAAATATGGGAAGGGGGATAAAAGGCAGGATTTTTACAATGCATTCACACTTGAGATCATCCATTTAAAACAAATATTTATTTATTTACTTCATGATAACCACAAAATACAAACCTACAGTAGATACACACACACACAAACACACACACACACACACGGTTTCTGTCTTTTCATTTTCTATATATTTGTGCACATGCATAGAGAAATATCTGAAATTAGGTTCATTTACAGTTAATGACATTTATTCCAGTCTGAAAAGATTTGGAATTGTTGTATCTTCTTTTTGTGATTATGTATTTTTTGAAAGTTTAAAATTAATGTGCGTTATATGTACAAAAGCAATAACGTGGTACTCAATTTAACAAAATATTAGGGAAAAACACAGAAAACAAACATGAGAATATAAAATATTCTGTGAACTAAAAAAGAAAATTACATATAGATTCAAGAACAACAATGGCATTACTAATGTCTAATGGCAACTTGCTATTTTTCAGGCAAATACTAAAGTTTAGGTGATATCCGCATTAAATTTTCACTAGCAAATATAATGCAGAATGAAATCAGCATGTTTTCCTATTTGCGGTTTTTCACACTGGACTGGAAGATCCCTCCCCCCCATTAGATTTGAAAATGCGTAAAGCTTTGAGCTTCAGAGCAAATGAACATCTCAAATCTCTTGCAGCAAGAAGCCAGCCAAGTTCACAAGCATCTCCATCAAGCCCTAGATGCTAGACTACACTTCACAGCCACTGGTGAAATGACCACCACCCAACTGGGACAGAGGAGTCCAGTATAACCACACTTCCCTAAGCTACAGTCATTCAACAAGAAAATGCCTATTGAACAGATGTCTAATGCTAAGTTCTGTTAATGCCCTTTCTTCCAGGCTCAGTTTTGGAACTCTGCAACTTCAGCATCCACATTTGTTTCTTTGGAGCTTTTGGAATTGGATTTTTGGGATATAAACCTACTATTGAGTTCACTCTAGAAGGAAAAAATCCAGAAATGGCAATAGCTCTAACTATTGGATTAACTTTGGGACTGCCAGCCTGACATCCGCATCTATACCAGGTTCCAGTTTAGGAGCCATTAGTCCTCCAGAGAATGCTGCACCATTAACTCTACCTATTAATTCTTCTCAGCTGTTGGTAACACAGTTTCATCTCCTCTAGTATCAACTCAAAACTTCCACAGTGTTTACTGTAAACAGTATGGGTGGAACAATAGCAAAAACTACAACTGCATCAAAAATCCCTTCTCTAGGGTTGGCTGGACTAACACTTACACCTTCTATTTAGCTGATTTGGGAGGTTGTTTTTACAAAGTACAAGCACAGCAACATAAAAACTGGGACAGGAGGCTATAGCCATGACTCTAGGAACCACTGTAGCTACTTCGCTGTGGCCAGTGAAGACCATAGCAGTATAGATCTTAGCAGCTCACAACATAATGAGTGATAAAAAGGGATCATGATCAGAAAAGAATAAAAAAAACCACAGGGTAAAATCTTCCTCACATCATTTGCCAGGACATGGAAAATTTTGAGAAATTTGTGAAGGACCGAAATGAGCACAAAGAGAAAAAAAAATCAATAAATGATTAAAATATGAGAAGATATTAAGCCTTTAAAGTAACCTCTGCCATTGACTACCCATGGATGAGTGAAAAATATTCCTAAAATCAACAACTCAGAAATAAAAATTACTTAGGAATTAAATGAGGCAGACACAGATTTCAGAACCCAGAAGCTAAAAGTAAAAACATAGCTTCTAATGATTACTTCACAAGCATGGCTCAGAAGTTCTAGGGGTATTTTAGCAATACTGATAGCAGATTGAGGAACTAGAAAACCATCTTGCCACCCAAGCTAATGATTCATGTATCACTCCTCAAGATTACTCAAGGGCTCTGCAAATAAATAAATAAATAAATAAAAATGAAAAACCCTTAGCTTCTGCAGCTTTGGCTGTCCAACTTCAGTTTATTAAAAATGTAAAGGTGTTCAAAGAACAATACCTTCACAACAGAAGAACATTGGGAGAAGCTGTCAATGTGTTTGAAGTTAGCCAGCAGAAGACAAGATGTGGCAGAATACAATCAGAGTTACTACCAGACCCACCCCTTTTGGTAACACACAAATGAAGTTACACTGTCAACACAACAACCTTGCACAGCAAAGCTGGCATCAGGGCCTCACCTGTTAAAACAGGACCTCACAGATACAACGCAGGTATTGGCACTGACTTGCAAGAAAGTCGCTTAATGCCTTCAAACTTAAAGCTTTGGAACCAGTTCTTGTTTTAGAAACAGCACCACCAAGGCCACATTTGAATTTGGAAAAATAAACCTTCAGTAATCTTAGAGCAAGCTTTGGCAGCTCCAGTACATCTGCATTTCACTTCGGTGATTCTAGCATCACAGTACTCAGAGGCGGTACATACACAAAGTCCAACCCTGTCAGCAGGTGTTGGAACAGGAGGGCAACTCCTTCAGTTCAAGAAAACCTCAACTGGAATCAAAAGAAAAATGATAAATATATGAGTGGATATGTTAGGGGAAACCATGGCAGCATTGTTCATTCTATGAGTCTTTTTTCTAAAATTGATCCAGTAATTAAATTGAACTTTAGGAGATTTACGACATTTTGATATTTCTCCTTACTCTGAAATGTGAACTCTGTTCAATACTTGCCATGTGCTACAACTCTTTACCTATGAATATAAAACCTGGTTGTGTATTTTTTTATTTTATTTTATAAGCTACATTCTGATTACATCTCTGACCAGCAAAGCCTATTATTTAGCTAAGTGTTAATAACTATGCTTTTGTTGCTAAGATTGACACTACATAAGTATATTCATATTTGTTTCTCATGTAAGTGAAATAAATGATCTCTAGTGTCATAGTAGAATCAGTTTGTTCTTTGATAAAGACCTCTGGAACTACACTGAGGGGCATCTTTCATACAGGATAATATATTTTACATTTGTACACATGTATAAAATATGAATTCAAATAAAGAAACTTAATTGCCTTAGTCTTCTCCATTTTTGTTTCTACTTGGACCTTTGGCAGTCCGTCCAAAGGCAGAATGCTGTGAGTTTTGGCAAATAATCTTTTATTATCCTATATTGATCATCTTAGACATTTTTATGAGGTGACTTTTTATCCACATCTAAAATGAACCACAGAAGCATATTTTCACCCCAGTCATATCAACCAAATGCAGGTGAAGGATGTGCTATTACTTTAGTGGAAACTTTATGAGCTCTTCTAATGCAGAGTTGGTTCTTACACAGCTATTAAATTTGACCACAAATGGAATGGCCTATACACTTCTTAATATCTTAATGGTTTAATATAGAGTCGAGATACAATACATTTAAAAATATTCTTTGTACCAAGTGTAAATGTTTCCCAATCTTACCAGTGACCAGAGAGACAGGTAATAATATCCAGGCAGGTCAGAACATTATTATCTGTATAGTGTCCCTGTATAGCATTAATAACAGGAGGGTTGGTAAAAAGGAGAGTCCATTGACAGAGAACTGCCTTACCCTTGATTTAAGCAAGGAGCAATTAGATTGACCTATTTACCTTTCAAGTGTAGTTTCCTGACATAATCTCAACATGGAATATCATTGAAAATAGTTTAATTTTTTATATAGATTTAATAATTGTATCAAATAAATACTTTCAGAATCATTTCACCAAGGCACACTTTTTCTAAAACAGATACTGTACATAGGTTTTTTTTTTTTTAAGTAAGTAGCTGATTTTGATTATAAAACTGTTGTAAACTGTTTTATTTACCTGCTTATAGAAATGATTGGCTTTTTGGAATGAAATTTTTGCACCTTTGGTACACTGAAATTAAAAAAGATATTTGTTTCTGAGCAGTGAACTTCAATTTTTATACTTTTCTATTACTGCAGTTCCCCAGCCCAGATTGTATGAAGGGAATGAAAAAGTGATTTTTGTGTTTTATGAATTACTGTCAGAATTAATTCCATGACTACATCACCAGTTTTTAAAAGGACATTGCAATGGTCAGCAAAAATCCAAACATAGTTCTTACTTTTTAAATGTAATTTGCATTCTAATATACTAAACTACTAGAAGCTTTGTAATAAGTGATTCATGGAAGAAACTTAAATGCATTGTCCTTATTCTCATTGTCTTTACTTTATCCAGAATCCACCATTATGTAAATAATAAAATTTATTGTGTCAGTTGTTAAAAAAGAAAATCAGTGTATTTTAAGCAAACCTAGTAAAGGATCTTAAACTGATTGAGATAAATTGTACTACTTCATATGGCATTACAATCTTTACTTTCTGGTGATATGAAACTCATGGTAGTAACCCCAGTCACTGGCCAGAGGACCTACAGGGCTGACTGACCTCATTATTCCACTCTCAGTACCAAAAATGCCTCTACCATTATCATGAGCTTTTAGCACTGCTGTACCACAGAAAAGTCAAAGAATTATATAGTTCAAAAAACTCCACTTATCTCAAAGTGGTACATTATTTAACACAGAAACACTTCTTTTCCATTATAAATTCTACATCCCTTAAGGGCTCTTAGCATCAATAACATTCACCATGACATCTGCTCCAGAGGGTATTGCTCCATTTTCCCTTGTGTCAAATATTATATAACTCCCACATTCGAGCTGAGAAATTTGAAATCATCTGTGACAAAATGAGTATGGCTTATCGAGGGATGCCCAACCCCCATCCCTATTTAGTGGATAACTTGCAAAGTGACAGAAAGCTGTAATACGAACTGGTTCTGCATAATCATGGGGAAGAAATTACCCAGAGCAGCCCGGCCTCCAGATCCCTGCTGTCTAGATAGTTCTCCCATTTCCATCTGAAGTCATTCTTAATATATGCAAAGTTTCACTTTCAATTAGGAATGATCAAGGGACCAACAAGAAAGCAATGCATAGCACAGCTTCCTCTACTAAATCCTAACAGGGAAAGCTAAAATGGGGTTTGCTGCTGCCAAAGCATCAGGACTCAGATGCACAGATAGGTCCTGATTAGAGAAAGGAGAGACTTTGCAATTTATGTTACAAGAGAAATGGAGTAGAGAGTCTGACCATGGGGATTTGGGTCAAGGGTGGGCAAACATTCTGGGCAAATAGGGAAGTCATTTCTCCCTACTTTATTTTTCTGCTGTTTATCTATTACCAGCCTGCTTTTGTTGTTGTTGTTCATTCATTTGTTTCACAAGTATATATTTTTAATAAAAAATATGTTAATTCCTAGGCATGAGGACAATTAACCATGTCATTGAGTAATTTATAATAAATGTTTTGCCATTGCCAAAGAAATTTTAAATTTACTGCCATCCACTTTATATTTTCCTATATTAATCATACATCAGTGTTTCTTAAATTTTCATGTGTGATTCTTTTTAAATTAGGTTTCAGGGGATAAGGAGTAGCTGATTTTCTGTATTTCTAATGAGCTCCCAGGTCTGCTGTTACTGACTATATGTAGACTATACTTTTGTGTGGCAAAGATCTAAATTATCTTTTCACCTTCTCATACAATATTTTTTAGTTGATTACTACTGTAATCCCACCACTCAGTGCTGCATTGTTATCATTAAAAAGTCTCCAAACTTGCTATACTCTTCGCTCTCTCTTTTTGTTTGTTTGTTTCTTTGTGCCTTCTCATGTGGAAATTTCCAGACCAGAGATCCAACTCCACCACAGCAGTGTCAAAGCTAGATCTTTAACCTGCTGAATAACCAGGGAACTCCTCCAAACTTGTTATACTCTTATTTTGTAATGCCTCATATGCCTGTCCTTTCCTTAATAACTTTGCTCTCATACCTCTAATTCACATCATTTTTTTTTTTTTTTTTTTGGTCTTTTTGTCTTTTTTTGTTGCCGTTGTTGTTGTTGTTTGTTGCTATTTCTTGGGCCGCTCCCGCGGCATATGGAGGTTCCCAGGCTAGGGGTTGAATCGGAGCTGTAGCCACCGGCCTACGCCACAGCCACAGCAATGCGGGATCCGAGCCACGTCTGCAACCTACACCACAGCTCACGGCAACGCCGGATCGTTAACCCACTGAGCAAGGGCAGGGACCGAACCTGCGACCTCATGGTTCCTAGTCGGATTCGTTAACCACTGCGCCACGACGGGAACTCCTAATTCACATCATTTTTTGCAACAAATGTTTAATAATCATCTACTATGCCTCAGCCATTAAAACAGTATCAGATAATGTCCCTATTATTCCAGATTTCAGTCTGGCCTCTAATTTCTAGTATTTGCCTTCAATTTCTTTCTTTTACTTATTTTGCTCTACCATTATTTTCTCCTGTGCTCATTTCAAACAGCTTTATAAATCTTTCCCCATACATGTGCCCCCCCATTCCATTACAGACTTGCAGATGTAACAAATAGAAATCAGGGCTACTTTTCATAATCAAATTTGCATATGGCTGATGGTCAGTGGTAGGATGTTTGGTCTCCCCTATTCTGAAGGATCTAAAAGACTTTAAATCTTCTCCTAAGATATAAACAAGATGGCATTTAGAGTGTATTCAACCTTTGGGGACCTTAGTTGAGCAGAGCAGAAACAGGACCACTGTGCAGGAGAGAGAGGTATTAAAAAAATATTTTCATGGGAATCATTAAGGGGGAAGGAGTAAGGCTAAGAAGAAACAGAAGCTATTTCTGATTTTCCAGCAGACTCCACCAAAATAGAACTTAAAGTTAACTTGATGAGATAAATCAAGGAGTATTATGCATAACCTTCTGGATTGCATATGTGTCTGTGATAAGGAATTTTGAAAGGCCCTCTACTAGAAAGTTGTGAACAATCTAATTCATAATAACAATATAGTAATTCAAATAATGAAGATGTTTTAAATAAGTATAGATAGTCCTAGATTTTAAAAGATGATATATTTTTGAATAGAGTTATAAGAAAATGTTCCCAAGGCTGAATCCTATTTGTACTTCTCTCTCCATTATTTGCTTTCTGATAGGTAAAAATTATTTTATCTTAACACAAATTTTTACAATATTTTCCAGAAAATGGAAGAGAGGATAACACTTTCCAGCTAATTTTTGTAAGGACATTATTACCATAATACAGAATGAGACAAAGATAGTACAATAAGTGAAAGCTACTGACTAGTATCTTTTATGAATTTAGACTCAAAAAACCTTCAACAAAATATTAACAAATGAAATTTTAAAATGTGTAGGAATTATGAACCGTGACCAAGTGAGATTTATTCCAGGTGTACAAGACTATTTCAACATTTGAAAACCATCAGTGTAATACACCATATCAATAAGTGAAAAAGAAAAATCATGATTGTTTAAACTGATGAAGAAAAGGGCATTTGACAAAATCCAACACTCATTCATGATTTTTAAAAAAGTTTCAGCAACTTAGGAATAGAATGGAACTATCTCAGCTTGACAAAGATCATGTACAAAAAACTTGCAAGATTATTTAAAAAGAAAGACTATAATCAAAAAGAAAATAAATATTTTAATAAATACAAATTGTATATCCAACAAAGGACCATATCTAGATTCTATAAAGAACTGTAAACGCTCAACAGATTTTTTTTAAGTAATTAGAAAATTGAGCATGAACAGACGTTTCACTGGAGGATATACCAATAGCAAATAAGTAAATGAAAAGATGTTCAGCATCATTAACCATCATGAGAATGCAAATTAGAATCACAATGAAGCACAGTTAAACACTTAGAATGACTAAAATTTAAAAATAGTGATAATACCAAATGTTGGCAATAATGCAGAAAAACTGGATCACTCATATATAGCTGATGGAAATGTAAAATGGTATGGCCACTCTGGAAAACAATTTGACAATTTCTTATAAAACTGAAAAGGAAGGTACCATGCAACTTGCCTCTACTATTGGGCACCTTTTCCAGGGAAATGAAAACTTACTTTCACATGCGTGAATGATTATATCAGTTTGTTTCATAATAGTCAATAACTGAAAATAACCTGGTTATCCTTCAATGGATGAATGGTTAAAAAACAAACAAACAAACAAAAAAACCCAAAAACTGTTGTACATCCATACTATTGAATATTATTTTGCAATAAAAAGGAATTAACTACTTATGCATGGACAAATTACCAGGGTGTTTTGCTGAGTGAACAAGCCAATCTCAAATGGTGTCATAACTATATGATTCTATTTATAGTATATTCTTCTTTTTAATTTAAATTTTATTAGAGTATAGTTGACTTACAAGGTTGTATTAGTTTCAGGTGTACAGTGAAGTGAATCAGTCATAAATATGAATGTATCCATTCTTTTTTCCCATATAGGTTATTATAAACTATTGAGTAGATTTTCTTGTGCTATACAGTAGGTTCTTGTTGACTATTTCATACAGTAGTGTTTATATGTTATTCCCATCCTCCCAATTCTTCCCTCCCCCAAAAAGTTTCAACATTCTTGAAATGACAAAATTTTCAAATAGAGGACAGGTTAGTGGGTGTGAATGGTCAGAGAATTGAAGAGAGGGGAAGGGGGTAATTGACTATATAAAAGTGATATTTTTCGTGATAGAACTCTTTGTAGCAATATCTCATTAAGCTATTATACTGTATTTTTGCAAGATGCTGCCTTTGGAGAAAGCTGGACAGAAAATACATGTGTATACCTCTATATTATTTTTACAAGTGCATGAAAATCTACACCTATGTAAAAACCAAATATTTAAGAAATAATCTTACCATTTTTTCTATAAATTATTTTCACAAAGATGAAAACTAGCTTAATACATTTACATGCCAATGACAAGAATTTGTCCAACATTTGATATTTCCTTTAAGATTGTTAACACGTATCTACCTGCTTAGTCAGAGAACACAATTGTCAATAAAATGTGCCTTTTTAAAAAAGTCTTAATGAAGAAAAAACTTATCCACAAGTCTTCTCAAAACAGAATGGTCAAGATTTAAAAAATTAACCTTATGATGACTACGAATTATTGACAAATGCCAATAAACCTTCTTTATACTTCTTAATTGAATGATAGCAAACTAGCTATCTGAATGTTATATTTTTTTATTTCCCAGAATAATGCTTTGTTTCTTTTCTAAATTATTATTTTCTATTTGTAGGTTTTCTCCTAAGTTTAAATAAGTATTGCCACCTGTGCTCCATTCCCTACTGTTTTCTCAGTGCATCCATATGAATTTTATTCTTCCTTGTCTCATCCTGGCTGTAAATTTAAGTTTTGGAGGTCATGTGGGTACATTTTTATGGTTGCCAAATGATTCTGAACAGTTTTTCTCCTGCTGTGTCACTAAGAGAAATACACAAAAACCAAAGTTCCAATGAAATTAATTTCCCCTTTACCTTGTATGATTAAGGGAACTTGGGTTAAATAACTCAAAAGTGGCCTGTTTTTCTTTTTGCTTGGGGGGAGTTGTATCAGGACCTTTCCATCAATTAAAGAACAAACAAATACTGAAGCCCATTTTATAGTGATTAGCCCACTGGTTCTGATGCTATTTCCTAGATTTTTGCAAAGGCCACCTAATTCATCTCTTTGCTTCTGTACTTTCCATGTTCCTGCAGATGTACATGAATATAAAAGATGCATCATATAATTCTATTTAAAACTTCCTAATAGTGTCCTGTTATATTTAAAATGAAATTCATACTCTACAGCAGGGTCTTCAATACCCTAGCTGACCTAAACCCTATCTCTCTGACTCCCCCTCTTCCTCCTCACCCTCTTAGTTATTATATGCTATACACATTGACATTTGTATCATTACTTAAAAATTACAACTTTGTTCCCACCTCAGATGTCTTACTTGCTTTCCCTCTGCTTAGAAACTTTTTTCCTTCTAGTTTTATGTAATTTGTTTCTTTTTTCTTAAAAGCTGTCTGTTCAGATATTCTATCCTCAGAGAGACATTAATTTGTATACTAGACATTCACACAGTATTTAGATTTTTAACCCTTTTCTTATCACTTTCTTTTCCATTACCCTCATTTTTTCAGAGCACTTATAAATTTCTGAAATTATGCTATTGACTCTTTTAGCTACTTTCTTATTGTTTGTCTATATCCAAGAATCTAAAAGGCCAGAAGAATATAGACCTTGTTTGTAGTCTCACCACTGTGTTCCAGAACCTGGAATAGTGCCTACTACATATTATGTGTTCACTAAATATTTATCAATAAATGAACGCTAGTAAGAATGATAAGAAGGGATCAACAGTGCTTCTCATCTAAAGTGATCATTTAGTTACTCAGCTAAAGAGAAGAGATGGGATTAGCATTGTGCCTGAATTTAAAGTAGCTTTGATATTTATTAGATTGATAGTCTCAGATAATAATTTAACCTGTCCAAATATTGGTTTCTTCACCAATAACAATGAAATATTATATCAGCCTTGCAACATTAGAATGATGTAGAAAGTGGCATGAAATACTAGTTATTCATTGGATGTCAATTGTAATAATATTTTTGTAGTCCTAGAATAGAGAAGTGACAGGTCCAGGAAGGACCCCAGTGTGCTGCTGACAGGATGATACACAAAGTAAATTTAAAATATTTAGAATAAGTATGATAATAGAAGAAATTCCTGGATAGGACCAATATCCAGACACTTATTTAATAAATTTTGAGTAAAAAAATTTTCAACTCTCTGTTGGCAAAGGCTGAAGTTATACAGAATGACACATTGGTAAATCACACTGTTTACAGTTGGGTATATGCAGATGATTGCATGTTTGTGTCGTTTAGTAAATTACCTGCACTGGTTTAGGAATTATCAAATAATCATTTTCACATATATAGATTTTTATTCTTTTCAGGGATTATTAAAAGTCCCTGAGCTCAAACTGTGGTTAATGAATGAACAACATATTTTTCACAGAAACGTGCCTGAAACCCATTTATATCTGACTAGGTGTATCTTATGTCATAGATCACTTATGTAAATATGGAATATGTCATTTCCCAACTAATTTATTTTACCTTCTTTCCTTGAAATACTCTGTTCACTTGAAGCAGAAAGGCAGGAAATTGCTAAAATTCCAGCCCAGTTATCTTTTCCCTTTAAGCTGTGCTAAAATCTTAAGTAAAATGATATTCCAAGCAAGGAAATTATCTTATCCACTGACTAAATTAAAGCAGAATAAGATATTTTACTTCATAATAGTATTTATATGGAAAATTTGTTGTTTTCTTCTATACCAGGTGCTGTCCTAATATATGATTTATTTAATCTTCACAAAATCCTCATGCCTTGAATAATATTATTATGCTCATTTTTACTGATCAAAAAACAGACCTATAATGGTCAGGTAACTTGCTCACACTTATACCAGACAGTATCTAGAGCCAGTGAGTGAACTGAGAGTTAACAACCTTTATAATTTGACCTTATTTAAATGACTGATTTAGCTACTGCCAAGTTACTATTAGACCTTCAGAGTTTATGATGCCCAGTCTCTGATACTTGAGTGATCTGACTACTTCAAGTACCATATCTGAGGGAGAGGAAAGGGGGAAACCATGTTATTAAAAAGCAAGCAACCGGATTTCATTAAAAGGTGAATACTAACAATGTTCTCACTCACCTCAAATTCAAACTCTATGTCAAGAAATCAGTTTATTTTCAATGTTGAAACATACTTTAATTTCATTTAATGATTTTTTTTCATGTGTTTGATAGTCACAGTAACTTACCTTACCTATTCTAAAAGTAAGGTGGTTGCGATGTCACTTTGACACATTAGTTGCAAAGGGGTAAAAGGATGTTACATCGTACAGTTAGTTGACAGTGAGACTCAAAATTCTGAGTCAGGATTTGCTGGGGAAGATAAGAGAAAAAAAGACTTGTTTTGGAACAAACAGCAACATATGTGGCTTTTTGCTTCAAGAAAAAAGAATCTTAATCTTGATTTGGAATTTATTTTAGAATTTAGGATCAAAATGAAGCTTCTACTATACTCTTTATGGATGCTGAAAGCTCCACTGTTAAATAGGTGTAATTATTTAAAAATCACATCTCATTCTGAATTGACTTTACCAGTCCCATACATTTTCCTTGTTGGCCTTATATCTATATTCCAGACAGGAATCAAATGAACCCATTAATATGACAGCCCATTAATATGACAGCCTTCCAAACAATTGCAAATTGCTCTCTCATTTTATTCTTCTGTAACAGGCCTTTTCTTTAGGAGGGCTTTTCCAAATTCAAGGAAAATAAAGTTGGTATTCTATATCTATTAGTACTAATAGAGCCCTGAAGCAGATGAAAATAAAGAACACAAATGAGTCAAATTATATTAAACATCTAATAAGAAAGGATAGCATTTTTCTTTTCCTTACTTGGTTTTCATCACTTTCTATTTTTTATTTATAGTTTTCAACATAGATTAAAGATTTGTTACAGCAAACAACTATTCCATAAATAGATACTGGTGTGGTATTTTTATATAGATCCTCACTTATTTAATTCTACAGCCCAAATCATAAACACAGTGACTATAAAGCAGCAGTAAGTTACCTACTAACATAAAAAAAAGGAAAAGTCACAGTAGAAGAAATACCTTCTAAGAACTGTTATTTATTCCAATTACTTTTCCCAAAGGTGTAACCTAAATCTCAATTATATATCACATGGTGCTTCTTCCCCACCCGCTTCCCTCTCCCCAACCCTGTTTTAAATGCTCTAGTGACTTTTAGAATAAAGGCAAAATTGCTAAAGTGGATTTTAGATCCCAGATTGACTTCAAGATTCTACATTGTCAGATCCTTCCAATTTGCAGAGCTTGATTTCATTCAGTACTCTCCTTAGCTCCCAGCAGCAGCTTCACACTGGCTTTCTTTCAGGCCACTGATTGTGTATCCTCCCACAACAGTAGGTTCTATGAATGGAGTCCTCATCCTTGGCTCCTCAACCCTTTTAACCTGTAGACACCTCCTCATCCTTTAGATTTTTGTCAAATGATATTTCCTCCTGATTGCACTCCTGGATCATCCTGCTCTGCACAACACTATCATTATTTACTTGTGTGATGATTTGATTTACATTTTCCTTTCTCAACAGATCTAAACTCTGTCAAGACAGGGACATTTCTGGTTTGGCTTGTCATGTAATCCCCAGCATATAACATCCTACTTGACCCATATTAAGTAGTCAATAAAGATTTCTTGGAAGAATAAAGGCATGAACAAGCTAGATATTACGGACTGTACTGTAACTTGATCCTGTGTTATTCTGATAAACAATGACATTTTATTGCCATATTTTTTAAATGAAAGTAGAAAAAGTGGAAGCAATAACATGAGTAGTTGTTCTATGATTATATCATCTGATTGTATAATTTTTGATGTTAAATAGAAACTTGGGTACTTTCAAATACTTTGTGCTTTTTGGCAATCTGTTTATGTAGCATTTTATTTTTAACTAGTTCACTGAGCCATGAAGAATATCTTCATTGATATGTACACACACACACACACACACACACACACACAAAGTACTTAATGAAATAAATGCTTGAATATAATATGCCTACAAATAAAATCATCTTTTTTTCTTGGCCTCTTATCCCATGCCTGAAAGAGGCAAATATTTGTGAAATTGTGCATACTGTGCAAATGAGTGGTAAAGAGTGAGGGAAACAGTAAAAAAAACCTATATATTGCCTTACTATGTGTCAGCTGCAGTTCAAATTGTCTTTGTTATATTGTCTATTTAGTCCTCATAACATGTTTATGATGCAGGTATAGCACAGAAAAGAAAAATGATGTACAGCAAAATAAAGCAACACGTTCAAAGTCCCACAGCTAATCACTGAAGAGCTAAGATCCAGTGCTAACATATTAGCACCAGCAGATAGTCTTTTGACTGTGAGAAAGAAATCATCTTCCCCTAAGCACAGCATTACATCTTCATTAACATGACTTTACTATAATTTCAGGGACTGTCATGGAGGTAAACAAATGGATTGTTCATTTTTTGAGTGTCCCCCCAAATTCCATAAGCTTTTTAATAAATGGCATTCACTGATAGTTTATGCCCAAAGTCTACTGGAACTTTTTGTCTCAAAATTCTCCCCTTTCTCTTTTCACCAATCTTTCACCAACTACTGTATCATAATATATATACCCAATCGTAATTGTCTCTGCAGTTTGAAAACACACCTGAAACCACACTTTAAGTTTAAAAACAAAAAAGTCCATTTTGTCTTTTTCCTTCCAGACATTGCCAAAGTTCTGTTGAGGTTGTATTCTCTCCTATTATAATAAGCAAAAAAAAGTCATTTTTGTATTATCAACCAGTTGTATTTGTGATATTTGAGAAGCTGGCAATCAATAGCTACTGTTATACATTAAGATACAATGTTGAGATGATGTGCAAGTATTACCTGAAGGTATTCAGGTGAACCACTAACACTATGAGAATCATTCAGAAGTGTTCAGACATTCTTTCCACTAGACAAATAACTTTGTAGAATATAATTTTATTTAGTCATTTGGATTCATAATTCCATATCACTGCAGTAATTTATTTTATTCTAATAATTCCCTGAATTTAGAATAAGGATGAAATAGTTTATTAGCAAACATAACCAATTTTGTTTTCATATAGAAATGTAGAACTTGTAGCACAAATATTACTTCATATATACTCTAGTAGAAAATAAATTATTATTTCTCTTGAATACTTTGTGTTATTTTTCTATTACTCCATGTTAGAGAATAATTGTATAGTTCATGATTTAATCATTATCTAGAAAAAGAACAGGAAGATTAAGAATATGTAATAGGCAAGTCCTAGATCAGGTCCACATTCTCCTTTCTATAAACTTTAGACCTCCTGTTGCTTCAACCAAAATATCACTGTCTTCAATTTTTTGCATGTTCTTGTTCTTTTATATGTAGCTATAGTTAAATAGGTGCATATTCAGTACTTATTTTTACATATTTCAACATATTTTTCACCTCAGAAAATATTATGAAAATGTCTTGCTAATACAACTTCATTTTGAAAAGTGAACAAACTTCGTTGCTTATAGTTGAATGCTGTTTTAAAACTGAGTTCTAATTGAATTAATGAAAAGAGAGTAAAGTCACATACATCAGTACAAAATGATAGAATGATTTACAAAATGCAAATAGGGAGTTACAAGTCAGTCAGGAATACAGTTCTTAGTTGTAAAATCCAGTTTACATTTTGGTACTAGCACTTTTTACCTGTGTAACTCCATGATCCCTGTGGTGGATACTGTATTGGTGGATATTGTATCATGGCACCAAGATAATCCTTCAAGAATAAAGGATGTATCCCCTGCTTTCTGGGACTGCTACCACACAGCTGTTCTCTGATGTCACCCTCTTCATAAATCAAGCCCAGTGCTCTTGCCAGATCTAACCTTTGAAGAGTCATGCCAGATCGTAGAACTGGCATGATCCTTCATGATGTCAGCTGAGACCTTCATTAAGATGACATTGCAATCAGCTTCTCCCTCTGCCTGTCTTGCTTCCTTCTCCTCCACCCACAGATAATGATCCTGAGCATACCTTCTAATAAATGCCATGCACACAAATCTCCATGTCAGACTCCTGGAAAATTCAACCTGTGATAACCCTTAATGTTCCTACCTGTGAAATTAGACTAATAATATTATCACCTATTTACAAGTTTCTATTTTTCAAATGAGAATGTGAAAATATTTTGAAAGGGAAAGTGTTATTGAAAATTAAATTATGGCCATTTTGATAATTAGTTTTATCCAGGTGTTTCCTAGACCGAAAGATATCATCAAGCCCTTACTCAACTTAATAGAAATTCAATAGTTATGGCAATGAAAAAATATACAGCTACCATCATCTATGAATGACACTTCACATAAACATTTATGTGCCTGTGTGAATGCTCAAATATCCTTAGGGTGTATAGAGTATAGTATTTCCCTACGAATGAGCTAGTTCTTAAAACACAGTAAGTATTTATTTTGCATCAATTTGCAGCACATAGTACATATCTTGCTATAGGCTATTTGACACAGTTTCAGCACCCCAGAATTAAAATCACAGTTTTAAGGCAGAGCTAGTGAGTGATCTTTAGGGAACTTTTACCTTCTTTGATTTTTTAATGAATTCTCTGGAATATAGCCCAAAACTCCTTAGCTGGATTTGGTTGTCTGCCCCTTAAGGCAATTCAGTCCTTTGAGCCATGTTATCAGGAGTCCTTTTTCTGACTTCTCCTGGACTCTGAAGGGTACATATCAAGGAGCGAACATATTTTTGTGTATGTATGCTCTTGGCAAACATTCAACTTTAAAAATACATATTTCACATCTCCACCATTTAAAAGGTTATTCTAAGAACTTACTCTTTTTTTTAATAGTTATTTCCCCAATACAATTTTTTTTCTACTGTACAGCATGGTGACCCAGTTACACATACATGTACACATCCTATTTTCTCACATTATCATGCGCCATCCTAAGTGACTAGACATAGTTTCCAGTGCTACACAGCAGGATCTCTTTGCTAATCCATTCCAAAGGCAATAGTTTGTATCTATTAACCCCAAGCTCCCCACTCCCTCCCCTTCCCCCTTGGCAACCACAAGTCTATTCTGCAAGTCCATGATTTTCTTTTCTGTGGAAAGGTTCACTTGTGCCTTATATTAGATTCCACGTATAAGTGATATCATATGGTCTTTGTCTTTCTCTTTCTGACTTACTTCACTCAGTATGAGAGTCTCTAGTTCTAGCCATGTTGCTGCAAATGGCCTTATTTGGTTCTTTTTTATGGCTGAGTAGTATTCCATTGCGTATATATACCACATCTTCCTAGTCCAATCACCTGTCAATGGACATTTGGGTTGTTTCCATGTCTTGGCTATTGTGAATAGAGCTGCAGTGAACATGAAGGTGCATGTGTCTTAAGGAAAGTTTTGTCCAGATATATGCCCAAGAGTGGGATTGCTGTGTCATATGGTAAGGAACTTATTCTTTTGTGAGCAATTATGGTCAAGTTATAAGCTTGTTCAAATTAGTTTTTTAATATGTTCAATCTCTTTGTTGTTATGGTAACTAATGAATTAATATCCATTTGCATCTGCTTAATAATGAAATAGAAATGAAAAATTGGAAAATATTCTTGTCTTTAATTAATACAACATTAATCTTTAAAAGTACATATTTTTAACTGAAATGAAAACCTTGTATTTTTTTTTTTTTTTTTTTTTGGTCTTTTTGCCATTTCTTGGGCCGCTCCCGCGGCATATGGAGGTTCCCAGGCTGGGGTCAGATTGGAGCCGTAGCCACCAGTCTACGCCAGGGCCACAGCAACGTGGGATCCGAGCCGTGTCTGCGACCTACACCACAGCTCACGGCAATGCCAGATCCCTAACCCACTGAGCAAGGCCATGGACCGAATCTGCAACCTCATGGTTCCTAGTCGGATTCGTTAACCACTGCGCCACGACGGGAACTCTAAAACCTTGTACTTTTAAAAAGTATCTCTAAAATGAAAACCTTGTACTTAATCTTGTACAGAAAATAGGCCCCAAATTTCAGACAACATTCCTCCTAGTGAATTGTCATCCCAAAACAACCGTGCAAAAATAAAACCACAGTTTGAATGGACCAAAAATAGTAAACTCCTCTCAAATGTTGTATTTAAATGAACATACAGGCAATATGAATGTACTAATTTTCAGATACCAGGGTGATGTTTCTGAAAGATTCTGTGCTCTCACTATGGTCCCTTCCTCTCAGTCGCAGGGATTTCCTCTGCTTCACCTGAACATCTGATAGTTACGGTGCTTGGAGTGGCAAGCAACATACTCATTCTAGGCTGATTTCACTTGTACCAGTCTATAAGAAAAAATTTATTAAAAAGTGTTAAAAAGTGAAGTTCTGTGCTATGTTAAAAAAATGCTATGGTGTCAAAGTAAAATACTGATGAATGGAGAATGATGTTATGTTAAAGCATTAGTTTAAAATGCTCAACAATTGGATATAGATAATCAACCTATGGTTAATTCCTGGCTCTGGAATATGTGATCCTACCTGAAGAAATATGATAATGATAATATTATTATTTTCAATATAACATTATACAACAGTACTATACTATAGGATGATGTTTAATGCAGATTAATACATTATATAATTTAAGTTATAATTATAATGAAGATACTGTTATTTTGATATAAAAGTTTAACAAAGAGCTTTGAAATACTTCATTTCAGTTTCAATGTCCCTAGACTTAAGAGGATGGGTGAATGGAGTCCATGAGATGAATAGTGAAAGTTGGGCAATATCTTTTATGTCTTATCCAATCTCTTGGTAAATTAGCAATATTTAAATCCCTAGAGATGGGGGTCATCAGTGGGCAGGAAATGATCTCGCTGAACAAGACTCCACCTCTGATTCAAAAGGATTGAAGGGACTGCCAAACTGAGCGGGTACTTCACAGATATGGTTAGTTAGGGATCACACAGGAAGTTCTGCTTCAGCAGGTGAAGATGCCAAGCTGCTTCTCATCAGATTTGCGGAGTAAAAAAGAAGTTAGCTTAATAGAGTGAGAAACTTCAGAACTGACATCAGGAGGAATTTATGAAAGATTTGAAACAAATGCCATTGCTCATGAATGGCTAAGAATGCAAGAACTTATAGAATTAAATACATTCCATAAAATATGACAAACCCATTTCAATAACATTACTCAGGTAATCAATTTAGACATAGATTTTATGTCATAATTCAATGATGTCTTTTCTTTCTGTGAAAGTAATCTTTTGAAGTTATAATCAAGTAATGGAGAAGTTGACTGTGTAGCAGTATAGAAAGGACAAGGAAATTAAAGAGAGTAAGACTGACTTCTTCCTCTGGTCCTGTCTCTATGTCATGTGACATTAATAAAATCATATACATAAACATTTGCTTCCTGCTAATCAACAAAATGAAGATAATATAGAACCTAAGGGGGAATTATAAACTTGAATCATCAGGCAAATTTTAGTTAACTGTGCCTTTTAGTTAATGGTACCTCTGTAACTACATGGGGATTGCAGTCTTTCTTCCCTATGAAACAAGTCCCTCACCATCTGGAGGAAAAGATTCCTCCTGCTCCTTCTGTGACACAGAAATGCTAAGGGTTTTATTTCAATGACTCACTTAAAGATTGATTTCAATTGGATTACATGCCCTATGGCTATTTTTCTAACCTACAGGGAGTTGTTACCTACTTACTTTATATGCATTTTCCTTGAATCAGAGGTTAACTGTGAGCAAATAGAATTTAAAAAATGCTTAAAAAAAGAAAGAACGTACCAAACAGATTGTTCAAGTTGATTTCTCTTATCAAATATGTATGAATGCCTATAAAGAGAGGAATTATCTTAACTTGATAAAAGTTATGCACAAAAAAGCCTTAGTATACATTGCACTTCAAGGTAAAAACTGATGAATCTAGGCCCATTAAAATCAGTAACAATTTAAAAAGGCCAGTTATTAACATTTCTACCAAGTATCATATCAGAAGTTCAAAATGATACAACAATATAAAAGAAGCAAAAGATGCAAGGGCTGAACAGAAGAAACAAATTGTTATTCACAAATAATACACCTTCATTTAAAAATCTGCATAAACTGTACAGTTCATCAGTAATTGGATAAAGCATTACTATTTAAAAATCAATAACATTTTTGTACACAATCAATTATCAAATATATTTGCAAATTGAGATGCCACTTAAATCATACATAAAGTGTGTGGAATTAATGTCTAACATACCGTATTTCCTTTATAAATAAAATTGTAAAACTTTATTCAGTCATTGAAAATACCTATTTTTAAGTTAGGAATAGGGGATCGGGAGGTACAAATTACTGTGTATAAAATAAATAAGATATAAGGATATATAGAACAACACAGGAAATATAGCCAGTAGGTTATAAATGACAATAAAAGTAACATTTAAAAATATTTAAATTTTAAGTTGTAAAAATTATAAATTACTATGTTGCACACCTGAAACTTATGTTGTACATCAACTATACCTCAATTAATAAATAGATTGATAAAAATACCTAACTAAATCATGTTTTTTTTTTTATTTTAGCAAACATTGTAAAGATGTCAGTTTAACCCAGATTTATCAATACAATAAATGTAATTCAAACAAAATCTTGGGTAGGTTTTTTGGAGGGGATGTACTCAACACATTTATATAAAATGTGTTATATAAAGAAAAACAGCTCAAATATAGTCAAAAGACTCTGAAAAAGAAAATGGAATAACTTGCCCTGTCAGATACTAAAACTTATACTAAAGCCATAGTAATTATGACAATGTGGTAGTCATCATGATGACTTATGAAATCATGGAAATAAACTTTCTTGTGTATACAGTTTATTACAGAAGAACCAATATAAATTAGTGGGTAGCAGCTGGGCTATTTAATATACAGTGTGTAAAATTACGTATACATATGGGAAAAAATAAAAATAGGTACCTACTTCCCACTATGTATATATATATTAAAATTAAGGTAAAATAAAAACTTAAGTATCTCAGTTAAAACTTTTAAAACATTTATTTGTCAGTATAGGAAAAGAGCTTTAAGATGTTTGGGATAGAAAATAAATTATTAAATAGAGGTTTGACAGCATACATCATTGAAAACAATTAATTTGACTACATTAAAATTAAGAATGTCTGTGCATCATTGGACATGGTAAAGAATATAAAGGCAATCTACATGATTTTGGAGAAGATATTTGCATCACATATACCAATTAAGAATTAATATTCATAAATTTAATCCACAACTATATATCAGATTATAAACCAAATAAAAAAATGAATTAAAGAGAAGCAGACGTCTTACAAAAAGAAACAAGAATCATCAAGGGACTGGTAGGAGTATAAAGTAATACAACCGCATTGCAAAATAGTTTGGCATAAGTTAACAAAGTTTACTATTTGTTTACATTGTGTTTCAGAAACTCTACTCCTAAATATATATTCAAAAAATTCTTGCACATATGTATCGAGAAGATGATTATAATAATAATATATAATAACATCATCCTTTTATTAGCGAAAGCTGTTAACAGCCCAAATGTCTGTCAACAGCATAATGTCTAAATAAGTCATTATGTTATTACAACTAAGTTCTACACATAACCCAACTACATAGATCCCAAGTTATTAATACTGAAAAAATAGTAATATATGAAAGAGGAAAATCACAGAACAAAATATTTATCTTTATATATAACACAAAATAGGGAAAAGTAAACCATAAATTTTCAGGGATATATATTTATCTAATAAGATGAAAGAAAATTAGAGAATGGTTAGCTAAGTATCCAAATTGAGGAGTTCCCGTCGTGACGCAGCAGAAACAAATCTGACTAGGAACCATGAGGTTGCGGGTTCGATCCCTGTCCTCACTCAGTGGCTCAAGGATCTGGCGTTGCAGTGAGCTGTGATGTAGGTCGCAGACACAGCTCAGATCTGGTGTTGCTGTTGCTGTGGTGTAGGCCAGCAGCTGTAGCTCTGATTAGATCCCTAGCCTAGGAACCTACATATGCCGTGGGTACAGCCCTAAAAAGACAAAAAACAACAACAGCAAAACAAATTGATATTAACGTTTAGGGGAAGGCGTGAGGGGATTTGGTCAAAAAATGATACACAGGGCATTTCCCTTCTTGGCTCAGTGGTTAACGAACATGACTAGGATCCAGCATTGCTGTGGCTGTGGTGTAGGCCGGCAGCTATAGCTCAGATTCGACCCCTAGCCTAGGAACTTCCATATGCCACCAGTGCAGCCCTAAAAAGCAAAAAAAAAAAAAAAAAAAAAAAAAGATATACTGGACCTTCAAAGTTACTAATAAATTCTAGTTTTAAACTGATTGTTAGGTCAAATGATATTTTTAGAATGTTTTTATAATTGTACATGTACTACCATTTTATCTTACAAAAATAACAAAATTTAAGATACATTTGTAACCGTAAGCAAAAAGATTTGGTCTAATTGTCTTCTAGAGCAGTATCACTTGAAGTCTATGAATAGGTTTATTTTGAGCACTACACCAGGGATTTTTGGAAGAAATGTTCATTTTTCAGATATAAGTCACTCTTAGGAACTGAGTCATGACCTTTTGCTCTCAGAGTTCCAACCTATAAAGAACTTACTGTAAGTCTTCACACAGTGACCACCACTCCTATATTCCGGCCCTTCATTTTTATAACATGGTAACTGCAGGGAAGAACTGCATTAACCCTAGGCCTCACCTGGATATTGAAGTATATTTCTTTTTCTTTCACTTCATCTCTTCCTTTTCTTCCTCATCTTTCTTCTGCAGACACTGCTTTTGAAAACAAATTAACTCTGATATAGGCCGAGATCACCTCAGTCTCTGGAGAATTATTTTATGTGTATGATCAGAGAATATTTGGAGTTTTACTCCCAGTTAGGCTCAAGGTATTTCTTCTCTGAAATCACCTGAAGAAGGGAGAATCCTTAATTAGCAGATAATTGCTTAGAGAATTTACTTGAAAAGGCATTATATCATCATAAATTACCTGACAGTAGATGAAAACAACTTGGTGGATTAAGGTAACATGAGTACAGCTTCAGAGTCTTCATAGCAAACTTCTAATATTAACACATAATAATATATTTAGATTTTACTGAGATAATTCAACACTCTAATAAATCTTAAGATCTGATCTGTTACAAATATATGGTGAAACAAATAACCAAAACATCAGAGTTTAGACTGACTAAGTGGCTCCATCTGGTTCAAGAACCAAACAGAGATAGGGTAAGAGTGAACTTCTTCCATCCAACATAATTATTCAGCAATGCTGTGGAAGTAAGTTTTTGGCCTTATGGTAGTATAGGTTAATCAGCAAAGTATTTTAAAAATATATGGCAAAATGTTATCTTTTTCTCTTTTCTCTGCTCTATACTTCTCTTTTCTACTCTCTTTATCTTTATGAGGAAAAATAAATAAGGAAATGGGTCATTAGCCTTCATAGTCTTTCATCTTTTTGAACTTCAATCAGCCTATCTCTAACTTCTATACCCAAGTAAAAAAAATTTAATTGTTAATTTTCCCATCCACTTACATGTTATATACATAGATCAGCTAGATACAACTCAGAACTCTCTAACTTCTCTGACTGTACGAGATAAGCTCTGTCAAATACATGACACAATCCTTGGCATATTGTAGTGCTCAGCCACCATTAATCTTATATTTCTCACTTTTTGTTGTTGTTGTTATTCTTTCTGTATTCAATCCAATAGCTTGAATCTATCTCAGGGGTTTGGTCTAAAAATTTAACAGTCCAAAAACGTCTCTATAGGTAATATGAGTGGAGTTTCTAGTTATTATTCATAAATTTTTGTAAATAGTTCTCTCATAAGTTTCTTTATTATTTGATGATACAAGATATGTACTTTTTTTGGTAAACAAAAAAAACATGTACAACTAGAAGAAATCACTGCCACCACAAATCATTGAACTTACTAAAGTATGTACTTAAATGCAAGACTGGGCCACCTGACCTATGTCTTCACAAGTGCTCTGAAAGCATAACAGTCATAAAGTGGAAAGTTTGTCTTTTCCTTTTTAGCTCACTTTGCTTAGCATTACATTGGTACTTGATTTACATCTCACCTGTTATTTCTTTCAAGGGACTGAGGCAGTCAGTGCCAGGTGTCTCTGTAGATTTGCATCGCCTATGGAAACTCTTTTAACTTGGGGTCGTTTTTCTAACAATTCACTACAGTGACAGCAGGAAATTGTCCCTATCGAAAAATATAACAATGCTGGAAAAAATTTCTAGTTTTGGAGACTTGTGTTCCTTTTTCACAAATACTAAAGTCATTAACACAGATCATATAATGAATGAAAAGCTTGTGACAACCGGTTGAGAAGATCTGCCCTGGTCATTAGCAAGCAGAGGAAGTCTCCCCAAGTCTGCATGAGCAATTTGTAAATGAGACAGTACCAAATGATATGTCTACCCTCTAGCTTTTTTTTTCAAGTAGCTGAAAATCCCTTGGTATAGGCATCAGTTTGGAAGTAGTTGTGGAATTTTACTTAAACTACATATAGTGAAGGATTGACCCTTTAGGTGTGAGACTTGGCAGCGAAGCTACATGGAAAATACATAAGTACTCAACGAAAAAACTGAAACACTAGGGAGAAGTGGATGCCAATGTATCCTTCACATCTGTAGCAGCCACTGTTGAGTGGGTGCTTAGGTTAGAAGACAGTGTAACAAGCACTTGCTATGTTCTTGGTATACCAGCACACAGATGTTGCCATGTAATTCCCAAATGCCACGAGAGATCTTTTTTCTCTCAAAAACTTAACAGGGATAAAACCTGATTCTCAGTTTGTATATCAAGCTGCTCCTATATAAGCTTCGAAACAGATGATAGAAATAGAAATTGGAGAACTTCAAATGAAATGTCAGAATGGACCAGCACCTTCTAAATGGTAATCACACTGCCTTTAAAAATGTATTCAATAAATAATTGTTGAATGAAACTGAATTCCAAAACAAACAGTTCTGCAGTTATTATTCTGTCTTAAGAACTACTTAGGCTTATTCCCAAGGATAATAAAAAGGAGTATTTAAAAAATTTTCCTATACAGATGAGAATCATATGAGCAATTTAACTTTTAACAACCTGATAGTTTGGAAGTGGTAGCTTATTTTAAGTACAGAGTGTGGATCAAGTCCTAGATATAAATTCTGTTATATTTGCTATTTTCTTTTTAATCTCAATGCCATGATGATGGCAAAAATACAGCATAATTATATGATTAAATCAAAGGTAAATGTTTAGAAATATGTGAGATGATAGAACACACTGGTTGGTATCTCTGTACATTTACTGTTGAGAAAAGTTGGCGGAGTGTCTGTCCTATGATTATGTGTCCTTCCCTCTTCAGATGAGGGATCTAAACTTGATCATAAAGAAGAAACCCAAATACTTCACATACTCTAACACACTGCCTCTCTCACTACATCGGGCAAATAGAATATATTGCAGTCCATTGCAGACAAAGGGAACCTGGAAATAAAGGTGGGCTATAGAATATTATTTGAGAGGCAGTATAAGTTGGATTTTATTTTTCTTTTTAATGCAGATTTAAAACTAAACATTTGCATTTATGAATTGTGTAATTTTTGACAGATTTTCGAAGTGTTATTTTCTATGCAATATTAAGCTGTTATTAGAAACAAAGGAAACATTTTTCAAAGAAACTTGCACAGCATCTAGTACTTTGTCGATACTCGATGGATGCAAGCTACCTTTCCTTCTCTCTTTTGCGACTTCCCAGGAGTATTTTTCTCTTCCTGTAAGTGGTCATCTCCAATTATTTTGCTACACTTGCAAATTGATCCTTCCTTTTGTCTTATTAAAAGGGGTAAAAGGCTTCAAGAAATCATCCCCCCCAAAAAAAAAAATTAAGTCGAAAAGTCTGTAAAGTAATATAAAGGGATCAGATATTGAATATTTAATTCTAAGACTGTAAAAATGAGAAGAGATACTACAAGAATGTTCAAAAAGAAAGGAACACTGAATACTTTGGCTAGCTAGTATGACTATCCTATTATTGGCATTGAAAGAAAAACATAGTGATGGTGGTCGTTTGTTTACTGATAAAACCAAGAAAAGGCACTGACAATCTTCTCTCTTTGAATTAACTATAGTGAGGCTTCTTCCAGCCTCTTGTCCTCTCAGCCATTTCTTGAACAAAACAGAAACGTAGTTTCTAAGGATTCAAGGCCACATCCCTACAAAAACTTTAGGCACTCCCACCCCCTACACACACACACATTAAAATGCCTACCAGAGAAAACTCAAGGCTGCCAAAAGAATTTACAGCTTGTTCTAGACAAGGTAAGAAGACCTCCCTATCCCTCCTTTGTCTTCCAGGCTCTGTGGGAGGGGAGGAGCTTAATTTTGATAAGCACCAGTTTACAAAACAAACCCAGACAGGTTCCAAATGGACCAACTACCCCGTCCCCATTTTTTTGGTAATTTTTCTGCTCTGACTCTACTGAGTGCCCACTCCCTCCCTCCTCTATTCTCTCATTCTCTTTTTAAAACTCTGAATCTCCTCTGTACAAATTGAAGTTGAGTTCATAACAAACTGGACTCCTTTCCCTATGACAATAGTATGTACCTTGTCCTTATTTCTTTAACTACTGTTTGGCTTATTTATCTTTGATACCATATGTAGACCTGATATGATTAATTAGTATCTTTGGTACTCTCCCACAACTACTTATGACAGGATGTTAAGGACGGAAAGTTTGTGTCTCCCCAGAATGCATATGATGACATTTAATCTTCAAAGTGATGGTATTTGGAGGTGGGGACTTTGAGAGGTAATTAGTTCATGAGATGGAGCCCTTGTGAATAGGATTCATGTCCTTTTCATGAAGTGTTCAGATAGCAAACTCACTTTCTTCTGCCATGTCAGCATCCAATAAGATGTCATCAGTCTGAACCTGGAAGAGAGTTCTAAGCAGAATCAGACCATGCTGGCACCCTTATCTTACACTTAGAGCCTCCAGAACTGTGAGAAATAAATTTCTGTTGTTGATAAACCATCCAGTCATTGGTACTTGATTATAACAGCCCAAACTGAGACAAGGAAAACTGAAAGGTTTATCAGTCCCATCACCTACTAAGTTCCTTTATGGTATATACTGCTAGAACAAATCTGAATTATATCTTTTGAGACACTGAAGGAATTTGAGGATTTGGAAGTACAGCTGGTGTTTACATCTCTCCTTACAATTGACACTCATGATGTTAAAAGCAAATAAGTTTATATTGAGAGTGAAATGCTCACTACAAGAATGATACTGGATTTTGATTTTATATATACAAAACCAGAATGATGAGCCTCTTCTTTACAGAGGAAACTGAGCCTATCAGATATGGTTTCCAGGACTTTCATCTCTCCTAAGTTTTCCTACCCTTGTGCCAGCATGTATCTTTAACTCTTCTGTAAGATGTACCCTCTACTTGTGAACTTGAACACATCCTCTCCAAAGTCCTCCAAGACATTGCTCCAATGATAACTTTCCTCTCAAGTATTAGTCACTGCACTGCCACTAAATTATATCCCTTAATCAATTTTTCTTTTTTTTTTGTCACCAAAGATATTCCTGAGATGGTCTGCTCTTATAGCTACTCAGTTCCTAGTCATCATTCATCACACTGTAGCCTCCACGCTGATATTCAGTGGCTCGCAGAATATTATTTGAGCAGCACTGTTGTAAACTGGAGGAAAAGAAAAAGAACTAAGAAAGACTTTCAAAGACACTAACCTAATCTATTTTACTATCTTTCTATGTGGCCTTTCTGTAGCATTTGATAATTTTGGCAATCCTATTTTTTTTTCTATTTTCTTGGCTTCTTAGAAACTATTCACATGTTTTTTCCTATTATTTTTTTCCATGTTTTCAGTTATTTTTTTAAAAATTTGAGTCCCATATTAAATGATATTATAGAGATGATGAACATTGGTTATGGTGTTTATTTTGCATGGCAGATGGTCCCTAAATTTGATCCATGTATTAAAAGGTCTATGAACTTCCAAAAGTTTGAAGCTTTCTCTATACACTCTTCTTGGATAAGCTCATATTTTGGTGTCAAATTCTTTGCTGAGGTTTACCTCATCTGATAATTTCTTCCCAAATGTGCCACAGTTATCAAAAATCAAATATCCTTATTCCTACCAGCTCCTTCCCTTTGCAAAAAACAAACAAACAAAACTAGTTTTTCAGTATCTTATTTTAGTTTATGATGCTATCATAAACTGGAAACTGTGTACTAATGTTTTCTTGCCTTTTTTCTTCTGTATTTATAGTCAGTCAAAAAACCTTGCTAATTCTACCGCAGAGATAATCTTTAAAAGAAAATGGGGAATGGCAGAGGAGAGAAAAATTTCAAAATCTGACAAAGAAATCAATTTGACAATGCACCCCACCTGCTCCATCCCACATTTGAAAATCAGCTGGCTCCAATTTGTTTTTATAATGTTTTAGTCCATTCATGCTACTTTAACAAAATACCTCACACTGGGTAGCTTATAAAAATAGAAATTTATTTCTCACAGTTCTGGAGGCTAGGAAGTGTAAGATGGCATTGCCAGCATGGCTGTGTTCTCTGGTAAGGGAATGTTCCTGGTTCATAGCAGTGCCTTCTTGCCTATGTTCTCACATGGCAGAAGGAAGAGGCGGGAGGGGGGGGCATTCTCTCTAGCCTTTTCTTAAAAAATGCACTAGTCCCAATCCTGAGGGCTCTCTCCTCATGACTTTACCTCCCAAAGACCCACCCCTTAATACCATCACATGGGGCATTAGGGTTTCAACATATGACTTTTTGAGGGGACACAGACATTCAGACACATGAAGATACCTGAACTCATTATCAAGGTATGTGCAGTCATTTAGAATGTATCTATAGTAAGAAGAAACACAAAGGATTACTGGCAACATAAGGAGCTGAAGGAAAGACCTGGAACAGATTTGCCCCCTAGAACCTGCAAAAAGAGAATAGACCTGCCAGCACCTTGATTTTGAACTCCTATTCTTCAGAACCGTGAGGTAATAAATTTCTGTTGTTCTAACACACACACACACACACACACACACACACACACACACCCCAATAATCCAGCTCCTTGTACTCTATGCTTCAGTTATTTTGAATGTCTCTGATCTATCAAGTCATCATGGTTCCATTATGACTCCTCCTTTCTGCCTCAATTCCTGTGTATCTCTCTCCACTAGGGAATTCCTACTGTATTAGTCAGCAAAAGGTTCTGGTACCCAGTTCTCACATGAATATACAAGTGTATATACACGTGGGTATACATGTGGGAGAGTTTCCCCCACACCGCCAATTCTCCAGATACCATCCAGTTGTCTTACAATTTAACTAAATCTTGATAATATCTTTATTAAGATAGCATCAAACTGAGCACCCTCCCCCCAAATTCAGATGTCATTTGCAAGCCCAGGTTGTCATTGGTGCTTCTGTCCAACCAGCTATAGATTAGGGGTCCCCAGGACCCTCTTCCGGACATTAAACACCGGTCACAAGTCCAGGTTGTTGCTTGCACTTCTGACTGATAGGCCATAAATCAGAGGTTGCTGCCTCCTTGAGTGGCATTAATTTGCTGGAGGCTCACACAACTTAGAGAAATAGTTATCCACAGTTGAATAGTAAAGTTTAACCCAGTATTCTTATATTAAAGATTAAATGTAATTTATAAAGGTGAATATATACTTTACCCAGTTACTCATAACAAAAAGTTATGAAGTGAATCAACTAATATATATATACATGCTAATAGCCATACTAAAATATTGCTTTATTTTGTTCTAGATAAGTAACTTACTTTATTGACATAGTTTCTATGTTCTACAAATTAGAGACCACAAAAAATCTTAAGTAGTTTTAATCTTTATTAGTTTTAGAATAAAGCAATGTATAAATATACATATATGCAAAAAAAAAAGTTGACTTCTCTAGTTTTCACAAACTCAGTAGGTGTGAAGCATAAAAAATAACAGATGGAAAAATCAGAGGAAAAAAGAAACTGGGAAATGTTGCAGATAATTCTATTTACTATAATAAAACATAGTGTTAAAAGGGTGGCCTGTTTATTTTTACTTTTCTCACTGAAATAATTAACATGGAACATAGCTCCTAACATTTCCTGGGAACTGAGAATAAGAAATTTTTCTTTGAATCTTGAATAAAATTCCATTTCACCTTATATAATTTTGAGTGGCAAGAGAACAGAATATTAAAAATATATGTTTCATGGAGTAATGAACAAATATGTAGGCCTACAATATAGTCATTTAAAAAAAATAACTATTTTAAAATTTTTTTCAGCTTTACTGAATTGACAAAATTATAAGGTATTTAAAGCATACCTTGATTAAAACATATTGATTAGCAAATGACAACTTTAAATATTACACTATCATCACTATATGTTTCTTTCCAAATACAGGTAAAGGAAACATTTGAAACAATGTTCACATTTACTTCTTAAATTTGGATAGTTTCTTTGAAAATTTCTTAATTTAGCTAATTAATTTCTTGTCCATTACAATAGTAGAGAAATTGATTTTTCTTAAAGTGTAAATCATATTTTCTCATAAACTTCCTTTTTTTTTTTACACTTAATTTGCTAAGGGTATCACATTTCCAAGTATCTAGATTTGAATCCTTAGAATTATAATTAATAGCCTATTCTTTATGTTTGGTACATCTAGTCATGTTCCATATCGTGTTACTTTTTACTTAAAAATGACTCTCGTATTTACTTTTTTCTTCCTACTCCAGTTATTTTAACTTAGGTGTTTCCAGAGAGGAAAGTTAAGAATATTTTAGCCTATCCTCTAGTTTCTGAATGTGTTCTTAATTAATAGATAGCAAGAATATATTCCTTCTGTTAAGACCACTCCTTGCAGATACCATGGGGTCTATAACACTTGCATCCACACCTGAAAGGGTGGCAAACACCCGCCGCTGCATTTTGTAATGCCCTAATCTGTTCGTTCTCGATTTCCTTACACCTTAATTTCATTTTTACTTTACTTGGCTTCCCTCAGCTGACATCAAAGTGATTATTTCTGTGGATCTCACAGTCCTGATTGCCTAGAGAAAGAATGCTTATCTAAATTCCAGGCCCCAAAGAAACCACTCCCTGACCATTCACAATTGCTGAGCTCCCTGAATGGGCCAATTTCTGCCTAGAATTGGAGGAATGGATGGTGTGTGAAAGTTGGATATTTTCCCAGAACTATGACACAGATCTGGTCTTTCTGTCTCAAATTCAAAGTGTTGGGATTACTCCATTCTCCTTATAAGAATCTTTAAGGTACTTATGTAAAAATTAGCCTGAGTGACTACAGTCTTAGTAGAAGGAAGATTTGAAAGAAAATCTTATGGAGAAATGAGTTGTGTTTTCAATCCCTCAGAGTATAACAATCAATAAAGTTAGAGAAGTACTTAAATGATAAATGAGAGAGATTAATTGAGATTTTATTTTATTTTTATTTATTTATTTATTTATGGCCACACCTGTGGCATATGGAAGTTCCCAGGCCAGGGACTGAATTCAAGCTACAGCTGCAACCTACACTACAGCTGCAGCAACATCAAATCTTTTAATCCACTATGCCAGGCTAGGGATCAGATCCATACCTCCTTAATGACCTGAGCCTCAGCTGTTGGATTCTTAACCCACTAGGCCACAGCAGGAACTCCCTAATTGAGATTTTAGATTATCAGAAATAGTAAGTTAGAAGAATCAATACTGAGAACCATAGACATATGTATTGTTCATTATATTTAAAAAGTGTTATTCCTCCTCACTAAAAAATTTAGTTTGTTCTTAAGAAGTCATCCAAACCGGGCAAAAACTACTTAACACTATTTCTTAGTATTGAATAAGTTCATGGGAAGCTAAGTATTAGTGGAGTCAACAATAAAAAATTATATATTTTTAAGGAGCTCTGAAATTCTAAGCAAATCCTACTTCTGTGGAGGATATTTACAGTCACGTCTTCACTAAAAAAGGGCAACAGTAGGCAAGTGTTCTTGATGCATGAGAGGGGATGATTCAAGTGTGTTGACTTAGATGAAAGGAATAAGATGTATATGACAGCAGAAGGTATTCAAAAATGTTTATAGCAGTACTATTCACAATAGCACAAACCTGGAAGTGACATAAGCAGGTACCAATGGGAGGGTGGATAAATAAAACTGAAGAGTTACACAATGAAATATATAGCATTTGAAACAAGTGAATTGTAAAGCAATACAATATTAACTAATCTTAGCAATATAATAATGAAAAGAGTATTCCCAAAATATTACATACAACATACTATATTATAATCTTGAAATAACTAAAAAAAAATTTTCAGAAATTTTCATGGGTTCAATAAAACTATACAAAAACAAAAAGTGAGGAAATTATGAACATGAGATTCAAAGTCATAATTAACTTTAGTGGGGATAGGATATTTACTTTTGGGAAGATAAAAGATGGAACCATATGATTACCCATAGGGTATTGTCAAGACTCTAGATTTTATGTGTGGAGGTGGGTTCAAAGATAATTATACATTATTAAAAATAACTGATTAGCTAACCAAAGAAAAATAATGCATGAACCAATAAGAGGAGTATATAAAAAAAAATTAAAAAGAACCCAGTTCTGTGTGAGATCTAACTGAGAAAATGTCGAGATAGTTTTAGGATATGAATTTTTCAGCTCCTTTGGTGAGTTCTTCCTACTATAGCCAGCTTCTTTTTGGCTAAAATGATGAAGCAAAACACCATACAGTTTCCTTTGATGGCAGGTGAATAATTTACATCATTTTTTTTTTCAACAAAGAGATAAGAAAAGAAAAGAATTTAATAGCTTAATGATATTTCCTTCTAGAGCCTTTTCCAAAGTGTCACTTTTCCAAAGTGTTAATTTAATAACATTAATTTAATGTTATTAAATTAATTTCACCTATTATTTTAATGTTGCTACTAGAGCCTTTTCCAAAGTGTCAAAAATTGAATTGCTTCAATTTTTTTTGGAATTGAATCTATAGAGAGATTATAGCATAGAGATTTCCTTCAGGATAACTTGCCTATCGTGAAGGTTTAAAGTAGGACTATGAACTGAATAACTTTCTCATGGGACTGAAAATCCACAGATGTCTTGACCATTGCATGAGGCTTTGTTCTTCCAGGAAATGGGAACAATGATCTGGAGCCCCACTATCCAATACAGTCACAAACTACTTGTGCCTGTCAAGTACTAATCTGAATTAGGATGCACAGTGAATTTAAAATACAGAACTGCTTACACAGGCAATATGAACAAAAGAATGTAAACTACTTCATTAATAATTTTTATTAGAAATTGAATATTGAATGATAATATTTTAGGTATATTGGGTTAAACAATATGTTATTAAATTAATTTCACCTATTATTTTAATGTTGCTACTAGAAAATTTAAAATTTCATCTAAAGTTCACATTCTACTTTTACTGGACTTCGCTCATCTGGAAAGATCAACATCTTCTGGTTACTACTGAGCATTCTTTAACTATTAACTTCCTGCCCTGAGTAAGAAAACAAGAAAAATAGGATTTTACTTCCAAATTCTGAGTTGCCAAAGCAATTCTTTCATGTGTGAAACTGAAAATCTTTCCTAAAGGGCTATTTTTAGGGACAGAGAGACAATTTGCTGATTGAAACTGACCACTCCAGAAACAATATAGGGCCTTAATGGAACAAGCTAGGAGAAAATTCCTCACCCAACTTCTATGGTTTGGGAAAAAGATAATCCCTGATGTTGCTTCAATCTGATATGATGTAAAATGTCAAAAGATAATAGATGCATATACAGACCCAACAGAAACTTAAATTAAATGTATTCTAATCTAATAGTAAAAAGGATGACAGAGTAAGTAGCACATTAATAATGATATTAATAATACTAATACTAGCAGTAATAATGAAAACAACAAAAAAATACAAACCAAATCCATTGAATATTCTAAGCGCCTGAAAGTAGCTTGATAAATGAACTGGGCACTTTAAGTGACAAAAATAAATATGTTTTTCAGGAAGGAATTTCAAAAGATGAGTCTAACTCAAAATTTCCATCAGAAGTTCCTGGTGGAAGAATCTAGTTTAGAAAACTTAGGTATCAAGCCACCATGCACACACACTTAACTATACACAAATACTTGCAATTCTAGGTAAGATGGAAGCCTCCCAGTTAGAAAAAGTTGGAGCAAAAAAATAATCTCTCTTCAAGAGCCTCTGAAGAATCAGCTCTTCACATGCCCTCTGATTCAGCTTTCAGTGGTTTTCTTGCCTAAAAAATTGGTACATTATCTAGCCTGGCACTTATCATCTTCCATTTTACTTACTTCTTCAACATTTACTTTTTCCCATATCTTGACAAGAAACCCAACCTCTTGTCAATCTGGACCCAATACAAATGGACCTGACCTCCCTCCCCTTAGGATTGTTCAGGCACCTCTTCCCCACTCAGAGCAACACCCTGTCTCTTATAGCTAACCCTCAAATTGCTGCCCCAATGCACTACCCTTCCGAAAGTTTTACACATGCTATTATTATACACCTACTGTTTCCCTCCTTTGTAATCCTACATGAGTTAATTTGTGTTTCCTAATGACAATTAACATTTGTTTTTTATTATAATAATTTTATGATTTTCATTACAAATATTAAACTCATGGAGCTCTATTGGACAACCAAAGATCATTGCATTTTTTTTTTTTTTTTGTCTTTTTGCCATTTCTTGGGCCACTCTCGTGGCATATGGAGGTTCCCAGGCTAGGGATCCAATCGGAGCTGTAGCCACTGGCCTACACCAGAGCCACGGCAACGCCAGATCCTTAACCCACTGAGCAAGGCCAGGGATTGAACCGGCAACCTCATAGTTCCTAGTCGGATTTGTTAACCACTGCGCCATGATGGGAACTCCCATTGCATCTTGATATTAGAAATTGTGCGATAAATATTCATTGAATTAAGTATATTATTAATAGAATAGTCTAATAGAAAACAATGTGATTTCAAGCTTAGCTCATGCAAATGTCCATATCTTACTTATTTTAAAAATTACAGTTTTGGAAGTAGTTTCATACTTATACATACTCATCTAGCTTATTTATCTGTCCTGAATTGATTATAGTCATCAAAAATAATTTTCTTCAGAATTGGTGGTTTTTGCCTTGGAAACTACTCTTAATTTGTAATTGCTGAATTGCCATTAGAAAAATAATTTAGCAAATTATTTAAATATATTTCTTTTTTCTTCGTAGATGTCCCTCTACCTTTTCACCTAGTCCTCCTAGAAAAAAAAAAGAAATGTTTTAATTGTGTTCAAGCACTTTAAAACCATTTGAAAGAAAGGAAAAGCTTTTGTTGACTTTATTTCTCCTGTTTCCTGGCAAAATTTCAGACTTTCTTCATTAAACAATTCCCTGATACTAATTCTATCTTGTATATCCCTTTCTGTGGGTTACGTAATATTAAATCTTACCCTTCTCAAATATATTATACAATTTCAAATCTCTTTAACTTTCAAGTCAAAAGATATTTATGGTCCTTGGAGAAACTTGATCAAAGTGCAGTGTTTGTATATTCTCAAGACTCCCACTTAATGAAAGAGATTCTCTCACATCAAAGCTTCCCCACTTTGTTTTGAAGAAAACTGGATGACCAGCAGAGTTACCATCTTTAGTTTATAATTACTGTTTGCTCAATTCCATGCAGCAGGATCTCAGGCAATCACTAGCAGGACCTGGGTCTGCTGCAATGTAATTTCTCAGAGACTTTATTTCTACAGGGTTTCTCTTTGTACCAACTTTCCACCCCCTTTCCTTTTAAGATTTTTTTTCTTTTTTTTTTTCACAAATAATTTTTACATCCAGTGTTAAACAATACTGCATTTCATGCTTGCTTGCTGCTTCAGGTCTAGTAACCACATTTCTTATGAACCGTGTAATAGTAAAAGTCAGATTGGTTATTTGCTTTTTGATGTGAAATGGTTATTGCACATGACTGAGGTGCCACAAATTATTTTGCCTCTGATCATGTCACACATAATAAAACAAGTAACACTCAGTCTAGAACACAGATTGACTCACAAAGTTTACAGAGGGTTGTCTTTTTATGTGAAATTTACTGCTAATGTAGAAAATAAGAATTGAGGATTATTTGCCCCCCCAAAATCCACAATTAAAAAAAATTACAACCAATTTATATACACATATATACACCACACATTTTCACACATATACATATATCTAGCTTAACAGTGTTTATTTAAAAAATAGAGCTTTTAAAAATCTCAATACTTAGGGCAGATATATTGTAAATTATATATCAGTAGGACAGAATAAGATTATCAGGTAGTAACATATGTACGGAAACACAAATCAATGTTATTTTGTTGGTATAGGAAAAGGGAGAAAGTAAAAATAAGGCGAAAATAGATACACTCACACACACACACACACACAAGCAAAGCTACTGTTTTCTTATTTTCATTCCCTAACAGTGATGTCCATTCAAATGTTGCCTTTTTCTTTCCATGAAGATGATATGTTTTCTTTCTTTTTTCTGTTATTGAGGATAAAATATATACTGCTTCCATAATAAGAGAGTACTTTTTTTGCAAAACCTAAAAAGACAACTGGCATATTTTTAAGGTTTTTATAAAATTCAATTCTTTAAAAAGTTAAGAACACCTGATTATAAATACACTAAAATGTCTATGGTACAACCATCCAATAACCATCCAACCAAGCAGATATCTATATCTATATCTATATCTGGCATTGATATAGACATATATATCAATGTTATGGTAGTTTCTTTTCATGTAATTACCTCCTATTTACTCCATTGGTGAGGGAGGGATTTCCACTCTAGGGTCTAGGGATAATGAGAACACAGGGCACCTACCACTGAACAGAAAAGCTGACTGCAGTTGTTAGACACGTATATTCATCATCTAGGGGAAGAGATCACTGCACTCCACAGAGGACCACACAAGGGCCGCACTGTGCAGCAGAGTGAACAACCAAGGGCTGTGGGAAGCACGTTTCATAGTCTCAGGAGAGTGGTGAGTGTCCCAGATTCCTGCATAATTCCAGGGCTGGTGAAACCTGCCACTCATCGATAAGCAGGGTTTGGGCCTGGTCTCCTGATAAGAAGGATGGAGTGATGAGGGGACCTTACCTGCAGAAGCAGAGTGAGGGACAGAACTTGACTTAGGCCAGGTGAGGCCTTCCCAGTATCACCACATGTCAAAGCAGCACATAATATTATTGGATCTCAATGTCAGGCATTACATTATGCTCTTTTAATGTTACGATTGTTTAAAAAAAATGTACTGAAAAACTCCCTGTGTGCAGCACGTTAGGGATCCGCCTTTGTCACTGCAGTAGTTCAGACCACAGCTGTGCGCGAGTTTGATCCCTGGCCTGGGAACTTCTGCATGCCACAGACGTGGCCAAAACAAAAAAACAAACAAAAAAAATACTGAAACCAAAATCAGAGACAGTAGATGAAAAAGTATTATAATTACACTAGTGTGCGTATAAATCTCTGTGGGATATGAAAAGTAACAACAGACTGGGAAAACTACAGCAAAAGCAAATACTCTGTTATAGGAATTATTGATGTTTGGTTCAGTCAACAAGATTTTGCTTTCATCCCCCAATACTTTGGATTGTAATTTAATTGCAGTATTACTTTTCTAGGTATCCTTGTGGGAATATAGAGCTTATTATAATTCATCTGAGAAATATGCCTGTGTATTTTATGTCAAAGAAACTAGAATAAACAGAGCAAAATGCACCTGACAAGAAGTCTAACCCTTTTACATTAGACATACAATTATATGTGTGCCTTACCTGAGAAAGTCTCAAAGAGGAAATGCTTTGCTTTAGGAGTTGAAACATAGAATTGAAAGATCGTTTAGTCCCAAATTCCTTGTGTATGAATTCTCTGCACTAACTCACTGAAGTAATCCCAGACCCTTCCTGAACCCATTAGAGACAGGAAATGCTCTTCTCACGAGATAAACATATCATTTACAGACTTGCTATTGGCTGCATTTTGTTTTTAACTGAGTTAAATTGTCTCCAAAAAATATTAGAAGTCAGCGTTTTTTTCCACTAGCAGTGGCATATCTAATGTATTTGACACCCAAAGTGTATCATTTGTAATGCCCTTGTCTTTATAAAACAAAATTATATTTAACTGTAATAAAGAAGTGATAAAAATAATAATAGCCAGAAAAGAAATGCAGTCGTTGAAAAGTTTTTATTTAATTCAAATATGGAATTATATGAAAATTAAAATATTACAGCATTAAAAAGGGGTGTTAATCTAATATCTTTTAGTAACATTCATGTATGTTTTGATAAAAAGGAAATATTGGTATTTTTTCCAATATTGGTATTTATTCCAATTTTTTGACCAATATTGTATTGGTCTTTTGCATCAATGAAAGAAAGCCATAGAGCTTCTATTTTTAGCCTTGATGTTGGTCAGTTTGTCACTCTATAAAGTTGATCTTCAGGTTCTGTAGACAGTATGGACAGATTTGCCAAACTATTGTCACTCAGAGGGGTAAAATAATATTTTTATTAATTTTAAGTCTCTTTTTCATGAAGTCTTAGTTGAGCAAATACTTAGGAATAATTTTAAGTATAAGGATAATTTTGGCAGACATTTTTGGAAATCCAATTTCATGATCAATTCCAGAAATTAAAATACTGTCCATGCTTCTATTAAGGTATCAAGCTAGCAGCTTTCAAATGTCCAAAACTTTTAAAGTGAATGAAAACTCCAAATTGTCACATGGGGAGTTCCTGTCGTGGCTCAATGGTTAACAAATCTGACTAGGAACCATGAGGTTGCGGGTTTGATCCCTGGCCTTGCTCAGTGGGTTAGGGATCTGGCATTGCCATGAACTGTGGTGTAGGTCACAGACGTGGCTTAGATCATGCATTGCTGTGGCTCTGGCATAGGATAATGGCTACAGCTCCAATTAGAGCCCTGGCCTGGGAACCTCCATATGCTGCAGGAGCAGCCCTAGAAAAGACAAAAAAAAAAAAAAGTCGCATGGGATTACAGATCTAAGTAACTTAACTTTTGTTCCTCAGTTTTAAATTAGAGTGCTATCATTACTTATATAAAATTTCTCCTTATAAATAGCAAGAATGTGTGGTGGCATGGTAACTGGAGACATAATCTGCATGGGGTTTGATAGCCAATGATTCTGAACCCTTAAGAATTTATTTTCGAAAATAACATTTTTGCTGAGTCTGCAATTATCAGGAAGATGATAAAACTAGCAATTTTTAAAATTAACCTTGATATAGTATACAGTGTTTCTGAAATAATAATAAATAAGAAAAATAAGAAAATTTGAAACATGTATATCATCAAAACTCAGCAAAAATGGCAAGAATGGGTTAGAATTTATACTAACAAAATTTCTTTAGGGAAGACTATTTCATTACTGACATTGTTTGGACTTGCCAGGGTGTAATAATAACAAAACTTAAGGCCACCTTTTAGTTAACTTTACTATCATTTTTAAATCCTTCACCAACTATATAGCCTATTATTGCTTGGATCCAATGTTGACTGCTTCCACTCCTTTCTTTGAACACCTCTGATATCAAGTTCCTTTTGAGCAGACTAGTGATTTTCCTTGATGTATTAATTCTTTTTCTTTAACCATTCATTATATAATCAGATCCCAATTTTCATTCTAGTCCTATATGTCCCTTCCTTTTAAACCAGGTACTCAGTAATCAGATCAGTAATAATTTAAGCTGATGAATTATTTTTTCAGTTATAATCCAAAAGTTAAATTAGATGTGTTCTTTCAGCATGGAATGTTATATCTATTAAATGTCATGTGGTCCTCAATATTATCTGTCGTCACTGATATAAGCAATGCTAGCTACAGTTATTTTATGAACTGAAACCACCTCACAATATTCCTGATCAAGAAGGTATCACAGGGAAACAAAAGGAATCCATATATTTTTGCAGTTAACATTCAGCAAATCCATTTTCATATTTATTATGCCTAATTTCTCTGGTCTATTTCTCATGTAAACTGAGCTAATCAATATTTTATATTTCTTTTTTCTTTTTGAACTAATTTTGTGTCTACCTAATTGTGGATTTCCCATTGGCATCAGTAAGGTGAAATATGGTAGCTATAAGAGAGTATTAAAAATTAGTGTCTAATTGATTATAGGCTAATGTCGTGGCTTTATCTGCAAAAACATTTTAAATGAAATACTGTTTTGTAACTTAATCATAACATTTAGGTTGAAACTAGCAAAGAACATTCTAGAATATCAATAGACAGACCCCCTAGAGCTGGACAAAGTCTTAAATCAAAATTAACCAAATTTCCTGATTTTAGAGAAAAATTAAGATCCATAGATGTTAAGTGGTTTTGAAAGTCATCAGACCTAGCTTTCAGTCCTGAGCTTCACTATTTACTAAATGTGTAAATTGCAAAGGAGATAATTCCTTGCACTTTCATTTCCTCATCTGCAAATATTTAGAAAATAGCAATACTTACCTTGTGCAGTTGTGGTGAGGATTTAAGTAATACAGTGCTTGGCATTCAGATTTTCTATTGAGAAGCAGCATAAAACAGTGAAAGACTGAATGAATGGAGGGTTCATTGCACATAAATTCTAAAGCCAGAATGTTCAGGTTTGAATTTTGGTGCCACTGGTTAGTCTCTTATATTCCAGTTTTCTCATTTATAAAATGGGAAAATAATAGTACTTTATAGATTCATTATGAGGGGTAAATAAAAAACTAATATGTGGAAAAGTATCTAAAACAATAAACATTATTTGATTAATAGTTATATATATTTATGTGTATATATATATATATATATATATATGCATACATGTGTGTGTGATTTCCACCACTAATATAATTGTCTTAAATGTGACCTCCTTTAAAAATGCCTCATTCTTTTAATGGGTGGAGCACCAAACTTTTCTTATTTAAAGCTAGAAGAAATATTACTATTGAGTGTTTTCCTCTTATTGAGAGAACTGAATTCTGAGGTTCCTTGAGGCAAGTTAGATGGATATCATTTTTGAGGTCCACACAGGTCTGAATACATAGCTTAGGGGGAGGAGAGAGACAAAAAAATCTTTTTTTCTTTCTCCCTGTACCTGCTTTTCCTTTTAGACTTTTCTGAAGTAAATAACAATGGCAATTAAAACATAGTAGTGAGTTCTTTCTGTCTCTTTTAATAACCATTTAGAAATGTAGAAGCTGCCCATAAGTGCCCCCAGATTAGAAAGAGATCTTAGATTCTGAAAATACCTATGGCCCTCTAAAATGTCTTAACTATAGTCAAGAAGGATTTTCAGTTGTGGCTCAGTGGTAAGGAACCCGACTAGTATTCATGAAGATGCAGGTTTGATCCCTGGCCTTGCTCAGTGGGTTAAAGATCTGGCGTGGCCATGAGCTATGGTATAGACCACAGACAGGCTTGGATCTGGCAATGGTGTGACTGTGCCACAGGCCTGCAGCTGCAGCTCCAGCTCCAATTCAACTTCTAGCCTGGAAACTTTCATATGCTGCACATATGGCCCTTAAAAAGCAAAAAAAAAAAAAAAAAAAAGGGGGGGGGGTTCCCGTCATGGCACAGTGGTTAATGAATCCGACTAGGAACCATGAGGTTGCAGGTTCGATCCCTGGCCTTGCTCAGTGGGTTAAGGATCTGGCGTTGCCGTGAGCTGTGGTGTAGGTTGCAGACTCAGCTCGCATCTCATGTTGCTTGGCTCTGGCGTAAGCCAGTGGCTACAGCTCTGATTCGACCCCTAGCCTGGGAACCTCCATATGCCGCGGGAGCAGCCCAAGAAATGTCAAATAGACAAAAAATAAGAAATAAAAATAAAAAAATAAAAAAGCAAAAGTCTAGAAGAACCCCAGGCATAGGCAGGATGGAGCACATTGTAATAAAGACAATTAAAGGATGTCTTTAAGGCTCTGGAACAATGGTTCACTATCCCCGTGGGACATCTGACAAGGTCTGGAGACATTTTTGATTGTCTCCTGTGTCGGGTACTAATGGCATCAAGTGGGTAGAGACTGGTGATGCTGTTAAACAATGCACAGGGCAGTTCTCCCACAGCAAAGAAATATCTGATCCAAAATGTTGACCCTGCCGAGGCTAAGAAAGTACCCTGTGGAGGGGCAGCCTGAGTGTAACAGATTTCATTTCAAGTAATTTCTAGTTCAGTATAACTTTATTATATACATGAATGATGAATGTGCTTGCTTGTTTAAGTTGTGCCAGTATTTCTCATAATAGTCACTACTGCTGAGGAGACATATCCTGGGATATTAAAAATAGTCTGTTGGCAAAGGTATTATGACCTTTATGGTGTTATTTTTATCAGATCCTTATTGCCAGGAAATGTTCTTTCTGCTGGCTGTTACTCATAATTATGTACATTTTGTGTATGAAAATTATGCGTTTGTTTTTAAAATACTCTATTTGCTCTAAATTTGGAGATCAGCATTTCCTGTATTATAGCTGTAAGCAGGCAGTAAAATAATACTTATAAAATGAAATCCATATACAGGGTCTGTAAGGTAAGAAATTGCTGCTTTTGAGCAGAAGATGATTTTGCAAAGTCAGTGTTTTATATTGTAAAATATATAAAAAGAGAAGTCTATTTCATTATGATTATAAAAGCAATACATGTTTACAGCCAATGAAAAGAGTCTCATGATCTCCCACCCTCCCCTCCTTCCCACAAGGCATACTCCCTAAAGGTCACTACTTAGGTTATGTTTCCTCTGCTGCATTTTCATAAATCCACTGCCTATCCCCACTCCCTTGAATGGGAGCACTGACAGAAAATTCTATTATGTGCATACAATCAGCTTCTTATCATAATAGACTGCAAGAATAAAGCAGGTAGACTTCCCATCATCACATCACATTACAGCTCCCAAGGCAAAATAAAGATTTCTCAAAGGCCAGGTAACATGTGCCTTGGCCATCCTAAGAAAATCGGTGCAGTTTGTTGTCGTTGTTATTGTTGTTGTTGTTATTGCTGTTTCAAGAATAGGGCTTAGTCTGACATTAGCTTATAAGAAATATCTTGTTGTCCATGGCTTTGCCATCACAGGCCTGGGGAGAATAGTTGGATAGTAATGGAACTTCTCACTGGTCTCTCAGAATTCTTGAGAAAATTCATTGTCTTTTACTTTTCTCTAGTTTGTTCTTAGATGTGCAAGTTCCAAGCTTAAAGAGCCTCTACCTGAGAAAGTGAGCCCCATCTCTATCTCATTTTTTCTTACAAGGAGGATACTTCTTTTCTGATTTATATGTAAGTCAATTCTAGTTCTATTCCCTCTGAATACTTGGCCCAGTAGTAGACACATGTCAATGGGATTTTGGAAGAAGAAAGTAAAAAAGTGTATTTATCTTCTAATTTTGAACCAGACTTTTAAGTTAACATTTAAAGACATTTTCCAGCTTGCATCTGTTTGTCTACTCCCATTTTGCCTCCAAAATTATTCTAAAAAGTTTATGCATTATTTAAAATAATCTTCTTAGCCTATATCCTGCCATCTTATCTGGACAAGTTTAAAAAAAAACATGAAAAACAACTGTCCTTTTATAGATTTATAAAATACTGCTTTCTTATCACATTAGAATTATGAATAATGAGTGATTTAAAATAGATATTCTATATTATTCTCTTTAAGCTTTCAGTAATATCATCAAATTCACAATTTTTTAGTTTTGAACTACCATAAAACTTATAGTAAAGTCAAATGAAAAATAGTATGGAGATTCCCTCAGAGAGCCTATAAATCTGGGCTGTAGTTTCTTACTTTTACAATTTGATTAGTGAATCATGGAAAAACCTGATCTATTGATTCTAATAGACATTTCGTATATAATGTATAGGTGTTCCTCACATGTACATATGGAAAATGACATTAGATCTAACACACAATACAATTTATGTTGTTTTATGATCTGAAAAGAAACTCCATAGGAACATTAAAGTTATTTCACATGCATTTATAAAGGAAATCATCAAGGAAGAGGTCATTGTTCTTAACATCATCACTTACTAGTCAAAATAGATTAAACAAGTATTTGATTTAATTTTATAAGTTATATTTAGAAAAGCATTATTTTTATAGGGTCATATTTTACCGCTAAAGAATTACAGAGTAGAAATAAAAATGGAAGTCCTAAAACTTTTATTGAAAAAATTTTAATGTGTGAGGGGAAAATAAATTTTTTCTTCTTGTTTTCAATAACAAGCTTGTTCTAAAGAAAAGAATAATATAGGATACAAAATTGGGTTAAACATGCAATATAATTTGGGTCCTATGCTTTGGAAAGAAGTTACATCTTAGGAACAACAAAGTTGTTATGTTACGTGTTAGATTTCTAGGAAATTCAGCAAAGACGGTATTATTTCTAAACATCATCACCTATTGATCAAAATAGTGTAACCTTACATTATCCGCCTTTTTAGAGAACAATCTCAATAAGTTTAGTCATTTCTATAATTTGTAAAAGAGTTTTCACATCAGTGAAATAAATAAAAATTAGGTAGTGACTTGGTTATTCTGATTCAGTTGGTTAAATCAGATGAGACATGTCAGCAGAACTGTCAAAGATTGTTTCCTTCCTTAGAAATTTACAATATTGGTGCACATGAATATGTTCTGACAGGTGAAAGACATTTCATGACTAGCACTAACTACTGCCTGGAGAATTATCTTCTGTTGTCAAGTCCATATTCTTTGTCCTACAAATTTACTGTGATAATTAGTTTGCTGGGAATTTTAGAAATGTGTCTCAGTATTTGAATTTATACCCTCATATGTGTTTCATCATTCTTACTCAATAAAATTATTAGCAATTATATGATAATTGAGCATTTTATATGTGGATGATAATCAACTGATAGACCTAGTGATTAAAATAAAATGATATAAACTCCCCTAAACATATACACATACATTCATAATGACTTTTATGACACTTGGGAGAATTAATGGATTTTCAGGATAACTCAGTATTATCGACCGGTAACCATTAATCACATAGATTTGCTTCTATTTCACTATTATTATATATAACCTTTTCAATTGTATGTACATGTGTGAACAGACACCTATACATATGCATGTATTTTGTTTCAATATCTTTGTTTAATTGTGTCCCTGACCTACTTTATATTTGTTCCCTGAAGAGTATTATAATTTGAGGGAAGAAAATTGGGCTGGGATTTAGAAGATGCAATTCTGGTCTTTCCTCTATCACTTAAAGCCTTAAAGGTGTCTATATAGACTCCAAGATCCCTATCGCTTCTCATGTTTTTGTATAATATTATGTACAATTTCAATAAAACACAAACATCCCCTCTGAATTTTTTTAATTCTAAAAGAGCTATTAGATAAAACTCTTAATTTCTTTTCAGTTTTTTAAAAACTTTTTTTATTATAGTTGATTTACATTGTTCTTTCAATTTCTGCTATACAGCAAAATGACCTAGTCATATATCTATAAATACTTTTTTTTTTTTTTTTTGCAGTTTTAACCTACATTCTATTAAACTTTTAAACTCTTTCCAGGGATGTTTTCTTCTTTTCAAAAACCATATGCAATAACCACTTTTTGACAAAAATATATATCATGAATATAACATTATTGAGATTATATATAGACATAAAGTTATATCTTTAATGTCATATTTTCATAGTTTGGGCATTTTTATCATAGGCTTTATTTCTTTTTGTGCTCTCTTTTCCTATATAGACTATTTTATTTATTTTTGATTGATAATTTCTTATGATGGTACACTTAGCAGTGGCTTCACTTAAGGAGTTTATATGAGGATTCTGCTGTTGCTGAGAAAATTCACTTTGGCTATACTCAGAAATGGGGGTAATAATGTCAGGATGGTTTGAAGTCTTATTGGACCTATATGTGAGTTATGTTGTGATCAGAACCCTATTTATCTTCTGACCTTTTCTGTATCAGAGGAGCATTTCAAGTCCTGACAAACCAAGGTTAGCACAGTCATTCCCAATAACCGCCCAAAGAATGGAAATTTACCTTTTTACACAGTGCAGTTTATTCAATGAGCTATTAACTGAAGTGCACTTAAATGTACATGAATAAAACTGAAGTTAATAATAAAGAATCTGCAAGAAAATTTTCTTAAAGTTCAAGCATTTATTTTATCTTTGCAATATTTCTAGTTCGTAGTTTGTAGTTCTATACATTTTTGGGGATCTTCTAGACTGAACACACCTCAATAAGTGTTATTCTTTTTTAAAGTTACTCTCTCGTAGTAATGAGGAGCCCAGAGAGGTTTCTAGAATTTACTAAACCACTAAGTTACCATTTAGAATATATTAAACAGTAATAATAATAATAATAAAATAGGATTGGTAGGAACGAACATACAAATATAACAAGGTAAGATGCCCAAAGGGAATGAAACAATGCTTTAGAACATCCATAACAAGACTATGAAACACAAAGAAAATGAGTATTTTGTCAGTTATAATGAAACTTGAAACATAATTGCATTTAAAACTCAAGTTAATATAGTTTAGGATAATTCCATGATTGTTTGTAATGTGCTGCAACAATAATGAGCTAAATTATATCATTATACCTTGGAAGAATTGGTGATATTATTCAGCATCTAGTAAATTATACTAAGAGTGACCAACTCTTTCTGCACATATTGGAGTGTGACATTTTGCCTCACTTTCAAATGCTACCATTTAGGAAATTATCTGAATAACTCAGGTCTATAACTCTTGACTGATATATCAAATAATCGAGGGCAGTATACTGGCTGAAATGATCTCAGTTTTTGCTTTGCATCTATTCTTTTTCCTTTGTGCTACGGATAAGCATATGCTACAGCAAAAGAGGGAACACTCTCTTATGATTAGTATAAAATTCTTGTCTCATAACTACATCAAATATAACTTGTCAAAGTTGAGAATGAAAGGTAAGTACAAATTGCCTAGTATATGGGTCATTTTATTAATAGTAAATTAGAAAAAATTAGAATAATGTTTTCTACCAAAACTTGAAGTGAACCATGAAAAATATGAAAAAAGCAGAGTATAAATATCTTAAACCTCTTTTTGGACTTTACAAACTAATTATCAAATGAAGAGGGAATCTGTGTTATGGGAGAAATGGATATGCTATAAAATTCTGCATCATCTATAAATATGCGAAGGGTGGAGGAGAAAGAAGTTAAGAAATCAGAAAGAATTAAAACAAATACTTATGTCAGCAGTGTTAAAATACCTAATCTACTTGCAAAGTTTAAAACAATGAAATCCTCTGTATCCTTTAAAGTCAAATTCCAGTCACATGTCTTCCAAGCCTTTGGCTTATATTGCCATTCAAAAATAATCTTTCCTTCCCTTGTTCTGCCTTTGCAATTTGTCTGTACTTCTACTTTAATTCTTATCATAGCCTGTATTGGATTATTATCTCTTTATATCTAGTTTTATTTTCCAAACTCTACTGCAAGCTGCCAGAAGGTAAAATCCTTTTTACTCTTCACAATAACAGTTGGTTAAACAGGATTAATTGACTTGATGAGAATGTAGGCGTGATCTAGCCTGTACAACTGTCATTCCATTTCCTTCTAGAGTTGATTAAGCTGATCTGACAGCCTAGGCTGGACTCTATGTTGTACATGCTTAAATGAATAAACAAACTTTTCAGAGAAAAAGAAAGTATATAATTTAATAAGGTATATTTTATTTGAATAACTATGCCACAACCTATCATTAATGTGAATGTGAGGTATTTTGAATGTATACCCTGAAAGGTACCAAGAATGGTGGGTGTAACATGAAGACATGGCACAACCCAAAGCAATTCAAAAACAGGCTCATTTCTTATGTACATGTATGCACACATATATACATTCCATGTCAGATTCTTAAGTATATACAAATTATATATAACATCTGTGCATATACAAACATGGTTTCTAATACGTTTTATGTGTGTAATTCAAAATGCTACAATAGTATCCACTATGTAGATCAGTAATTGAGAGAGTATGATGGATTCCTAATATGGAATTAAAGTCTTATGTTAATCAATTGAAGCAACTTAACTTGTACTATGACTATTGTGAACCAAATCATAAGGGTTTTATTTAGATGTAATCGTATTTATTTTTTTATTACTCAAATGAATTTATCACATCTGTAGTTGTATAATGATCATCACAATCCAATTTCAACAGGATTTCCATCCCACAACCCAAGCACATCCACCTGCCCCCAAACTGTCTCCTCCATAAGTTTTTCAATGTCTGTGAGTCAGCATCTGTTCTGCAAAGAAGTTCAGTCTGTCCTTTTTTCAGATTCCACATGTCAGTGAAAGTGTTTGATGTTGGTGTCTCATTGTATGGCTGACTTCACTTAGCATGATAATTTCTAGGTCCATCCATGTTGCTAAAAATGCTGCTATTTCGTGCATTTTAATGGCTGAGTAATATTCCATTGTGTATATGTACCACATCTTTTTGATCCACTCCTCTGTTGATGGACATTTAGGTTGTTTCCATGTCTTGGCTATTGAAAAGAGTGCTGCAATGAATGGTTTTTTAGAATCCTGAATACAAGTAAGATCTTAGGCCTATTTCAAATGAAATGATATTTTTTAAATGTCTGCTATAATTAGTATCTGATTCATCGGTAATATGTACTTAAGTCATTTTAAAGAGCAATTTTCAAATCATACCATCAGAATTTTTAAAAATGGCACAAGCTTCATTCTTCAACCTTCTCTGTTTCGATTTTCTGGTCTTCTTACTTTTCTAGCTACTAACACACTGAACTAGTTAGTTCTAATTCCTAAGAAAGAATATGTGATTAGCCAAGCTAATTATCATGATCTTTGTTTGGATATATCCTTACGTACCAGAAAGCTTATAGACCCTGGGTAATACTCAGTGTTACTTGTCATTGGGCCAGCTATCCACAGTGGACGTATTACATGTGGCTTTTGAGGTGAATTATGAGGTACTGACCAGGGCCACTCCGTGGCTTTACTCAGTAGTAGAGGTGAAGCAGTTTCCCATAGAGGAACGACAGTGTGGCAGAAACCAAGATTGATCTGTCCAGTAAACTTATTTTCTTATGCACATATTCAAATGTGGCCAAACTATGCACATGCCAAACTGGAAAATCATCTTCGAATCTATAAAATCATCTTTGAATCTATAAAACATATGAAAATCTGAAAGCTAAGTACCCAGTGGAATTTAGGGAGAAAATAAGAAAAAAAGTTATTTTTCTTAATTGGCAATATTTCCTAGCATGTTTCTTTTTAGCCTTTCCAACAAGGCATAAGTAAAGCAATTGACACCTGGAATGTTTGGCAAATCCATTAACCGTGGCACACAGAGAGAGATGAATAGTTGGCAGACACATGCTGAAGTCTGGCATATCACCAAACCGAGAGATGTCTTGATGCCTGAGATATTATTGCTTTCCTTTTTACCTAAATTGGGCTTTGTATTTAATTGCATCTACATAAGAACAACAATGTTGTGTTTTAGGAAGCTGTGGAGATGTCGAATTCAGTATCAGCTGAAGCATTCTCCAATAAACAAATGTATTATGTTTTTGAGAAAGACTGTCCTCAATTGAAAAAGGTGTACCCCAGTTTCAGTGGGAAAGTAGATAAGCCATGACTACTTACTGTGAAGAGAAATTAAGCAACCAGAAGGATGTCATCCTCTCCTTAAATTGGCCAGGAATTAGCAGAGGAGATGGATTCTAGCAATAGATATAACAAGGAAAATAAGAATATACAAGTACATTCAAAGGCTCCGGAGGAGAAAATCTGGGCTAACCATTGGATTGTTGAGTTAAAGACCACAAAATTCTATTTTAATTTCAGCGTTCAGCTCACTGCTGCTGCTGTCACTGCAACTGGGACCACAACTGTCCCTCACACCAGAATGCTGGTGAAAAAAGTAGCTGCATAGCCCCTGCTGCCACAGAGTCCTGGAATCTCTGTGAGCTGGCTGCAGTAAGCTGGCCTGTCTCACTTTCATTTGTCAAGTTCTTGTGCAAGTAAATATAATCTGCATCCAGAACTTTATCCCTAAGGAGATTTGGAAGATGTGCTGGCTTAGAACGGGCATAGAGTGGAGATGAGGAAACACCATTTCTTTTCTCTTCTTTTTTTTTTTTTTTTTTTTTTGTCTTTTGTTTTTTTAGGGACACACCCGTGACATATGGATGGAGGTTCCCAGGCTAGAGGTCGAATCGGAGCTGTAGCTGCCAGCCTACGCCACAGTCACAGCAACTCGGGATCCGAGCCGCATCTTCGACCTACACCATAGCTCATAGCAACGCCGGATTCCTAACCCTCTGAGTGAGGCCAGGGATGGAACCCGCAACCTCATGGTTACTATTCAGGTTCATTAACCACTGAGTCACGACAGGAACTCACAGAAAACACCGTTTCTCACACACAGCATTTCATCCTCTAATACTTTAATTTTGCAGTTTACGTTTACATTTTTCTTCCAAATCTTATTTTCCCTTTCACATAACTATCCTTTCATATCGATTATCTATAAAACTGCAAAAATAAAACCCTTTGATTTCATAAAATATTTCATTTGAAAAGTAAGAGTAGGTGCCCGGCACAATCCTTCATTTACCTTTCTAGTACAAGAGTGCTAAATCTTTCTTTATAAAGCAGGAAAATAACAATTATTAAAAGGAACTTTAAAAGTTCCTGCCATGTAGCAGTGGATTAAGAATCCAACTGCAGAGGCTTAGGTTGCTGTGGAGGTGCAGGTTCAGTCCCTGGCCTGGCATAGTGGTTTTAATGCATCTGCTGTTGCTGCAGCTGAGGCATAGGTCGCAGATGTGACTCAGATTCAGCCCCTGGCCCAGAAACTCCCATATGCTGCAAGTTCAGCTGTAAAGGAAAAAAAAAAGAGAAACTTTAACACAGTCCCAAGTCAAATACATTTTAAATTTTAGTGATATTGTTATAACCTACTTGTCAAGATATAAGCATCTTAATCTCAGAGATGTTATTTTTACTCATGACAGCAAAATGTCTGATTGTGTTTAATATTAGGAAATATTGCTGGTAGAACCATCACATCAGAATTTATAGCAGTTATTGGAGATTCCTCGTGGTACAGCAAGTTAAGGATCCTGCATTGTCACTGCGGTGGCTCCAGGCATTTGTGGCATGTGTCTTGGTAAATCCACATGCCTCAGGGGCAGGAAAAGAAAAAAAAAGAATTTATAGTAGTGATAAATTTTAAAATGTAGGATTTTTTTTTTTACTCGCGAAACATAATGAAAAATTATTGAATCTTGCTGTGATTCTCAAAATGCTCATTGATGACTCTCCTTTCTTGTTTGATATGCATAATTACTATTTAATAAAAAGAATAGCTTTTCTTGTTCAACACTCTCAATTTTTATTTTATAAAAGAAATCCTTGGAGTTCCCGTCGTGGCTCAGTGGTTAACGAATCCAACTGGGGACCATGAGGTTGTGAGTTCAATCCCTGGCCTTGCTCAGTGGGTTAAGGATCCAGTGTTGCTGTGAGCTGTGGTGTAGTTTGCAGACGTGGCTCCAATCTGGTGTTGCTGTGGCTCTGGCGTAGGCCGGCAGCTACAGCTCCAATTGGACCCCTAGCCTAGGAACCTCCATATGCAGTCGGCGCAGCCCTAGAAAAAGACAAAAAGACAAAAAACAAACAAACAAACAAACAAACAAAAAAAAAAAACCTTAAGGCAGTGGCAGCAAAAGACTTGATTTTTTTCAGACAACAGATATACATGCTAAAATGATAACAGCCATTATATAATATTTTCTTTTTATTTACAACAAAATTATAAGATCCTCTGGGAAGCAATTGTTTCCGGATGACACCTACTAAGAATATACATATTAGTGTGTCTAGCTGCTTCCCCACTATAACTTCAGAGTTAGGTGACATAGACCCTATAGCATGTGAACTATGTGACCATTTAGAGAAAACATTTGTCAGTTCCTGTCGTAATTGGATTTTCAATAGGCCATTAAAGCACTCTAGCTGGTACATGGTCTTTCACCCCTTGGTGTACTTATTTTACCAGGTAATATGTCCTTCCACTGAGATGATGTTATGAGTTACTGACCACCTTTCGATATCAAGCTTTTCCTGTAAACACTGGATGGTAATGCTGGCCGAAGTACTATACGCAGGAAAAGAAAATTTCTATCTGGGGCTTATATTGCTGCTCTCTTCGAGGTAGAAGAAGTCTCATTCACGCGACTTACTGCTAAGGAACTATCTAGTCTTTTTGTGAAATGGTTCCACATTGGGCACAACATCAGTTTTTGGTATCAGCAGGTTAATTATTCTGAAGTGGCAATAGTTAGATTGGCCTTATTGGGAGAGGACCCATGTAGCTGGACCCATACATATCCTCCATTTCTACGGCCACTCTGTTCATGGACCCATTTTGCAAACTCTCAGTCGTTCTGAAACAGAGACTTCCTGACACTCACCTAAGTTACATTTCCCCTTTTGTTAAATGCCTCCTCTGCAGTGGATGCTTCCTGGTGGCACTCACTTGACACACTTCATGTCCGTTTATGAGGGTCTGTCTACACATGTCCGCCATCACCCTTGTCACCAATTTTGTTCCTTCCAGACACAGTCAGCCATGCATTTTGCCAGCCTCCATGAATCCACGTATATTGATACAAAACTAATAATTAAGTGGGCTTGAAACTCTCCTTACAGAGAGGATTCTCCTTCTCCACTGTCCTTACTTGTCAAATTGTAATCCACCAACTGGCTGCATCAGGATCAGGAAAGAGCTTCTTAGAACTTCAGAGTCGCAGTCTCCACACCAGTTCTGCTCCATCAGGATCTGCATTTTAACATGATCTTGAGTTGATTCTTCTATGAACATTAAAGTTTGAGAAACACTGAAATGGCCTACCTTCTATATTACAATGTGATCATATTATAAATTAGTAACATTAACAACACTCTGACTTTGGACTTTTCAGTTTCTTCTTGAGGTTTTCTCAAATACTTTAAGGCTGTTTAATTTGATATACTCAGATTTTGAATTATAGTTAACTCTTGTATTTTTTAAACATATTACTTTATAATGACTTTTTCTCCTAGGAACTTTTGTTTGTTGAAATCTGCTTTAACATAACTCTTTTCCAGCTTTCTTTTTGTAAATATTTTTCTAGTACTTTGAAAGCATTTATTTTTAACATTTCTACGTTCTCAACTAATTTTCAAACTTCCCATTTTTTAGGTGTGCCTCTCATAAATTATATACATCTGAAATTTTTATAGAATATTATATATCTGTTTAAAAGACATATTAAATCAATTTAAAATAGTATAAACAATTTAAATTTATTGTGATTATCAATACTTTTGTTAAAGTATATTATGTTAGTTTTAGGTGAACAGCACAGTGATTCAGTTAAATACATATATTTATATTTACTATACATTTATATATACATATATTCTTTTTTAGATTCTCTCTTATAGGTTATTATGAAATATTGAGTATAGTTCCCTGTGCTATACAATAGGTCCCTGTTGGTTATATCTTTTATATGTATTAGTCTGTATATGTTAATCCTAACATCCTTATATGTAAATATGAATATATTTTGCTACATTTCTGATATACTTTGTGCTTTTCTGCTTTTACAGTGTTCCCCTACTTATTACTTGCTTTGATATGTTATGTTGTTTTTTTTTTGAAAGCTCCTACTAGTTTGTAAAATATATACTCTGTGTATATTTTCCAGTGGTTAACTTTGAATTTTACTGGGCATTTCTTACAAAGTCTACCATAATTTAATATTCATATGCTTTCTTCACAAAGAGTAACAGGTCATAGATCTTTGACAGTAAATCCCAGTTGAAAATGTTATGTCTGTGCAGATTTTCATTGACTTGGTATTATTTTAACCTCACAGTTTGAACATTATTGTTTATTTTTTTGTTCAAAGTTTGTTACATTATTCTTTATCTACCCATATCTTTTTCACCATTTGTTTCTAACTATAGATATTCCTTGTGGGATCATTTTCCTTCATTTTAAAGTAGATGATTTACAGGTTTCTTTATTGAGGTTTGGTGGGTTATAAACTTTCTATTTTAGTATATGTAAAAAAAAGTTTTCAATTTGTAATTTTTCTTGAAAGTTTATTTTCCTGAGATACAAGCATCCAGGTAGATACATTCCCACAGAATTTTGAAGTTCTATATTTTACTTTTACTGGTTAGAAACCTTCCAGGAACATGAATATCATTTATTTTAGATAATGTGCCCTGTTTTTTCCTAGACTTCTTATCTTTGACTTTGACATTCTGCATTTCCTCTATGATGAGCTTAGATGTAGATTTCTTATGGATTATTATTCTTCAGATATATTGTGTTGCATTATCACTGGGGCCAAATTTTTGTTTTTATTTTTGGAAAATTTTCAGGCATTATCTTTGTAAGTATTATCTATTTGATGTTCCCTCTCTTTTCTCCTTTGTAGTGAATGAGTCCATCCTTCCAATGTAGTTTTATTAAGAGGCATGATGTATGCGAATATAACTTCATTGAAATAAATCTACTCCTTCATCATCTTAAAATTAGTCTTAAAACTAAAGGGTTCCCATCATAATTTAATTGTGTACAGTTGGCCCTTTAACAACATGTTGAACTTCAGGAGGTCCACTTAGACATGGATTTTTTTTTTTCAATAAGTACTGTGGTACTATGTGATCCGCCATTGGTTGGATCTGCCATTGGCTGAGTTCAGAGATGTGAAAACATGGTTAAAAAGGAAACATATAGGGAGAGCTGACTATAAGTTACTTGAATTTTCCACTGCACAAAGGGTTGGCATTTCTAACTCACATATTGTTTAAGGACCAGTTGTACAATGATACAAACAAAAGTAAAGTAGTTTAAGATCAATTTCTTCAGTGGTTCTTGATAGTCAACCCCCTGCAAGTTTTCTGTGAAGAAAATTATTGAAATAATATTCTTTGGTTAATCACTTAGATGCTAGAGAGTGAATAATGATATTTAAGGATTAACTTGTCTCTATAAAAGTTTGTTTCACATTCTTAGAGGCAAGTCTCTTTAAGTGTTCAATTTCTATTAACCTCCTTTGGAAAACTTAATAGATTTTTACTATTTCCTTAAAATTAACCTCTGTGAACTTGGATTAATATATGTAGTGGGTTTTCTTTTCTTGTGCCTATTCACTTTTTCCTCTGTTTTTCTCTTGATTTTTGAAATCCTCAAAAAAAAAAAAAGTAATTTCTTCTGCAGTATTTTCTGTTGATACTGAAAATTTGGCCAGAAACAATTATGCTTTAAACATTCAAGACTATGTGTCTGTTTTCAATATGAACTGAAACGTTAGGGAAAACATTTTAGACTTACACAGCCTTAAATGGTGTTGCCTGCCAGGAACTGCAAGCAGCTGCAAAACTCACTAATGAAAACTGGGACTACTCTTAACAGAAACGGCTATCAAATATCTTTACAAACAGAAAATAGAGGTGAGCATAATTAAAAAACTATATATTGAAATAATGCATATTTTTGTGACTTTCTCTCATCCTTTCCATCTACACTGACATAGAGAAAGTTAATTTTGCAAACTTGAATTTGACGGCGGCAGAGATTAGTCACCTCTTACTCATGTCACTCACACTCAAGTCCATTCCAGTATAGAACTGGCAAGAGACTGAAAGAGATTTTAAAGTCAAGCTATCCAAAGCTGAGAAGGCAATTTTTTCTTGGGATTACATAGAACTGATCAAAGGGAGGGAATTATACGACACTGCAGTACATTATAGGCCTGTGCATTTGAGGGTAAGAAAGGGTTTGCGGTGAACATTTATTTGGTCTCCCACCCGTCTGTACATAACTCCACTTTTGTGACTAGAAAAATGTGTTAACAAAGAACAATAATAATATCTTATCTTTTGGAAGAATTGTGTATATTCATCATAGTGGAGTCTACAGGGCAAGGGTCAGAGTGAATGTAATAAAAATATAAAGGAGATGATAACCCATATTTCTCCTAGTTATTGCCTTTCCATAATGATCTGTTGGTACAACTGCCTTACCTAATTGCTGAATGCTAACAAGCAGTAAATTTGAGACCACTTTTATTTAAGATTCTGGGGATTCTTCACAATTATTATCTCATGATACTTTAGCACAGTGGAGTATAGAAATGGCTTGAAAGATAATTTGTGGTTTTCCAGCCTCCCACATGGAAAACATGAAAGCCAAATAATGTAGGAAACATTGTACAAGCTAGGTAGTATAGTAAAATTGAGAAGGCGGTTAAGTTGTAAGACTTAATCCAAAATTAAATGAAGTAGCTCCAAGAAATGACTTATGTCCAGCAATTTTGTTTAAAATCCACTTTCCTAATCAAATTTTTTAATTACCCCAACCAGATTTCTTCTTGCTGCTATCACTATGACCTGTATTCATGGCTTCTCACACTCAGTGGTCATTCAGATCTCCAGAGGATCTTGTTAAAATGCAAATTCTAATTCAGTCTCTCTGCTTTGGAACCTGTGATTGTACATTTTGTAGTAAGTTCCCAGATGATTCTTACACTGCTGGCATTTCCATACTTTTGATAAAAGCATCTCCAGATCCTTGAATGATTTCACAAGGAGACTGACAAGGAAAATATTAGGAAATTAGGTAACAGAGTTTGTGTTCATTTGCAAGTTCAAACATGATTTTTTTGGTTCAAGAAAATCAGTTTCTTTGAATTTCTTAAAAAGAGGTTAATTCACGTTTTTTATATATTCTTCATTGGATGAAAAATGCCTCCTCAAATCAGATAAAAACATTCAGTTATGTTTATTGTCTGTGTGTCCAAGTTTAGAAATAAGCTGTAAATATTTGTATCTCTATTTTAAAAGAATACTCTGTTAGAACATTTACATGGCTCTGGATCTGAGGGTGTTTCTGGAGAAGGGATGGTTATAAGATATCTTCCTAAAACCAAGAACCCACAAAAGGCATTTCTTTGCTATTTAATGACAGTTTTAAAAGTAGATAATCCTTAAGAGTGACAGTTTGAGACTTTCCTGACATGAAATACTATGAAAATAGAAACATAGTATTTTGTTAATACTTGCCTTCTTACTTAGAATCTCCTTCCATGGAGAAATTATTTATATATTATATATATTTTTTCCTTACCATAGAAATAGTGCCTTTAGCAAATTTTTATAGATTCCATTGATAGTCTTTAAAATGAAAATAAAGTTGCAGTTGTCATATTTACCTGAAAACTGCGGCGTTCCTTCATTTTCCCTGGGTAGACCATCCAGTGTAACTCTAGCCTCCTGGGGAGTAGGTTTTCATTTCTTTCCCATTTCCTGCCAGGCCATAGTTATGTGCCCTTCTTTGCACCTGAAGCACTATAACTAGGCAGTAAGCATTGTTGTTTCTAAAGTTACTTGCACCAAATTAGTGAGATTTTATAAATATTTATTGGAATTTTTTTTTTTTTTAGAAATTTCTGCAGTGGTAAGATTTATTTGTGTTGCCAGGAGGAAGATAATCAGTTGAATTTTATTCATTTTATTCATAGTCATTTTTAAAATTAAAGTATCCACTGGTTAGTTGAACACTCAAGATAGCATACTAAGTGTGGGATTTAAGCTGATGATGTTGAACTGTTCTATGAGGGCTGTGGGAAGAGGTGCAAGGTCAAGGGGCGGGCCCTGAGCCCATGGCCCACAGTGAGAAGACTAGATGGCAAAGATGAGGAAAACAGGAAACCTACTGGTACATCCACATCTCTATTTTCCAAGTCTCTATTTCACTTAAGTTGATGAAATGTTAATCTTTGGGTCAAGTGATACATTTCAAATGCAAGTACTACTTATTAGAATTTTTAAAAGACATGTGCCTATAATATGATTCAAATTTTGGCAAATACTATCTTAAAGGTATATACCTTATTTTTTAGCAATAATTATTTAAATTAGCTATTTTTTATTAAAGTATAGATGATTTACAATGGTGTGCCAATTTCTGCTGTACAGCAAAGTGGCCAAGGCATACATATATACCTATTCTTTTTCTCATATTATCTTCCATCATGGTCTATCCCAAGAGACTGGATATAGTTCCCTGTACCACACAGTAGGACCTCATTGCTTATTCATTCTAAATGTAGCATCTCCTAACCTCAAACTGTTGATAATAGTTTTCTTTATATTTTATTTTATTTTTTTCTTTATATTTTAGTGTTTATAGTTAATTAATATACAATAATAATTTGTTTTAAGAATAGAGGGTTAAAATCTTGGAAATGCTGTACAGAAGAAAAAAATTGTATTGGGGAAATAACAATAAAAAAAGATAAAAAACTTGGAAATGAAAAAAAAAATTCAAATGTATTAATATTTATTAATCTTTTTTGAATGCCCATATTTAATTATAAAAAAATTTCTAAGTAATTAAATTATCCTATTCTGACTGCTGTAAAATAGCCAAAGACTGATTCTGTAAAAATTATTCAAGGATTAATCAGTCAATTTTATATAGCAAATGTCCTCCAAAATATTATATTTTTAATCAGAAATATTAATAATTTCATTAAATTATAATAGAGAACTAATCAGAGTTATATTTTCATAGATCAGGTAGCTATTAATAAGTGAATGTAGCAAGATAATTATATTAGAATGTTAAAATATTATGTAAGTAATAAAAATACAAATGGTACTAAAATATGGAATTCTATCTTATTTTCTAAAATCATTGTTTTATTTTTTTCTTTCACACCCATTCCTAAAATTTCCTATAGAATTTCTAGCTCTGTCCAGGCATAAATATATTATTCTAGGAGAGAGAAGAACAATCAAACACTTCCTTTAGACTGAGTGCTAAAACTTTGTGGTGTCACCCCAGTGCTGCTAGCATGGAAAATGCTTTCCTGGCATCATTTTCAGGAGGTAGACTGTGCCACACCAATGTAAATTATAAACTGTTCATAGATATGAGGTTGTTGGTATGATTTTTGATAAATTAAATGTAGATTCTTTCCTTTTATGCCATAGTCTTATGTGCAATTTTTTCTTGTTTGTTTTTCTTGCAAAGCACCGTTCTCTAAGTCTTATATTCAATTCTAATGGTACCTCTAGTTCCACCAAGACTGATTCATCAATAACTCAAATATCCAAACTCATCTTTTCTCATTCTACTTTCATCCTGGATTTCAACATTAACTTTAGGCAAAATAAGTTATTTTTGGAAAAAGAAGAATATAATTATCATTTAAAGATTAGCAAATAAAATGAATGATCTCTTGCATAATAAATACATTTGGAGGAAATTCAGAAACAGCATTGTGTCCTTGTAAATTATGTATTTTGTAAATGATGCCTTCAAAAATATTTCTCTGTTGTATTTTTTTTTTTGTCTAACTTGAAAAAAAAAGGCTAATGTTAAGAATTTCAAGCTAAGTTAAGGCAAAAGTCAATTATATAATAGGATAATAGAGAAGGGATAATAGGGAAGGAATTTTGTGGGAATGGTTGGTTTTAATTACCTCAAAATACAATGTGATGATCAGTGCTTTGTTTTATTTTGTTTTTTAGGGACACACCTTCAGCATATGAAAGTTCTCAGGCTAGGGGTCAAATCCGAGCTGCACATGCTGGCCTACACTGTAGCCATAGCAACACCAGATCCAAGCAACATCTGCAACCTACACCACAGCTCATGGCAATGACAGATCCTTAGCCCACTAAGTGAGGCCAGGGATCAAACCTGCATCTTCATGGCTACTAATCATGTTTGTAACCCACTGAGCCATAGTAGGAACTCCAGTGCTATTTTTAGATTAAAATTTATTTTAATGATCAAGAAAATCAATTATTTTTACCAAATGATAACTACTTGTGTCAAGTTTGAGAAAGATAGACTATTTAAACTTCAAGACATTCTGAATTTTATTTGTAATCTCCAGTGATCAAACTTATTCCTGTAAAAAATACAAATATTTCTCATCTGTTCCTTACCCTTTTATTCTAAAGAGCACCAAAGAGTTCCCTTTTTGGCTCAGTGAGTTAAAGACCTGACATTGTCTCTGAGGAGGCAGATTTGACCCCTGGCCTTGCTCAGTGGTTTAAGGATCCAGTGTTTGGTGTATGTTTGAAGCTACGGTGTAGTATGAAGATGCAGCTCAGATCCAATGTTGCTATGGTTGAGATGTAGGCCTCAGCTCCAGCCCTGATTCAACCCTTGCCTGGCCCAGGAACTTCCATATGCCACAGGTACAGCTGTGAAAAGGAAAATTAATAAATAAATAGCAGCAGATATTCAGGTCTGCCATACTTAATTTCTCAGTATCCTAGTCAGTAATTTCATTTCATTAAACTTTATTGTAGTTTTCTCTTTTTTCTCATAAAAATTATGAATAATCTACTTTCTCACTGTCGTATTATCCCAATCTCAAGCATGAACATTTATTTTATGTTTCCCAACTCCCACTCCCATTAAGTTACATTTTTTTTTTTTTTTGGTCTTTTTGTCTTTTTAAGGCTGCACCCATGGCATATGGAGGTTCCCAGGCTTGGGGTCTAATTGGAGCTGTAGCCGCTGGCCTAGGCCACAACCACAGCAACACAGGATCCAAGCCACGTCTGTGACCTATACCACAGCTCATGGCAATGCCAGATTCTTAACCCCCTGAACAAGGCCAGGGATCGAACCCGCAACCTCACGGTTCCTAGTTGGATCCATTTCCGCTGCACCCCAATGGGAACTCCTAAACTGCTTTTATTGAAGTCACCATATTGTTCCTTTTTTGTTCAAGCTCAGTGGCTCTTTTTTAATGCTTTACAGTCATTTCCCCTATCTTTCAGTCTCTGAATCATATTCTTGTTAGTGCACCTTTTGCCTGATACCTGTCATGTAATTCAGGTACAACTGTATCTGGATATTAGGTACACAGTTGATGTGTGTTGACTTTTGAAACTCATCTTCATTCTTCCAGCCATTCATTATGTGTTTAAAGATTACTGCATCCCATTTCAGACAGTTTGGTGGATGCAAAGTCATATCAAATATGCTTCCCGTTCTCAAGCTATTACAGTTTAGTTAGGAAAGTGCAAAACTATGTATAAAAACAAAAACACAAGGCAGCAAATAAACTCTACATGAAGGGGTCAATTTTGTGGTACCAAAATGTTTTTCTCCATTTTCTTATATTGAGTAATTCTTTAGAGGCGGTTTGCTGGCCTTTTCCAGTTTAGTAAAAATATGTTCACTCCATACATTTTTCCTATTATTAAATTTTTCCATGGAGTCTTGTAAAAAAGGTCCTAACAGAAATATCCAGGTAAGTTCAGCTTACAGAACAGCAGTTCCCTGAAGCTATGAAAGGATTAGCATGGTTCCTGTGACTATGGACCTTTGCCACCAAATACTGTTTGTGATCAAGGCATCTGTGTGCTTGAACTGAGGCCATTAATTCTCCAAAATGTTATTACAGCTTCTTGAATGACATAGGACCAGCTTTCTTAGTGCTATTTAAAAAATAATTTCCTTAGGTGATCTAGGGTGGGGCACACCAACAGTTGCTGGAGCTATAAGTCTATTGTAGTAGCCTATTTTTATTCTATAAAAGGACAGAAGACTTTCAGCTCTCTCTTAGAAATATTAATCCCAAGGAGCGTTCTCCTCCAGCATCATTTTTCTCCTATGAAGCAATACTTTTCCACAAAATAAAAAAAAAATAGGATTTCAGAATTGGAACTCACCAGGAAGATAATCTAATTGGAATATGTACTAATGCAAAATAAAAATAAGGATGTAAAATAAGATATCTGAAAATATGACTGTTAAAAATATCAGAGAAAAGATTGTTTTATAAGCAGAACAGGCTGAGTTGAAGAGCAGGAGAGGGAAGATCACGCAGAATCCTGGCAACAAGCAGAAGGAGCTTTTGAACCAAAGCACACATGCATTGGATTGTAAATCTGAGGAAACACTTCCAAACAGTGTTCCAGGCACTAGACTTAGAGGATGATCATAGGTGCCAAAAAGCTTGTGTGGGGTGTGTGTGTGTGTGTGTGTGTGTGTGTGTGCAGGGAAGGGTGGCCAAATAATTCTGGCATTTCTGGGTTAAAATTTTTTGAGTGCCATTTTCTACCAGGACTTCTCAGAGACTTAAATATACTTGCCTAGAAATGTAAAGAAGTAAATATATTGTATACAGATCAACACTTTTTTTTTTTTTTCCTCTAAAGCAAAGTTTAAAATCTACTGCAGGGCAAAACAAAGCTAGAGAGAAGTTTCATTCATGACACAGAACTACATTTTTTAAAAGATATTTTCCCAGGTGCTTCTCACAAAGACCAGCAGACTAGTTGGCCCTAATTCCTGTCTTCTCTCCCAGACTCTACAAGTCTCTGACTTGAATCCACTGGCTGCTGCTGGCACTAATTTTTCTTACCCTTCTTTCCTACCGTTTCCAGTCTTTTCTAGGGGGTAGGCACTGACTTTCAACTATGAAAGCCATCAGATATCTTCTGGATAATTCCATTGCTCCCAATCCCATTGTTTCACGCCTCACAAGATTTCATAATTTTTTTAAAAAAGTAAAAGCTGACTTCTTTTTAGCCAATTCGAAAGATAAGAATTTAATTCATTTATTTATTAATTTAAATTTTATATCTCTATTTTATAGTTATATATATATATAACATTCATAATCAGGGCCTGATGAGTGCTAAGAATCAATAAATAACAACTGTTACTACTATTAATGAGAGAAGCACAGCATAGAGGGTGGAGAGGCTGCATCAGTTCATTTTGGGAAGAAGCCCAGAAGGTAATATTCTGAGCATGGAAATCTGAATTAAACAGTCCCTTAAAACACAATCTTTTATCACTGAAAATGTATATACCATACATTTAAGTAAAGAAAATTAAACATAATAATAAGTAAAGAGAATTATATAATTAATCCAATGTGCTCATCATCCAGATTCAATAATTATCAAATATAACCAATCTTGTTTGAGTTATAGCAAATTTTAAATGGGTCTTGGGGATTACATCTTTTCATCCGTAAGTACTTCAATATGCATCTCTAAAAGATATGAATACTTATACAAAAGCACAAATGTTTTGTCTCAATGATTATTTGTTATTCTTTAATACTATTAAATATCCTGCACGTGTTCTAATTTCCCCCAACATTTCGTGAATATTTTTTAGCAGATTTTGTTTTTATTATCATTACCATTTGAATTAAAGTATAACACAGCAAGTTGCACATTTCTTAAATATACAGATTGATGAATTTTATACAGTAATTTAACTGTCCAAACACCATCCAAATCAAGACATAAATATTTCCAGTTTCTGAGCAGGCTTCTTATGCTTCTTTTCCATTAATGTACCCCAAAATTAGCCATTTGTCTCATCTCTGTCATAGTATTTTGTGGGGTTATAGCCAGCATCCTTTAATAACTATAAATTGAGTATAACTTTCAAAAATTGTGAATCACCACATTAAAGCACCTGAGACACATACAGTATTGTCCATCAACTATACCTCAACAATAAAAATAATTTTTTAAAGATAGAACACACAAACTACAGGCTCTATGCCTGCTCCCAAAGCAGCAGATCCTGTAGCCCAAACCCTGGGATAAATTACCAATTTCTTAGATCATCTTGATCTCATCTTCTACCATACATGGCCACAAATCATTCTCTGAGGAGCTTTCTGTGAATTTCCTGCATCTTCCAAACACATATGCTCCCTAACCTCCCATCTCGTGTCTTAAATATTAGGATTTGTGGTAGAGGCCCCAGAACCTTCATATTTGACTCTTTGCAACGCTATTAAAGGAGAATTTTCACAGCCCCAATGCATGATACTTAGGGGCAAAAATGAGTGACTGTAGCTTCTTAGATGCATCCAAGGTATATTCCTTCCTAGTCAACTCTCCTTTTCCCACGAGCATGTGTGGTCCTTCACTGAGGAACAGCTGAAGAGATTCCACTCCATTTTTTAAGCCTAAAGCACTTTCCATACAGTGGACTCTCTCCTCTTACCTGTAGTGGGTAGTCTTATTATTTTCCCTAATGGACCAGCTGTTTTTGCAGAAAATGTGTATGTGTGTATATGTGTACTCTCTTGGAAGAGAGACTTAGACTTACTTGAAGGACTGAGGGGAAAATATTCACTATTTGGCCCAGCAGCCCAGGGATCCTGAGCTTCCAAAGCACTAGCCTTTGAACCACAACACACATAGGACTCCCCATATACTGACCACATAACCCTATGTTAATCGTCAAACCTAGAAAAGACTCTACTGTTTACTAATGATCTGACAGTTCCATCAGTTAGCTGAAAATACTTTTCCGAACTTAATTGAAATTCACTGACAAATGCCACTGTTAAGGGCTGAATTGTCTTCCCTCAAATCCATATGTTAAAGTCATAGCCTCCAGTACCTCAGAATGTGACTGTATTTGGAAATAGGGCCTTTAAAGAGGAAATTAAGTTAAAATTAAGTCATTAGGGTGGGCCCTAGCTCAGTGTAACTAATGCCCTCATAAGAAGAGGAAATTTGGACGTAGAAATGGAAGGATGACCATGTGAAAACACAGGGAGAAGGCCACCTAAAGCTGAGACCTCAAAAAAGGCCAAACCTGCTGACATCTTGATCTCGGACTTGCAGCTTCCAGAATTGTGGGGGAAAAAAGGTCTCTGGTACTTTGTTATGCAAAACTCTGTCATAGTTTTGCAAATTTCTGAACTTCATGTAAAAACATTAAACATACATTTAGTATAGGACTAGGACTTTTTCTAAGTATGTACCAAAGAGAAATGAAAGCGCATGTTCGTATAAAGAATTGTACCCAGATGTCTTTGGAGATTTAATCTGTGATAATCTCAAACTAGAAAAAAAATCCATTGATAGATGAAGCGGATTAACAAATTTTAAGTGATGCAATAAATTACTCTTCAGCAAGAAGAGGAACAAATATTGAATCATGGAACAACTAAGATTTATCTCAAAAAAATATACAGAATGAAAGAGCCAGTACAAAAAAAAAAGTATATACTGTATATTTTTGTTTATGTAAAGTTCTAGAAATGAAAACATCTACACTGATATAAAGAAGATCAATGATTGTCCGGGCATTGGTGAATGAGCAAGAAGAAAGGTTTACACAGGGGCAAGAGCGAATTTTGGGGACAACAGATATGCTCATTATCTCAATTGTGGTAATAGTTTCATGGGCACAGGCATACATATGTAAAAACATCAAACTGCACACTTAAGTAAATATCATTTATTATATATAAAATATTCCTCAATAGAGCTATCCTCAAAATAAAAAGGGACTAATAGTTGAGGTGACCCTTTCTTTTTCCTGCCTGAAATTAATTTGGAATACATGAAGCTGTACTAGCTACCTTTACCATGAGTAAAATATAAATAATATTAAAAAATAGATGTCATGGATGTACATTGACATTTGTAGAGAAATACTAAAAGAATTGTGTAACAATATATAACCAAAATGCAACATACAATTCAAAAAAATTATTAATATAAAAATCATGAAAAAAAGCAATAAAGAATACATGGGATAAATAGCAATATATTCAATAAACACAAATATATTAGGAATTGTGCCATATATAAATTGACTAAAATACTATTAAAAGGCCACATTTGTCTAACTGGTTAAAGATAACAAAACCAAATTAAGTGTTTACTAGCGATACACTTGGTGTAGAAAGATACAGAGAGTATCAAAAGGATGAAAAAATATATACTATGCATACACAAACCAAAAGATAGCTATTACATGTTTATTAACATCAGACAAAGAAGACTTAAGGGGTACTGATAGAGAAAAAGACATTTCAAAATGATAAAGGTACCAAGTCTACAGAAAGATATAAAAATCCAAAATAAATGTCTATACAATAATAGAGCTTTGAAATATAAAAAGTAAATATGACAGATTTAAAGGAGAATTAGAAGCATCCAAAATCTTATTTGAAGACCTTAACAACTTGTAGAACATTTGAACAGCTATTAATCAATTTGACCTCATTGACCTCCAAAAAAAACACTTCAGTCAACAACTGAAATAAACACCCACCCACTCATTTCAAGTACTTCCTTTATTTCTTCAACGGTAATTGATCTTTGTAGCCCATCTTCTCCTCTCTCTCCTGCTCCCAACACCTCCCCAGCCCTTTGGTAGAGAGAGAAAATTATCTTCATTTTCTTTTTTTTTTTTTAATTAATTTGTATCATTATACAAAATAAGTCTCTTAATTATGTTACACTTTCATCTACTTTGATGATAAATTTACCCTTGTTATTTCTTTTTTCCTTGTGCTTTGTTCCCCACCCAAGTTTAAATTCCCTCACTAGCACCACTTTTAATTGTCAGCTAGCTGTTTTTCAAGTATTATTTTTACATTTTTTTCTAAATAAACATGATTAGGACTTATTTATTTATTTTTTCTCATAAATTTAATTTGGCTTGTATGAAAAGTATTGCCAAATTACCATCACATTAACATTAATAAATGTTATATCTTCATTTTTAATTTTAATCTATGGCCTTAGAGTTCTTTTGTGTTCTTCTTTTAATGTTTTTTTGGTCTAAATTCTAACCTGTCAGGTATCAACCTGATTTCTTGTTATTTGCATTTGCCTGGTGTAATATTGCTCATTTATTACTTTTTACCCATTCAGAATATTTGTTTCAGGTCTGTATCAAGAATGTAGTATAGGGTATTAAATTTTGCTTTACACAATTGGAATTTTTTTCTATCAATAGGTAATTTAAGCTATTACCCAACTGTCAGTGTGAATAATAACTTTGGTCTCTGTTCATTTGTGTTATGTTATAAATACCCACATTGATCTTCATCACATAGCTGGTTTTTATATGTTCTCTTTTTTTTCTGTTTATCAGTACACCTTTTGGTATTTACAAGGTTTGAATTTTTTAAATGGTTATAGAATTGGTTGCATTTTCACTACACTGCAATGCTGTATTTAAAAAAAATCACCCCCAAATCAATGTTTTAAACAATAAACATCAGCTTAATTCATGAGTGTGTGGGTCAGTGACTTTGCTTGGGTGGTTCCTCTGGTTTAAGCTGGATTTGCTTGCACATCTAGGGCTACGCTGGCTGTTGGCTGGAACAGTTTAACTCTGTTCCCCTATATCTTCCATTCCTCCAACAGGCAAGACCAGACTTCTTATGGCAAAGGCAGAGTTGCAAGAGCATAAGAAGCAACAGGCAAATACTTTTTCAAATCTTTGTTTGACTTATATTTGTTAACTTCTTGTAGTCCAAAGGAAATAATATGATAAAGCCTAGAGACTTAGTAGAGGGCAAATGAGAGGAATGAAGAATAGGAGGTCATTTTTGCAATCTAACACAGTTAAAATTATTCAGATACTTTTATATAATACCTTTAGGCATCCCCTTCAAATGTGTATAGGGGTAATGACTTTTTTTTTTTTTTTCATTTTCTATGATAGTGAAATTAGCTAGTAACTTTTTTCGCTCCTGTACTCTTTCCTCTCTTAGAATCTAATTTAAAATGATGTCATTTTTGTTTTAATTTAATTCCCATAAGGCAATAAGTGAGATCTAGAATTAGACTAACTGAGTTATACTCATTTGGAAAGAAACATCGGGTATAGGGAAAACATTGATTGCTTCCAAGAGTAAAAATATATAAAGATATCCAATCAACATTGGCACATGTCTTTTTGTTCCCAGAATAGTCAAAAGCTTGAATTAAAGGTTTAAGGAGGCTTGGAGTTTTGGAATTGAGTGAGGGGCAGGAGAGAAGAAGACAGATGTTATGAAAGAATTGTAGAAGGAGGGTCATGATGGACAGGGAAAGATGGAAGGAAGTCTTTACCACATCAGCAAATTTTTGGAAAAGGTAAATTTAAAGATTAAGAGGTAGTACATAGAAAACCAATGTTGGAAATTGAGTTTTTGGAAGAGATACAGATTAAGAGTATGATGTTGAGTGTAGATGGCTAGGTCAGGAAGGAAGACAAGATCTTATGAGTGAGGCATTAAATATTTAGACATAGGGCTTATCTTCCTTTGTACTGAAATAAAGTGTGAATCATCTAAGGTCAAAGGAAATCTATTCATTGATAAGTATTTAATTAATGGTTATGCTCAGTTTTGTTCTGTGTACTAAGTATATGGGCATGATGAATAATACAGACCAGATAGTGCTCCCATGGGGGTGACACTCTGCTAGATTATTCTAGAGGGGGGTTGACTTGAGCTGTTTCTGAAAAATTAGTCATGCTTATGGTAGAAATCAGTATGTATCCAGTTCAATACTGAACTCTCTGGCAAGATCTTAGATATATTGAAAAGAGTTCCATGTTATATAGGTTATACATATACAGTTGTCAAAAAATAATATAGTTGTTAATTCACTTAAAAATTAACTATATTAGGGAGATCATCTCATATTCACATAGAAGTAGGTTAGTATGTGTCTACTGGATCCTCCTAATATGTGGAATCAAATAAGTTTACATTAATATAAATAACTTTTTTATATCACTGGATCCACTTGATCTTGGTAGGGTATTCAAGGTGTCTTCATCTACAATGACTCCATATAAAGAATCTCCACCGAGGGCAACTTCAAAGGGCAACTTAACCACAGTTACTCCAAAGCCCTCACTATGCTTTTCCTCTCTCATACCAGTTTCACAACTACTGCCCAGAAACAAAGAAACTTCCACATTGATTCTGCTAACAATGTCTCTTAAGAGAACCTCAGCATCTGTGTCAGGTTATTATCCCCAGATGATCAGAATTATTATTAGGAATTCACCAAGGTTCTAAAGGAGATATGAGCTCCATATAGATGTTGGGGGGTGGGAGGTGGAAGCTAGGGACTCTCATGTAATTTCATGTCCCAGCTGCCCTGGGCTATTATGTAGCACTCTTGTGTACAGAGTTCCCAGACATCTCTCAGACCAGCTCCTCTAACTGGCTATTGGCTCTTGTTGAATCCAATGACATATATCACAGTGATTAGGACTTTGGACCTTGGAGTAACATAGAACTCATTCTGTGAGTTCACAGTCCCTGATACTGCAGACTTTAAGAGGCATCTGTTTATAATGAATAGATTTAAAATATATTTATTAATGAATAAGTAAAGTCTAAACTGTACTTAGATGTAGATCATCCAGGGAAAGTCATATTTTAAAACATATTTTAAAGTTTTAGTGTAAATATGTAGAAACTATTCATTAAAATATTTTTCAATACTTCAGCATATTGCTAGGAAATAAATTTTTATATGGGAAGATGAAATGTGGATAAGGAAAATATTTAGTTTCTTTATCTTTACCTTTAATCATGAATTCCAGCTGTAGAAGTGGGAATCATTAAATGCAATAGACTATGAATGAAGTTGTTGCAAATACCAGTAGAGGCAAAGGCGAAAATAGATATTGTATCCTTGAAACCAAGACTACATTTATCGAGACAAGATCTGCACCTCAAAATTCAAAACATGTTGGCCGACTAGCATCCTTTGGGAACCATTCTTTGCTGAACTTCTTTTGGTTTAAGCAAACTGCCCCCTCCACCCCGCAAAAGTTATGTACATGAAGTGCACTTATTTTTGCTTTTTTTTATTGGTTCCTTTCTTTAATTGTGGTTGTGCTGATCACAAATGTAAGATCATAATATGCAAAATTTAGCAATAGGATGTAGGGCTATAGCCATACAAAGTTTATAGCAGAATCAAATTATCGGTACTCTCAGAGACCATTGTGATAGTAATCCATCCTGTGTAAACTGATCTGGCCTTATTGAAATGGAATTTAGCATTTGTTTCTGGGTATGTGAGGAAGTTTTGGTTCACATAAAAAGTGCCATTTTTTTCAATTGCTTGATTTGGTTGAGTGATCCTTTAAAAGCGATAAAGAAAAGAAAAAGAACATTTTCAACTCGACACTTTTCTGTTCAAAAAACCAAAATATCTCATTTGAACAAAAAAATGTGGTCAGCAGAATTATTCCTTCCAGTTTCCTAAGGGAATAAAACTAATGAGTAATCTGGCCTTTGACTGTGACCTCTTTTGAGTTCAACAGATTTTTTTTTCCTTTTAATATGAAGAGTAAAAATTCTAAATCTATTAAGAAGCAGTCAACATGTGAGCCCTAGTCACTCACTTAGTGACTTGATAATACTTTGCTCAGTTAAATCACGTGGCATTGGAATGAAACAACAACACTTTGATATTGAAATCTATTGAAATCAAACAGAAAAGAGCCTGTAAGGATTATACTGTGCATAAAACTTCTGTCAGGAAAACCATCCTTGGAAACTGAATTCCATAATTATATGTATCTGAATGAAAACATTCCAAAGGCATTTTTACTACTTATTTGTGTTACTATTTACTTGTTTTTGTTTGCTATTTTGTATAACTTGTATATCCAAAAGACATAGCACAACTTTAATTTCCCTCTCAGTATTGAGAATTTGATATTTATTTTTAGCTTTTATTGCAAAAAATCATGTTACCTGAGAGGGAGCAATTAGGTTAAGTAAGTATGTCTGTCACACAACCCTCTGGGAGGAGAACGTAATTGTGTTTTCCAAGTAAGAAAGAATGAGATCCATTTTCTCTTTCCCTTGCAAAGAGGGCCAGCGGGGCTTAGCTCCAGGAGGCCTGAGGATATTCTTCCTGTGGGGGAGAGTTGAAGCTTATGTTTTTCAAGACCTAGGCTCTTGACAAAGAACTGGGTTGTTGGGAAAGGAGGCTGGGCTGGAACTTCATGAGAAGCAGCTGTTAGGCCTGTTTCGGAAGGCAACTTCCCAGAGAGACCGGCCTAGGTAGGTATTTACGAGGTATTGCGTGGAAGAGGGACCTCCGTGCAGTACCTCGGATGAGAAGAAATGGGTGGATGGTTATGTACCGCTCCAGACATTAGGCATGTTTGAAAGGAGCTACAGTTTTCAGGTGAGAAGACGCTGGCAACAGCGGCCCAAACACTGTGAAAGACCAGCATTTGTCCGTGTCAACGTAGCCACAGAGCAGTGAGATGCTCACAGTGAAGTTCAAGGGCAACATGGTCCCTGCTTGCCCACGAAAACCCCAGGAGGCTTATGTGCCTCCTCTGGAAGCAGTTGGAAGGGACCTTCTTTCAAGACCTGACAAAGTCCTTCCTCACCAACACTGGCAGGTCAGCTTTCATTTGATTAAAGTATTTGAATCCAGGGGAACAAACTCAGAAAATTTAAATAGGTTTTCCTTTAGCCAAGCCTGCTATTTTTCATGAATTGCTTAAAATTTTAGGTCTCTTATCTGTTGTTTCCATCTGAAAAGTAAAAATTTCAGCCCAGTATATAGTCCAAGTTTTCTTTCTTGGCTAAAAGGTCTAAGGACAATTTCCTACTTTATTTGCATCAATAATTAAGACATTCTTTTTTGCTTACTTTATTCCTTTGTGTTCTACCTCCAGTTTCTTGTGTTACCTAGGTTTTATTTTGGAAATGGCTGTCATTAGTCAAGCATTTTTGAAGCTATCGTCTTTCTTTATGTGTACTTTGGGTAATATTCTAATTTGTTCTGAACTACTTCTACTTGTTTTCTGTGAAATATCTTCCAAAATACATTCGCATTAGTGATTGTAATCCTTGTTTGTGAATTATGGTAGGAAAAAGTTAAACATATATTTGAGTATGGGTCAAATGCATCCACATTAAAACACAAAGGGGCAAAATTAGCTGATAACATGCTTGACTACTAGGAAACTTTCTCAAAGTTAGGAACCCTTTCCTGACCATCACTGTATCCTTAAATACTAGCTCCTGGCCTGGCAGATAACACTATTTGTGGTAAACAACTCATTAAGTAATTGATTTAATGTGTGAGGGTCCTGAGGCAAGTTCCAACTCTCATTAAAAAAGCCTTCCTTTGAGATGATTCACTGAAAAACGAATGATTTAGCCCCAATTTAACCTAACTTAAGCCAGAAAACTAGTTTAATGTGTCTGCTTATACTAATTAACTAAAGTATGACATTTGGAAAAGAAAAGGGAGAAGAAAATCACCTTTCTAAACATTTGAGAAAAAACGCATTACAAATGTTAAACGAAGACATTTATTTTAAAAGAGCTTTAAATGTTCTTCCTTTTAACCCCACACCTAGGAATACAGATCTACCATACTCCTCTATCTTCAAAGCCTATGTGTCAAAATATTGAATTTTTGGAAAACATACCCAGTAAACTAGTGGTGCCCTCAGTACACTGTGCCATTCATGGTCCTTTTCATTAATGGATACTTATACTACTGGTTTTGCATCTTATTCCTCTGAAGATTATAGTATATTAATTATCAGTTCATGAGTCATTTATGGAAAGTTTTTCAATATATGTGAACCATCTGGACACATGGTAACAATCCTACTTTTTAAAATGAGTTAGAATCATTCTTTGATTATATACCTAATTAATAGTTACATGCATTTATAGGATGAGATATTTAAAAAAGGAACATAGCACACTTATAAAACCCAAAAAAGTGCTATAGTTCAGATTAGAGAGGTGTAAATAGCTATTTCTAAAAGCTAGAGAAAGCTCAGCATGTTAGGAAGGTAATGTGAGCTTAAGTTTTCAAATTATCATGGAAATATGTTTTAGGATAGTAAACATATTTCAGATACATATTTTTTCAGATATATATTTTTTTCAGATATATATTTTTTCTTTTAAGTTATTAATTCATTGCTTGATAACTAAAAATATTTTGAAGAATATGAAAGCATTATTCTTATTCACCATGTGTCCATTTGTTCCTTCTAATTTTAAATATTTATATAAATATCTTAATGTATAAATTTAACAAATGATACTATCAAATATACATATATGCACATATACATAATGTTTTAGCAGTTTCAAACTAAACCGTGTATAATATCATACACTGTTCTATTATTTACATTTCCTTGCCATATTCTAAATGCTTTTTTAAATATCATCTCATTCCTTATTAAGAGGCTCTATTTAAATGGAAAGTGACTCTACTCACAATTTTATTCATTTTACATCTTGTGCTAGGGTTAAAGCTCACAAAACCATTTCTATTTTCAAAACTTAAATCCATGAAGATGACATGAATAATCTTGGCACTAAGTACATAGAGAACAGTTGGATTAATAAATTTAATATTTTTTTTTCTGCTGAAGACACAAACCGTACTCTTTATCCCCATGTTGATAAAGGCACAAGGACATCCTGTGAGCAATCATAGTCTCTTTAGTAGGTAAGTCAGATATCTCAAAGGTATTTTGGAATACATGCACACCTAGAATGTTTATTTATGGCCTATTTCTTTCCAAAGTAAATGGCTGGAAGATTATACAAAGTTATGCACACAGTAGTTTAAAAGTTAAAAAAAAGGAAGAAGAGATCTATGATTCAGTTTTCTTCTTTTTCCTTGTCATCAGGGAACCAGTAGACTCACACACTCACACATGCCCACAAACACTTACCTTTATATAAAAATAATAAGCATTTCCGTAGGTATTCCACTGCTGAAAGGCTGTAACAGTGTCCTAAAGGATAGCATGTTAGAAACTGAACAGACAGAAGTCACTGAAAAGTACAAGATAAGTTAGAAATGGGAATGTCAAAAATGTCTGGAAACAAAGCATGCTGATGGAATCGAAGTCTCTTCTCTGCTGTTGGGTATTTTGAAAACTTCTGGCCTCCTTGACTCACTCTCAACCTTTTTTTTTTTTTTTCCTATCCTTGCCTTTCTCCCTCCTGCGCTCTTCCTCTCTTCTCTCCTTCCTTCTTCTTGCCTCTCTTGCCTGCCCCCCCCCTTCCCTCTCTCTCTCTTGCTCTCTCATAGCATGTGTTAAAAAGCAAAGAAAATACTTGCTCACTTGAACCTCTGAAGTATGATTCCAGAGCCCAACTTCTTATCCCTTAATATATAACTGCCTTAGGATTTCCAGGACTTCCCATCTATGACTTCAAAGAAATGGAGCATAACTTATTCAATTATTTTAATATCTACTTTTATTTATTAACTATTGATCCTTCTAAAAGAGACTCTTTTTAAAAATCCAATTTAAAATCTCTTTATTGTTGCAATTTTTCTGAATAATAATCCTGTCCAGTTCTCCGACTGTCCTCTTAGCAGATTATGTCATCAGCAGCTGCCATACCAAAGGACCAAATTCTTACTGATCGTATTTTTGCTCAGGACCAGGTCCTCTTCTCTAGGAAGTAAGAATCCTTTCTCTGACTTCCAAGAGATTACATGTAGTAGAGGAAACAAACACAAAATCAAACTGTGTATTAGTTAGCAGTAATTGCTATGAAGGTTAATTCATGTCATCTCATTGCTGTGAGTATGCCCTTACTGTGAACATAGTCTGGGTTCCCACCAGGCCTCACCCAGTCCTCACCATGACCCTCTTCCTATTTCTCCTCTCCTGTTTTCCCTTTGAGCCCAGCCCCTTAATTAATCAGTGGCTGGAGCCTGCCCATAATTCTCACTCCCAGACCAAATATTATAGGAGAGGCTTTGGTCATGGCTGGTGCCAGGAAGGAGGGAGGAGACACAGCTAGACCAAGAAGCCAAGAGTGTTTGCTTGTTCATAGCAGAGGCTGTACCCCCAGCCCCTGCTGGCCCTTCCTTGGAGTCAGTGTTCTGCCTCAGGGGGCTGGCTCTGCCAAGGCCCACCCCACCACCCTCTGCCTCACACCACACCAAGTCAAGGCAGGGCCACCTGGTTACCAGGGATTACCTAAGACTCAATCAGGCCCACTGTTTACCAGTTTATATTGTGGTCTGAATTTTTAAAAGTAAAGCTAACTTTGTATGGATGATGTCTCAAATATATTAAATAATATTATTTAAGGAAATATTTAAACTTAAAAGTGATTTGGAGAAATCATGTTTAAGAAAATAGTAAGTCAGGAAATTCCCACGTGGCTCAGTGGAAACGAATCCAATTGGTATCCATGAGGATGTGGGTTTGATCCCTGGCCTCACTCAGTGGGTTAAGGGTCCTGTGTTGTCATGAACTGTTGTGTAGGTCACAGACATGGCTCAGATCCTGTGTGGCTGTGGCGTAGGCCAGCAACTGCAGCTCTGATTTGACCCCTAGCCTAGGAACTTCCATATGCTGCATCTGCAGCCCTAAAAAAAAAGAAAAAAATTTCAAACTTTCTATGTGTTTGTACTTGGGCCTAGCAGTTTGTATTAGCTTAATCCAATATGCTGTTGGCTGCTGTGGTATTGACTTCCCTGAATTTCCTCAGCCATTTAAGTCTTCTTCCCAGGGGTTCTTCAATTTTTTGTTTATGATTTTAGTGTTTGTTTAAAAAACTTGAATTATTGGACTTATGGAATGATTTCTATGGGGCTGGGATCCAGTCCTATGATCCCCCACCCCACCTTATAGCGCCATCCCAGTATTTTGCATCTGTAAGGCACACAGGTAGCCACAGCAGCAGCCTCAGAAGCAACAGCTGCTCTTCCAGCATCAGATCTATGACCCAGAGAGTGGATTTTATATTAGCCCTTTCATGGAAAATAGAGTAGTAGGAAATCATGTCAAGGAGCTTTTCTGTGGGTAGATATATAATTAATGCTGTTTTTATTCTTTTTAATAGTACTGACCAATGTCAAACTTTAGAAGAAATAATGATGAGGAAATTAAAGGAAGGAAATGAAATGGACTACAATGGTATGTATAGTTTATCTAGCCTTAGAGAATAAAGAGATAAAGGATGAAAGGCTTGTTCCAGAAGCAAAGGGTGGGAGTTTCTTTATCAAGTGAAATGAGTATAAATGAATTAAAAGATCATGCAGAAAGGGCTTTATTATCCAGATCGCCTGTGTTTCATCTTTTGCGGAAAATTACAGTTTGTGAGTGTTCTGTTTGGTGCCCTATACGACAAGGGGGGAAGGCCGTGATGTAGGGAGGGGAGGTTAAACAGGAAAATATAAAGTTAGGGGCAAAAAATAGCCTGAGGGTTGCCTGGAGGAGAGAAAAGGGAGGAGGGGGAAGGCTTATAGAAAAGTGGGCAATTTCTAGACCTCACACAGACTTCCTTCAACAATAGGGAAAAAACTCAGGATATCCTAGTCCCAAAGCTTTAGACAACATGATACAGTAGAATAATGACTGCAGGCTCGGATGCCAAGCCAGTTGTCTGGGCTCTCTATAGCTTATAACATTTATTACATTAGCTCCCGATGCCAAAAAATTATAAAAATGAGAAATTTCCCTGAATCACAATCCATTTTGATTTGCAAAGGATCTATCTTGTAATATTTTTCTCTCAGACTTATATTTTTATACAGGGCTCAAAGCGATTTTATCCTCCAACATTTTTTATCAGTCTAGTTATACTAAAACCACTAAAACATATGTGAAAGTCAAAATAATATAAAATTGTACCATTCTTATATATTTTGCAATTTATTAACTTCATAATGTATAAGATTCTAGGAACTGTCTTGCTATACTGAAAAATGTATCTACTAATTGATATATATTGACTGAAAATTGCTTTAGTTGAAATACATTAACTCTTTTAAAAAGAAAAATACGGAAGGTCATATTTTAGGAATACTCACTTGAGTAAATCACATCAGTGCACAAGAAGTTGAGATCTGAGCCACTATCCTTTAAGAATGTATAGAATAATTCCAATAGAACTTTATTAAGTTGTGATTCATATTGTTAGTAATTCAATATAAGAATGAATGCTGTTGAGTGGAGGATGAAAGATTTTAAGGCAACAAATATACTGAGATAGAAAAAAAAAACAAAAGAAAAGAAAAAAGGCCCGGGTGGCCAAGTTTCTTCTTTACATTCAGATAAATACAGTAATTATTTCAGGTTAAGGATTTTGTTCACTCAATAAATATTTATTGGAGCCTAATATGTGTCAGGTACTCTTTTAGACACTGGAGATATAAGAGGGAAAAATAGACCAAAAAAAAAAAAAAAGAGAGAGAGAGATAATATTGGATCATTTCCCTCAGTGTCTGACCTGCTAGGAAGAAACTAAGACCTAAGAGAAAGTGGAGGTTCCTGAGTGCCTCTGGCACAATGGTGCATTAATTAACATGTGGGGAACACCAAGAAACTGGCTTGGCCCTCTTCTCTCCCCTTGCTGATTTCCTGGTGAGGAATTGGCTGCAAGCAGTTAAGAAAGATCTGTTTCCATTTCCTCCCTCAATGTGCAGAGCAAAGCCTTTTAGAAGCTCAAAGTGTGGAGTCCAGGATGGGCGTCTCTTCTCCCTCCCCACACCCATGATATTAGTTGATGGCTTGATATTCGCCCGAAAAGAAGTTTTATCAAAACTCTAACATGAGAAAGTTGGAAATGGTTTCCACTCTGAAGAATTTTACTACTGTTATCTTCCTTAAAAATTAATTTCAACTTCACAAGTTATCTAGGTATTAAAGATACTAATCCTCGCATGCTTTAACCCTTTGTAATTCAGAACTGGAACATTGCCCTTGAATTATCTTCAGATTGCCTTAGAATTTATCGAATATTATAAAGCTTTTCTTAAAAAAATATTTTATCAGATTTAAATAAGACTAGACTGAAGTCATCAATTTTATGTTCTCTTCAGATTTAGAGAGACTGGCTTCATCTCTGCTCTTGGCATCGTGAAATGCCAACCGAAATTTATGCCTTGATTATTTTAATGATCAAATCTGTTGCATTTGGAACTTTGTAATAAAATCTATTTTCAGAGCTTTAGCCATCCTGGTCTCCTTTTTTGTCTCTCAATTATGCTATTCTCAACCCTGCTACAAAGCTGTTACTGTGCCGAGAGAATTTCTCCTCCTAAAACCTAGCATGCTTTTTCACTTAGTTAACTCCAGTTCATCTTTCACATCAAGCTTTCCTCAAGCATCACCATCGTCTTCAGGTTAGATTTGATTTGTTTTGTCATATAATTGGAGAGAATCTTGTAACTTTCCTGTCTAGCATTTAACAACATATAATTTTAAACTTTTTAACATAGAAACTTATGGAGAATAGTGTGATAGATTCCTATGCACCCATCACTATCAGCTTCAACAATAACAACCCATGGGTAATATTTTTTCTTAACAATTAAATCAGTTGTAATATACATATGATAATATTTAGTAATTTAAAATTTGATTGCTTTTGTGTAATGCATATATTATCATAACCATAGCCATAATTATGATATAGAACATATCTATCACCCTAAAATGTTTTTCTAGCCCCTTTGATGTCAATATTAAATCATCTTTCTATCAAGTTGTTTCATGCCTTATTTAGGTTGTAAAAATTCTTTTTATCCTGTGTACAACTACTTCGATGTATTTTGCAAAAGTTCTTTTCCCAGACTCTGGCTTGTCTTTTCATTTTTTAAAAATTATCTTTGAAGGATTAAAAGGTTTTAATATATATGAAGTCCAGTTTATCAATTTTTAAAAAGAAGCATGCTTTTTGTGTGCTTTCCAAGAAATCTATCCAGAACCCAAGATCACAAGAATTTTTCTCCTAGATTTACTTCTAACAAGTTTTCTGAATTTTAGTCTAACTTTTAGGACTATCAGTTTTATCTATGGTATGAAGTAAGAGTCAAGGTTTAATTGTTTTAATATTATAGGAGGATATTCAATTGTTCCAGCATCACTTGTTGAGAAGAATTTTTCATAGTCAAATATCTTGACATCCTTGTTGAAAATCCATTTACTATATATGTGTGAGTCTACTTCTAGATGCTTGATCTTTTTCCTTTGATAGACAAGTCTATCTTTAACTCAGTGCCTCAATTTCTATAGCATTATATTAAATCTTGGAATTAGGTCATATATGTGCTTCAACTTTAACCTTCCTTTTCAAAGCAATTTTAACTATTCATGGTTCTTGGCATTTTCACATGAATGGTGAAATCACCTCATTGATTTCTAACAACAAAAACCCATTGTGATTTTGATTGGGATTGTCTTAAATCTTTCTGATCAATTTTTGTAAAACTGACATACGAACAGTATTGAATTTTCTAACCCACGGACATGTATCTCTCTCTATTTACTTAAGAGCATATTTTGTAATTGGGAAAGAAACAGATTTTTATTTTATGAGGTGAGTTGGTGAGAAAGACACATTGAGAGGAATGGAGTAACATCTTTTCCATAACAGGTCTTCTGAATTTTTTTTGAGGTCTCTGTGAGGAGATGAGTTTTAAAAAACACTGATCTTGAGAGTTTCGGTTAAGGGCAACTGTGGAACTCTGGGTATAACGAGGGTTATTTTGGGACCTGATGACACTGAGTTATAAAACACCAGCACAAATCAAGTGACTAGAGGTAAAATGCAGAAGCATCTAGAAGCATCATTCTTGACACAATTTTCTTTATTGCGATAAGTCAATTACTGGAGCTTGGGTGTGTCCTTCCAAACTCTAAAGACTCCCCTGATGACTAAGGCTTGATCTGAAGTTTCATGAGGCTGAGAGTATTCAGTGCCATATGGGGCTTTGGGGTGGAGTTCATTGAAGTCCTAAGGTATAAGCCTTCACCCTCCTCAAGAAATTCTGTGAAGGCACAATCAAAGAAAGCTCTCACTCAACCTGTGACCTGGAGAACACCTGTTGTGGCTTCTCCAACAGACATCATGTACTCATTCAGGTGGTCAGGGATGGTCTGCTGACATCACTTCAGTTTGGCAAATTGTATTTCCCAAAAATAGTAATACGTATATGAACTGATGGGACATAGTCTCTTTCTGGAACCTGGGCAGAGACTTACAACTGCCCTGACCCTTGGGGTACTAAGAAAGTGATGCTCTGTAACTTTATTTTTTTGCTTAAAATAATTATTTTATTGTAGGAATGCTTGCCATGAGGTCTACCCTCTTAATAAATTAAAATATAGTAGTGCTAGCTACAGTTACAATGTTGTACAGCAGATCTCTAGAATTTACTCATCCTGCTTAACTGGAACTTTATGTCCATTGATTAGTAACCCCATAGTTCCCCTTAACCCCTGGCAACCACCATTCTACTTTTTGATTCTATAAATTTGATTATTTTAGATATCTTACATAAGTAGAATCTGTCCTTCTACAAGTGGTTTATTTCACTTTGCATAATGACCTCAAGGTTTATCCATGTTATCCCTTATTGTAGAATTTCTTTCTCTTTTATTGCTGAACGCTATTCTGTTGTATGTATATACCATATCTTGTTTAGCCATTCATCCATTGATAGACATTTAGAATGTTACCACATCTTACCTGCTGTAAATAGTGCTGCAGTGAACATGAAAGTGCTAATGTCTTTAAGATAGTGGTTTCAGTAATTTTGGATAAATAAGGAAGCTTTTGCCTGTTTCCCTCATTCTTTTTTTCTTTCTCTTTTAAGATACTCACCTATGGAACCCAGCTACCATGTTACAAGGAATACCAGGTGACATGGAAAGATCATATGTATGTATTCCTGTTAACAGCACCAATTAAGATCTGAGCTGAATGCCAGCATCAACTACAAGATATGAGTGAAAATGTCTTTGAAAGATGACAGCCTCCAACCTTTAGGTCTTGCAATTAAAACCCAAAAATTTAAAGAGCAGAGAGACCCTATTCAAATTGAGGACCCACAGAAACAATGAGAGGTAAAAAATCATTTTTCTTATTTTAATCCATTAAATTGTGGGATGATTTGTTATAAACAATAGATGCTTAAAATGCTTGTCCATGAGACTTTTTATTGCTGGCTGTACAAGGAGCTTGGATGTCTCTTTACACTGATTTCCTGCCTCTCCCCATGGTCCTCCACATGTATTTGTCCCATTTAATGGTACAAATTTATCCAGGGTTCCTTCTATTGTTTCCTCCAGCCAAAGGGCACCCCATGGTAATCTATCTATTCCTTTAATAATTTACTAGACAACATTAAATAAATATAATTTGTTACTAAATAATACTACCCCCCAGATACTAGTGTTTTCAACACTTTCTTTTCAATTCTCAAGATATCATTTTGATACTCAGAATATTTGATTTTTTCTTTCTTATACCTTTTGTGCTGTATAAATCTCAATTGTTCTTGATTCAATGAGGAAGACTAATGAATGTAGAAAGAAAAGCACAAACATGAATATTTTAAGACACGATTCACTAAATGTGTGTGACATATAAGTATGTTCTATATTTATCAATGAAGATTATAGACCATTTGTAGTAAGTATGCATTTAAAACATCTATTAATGTCATACACATCCACTCTCCTGGAGAGCTTTAGCATTATTCCTATTCTAGATTTTCAGGACCAAAAACCAGCAGGTCCTCAATTATGTATGCTTGTTCTCACAGCTCAGTCACTCTCATCTAAGAATGCCCAGTATGGAGGAAAATTCCATCAAGGAAACACTTTTTTCTTAGCTCTTTTCCTACTATATTACTATTCCTTTCTGCCAACATATATTCTCACTTTTTTTCTAGTTTTTTCATTGAACTGATGTAAACCTTCACGCAAACAGCAACAACAGATCAAAGTGGGGAAAAGCAAATATTCTTGTTCCTCTTTTTAGAAGTTGTTCATCTACTACCCCGACTCCCACCCCATCCCTTCACTAGCACTCCTTTTATGAGGCACAACATGTTTTCTTGGTTTATTGTATTTTTTTATTTCTATAATGATTTTTATTTTTTCTATTATAGCTGGTTTACAGTGTTCTGTCAATTTTCCACTGCATAGCAAGGTGACCCAGCCACACATACATGTATATATTCTTTCTTCTCACATTATCATGCTCCATCACCAGTGACCAGACATAATTCCTAGTGCTATACAGCAGGATCCCATTGCTTATCCATTCCAAGTTTATTTTGTTTTATTTTATTTTATTTTATTTTATTTATGTATTGTCTTTTGTCTTTTTATGGCCGCACTCATAGCATATGGAGATTTCCAGGCTAGGGGTCTAATTGGAACTACAGCTGCCCGCCTATGTCACAGCAATGCCAGATCTAAGCTGCATCTGCGACCTACACCACAGCTCATGGCAATGCCAGATCCTTAATCCACTGAGCAAGGCCAGGGCTCAAACCTGTAACCGCATGGTTCCTAGTCAGATTTGTTTCTGTTGCGCCATGATGGGAACTCCATGGTTTATTGTATGTTAATGGAAAGTTCATAGATAGAAATATTGGCAGAATGGAGTAAGTGGAAAGGAAACAAATTACTTTTAATGAAGTTTAAGACAAACAACCTGAACATTTACATATGGAAATTATAACTTTTTACTAAATACTCGATGATGCATGTTCTTCAATTGATAATGATTGTAACTATATCTCAATATTTCACTAAAAGTGAAATTTAACAACATAAAGTTTAACATGTAAATTAGTATAGCCAATTATTTCTCATTTTAGTCAGGTATATCCTATGTCAATAAAACTATTCAATCATTTAAACTCCCATAAATTATTTACTAATGAGTGATTATATAGCATTTAAAAAGCTGTCAGGATAGATCCTTCAATTTATATTTCTAGATGCACTTTACAAAAATCGTTGTCTTATCAGGACTTAAAATTTCATTGAGATCAAATTTCAATGTTAACACATACTTATGAGTTTGGTATTGTCTGAAACTTTCTTATTTCTTTAGATATCACTGCAGCTTGGTTTTATCTACCAAAGTTATATGCCATGTGACTGGATCAAAAAATTGGGCCGAAAGCTTTGGACATGAGGTAATTTGTTTTCTGTTAAAACTAGGATTCTTGTAAACAAGGCCCTGGAGAAAGATTAGCTAAAAACGGCCTTTTAAAACTTTCTGCCACATGCCAGAGGAGGATTTTTAAGGCACTGTGAGTGTGTGTGTATCACAATATACTTTAAAGGTCAAAGAAAGTGCAGTCATTCAAATTTTAGAACTTGAGGTTATATGATTTCAAGGTTGCCAATTTTCTAATACCATTAGGACTGGATAAGTCATTTGGGCTGAATGGCTTAGTTAAAAGTTCTTAGTTTGAATGATTTTTGGACCAGGAAACCTAAGGAACATATAACCAGGTAAAGTGAGCGCAACAAAACAATATCAAAACAGAAACAAAGATACAAAGAAAGGATAGCTTCATCTTTATGCTCTTTATGCTCTCTTCCAAGAAGTCCTGCAGGGAAATTCAAGACAAATTGTTAACTGAGATTAAAGCAAGGGAGTGAGGATTCCAGTCTCTCACCCTGGACCATTAGTAGATATCTAAACTGGTCAGCCCTCTCATATAGCCCCTTTTGGCAGGTGAGTGGGACAAGGAGGACTTTCTTTCTAACTATTTATCAATATAGTTTAATTGCTTATGCTGGGAAGTAATAAATTATTCCCAACAGAATACTTAGAATATCCAAAAGAAGGAAGAAAAAAAAAGGAAAAAGAAAAAAATATCCATAGACTTACTACAACAGACAAATGCTCTTGATGTTTTAAGGCACTTATTCTAATGTGCTTCTAAAGTGTAGCTGTGTTTCTATAATGTAATTTAAATAAATAATAATTTATGTAATTTGCTGACATATCCATATTATTAAATGTGGATTTAAAAAATAAATAAATCTTGTCATTAACTTTTATAAATATTGTTTTAGTTTATATCCACATCTATATCTATATTTTTCTCATTAAAGAGATAATACAATTCTTGAGAAATGATACAGTTATAGTCACTTTAAAAGATACTTTAAAAAGATACTTTAAAAAGATACTTTAAAAAGATACTTTAAAAGACACTTTAAAAGATATTTTTCTTGGTCTTGTGCAACTAGAGATTCATATATTTTGCATTCATACGTGCAATTTTGAGTGAACATATTTTTTTTTCCACAGCGTTATCTAGATGATGGTATATTGATTGCACTTTAGTATTTAAAGCTGCACAGTAAACGTATACATAGAAAGCTTGTTCCTTTACAGTGGAGCTCTTTTCTGCTTATATGCCCGAATAATATTTCTTTTATTCCTCGTCAGTAAAAATATCCAGCATTTATCTTATGGGTCTTTACATCTTAGCTTTTCTTGAATTGTGGCAGAGCTTTTTGGTTGATACATTGTTTTTTTGTCAGCAAAAGAAAATGTCTTCTTCTGTTGTTTCAAGTTGCCTTGCTTCTTTGTTTTCTGGTACATGGAATATCTCCATTCTTTTCCCTCCATATCAATCAAATCCTATTTTACTGTTTAATCTACTTTACACTTTTTCTATATCTCCAGTTTCTCAGTTGGCCTTTCTTCTATATTTATTGATATTTAATTTTATTCTGTTTTTTTGTTTTGTTTTGTTTTAGATTTCTTGGAATGCCTCTTTTGCTTATTAATTTACATTTCCTTCTCATCCTATTGACTTTTTGTCTCAGATATTCTCCCCTTATAGCTTTTGAAATGCCATGATTATTAGTTTCTTGAAGGTATTTTATGTAATACCCTGTTCTTTTAAAGACTCAAAGACTGATTTTAGTCAACAGATTATATTTGATAGAGTTCTTTAAGTCTACTGAAAGTAGTAAACCTCTTCCAGAAATTTATTTTTGGTTATAAAATAGATGATTTTTAGGGTCATATTCAGTGTCAGTGTACCATGGTGGTTTGACATGCAGGCTGGTGGTCAGAGTACTGGAGTTAAATTTTGCTTCTGTTACTTAATAATAATGTGACTTTAGTCATGTTACTTACTTCTCTCCCAGTTTCCTCTTTGACAATGCAGATGATACCAATTCATATAAAACACATGCCAATACACATATGGTTTGTTCAGCATTAGCTATTAATATAGTTAATTATTCTGGCTTTCTAAAAATGTCAGGACTCAATCAAAAAGAATATCAAAATGAATGCCAAGCTTTCCGATTAAGACTGAGGTTTCTTTTAAAAAGGAGCAAATTATAAAGAGAACTTCCACCTTTATTAGGCTGAAACCTGAGACTTTTTTTTTCTGAAACATCTTACTCTATCTGCTTTATAGTTAGTGGAGAGCCAGATTCCAGTATTACTTTATTTCATGGACTCAATTTCTGATATTGATATTGTTTTTGATTTTTCCATTTTATCCATGGATATTTTGAGGGAAATTTTATAGAAACTGTTGTTTTAAATCATAAAAAAAGCATGTGGGTTATTTAATTTTTTTAAAAATTCAGATATGCAATCCTGTAGCAGTTATCCTAGGCTGCTAGGAGGCTGGGTATGTTTCTCTCCTGGGAGGAAACTGTAGTCCTCATTTTTGCCTGTTTACTAGAAGCAGTGATTTTAGGTATGAAGTTTTCAACTTTCCTTGGTAGATTGGGCAACTAGCTAGGATAAGAAGCCAATTTGAGTGTACTGAGGAGCCTCTGAACGTCACCTAGTTTAGTTTTGTCAGACTTTTTGACCATTTGACTCAGTACACACACATATACAAACCAAAACAAAATTTTCCTGAAATTCTGTTTACTTTTACCAAATGTGATGCATTTGTTTTTGATTTAATTTCCTTAAAAAATTTTCATTCACAAACTGTTTATTACCTCTAAAGATTTGTGGTATTCAAATAAAAAAAAAATCCGAAAATCACAGGATTAGAATTGAGATTCCTATGACTTTTCTCCCACCGTATTGATGCTTTCTCATCCCATTGGAAAATAAAGGTGAGATGTGTATAAATGATTTAAGAGATTAAAACAGATGTCATAATACAGAAAATAAGTTAACTCTAAAACATTTTTCCCTCTGTCATTACTTCCTACTTTCAGTTTGACCTCCCAGAAGAAAAATAGCGATATGGTCAATTAAGAACAAAACAATTATTTGATATGATTCTTATAAGAGAAACCAATAAAAAGCATTACATATAAAAAATAAAAATGCCTTAAAATATTTGGAAATTTTACTAGTATTTATTGTACACAGATCTATTTTCTACAGTTGGGCAATTATGTTCTCATGAACTAGAAAGCTGAAAAGAGGAAGATCAAGTAAAACAAGTAGGTTCAGTTTATTCACAGATTGGAGCTATTGTAAGCTGACAAAACTTCTAGAGGCCTCTGAATTGGTAGACTGACAACAATGAAGTTTTTCCAAGTGTTTATTCTTCCCACTTTTAATTTAAGAAGAAATAATCATCTGCCATTAAATTATCTGTAACAGATAAAAGTAAAGGAAAAGAATAATTAGACACTGATCATATCTATTATTTTTGCTTTTATTTTCTTTTATAGGCAAGCCAATATTATAGCTAAAAACTGGCATTTTACTCTTTGTTATGACATGCCAGACTGATTTGAGATTTATATAAAGTTCTAAATTCAGCTTTTGCTACATTTTAAAAACAACATAGAACTTATGTTTTTTTTCTTAATTTTATGAGCCAAAAAGTAGACTGTATTATTATAGCTACTTGTTATTGTATAGCAGGATTTATCATACCTGCCTAATTAGACACATTAAAGTACCATAAAGGAATCTTAGAGGGTCCTCAAATTGTTTATTTAGCTAGCTTTTTTTTTTGCTTATTTAGTTCTGGGAAGTCTGCTGATATAAGAGTAGAGTATAGTTTTTCAGGTTTAACATTGGCTTCTGGTCAAGAAAAGAAAAGAGAACAAGAGAGAGGGAGAGAGAGAAAGATTATTTCTTTGTCAAATTAAGGCATTTTTCAAGGATCCCAGGGGAGAATACACTTACTTGCTTCATATAACAGAAATTGGTAGGGAGGTTAGGTCAAAAATATTGTTCTGAGACTGAAGTGAGAACTAACAGCTGAGAAATGTATATTTAAAATGGAGGTTCACATGAAGTATCAAAAGTTCAAAGTCTGTCTTTGTTTCCATTTCTATGTGTTTCATATCTATTTAACTGAAGGGCAGAAGTAGTTGAATATTTTAAGTAATTTGTACACTCAGCGTCAGGATAGGGGGTAGTGATTAAGAAAGAACTTCTCACCAGACACTGCCATAAAGTTGGCAGTTATTTGCAATTTGATAGCTCTCTTTTTCTCCTCTTGATCTATCTGCTTCTAGCCACAAGCACAGTCAATCAAATGAGTTTTACATTTAGTCTCAAATGCTATATCCTTTAGGCGAACATTAAGTTTTTTTTAAAAAAGATTTAAAGTCTATGTACGTTTATGTTCACTTTGGTTAAAGTATTTTTCTTTTAGACTATAAAGTTTGACAAGACCATTTGAGCAGTTTTCTTGAGGGTCTTTTTTCACAGCAACTCTGACACTGAATTTCACTAAATTCTAAAATAAGAAAAATACATGCTTTGTTATTCTTCAGTCCTATCAAAATATTTTGAATAATAAATTAAACAATTAATATACATGCATATTTTTAAGGGAATAGAATTAAATATCTTGAATTTTTCCTTCTACATTAAAGGAAGAAAAATGAGCATTAGAGAAAAAATTAATCATTTGCCTCTCATCTATTTTTCTCCTTTTTGGGGTTAGCTGAGCAATATTCTATTTATGAAATAAAACAGTCCAGGAGTAAATTCGAAAAGAACAGGAAGGACTTTGATAAACTATCACCACATATGTTGGGTGCTTTGTTCTCTCTCTTCAATTAAGGCATGTCTTCAACTTTGGTATTCTTTTTTTCTTAATGTAATTTTTTTTTTTTTTTGGTTTATGTATCAGACTCTATTAGAGGTTCCTCAATATTTGTACTCCCCTTCTTCCACAGTAATAGACTTTCTTTTAGTTGGGTACATAGTTGCCAAACTAAAGGCTATATCTCCCAGCTTCCTTTGCAGCTAGTTATGACCTCTAATGCTGTTTCATGTTCTCAACTGTCAAGTCTCGTAAAAGCTTAAAACAATATCTGGTACCAGATAAGCACAATTTACATTTTAAGAAGAGGGAAAACATGAGTTGTGGGGGTTTTTTGTTATTGTTTGTTTTACCTTTTATAATACACCATTTCCAGGCCATGTTCTAGAACAAATAGGCATCATTCCCCACGTTTCTCATCCTCTTTGTACTAACTTAGAGATGCCAGAACTGGAACAGCCATGTTGGGCCCCCATGTTAGCCATGTAAAAACACTGGCAGAACCACTCACCAGCTTTTTTTTTTTTTTTTTTAAAGATTCATTTATTTTGTGACATTCTTTTTTGTTGTTGTTGTTGTTGCTATTTCTTGGGCCGCTCCCGCGGCATATGGAGGTTCCCAGGCTAGGGGTCGAATCGGAACTGTAGCCACCGGCCTACGCCAGAGCCACAGCAACGCGGGATCCGAGCCGCGTCTGCAACCTACACCACAGCTCACGGCAATGCCAGATCCTTAACCCACTGAGCAAGGGCAGGGACCGAACCCACAACCTCATGGTTCCTAGTCGGATTCGTTAACCACTGCGCCACGACGGGAACTCCCACTCACCAGTTTTGGATGTCGACCTGCCATATGAGAGAGGATAAATTTCCATCTCGCATAATCCACTGAAATTTGGAATATCTTTCCTGGTGGGAGCTAAAATAGATTAATATAAATTACTAATAACTCTCCTTTAAGAGAATTTTTCTTAGAAAAATTTAATTATTTTAAAAATATATATATTTTTTGGCAAAATTATTAAGTACAATTTTGCAAAATATAGCATATGTATATATGTATACATACTCTTAGCAGACTAAAAATGTACTCAAGATATGTATATTAGTCAAATATGAGTAATGATTATTCTAAAACATAAGTAGAAAGACTCCCAACTTCAAATCCATTACTCTACAGAGAAGCTTCAACAGTGTATATTGTTTATCTTATCCTTAAAACTTTTGGTAGGTATCAATTATGCAGCTGTTATTATGTAGAGCAGCACTATACTAAGATAAAAAAAAAGAGAGATAGAGAGAGGCCCAGTCATACAGAGACATTGTGTACGTGTGCATGCCTGTATATGTTCAGGTAGCCTTTCAACTAAGTCTGTTGTCTTCATTTTTCCCTTTCCTACTCATACTCCACAAAAGCACCAGTATATTCTAATTTTTTCTATATTTTGTAAAGTTGTTTGCTGTAATACAGAACACTGAGACTCCCCTGCATGATTAATTTTTTGGCATATTTTTCAGAAATTTTCAAAATCAAATATTGATGTACTTTTTTTGTCCTCTTGATCTATCTTTCCTTCCAAGTATCTTTTATTTTCTCTAAGTAGGCAGAATTAGTCATGGTTTTCCTTTGTGTCCACAGCACAGTTGATTTGCATCTATTAGACTATTAAACACATTGATTTTTGGTTACTTGCCTGTCTGCCTCCTTCATTATACCTTTAGTTTGTCAGAGACAGGCACCTCATATAATTCATATTTTATATTCTCTAGCATTTTTTCAGCACTCTAATATTGCATTTTAATTTCAAAGTTATTTTTTTCTCAATTGTGCCTGAACCCACTAGAGTGCTTTAAATGAAGTGCTTTAGAATCCTAAATCAAAATAGAAGCTTCTTGTATGATCCCTTATGTATATTTGTGTGCATGTGTGCTTTTACATTAGCATTTAGCTAATAAGATGCTTTAAAAATATCTCATATATATAGTGTATTTTATGGGAAATATCAACATATGCAAAAAATACACAAAATAAAAGAGTGAACTCCAAAACAACCATCAATGATTTTGAACAACTGTTAGTTCAAGTTGTAGTAGTAGTCAACAACTTCCAGTCTTGTTTTATTTCTACTCATACAATTCTCCCTTCATGGATTACTTTGAAACCAGTCTCAGAAATTATATCTTTTTATTTGTAAATATTTCATTTTGATCTCTAAAAGGTTAGACTTCTTTTTAAAAATGTAACTGCCATGCCATTACCACAATTAAAAACAATAATTTCCTTACGTCATCGAGCATTCAAGAGTATTCAGATTTTCAATTTAAAAATATGAAACATAGGAGTTCCCATTGTGGCTCAGCAGTTTACGAATCTGACTAGGAACAATGAGGTTGCTGATTGGATACCTGGCCTTGCTCAGTGGCTTAAGGGTCTGGCATTGCCATGAGCTGTGGTGTAGGTCACAGACACAGCTCGGATCCAGCATTTCTGTGGCTCTGGCTGGGCCATCAGCTACGGCTCTGATTAGATCCTTAGCCTGGGAACCTCCATATGCCACGGGTGCGGCCCTAGAAAAGACAAAAAGACAAAAATGAATAAATAAAGTAAAAAATAAAAAATGAAGTATGTCTTTTTAACTATTAATGTGTAGATTACATACCCATATCTTTTTATCTTGAAATATATTTGTTTGTCATTTAGATTTTTTATCACTATGAATATTTTGCTATACAATTTAGCATATCTTCTCCTGATATTATAACTTTTGTGTTGGTATTTGGGTCAACTAGCTTAATCAGAAGTAGTTTCTTGTTTTTGTTTGTTTTCCTCATAAGACTATTTCAGGATGATGGGGTGATGTGTTGTTAAATCTAGAGGCATCTGATAGCACTAACTGTGCAAGTAAAGCATGGAACTATTTTATTTAAAATAATTTGGATTCTGTTCTTCCAATAAGAGTCTTCTACCATTATTTGGGAGCAGAAGAATCAAGCTTAAACAGTCTAAAAGTCCAGCTCATCTTTAGGTTTTTCTTTAGCCCAACCAGTGTATTATGCCAGGAAAGAAATATTGAGTCAAGTTTAAAGGAAAAAAAAAACTGTATAAGTAACATATTTATTTATAAGATGTCATAGGAGATTGAACCACAAGACAAATAGTGAAAAGAACCAAGAATGTCATAGGAGATATAAGGTAAAATTTACAGTAGGTTGTTTAGGCAAGTCCCTCAAGAGATGTGTGTGGCTGGGAAAAACTTTTTATGGAGAGGAGAGTGGAGACAGAAACAAACGATTAGTAGACTGTAAGCTTGATATGAGTCAGTAGTATATGTCAAGTTCAGAAGGTGATGGTCTCCTGGTCATATTGTGTCCCAATTCTAGGTAACATAAAAATATGTTTAGCAAAATAGTGAGGATGTTGAGAATATTTAAAGGCAACTGAACAAGATCATGAACAGTTTGAAAATTCTACCTTGAATTTCTTAAAGAAAAATGTGTGTGTGTGTGTGTGGGTTGGTATGTGTAGGTTTTTAGGGGATTATGAGGGTTAGATTAGGGGTTAAAGTATCCTATAACATGCTTGATAAGAAGAAAGTTTAAAATATTTGAAAGGATATCATTTGGACTGATTCCATCTAACTGCAGAAGACCTAGAACTGATGGATAGAGGCTATAAATATATGGATTCATCCCCAATGAAATAAAAAAATTCATCTGTGTTAAATTGAAGCAGGTTAAATTTGGGCAGACTCTTGATAACCTCCTTAGGATCATTGTATATGTGATCCCTGCTTTATATCAAAAACCACATGATCCTTTAAGGATGCTCTAGAGTGAAACCTAAAGCAATAAATTCTAACTGAAATAGAAGCCACATCCTGGGTTGAAATCCTCAGAAACTAAGCTTATTCCATGCTATGTTATTCCCATAGTATATTGCTTAGCTAACGCATTCCTTCAACTTCGTTTTGCCAAATCTTGTCATTAAGGATGTAATACATAGAGTAAAAAGTTGTGCAATTTGAGAGTCAAGTAGTCTTGAATACTAAGATTTTGACTTATTTGTTCTTTTATTTATCATCATTGTCACCATCATCAAGAATATTTTTCTGTCACCCTAAATCTTGGAAATCAAAACTCAGCTAGAGTAGAGATCATCAAATTCCATGTTTTCACATCCCCAATGTTTCTTAGAAGATAGGAGTTTAAGACAGAGAGGAATGGAAACTGCCAGGTCTGTCCCATTTTCCAGCCCACTCTAGAAACCTAGAGGATTTCTAGAGCAGGCTAGAAAGAATAAGCAAGCAATGTGTTAAGAGACAGATGGAGTATCTGGGACATGCTGACAACTCCCCCTGCCTCCCGCCCTTACTATTCCTGATAGCCTGGGCTTGCTGTCTAGCACAGTTTATTTGGGGCTTGTATTTATAATAGGAATGTCCGACTTCCCTGGCCCTTATACCTCCTTTTTCTTGGCTATTCCTGGGTCCCTATATTAGTTTCCTGATTACAGAATATAATTCTTTGCCTGCTCATCTTGAGTGAAATGCCCACATGGTCTATGCGGCACGGCCTCCTCCCTTCCAGGTGCCAACATTTGCAGAATATTTTGCCTCCTCTCTACTTCCACACCCATCCTTTTTCTCATTTTTCTCAGTTTGTCCTAAATTTCCAGAATCCACCAATATCTACTTGTTCCAAACCCAACTGGTATAGAAACAGGATTATTCATTCAAAAGTTAACATTCCTCTTCTAGGAGGAATATAAATGTGTGGGAAAAGCAGAATGAGATTCCACCACATCAAATGAATGATCCTGACATGTTTCCAGTCCTCAGTGATTCTGTGATTTGGCCCCAGCCTAAATCTCCCTGGCCATCCATTGTATTCTTGATCTATTTTCAGGCCACTATCCTACTCAATCAGAAGCAGCTAATATTCCTGCTGCATGTTTTCCTACATAAAATTACTGAAACTCAATATAAGCAAAAGATGATTTGAGGAAGAAATTAAACTTTAGTGTCAGTTTTCAAAATGTACAAAGCCCCCACATGTATGTGAGTGAACTGATTATTTTCAAAAAGAATATTATTCACAAATTTATTCACACTCTAGCAGTTATTTCATTATTAATCTATTATTTGAATAAAAATAAAGTATGTTTGCATAAAGATGATAATGTTTGAAACAAAAGAAAAACAATTTATATATGCTAAATTTCCATCATTTTCACCCTAAAAAAAAGCAAAACTAAATATGTTATTTATTCAGTTAAAAAAAAATTACCAATGGCAAAAGATTGAGAATATTTTTTCCTTTTTTTTTTTTTTTTTTTTTAGGTCTGCTTCTGAAGCATATGGAAGTTCCAAGGCTAGGTGTCAAATCAGAGCTACAGCTGCCTGCCTAAGCCAAAGCTCACAGCACTGCCAGATCCTTAACCTACTGAGTAAGGCCAGGGATTGAACCCGCATCCTCATGGATACTAGTTAGGTTCATAACCCTCTGAGCCATAACAGCAACTCCTGTTTTGGTGTTTTTTTTTTTTTTTTTTACTGTGCTTTATATGCATGATGACAATTTGATGTTCTAAAACCAATCATCATTCTTTTTCAAAAAGAATTTTAAAATACTCTAAAATCTTGGCAAATTTCCTTTTCAAGTCCCCTACTCCTTTTGTTTAATCTGTTAAATCATATAAATTTTAATGATGGAAGAAGAGATTCTTATGATTAGAAATGGCTTAGGAACTATAAGTTCTGACCCTTAGGTAAGTAGATGATGAAATAGAAACAGAAATAGATACATATCATGGGTCATGAACTTGAAAACTGCTTACTCTCCTTTGTATATTTTATCAGCTAATATTTAATACATTATTGACACTCCATAAATGGAAGCAAGACAAACTTTTGGTTTTCTTTTAACAAAGAGTTTAAGTTAAAATTTGAGGTGATATTGATTCAAATGTGCAAATATGCAAAATACTCTGTATTCAATATCCAGGAAAGTGTTTTTTAATAGCTAATAGCTTTTATTTATTTACTTACTTATTGGCTGCACCCACAGCATACGAAAGTTCCTGGACCAGGGTTGAATCCGAGCTGCAGCTGCAACCTATGCTGCAGTGTGGTAACACCAGACACTTTAACCCACTGTGCCAGGCCGGGAACCAAACCCGCACCTCCACAGTCAAGCAAGCCACTGCAGTCAGATTCTTAACCCACTACACCATAGCAGGAATAGTACATTTTTCAAAGATTTACATAAATAGAAACCAAAATCCTTCACCTGAATTCAAAGAATGTAGAAATACCAGAGATAATTTGAGAAGGATAGTAATGACTATGAGAGGAAATTGATAGTGGATTCTAAGAGAACAAGAAAAAGACATCATAATTAATGGAAGCAGTTCTAAATGAAGTCAAAATGACTTGTGAAAATTATATATACTTACTCATATTGCTGTCATGTATATAACAAATACTCTTTGCCTATAAACTTTTTTGGGGGGAGAGAATTGCCTGAGATCATAGTTATATTTCAGAAAGCAGAAGGTCTCACCCATGCCGAGTAGGGTTCGTCTCAGCAGCTTCCTTCCCTTCCAGCAGCAGATTTGTCACCTTTCCATGTGCACCCATCATGTACTACTGTCGTCTTCCATGCAGACTATGAAGAAGATCAGGGAGCACTCAGGAGAGGCACTACCAGAGATAGCATATGTTGCATTGCAAATGTCTTCCTTAGTTCACTTCATTATAAAGATCACAACAATATGGTTTTGTCAAATATGGATTTTCTTTTTTAGTAACTGAATTTTCTACCCAGCATATTATTCAGAAATGATCCATTAAAACAATACTTTGTAATAAGTTTTATGAAGTATCTCTGTGCCCTCCAAAGCCCAGAAGCATACATACATCATATTACCATCTATAAATCTCAGATTTTCATTATTATGAAATAAAAGAGCCTAGCTATCTAATTTATGAGGCTGGAAATTTTATTTCCCAGTTCCATCATTTGGTATTAAGGTTTCTTCTGATTAAATCTCACAGTATTAATGTTTCACAGAGTACAGGCATTTTTCAACAACTTTACACTTACTACTGCAACATGTTAAGCAGGATTTAATTCATCTTGAATAGCCTGTCTCTGAAGCAATTAAACTAGCTATGCCATACCCATTATCTCTCTCTTTCATTTTCCTTAAGGATGGCAAATTAGTTTCGAAAGGATATGTACTGAGTTAAGTAGATGCAGAAGTTGCATATTAGAAGAATCTGGTTCTCTTAGATAGAATTGAAAACTTGTTAAAAATGCGAGCCCTTTGATAAATCCCTTAAAATTACTTTTCCCGTCAGTTTTAAAACGAATATGCACTCTATTTGTCTCATTAAGGAAAAAAATAAATAAATGCTGTGAAATGATCTACCAGTATTATAAATATGTTTGGCACCCATACTGAATATAATCCAACAGAATGTAATAAAACTGGAAGCTGATGTTGTAATGAAGAAAGAAGAAATGCTATATTGATTTACAGGGAAAAGTCTGTTCTTTTGAAATGGAATAAAAGCACCTGTTACCAGGAGAGAATATAAATGCCAAAGGCAGTAGTTCTGTTCATAAAGTTTTCAATTTAGAACTACAGAATTCAGCACAGTAAATCAAAATTGTATACAATAACAGAAAAGCCAAGAACTAGTTTTAACGTGAAAATGGTGTTTTAAAGGCTCACCAGACCATCAATTCTGTCTCAATGTTGAAAAAATAAACTGTAGTTTACTATCCAATTGGCCCTCTCTTCCAGAACAAATTTTAAATTGGATTCAAACATCATTCCTATATAATATCCCACTGATGTTTATATTTGGCTTATAAACTCTCTGGTTGCTCTTCAAATGTTCACTGTATGCCTCTTCTCTTTATGTCTCTATTTTTCCTTCTGTAACTCCATTCTTTCTACCAAATATTTACTGAGCACTAACTATGTGGGAGATACTCTGATAGGTCTTGGGGAAAGATAACTTAGACATGGGCCAGGGCAATAGCAATGGAGACCCCAGGATTCTCGGGACACAACGTCTGAGGATCTGGACAAAAGAGGGTTGCCATCTCCTCTCAAACATTTACTCAGCACCCGCTGCTCAGCTGGGGAGGGAGGAAAAATTCTGAAGTCCTGCTTCTCCCAGGAAGAGAGCCCTTAGACTGAGAGCTCAAGGGAGCAGGGAGGTTCGTGTTTTTAGCTGCAGCCTTCAGGAGTGGAGTGCCTGCCTTGCTGACCTGGCACAAGGGAAGCAGAGAGTTGCTTTAGTTCAAATATCACAGTCTCTTGCCTTTCTTCCCAAATTTTCCATAGATTTTCTTGAGTAGATTTTTCTTTGTCGTTTCCTTTAAAGCCCCTTTCCATAGGCTTTAAATGGTTGACTTTCAAAAATAATTGCCACCGGTTTCACTGGTGAAGCAGGTCAGTGGAGCTTCCCACACTGTCTTCTATCTCATTATTTTAAAATGAAAATTTTTCATCAAGGGGGGAAAAGACAACTTTAGGATCAGAGGTTGATATCTTTGTCTATTTCTCAAATGGATTACAAACCTTTCTCTGATGATTTGTTAAAACACCTTAATAAAGGAAATTACTCTGTTGTGTTTTACTTTTTTCTCTTTTTGCTTTGTCCTTGAGTTTATTGTAATTGTATGTATATTTGTCCCACATAATTTTAAATGTTGCCTTAATTAATAATCTTTTTCATTTATTGATTCTGAGAATCAAAAATAATTTACTTTTCTATTAGTTTCTTATTTATTTAGCTGTTTATTAAAAACTCTGGTTTTTCTGTTATGAATCTGGACAAAATCATTATCATGATACTCCCTATGAATCTTTGCTCTATTTAACTACTGGCAACAAAGCCACTATGGTAGGTTTCACCAATGACAACACCATTGTTTTAAAGCCAAGATTTTCAGCTAAGCTTGGATGGCCTGACCTCCAAATGATTACTTCTATGGCCCTCAAAGATTATTTTATTCAAAGCCCCCTCTGTTAGATGACATTGATGTGTGCAGCATTACTCCAAGCCTGCTCTGAGAGCACTGCATCTCTTTCAACCCTCTCACACTTCCAGGTACATCTTCTCAAGACAAGGGTGACAACCATCAGTTCTCTTTGGCTTGAATATCTTCCTTCTGATAGTAGAAGTCTAGATTATTCCTTCTAAAATTACCATCCAAATTTCTCCCATGTGACCTGTAGCTCTCATGCAATACAACTCTACTTATTAGACTTGCTATCTTACGATTCTAAAAGAACCCTGGCTGTAAGTGTAAAGACATCAAGAAAAATTTCCTTCATTTTGCAGGCACTCACCATTCCTTGGGAAGATAAATTACAAAGAGAGAGAGAAAAAAGGAAGGAGAGAAGAAAAGAAGGGACTTAAAACCTACTGAACAACAGACTTGTACAGGTACTTTTGCTATGCATGCCAAGCCATGTCATAGACAAATTAATATATAATATGTATATAGTTTTTTCATGTATGAAAAATAACTTATGCATACAAATTACTTATTTTCTTCTTAATATCCTGAATTCTCTGCCTTCTGAAATGTGCTATGACCTAAGTTCCCTCTTGCAAGATATTTAACATTATTCCTAGTAGTTACCTGGCACCATGCTTAATGAATATTTTTCAATGTGTTTTTTTTTAATGAAGGAATCACTTCGTCATGGCTACTGCATACTAACCCTAACCCTAACCCTAAACCCTAACCCTAACCCTAAATTTTAATGGTTTGGTACCTCTACACTAAAGAAAAAAATCTAAGAGCAAAGTCAAGGAAGAACTTAATTTCAAGAAGTAAACTTTTTAGAAGTTTCTAATCTCAGAAGGGTTTAATTAATGCTAATTAACAGCTATCAATTTAACTCTTTTCCACATTATTGCTATTAATGGTTTCCAGCTGGTCTAATTAATAAAACCTCTTCTTCCACTAGTTCTGATCATCAGCCAAATTTCATTTTCCCCCAACTGGTTTCATTAAGAAATATTGTTATTCCATCTGTAACAGCCTTACTTTTCTAATAAGTTGGAAACACAATGATTGCTTATTATACTATTAAAGCTATGTCCTAGCATATCTGTTGAATCTCCATCTTGCCATTTAGAAGGTGTGAAACAGGCTGATACTCCTTGAGATGTCTGTTCCACAAAAAAGACTCCTACATAATATGAACACAATTTTAGAGATTTAGAACTAGAAGAGTGTTCTTTGGAACTCAGAGATAATTCTGAAACAGAATAGGCAATTAAGTATATAAACAATAAATAATCAAAGCCACAGTACTATTAAACAGATAACTTATGTTTCTAAGGTTTTAGAAACAAAGACCCCCTTTTGTGAGGACGTACAACTTCTATTTTACATGTATTTTCACAAGAATATATATTCTTCTAATGAATTTCCAATACAGTTTTTGTCAGAATGAGAAAGATTTACTTTATAATAACTTAACACCTGGCACAAAATACATATTCTATTCAACTGGAGATCTTTAAATCTGTTCAGTCTGAATACTCTTATACCTAGATGGACCATGCTGTGAATTGCATGATCACCCTGATTTATTACCTGTTCTCTCAGTATGATATCAGTGCCTTGTTTGAGTATCAGCAGAATCACAGTTATGATAATAAAATCAATAATCACTTACTTACAGCAATTATTGTCATTGTATTCCCCAAACATAGCCCATATAAACTAAATTATAAACAAAAGTCATGACTAAAACCTAGCTTTAAGAATTCAATAATTTTAGTGTTTTAAATTAAATTAATGAGTAATAATCCAAAGTTATTTTAAATGAAGACAAACCTATATTAATTTATGACATCTGTTTGTATGGAATTCAAGCATTTTTTGCTTTTTTTTTTTTTTTTTTTTTTGGTCTTTTTAGGGCTGCACCTGTGGCATGTGGAGGTTCCCTGGCTAGGGGTCCAATTGGAGCTGTAGCCACGGCCTCTACCAGAACCAAAGCAATTCAGGACGCAGTTGCTTCTGTGACCTACACCACAGCTTATGGCAACGCCAGATCCTTAACCCACTGAGTGAGGCCAGGAATTGAACCCATGTCCTCATGGATGCTAGTCAGGTTCGTTAACCACTGAGCCATGGCAAGAATTCCTGCTTTTTGTTTTAAAAGACTTTATTTTTTAGAGCAATAAAATTTAGAGGAAAGTACAGAGATTTCCCATATGCCCCCTGCCTTACACATGTATAGCCTCTCCCATTGTCAACATCACTCACCAGAATGGTATATTTGTTACCAAATATGAACTTACACTGATACATCATAATCACCCAAAGTCCAGAGTTACCTTAGGGTTTATTCTCAGAGCATTCTGTGGGTTTGTACAAATATATACTGATGTGTGTCCATCAGTACTATGCTGAAAATGAGTGGGCAGAATACACCTCAGCCTTACACCTGAGCTTAGTGTAAAAGCTTTGATTTTCTCACCACTAAGTATGATGTTAGCTGTAGACTTTATCAAGTTGAAAAATAGTTCCCAATTCCTATTTTACTGAGAGTCTTTATCGTGAAAGTGTTGAATTTTTTCAAATGCTTTCTTAGCACTATTGATATAATCATGTGATTTATCTTCTTGTCTGTTGATGTCATGAATTACACTGATTTTTGAATATTGAAACAGCCTTTCATACTTGGGATAAATTCCATGTCGTCATGGTATAATTATTTTTGTACATTTTAGATTTGGTTTACTAATATTTTGTTGAGGATTTTTGGATCCACATTTATGAAAAAGATTGTTCTGTAGTTGTCTTGTAATGTCTTTGTCTGGACTTGGTATTAAGGTAACACTGGTCTCCTAGAATTAATCAAGGAGTATTCTTTCTGCTTTTAACTTCTGAAAGAGAGTATAATGAGTTGGTATACATTTTTCTTAAATATTTGGTAGAATTTACCAGTGAACCCATCTGCCTGGTGCTTTCTGCTTTAGGAGGTTATTAATTGTCAATTTGACTTCTTTAATAGATAAAAGCCTATTTAGACTTTTTGGCAGGGATGGGGGCTGTGAGTTAAGTTTAGGCAGATTGTGTCTTCCAAGGAACTAGTCCATTTCATCTAAATTGTCAAATTTGGGGGTATAGAGTTATTTGTAATACTACATTTTTATCCTTTTAATGCCTATAGGATCTATAGTGGTTCCCACTTTCATTCTGATATTCATAATTTGTGCCTCTCTCTTTTCTTCTTACTTACCCTGGTTAGAGCCTTATTGATTTTATTGATCTTTTCAAAAAACAGCTTTTGGTTTTATTTATTTCTTCTACTGATCTCCTAATCTCAATTTTATTGATTTCTGTTCCAATTTTTCTTAATCTTCATTTTAATTTGTTTAATTTGGATTTAATTTGCTCTTCTTCTTCTAATTTTACAAGATGGAAACTTAGATAACTAATTTTAGATATTTTTTCTTTTCTAATGCATGCATTTCTATTGCCTAATACTTTGGAAGACAATACAAGTTGTAGCCAACAAATTTCTTCAACAGTTTTTTTTTTTTGTCTTTTATCTACCTGTACCTATCATCTATTTTTCTATCTGTAATAGAAATAAAGTCTCATATTTGACATCTCTTCCCAAATGCCACCATCCCAGAAAAGCCTTCTTTAACTACTTGTCTAAAAGAATTTGCCCCCTGTTTTATGGTTAGTTACTAGCTTCTTACTAAACTCTATTCTCAAAGCAATTACCACTGACATTATCATTTTTATTTGCTTATTAATTTATTTTCTTACTCTCTGTCTCACTGGCAAAATCTTAAATGCCATTAAAGCAAGAAGTTACTCTTAAATTAATCATCATTATATATGAGCCTCTGGAACTGTAGTGATAAATGATCCATTCTCAGTAAAAATCAATAAATATTTTTGTACTGGGAGTTCCCATTTTGGTTTAGCGGTAATGGACCCAACTAGTATCCATGAGGATGCAGGTTTGCTCCCTGGACCCACTCAGTGGGTTAAATATCCGGTGTTGCTATTAACTGTGGTGTAGGTTGCAGACACAGTTCAGATCTGGTATTGCTGTGGCTGTGGCGTAGGCCAGCAGCTATAGCTCCGATTCAACCCCTAGCCTGGTAACTTCCATATGACACAGGTGAGGCCCTGAAAAGGAAAAAAAAAAAAATTCTGTATGAATGAATGATCAAGATAATAATTTATGCCAAGAAAACTACCATCCCATTTATTTATTCTATTCTTCTTTTTCCTCCTCTACTCATTTTCCTTCTTGTCATTGTCATCAGTGCAAATTCATTCACTAGTAACAAGGCAAGTACTGTTAGGTTTTTTTGGCTCTTTATGTATTTTTTTCTAATCAAAATAAAAATGCTGGATTTTACCATGTAGCTCAATTAACTTATTAACACAAAGCAGTTAAAATATTATAAGAACATTTGATAAATAGGGAGAAATTTATGGTTTTTTACTCATTCTTCATTGAAGTGGAAACACAAAAGATGGAATTTGAAATGAGAAACACAAAAGCTAAATTTTCTTTTGCACAATGTAATATACTGTTTTAATTCAAGTTCCTATCGAGACATTAAAGGTAAATTCAGAGTATTCCACTAAATTATTCAGATCCTTAAATAGTTTGGCTTTTTTGGCTATGTATTCAGTCTTTTAAATTTCCTTTCTTTGCTTTTTTCAAATGATGTCTTAATGGATTGGGGGACAGGGCTATTTAATCTTGTGTGTCTAGGAAGAATTAGGCCCTCAGATATATGCCAGTATACGCACACACACACACACACACACACACATATAATCTGACTACTTTGAATTTCATAGAAATATACATGTATACCTGTAAGCTTTTCTTCTTATCGGCATCAAAGGATATATAGCTACTGATAGGATATAATAAACATACATTGAGACTCTTACTTCCCTACCCCACCCAGACCTTTTCAGAAAAATATTCCCATCACAGTCTTCCCCAGTTGCTTATCCCAAAAAGTATCTGTTTTCTACCACCAGAATTTAAGCCCCATGGTTAGGGGAAGATTGATTTGTTCCCTGCTATTGCCTCAATTTTTAGATGAGTGTCATATAGTGGGTAGCCAGTAAATATTTACTGAATGAGTTTATCTCTACTCTCAGATTGGTTATAACTCAGAGGTTATTGCCTATTGCCTTGCCTCATCTTGATTGTGGATGGAATTATATCCTATTTTTGAGGTTTTCATCTTCTGCTTTGCTGCTTTGTACCTTCTTTATAGGATCATTTCACTCCAGATGCTCTGTTCTCCCTGGTAAGCTCGCCAGCCCAGCACTGTCAGCTATTACTCCAGGACATGTGTGGACTTTTGACTTTTCCATGCCATTCCAGACTATGTGTATATGTAGGGGCTGGAGTGGGGGAGGTTAAGAAATAATCATATGCTCTCCATCTGCTCAACCTTGTCAACTATTAATTTTACTCAAATTTTCCTATACCAGTTAATAAAGAGAAGATCCTGCCAGGCAGATTTCTCCCAGAGTCCCAAATGGGAAACTCTGCTTTTGACTTACCCCTCAACAATTCTCAGTCCCAGTTCTAGGGTTCCAGACTGCAAATGAAGAGACACACAGGAGACCAATTCCATTGTTCAGCCATTAACCTTCCCTCTGCCTCTGCTTCATTTTCAGTCCTCCTTTCTCCCTACAGTTCCCTTGGACTGGAAGTTTGTTTTTTTTTCATACTCCTTCACCTTAAAAGATGAGTCTCCTTCACATAATAAGGTTCTTTCACAGCTTTTTATATATTAAATAAAGTATAAGTAACATTAAAAAAAAATCTTTTCAGTGAAACCTTGAAACTGTTTTCACTTTATGGACTGTAGGAAGTGATATCGAGACTCCAAACTGATCAATATCATCGTGCCCTTTCCCCAGGTGAAACCATTATACTTTTCTGAACAAATAAAATACTTAGATCAGCCTTACTAATCAAGGGCCATGAAAGGATATGAATCAAGAAGAAAAGGAAGTGTACTTTCATTCTTAACTATTATCTCCATTACATGTATTTAATTGGAGTGTAAAAATTCTCACCAATATTCCCCTTGTATTGTTTATTTATGAAGTTTATGCCCCTGACATCCATAAAAATTAATGATCTGAAGAACAATCTCAGATAATTACTACAAAAATACAACCAGAATGAAAAATATAAATTTCAATCCTTAGCAAAGTAGGAAGTAAATCTTTATTTAGTATGTCTTTCATTTCAGTAAATTTTAGATATGGTATAAAATGCCTAATAAAATGCTCTCACTAGCATGAGAGAATAAGATCTTCAAACTTTGATGTTGTTGCAAGTCTTCTTACTGCAACACTAACCAACTTCTTGTAAAACTATCTCTTAACACCTGACACAGTCATATTCACTTTATCTTCAGCAACTGAAGACGTTTTTACACAATTCTTTTAATATTTTCCCCCAGCGTCTCAATCTCCTTTTTTTTTTTTTTTGGTCTTTTTGTCTTTGTGCCTTTTCTAGGGCAGCTCCTGCGGCACATAGAGGTTCTCAGGCTAGTGGTCTAATCAGAGCTGTAGCTGCTGGCCTACGCCACAGTCACAGCAACGCGGGATCCGAGCCGCGTCTCCAACCTGCATCCCAGCTCACAGCAATGCCAGATCTTTAACCCACTGGGCAAGGCCAGGGATTGAACCAGCAACCTCATGGTTCCTAGTAGGATTCATTAATCACTGAACCATGATGGGAACTCCCTCAATCTCCTTATCTTTATTCATCTTCTCCTTTTTCCCTCAAGGGGGAAAAATGGCCTTCTTTCTCCAGTGAGTCTTTGTAGCAGAGTTATGGATCTGATTACCTCTCATCTCTTCTAGTACTTGGATCCTTCTCTTGAATACTTCTCTCTCTTTTTTTTGTCATTCCTTGATATTGTACATCCATTGTTGACTGAACTTGTCTTGACATTATTTGGTCATGACATTATCCCCATCATTGTCCATTTAATGAGACTACTTTTCCTGACGTTATTGCCTCTCTCTCTGAATATCGCTGACCACCATGTCAAAACATTGCAGACAATTCAAATGTCCAATTTCTTCTTAGATTCAGGCGACGTTTCTACTCCACCTCAGTATTTATCTCAGGCTTTCAGATGCACTGGTTCTTCAAAGTCGTGTTATAAATTGTCTGGAGAGCCAATAAAGAATGCAGACACACTCTTTTAAGAGGATAAGTCTAAAACCTCTATACTTGAATAAGTCTCCCACGAGGTTCTAAAACACATTCAAATTTAAGAATCATTGCTCTAGTGATTTTTGGGATCACAACTTCATGGTTTCTAGGGTATGTCATTACTTTGACCATTCCACTCTCTCAGAAGCACCTCTGACTTCATCCCTTCTCTTACAGATGGCTCTCCTGGCTCTGATACCACTCCATCAGTCTCACCTTCAGTAGACTATCAGGAAATGTTTGTTGAAACAAAGTATATAAACAAAGGCTTTATGAAGAAGCTGGTCTTTAGCCTGCTTTGCTCTAACTCAAGTTTCATTTCTTTTAGAAATTATCCTGAGATTATTACTTTTTCAGAATAACCACCCAGATTTTGCTTTTTAGTTCTATAAGCAAATTATTTAAAATAAAAAGCCAAATACTAAGGCAATTCTTTTCCTTACCAGGCCGTGTTCATATTGGCATTTAGGAACAGGAACTTAAATGTTGATACATTTGCCTACAGAAAATGTATTTAATAAAATTTTGTAAATACTTTATTGCTACTTTGCTGGTTCTTGGATAGAGAATGCTGCATGTGGCTCTTGAATCACAAATTACATTTCTAATTCAAGGGCATATTCAGCCAATGAAATACAGTTTTCAGTTTAAATTTCAGACCATATTGAAATATTTGATAGAAAATTGAGTTTGGGGGCCTATAGCTCTGTTCCCCTCAGAGGATCCTAATTGAAGCCAAATTCTAATGAAGCTAATAAAAATTTAGTAGATTGACAGTTGATTGCAAGAATACATTTGTTGCCAATTTACTAAAATTAATCTGTTCCATATGTAAAAATAGCGTTGGAGGCTGTTCTTCTCCATTCATGTTATTTTAGCTATAATACCTACCTTAGGATCCAAGCATTCTTACAAGACTATCTTCCCTGCAATTGCTGGTGATAATCCACACATAGATTTCCATAGCTGAGCTGGACTGTGTGTGTATTTGAGGCCTCCTGTATATGTGAGCACACACCTACCTGTTCACACACATACATACTCCCATCCCATTAACAGATCACATGCAAGTTGAAATGTAACAAAGTTATATCAGTGTTAAGCTGAGATGTTGAAGCCTACATAAATCAGAAGATTCAGAAGTGAGGTTCTCACAGCAACTTGAAACTAGCACTGGTGTTATATGCTGTGACAGGGTTTTTCCATTACACAATCAGATAACCCTGTATAATGTGACATAAATATTTGGCAGATCTTCACTTTGCAAACACACATTTACTATGTCATGTTGTATAACAGACTTCTATAATGTGGATGATACTAAAAATGAAAGTTCTTGGTTTTATACATTATGTATAAATATTTTGCTTATAAGACAGGCATTAATTTTGAAGGCATAACAATATAAAGGATTGCTCTATAAGAGTATTTTGTTTTAAAAATGTTTTGCTAATGTCAACAAAAAGAACAAACATTGCAAGATCAATTAATAATCACGAATGATAAATGAAGCATACATTTGGTAAATATAAGATAAACAATATCTGAGCATAAGGAGTTTTTTATTTTTAATCTTATAAAAAGTTACATACTTGGTAATATAGTAAGGCAAAGGAAAATATTTTATTTCATTTATTTTTTTTGAAAAAAATTGTTTTATTATTCAATGAATTTTATTACATTTATAATTGTGCAATGATCATCACAACCCAATTTTATAGCATTTCCATCCCAAACCCCCAGTGCATTCCCCAACCCCCCAACCTGTTTCATTTGGAAACCATAGTTTTTAAAACTCTTTGAGTCAATTTCTGTTCTGCAAAGAAGTTCATTGTGTCCTTTTTTTAGATTCCACATGTACATGATAGCATTTAATGTTGGTTCTCACTGTCTGACTGACTTCACTTAGCATGATAATTTCTAGGTCCATCCATGTTGCTGAAAATGCCGTTATTTCTTTCCTTTTAATGGCCGAGTAAAATTCCATTGTGTATATGTACTACATCTTCATCTTCCACTCCTAAATGATGGAAATTCCATGTCATGGCTCTTGAACATAGTGCTGCAGTGAACATTGGAGTTCATGTATCTTTTTGAGTCATGGTTTTCTCTGTATAGATGCCCAGGAGTGGGAAGGAAAATATTTTAAATGTGGAGAATAAAAAAAAGTAAACGAAAAGTCTTAGATATACTCATTAAAATTTTCATTCTTTGGAGTTCCTGTCGTGGCGCAGTGGTTAATGAATCCGACTAGGAACCATGAGGTTGCGGGTTCGAGCCCTGCCCTTGCTCAGTGGGTTAATGATGCGGCGTTGCCGTGAGCTGTGGTGTAGCTTGCAGACGCGGCTCGGATCCCGTGTTGCTGTGGCTCTGGCATAGGCTGGCGGCTACAGCTCCAATTCAACCCCTAGCCTGGGAACCTCCATATGCCACGGGAGTAGCCCAAAGAAATAGCAAAAAGACAAAAAAAAATTTTTTTTCATTCTTTGTATATCAAATGTATATTTTAAAGAAATGTCACAAATAATTTATTATTATTTAATAATAGTATTTTATAATAAAATATAAATATTCATAAAATTATGACATAACCATTGAATGTGGCTATTTAAATGTCTTCTAGATTGTCCTCAAGTTGCATAAGAAAAACTAGCAGTGAAATGGAGTTTGCATTTTTCCTTGTTTATTGATTTAAGACTAAATCATAGTATAGAAGACTGCTCAAATTATTAACCCCTGATTTAAATTAATTAAATATAATACCAATTATACATCAAACAATATGTAGTATTGGCTATTGATTCACAACAAGTAAGAGGGAACTCCTTATTAAATCATGAAATCTTCACATAGTCTAAACAATTGGTCTTTAAACCATGCATTGATTCACTGAATGGCCACTGGGAGTTCTCTGTGCCCAGCATGCTGCTGGGCCAGGATATTCTGTGGTGTCATAAATAGACATGGCATTTCGTTCTCAGTATTTTCCATGCAGCAAAGAGGACAGACATTCAAAATGTCCCTTTGCATGTTTGTAGACACATTTTTTTCTATCATTCGTATTAGAATCTGTAATAACAGGTAATGTTTGTTAAAAGATTGTCCCCAGACTCATATTGAGGATTTTATGTGTATTTAATTTGCCTATTCCTCACAATGATACAGTGGGGTAGGTAATATTATTCACATGTTATAGAGGAGGAAACTGAGGGATGCTTAAGGTCACAAAAGTTATATGGGGCTAATTTATATGCAGTACATAGAAATAAAAAAAAATCTGTGAATACAGAAACTATGCAATTACAAAAAAAAGCTAAATTCAAAATAGGTATCATAAAACTAGCAGTGGCTTTTTGAGTATTAAAGAGTCACAAAAAATTATTTTAACAAAAGGTTGAATGTTTCCAATTAGAATAGTCTCTAAGGCATATCAAATATAATTTTTAAATGAAAAACACAAAAATCATACTTTCCAAATTTGAATATTTAAATTTTCATCCTATAACAACTAAGAATTAGTTTTTACAATCTTTTTTTTTGTTATAACTAATGATGTATGATCATCAATCTTCAGATTCCTCCTGATATATTTAAGTTAAAAATAATACGTTTATTTATGAGGCATTATTTGCTGTGGAATATCAAATAAGAAAATTGTATTTTAAATGTGAATCCATTTTCTCCATAAAAGATTTCTTTCATATATAGTTCTGATGGTCACTTAATTATTCTTTGTTATCCAACTTTATATTTAATTTCAAAAATAATATGTTATTGAATTGTAATTTTTTTTTCTGGTACTACAAACCATATAAACAAAAATGCAACAAATTTCTATCCTTAAAAATTTTGGCAAGAAAGACAGATTTTATAATAAACTTTCATAACCTAATATATAACCAAGTTCTGTGAAACCATGAATTAAAAACAATCTTTTTCATGGATGGAAAATTATCTAAGCTGTATGAAACAAAGAATAGAAATAAATAAGAACTTGTCTTGATATATATTCCTTAAATATGTTCCACACTTGGGTACTGAATCTGTTTTTACTGGAGACTTTTTATAAATAATCTGGAAGAAAGAACCCTCCATAAAATCTACACATCTGTAGAAGGTTCATTTATAGATATTTAAATTGTAGATTTTGAACAAACGAATGGTTTCTGTAGCTATTCTCTGCCCTTTCACATGTCAGCGCATGTTTCTAGCCAGCAAATTTGCTATAAAATGAGATGGTAATAAGACAGATTGTGCATATTTTAGTATTTATTGAACATCACTATTTAATAACAATTATTAAATAATACCTATAAGCTATTAATTATGTGCAACATAATATCTACAATATATTAAAACTGAGACATGAGGTTTCACGTGAAGAAATATGTGATCTAAATAGGTAATGTCAGAGAGAGAGAGGACCATAGTATTATGAGGAGTTTTAAAACTGTGATCAGGGCCTTTGAGACTTCAGAGAAAATACTTCAGGGGATGTTAGAAGAAGTGGGAAGGTGTGAAGGAAAGGAAAGGATACTATAAGGATGCCACCTATACTTCAACCCAAATGATCAGGCAGTTAAATGAAAACCGATGGAGTACTTTGAAGGCTGAATCAAAAGTAGAATGCAGATTTAGAATACTGTTGTGTTGTTTGAACCCCAAAATACTATAAATAAAGGGGAGTATAGTGAGTATACTATTACTACTGCTACCACCACTGCTACTAATAGCAGTAATAGTAATAATAACATAATAAAAAGTATAAATAAATTCATACAAAATCCTTACTGTAACAGGGAAATATGAGAGTCTTGACAGTCAAGGTTAGTGAGTGAGTGTTTAAATCAATAAGTTGGCCAACATTAAATAAAATTAAATAAAATTGGCATTTTGAACAGAGAACTATAAGGTTCACTTAGGAAATGATTAATCTATAAGATTTGAGTAACATAAATTAAAAGTGGGGGAAAGAAGAAGAGAGACTAGTTAGGCATTTCTTAGAGTAAATAATCATCTATCTTAAAGAAATTGTTGACAGTCACAATAAAACAGATGTAATATATATGAGAAACACTGGAATTAATATCTGTAATACCTGACAGTAAATTAGATGTGGGAAAAAGTAAGCAAAGACAGGATTCTTTTGTTACCCTTGAGTTTTCATGCCTGAGATGTGGGAAAGATGGAGTCAGGGCAGAGCAGATTTTGGAGGGATTATAATTCTTCTAGATTTGCTTTTGAAAACTAAAACTTTTGTAGTGCTTAAAGCTATAGCAGCAGGTGGTTCTTAGATGGAGATTATTTATTTATTTATTCATTCATTTTTTTCTACCTTTCCTGTTTATTTTTTTAATTTAAAAAATTTTCATTTTATTTTGTTTTTTTTCTTTTCTTTCTTTCACTTTTATATTTTTAAGTATTACTGAATTATAGTTGATTTACAATGTTATGATAATTTCTGCTGTACAACAAGGTGATTCACTTACTCGTATATACACATCCATTCTTTTTCAAGTACTTTTCCCATATAGATTAGCACAAAATATTGAATAGAGTTCCCTGTGCTGTACATCAGGCCCCTGCTGGTCAACCTTTCTACATACCACAGTGTGCATATGTCAATGTTATACCCCCAATTCCTCTCTCCCTGACAGCAAAACAAGGGAAGATTAAAAGCAATAGAAATAGAATGAAGGATGCCACCCACACTTCCAAAACAACAGAACTAAAAACAAAAAGAAACCAATGGGACCTAATCAAACTTAAAAGCTTTTGCTCAGCAAAGGAAATCATAAAAATAACAAAAAGACAACCTATGGAATGGGAGAATATAGTTTCAAATGATGCATCTGACAAGGGCTTAATCTCCAAAATGTACAAACAGCTCATACAACTCAACAGCAAAAAAATCAAAGAACCCAATTTAAAAATGGGCAGAAGACCCAAATAGATATTTCTTCAAAGAAGATATATGGATGGCCAACAGGCATATGCAAAAATGCTCAATATGGCTAATTATTAGAGAAATGCAAATCCAAACTACAATGAGGTACCACTTCACACAGGTCAGAATGGCCATTATTAGTAAGTCTACAAATAACAAATCCTGGAGAAGGTGTGGAGAAAAAGGAACCCTTCTATCCTGTTGGAAAACAGTATAGAGGTACCTCAAAAAACGTACCTGCACCCCTGTGTTCATTGCAGCACTATTCACAATATCCAAGACATGGAAACAACCTAAATGTACATCAACAGATGGATGGATTAAGAAGATGTGGTATATATACAAAATGGAATACTACTAAGCCATAAAAAAGAACAAAATAATGTCATTTGCAGCAACATGGATGGAATTAGAGACTCTCATACTAAGTGAGTAAGTCAGAAAGAGAAATGCAAATACCGTATGATATCACACATATCTGAAACCTAATATATAGCACAAATGAAACTTTCTACAGAAGAGAAACTCATGGACATTGAGAACAGATTTGTGTTGCCAAGGAGGAGAGGAAGTGGAATGGCTTGGGAGTTTGGGATTCATAGATGCAAACTATTGTGTTTGGAGTGGATAAGCATTGAGATCCTACTGTATAGCACAGGGAACTCTATATAATTACTTGTGATGGAACATGATGGAGGAGAATGTGAGTAAATGTGTATATACACACACACACACACACACACACACACACACACACATATGTGACTGGGTCACTTTGCTGTACAGCAGAAATTGACAATCAATTATAGTAATAATAATAATAAAACTGGACCAATGCCCACCTTCAGGGTCTAAGAATAAAACAAAGCCAAGTGTTATGGACAACAGATGATTGTTGAGAATTGAGCTAAAATTTCGACTTTTGGAAGAACAAGAAAGAAAGGTCATTTTAAGGCACTAGAAATAATAATACACATTTCCTAAGTATTCAGAAGTGCAATGCCTTTATGCTCTGAAAACCAAACTTCTTCAGTATTTTAGGACTTCATTATGTGGACTTAAATACACATCTATATTACTCTACAATCAGTCTCAAGTATTACACAAGCATGACTACTTTAAGTTTCCTAAAACTCTCTATACCTGTCTGTGAAATACCCTTTCTCAACATCTTGTCATGTCTTTATAAATCTCATTAAAAAAAATACTATCCCTGATTCATCATCTTTTTTCCCTCCCACTTAATTTACTTTTTATTTATACAGTTAATAAGTGAATAGATCTGGCATCATATCATTTTAATTATAAATACATCAATAAGTATCTTTAATGGCTATGAATTTTTAAGTCTATCTTAACTATCGGAATTAAAATAGGCCCCTCAATTATCTATGACTATTTTTATTTTTTCACAACCATCTCAAAAATATCTTTCTACTATGATATTTTTGAATCAGGATCTCAGTAAGGTCTATTCTGCAAATTCTTGGTGTATCTATGAAATCTATTTCATGGTAATTATTATTTTTGTAATTTCATCATTTGTGTTTGAAATTTTCAACATTCTTCATTTGGCTGAATGTGTGCCCCTGGTGTCATTTAACATGTTTTTCCATCCCCTATATTTCCTGCATACTAGAAATTAGCCCTAATGTCTCAACTATATCTACGTCTTTTTCTTTTTCCTTTTTCTTTTTATGGCAAGACTATTCCAAAGGTAGTGTTGTGTATTTCTATTACATTTCCATCAGAAAGAATATAGTACTGTTCTGAGTCAATTTAACTCACTTTTCAAGGCCCAGTCCTCACTGTACCACTCTAGGACATATATCTGAATTCTCCCACTACTCCTCTGAATAGACATGGCCCCTTATCAATAACTTCCTACCAGTTAAAACTCTTTTGGTGTTCATATTCCACTGTCTTGATTATAAATTTGTTTCCATCTTAGTAATCATGCATTCATCACCTCTGTACTTTCTATGTCTGATATTGGATATTACATACCACATGGCATGATTATTTGGGATGAAAAACAGGGTTGTATCCATATAATGCTTAAGACTATTATGTATTTTAATTGATGCTAACAGTTGCTTACTGATTACTTTAAATATGATTAAATGATTTGTTTCCTCTTGACCATCTAACTTTATAATATTATTTCAGGCTATACCTCATTGTCCAGGAAGTTCCAGTCACAGTAATTTTCCTCTTAGGCTCTAGAGCTTTATAATAGTTTTCCTATTTCTGCTGTAACAAATTCCTACAACTTAGTTACCTGAAACAGTACACATTTAATTATCCCACATTTTCCTTTGGTCAGGAGTCCAGGTACAGTTTAGCTGGATCCTTTGCTCAGGTCTCCTAGGCTGAAGTCAAAGTGTCCACCAGAGCTGTGATCCTCATCCAAGGCTAATGATCCTTCCCCAAGCTCACTGCTGATGGCAGAATTCATTCTCTAGTTATTATAGGACCACTTTGGTCCCTTGCTTTTTGTAGACCTCAGTTTCTAGAGGTCTCCCCTCTTCACCTAGCAGTTCAGAACTTAACTTTTGTGCTTTCTTCTCTAAGAATAGCAAGCTCATCCCTCCGACTTCTGCCATCTGCCGGAGAAAACCTTCAGCTAATAAAGGGCTCACCTAGATTATTGAAAATTTCAGGCAAACTTTCAGTACATCTGAGAATTCCTTTCCCAGCAATACCTAAATAAGTAAGTGTTCAATTGGACAAATAGGGGACAGCAATTTTGGCAATGGACCATCTGCTGATTCTTTCACCACAAGCTTGTCAAAAAAAACCTTTTCCTTGGATCTCCTTTGCCTACTTGTTCCATTTCCTTGCATTCTCACGCAAGCTCTTTTTGGTTCTTTCTCTTCCTTCAAGTTCAGGTATAAACATCACTTCTTCAGAGAGGTGTTTCTTGATTAACTTATCTAAGTAACTACCCAACCTCAAACTTTATTTTCCCTATCACATCATCCTTTCTTTCCTTTGTAACAGGAATCATAATCTTTATGTATCTGTTTTATTGTTTATTATCTCTCTCCCCTACTAGGATATGAAACTTCTGAGACAGAGAAATGTATATATGCCTTGGTATCCCTCCCAAGCTTAGCTTTGTATATAGCATTGAGTAAGAGCTTATGAATTATCTTCTATTGAATGAATAAAGTCTCTGAATATGTAAATAAATATATAAAATAAAATGTTAGGTTCTGAAAAAGAATCAATTGCTATTCACAGTATAAAACACTTAGATAAATGGAATTGTAAAGGCCTTGAAATTGAATTTCTGCTACTCTTATCTCAAAAGTATCACACTTGGCATTAACTTTTAATTACAAAAGCAAACTCAGCATTTCATAAAGGAAAAATAATAAGTTTAAAAAAGAGAAAAGTGCTATAAGTGGTATTACGAGCTCTTGATAAACTGCCAGATTAATCTCTTCTGGTCACACACATGCATACTTCTGAGGCTTTCTTTTGCTTAGAAAGGATGATGCATTAAAACAGTGCCTTGCTTATAGAGTGGGGGATTAGGGAAGGAAGTCATATTTTTCAAAGCTGGTGACACGAATTTATTTCCATTTTCAGTCAGAGGGTGGGATTTTCACACTCCCGTAATCTTGGTCTTTAAAAATGCTTTTAGCATTTTGCATTTAGCAGAATAGAATGTTGGAACCAAGCACCCCCTCTGTGCTTTTTTGGTCCTCTAACCAAAGAAGTAGGCAAATTAACAGTCAAGCTTTTGGTGCTTTACTATGGACTGTTCCATTTGTCTCCTCCCTTTTGGAGAATCATGCTCAAGTGATTTGCTACATTTCACAATGGATGCTAAAGCTTGCTTTGCTTTATGCAATTTCACATTTATTTAACAAATCATATCCTCACTATAACTCAAAGGCTAAGGAATAAAAGGCATGTATTTTTGACCCTTTTACACCTTGCTCTTCATTATCAGATCCCTGAAGCTTGCAAATATTTTATATAATCCTCCTTTTACCAGGATATTTGAAAGGACAGTTGTATTATATCCCAACCCACCCACACTGCTCTGATTCCCTGTGTGGCTCTGGCAGCTCTGTTTCCTTCTTAAACAACTTCTTCCATCTCCTCCTGGCAGTGGGAAGCCCAGTAGCTTAGAAGACTGGAGTGTGCCTTCTCTCAACCACTTTATTTAATAGGCGGCAATATTTGTAATGACTAAGCCTAAGCCCAAGATTTTGCCTTATTCTTTTTTTTAAGAGCTGCACTTGTGTCATATAGAAATTCCAAGGCTAAGGATCACGTTGGACCTGCACCTGCCAGCCTACACAATGTAGGATCCAAGCCACATCTGAGACCTACACCATAGCTCACAGCAGTGCCAGATCCTTAACCCACTGAGTGAGACCAAGGATCGAACCTGCATCCTCATGGGTACTAGTTGGGTTCATTATCACTGAGCCACAATGAGAACTGTCTTATTCATTTTTTAAATTTATGCTACCACAAAAATTTCAAACCTAATTCTTTTTTTCCCCCCGTATTTTTTAATATTTCTTTCCCCCAACTCCTTTTTGTTTTTCTGGAATGAGAGGTATAAATTAGTGTTGGACATAGATAACTATCTCTATCTTTTTACATTTTGCATTCCTTCCTCCAGTGCAATGGAGTAACCAGGTGCTCAGAAGAGTGAAAGTGATGACTATGTTGTACACCTGAAACTAATATAACATTGTAAATCAACTATAGTTCAGCTACAAAATAAATGCAAGTGATCATAGTGAGCAGGGAGGTATGGAAACCATAGGTTGAAAATTTGCAAATATGTTTTTTTTAAAAATTCACGTCTCTCAACATCTGAAGTTTCATTATTTTTATTAAGAAATACGCACAAATCATATGTAACACAAGTATTTTAAATTATATGCCAATAGTTGTGAAAAAAATATCACAATATATCCATTTGTTGATTGGGTATTTAAAAGAAAAAATATAAGGAAAACCATATGTTAAAGTTTTCCTGATCATTCAATCATGAGTATAATTGGAGACAGAAAATAAGAAGTTATCTTCAGTGATGAAGATAATTTTATATTTAATGCTACAGAGTTCAGAAGAATTAACCACAAAACCTAACCCTTAAATAGGTTCCTTACCTCTGAGCTCACAAAATCCATAAAAGTAATTTAAATTTTGATTAAACCTTTTGCATTGTACAAAACAGCAAAAAATAATTAATAGTCCACATTAGCTCTATCGGTTGCTTTAGTCAGTCATAAAGTGATAAGCCTCCTTATATTGCCACTTATAGGCTGTATCCATAAACTGGCACATGAGCCAGAACAAATAAAACTAACATATAGATATTGGAACATTCAAATTAAAATTAAAAATTCTGGAATAGAGAAACTTCAAAATTATTAAACAACATTTAGAACTTCCTTATGCTGTAGAAATTATCAGTGTATAAGTTAGGTCGGTACAAAGTTTAGAAGCACTTTATAAATGGATTACAATTATGCACTGCTTTATCAACAAAATTTCATTAAATAGATTTCATAATCATCATCACTCTTCAAAGAATAAAATTGAGGCACAGAGAAAGTAACTTGTCCAATGTTACTTACTACCCAATAAAGCAGTAATCCCGGAAATTGAACATAGAGAATTGGACTCTGAAGCCCCAAATCAACTATGATGTTCTTCACATTGCCTCTAGGTTATATGTTTGTCTCCCCAAACACACATTCATGTGTGCACACACACATAAATATGCACATGCACACGTGTATATTGAGGTTTTTTAAAAAAATGTGTTTGCCACTATACTTACTGCTATATCATACATTGTATTTTTATCTTCTTAGTAACACTGTATTACTTCCCATTTTATTTTTTTAAAAAACCTAAAATTTAGAAGGATTAATTAATTTGTCTAGAATCACAGAATAGAGACCCCAGAAATAAATCAATGCATAATATGTGGTCAATTAATATACGATAAAAGAACCAAAAACATAATATGGGGAAAGATAGTCTTTCTGATAAATGGTGTTGGGAAAGCTGGACAGCTACATGCAAAAGAATGAAACTGGACCACTATCTTATTCCATACACAAAAAATCAACTCAGAATGGATTAAAGAATTGAATGAAAGATGTAAAACCATAAATCTCCTAGATGAAAACACAGGTGGTATGTTCCTTGACATAGGTCTTGGCCCTAATTTTTTGAATCAGACACCAAAATCAAAGGCAACAAAAGCAAAAATAAACAAATGGTACTACATTGAACTAAAAAGCATCTGCATAGCAAAGAAAATCAACAAATTAAAAGGCAACCTAGTAAATGGCAGAAAAAAATTGCAAATCATATATCTGATGAAGAGTTAATATCTAAAATATATGAAGTCATGTAACTCAATAGCAAAAAACCACAAATAATCCTATTAAAAATGGGCAAAAAAAAATGGGCAGAAGATCTGAATACACATTTTTCCAAGGAATATATATGGATGGCCACAGGCACGTGGAAAGATGCTCAACATTATCAATTATTAGGAAAACGCAAATCAAAACCCAAAGGAGGTATCACCTCACACCTGTTAGAGTGGCTGTCATCCAAAAGAGAAGAAATAATACATATTGGCAAGGATGTGGACAAAAGGGACCCCTTGTGCACTGTTGGTGGGAATGTAAATTGGTGCAGCGACTATGGAAAACAGTTTAGAAGTTCCTCAAAAAATTAAAATAAAACTACCAGTGACTGAGAAAATTCCACTTCTAGGTATTTATCAAAAGAAAACAAGAGCACTAACTCAAAAAGATATTTTCACTCCCATGTTCATCGCAACATTATTTACAATGGCTAAGATATAGAAACAACTTAAGAGTTCATCAGCAAATAAGTGGATAAAGAAGATATGATATCTATATCTATCTTTATTTCTCTAGATATAGACATAGATATACATATCACAATGAAATATGATTCAGACATGAAAAAATGAAATCTTGCCATTTGAGACAGAATAGATAGACTCAAGGTCATTGTGGTAGGTGAAATAATAAAACAAAGTCAAATACCATGTAATCTGTTTTACATGTGAAATCTAAAAACAAAAACAAGCTCATAGATAAATAGAACAGATTGGTGGTTGCCAGAAGTAAGGATGGAGGGTGGGATAAACTGGTGAAAGGGGTCAAAAGGCAAAAAAAAAAAAAAACTAAATAAATAAATTTCCTTAGGAAGGGGTAATTTATTTGTCTAGAATCACTTGTGAATAAACAGTTGAATTGGGATCTGAACCCAGAACTTTCTGACTCCAAAGCCTAGCATTTTACTGAACGTCAATGCTTAATTCCTAAACAAACTCTAAGGCTGTCTCTGAATATTTCTGTTTTTATTTTAAATTTTTTTATTGAGATATAGTTGATGTACAATATTATGTAAGTTACAGATGTATAACATAATAATTCACAATTTTTAAAGGTTATACTCCATTTATAGTTACTATAAGATAATTGACTATATTCCCTGTGTTGTGCACTATATGTTTTTTTATTACTCAATGAATTTATTACATTTATAGTTGTACAATGATCATCACAATCCAATTTTATAGGATTTCTATCTCACAACCCCAGCACATCCTCCTACCCCCTGAACTATCTCCTTTGGAAACCATAAGTTTTTCAAAGTCTGTGAGTCAGTATCTGTTCTGCAAAGAAGTTCATTCTGTCCTTTTTTTCAGATGCCACATGCCAGTGAAAGCATTTGATGTTGGTGTCTTACTGTCTGACTGACTTCACTTAGCGTGATCATTTCTAGGTCTATCCATTTTGCTAAAAATGCCAGTATTTTGTTCCTTTTAATGGCCAAGAGGTATTCCACTGTGTATATGTACCACATCTTCTTGATCCACTCCTCTGTTGATGGACATTTAGGTTGTTTCCATGTCTTGGCTATTGAAAATAGTGCTGCAATGAACACTGGAGTATGTGTGTCTTTGTGAGTCATGGTTTTCTCTGGATAAATGCCCAGGCATGGGATTGCTAGATCAAATGGTAGTTCTATTTTTAGTTTTCTCAGGCATATTCATACTCTTTTCCACAGTGGTTGCACCAATTTGCAATCACACCAACATTGTAATAGGTTCCTTTTTCTCCACACCCTCTCCAGCACCCATTGTTTGTAGACTTTTTAATGATGGCCATTCTGGCTGGTGTAGGTATCTCATAGTGGTTTTGATTTGAGTTTCTCTAATAATGAGTGATGTGGAACATCTTTTCATGTGTTTTTTGGCCATCTGTATGTCTTCTTTGGAGAACTGTCTGTTTAGACCTTCTTCCCATTTTTCAATGGTTTTTTTTTTTTTTTTTTGGTATGGAGCTGCCAAAGTTGTTTATAAATGTTGGAGATTAATCCCTTGTCAGTTGATTCACTGGCAAAGATTTTCTCCCATTCCATGGGTTGTCTTTTCATTTTGTTTAGGGTTTCCTTTACTGTGCAGAAACTTTGAAGTTTAATTAGGTCCCATTTGTTTATTTTTGTTTTTACTGTCATTACTCTAAGAGGTGGATCTGAGAAGATGCTGCTGTCGTTTATTTCAGAGAGTGCTTGGCCTATGTTTTCCTCTAAGCGTTTGAGAGTGTCTGGTCTTATATCTAGGCCTTTAATCCATCTTGAGTTTATTTTTGTGTATGCTGTTAGGGAGTGTTATAATTAAATTCTTTTACATGTGGCTGTCTAGTTTTTCCAGCACCACTTATTGAACAGGCTGTCTTTTCTCCATTATATAATCTTGCCTGCTTTGTCATAGGTTAGTTGGTTGTAGCTACATGGGTTGAATTCTGGGCTGTCTGTCATGTTCCACTGATCTATATTGTCTTTGTGCCAGTACCATACAGTTTTGATGCTTGTTGCTTCGTAATATAGTCTGCAGTCCAGGAGCCTGATATTCTTTCTCATAATATCTTTGGCTACTCTGGGTTTTTGAGCTTCCAAACAAACTTTAAAATATTTTGTTCGAGTTCTGTGAAAATGTCCTAGGTAGTTTGATAGGGATTGCATTGAATCTGTAGATTGCCTTAGGTAGTACAGTCATTTTAATAATATTGATTCTTCAAGTCCAAGAGCATGGTATATCTTTCCATCTGTTTGTGTCGTCTTTGATTTCTTTCATCAGTGTCAAGTAGTTTTCAGAGTACAGGTCTTTTGTCTCTTTAGGTAGGATTACTCCTAGATCTTTTATTCTTTTGGATGTGATGGTAAACGGGATTGCTTCCCTAATTTCTCTCTATGATCTTTCATTGTTAGTATATAGAAGTGCAGTCAATTTCTGTGTATTAATTTTGTATCCTGCGACTTTGCCAAATTCATGGATGAGCTCTAACAGTTTTCTGGTAGAGTCTTTAGGATTCTCTAGGTATAGTATCATGTCATCTGCAAATAGTGATAGTTTTACTTCTTCCTTTCCAATTTGGATTCCTTTTATTTCTTTTACTTCTCTGATTGCTGTGGCTAGGACTTCCAAAACTATGTTGAAGAGTAGTGGCGAGAGCGGACATCCTTGTCTTGTTCTTGATCTCAGTGGGAATTCTTTCAGCTTTTCACCGTTGAGAATGATGTTCGTTGTGGGTTTGTCATATACGGCCTTTATTATGTTGAGGTAGGTTCCTGCTGTGCCCACTTTCTGAAGGGTTTTTATCAGAAATGGGTTTTTTTAATCAGAAATGGATTTTGTCAAAAGCTTTTTCTGCATCTATTGAGAGGACCATGTGATTTTTATTCTTTAGTTTGTTAATGTGGTGTATCACAGTGATGGATTTGTGGAAGTTGAAGAACCCTTGCATCCCTGGGATAAATCCCACTTGATCATGATGTACAATCCTTTTAATGTATTGTTGCATGTAGTTTGTTAGTATTTTTTTGAGGATTTTTGCATCTATGTTCATCAGTGAAATTGGCCTGTACTTTTCTTTTTTTGTGGTATCTTTGGTTTTGGTATCAGGGTGATAGTGGCCTCATAGAATGAGTTTGGGAGTGTCCTTTCCTCTGCAAATTTTTGAAATAGTTTCAGAAGGATAGGTATTAGCTCTTCTCTAAATGTTTGATAGAATTTACCTGTGAAGCCATCTGGTCCTGGACTTGTGTGTGTTGGAAGTTTTTAATCACAGTTTCAATTTCAGTTCTTGTGATTGGTCCATTCATCTATTCTATTTCATCTTGGTTTAGTCTTGGAAGATTGTATTTTTCTAAGAATTTGTCCATTTCTTCTAGGTTTTCCGTTTATTGGTGTATTGTTGCATATAGTAGTCTCTTATGATCCTTTGTATTTCTGTGATGCCCATTGTTACTTCTCCTTTTTAATTTCTAATTTTATTGATTTGAGTCCTCTCTCTTTTTTTCTTGATCAGTCTGGCTAGGGTTTTATCAATTTTGTTGATCTTTTTCAAGAACCAGCTTTTTGTTTCATTGATCTTTTCTATATTTCTATTTCATTAGTTTGTATTCTGATTTTTATGATTTCTTTCCTTCTACTAATTTTATGTCTTGTCTGTTCTCTCTCGAGCTGCTTTAGATGTAAAGTTAGCTTGTTTATTTGAGCTTTTGCTTGTTTGCTGAGGTGGGCTTGTATTGCTATAAACTTTCCTCTTGGAAGGCTTTTGGTGCATCCCATAGGTTTTGGAGTGTCATGTCTTTGTTGTCATTTGCTTCTAGGTATTTTTAAATTTCCTCTTTGATTTCTTCAGGGATCCATTGGTTGTTTAGTAGCATGTTGTTTAGTCTCCACGTGTTTGTGTATTTGCAGTTTTTTTCAAGTTGTTGATTTCCAGTTCTATAGCTTTGTGGTTGGAAAAGATGCTTGATAGGATTTTGATTTGCTTAAGGTTACCGAAGTTGGATTTGTAGCCCAGGATGTGATCAATGTTAGAGAAGGTTCCATGTGCACTTGAGGAGAATGTGTATTCTGTTGCTTTTGGATGGAATGTCCTATAACTATCTATTAAGTCCATCTGGTTTAATGCTTTATTCAGGGCATATGTTCCCTTATTGATTTTCTGTCTGGTTGATCTGTCCATTGCTGTAAGTGGGGTGTTAAAGTCCCCCACTATTGTTGTGTTATTGTCGATTTCTCCTTTTAAAGTTGTTAGCAGTTGCCTATATATTGTGCTGAACCTATGTTGGGTGCATAGATATTTAAAATTGTTATATCTTCTTCTTGGATTGATCCTTTGATCATTAGGTAGTGACCTTCCTTGTGCCTTAGAATATTCTTCCTTTGAAAGTCTGTTTTGTCTGTTATGAGTATTGCTACTCCAGCTTTCTTTTGATTCCCGTTTGCATGGAATATTTTCTTCGATCCTCTCACATTCAATTTGTAATGTGTCCCTAGAAGTGAAATGGGTCTCTTGAAGACAGCATATATATGGATCTTTTTTTTGTATGCATTCAGCCAATCTATGTCTTTTGGTTGGGGCATTTAGTCCATTAACATTTAAGGTAATTATTGATATGTATGTTCTTATTGCCATTTTATTAACTGCTTTGGATTTGTTTTTGTTGCTCTTTTTTCTTCCTTTCTTCTCTTGTTCTCTCCTCTTCTGGTTTAATAACTATCTTTAGTGTTGTATTTGCATTGATTTTTCTTATTTGTTTTTGTATCAGTTGTAGATTTTTGTTTTGCATTTATTCTGAAGTTTCGATATAAGAGTCTATGTATATATGAGATTGTTTTAAGTTGTTGGTCTCTTAATTCCAAGTGCATCTCCAGTGTCCTGCATTTGTACCCTCCTCTTCTTATAATTTCTGATTTTGGGGGCATAATTCTGCATGGATGATTTCATGTCTTTACTGTATATATACTTTTGCCGGTGAGCTTTGTCATTTGTGGTATTTTTGTTTCCTGTTGTGGCCTTTTCTTTTCTGCCTAGAGAAGATCTTTTAGTATTTGTTGTAAAGCTGGTTTAGTGTTGCTTAATTCTCTTAGCTTTTGCTTATCTGTGAAGTTTTTGATTTCTCCTTCAAATCTGAATGAGAACCTTGCTGGGCAAAGTAATCTTGGTTGGAGGTTTTTTTCCTTTCATCACGTTAAGTATATCATGCCATTCCCTTTTGCCCTGCAGAGTTTCTGCTGAAAAATCTGCTGATAACCTTATCGGGTTTCCCTTGTATGTTATTTGTTTCTTCTCCCTAACTACTTTCAAGATTTTCTCTTTGCCTTTAATTGTGGTCAGTTTGATTAATATGTGTCTCGATGTATTCCTCCTTGGGTTTATTTTATATGGTACTCGTTGTGCTTCCTGGATTTGAGTGAGTGGTTCCTTTCCCATGTTAGGGAAGTTCTCGGCTATTATTTCTTGGAATATTTTTTCTGTCCCCTTCTCTCTCTCTTCTCCTTCTGGCACCCCTATAATACTGATGTTGTTATGTTTAACATTGTCCCAGAGTTCTCTGAGACTCTCCTAATTTGTTTTCAATCTTTTTTTCTTTTCTGTTCTACATCTATAATTTCTACTAATCTGTCCTCCACCTCACTTATTCGTTCTTCTGCCTCCTGTATTCTGCTGTTAGCTGCTTCTAGTGAATTTTTTATTTCAGTTATTGTATTTTGCATTTCTTCTTGTTTAAGTTTTATATCTTGTATCTCTTTGTTCAGTGTTTCCTGTAAGTTATCCATCTATGACTCCAGTTTATTTCTAATGTCTGGCATCATCTTCAGCATCAACAGTCTAAAGTCTTTTTCCTGGAGGCTGAGAATCTCCTGATCACTTAGCTTATTTACTGGGGTTTTTCCTTTCTCCCTCATCTGGGTTATAGTTCTCTGTCTTTTCATTTTTATAGGTTTTTGGCGTGGTGACCTGTAGCCTCTCTTACTTCTGGTGTCTGCCCCCTTGTGGCTGAAGTTGGTACAGGGGCTTGCTGTAGGCTTCCTGATGGGAGGGGCTGGTGCCTGCCCACTGGTAGGTGGAGCTGATTCCTATCCCTCTGGTGGGTGGGGCTTTGTGTCTGGATGGGATTAGAGGCAGCTGTGTGCCTAGGGGGACTTTAGGCAGCCTGTTTACTGATGGGTGGGGCTGCGATCCCCCTTGGATTGTTGTTTGGCCTGGTGCTTCTCAGTGCTGATGGGTGGGGCCAGTTTTCCCAAAATGGCCACCTCCGGAGAAAAGCACACTACTGAATACTCCTGAGAGCTTTGCTTCCAATGTCCTTTCCCCACAACAAGCCACATTCACCCCTGTATTCCCAGGAGGTACTCAAGAACTGCAGTCAGGTTTGACCCAGATTCCTATAGAGACTTTGCTTTGCCCTGGGACCCAGTGCACGTGAAAGTCCATGTGCACCTTTTAAGAATGGGGTCTCTGTTTCCCCCAGTCCCATGGAGCTCCTGTGCACAAGCCCCACTGGCCTTGAATGCCAGATGCTCCAGGGGCTCTTTCTCCCACTGCTAATCCCCACACGTGGGAGTTTGATGTGGGGCTCAGAACTCTCACTCCTGTAGGTGAGTCTCTGTGAACCAGTTAGTTTTCAGTCTGTGGGGCTTCCCACCTGGGAGGTATGGGGTTGCTTATATCATGTAATAACCCCTCCTACCTCTTGATGTGTCCTCTTTGTCTTCTGAAGTAAATTATATTTTTGAAGGTTTCTGGTCCATTTGGATGAAGATTCCTCAGCATGTAGTTGTAAATTTTGTTGTTTTTAGGAGAGATATTGAGCTCCAGTCCTTCTATTCCGCCATCTTAATCCCATCTCCTGTCTCTGAATATTTTTAAATGAAAATCTATACAAGACTCTACCTAGGGATTTCAAAAGCCGAATGCCGAAATGTAATTGTATCATTCTAATCCATCTGTATCATTTGTTCATGACTGTTAACAAACTACCAAAAACTTTTGAGTCTTAAGACACTATGAATTTATCCTGTCAGGGTTCTGGATGCCGGAGAATCAAATTCAAGGTATTGGCAGTGCTGCATTGCCTCTGGAGCCTCCCTGAAAAAATCTTCCCCTTGCCTCCTCCAGCTTCTGGTAGCTGTCTATAGTCCTTGACTTGTAGCTTCATCCCTCCAGTCTTCACCCTGTTTACTTTTCATATTGTCTACTCCTCTAGTAGTAAGATCACCCTGTGTCTCCCTCTTAAAAGGATGCATTTGATTGCATTTAGGGTTCACTGGATAATTCAGGGTAATATCCTCATCTCAAAGCCTTTAATTTAATCATATCTGCCAAGACCCAAAGTAACATTCACAGGATCTAAGAATTAGAAAGTGAATATATTTTTTCAGCCATCACATCCTCCAATTCAAATTTATTAATACTTCAGTCATAGTTGTCACTTTTTTTGGACTCCACAAAAAAGAGCAAGGTTATTTCTTTGCAAGACTAATCCTGATATTGGTGTTAGTGATCTCATTGCTTCTGGTTTCATCCCAGGTCCATGTCCCATTAATTATCCTCTTATTCTTATTCTTATTCTTATTCTTATTCTTATTCTTATTCTTATTCTTATTCTTATTCTTATCTCTCTTCCAACATAGGCTCCTTTCTTAAAGGCTAGATTCATGTGTAAATCTCCCCTGCCTCATTTTCCAAATATATATATGATGGATAAAATAAGGGTGCTAATTCCATTATAAATTTCCCACCTCCAGCTATACACACACTCACACACATATGCCTTTAACCTGAATAGGCTCTATGACAACTTTCACCAGTGAAAAATGATGAAATAGCACTATACCAGTATGCAGGCTCAGGCCTTTTACACACTGGCAGCTACCATGTCCATCTCTGGAAATTCTCCTTCCAAGAGTCCTCATCCACCATATAAGAAGTCTAACTATTTGTACAACATGCTTGGAGTCCATGCATTTCTCATGTGGTTAATAGTCCAAGCTGAGCCTATCTTTCCTGTCATCTTTGACAAAGTATCAGACATGTGAGTGAAGTTGCTCTGGTCCCTCTAAACTAGTCCATCCACCAACTGGATACTAGTGAGTGGCCTCAGTCAATACCACATGGAGCAGATTTGGCCAGATGGTCCCTTCTTGAATTTATGATCTACAAAATCATGATATAAAATTAAATTCTTATAGATTTAAGCTCTAATTTTGGAGGTAATTTGCTGTGAAACAAAAGATGGAATTTAGAATCTGGAAATATCACTGACTTTTGGAACAGGTGGTAAGCAAACCTGGATGAGCCTAGAGAAGATTCTTAATGAAATCTGAAAGCATCTCAGTAAGATTTCTGGTTAGGGCTGGAAGGACAGAGAAGAATTTGTGGCTAGAGAAAATTATATCCTTGTAATGCATAGTAGAAAACTTGGCAATAATGTGAAAAATTAAAAGCATCCCTAATTAACTTATGGCTCTGACTCTGGATATTTTCAAGCAAAATGTAGAAGGTACCAATTCATTTCTCTTATGTCAAATGAGAAATTATGAAAGGCAGATATGAACTAAAGAAGAACCTGCTCAGCTTTTGAGTATAGCTTACAGGAAATATAAAGAAGCAAAGTTTTTCCTGGGTTGAAAAACCAATCTATTATTTATCCATATTTAAATATCAAATCCAGCATGGAGCTGAAAGATTCTTCGTGAAGACCTCAGAAAGATCTGTGGCAGTGCAACACCCTTTCGGCCTGTCAAAAGCCAAAGGGATTATTTTGCTAGTCTTCTCTTCTAAAGCAGAATGCTTTTAAGAATCCTAAAGACATTGTGTCACAGATGCCTTACACAGGGTCTTTCAGAAGATTGAAAGATCTATCTAGCTAATCTTGTGACCTAATAATACTCATTGAAAACCTGCAACATTTTTAAGAGAATTATATCATCAGAAGCAACCATAGCTTGGACTAAAAAGGACCGAGAAAGTACAAAATAAAAAGAGATCTTACAGGCCCCTAGTTTTCCAAAGAGGCATAGAAGCCCATGTAGATGCGAACACATGCCAAGAAGGATAATTCAGAGGATAAAACCAAGAACCACAGAGTAGAGCCAAGAGACACAGAAAACAGTCCCAGGAAGCAGAACTCAGAACTAATCAAGGATCTGATGACATCTTCCAGGCTGAATTTCAGAGTTTTTATGAAACAGTGGCTGCTATGTGCCTATAGATTCTTTTTGTTTTTGAATAAAAATGTCTATTGCGCACCTCCTGTCTCAGTCTTATCATTATGTAATAGGTTTTTTGGAAAGAAGGGGCAGAAGGGTAGAGAAAACTTATTGATTTAGTCCACACAATTTTAGAATGAGAGGAACCATGCTCAAAAAATGACACCCAAGGAATATCATAACACTTGGATCTAACGTAGGTGATAAGAAATAGAACTTTGAGCTAATGCTATATTGGAATGAAACTCTAAGTATCTTGTGATGGTGTGAATGTATTTTTTTTTTTTTTTTTTTTTTAGGGGAAGGAACCTAGAATATAAATTATATGTGACTAGAGAAAGAACTATGGTGAATTAAAGATGGCCAAGCATCCTTTGAAATTTCTTCCATTGAGGTGGGTCTTCCTTTCCCTTCCTTGGACTTTGGGAGGACTCTCAGTACTTTGACCAACAGAATAAGACAGAAGTGAAACTGTGCTAGATTTTTGTCTCAGTCCTTTATGACACTGTAAGCATATACTTCTTATCCTTCCAAAGTCTTGGTTTTGGATCCCATGGGCCATCTGTGAGTAGCTGAAACCACACAAAAACACTGAATAAAGGCACCCCTGTGGACAGCCCTGAATTCCCACATAGTAGTCAGGATTAACTCCAGCTCTGTGAATAAGTCATCTTAGCTATTCAGCCTGGATGAGCCTTTGGATTTCTTCCCCAGTCACTAATTCATGGCAACCCTTTGAGAGACTTCAAGTAAGAACCACCCATCTCCTCCTAGTCAAACCTCAGGACCATTAAAAAAAAAAATACAAATTCTATTTTTAAACCATTATGTTTTGTGGAGATATATAACACAGCAATAGACAAATGAATGGAAAAATGAACTGTCTTATTTTGTTGCTGTCCAGCAATTTCCATAGTCTCTGCAAAATTGTGTATCATTTTTGCTAGAAGTAGTTGTGCAGCCATGAGCTGTATTTTGTGGGTCTTTTTGGATTCAGACATGTCTATGAGATGATTTTAACCATCTAAATGTGAGGAGAAACAAATTACCTACTTAATCGATGATGTGTCCACTCTAAATTTAATTTTTGCTTGGAATAGCTCAACATATTTTCCACAAAACATTCATTTTTTTAAGGATGAGGTTTGAAATCTTATCCCCTTCTAGAAGACCCATTTTCCCACACATGCTGACTCTTATCACTTCTTCTGCCTCGTTGGAATCAGTACTTCCTCTTCTGTGATCCATCACCCTTTAGAATCGTGACTTCTATTTACTTCATTATAAATTGTTGAATAAATCTCCCCTTTCATTATTGTTTCAGTCAACTCAGGCTACTGTAACAAAGTACCCCTGACAGGGTGGCTTATAAGCAATAGACATTTATTTCTTATAGTTCTGGAGACTGAAGTCCAAGATGGGCATGCCACTGTGCTCAGATGAGCCCCCTTACCCCTGACTTGTATGTTCACATTGCAAAAGGGGCTAGGGAGCTCTGTAGAATCTCTTTTATAAGAACACTAATCCCACTCCTGAGGGTGGAGCCTCTCAAAGACCCCACCCATTAATAACATTGCCTTTGGAGGTTAGCATTTCAACATGAATTGGGGATGGGGGAGTGTGGAATGGACACAGACATTCAGATCATAACAAGTATGTTAACATCTTGACATCAAGGAACTAAATTTCTAGTACCTATGCCAGTTACATATTGAATATGTTATGTTGAATAGAAGATAAATAGATTAATTAGCTACAGTCTTCATTTAAATTCCTTGGAATCTGTTGTTAAATTTTAAAAAGCCAATTTTTAGATACTATATTTTATCTTTTTTTTTTCTCAAATATGTAAAAGCTTTTAAGGAGTGCTTTGGTGTTTCCTTATATGAAATGAGGTCTGAAACATATGTATACTATTGCATTGAATAGATACATTGAAAGAGATGAAAAAGTATTGAGAAATTTACTTGAAAATCAATTTACTTTATTATCCTTCTTCCAAAAAAATTTCACCAAAGTTGCAAAACATTTAAAATGTACCAAAAATTTGATAAATTATTCTATTTGAATGAATGTTGTTTGAACCATACTGTTATCAGTTTAGGATTTTTTTTTTAAATTAGGCTTTTAACACACTACCTGTTAGCAAAAAGTATCTCCATCTTATTATTATAACTCTGGATTAATAAATTTCACTTCTTTAGAGCTAATTATGTCTTCTTTTTCATATGCTTTGAAATTTTAGATAGAATTTTAGATAGAAAATAAAGACAATTCCAAGCTAGAAGCAAATTATGTATTTTATATTTATCAGAGTAATATTCATCAGCATGTGTACTTAAAGTTTCATAAAAGAAAACATACACTAAATCAAAATGTTGATTCTTCCTTTAAGCTGTACATGAATAGCACATGTCTGGAGAAAACTCAGTGTTATTAGGATAAAAACTTCACATGAGAAACAAAATTTGTTCAGTCTTTTTAATACCTTATGATGCTTTCCTGTTTGACTATACCTTGGAATGTGAACACAGATTATCTTTATTTTACAAGGAAGTAGACTGCTAGAGTTTTAGACCTTTCAGTTTGAATTGTTATCCTGTATCATTTCAAGTCAGCTCTTGGGACCTAAGCAAGGAAGGAAGATCTTGTCAGCACTGTGAACTTGATGTTGCATGAGAAAAAACAGTCTCAAAAGATCCTTTGCATTTTCTCTTTAGAAAGCTTTACAAGTTTCTGTACATTACAGCATTTTTACATTTGATGAAAACAGTGTTACACTCTGACCTCTTAAGGATAAAATATTACTCTTTGACTCCGAACAAAGCAATGTTTTCTTCAAAAGATAATATTAAAAGAAGCATAGAATTCTCAAAGATCAAGTACGTGAAATTCGTGAAAATACATATGTGAAAACATACCTAATTATTTTCCACTAAGGTTTGAAAGATGCTTAGGCACATGAAGAGATTAAGTAGTGATGTGCTGAGAGAGAGAGTTGATACTGTTATACTTTTAATTTTCTGACACTTTTGGTAGAGATAACTAATTCTGCTTTGAAATTCCATCCTTCTTATGAGAGTCTAGTTTGGTATTTTATTTATATAGATAGCTAAACACTATAAACTCTTTTTCTTGTACTTTGTCTTATGGAGCAATTTTTTCTTTTTTTTTCAAGTCTTAATGTGTTCTTAATTTATAATTCCATACTCAACATTTGCATATGTCTTATGTATGACATATACATACATTTATTTGAGAGTAAAAAAGTAATGCATATCCTATGGATTATAAGGTGTATATGTATGTTCAAATGAAATAGATGAGGCAAAATAATTTCCCAAGTGGTTAAAAAAATTTACACAACCAGTGGTTGTGGCAGTGGTGACAAAATTCAGTTGTAATCTTTTAAATTTTAGCTATTCTTTTAGGTATGTAAGGAAATCTTATTTTGGTTCTTAGTAGCATTTCCTTAATTATTATGAAGCCAAACATCTTTTTCTGTGTTAATTGTTCATGTGGTTGATTTTAGTGAAGTGCCTGCTGAAGTCGTAAACCCATTATTTACTAGATCTTTTATCTCATTGATTTGCAGATTATAAGATTTTTTTGTTATGTGTGTGGCAGATTTTTTTAATTTTAATTTTCTTAATACTATCTTTTGCTGTATAGAATTTCTTATCTTCAATGTAATCCATTTATCAATTTTCTCTTTATGCAGAAATTTAAGAGAATTGCACAGAAGCTACACAAAAATTTCTGAAAAACTGACATCTTTAAAGTGGTGAGTCTTCATATCCCACGAATATGGTTTACTTTTCCCTTTATTTTTATTTTTTAAATTTCTCTCAGTAATATTTAATAATTTTATGTAGATATTTATATAACTTTTATTTTATTTGTTTCTAGTTATATTGTCACTGATCAGTTTTGTATATAACCTCCCAACCCTTCCCTTCCCCCAGCATTTCTTCATTGTTAACCATAAGTTTGGTTTTAAAATCTTTGAGTCTGTCTCTGTTAGGGATGTATTTCAATTCACGTTTTTGAAAAATAGCTTCACAAAAATGTACATTCTCTTCACTGAAATGCACTGACAAGGTGACAGTACTCCATATCAGCTCTATTTATGTATGTTACGGCAAGATGAAAAACAAAAATGAAGGAAAGCTGGAACATACCAGTAATCCAATAGCTTCAATATGCCCTATGATGCCAACGTTGAACTTCCCCTTAAATGATTAATGCTACACTGTGCCTTGGAAAACTGGAAGAACAGGCCTTCAGATAGTTAGATATTTCTAGAAGATTTTATGAGCTCAATTCTTGCATCTCTGCATATCTAGAAAAACACTACAATCCACATACGATGACTAATGTCTGTGACTAGTAGTAACCTTTACGAGACCAGCAGAAAACTTCTGTAAAATGTGTGCACGGCAACATGCACCTCCCCCTTCACCATTAACACTTATGTCTTGATAATCCCTCTCTCCTCTTTGGGGCACTATTTCAAAGCTATCCAAAATACTGCCTTCTGGGCTGTAGTTAGTGGGCAAAACAAAAGATGTCATGGTCGCCTGTGAGAACAGCCACTCCCAAGGGTGGGCCAGTGATCCCTGAGGGAACTCAGGAAAGCATGTCAAGAGTGATTCCTTAAGCCCAGACCTTTATGTCTTCCCACAGAAATGGTTTTCTGCAAATCTTCTGTAAATCTGGTTATCTATAAATCTTTTGTTCCTACTTCCTCCCCACTGTTGCAAAAATTCATATATCCTAGCTGCCCCCCTCGCCTCCTTGGAGCAGTTTCTCCAGGCTACCTGAGATGCTATATCCCAGCTGGGGCTTAAGTCCTAATTTTACCACAAAAAAAAATTTTGTATCAAAAAAAGATTATTTTCATTCCATTGTCGATAGATAGGAAGAAAACAAATCATCAGAGAAAGCAACCTTAATAATACCTAATATCACATAAAAATCCTTCAATAAGGAGTAATTATATGGCTTTTTTCTGACCACATGTGTTTGATTATGATTGCTATTTCACATCCCTTTCATGTACTTGCAATAATAATAATGAGAGGATTCTTTTATATTATGCCTTTATAAGGAAAGCAGGTAGAATGAAAATGACAAAATATACTTTCTAGGATAATAATTAAATTTAATTTGCTGCAAAATTTAATTTTACAAAGTAACTTCTCTGACCATGTTTATTTCTAATTCTCTTTTTTTCTTGGTCATATTCTGTTGAAACTTTTAGTTAGAATAGTCTTGTCTCAAATAGATCAGAAATCATTATTTCTTGTGTTAAAATTTCAATACTAATTGCATTTCATTACCACTTTGTACTCAAAATGCTAAGCCTGTTTTGATTGTTATCTGTATATTTTATTCCTTATTATTCTTGGTGGTGCCACCTCTTCTTTTTCTCTCTGACCATTCTCTGAGCCTAGTACAGCGTTGGGAATGGGCCTAATGTATTATTTCTTCTTATTGGAAGAACACTTTCCAGACTAAGCCAGACCCTAAAAGGAAGAATTACTGGTCCTTCCATAATATTCTTAAATTCCCTTTTTGCTGATGAATATGATAATGACTTGAATGACAGTTTAAGGAGAAACAGGATCATAAATATAATGAACTCAAGCCTGGAATTATATACCATGTGCTATATACCAATTGACATAAAAGAAAAGACCATTCCCATGATGTTCTATAATTGTTTTTAAGAAATATGGTTTGAGTAGAAAGATGGCACATTCATATGTAGATCATTCTGTCATCTTTGGTTTCAAACAAAAGGGTTAATATGCATAAGATTTTTGCTTTGGAAGTATCTCAACTTTTGCATCTTGCTAGAACTGTGTTGAACTGTGCAACAATGCTCAGAACCTCAAGGAGAACAAAACAAAAGAAAAACCAGAGCAAAACATAAAAAACAAAAAAAAGAACTTAATTGTGAAGAAAATTGTTATATATTAATATTATTTCAGAGTTTAAAAGTAGTCTGATAGATTATCCAGAATGTTTTGTTTCTGAAAAAAAAGTCAAGTTGCACAAAATCTTAAAATGTAAAATGACCACAGGATTTTATTTGTCTCCTAAACAAAATTATCAGGGTTTAGTATTTTTAATTGATAAGTGGATAAACCTTTACTAGTTGTAAGCTTCAGTTGAAAAACTCTCACATTTTATTCAATTTAAAGTCCAAGCGTTCTTTATTATATACTGAGAAATAATATAGTTTGAAACAGTTATTCTCCGCAGTATAATGTTGAATCAGCAGGCCTTGATTACCTACTCAGTAGGATGCCTTTGAATTGGTTAAATCAAATAACTGTCATGTTGGACAATTCATGAAGGACTAATGAAGTAGATGGAAACTGGAAAAAAGCCAAAATAGACTTTGGAAGGGAAAACGATGACCATGAAAATTATGTATCATTCAGTTTAGGTGTAAACATCCATCTGTCACTATTATGTTATAGTAGTTTATTATTCAAATGCATATTTTAAAGGAAGATTCTCAACCGATAAGCAATTGGTTTAGATTCTAATAAACACCGAAGATAAACCTTTTAGTTTTGTACAAACCATCTGTGTTTGATTAAACTGAAAAACTGCAGTGAAGAAACCTCTAAGAATAAGCTTCTGTTAAGATTTTCCATTCATATCCCAAACAAAAATGCATTTCATGTTTAATTACTTGCCACTTGCAATAAACATTAATTAGAAATAAAGTTTCAAAATACTTGAATATTGTGAAATTTTAAAACACACATAATATTAAGAGATATAAATTATATGAAATATTTATGCTATCTAAAAGGAAGAATACTTTCTTTATGACAGGGAAACCATTTCTGGATTAAATTAGTGAATTCAATAATTGAATTTAGTTTCACAAAATCAAATTATTGGCTTTGATTCAATTGAATACGCCATATAATATTATTTTTATTATTTTGTTAACTTTTTACTTTTTAAAATTTACATTGAATTAATGAAATTTTCTGAATGACCTGTGAGGGTTTTGTTGTTGTTAGGCTTTTGATTGTATGCCCTTAATTAAGAAAACACTGATCTTTCTAATCCCTTCTAGTTAAAGATGAATCACAGTTTCTTTGAAGAAGGGAATGTTAAAGATGCTTAATGTTTTAAGCTCAGAGTTAATGAAATTTAAAAAAAAAACTAAATTTTAAATTTTTGTTAATTCTTTCTTTGTAATGTTTTTCAAAATTTTCTCTTTTAAACATTTTTATTATCCCTAGCTCAATACCATTTTACTAAATACTTGGGAAATTGCTATAAAGTCTTAATAGGTTCTTTGTTTCTTCTGTCACTATTTTTTAATACAAATTATGTAGTCCTAAGAGAATAAGTCTTTGAAGAATTTAATAACTCTGTTATCAAGAAGATCAAGACCATTAGTTTGTAGTCACAATTAAAACTATCCCTTAAATTAGTTAAGGTTATGTTACTAAATTTATTTTGCATTTTTTTCCACAGTTTTAATCATCTTAATACCTGTAGCCAAGCTTTTCCTGCAGTATTATAGCAAATAACATTCCTACCAGCAGTGGAAGTATTTCTATACATCATTGCCCAAACTGCATAATATTTTGTGTTTTCAATAAATACCAATTTCTAATTATGTATTCATATTATAGCTGTTTTTAGAATCTACTTAGTTTTACAAGATTGCTAATAATAAAATTAAAGAATAGATGTAAAATAACAATTGATATAATTAAAATTTTGTAACCACTGTGCTAAGTAGGTTTCCATGTACTGATACAGTGCATATGTTCAATAACTGTTTTGTTATTCAATGAGATAAATTAGATCTAGGAATGTAAGCAATATGCCCAAATGCAGCTCAAGCCTATGCTTTTCAAAGCATATGACAGTGTTGAGAATAGAATTATGTAGGGAGTTCCCATTGTGGCTCAGTGGTTTAAGAATCCAACTAGTGTCCATGAGGATGTGGGTTTGATCCCTGGACTCACTCAGTGGGTTAAAGGATCTGGTGTTGCAGTGAGCTTTGGTAGTAGGTCACAGACATGGCTCAGATCAGCTCGGATCCTGTGTTGCTGTGGTGTAGACCAGCAGTTGTAGCTCTTATTTAACCCCTAGCCTGGGAACTTCCACAGGCTGTAGGTGCCACCCTAAGAAAAGGGGCAGGAGAGGGGATTATGCATGTAACTGAAATATCTTCATTCTTGGCATGTATGAAATGTCCACAATATATCATCTTAAAAGTACAAATTCTGAACTACTTCCACACAGAAGAATGCCTTATTATTTTTTATTTGTCACTTGCCAGGAAGAGACTTGAGGCATGTAAATAAATGAATGTTGGCTTAATTATTTTTCTGTTGTATGTGCATATAGATATATGCATATATTCTTTAGTCTTTTTGAATTTATCATTTTTGTCCCCCAAACTGAAAAACAGAGTGTTTATTTTAATGAGCTATGATTATGTCAGCAGTTGTCTAATTTCATTCTAGAAATCTGGATCCATTGTTAATAACTTGCTCATTATTTAACAAATATTTATTGGACATCTAGAATATGCCAGACACTGTTCTAGATGCTGGGGAGAGAGCAGTTAATAAAACAAAGCAAAAATCCCTTGGCCTGTTGGCACTAGATTCTAACACAGGAGACAGATAATAACTGTCTGTTATAAGCAAAATGCATAATGTAATAAGATATGATAAATACTAAGAACGAAAGCAGAGAAGAGAGAAAGCTAAGTGTCTGTGTCTGTCTTTGGGGTAGGGTGGGGGAGTTGGGAGTGTGGGTATAGGGGTGTGGAACTTTAGATTGGGTTGTACAGGCAAGACTTCATGGAGATGATTCTGAGTAAGGACCTAAAGGATGTGGGAGACTCAGTCATGTGGACTTCTTTGGACAGAATATTTTAAGCAGAGGAGAAGGAAATCTCAAAGACTATCGTGGTATGTGCCTAGAATATTCAAGAAACAGTAAGAGCCCAAGAATGGTGAAAGTAAAAGGAAGCAGAAGTCAGGTACAGGAGATAAGCAGAACATGTAGGTCTTTGCAGTCCATGAGCAGGACTTCAGTTTCCATTTCCAGTGAAGTGAGAAGCTGATGTAGAGTTTTGACTGATACAATCTGATAGGTCTGAACAGATTATCTCTCTTTCTCTTCCAATCCCCCCCCATTCTACTTAGAAAATATTTAAGGGAGAAGGACGAAAGAAGGGAGAATCATTGAAATATTATTTTTAAGAATGTAGGCAAAAACATAATGGCAGCTGAGACTCAGAAGGTAGTAGGAGAGTTGGATGAAAGAGAATGCTTTAAAGGCAGACTGATGTGATTCATCAATGAGTGTGAAACAAGGTCTTGGAGAAGAGAGTAGTCAAGGATGGTCTCAAGATATTTGAACTAAACAACTGAAATAATGGAGTCCTCATTTTCTGAGATAGGAAAGATTATTAAAGAAGTAATTAGGAGGAGGGTTTAGTGGGGGACATATGAAGAGCTGTGTTTGAAGCATTTAAGTTTAAAGCAGAAAAATCTGCTAGAATCCAGTCACTTCCCACACCCTCTTCTCATAATATGGTACTTCAGGCCAACATCATCTCTCCATGGACAATTGCAATAATTTCTGACTAAGGTCTTTCTTCTGTACTTGCCTTCTACAGGCAATTCTTTTGCCTCTTAGTGGTCATTAGTGGGAAAATTGTATAGAGTGAGTTAAATTATGTCACTTCTACTGCTCAAAACCTTCCCATGGCCTGTAAACTTACTTGCCATAAAGGCGTATTTTACCATTGTCTCTTTTATTCGGCCTGGAACATCCTCTCGTATCTCATCTCTGCCATTTTCTCCCTTTACTCTGGATGGCGGACAATCTCAATCCCATCTGCTGTCCTCCCAAACCCTTCGGTCACATGTCCAAGACCTTTGTGTCTGCTATTTCCATTGCCTGGTGTGTTCTTCACCAAGTACCTCAAAGCTCAGTTCCTTTCAGGTCTCTACTCCATGGAACTTTATTAGAGCTGTCTTCCCTGATCATTTTTTTCCTGAAGTACCTATTTCCTTACTTTCCTTGAAATCCTTTTTTTTTTTTTAACTCTATAACTTATTTTAAAGTGCTTAATAACATAATTTTAAAAATCTTTAACATACACTTTGATAGTGCTTGTTTTGGCACCAGGCACAACTCCAAGATCTTTACAAATATTCATTAATTTAATTTTCATAACCTTTTCATAACCTTTCATAATTTTCATACCTCCTTAGTGAGGTAGGTACTGTGATTTTCCATATTTTATAGAAGAGGTAAAAGAGGTAAGAATTCAAGGAATTTCCCCAAATAACATATCTACAAAATGGGGGAGCCAGTATAGTCTGTTATTTTTTTGCACTTCTTGATTGTATCTTTCCCATGCTATATATTATATTTGTTTATTTGCTTATCATCTCCCTTCCTCTACTAAAATGTTAGCTCCTTGAGAGAAGGAATTTTATTTTCTTCATTGCTTTATCACTAGGGCCTAGAAGAAAGCTCCGTACACTTAAAATTAAACACAGATACTTTATCACAGGAGATACTTTATCACAAGAGTATCTTACAGGAGATATATCACATGAAGTCATATGAGTAAGACTTCATAAGACTTAAGATCTCAGTTTATGTTCATTATTACATGAAAAAATAGAAGAAATGCTGCCATTGGGTGGAAAGTTGGTTGGGTTAGATAAAAACACAGAAGTCAACTATGTTAAATGTTTTTATGTCGTATATATAAAATGAAATAAAGAGAAAGAATTAAAGACTGGAAAAAGACATGCCATGGAAATACCAAAACAGACAGGAACAGGTAGAGATATTAATACAAATTAAAATATGTTCAGGCAAAACTCAACTAGAAATAAAGAAAGACACTTCATATTAAAAAAAAGATTCAACAGAAAGATATACAAATTTTAAATTTGTGTGTACCTGAAAATAGGACATGTAAAGTCTGATGTAAAAGGGACCAGACATTTCCACATTAGTGGGAAATTTTGAGATACTTCTATCAATAACTGATTTCAAAAGTAAAAAAATGTAAGTATTACAAACATAGCACATTTGAACAACAGGATTTGGAAATATGAACTAATGAATAAAAAAGAACCATAATTCCCCAAAGTGCAATATGCATATTATTTTCAAGCACACATAAAACATAAAGAAAACAAGGACCATAGGCCAGATCTAAAGTTTGTTTCAATAAATTTCAAAATTTAAATCATACAGAAAATTTAATCTGACAATATAATAAAGCAAGAAATCAATAGAAAAATATAATTGTAAAATACCTTATGTTCTTATGTAAAACAATATATTCCTAAATAACTCAAAAGTCAGAGAAAAAATCATATTGACTATTGCAAATCATTTATAAACAAATAATAATTTTACCTAAGATGCTATGTAAGAATACTTTGTCATGTTTAAAGAGAATTAATGCTTTAAATGAATGTATTGGGAAAGAAAAAACCCTGAAAATCAATTAGATATAAAGAAGATTGTTTTAAGTTGCTGATGTCTTACTTTCAAATACATTTCCAATATCCTGCATTTTTATTCTCATCTTCTCACAGTTGCTGGTTTTGATATCATATTTGTGTGTGGGTAATGTCCTGCCTTTACTGTATGTTTTCCTTTACCTATGAGCATTCCCATTTATAATTTTCTTGTTTCTAGCTGTGGCCTTTTATTTTCTGCCTAGAGAAGTTCCTCTAGCGTTTGTTGTAAAGCTGGTATGGTGGTGCTGAATTTTTTTGGCTTTTGCTTTTCTGTAAACCTTTTGATTTTTCCATCAAATCTGAATGAGAGCCTTGCTAAGTAGTGTGGGGTTTTTTTGCAGCTTTTTCTCTTTCATCACTTTAAATATATCATGCCACTCCCAAGATTTAGCAATGAACAAACAGCGATTTAAATCCAAAAAAAATGTAAAAGAAAGAAGATAATGAAAATAAGAATAGAAGTTAGCAAAATAGAAAACAATCATACTAAAATAACTAACAAATGTGAAGTTGTCCTCATGAAAAGACTTTAAAAATGTTAACCACCTAAGAAATTATTAAAAGAATAAAAGTGAAAGACACAAATAATAAATATCAGGAGTTCCCATCGTGGCTCAATGGTTAACAAATCCAAATAGGAGCCATGAGGTTGTGGGTTTGATCCTGGCGTCTCTCAGTGTGTTAAGGATCCGGCATTGCCGTGAGCTGTGGTGTAAGTCGCAGACTTGGCTTGGATCCTGCATTGCTGTGGCTCTGGTGTAGGCTGGTGGCTACAGCTCTGATTCAACGCCTAGCCCGGGAACCTCCATATGCCCCTGGTGTGGCCCCTGAAAAGACAAAAATAAATAAATAAATAAATGGGAGAGAATACTGCAAATCATCCACAGAAAAAGTAATATTATCATAATGTTACATATAACATATAATATTATTATATTATTTATCATTGATATAAACATTACACATAATATTATAATAATATTATGCAATATAATTTGCAAATTTAGATAAATTTGAACAGTTTGTAAACAAAACTGATGGAGTGAAAATTGAAAATATGAACACTTCTATTAAACTGAAAGTATTTACAAGCATTATTAACTTTTCAGGAGGAAACCCTGTTCTTAGATGATTTCACCCACAATTGCTACTAAAATCTTAAAAAATAATGCCATTTTCCCAGAAACTCTTTAGAAAAGAGAAGAAAGAACACTAACCACGTTTTTTGCTTTTTTTTTTTATGAAGTCACGCTTTGATGCCAAAACATAAAAAATACTATTTTAAAAAATAACATTTATTCAGCAATCTATTCATTAGTTGAATACAAATATTTTTAAACAAATATAAATAAGTCAAGCCTAGTAAATGTTTTTAAAGGCTAATACTGTTTATTATTTGGAGTTTGTTTCATAATTATAGACTTATTTTAATACTTAAAAATGTTAGTGAAATTCATCCCATTAATGTAACAGAAAATTTTGTGATCAACAAAAGATACAGAAAAGCATTTGATAAATTCAGCAACTATTCATGATAAAGAAAAAGATTACAAAATATTAAACACAGGAACTCCCTTATTGTGATAAAGTGTATAACAATTTTTATAAGCATCAAATTTGATAAGTTGATCTAAGATAATATATAGCAAAGCACTAAGAATGCATTTTTTTAAAAATTGGTATGACTTGTCCAATCGATTTCAAGACTTTTTAAATTGGTAGAACTTGTCCAAAACCTATCTGTAAGAATAGACAAATAATACAACAGTATATAAATAGAGAGCCTAGGCACAGATAGATATAAAGACAGGACATGAAATAAATTTGGCACTACACAGCCATGGGGAAAAGATGACTTTTAAATAAATGGTGATGGAACAATTGGAAATCCATGTGGAAGAAAGTTGACCACTATTTCATGCCATACACAAAAACCAACTTGAGATAAATTATAGATCAATGTGATTTGAGAAACAATACATTTTCTAAAATATACTATTCAAGAATATCTTCACCCTATTAAAGACCCAAACAGCAGTCACCATAAAGAAATAGACTAATAAATTGGAATCAAAATTTTAAATTTCTATTCATTAAAAGCAAGTATAAAGAGAATTAAAAGACAAGCAAAGGAGAAAAGTCATATGTTACATGTATGAACAAGGGGATTATGTGCATAATACGTAAAGAACTAGAACCAAGCAAAACGACAAACAACCCCATGGAAAATGAGCAAAATACTTGGATAGCCACTGGGTTTATGAGGTTAGGGTCATGAGGAAAATTCTGGGTTCTGGCCATGTTTGATCTCTTGACCTGAGTAGTGGTTCCATAGATGTTGGCTTTGTGATACAATTCATGAAGATGTACAGTTTTGTTTTGAACATTTTTCTGTATTTTTTTTTGTATTTTTCTGAAATGCCTTAAAATAAGATTATTTAGGTTCCAGTATGAAAAGGATTGTTGAGGAAGGTGTTCAGAAATGAGGAGAGAACCAGCATCTGAGAACAAATTTCATCAATACCAAGGAGAGCGAATGAGGACCTAACGAAGGCAGCGGAAGTAGCTACAGAGAGGAAGGGAACCATTGTAGAGCTAGTTAAGAAGGAGTTAGAAATCAGCCTTGATGGCTAGTTGAGATTGGGAAGATGAGACAGAGGAAAGGATTTATTTAGAACGATGGCTAGGTCTTGAGTGTGTGGCTAGACAATAATTATTAATTGTTAGGGATATTAATAAATAGATTCTATTTATGCCCTGGTGTGAAAACAAAGAAACAATTAGAGATACAGCTAGAAATTCAGTAATCTTACATTTTATTTACAAACTGTTGAAACTAAAGTTAAGGCTGAAGTCATGAGAATAGAATTCCTAAACCTGAAATACCATATAGACTGGCCTCGAATAAACTAAAGAAATGGTTCCATTATTGTAGAAAGACATTCCCATTCAGCTTGCAACGTGGGTCTTATCAATAATCAAGTTTCTTTACAATATAAATAAAAAGAGAACTTAAAAAGAGTAAAAATGATTCTTCTTGGAAGCAATCGTGTTTAATTAGTTCTTTATAAGTGGTGTAATAATTGGCAGCATTCAAATTGCTGACAGCTTTGCTTTCTCACTCCTTTCTTTTACTCCCTCCTTTTTTCCCCTAGCTTTTTTAAAAAGAAGATCAAAGCCTTTATAGCTGAGTGAATGCTAATGGTGCATACATTTATTTGAAAAGCTTTAAGCCCTTGAAAATCTGCACATAACATTTTTTATTCCCAAATGTCTGCCTGTAAGTGTATTTGATACTATTAGAGGAATTATATCTACTTTTTTTCCCCCTGTCCTTTTAAAAATAAAACAAACCTACTTTAACATTTTGGAAATGTTGATTAAAATGAGAGTTACATAACCTTTTTTGACCCTCCACAAAATAGATACTTTGAACCACAGACTTGCCATAGAGTTAATGAGTCTCTTCCTTATGCATATGGACTTCCCTCCACATTGTACAGGGGACAGAGAGGGGCCTGAGCCCACCCCACAAGCTTGGGAAAATGATTAAATCCTCTTGCTGGTGTATATATAACTCTGACAGGTGGGAGGTGTTGCTGCTGCAGTTTGTAAAGAAAGAGTGGAATATTTTCAGTTGAACAAAAACATTTCCCAGATTCTTACAAGAACAAAATGCCTTTCCACTCTTTTCAAAATAATACAAATTGCCCATGGCAACTTTGCAAGACTGGCCCAGAGTTCTTTCAGAAAATGGAAGCTCATGCTGATGGAATGGTTTCAGAGGAATCAATTTTCTAAAATATTGACTAAAATTTTTAACATTTAATTTTTGGATTTCACTCTCTTGATATACATTATAAGGGGTTATTTAGTATTATTGAGTATTATGCTTAGCCAGATTTCAAGGAATACTGTGTATGCTTGGTCTGAGATACAGAAAGCTTAAGTTCTAGCTGTTGTTACTGTTATTTTCGTTAAAGAAGGAGAAAGGAAGGAGAGAGGGAGAAAGTAGAAGATTTAAAATACCCACAGCGCTTAGTAATTTAGGGAAGACGCTATATTAATTTTCCTGATAACATCACTGAGTGAAGAATGGCTATGTTATATTAAACTGCACTTTATTAATTAGAAAACACACAAACAAAGCTAGTATGGCTAGAACAAACACTTCAGTTCAAGAACTGGGAAAAAAAAATATGCCTTAAAATACCTAGTGCATTGTTCTGTCTAAAAAGATGTACCTTCCAGCATATCAGTTTACACAAAAGAGTACTCAGAAGGAAAGAATTTCAACCAAGGCCTCCAAACATTAAACAGCAACTCCTAAATTCCAAAAAGCGATTCAAGAACACCTGTGGTGGACATACAAAGGAAGGGCATCACCGTTCTAGATTCTAACAGAGGATAAAATGGTAAAGGCAGGAGTGATGGGAATTTGGAGGATTTTTTTTTTCTTTTATAGTTATTTCCCCAATACAATTTTTTTTTCTACTGTACAGCATGGTGACCCAGTTACGCATACATGTACACATTCTATTTTCACACATTGTCATGCTCCATCATAAGTGACTAGACATGGTTCCCAGTGCTACACAGAAGGATCTCATTGCTAATCCATTCTAAAGGCAATAGTTTGTATTTATTAACCCCAAGCTCCCCTTAAAGACTTAAATATAAGACAAGACACCAGCAAACTCCTGAAAGAGAACATAGGCAAAACATTCTCTGACATCAACCTTACGAATATTTTCTCAGGTTAGTCTCCCAAAGCAGCAGAAATAAGAGCAAAAATAAACCAATGGGACCTAATCAAACTGACAAGCTTTTGCACAGCAAAGGAAACCAAAAAAACAACTTACAGAATGGGAGAAAATAGTTTCAAATGATGCAACTGACAAGAGTGTAATCTCTAGAGGATTTCTTTAGAGTAAAATTATTGTGCATCTTACCCCCACCCCTACCTCCCCACTTCCACTCCCACCCCGCCCCCACAACATACCCAAAGTTAGTACAGACCAGGAGCTTTTTCTTTGAAAAGAGTGCAGGATTCTGACAAATTTACAGTGCTAAACATGTTAACATAATAAAAGTGTATTATGAATTGAGACTGGTTAGGGGATTAAAGTCACCAAGAGGTAATTTATTGTTTGAGAGCATCGAGGAAAAAAAAAAATCCCTTAATTGTCTTTTAAAAAGTGGGCAAGAATTATCCCTATAGAGAATGGCTATGAAGGGGAAATCATTAGAGAAGAAAATAAAATTTCTGATTACATCCAGCGAGCCCCACTTATTCAATGCACTGAGTTTACTATATTTCAGATACCAAAATTTGCTTTATAATTAAACTTGCAGAATCCTTCATATCTTCAAATCTCCTTTGTGCCCACTTTCTGGCAAAAATAAATCTAATTCAGGAATTTAAACATCTCATCCTAATTTCCATTCTTGTTGAGCAATGTTTGTTATTTAATATATGAATATCTCTATGAGTCTCTATGGAAACAAAGACGTGTTTTGGCACTGATTGGAGTGGTTCAGATGATTGAGAGGGTGATAAGAATTATTATTTTTAAAAATTCCAGGCCCCCTGCCAATATTTTAGAAACCTGTCTCTCTTCAAGTTTATGATTTTATTTAACAGCAAAATTTTAAAAAGGAAGAGCTCCCTCAGTGGAGAAGACTACTCTGTAATGAGGACAGTTCTGAAGCATTTTGTAATATGTTGGCAAAGAAGTAAAGTCAAGGTGTTTACTCTTTTGTTAAACTTAGAACGTTAATTGATAAATTAAAACATAATACCTAATAGTTGCCAAGCTTTTATAATGTGCCAAGCTCTGAGCTCAGCTTTTTACATGGATTATCTCATTTAACCCCTGAAACATCATTTTTACTTGATTGAGAAAACTAGAGTGTAGGAAGATAGGAAAACTCCTAAAGGGCATGCAGAATTAAAATTTTATCTGAATCTAGACCCCATATTCTTAGTTATTTTGCTATCTCATCTCTCTCCCTTTTCTATGTTTCAAACAGCTTGCTTGGAACATCCGGGAATTCTGATAAAATGTATGTTTGTTCTCTGATTTTTTTGCATGTGTGCCTTGTGTTTTGTTGGGGTGTGTGTTTCCATAAATCCCACCTAATCTTTCTGTCAAGACTCTGTGGGATCACTTTTCTTCTTTATGAGTTTACCCAGAGCAAAATTAGCCATCCCCAACACCTACCTCTTAAACATAAAATTTATTATTCATATATCAAAGGATAATTATTTGAGTAGTATCTTACATAGTAAAATCAAGTCCTGGCTCATGCCATCTCAGATGACCGGGAGTTCTCTCCAGCTCCTTTCTTTTCCTGCCATTGTTGCACATTTCATGCTCCTCCTACTCTGGCCCCTGGAGTTCACTTGAGTGTGGCTGCTGAATGGGTGCCCAAGGCCAAGCTAAATCTGCTCTCTGCTTTGAGGCGTTCCTTTGCCCCAAAGCAGCCTGCAGATTAGCACAGGACACTATCTCTCGCTTAAAACCTAAGAATCTAATCTGCAACACAAATCTTCCTTTTCTTACAGGTCTACCACTATCTGGTGCAAAACCTTTGTATGAACTCGGAAAAGGCCATCCTTCCTCTGGGAGGACAGTCCTACATCAGGGTGTAGTCTGCAGCATGAAGTGCAGTTAAAAATTCATCACTGGTGTATGTCCTTGAGCAGTCAACACCTTACACAACACGCAGCAGCTATACCCTCAGATAAAAGCAGTTATGCAAAATGAGAACTTCATGTCTCAGAGCCTTTCATTTCTGCTTAACAATTCAACAGTCATGCTGCACAGTTAGAAGAGTCCTAAGTGGAAAATATCTTACCAGGCTGGTTGATTGAAAGATTTGAGGGAAAAACAATTAAGTTTGCTTTCTTCTATTCCTCCTGTAGATTTCTAGCAAGGCAGAAAGGAATTCCACTTTTAGATCTTTTATTCTTCCTCTAGCTTAATTCTTCTCAACTTTGGCTGGATATTAGACTCACCTGGAGAACCTGGACAACCACTGATCCTTCTGGCTTAGCTACAGACCAGTTAGATCAGAATATGTGGGGGTAGGACTTAGGCATGTATATTTTCGAAGTGCTTCAGGTAATTCCAAGGAGCAGAGTTGAGAATCACTGCAGATATAAATAATTGAGTTGAGAGGTAGTATAAGGATGAAACGGGGCATTCTCCTCCCTTCTTTCAGACCATACCTCCTTGCAATGAGTTTGGCAGACTCAATTATAATATAAAGGCTGCATTTTATTATTTCAAAATTCTTAACTGCAATATTCAAATCAAGCCTATTAATTCTATTTCTAAAAGACAATTATCAAAATGACTAAATCTATGTTGTTGCTAATCAATTAAACAAGGTGTTATAAACATTACAATTTTCTTTCTAAAAAGTTCTGGTAGAGTGGAAGCAAATAAAGATTACCTGGGTGTAAAAGAGCAGCTTTTTACAACATGAATGTTTCTGAAAAAAATCGCTAGACCTAGAATAGCCTTTTTTAAAACCTTTGAATATAATAATTACCAAAAAGAAAAAGCAAAGGTTAGTACAAAATCAATAGTCGCCTTTGAGAAATAACTGTTCAGATAATTTATGAATGATCTATCTGTGCAAGGTGTAACAGTACCATAACAGAAAACAATGGCATCACTAGGCCGCAGTACTATCACAATATATCAGCAAACCCCAGTTAAAAGAACAAATATTTTTGGCTGTAGAGAGGTAGGCTCTCCAAACACAAATTAATCTCTTTAATGGATTTTCCTTACTTTCATAAAAAATGCATTATGGGCTCTTAAGTCACACTCAACACATTGTTAGGGTTTTATATGATGTGGGGTTGGCACAAAGATGATTTTTCTTTCACACTGTGGGTTAAGAAAAACAAAAAAATAAAACCAACAATGAGCTGGGTGGTTTGGAGCCAGACAATTTAATCACTAGGTAAAGACTGGTAACCAGAAGAAGAACCTGCTTTGTGCAAGAGCTTCTTAAAGCTTGTTGAGAGATAAAAAGAAATTACATTAATGGGCTTTATATTTGGGAAATTTTTTAAGTGTCAAATAAATTTGTCCTAGTTGACCTCTTTACTAATTGTGTGCCTGCAGCATGTGGAAATACCCGGGCCAGGAATCAAACCCTCAACAGTGACAACTGCAGGATACCTAACCTGCTTTGCCACAAGGGAACTTCCTGTTCTGATTTTCTTAAAAACTGATTAAAGGAAAGTTGTCCAGACACACTGGAATTGCTCACGTGTATGCTTGGCCTTCCTTTTATAATTATAATTATTTCTAAGTATCGTATAGATTTATATCTATTTACTGACATAGGTGTAATATGTAGATGAACATTCATTCAGGACTGAATGCCCATGTTAACCAAGTGACATGCATTACATAACTGAGTTTATACTGCTTCAGATACATCAATGTGGAGAGAGGAACTTTGTTGCCATATTCCTCCCAGTGTTTAGTCATACATGCAGGCATGATCACCCACAAGTTTAAGAATTTTTAGAGGGCAGATGTGTGCTGTTCAGGAAGCTATAGTTCACATTTGAGATTTATGGTAGAATCAGCCCCACCTTTTCTTCAGGTTTTTTTAAGTTAAGTTTGCCTAAAATTGTTTTAAAACCACTACACTTTTTTTTTTTTTTTTTTTTTTTTTTTTTTTTTTAATTTTAAGAAGAGGTCAACAGTCAGCCTTCACATGGTTCAAATTAGTCAACATAGATCGGAGCGGAACCTCTGCCCTAGAACTGAATGTAAATTTTCCTGGGAAAAATCACCTAGTGGCAGGACTACAAGACTGTGCAGAACATGCCTCTTTGAAGTGACAGGAGCCACATCAAGTTTGTAACACAAGATCTGCTCAGCAGTGCTATTTCTAAGGATCTGGATTTGACAATCATTGATAACAATATCAAGGATTCCCAGGATGCAATGATTTCAGGCAAAATACTTCCCAGATATATCCCAGGAAGAAATTGCATGACCTAGTTATTCTGGGTTGTCAAACATGTAGTATAACTATATTTCATCACAAAACCAAGTGAAGAATTAGGAGGGCATTTTAAAATTTTATGAGCATTCAAGTAAGTAATGGAACTGGAACAATATTCGCATTAAAGAGGTAATTTAAATTATGGTAGAGAACTACTGCTGTGACTATGGTATCTTAGAGTAATTGGTTTTAGTTACATAATGCTGGAACTATTTTTTTTTTCAATTAACTGTGTGCAGCAACCCATGCATTTTCTGAGAGTTTATCACTGAACTCTAAATTTGTATAAAATCTAATGTGTAGTATGGCTTTAATTTCCCAAATTTCACAGTTAATAACTTTTCTAGTATAGGGGCTAAAAGTCAATGTTCCTTATTACAGTGAACTAAATCTGTAAAATAAGGTATTTTTGCCTCACAAACACCAGCCTAATTGTTACTTATTTCATTTTCCAAAGGAGTACAAGAAAAATAGGAAACAAGTAAGCCTTTATTTTTATTCTCGCTTGACTCCCATCCATTGTTCATGGAACAGGTGAAATAAATTAGGTCATATAAATTTCTTGATTTTAAAAATACTTTGGTGATTCCTTGTGATGTTAATAGTAAATCCAAACTTTTATAGGAGTCCAAACAACTTAGAAGAACTGATCACTGCCTCAGCCATCAATCTCTGCTTAAACCACCATTCCCTCCTCAATCTCGGGTCATTGGTCACTGTGGTAGTTTAATGATGGTCTCCAAAGATGTCCACATCCGAATCCCAGGAAACTGTGAATTATCTTACCTTCAAAAGGAATTCTATCTATGTGGTCAAGTGAAGGATTGATTCTGAGATAGGAAATTGTCCTGGATTAGCCAGATGGGCCCAATATAATCAAATGCATCCTTATAAGAGGGAGGCAGGAGGATCAGAGTCAGAGGAAAAGATGTAAAGGTAGACACAGAGATCAGAGGGGAGAGGAGATGACATGGTGCTGGTTTTACAGATGGAGGAAGGGGACACAAGCTAAGGATTATATGAGACTTCTAGATGCTGAAAAAGGAAAGGAAGTAAATTCTCTCTCAGAGCCTCCAGTAGAAACACAGGCCTGTGGACACCTTACTTTAGCCCAAACTGATTTTAGATTTCTGACCTCCATAAAATGTACAATAAGCTTATGATATCTTAGATCTCTATGTTTGTGGTTATTATAGCAGCAATAAGAAATGAATGTAGACACACTGCCCTCTTTCATTTTCTCTCATAAACAAAACTCTTCCTTAACTCAGAGATGTGCAGCATCTCTAGTCTGTAAGATGTACGAGAAAGAATCTCTGTCTCTTCTTCATCCTTGTCTCCTGCATAAACACAGCACAGAATAGATATGTGTTAAGTAAGTAAATGATGGGAATAGAATGTCAGGAGGTAAATGTATGTACTTGGAAACTGGTTCAGGGCTGTGATTTTGTTCCCCATAGGATCCATTAGAAAACAATAAGCAGGAAACCAAGTAGTCAGTACATATGATTCCTTGGAAATGTTCTCAGCTTTTATTCTTCCTGGTCTATTTGGTACATACTGCCCTGTACTGAAAGCATATCAAAAGCAGGCGATGCAAGCGGTGGAATATGAATCACTCATCTTTCTTCAAAAGTGATAGCTAAGTTTTTGATGACTGCAAACACAAGCAACTATCCATGCCACTAACCATGATATCTCTAACTGCTGAACTTGCAGAGGTTTGGGGTGGTCATTATTCTATCACATATCCCTTTAATAAGGGAAAATATTACAAGGAGAAATTACTTCATGTTTTCAGAAACACTGAAAATTAATCCCAGTTGTTTTAGACCAATTGACCAACTTACACCGAGGATCTTCTCTTATACCTCCTTTTATAACTTCCTGTCCTTCAGTTTGTTCCATCAGACAATGTATTGGCCTTCTCTATTATTTTTCTACACAAAATTCTTTCTAGAAATATTGCTAACATCATTATCAAAAGGTGATGAATTTGAGCTTATCTTACAAACTATTTTTTAACATATCCAAGTATAAGTACCTACATAGAAATGCATATGTTATTGTTGTCTATTCAATATATTAGGAAGAGAAACTTTTAGAGCTTGACTATTTCTTATTAAATACCTTCACATCTTTTCATTTTCTATTGCTTTTTTAAACTATGATTTTCTAGATTCATTTGGTTATATTTAAAATGTGAGCTATATTTTGTGCAAAGAAACAATTTTAATAGTTAAATATATTTTTGAGCAACATATGAAATGGTGAAGCCACATTATTTTATTTGACGAGTAGTACTTATGCTAGGTTTAAGAATGTAGGATTTTTTCTTTCACAGTGATGTACGAAAAATATTTCTTCTTTTGAAAGCAATGCTTTTATATTAACCTAAAATTTCATAAAAATACTGTTCATTTTTGTCTGGCTTTAAAACCTTTTCCATTTATTAAATCATACTATACTATTTCTTATTAATGAACTTAAGTTGGGAATCATTTTTATGAAAACTCTCATGAAATCATAAAATCTCAGGATCTCTTTTTGCTTGATCTAGTCTTACAAAAATAATATTTTCCCCAGAAATTCCCCATCTAAAAACAAGATACTATAATCTTTTTAAAAATTCTTGTAAGAGTTCATGGGGACTAGAGATGATTTCTTGATCAGGGAAAATGACTACGAAACAAAAAAAAATTATAAACAAACAAATTACAAAAAACTTAAATCCAGATTCTTCTACCTATGGAGGGTAACAATAAAGGACAGTGAACAAGTGTTTTCTCTGAGTAACTTAATGAGAGTCACAGGAACTATTTTACTATTAGGATGAAATACTCATCCTCCAAGAATTGTAATGGAAAATCTGCTGAGCATTCAAGACTAGGAACAGTTACCCCCTGGGACACAGAACATTTAATGGATTTTCAGTTCTAAGCTTTTTTCTATGCTTCATCATCGTTGTGCAAAATATCAAATTTTCTTCAGCTTTCTTTTCTTTTCCCTCAGAAGCCTTTGGCCTTTGTAAATCATTTGGGGGAAGAAAAGATTTCATCTCTCTACAGGAAGCCCAGTTCAGTTGAAGATACTAGAATCCAAAACCTGCAAAGATAATAACAAATGTACAATTATGCATTTAAAATTTATCTAGTTTACTGCCAAACTATACAACTTCAGCTGACTGAAATCATTTTTGTGCCTTGAAAATAAAAGTCAGAAGGTTATTTGTCACTAAATGAAAAGGAAAAAAAGATCAGCTGGAAACAGGATTAAATTATGTATTTTACTCCAAGTACTCCCTTTTTAAAAAGTAGGCAGGAGGTCCCACTGTGGTACAGTGGGTTAAGAATCCAACTGCAGCAGCTCTGGTTGCTTCAGAGGTGTAGGTTCCATCCTTAGCCAGAGCAGTAGCAGGTTGCATCTGAGGCTTGAATTCAAAACCTGGTCATGGAACATCCATACTCCTCCATGTTCTGTGTGTGTGGCCATGAAAAAAAAGTAGGCAGAGACTAATTAATCAAAATATTTTGAAATAACTCTCTTGGAGAAGTTTTAGTTTTGAAGCCTTAGTGTCCCTGACTTTTAAGTGACAAAATTAATTAGCAAATTTAAATTCTATTTTATTAAAGCCACAATGTCTGTTATCAGATTTTCTGGAGCACTGCTGATTGTTCTGCCCTTTACTGAAAGCCATTGGGGAAATTTTTATCTTAGCCAAAGAAAATTCTGTAAATTTGATTCTGTTATTGATTATAAAACTGAGCAATATGAGAGTTAGGAGAAAAAAGAAGTGTCTCCAAGGGGGCTGTAAGTCACTTGGTTTGTCTAAATTAACTGTTAAGACAGTCGAGTTTCCTTTGCTCCAGTCTGAGTTTACCTACTAAATTTTGAAGTAGTTTCAAGCATTATTACTGCATATGTAACACAGAAGGCTAATTACCCTCTGTTGAATATTTTAATATGTTCCTCTGCAATACAATTTTTAATGGTAGAGAATAAATTAAACTTATATTACAGGAAGAAAGAGAATCTACAAACTGATGCTTCTTAATTGTCACCAAAGGAAAAGTAAGAGCAACACATGGATTCAGTGGGAGTATTAATAATTCAATCAACAGATGGCTAAGTGTACCTCTGAAAAATGCACACAAATTAATTCTCACTTGCTCTCATCTATTGGGAGGTAGAAGTAGAATTATGACTTTCCATCTTAATGTATTTATATTACTTACATGCATAGATATGTCAGTGAACTAATCTAAGTGAACACAGAGTATAAAGGGTTATTCTGCAATTTCTACACAACATAATAGCCTCACTGCAATTTAGTTCTAAGAATACCTTACATTATTAAACTCGAAGTTCAAAACTATTCAAGTCTTTGTTTCATAAGTTTATCTGTATCTGAGAGCTTTTTAGATTATGCTATAGTAACAAGTCACCCCAACATCTCAAAAGCTTACAACAAAGAAAGGGATTTCATATTATTATTATTATTATTATTATTATTATTATTATTATTATTATAGTATAGTTGATTATTTTGTGTGACTACAACAAAGATTTTTGTTCTCACTCGCATTAATGCTCATTTCAGCTCAGGGCCATATGTTCACAGTACTAATACCCAGTGAAAGGCAGAACCTCTGTCTCATATAAGCTGTTCTCAAGGCAAGAAGAAAGAAACTATGGTGGATCTAGGGAATGCTTTAAAACATTTGCTCAGCTCAGAAGTATCATTATTTCCTTTCACATTTAATAGGCAAAAGGAACTCGCATGGCCAAGTCTGACCTCAGTTAAGATGAGAAAATTTACCTCCAGGGTTATTCCCTGAAAGAAGATGGAGCAAAATTTTTGATTATAACACAATCACAAACTAACTTTTTTCTAAAAATAACTTATAAAACTTTTCACCAGTCCTGCAACTGAATTCATAAGTCTGGTAGAAAGACTTTGAGCAGACATGACAGAAAAATGAAGAAACATTACAACTAATTATAAAGTGTTCTGCTATATGTTTAGATTTTTCCTAGACTGGCTAAAACATTGAAGAACCTAATATTATTACTCAAGAATCTTCCATGAAAGGGTGGATATTTTTATTAGACTATTCTGTCTATAGTTTGAATCAAAGATTTGCACGTATATATCAAAAGATTGTAATGAGAATCAGTTCACTTCCTATTCTGAAATTTAATCAGTAACATAGACTACAGCATGAATAAATACATAAATAAATGTATGTGTCATGTACCAGTGGGGTGAAAAATTTTAGAAATAGGCTCAGCAGTATGGCTCTCCTATTACTGTAAATAAAGAATAGTCCTATCAAATTACTCATGACATTTTTCATAGAACTAGAACAAACAATCCAAACATTTATATGGAACAACAAAAGACCCAGAATCGCCAAAGCAATCCTGAGAAACAAAACCCAAGCAGGAGGCATAACTCTCCCAGACTTCAAGAAATATTACAAAGGCACTGTCGTCAAAACAGTGTGGTACTGGTATCAAAACAGACAGACAGACCAATGGAACAGAATAGAGAACCTGGAAATAAACCCTGACACCTATGGTCAATTAATCTTTGACAAGGGAGGCAAGAACATCAAATGGGAAAAAGAAAGTCTATTCAGCAAGCATTGCTGGGAAATCTGGACAGCTGCATGCAAAGCAATGAAACTAGAACACACCCTCACACCATGCACAAAAATAAACTCAAAATGGCTGAAAGATTTAAATATACAACAGGACACCATCAAACTCCTAGAAGAAAACATAGGCAAAACACTCTCTGACATCCACATCATGAATATTTTCTCAGGTCAGTCTCCCAAAGCAATAGAAATAAGAGCAAAAATAAACCAATGGGACCTAATCAAACTGAGAAGCTTTTGCACAGCAAAGGAAACCCAAAAGAAAACAAAAGGACAACTTTCAGAATGGGAGAAAATAGTTTCAAACAATGCAACAGACAAGGGCTTAATCTCTAGAATATGTAAGCAACTTATACAACTCAACAGCAAAAAAGCCAATCAACCAATGGAAAAATGGGCAAAAGACCTGAATAGACTGTTCTCCAAGGAAGGTATACAGATGGCCAACAAACACATGAGAAAATGCTCCACATCACTGATTGTTAGAGAAATGCAAATCAAAACTACCATGAGATACCACCTCACACCAGTCAGAATGGCCATCATTAAGAAGTCCACAAATAACAAGTGCTGGAGGGGCTGTGGACAAAAGGGAACCCTCCAGCACCGTTGGTGGGAATGTAAACTGGTACAACCACTATGGAGAACAGTTTGGAGATACCTTAGAAATCTATACATAGAACTTCCATATGACCCTGCAATCCCACTCTTGGGCATCTATCCGGACAAAACTCTACTTAAAAGAGACACATGCACCCGCATGTTCATTGCAGCACTATTCACAATAGCCAGGACATGGAAACAACCCAAATGTCCATCGACAGATGATTAGATTAGGAAGATGTGGTATATATACACAATGGAATACTACTCAGCCATAAAAAAGAATGACATAATGCCATTTGCAGCAACATGGATGGAACTAGAGACTCTCATACTGAGTGAAATGGGCCAGAAAGACAAAGACAAATACCATATGACATCACTTATAACTGGAATCTAATATACAGCACAAATGAACATTTCCACAGGAAAAACAAAAAAAATCATGGACTTGGAGAATAGACTTGTGGCTGCCTGACAGGAGAGGGAGGGAGAGGGAGGGATTGGGAGCTTGGGCTTATCAGATACAACTTAGAATAGATTTACAAGGAGATCCTGCTGAGTAGCATTGAGAACTATGTCTAGATACTCATATTGCAACAGAACAAAGGGTAGGGGCAAAAAATGTATACATGTAAGAATAATTTGATCCCCATGCTATACATCAGGAAAAAAAAATAGTGATTAAAAAATATTTATATTAAACCCATATTTTAATCTTAGCACTGGGCTTCTTTAGAATCATTGGCAATATTTTAAGAACAGATCACAGTTTACTAAATACCAAAGCAATGTCAGAGCAGAAAGATATTCCTCCAACTATGAAGTCATCCAGAGAGTCTATCAATTCTTCACCCAAAGCAATCAAGACTAGCAGCAAGTCAGAGAAGTGGGATTGGCAATTGGCTATTGTAGAGACAGGATCCCAGGAGCTCACTTCCAATGCCTGGGAGAAGAGTCTTTAAGCTCATAAGAAGCATAACATCTTATCATTGTTTTAATCACATCATGAGTAACAAAGCTATTTTAATACCCCAGTAAATCTTAGATCCTATCTTCCCTTGTTTTATTTCTTGTCCAAGGACACTATACCCTAATCATCTATATTTTTTAGTTAAAACAGAAAGGAAAAAAACATGGTAACTATACCTCAAAATATTTTCTCCCTCTTGTACTTAAGGTCCACATATTATGTCATGAAATGCAGGATTCAGTAAAAATTATACATATTTTTATATTAGATTCTGTTCTTTATACACAAACCATTCAAGATAGGAAAGTGTAATGTATTACTATGAAGCAATTCTAATTAGACATTTTAAATAATTCCCTTTTCCCTTGAGAAATGATTTCTCTAGCCTTTAGAAAAAAATTGGAAGAAAGAATCCACACGTGTAAGAATGGAGTTCTGACAATAAGGTACCTGTGAGGCAATTCTCAACATACCTGTATTTTGCTTTATGGTGTACTTTTGTGTTTCACATATTCTTTTTAATTAAGTCTCTCAGTCATTGGGAGGATTAAAGACACTGTCTTTCAGAAAACTTGAGCAACTTGATAGAGTACTAATGCAATTTTTTAAAGGAAGATGTGAGAGGACAGCAGACATCAAGCTGAGGGTTTGCTCCACAGCCCTGACTCCTAAGTGGCTGTGTTGGGTGCAAAAGGGTCTAATAGGCAGTGTCAGTGGAGTGCCTCCCCAGTCCTTCATCCTTCCAAGTCCCCTTATACTGTCACCTATACCCAAGAGAGAAGCTTCAGCACATGAAGCTGTGGCATTTTTTAAAAATATTTTATCTATTGTATTTCAAATGTCATCTGAACCAAATGTTTTCCCTCTTTCTTTCCCATTGGTGGGCTTTGCAAGTGTAGTTGTAATTATTGTGAAGCATCAATTGACTAAGCAATGTTCAGGAAGAAATAAGAACAAAATAAATGAACACAGTGAGTACTCAGGTAATCAAATAATGGAGGAAGAAATGAAAATTCCAGTACATTTTAATAGCATTCTAAAAATCCACAGAAGGTAAATGCTGCTTTGTATTTAGAAACCCCAGTTTCTACAGAAATTAGCATTCAATGACATTTTCAATTTGCAGACATTGGCCACAAGCAAACTCAGGATTTTATAACAATTAAGTTCCCTAAATAAATGTGCTCTATTATAAATTAAAGCTTGTTTATTTGTTTGATTCTAGGCTACAATTATTTTCTCTGTAATACTCTTTGTCCCTTGAGAAACAGGAGATTACACAATGTAATTCATAGAAGTCACAGAAAGAGAAAAAAAATAATTCAGAAACAATAGCAGTCAGCTAATGCTAATTTAGTATTTAATTCCAGTCATTCTGGATGTGGCTTTTGAAGAGTAGTTATTAAGCTGGGCTTCATGTTATAATTTACCATTATTAAAGTGAGAACAAAATCAAAATATGCACTTTTGATCAATGCGTGAAAATGTTTAATCCTTATTAATTTTTCCTTTTGTTGTGATTTGCCTGAAAATGTTCCTTTTCTTTGTTCAGCACATTTCTGTTCTTTAGGACTCATTTGTAAAATCTGGAATGTTGTAAGAGGAAAATAATTTTGGAAAATTAAAATGAACTTTTCTAAGGCACTGTTATTTTACCTAATTATTGTAAATAACTTCAGTGAAACTTTTTGTCTTGAAAGTGCCACTACCTTAATTATAAAGTATTCTTATAGCAGCACTTAAAAAATATCAGAATTCTCAGATTTTAATGGTGAAATTAAAAACTAAATTTTTGAGTGATGGCTGTGTCCATATAAAATATTTTAAGGAAAAGGTGAAGCATTTATGCATTTATAAGTAATTGATCCTTTGATAATTTTTTATTATCTAGGAAAGGGCCTATAAACCTTTGGGGACTTTATATTTCAGAGAAGATTTACATGTAGGTTTTTGTCTGTTTTACTTTGGCATTATATTATTTTGCCAGGTGTATTGAAATATAATTGACATATAACATTTGGTTTAAGGTTTACAGAAAAATAATTTGATATATGTATATATTGTGAAATGATTATCACAGTAACTTTACTTAATATTTTTTATCATCTCACATAATTACACATATTTTCTTGAGATAAGAACTTTCATGACATACTCTCTTAGAAACTTTCAAATATTCAATTCAGTATTGTTAACTATAGTCACCATGCTGTACCTTATATCCCCAGAACTTATCTTAAACCTGGAAGTTTTTACCTTTTGACCACCTTCACTCATTTCCCTCTCTGGCAAATACCCATCTGTTCTTTGTCTCTGTGAGTTCAGTTCTTTTTTTTTTTTTTTTTTTTTTTTAGATTCCATATATGTGAGATCATATAGTATTTGTTTTTAACTGATTTATTTCACTGGAAGTTTTTTAATGCATTCTATTATTTCACAGTAAAAATCAATGAGATTATATATACACAGTCCCTCTTCACAAGAGCAGTGATTCTCCCAGAGACCTTGTGATGATATTTAATTCTAGTATTTGAGAAGGATACTAAATTGACTGCTCTAGAAACCATTGTGTTAACTGAACTGCTTGCCTTTATTATGCTAGGAGTGGCACTTTTCTGGTGGCAAACTGCAAGGGTAAACCATCTCATCTCAGTATAGGAGAAACCTTAGAGTTAGAAGGTAAAGGATTGCATCCACAATGGCTTTTTGAAAAGGATAGATTTTTGACAAGAAATGTTGGAAAATTTGAACTCACTACCTCAAGGCATAACTGGAGATAGTATGGGAGACCACTGCAACCAAGCAAATATAACAATAAGGAGAGTTACCAGAATTTGTTTGTTTCCCAATGCATATAAACATTATGTTTACACTATGGTCTAAGAGCGAAGTAGCATTACGTCTGAAAAAGCATTGCATGTACCTTAATTTTATTTTATTTTTATTTGCCTTTTTTTTGTTTGTTTGTCTTTTTGCTATTTCATTGGGCCGCTCCCGCGGCATATGGAGGTTCCCAGGCTAGGGGTCCAATCGGAGCCGCAGCCACCGGCCTATGCCAGAGCCACAGCAACGCGGGATCCAAGCCGCGTCTGCGACCTACACCACAGCTCACGGCAACGCAGGATCTTTAACCCACTGAGCAAGGGCAGGGACCGAACCCGCAACCTCATGGTTCCTAGTCGAATTCGTTAACCACTGCGCCACGACAGGAACTCCCTGTACCTTAATTTTAAAATACTTTATTGTTAAAAAATGCTAACCAATATTAACCATGAGCCATTGGTGAGTCACAATCTTTTTGTAATGGTAATATTGCAGAACAATGATCACAGAGCATCGTAACAAATAAAATAATACTGAAAAAGTTTGAAGTATTGTGTGAATTAACAAAATGTAGCACTGAGGCATGAATTGAGCAAATGATGTTGGAAAATAGTGCCATAAGACTTGCTTGACTTAGGTTTCCAGACACCCTCAATTTGCAAAACAAACAAACAACAACAGTTAACAACAATATCTGCAAAGTACAACAAAGAAAGCCTAATAAAACCAGGTCTACCTGTCCTGACTTAGCTATATCTCACAGTCACTCAACCATATTCTAGATGAAAACCCCTGAACTTGTCCACTTAGAATCTTGTATATGAACTGTCTTGAAGGCTCATAATAATGTCAGAAAGGTATTTCAAATTTGTTTGCCTCTTTTATGAAATAAAGAGCTAGGCTGCTACACCAGGAATATTATAAGATTATTTTGGTATCTTTTCTACTCATTTGACTAGAGGCTAGATCAGATTCTACTAGTCTGAAGACAGAAACTTCAACTTCAGGATTAAGCTCATTGTATGTACTATCTTAAAGTTTGAAGAAAAATGATCAGGTACATCCTGTTCATTGCTAATGGAACTCTGATTATATGTGGGGCACTTCAGATTCTAAGCACTTTACATAAATTAATCTTTTTAATCTCACACCGTCTTATGAGTGGGTATTACTATCACCTTCATTTTACGCATAGAGAAATAGCAAATAGGCGGTGATGGCAGAAGCACACTGGTTCAGGACCAGCCTCTTAAGAAAAGAAAAACAGGAGTTATGTTTAAGATGTTTAAGCCCTATTGTGGAAAACAGGGCAGACTCATCTTTTTAAGAACTGCAGGCAGAAGTTAGGGCATAGCAACCAGAAGAGACCCTTGACTAACTTGAAAGTTATTCCTATGCTTAGTGGTAAAGTTGACTTTGAACTCAAAGATACTTGGGTTTAAATTCCAGTTCTACTCTTCATCAGTTATCTGACTTTGAACAAAATCCTAACCCTCAGTTTCTCTGTATGTAAGTCAGGGAATAAAATCACTGCTTTGTATGGTAGTTGTGAGGCTTAAATAAAATTAATTACTTAAATTAAATAGAATAATGTGCATAAGGTGCTTAGCATCTTCTGATGATCTTCTCTATATATTATTCTGTATTTTTAGCTTTTTGATGTATTTTAAATAGATTCTATAATATTGATTCTAATTTCCAATAATACTCCTTGTTGCCAGATTCATATCCCCAAATCATTATTTTTAATGTGACAGTTTCTGGCTCAATGTTTCTCAAATGACTGCAGCTTCATGTTGAAGATATTGTGTCAAAGATATCATGCTAGTGTTTCACCTTTTCCACATTTTATCATAATATGCTGGAAAAAATACTCCAAATTGAGCTAATAATTCTATTTAGAGAGAAGCATTACCTTTGTCAATTATTATTTTACAGTCCATATTTTCCTCTCAGTAAAACATGATAATTGTTTTTGTCTGATCAACCCCTCAGGTGTGATATCATGTTCAAATTATATAACCTATTCAAAAACTCTTCAAAAGCTGAAAACACATCTACAAGTATTAGGTAGTATGGGGAAAGAATGAACTTTGAAATCTAGTGCCAGCTCAGTTTAAATTGCAGATCTTACCCTTATCAACCTTGTGTAGATTAGAAATCACCTACCATCTTTGATCCTTGGTATTTAGAACTAAAATTCAGAAGAATAATCTCTGCTTTCAAAAAAAAAATCTTATTGCCAAAATTACTGGGTTTTTTTTTACATTTTTTACATAAGTAAGTCTTAAGAATAAATGGAGTTATCCTAGGACTGAGACATAGTTTTGGACCATTCTTACATACTCCATTAAGATCAGCAGAAGACAACATACAGTAAATGCAAAACAAAACAAAAATAAAATACAAAACAAAAACTGATAGACTAGAGATTGTTATTCCCAAACTTTTAGACAGAGCCTACCCTGATTCTAATAGGTCCCTGGTTCCAAAGGAAGGAAATTCATTGGCATCTTAAATAAAAATGGAAAAGGGATTCTTTTGTAGTCCATGATGATTTAATATAGCACAACTAGAAAGAATGAAATTTGTTTACCACGCATGATTTCATTGCATTCAAATTGTGTAGAGAATGGATGACAGCAAGGCCTGGACAGCTGTCATAAGATAAAATGAAATGTGTTGGCTGCCAGAGGTGAGGACAAGCATCAAACACTGACTTAGCCATAGGCTTCAGAAAAATAAAAAGAGCTGACAAGTTGGCCTGATTTGAAGCAGGAAGTCATGTTCACCACTTTAAACCAAAGCATCCCGGTTGATGCTGAATGCAAAATGCAGGGTTACAAAGGATGATGATAATGACGGTAATATGACAGGCTTAAAGAACAAGGGCTCACCAGTGCACATCAAAGAAACATCTTAAGGTAAATTGTGTGAGAACGTTAGATAGTTTTAAACTGTCACCTTGGTATACCTATTGTAATTACTGAGAAGAAATTTATTTCAGCTATTGAAAAAAAACTAAATTCCAAAAGCAAATTAAAAATTAGCTATAATTTACAGATACAGTTTAATTTTACGTATCTTAGAAATTTTGTAATAGGAATCGAGAACTGGATAATCAGTCTTTCTTTCCTTCTTTCTTTCCTTCTTTTGCTTTTCTTTCTTCCTCCCTCCCTCCCTCCCTCTCTCTCTCTTTCTCTTTCTTTCCTTCCTCCCTTCCTTCCTTCCCTTCTCCTTTCCTTCTTTCTTTCTTTCCTTCCTTCCTTTCTTCCTTCCTTCCTTCCTTCCTTCCTTCCTGACCAAGCCCATGGCATGCAGAAGTTCCCCAGGGGCCAGGGATTGAACCCTAGCCACACCAGACACTGGGCCCCTGAAGTGATAGTGCCAGATCTTTAACCCACTGTACCACCAGAGAAATCCAGTCAGTCTTTATTTAGACTATGATTTGACAGTGCTGTAGCTTACACAAATGAAATGATCAGTAAAAATTCAGTGTGTGGAAGAAAGATACTCATAAGCATTTTTAGTGTACATTCTTCAAAAAAGATATAAATAACTCTTTGTAAATTGCCTGCTTTTTGAAATTTTTGTAAGCCTGATGCCAGAAGTCTCTGTTACCAAATCTTTTATAGCTTCTAAGATTAAAACAAATGTTACTTTGAGCAACTAAAAATGTAGTTGAGATTAACTGGGCTGTTTTGTTGACAACATTTAAGAAAGTTTAGAATAAGATTCAAATGCATCACCCTATGTGATTTGAAGCCTGCTTCTCCCCACTCCTCCCTTTGAGCCATTCCCTCAGGACGTTGCAGATACTATAGCCCACATTGAGGGCTTTGCTCATTCCCCTCCCTCCATGTGATGCTTGGTCCTAGCTCTTTACCCTCCCCTCCAATGCCTATTCAAAACCTTAGCTTCTTTTTTTTTTGGTCTTTTTCTAGGGCTGCACTCGTGGAATATGGAAGTTCCCAGGCTAGGGGTTGAATCAGAGCTGTAGCTACAGCCCTATGCCAGAGCCCACAGCAACGTGGTATCCGAGCTTTATCTGCAACCTACACCACAAATCACAGCAACGCTGGATCCTTAACCCACTGAGCAAGGCCAGGAATTGAACCCGCAACCTCATGGTTCCTAGTCGGATTCCTTAACCACTGTGCCACGACGGGAACTCCGAAACCTTAGCTTCAGTAGTCTCTCTGCAGGGGTCTTCCCTAACCACTCCTGTTAGTAACTTACTAATCATATCACATCCTTTTAGAATTAAGAGAACACTCAGTACATTAACTTTACATCCATTCTATCTATCTATCTATCTATCTATTTATTTATTTTTAGGGTCACACCTGCAGCATATGGAAGTTCCCAGGCTAGGGGTCGAATCAGAGCTGTAGCCACTGGCCTATGCCACAGCCACAGCAATGCCAGATCCTTAACCCATGACTTGTTGCCAGGAATCAAACCCGCCTCCTTATGGATACTGTCAGGTTCATTACCACTGAGCCACAACAGGAATTCTCCAAATATTCCCTTTAAATCCTTATTTTGACAAGGTCAGAATATATCCTGAAGTCTCAACAGTATCAAATTGGCAAAAACATTCAAGAAGCTTTGATTTAAGGCCAGGTCACCATTTGCTTTGTTAAGGTGTGTGTGCACCTGTGTCTGTATCAAAGAGTGAAGTCATAAGATATTATATCTCAACTGTCAGATTTACTGCAGTCTTTCACTTCCTTTATTGACTAATTTCTTCCATATGCTGATATTTTAAAACCGGTTTCAATATTAGAGGAAATATGAAAGAGGTCACGTTAGCTTAATGCAATCAGAAATTAATATTGTTGTAATTACCTCTGAAATTATTCCAAAATTCTCAATTATCCCCAAAGTTAAAATCTTTACTAGAACACATTTTCAAGAGCCAACATTTTAAACATGTCAAAAATTTTTCAGTGTTTGATATTATAGGCAAAATGTTTTTTTTACATCACATCTTCATTATTCTGTGTGTTGTCTTTTTTACAGAGTACTCATGCACTATTGCAGTATTTTATTTTGCTATTGACCCTTACTAGTACTTATTAAACAAAATATAACTAAGGTTGTTAGAATCATAAAGTAACACTAAGTTTTCTGATTAATACTATAAAAAATGCAGCCATGTGTTGTTACCTAAAATGCATTAACGGAATAATTCATTATATAAAGATATATTCTGTTTGTTTTGTGACATTAATGATGATAATATCATTTATATTCTGACAGTATTGGATTCTGCTTTTCATTTTTCTCATGATGGTTACTGAGTCAATAAAAATATTTTTGCCTCTACTTCATTCAGTACCTTTTAGAAGACATATAATTTGCTTACATGAAAGTCTTAAAATGAAATTATATTGAATACTCCAGAGGAAATATACAGAAAAACCAGGACACACAGAAGTATTTTATTCAGTTTCATGAGAATAATTAGAAAAATATATAGTTGGAAAAACAAAAATGTCAGAAAAAAAATGAATCATTTGGTTTTTCTTTTTTTTTATTCACAGCTTTGAATATTTCCTTTCTACAGAATATAGCCACAAATGGATCTTATAACAATTTGAATGGGGCCCAGATAAATTAAAATGGAAAATTAGAAGCACTGGAACTGGAAGACAAATGGAATTTTGAGATAGCTAGACAACTTGCCAGAGGTAATTTATTCAGTAATTTTACCCAAATTATACTTCAGCCCTATTTGCCACAAACTCAGCAAAACATGATGAATCTGGATAACATGCTTTTTGTTGGGGATGGAGGACACCAAATTCTGTGAAAAAGCATAATCCTGAAACCACATGAACCTGCCTAAAAATAAGTAATAAAGGATAGGATAAAGCCAATAATAGTTAGTTCAGGGTAAAGCCTCTCCAATGCCAGGAGTTTTAACTAAATCTTACATAATTAGACAATGAAGGAACTGCTAAAAAACATTAGTTTAAGAACTTGTGTTCTTTAAAACTCACTAAACCTATTATTTTGTTACTTAAAAAAAATGCAGTAGGTTACCAAACTTTACTATGTTATTGGTTATATCAATTGTCCAAAGAATGCATGGGGAGCACACATAGAAATTTCTCTGGAAATATAGAAATAATTCTCTGAAAACAGAGTGATGTAAATTTTAAAGTATTTGGGGAAAGGAAGAGTCTTCTCAAAATCACAAGGCTCTTGAAGGCAAAAGTCATTTTTACTCACCACATTCTTCCCAGCACTTGGCACACACTGCCGGGCAAATTTTAAAAGATGTATGCATTACCAAGATTCATTTATGCACTCGTTTATAGGGAATATTATCCTTTAACTTGATATCCCACAAATATCTATTTAGAAGTGCCCGTTAAATGCAGAGTGGCCAGGAATTATGCTTTCATTTGGATAGGAAGCTGCCTATAAAGTATAGATAATTGACTTTGCCACTTCAAAAATCTCTTGAACATTTCTTGGACTCATTCTCCTCTTGATATGAAGCAGCGTACCTTAAGACAATTTCAGATGCAAGTGTACTTTTTCTCTGTCTCACGATACTGAAAGACCAAATCATCCTCTTTCAGGAAACACGACTCTGTAAGTACTATGTATAAAACAAAGGAAAAAAAAAATTCTGGTTTTGATTCACTCTCCAGATCCACATATCAATGTGTGCTGCACGTGCTATCATAAGCTTTTTGCATCAGTTAGAAGAAATATGTTAAAGACATGAATGGTTTTCCTGTTAAATAGGAGAGAGCATCAACTCAAGTTTCATGACGACAGTTCTTCCAAAACAAAAGAGAGCAGCCCTCTATTGATTTTCTATGTATCCAAAGCCATTTTTCAAATTTATCTGGTTCCCATAGAGAGTCCATCTCATCTTTTGACTTTCTGATGAAAATTACCCCAGATATAGTACACGATATGTTTCTCTTTCTTCAGACTCATGGCCATAAAAGAATTAACACATTTAGGAGTAGGTTATGCTGTATTTACTGTCCGAATCACACTGTCTTTCTAAAGAGATAGTTCCCAAGATGTCTTGCTTTTCGACATCAAAGTCAAGTATGAATAACACTGTTCTTCACAAAATTCTGGTTTAAGACTGCAAATAGAGTAAGAGAAGGATGACTTAAGAGAGAAGGCTGCTCTGGCAAAAGAGAATCTTATTTTGATCAACATTTGTACCACACACAATATGGTTTTAATTTGAAATAGGGAACTTATTGACATTGCCAAAGAACTTTGTACATTGGTGGTTATTTTATTTGGGCTAGAATGGTACACAGATTAAGATCCCAACTTTCTGCCAGAATACCATGATAACTACACTTTGTACTTTGCAAACTGATTGAGGACTTTGGCAAATTGATTCATAAGCTAATAAAATTGGAAGAATCCAAATGGGTCACCTGGAAATTATCTGCCTTTATACAGTGTGCTTTTAAAAATCCTGTGGGTTTTTTCATTTTAATCATATACTTCAGATATAGAGATACTCTTACAAATGTTTTCAGCATTCCTACCTTGAATATATCACATGTCCAATGAAGATTTATGAGTGTGTCCATCCATTTAGCACATTCCTTTAAAAAATACAAAGAGTCCTTATAGGTTACCTATTTGATGTCAATTAAACATTTGTCAGAGTAGCCTATGTGAATTCTAATATAATTATGGATACAACATGTATATACTGTACATGTCATATGTACAGAAAAAAAAACTTTGAAGAGTTTTCCTGGTAAATGCCTAAAATATGTCTTAATATTCTTAATCCTAGTTCACCACACTCAACTTGGATCCTTATTAAAATTCTAATATACTTTGAAAGAGGTTTATTAATGATGGAAAGATGGAGGTTAACTGCACACATTACAAACAAAGACTCATTATAAGATATTTGGACAAGCTTTAGTTGCTTTAAATTTAGGCTCAGATTTATCATCGTATCTTAGAGATATCTTGTTTGCCATTCTTTCCAACCAATATAAATCTGTCTCATTCCATTTGATAAACTTTCCTTACAAATTATCTACTTCTATTGTAAAAACAGAAGTCAGTTTTTAAAATTAAAATTTCTGCAACCTTCTAATCAGCAGATACAACATACTTCAGGTATATTCCTGCCTCAGCAGAAGGAAATAGACTGCTTTAATGTTATATATCTTAACATGTTTTCTATTAATATCCCTACAGGTGCGGATTGGTAATGGAAGATCGCATGAATTAATCAACATTAGAACAGACATTCATCTGAATTCAAAATATCTCTCCTCCTGTCTTCTGCATCTAAGATGTCTATGCAGGGTGAGTGCACATCCACATTTTCAAGGTTTGTTTTGCATTTGGAGATGCATTTATTTTGCAAGAGAATATATTTAAATGAAGATTTGCTTCAACAATGATTCTCTTTCTGGGCCTGTTCTGAATTATTCTTACTCTTTATCCTCACATCCTTTCAACCCTAAGGTTTTTGTGGTGCGCTCTTTGTTGATGTGTTGACAATGATCTGGCCTCAATGACTCTCTGGCCATTCCTCTAACATGGAATGTTCTTCTTGGGGATTCCCCGTGCCCCTATATCTGCCTGAAACAACATCACCCACGTGTATCCAGGGCTTGCTTGCCTGCCTCATTCAGAGCTCTGCTCAAATGTCCCCTCCCCAGAAAAGTCCTCTCTGACCCACCTATCTAAGTTAGATGCACATTTCCAATCAAAATCTAACCCTTCCTCTGCTGTGGTTGGCTTACTGGCATTTGTCTCCACTAGATATTACATAATTAAGACTGTATCTACTATTGATTGATTGATTGTCTGTCTCCTCTACTAAAATGTAAGTTCCATAGAGGAAGATCTTTGTCTATTTTCTTTACTATTTTATCCCATGATCTAGAAGTATGTCTAACATGTAAAGACACTTCATGATGATTGTGATTAAATGAATGTACATAGCACACTGAACTTTTTTCTTTCTTTTTTTGGTCATGCCCTTGGCATGTGGAAGTTCCCGGGCCAGGGATCAAACCCATGCCACAGCAGCAACTTGAGCTGCAGCAGTTTCACAATGGATCCTTAACCCACTGCACCATAAGAGAACACTAAAGAACACTGAACTTTTTTATATCTCAACTTATTTCTTTCTTCAGGGAGAATGCCGTACTACATGGTCTTTGGTGTAGAATATATTTGTTTACAATGATTATCATAGAGGCATAGGTTATGCTAGCATTGAATCACTGCTATTTATCTGTATGCACAATTTTCTTCACCAAAATTTATTAGAACCTGGTACCTTTTGCCTCATTAGCAATAAATGAAAATATTAAATTCATGTATAATATTGGCCTATAAATCCTGGACTGCTAAACTATTAAAACTGCTGGCTGGCTCAGTAGTAGTAACCATATAAATTACTAATGATGTGACATTTCACTCCAAATAGCTTTAAGGAATATATACTAGATTAATCATAGATTTCAATATTTTATTTCACACTGAGAGCTCTAATAAATGTATGCCAAAATACATTCCCTTTCTGGGCTTATTTTTTTCTAAGGAAATATAAATTTAGTCATCTTGGAATGTTAGTCCTTTGAAAACCGAGTCTGTAACATAAAACAGTGGGAAAATAAAAGTGCATTGCTGAATTAATTGATTCACAATTTAAAAAATAATTTTTTCATCTTTTACGGATTAATTTTATCTTTTACGGATTAATTTTTTCATTTTCATGAAAATAGTGATTTCTTAGATGGGATGTCTGGAAGTAATAAAGTCACATGGTGATTTATTTTTTTCTCATACCTAGAATATTTATAAAGAACATAGCTCTCAATAATTCAAAGCAGTTATCATTCTCATCAGCCTTGGTGTGCATAAACATGCTAATGGCAACATGGGAGTTAGAAGTTGTGCTCTGGTCCCTTCTGATGCCCCATTTTCCTCAAATCATTTTAATTTATCTGAACAAGTGATCCATGAAGTCAGCTAACTTAGAAAATTTTGGAAATAGCTTTGAAAGCAAGAGCAGTGTGCTCCTCAAGAGCTGAGTGCTTAGAGTCCTGTGCCATGTCACCGATCTAAGCCTACAGATCTTGGGGCTGAGTGATGACACTCTGCATCTCCTGACAACACGCTCACGAAGGTGTTGTCTGTGTGCACCTGAGAGTAATATTTTCCCCACAACAAACATGAGGAAGAGCCCCGAAGAGTGACCGTATTCCAGGCAACCCAATAAACACGTGCAGAGGCTGGATTAAAATTCTAAAGTCATAATTTTATGTATGAAACTGCAAGTCACTACTAACAATTAATTAGTGGGGGTGGTTATCTTATTAATTTGTCTCCACAACCCCCATTCCACTGTAGCAATGTTGTGTCGCTTCACTATTTCAGTATGAATTAATCTCCACTTTGAGTGAAAATTTCATTGTGCACATTTCTGATTCGTTTTGCTATAAAAATATTAATATTGCTCTTGCTTCAGTGGGAAAGCTTTCAAAGAAGAACCGTAGACTAGGAATTTTCCTATACAAATCTTACCTTATGGGTAAACTGGGATGGATTAATCTAGAGAATTGTAATTCTTTATCTCACAAAGAATTCTTAGAGAACTAGAATACAGAATCTTGGCATCAGATTCTTTCCCTTTAACCCTTAGCTATAATCATGTTTATCATTTTACTTTTAGCTCTGTTCTCAATTATAGAGTTTATATCCTTGAGGACATTGAGATGCTTCACAGTTTCTCAAAAAAAATGCACTCTGTTTTGAGTTATGCAAGGCAATCAACATGTTCCCAAATTTGGTGCATACATTCACAATAGTAAAGTTCATAGGGAAATACTAAAACATGTTGGCTCATCGTAGGTAACAGACAAACAAAAAAACAAAAAATAGATTAAGGTCTTACACTCAGTCACTAAACCATGTTATGAGAATATTATAATTTAGATTTTAACCACATCTTATTTTCTTTTTTGAAGCAAAAATAATAATCTCAATCTTATTAAATATCAAAATAATTATTCACATATCTCAATCTGTTCTCATTAAAATATTTTAAGAATTCCCTGGGAGCATAGTGGTTAAGGATTTAGCACTGCTGCCGAAGGTTGTCACTGCTGTGGCTTGGGTTTGATCCCTGGCCTGGGAACTTCCACATGCACTAGGCACAGCCAAAAACAATTAAAAATGAAATGAAATATTTTATTTACTAAAATCTTTTCCATATTTCATGTACTAAAGATGTTTGCGTATTTTTAAAATCTCTATGCAGGATGGTGCAGGTGGTGGAAGAGGGTAATATTCTTAGCAAATATTAGATGGGGAAAGGTATTTACAAAATGTTCTGAGAGTGTTTGTAGAAGTCCTGTTATTTCAGGAGTAACTACTGATATACCAATGGATTTGTTCTAGACCAGAATCTTCTGAATTGTTTCACTCCTGGGTGACTACATGAAAATAGGGATTTGTCTTGGCTAAGATAGCACATAAAATTTGTTTATACTGTGTGAAGCAGAGTGATCAATAAATTAAAGACAGGTATGTGTAGCAAATCTATCACTGTCATTCTGTCTACTCACCACTGGATTTAGAAAATTTGGGGCTGGGTCCTTGGAGAAAATGAGACCCAGACATTTTTCCATAATTAGCTTTAATTCATTGCCATTCCTATTACTGTAAGCCTAGTCCAAAGCTGGTCTTTAGTGAACACACTCTATTGGGACCTTCCAGATATTTATTGCCAGAATGCTGAAACCAGGTTCATAACAAAGTTGGTCCCCTAAGACCAACCTAGTCTAGACATTATGCTCTAGGGAAGTCCAAGATCTCTGACAGGTAGGAATGCACTAAAGTGTCCTTAAAATATCTGTTCTGGCGATTATCCATAGTCATGTCTTTTAAAAGAAAAGGAGTTTGCCCCTTTATTGTCCAACTTGCCATATGCTACTGTAGAGACTATTCCCAATCAGGCATGGGAAGAGTTTGGGAAAATGAAAAATTAATATTACACTATGAATGCAAAGTATTTTAAATAAATATTTTAATTCTATTGTTGGCATTTAAAAGTAGAAAGCATACATTATGTTACAAATATCAAAATGTGAAAAATATGAATGTTACATAAGTAACAAATGTAAAAAAGGTACTTTCTTACTTTCCCTGAAAGTAAGAAAACTATTCAGCATAGGAAAATATCGGTATCAAAAACACAGCTTAAGTGTAAAAAAAAAGTTTTTACACAGTATTAAAAAAGGATCTACAAAATGACAGAAAGTAAGAAGTGTTGACATTTGACTTTTTTCTATAAATTATTAAACCTGGGTACCTGGGGTAAGTGTTAAATGGTTGAAAACTAAGTCCAATCATAGGTTTTCTTTAGGTTGATTCTTTAAAATTTTAGATGCATAGAACATTTTTCAATAAATAACTTTTAAAAGTGTCTCTGAGAAGTGGTTAGAACATCATTCCACAGTAGGAGAGCGGCAGTGTTCTGTGGACACCATGCGATCATTTTGTTCCTTGTGGAAGCCTGGTCAAAGTCAGAAGACCATAGATGTTTACCAAAAAAAGATTTGGAATTTGTAACAAAACTTTGTAAGAAAGTTCTAAAGTGCTGAACAAAATGACTTAATTTTAGTACCCACTGTCATGAAAAACATATTCAAATGTTTCTGCGCAACCTCGAATATGGAATCTATGATTCTGAAAAGTGTTAATACTTAGTCATTCATTCAAGAATAGGAGGGCTCTTTCTACATTTTACAAAGATGAGTTAAACCTCAAGGATCTTGCAATGCAAAACATAATAATCATACAATGGAAACAATACACATACCCCACTGTGAAAGTACAAGTTCATTTTTGCAATGGCAACGGTATTAATTTTAAAAGTCACAAATCAAACACTGGTACATAAGAAAAACCTTTCCAAATGCTGCATGCCACATAACTAGTTGCAAAATACGAAGCATGCAGAAAAAGAAATCCAACCAAGCATATTTAAATTAGAGTCGTGTTGAGTCTGTTTCAGCAGCACTGTGGTTATTATTTTTAAGTTTCCCTCCAACACCAGTCCATACTGGCCTGTTTTGCAAATGTGACCCACCCTCATCGGCAACCTTACCATGGTTTGAGTGTTCCTTGGTTTTATACTTTTATACTGCCAGGACATAAAGTTCACACATACTGTTCTGCTTCCCCGTCTTTGGGGGCTGGCTTAGTTGTCCCACCTTTGCCTTCTTCATTTGCTGCTGCTTTTTCTGGGAGAGATGCCAAATCTTTAAAAACATCTACATAATGGCCAAAGCCAGGGCCCCAGTTCAAAAGGTTGTCCCAGTTGAAGTTCCCTGCTTGCTGCCCAAGCTTCAAGGGCAGTGTGTTGTCAGCAGCCCCCGGTGCTGCTGCCTGTGTGCCCACAGGTCCCCCCTCAGCCCTGCGGCCATGGTATCTTCTAGGCTTCAGTCTGGCTCCATAATTATCTTCATCATCTGCATCAGATTCATTGACTTGAGATAATTTGGGCATCCTGGAAGTGTATACCATTGGCTTTTCCCTGTCATATTCCATTTCTGAGCAAGTGAAAGACTCGTGTGAGTCACTATCAGAAGAAGATTCTGGAGCCGGAATGCCATCCGCTGGGTTCCTGGTTCTGGACAGCGGCCTTCTGCAGTCCTCTTCTGAAGAAGACCTCCCATGATCTGCACTGCAGATACTCGGGTTTCTAGGGCGAGGGGTGTTTAGCCTCTCCACCTCTTCAATTGAGAGTCCTACCGGAGGGGAAGATTCCAGAGGAATCTGCCCAATTGGCTGCTTCAGGCGACTTCCAGGTCTGGAACCATGCGATGCCATGGCCTGAGGACTCTTGCTTCTCCTTCCCAGCCTCGTAGCATAGTTGAAAATGCCAGGTTGGCATGCCTCGCCGTGCATTTCCAAAGTGTTTCCATCCCTCATGGGAAGATGCAATTCCCTGGCCGGGCTGTTCCTGTAGAAAGTAGAAGACTTGGAGAAAGGGGCGGGGCTGTGCCTGGACAGAGGGTTGGGGGTTGGGCAAGCCGAGTGGCTTAGGGAGCTGGATCTCAAACCTTGACTGTAGGAAGGCTGGTAAGTCAAACTGCTGGCCCCCAGGGGCATGGGGGACTGCCTTGCAAAGCCCAGGGGACTGTGCCTCTGGATGGAAAATTTCGGGGTGTGGCTGCGGAACTGCTTGTAGTGCTGGATGATGTCCGCGTCCGAAGGCGCGATGCTGCTGGCATTGTCGATGTCGTAGTGCTCTATCTCCTGCTCCGGCGAAGCCAAAGGGGCGCTGGGGATGGTTTCTGAGTTGTGAGGAAGATCAGTCTCATCGTAGATGAGGTAGGGGTTCTCCCTTTCGATGATATCTGGCTTCGGGTTCCCTTCAGGCTGCTTCCTCACGGTCATGTCCTCCCCGTAGGGAGGGATGTTGTCAGGATCATCAAACGCAACATTTTCACTTCCCTTTTTCTTCTTCTCCTTCGGTTTCTTCTCCTCTTTGGGGTTTTGGGCCTTCTTCCCCCGGCACTGATTACACAGGATCAGGCTCAGGACCAGGAGGGCCAGGACGGTGGCACAGCTGCCCACGATGGCAGGCACAGCCCACAGGGGCAGGGAGATCTCCTCGGGGCCCTGACTCAGAACGCAGATGTGCTCTCCGGGACTGCCAGCTTTGCACACCCTCCCCGGGGGACAGAGGACACCGAGACAGGCCACCACCGTCTCGCAGGTCCTCCCTGTGTGTGACTCCGGGCAGCTGCAGGTGAAGCCGGAGTGCAGGCCTGGCTCGCAGCTGCCGCCGTTCTGGCAGGGGTGAGAGGCGCAGTCCCCGGGCGGGACGCACTTGTAGGCGTACCACTGGTTGAGACACAGCAGATCGCCCCAGCAGGGGTTGCTGGCACAAATGTTCGGGCCGCGACAGCCGATCTTTACCGAGGGATCCGTTTTAGAAATGGAGGCCAAGCTGTGTTTCCCGCTGAAGGGAAGACTTTGTCCACCGTAGAGCATAGAAGCAATGCAGCCGTCAAACCCTGCAGGGGGCGAGAGGCGGTGGTAAGGCATTTCAGGGAAAACCAAAGGCTTAAAATGCTGCCCTGAGAGAAGCTCTGCAATCACATCAGGAGAGTTTAGAAACCCCAGTCTCAAAGTCATCATCTGGTTCAAAGGCAATAAATAAATCTCTGCATCTCACAATATCAGTTAGAAGAATGGGTAAGATTTCCACAGCGAAAGTGTGGAGCAGATTTTGCTGGAATCTGGCTCTTTGTGAAGATTTACCAGTGGCACCAGTGGGCTGGGTTTTCTTTTTATCTCTCTTTTCATTTATTAAATTATTGATTTGAGGGTCTTTTTATAGTCTATATACCAAGAATGAAATACATAAAAACAAAATTTATTTTAGAAAAACTTTCAAAGAACCAAAATAGGCCACTAGCTTCAAATGTTAGATCATGTGGTGTCAACAGAGGTGATATTGCTCCTGAGGGTTGAACACAGATTCTTGAGCAAAAGAAAAATCTTGGTTGTTACCATGGTGTATGGGCCTCCAAAGAGCAGATAGAGCATATGCTTGTGGCATTAACATTTTATGCAGTGGCAATGGCAGGGCTTAGAAAAGAAGATCTAACAAAGTTCCTTAGAGGGTGATGACTGAGGGAAAAAAAGTTGACAAAGACTTCGTTAGACTAATATTTGTGGGCTAATATTGCTAATGCTCCAATCCCAGAGCTCAAGAATATATTTTGAGACTAAGAAAAGAGCATGATTTACTTTGATTTAGTTTCTTACAACATCCAATGAATTAGCCCCCATATTCTAAAACAAACTAAACATCTAAGAACTCATCATGACCTAGGCATTAACTTTTATGCGACTCCATTACTGAACCACGTATTTTCCGCTGTTCCTCTTATTTGATGCAGCCTTCTACCCCAATGTCATGTCAATCCCTGAGACACTTTCCATGGGCTCCTGGGACATCTGCTTTTGTTTGTACTCTCCTGGTTTTCTTTCTTTGACCAAGTCCCCTTTGAGTCTCGGTCTCCTCTAAAGAACCACTGACTTCTGGAGTTACTCAAAGTAAGGCTCTAGGCTTTCTTTTCACTCTACAGCCTCATGTTTGGGTATCACATCTAGGCCCATGTGAAGCCGATAACCCTTAAATATACATTTTCATCTGAAGTCTACTCCTGTTCTCTAGCCCATCTACCCAAAGGTCTTTCTCAAAGGTGCACCAAACTCTTAATGGCTCGACCCTTCTTCTATTTGGAAAGTCAGAAAGCTCCCTGAATTTTATCAAAATCATCAATACTCTGGTTGATTTTCCTTCCTAAAATATTCTTCTCTACCCACTTCTTTTAAACTCTTCTGCCACCAAATTAGTCAAAGCTCATATAATACCTTGCCTAGATCCATCCCTGCAGTCTCTGCCCAGGTAATTTATGCAAATCTCCTCTGGTCCTTCTCCAGTGCACTCCCCATGGTGTAATATGGGAGAGCTTTAATGTCACTGAATATCTAGTTTTGATACTCCTGTGATTAATTTTAAAGTAACTTCCCATTGTTCAAAGATTGAGGTCAAAATTGCCACACTGTCTAGAAACCTTTCATCCTCCAACTTCTTTTATCTGTGACATCAGCCCCCAGTGTTTTGGGTAATTCTGATTTAATCTACTTTCCCCTTTTAGTTCCCATCAATATAAATTAATCTTTCATACTGTCCCATCCTCCTCTTCACTGTTCAGATGTAAGAACAAACGTTAATTTCCAAGAAGTTTCCCTCCTTTCTTTTGCAGTCTCTTAGAATTCTATGTTCTTCCTCACATCATCTATCATAGGTTAAAATAATATATTTATTTGTGCAATTATTTGTTTGATGCTTGTCTTCCTTAGAGGACCATGTATGCTATAAAAGAGTGGCTATTTATTTAGTCCACTATGGTAGCTCATGACAAGTACATACAGGGCTATAAATATATGTTGTGTGAGTAAACAAATGGATGAGTAAATGAATGAATGTAATAAATGTCTGATGCACAAGGAAAGGATCAAGATACCATGAGCTAAATTATGAGCTTGGTAGAACAATGGCTAAACAAAGTCATGGCTGATGATTTATTACCAACTTTCTAAAGATAGTTATGATAGTCTTGGAATATTCACAGTGGATATTATCAGCTATCTAACTACTTTCAGAGGAAAAAAAATTACTTTTCTTTTGTGCCTCTACTTGACACAAGCCATTTACCTGTTTGAGTATCTCGATGAGCTTGATTGGGTGGAATTCCTCCAAGAGATATAGTGAGTACATCAAGGCCACCAAAATCCTGAGTAGGGTGGATGATATCTCTGTTATAAATTCTGTCGATGGACAATACTGTGGCTGTTCCATTTTTTCCAATTAGAAAAGTGTGCCAGTGGCCATCGGCAACATAGACTTCGGGAATATTTCTCTCCACTTTTCCAGCAATTCCTGCATCAGATGTAAAATGCACTTTGCCATTCTTAATCTGTAAAACATATTAAAAATAATGTATAATTTAACCATGATATGATTGAAAAAAAAATAAGTAAAATGAAACTTTAAAACATTGATCAATATAAAGGAGAGGGAATAATTGAGGAGTCAGGTAGTATTAGGGTAAATTTACCTGTATTGCCTTTAGAATTTCAAGTAACATATACCTTCACATTTAGTAGGTTCAGTAGCTTTCAGTATATCCTTATGTTTATAAATAATTTTTCAAGATGTATAGATTTATTTTTCACAAGTGAGATAATAGGGTGAATACTCATTTTAAGACAGGCGAATTACATCTTTTTATGATGACATATTTTAAAGGCAATAGCAAGTTAAAATTTGTCATTTTAGTAAATGGCCCATAACTATCAAAAATATTAAAACTATATCCAAAAAGAGAAATCAATGCTTAACTAAATATAAAGTAGAGTTGGAAAAGTGAAGACAAATAAATTGTTTTACTTGTCATCGATTACGCACTGGAATTTTATTAAAAAAATCATGCTTATTATTTATATCATTTATTGACATGACAACTACAATGAATAAATGGTGAGTTCTTAATAATGAGGTGTCTGGGCAAGTCTTTACTTTGGCTGTCTTTTGAAATTTATCTAACGGATATTTGGTTCCTTTTACTTTGCCCAATAGAACATTGGTTAACAAGATGCTCTTACTCCAGTTTCCAGCTACCAAGTTTCCAGTTTTCTAAAAGACACTTAGAAAATGAAACAATTTAGAAGGCAGGATGAAAAGAACATAATCCCATCACTATTGCCAGACAGAGCTAGTGCCTCAGCCGGGGATAAAGTAGCACTGCGTATCAAATGACAGGAATGAAAGGATGGATTCGTTTAGTTTGTCACTCAGATCAAGTGCTATTTCTACATGCAACAAACACATCTGGTAGAACTAAAAATGAGTTCATTTTTCTTTGTGGAAAATATGCCTAACACATTTACATACGTTTTTCATAATGTAATATTTTATTAAAGCAGTTTCTCCAGATATTAATATATTCCAGTACTGAACCCAGGAGAAAAAAAAATCATGGTTAAATGACAATAACATTTCATCAAATGGGCAAAATCTCATGAAACACAGTAAAAACAGCAAGTCCTCTGGTTTTAGCCAGAGTCCTTTTTAGAAAGGAGCCTTGGGAAGTATCTTCTCCAAGATCTATGTTTCTCTCCTAAAAGATCAAACCATGTCATTCTTTCATTTGACCAATTTCTGATGGGTCTTTGGAACATACTACGGAATGGGATTGATAAGAATATACGTTTCCATGACAACATTCTTCATGGTCTCCTTCTCCCCAATAATACTCTAATTCTTAACATCCATCCTAACTTTCAAAACATCATGCTTCAAGTTCCCATTGTAGTGCAGTGGAAATGAATCCTACTAGGAACCATGAGGTTGTAGGTTTGATCCCTGGCCTCGATCAGTGGGTTAAGGATCTGGCATTGCCGTGAGCTGTGGTGTAGGTTGCAGATGAAGCTCAGATCCTGCATTGCTGTGGCTGTGGTATAGGCTGGCAGCTGTAGCTCCAATTTTACCCCTAGCCTGAGAATCTCCATATGCTGTGGGTTTGGCCCTAAAAAGCATTAAAAAAAACCCCCACAAAACTTCATGCTCATGTTTTTGCTTGGTTTTATTTATTCATAGATTTATTTGCTCATTTATTTATGTTTGACTCTGGAGCTTGGAATCATCCCAACTCTGTACCGTATACCTGGCCTCCCTTCAAAACAAAAACGGATAAGCAAACAAAACTATACACTGAAACCAGAATTGATTTGGAGTAGAAATAAAGTCCATCACGTGGCATTTTTATATTTCCAAGTATGAAGATAGACAACGTCCTATGAAAGAAGAGAGGTTTGGGAAGCACTTTAAATATAGTGTAAAAACAGTTGCACATAAGAATGCTCTTCTTTTGCTTTTCTCTCTGAAATTTTCTCCCCTGAGTTTCTTTTTTTATCTGAAGAGACCCTATCTATATTCCACACATTCTCCTCTCTTCACATGTATTGCTATCCACTCCTAACACCACTCTCTCCTTTAACCATATGGAATCCCATTATCCAACTCTCTCATTTTCGTAAAATATTTTCCCACTGCCTCTGTGCATGCGTGTGTGTGCGCGCGCGCGCGTGTGTGTGTGTGTGTGTGTGTGTGTGTGTGAGGGAGAAACAGAGACAGAGAGGAAGAGAGAGACAGAGATTAATTCAGATGGGGAAAAAAAAGGAAAGGAAAGAAAGAAGGGAGAAAGCAACTGTCAGAAACTAAGCCAAAAGATAGACTAAAACCAGGGGCCTTGGTCAGTGATAAGGTAACTGATAAGTAACAGTCCATTCTAACTAGTTCCCTTGTCTGTATAAGCAGTTTGTATTCCTGTCATACAAGTAACTTCCAACAGCCACTCTCTTCCTGTCTATTCAGTTTTCCTGAATTATTGGTTTTGTTTTTAATCTATTTACTCCACCAGCCAAACCCCCTAATCTCTGAAAAACTACCTTTCAAAATTTTCATTCCCCCAAAATGTGAATTGTAGTCTGCATTAGTCATTGTTCTTATTCATTAGCATTTACTTTCCCTTCAGGGGAAAAAAAATCTCTTTCTAAATGCCTGCTACCAATGCAACAAAACCTGGAGAAGATGCATGCTGCTTGTGTGGTTGGAAATGCAAGATTTTATGATGACAAAAATGGATCCTGACATTCAGCTTCTTCCTTGAGGAAGAAAAATATTCTGTCTCTGATTTCTTCTACCACATTGTTTTGGTATCTCTTGGCTTAAAGAGATAACATACAGAAATGTTTCATATGTCATTTAAATGGCACGAGGACTTGGAAGCAGCCTAACAGATAATGCACAGACCTCAATGTCAAAGCCTTTCGATGTGTATAAAAAATGTTTCTTGTAGACTATGTAGGTCCACTTCTTTATCTCGTTACTTTGCTTTCAAGACATTTTGCAATGAAAATTATGAACACCAAATAACATTATACAGTGACTTAAGTGCTCTATTTTGCAGTTGCTTTTTAAATTGTTTCAATAATGGAGGTAAAATTATAACCTGAAGATATTCTCCAACTAAATTAGGGCAGAGCTCAATCTTGGCATTACTGACATTTCAGACTAGATGGCTCTTTGTTGTAGGTGTTGTGTTGTGCACTGAGGATGTGTGGCAGCAGGTTTGACCTCCACCCATAAGATACTGGTAGAGCCCCCTGCAAAACCATGGCAATAAAAAATGTTTCTGGGCATTACAGATATGGGAGGGAGGATGGAGGTGTAAAACCATTCCCAGCTGGATGGCTGTAGCAGGGCAATTATGAGAATTTTAAAAATATATTTTTTGTATTACTTAAAGGTATGTACATGCCACATACAGAGTTGGCCTGAATGGAGAGAAATTTTGAGATTAAAGAGGCTGAAGTTTAGAGCTGAATGTCTGTTTTTATTTTTAGTATCACATGTGAATTAAACCTAGTAATTTTCTATGTGTATTGCTTTTTTCCTTATGAACTAAGCTTTCTGTAATTTTAAAAACATTTATTTTAGAAGTGAAAATAATTCAAGAAATCTGGATTTGTTTTCTTAAGAATTTACTAAAATTTGGGCATTCCCTTCGTGGCTCAGTGGTTAACGAATCCCACTGGGAACCATGAGGTTGTGGGTTCGATTCCTGGCCTTGCTCAGTGGGTTAAGGATCTGGCGTTGCCATGAACTGTGGTGTAGGTTGCAGATACAGCTCAGATCCTATGTTGCTGTGGCTCTGGCACAGGCCGGAGGCTACAGCTGCAATTCGATTCCTAGCCTGGGAACCTCCATCTGCTGCAGGAGTGGCCCTAGAAAAGGCAAAAAGACCAAAAAAAAAAGAATTTACTAAAATTCATATAAAAATTTCAGCAGAATTATAATAAACTAAATGATATTAATAAAAAGAAGTCAATATAACTAACCTAAAAACACCGATGGGTTGAGAGACAATGTCCTACTTGTGGAGAATAAATCAGAATAATAAATTCAGAAATTAAGAAAGCTAAGCGCTGACAGGAAATGCATATGTAATAAAACCATTTGCCAGTTTAACATCTCACTTACAGCTGAGAAAAAATGTGTAAAAGCTTAATGATAAATCAATCATGAAATATAATGTTTCAAAAATATTTATTTAGAAATTATTTGGAGAAGTTAGCTGAAATTTTACATGAAATAACTTCCAAAGATATTTAATTTCATAGGATTTACATGCATGGTGAATTGAATGTATGTTCCAGAATAAATTCAGAAAGTTTCAAATTCTTTTTCTTATAATAGTCTTGCCAACTAATATATACATATCAGTGTTTGGAATATTTGTTGGAAAAAAATATTTATCCATTTCAAAGACATGAAATGGATAAATATTTTTGTTTATGAGTAGAGTAAAAACAATATAATTTTTTTTAAAAATCTGGCAGAACAGATTGCAACAAATCCTTTCTATGCTGGCCTACCTAGCAGTGGTCTCCACACTAAACAAAAGTGTTTAGAAACCAAACCATTCAGATCTTTGTTACTCTGGCCAATGCCTGAGGAATAGTTAAGATAGATGATATTGGAATAGTGCCCAGCATTAGTCGGAACTCTAATGGGTTGTAAAGAGAAGGACAGAAATTATGGGAGAAGTGATTTAAACCATGACACAGCAGGCGGTCTAATCAAATGAAGTCACCATTAGCTTTTATCTTACCTTCACAGTAGTGTAATTGCTGCTTTCTTGGATATGGATTAAAATGCCATTCTCGCTTCTTGTCCTGAATTTTACTTCCAGACTGTTCACACCAAAAGGCTCCAACATGGAACCTCGTATGCTCTGTCTCAGCAGATATTCCCGCTTCTCATTCTGACTCATGTGATAGTCCAAGCGCCCTTTGCCTTCTAAAGATAAGGCAGTGTCAGGAGTAACAGCTGAAAACCAGTGAAGAAAGAAAAACATGAATGCATCGAATAGGCATTTCTTTCTTTTTTTTTTTTTTTTCTTTTTAGGCCATACCTGTGGCATATAGGGCAGGTCCCAGGCTAGGGGTCCAATCAGAGCTGTAGCTGCCAGCCTACTACACCATACCCACAGCAACACTGTGGGATCCAAGCCATGTCTCTGACCTACACCACAGCTCACAGCAGTGTGGGATCTTTAACCCACTGAGCGAGGCCAGGGATCAAACCTTAATCCTGATGGATAGTAGCCGGGTTCCTTACCACTGAGCTATGACGGGAACTCCCAATAGGCATTTCTTTTTTTTTTTTTTTTTTTTTGTCTATTTTTGCTATTTCTTTGGGCCGCTCCCCCGGCATATGGAGGTTCCCACGCTAGGGGTCCAATCGGAGCTGTAGCCACTGGCCTACGCCAGAGCCACAGCAACGCGGGATCTGAGCCGCGTCTGCAACCTACACCACAGCTCACGGCAAGGCCGGATCGTTAACCCAGGGACCGAACCTGCAACCTCATGGTTCCTAGTCGGATTCGTTAACCACTGCGCCACGATGGGAACTCCCCAATAGGCATTTCTTAAAAGAGTTTCTAGGGTGACAAAAAATTACTTTAAAAAGAACAATGAAAATATAAGTTTTTGGTATTAGTGTCCCTCAGTGCTCCTCTGAAAAAATAATTTATGCTTGTGAATTATTGTGTAAGTTGATTTAAAATGCTTAAACCATTTTAGAACCATGCAATGTAAAAAATTTTATGACACTTATTATTCCTTTGGAAAAAATTCATTAAAATATATGATACATGAAATATAAATTATGAATACCTAAAAATATAGCCACATTTGAAAAAATTGTTTATCAGTTTCACTGTGTTTCTAGACTAACAAGGACCTAATGTATAGCACAGAGAACTATACTCAGTATTTTGTAATAACCTATAAGGTAAAGAATCTGAAAAGGAATATATACATTTGATATATATATACATATATATTTAACTGAATCACTTTGCTGGACACCTGACACTAACAGTATATTGTAAATCAATTATGCTTCAGTTTAAAAAATCAATATATATTTACACAGCTAAAATGATTTTTAATCTTTAAAGTTTAATCTCTAACATGGAAAATTTGAACGCAGAAGTGTAAAATACTTGTTTTTGTAACTAACTTCATTAGTAGTAATAATCAGATAGAATTTAAGCTGTCATCATGTATACTTACAATTTATCTCATCTGATAAAATGTTTATACTATGGAAGTATATAAATTTGTTATAGCTAATAGAGCTATAGGAGGGACATAAACAAAATGAACTCCCAAGGATTTCAACATTGAATGGTACATTTTCAGAAGGTACACTTTATAGTATGTGAATTATATATCAATTTTTAAAAAAGAAACCACAGGCATTCCTCAAGTGAATGACATTTTATTTTCCGAATATAACTGGATTCCTACTTCCTAAATACTCATCATTTTAGAAAATTTTGTGAAAATGTACTTTTCCTGTGTTTAATTTTATCCTCAATGCAATTATACCTATGTTACTAAGATCTTTTTGATTACAGTGCATACATAATTTAATCATAAATTTCTATTCATTCTCATATTATAATAGAATCAAGTGACTCCTTAAAAAGTAGTAAGAGGAGTTCTTGTTGTAGCACAGTAGGTTAAGGATCTGGCATTGCCATAGCTTCAGCTCAGATTTGATCTGTGGCCTGGGAACTTCCATATGCCACAGATGCGGCTGAAAAAAAAAGTAGTCAGAGAAGTGTAATGATTTAAGTAGTAACTATTTGCCTGAAAATAAAGCTATATTTATAAAAGAAATTCCATTAGGGTTAGTGGGATGTATAGCTTGAAATTAGAGAATGCCATGCTCTAATGATGGCTTGATTATTGTAAATGTCTTATTAACAGTAGTATTAAGATTTAGAAAAAATAATAAAAGAATTTTAAAATGAATATTCAAAGCCAATTCCAATAATTATAATTTAAAATTTAAGTATTACCTTTAACTATAACAGATTTTACCTCTCTTATATGATGTTTCAAACTCAGTGTTCAATGATTTAATATATATACTTTTCAACCAAATATAACATAGTCACCAGAGAAATACACACTAAAAGCAGATAATATTAAGCCAAAACCTGAATACAGTAATAATTATAAATTGCCTAGGATTCCTACAGGTAAAACAAAAATAACTAAATGATATATTTATAAAATAGAAACTCTGGAAATATTTAGTAAATAATTCTAAAAGTGTTTCACTCTTCCTCAGGTTGAAGACATGAATTTAAAAATGTCACTGTATTTTACTAATTATTGTATTTTACTGTTATTATTTTACTAATTTTTCAGTATTTAGAATCAAAACATAATTATTTTAATTCGATTACATATTTAGGTACATATATTTATACTTTTCATGGTTATTATAATTTCCAGTGGAAGATGAAACAGCTCTCATACATTTTTCACAGTATTTCCCAGTCAATCCTTCTCTGCAGTGACACTGCTGCCACGACCAGTAATCTGTACACGTGCCACCATGTTGGCAGGGACTCCGAGTACAAGCACCTTCCAGTCTAGGGCATCTAAAATAAAATCAGAGTATAGATCATGAAGCACAAAACCAAATAGGTGGAAATTGTTAAAATGAGACAAACTTTTATTAACCTGTTTAGTTTTCACACACTCATTTCTTTGAAACTCAGGTAACAACTATATTTGGAGCATCTAACAGAACTAGAAGTTGTCCTGTAACACATTCTCATTCATAAAAGAGAGGTTAAACAAAATAACATCTTACACAATAAAGAAAAATAGGTGATAATTTCTTCTTTAAATTAATTCTTTATTGAGCAAAACTCCTCGGTGAAATAAACACTGGTTCATGTGATCTTGGGGCCATGTGTTTATCTCAGTACGCCTCTCCTCCACCAGAGAACTCATGCATCTAAGGTTTACTGAATGGTTAATACATGACAAATATAGTTCTAAACATGGAGATAAAGTGATGAAAAAAATCCATGAGTTCGTATTTATTTTTCCTGTGAGGGGGTCAGACAAAAAACAAAAAATTAGATAAATGTGTAGTATGTTAGAAAGAAGAAAAATTCTGTGGGAAAATTATGGCAGAGAAAGGGGGTTGGGGTTCGGGGGGGATAACTCTAGGTTAGGCAGTGAAGGAAGGATATATTTTCATCAAGTCCTAAACAAAGTGACAGAGCAAAGTCTATCTGGTAGACGATTATTCCAGGCAGAGAGAAGAGCCAAGTGTGAAAGTCCTAAAGTGAAAGTGTCCCTGGCATGTTTGAGGAACAATAAGTGTCCCGGTATAGTCAGAGCAATGTGGACAAGGAGAAGAGTAGGTAGATAATAGTGAGGGAGTTAACGGGTGTGAAAAGAACTAGGTCAGGAATGACTGGAACGTGACCTGAGGACCTCCATGTTCGCTACCCAGGCTGGACTTTTGCTGAACACTCACTCTAAAACTGCCGAATAATTGCTGAGTTGCAAAAGGGAAAGACTAATGCTGAGAACCAGACTTTTTCTGGACTAAGGAAAACATATTTTCCCTAGTAAAAATATGTTCCATAACCAAATCATATGTATAGAATAATTTTACCCTCCAGTCCAAATTCTTGGTAATCAACTTGTGAAAGCCTGCATTAATTTCCCTCTTTTCCCGTAAAAACCCCTGCCCATTTTCTTCCAATGGGACACTATTTTGGGTTCCTCCCAAATCTGTGATCATGGAATTGCAGTTCTAAGACCCCACATAAACTACCTCTCTGCCTTTTTACAGTCTGTGGTCCTTTTGGTTGACAAGGGGGAGGTCAGCCTAATAAGTCAGAGTAAGAACTGACTTGTTTTGAAATGTCATTCTGTTTGCTGGTTGATTAGATGTGGTTTATCAAAAAGAGAGGAGTCAAAGTTAGCCTAAAAACTTAAGTCTGAATATTTGTTAGAAATACACATGGGATATTGCATATGCTGTTGGATATGGTCAAAAAGTTCAGAGGATAGGCCAGGTTTAAGATAAATATTTAAGAGTCACCAGCTTTAGATATAGTATTTAAAACCAAGGACTATAAAAATGATTTCAAGAACAAATATAGATACAAAAGAGAAGTTGCTAAGGAAGTACAAATAATCAGGGTAAAAAAACAAGGGTGTACTTTATGCTGGCGAACAAACTAATAAAGCTGTTTTTAGTGTTGCTGAAGTTCAAATAAGATGAGATTTGACCATTGATTTTAGCAACACAAAGGTTATTGATCACTTTGACAAAGAGAACTATTTTACAAAGAAAAGAAATTAAGTGGGAGAAATAACCACATGAGTTGAAATGAGAAAAGAAACACTGTTTAGAAAGCTGGCGTGCTAGTTTTAGATGGTTTCCTGGTATGGGTTTGGTCTTTGTGGGAATAAGAACAGTTCGTTCCTAGTAATAGGATACAGGATATACTATAGGTTGCATGGGCAGATATAGGAGAATGAGCTTTGGGGAGTTTTGTTTTCATTGCCTCAATATTCTGAGCTAATGTTAGGAAGCAAATGCATTAGCCGGGAAAAGGATGCAGGAGATGATGTTTGCGGTTTATGGAAAGAAGAGGCATGATATAGTCATTGAGGAGAGTGGAAAATGATTAAACTAGGGGAATATAATATATTGCCAGGCAATATTAGGGCCACACGAGAGGCTAGTAATAGGGGATATAAAGAGACTATGAACTCCTCAAGAGCAAGAACCTGCCTTGCCTATTTTTTTGTGTCTGGCATCAGCCAAGTGCCTCATGATTCAGCTTTGCTAATTCACTAGCTGGCTGATTTGGGGCAAGTTTTTTAGACTCTGAGTAACTCAATTACCTCATCTGTAAGATGAAAATAATAGTATCTACCTCCCAAAATGGTAGTAAAGCTTAAATAGACTAATGGACTAAAATATTAAGACTAGTGTCTGGAACATAGAAGTGTCAATGCATGTGAGTCCCTGTAGACAACTGATAAATCTGAAATAAAAAGTGAAAAGAAACCTTCAAATTTGGGAGCCTTTAAATAGTCTTTTATCTCTTATATTATTCCAACATATCCAAAGAAAATGATATATCCATCATATCAATGTAAGATATGTCTAGGGCTATAACCAAGATTATTAAGTATAATAATATAAAATAAATGTATCCAATGAAGCTCTAGCCTTAAATTTAGAATCTTTGGAGTTCCCTTGTGGCACATGAAGGATCTGGCATTGTTGCTGCAATGGCTCAGGTCACTGCTGTGGGGCGGGTTTGATCCCTGGACCAGGAACTTCTGCATGAAGTAGGTGTGACAGTCCCCCCAAAGTTTAGAATCTTTTATGACAAAGAGTGATAGAAAAATTAGGTATTCTTATCTAAAAAAAAATCTAAGTTTATCAATTTTCAGAAAAATTACAAAATATATATTTTACATGAAGTATAATTTAAGAGAAAATTGGGAATTCACATGTGGCTCAGCAGCAAACGAATCTGACTAGCATCTATGAGGATGTAGGTTCGAGCCCTAGCCTTGCTTAGTGGGTTAAGAATCCGGCATTTCCGTGACCGGTAGTGTAGGTCGCAGACGTGGCTCAGATCTGGTGTTGCTGTGGCTGTGGCTGTGGCATAGGCTAGTGGCTACAGCTCTAATTCAACTCCTAGCCTGGGAACCTCCATACTCCACAGGTGCGGCCCTAAAAGAGACCAAAAAAAAAGTATAATTTAAGTGAAAATTAATGTAAGAAAATTATATTTAAGATGGAATATATAGAAGTAGTAAATTATGTACACATACTACCACTGTAACCTGTCTAGAAAGTAATTTGGCAATACATATGAATTAGATCTTTATGTTTCTACCTAAAAAGATGTTCACAACTTATTTTATTTTATTTTTTTAATTTTGTCTTTTTTTGCTATTTCTTGGGCCGCTCCCACGGCATATGGAGGTTCCCAGGCTAGGGGTTGAATCGGAGCTGCAGCCACCAGCCTACGCCAGAGCCACAGCAATGCTGGATCCAAGCCACGTCTGCAACCTACACCACAGCTCACGGCAACGCCGGATCGCCGGATCGTTAACCCACTGAGCAAGGGCAGGGACCGAACCCGCAACCTCATGGTTCCTAGTCGGATTTGTTAACCACTGCACCACGATGGGAACTCCTCCTGTTCACAACTTATTTTAACGTGAAAAGAAATTCAGTGTTTAACTGCTATTTTTCAATAAGACAATAACAGCAAATAGAAAAATAAAGGCAAATGTTAAATTGTACCAAAATAATGAATTTACAAATATTGAGGAATAGTCACAGCTTTGTATTTATAATCATATTCCTAGAAATCTCAAGCAAGAAAATTACACGAGCAAAGGTTTTTGTGAAAATATATTAATCACAGGGTTATTAATATATTAATAAAACTGGAAACAGCTAAAGTATAGATTCAGTTAAAATAGGCTCATCTGGAGTTCCTGCTGTGGTACAGTGGCTTATGAATGTGACTATAGCAGCTCAGTTCACTGCGGAGGTAAGGGTTCAATCTCTGGCCTGGTATAGTGAGTTAAAGGACCTGGCATTGTTCCAGCTGCAGCATAGTTTGCAGCTTCAGCTCAAACTGAGTCTCTGTCCTGGGAACTTCCATATACCACTGTGTGGTCATTAAAAAAATTAAAAGCCTACTTTATATTATGATAATAGCTTAGGTCATAAGCATGATAATAATCTAAGAGTATTGGTCTCTGGTAGTTTGTTTATAGGCTACTTTATATTTTTCTGAATTTTTCAAATATTCAATATGAACAGGAGTACTTTTTAAAATAAAATATATTCACAATTCCTAAATCATTGCTGGAACCTAATTGATTTTCAAATAGGAAAAAAATACGTCTTATAGTTTACAATGAATCAAATGATTCCTTGTTAAATATATATTGAGTTTTAGGGAATGTTCATAGTTATATGTAAAACTATTTAATTTCCAATAGTTTTTGCATACATTATTGCTAACACTTACATATTACCATGTGCCAGGTTCTTTTCTATGTGACTTACTTAACTCATAATCTTCACAACTTTGTATGGTAAAGTATATACATACAGGCATCCATATATTTTTCCAAAATTTCACAGCTATAAATAATGGTTAAAATTCAAAACAGAATAAAACATAATAATTTCATCTTTTGATGCTCAATTATCATATACTTTTTGCATTTTTTTCTTTAAGATAGTAAGAAATAAGTTTTCCATACTGATCGAGGATGCCTTGTGCTGCCAAAGCTTGGCTGGGTTCCAGAGGCCTTCCATTGACAGCAAACTCCATTATACACCCGACAAAATCGTGGCTTTCCACGTGTCCTCTCCTCTGAAGGATTGGTTCTAGTGATCTGATACCACCGACTGTGACTCGATTTGGCTGAACGTCAAGAGTCCTACATAAAAAAGGAAAGGTAAGTACCATAGTGCTAATACAATAGATTTCAGTAGAATGTTTAAAAAAGAGTGACTATAAATTTTTCTGGCATAAATTAAAGCATGGAAAATTTGGGCAGTATTACCTATCCATGAGTATCCCCTAAACAGATACCTACAAGATTGCTAGATTTTCAGGGTATGAAAAATAATAAAACATCATGGAAATGAGTTGACTAAGTCAAATGAGATGTCTGTAACAATGCTGAGTGTTAGAGAAGCATACTAGCAGAAAGAAAATAAAATCCAGTAGAGGTGATAGCTCTAATGTTAATGTCAGATTATATTTTTCCTTCACTAGAGAGATGATAAGGAATGCAATGTGTTGATTAAAGCAAACGGATGTGTCACTATTTCTTTTTCTCTGTTACTATTTCTATCAAAATCACTTATGTTTTAGATGAGGTAATGCTGTATTTCACCTTCAGGCACTATTAAAAAATATGTCAAAAATTGTCACATGTAATTTTAAGAATACATCTAAAAGAGGTGGGATCCTTAACCTAACCTTGAAGGATCCAGGTCACATGCAACTATTTCATGAAGCTTTTCAAAGGATATAGGTTATGTTAAGCTTTCCTTTCTTTAGCTTTATCCTCATCTTTACCACTTCACTTTACATCCTTTTTACACAAGTTATAGACTAATGATTAACTTTTTGTTTTCCACTATGAAAAATCCCTTTGGAGAAGACAAAACATCATACTTTAAACTTCTATAAATACCAGCACAATAAAGTAATTTTTTTAAACTACAATTTCCTTTTGAATGTCAAGTAATAATAAAGATGAAACTAGTAGTTTTACTTACCAGTCGTCTGAAACTGCCACATTACTGACCGTGCAGTACCCTGGTTCTTGGTTCTCAGAACAAGAGTCCACAGTTAAGGAAGCTGCCTATAAAGTAAGAGAAAGAAAGGTTCAGTCTGAATTGTATTGTCCTTGTTGTCCTTTTCAGCCAACACTACTCAGGACTTATATTTGGACATGATTTTAAAATTAAAATAAAAGTTTCATGTACCATATTGTAATATAATACAATTATAAGATCAAATCAGTTGTATATATCTCTTTGATATATCTAAAGCTTAAATTTTTGGGAGTCCCTGTTGTGGCCCAGAGGTTAATGAATCTGACTAGCATCCATGAGAATGTAGCTCATCCTCAGTGAGCTAAGGATCCAGAGTTGCTGTGAGCTGTGGTGTAGGTTACAGATGCAGCTTGGATCCTTCATTGCTGTGGCTGTGGCTGTGGCATAGTCTGGCAGCTACAGCTCAGATTAGACCCCTAATCTGGGAACCTCCGTATACTGTAGGTGTGGTCCTAAAAAGCAAACAAAAAAAAAAACAAAAAAAAAACAAAAAAGGTCCATTTTTTAATCTTACAGATTTCTTAATTGGGAAAAAACAACTTGTATAATGATGTTGTATTTTAGTCAATGTTAATACTCTCTCTTTCTCTCTCTCTCTCTCTATATATATATTATTTTCTAAAAGCATGGTTATACCACTCCAAGGGGAAAAAAATACCTGAGGGAAAGTTTTATTTGAATAATAGCTCATTCAATTTAATCTTCAGAATTAAATGCACCTTCTTTCACAGTTGAATTTTTCTACTAGTACTGCTGTAAATTGGGATTTTTTTTATCCTGTCTACTCAATGATTCAAAGCTGAGAAGTTAATGATTTTGCCATTTCCAACAAAATCCTTTAGAAACAACAGATTCAAAAACCAATAGAGGCCTTATTTGGATATTTTCTGAAATAGGGAGATATTTTTCCTCTGACAGAAGTAATAATAACAAGGGTATTTTTTTCCAGTTAGTATTATCCATATCCATCAGGCTATGGAGACATAGTACAAATGAACTGAAATCACTTCGTTCTCTTTCCCATTGGTCATACTTCACAGTGCCTCCTTCTCTGTCCTCTCTCTTGCTCCCTAGCCCTTCTTTGATGAAATCGAATGTTCATGAAGTTTAAGGGGACCTTGGAGATCATCAGATAAAATCCTCTATCCTGTATAAGAGCCCATTGATGACACCTAAGCAAGGTGGTCATTTTACATAAGCTTGGAGGTACTTACTAACCCCATTAGGTTCACCTGTCAGAATTGGAAAATCATTATGGCTCATGTAAGCACCAGTCTACATATATATACCAGAATCCGCATATTTGTTCTAATTCTGTCAGATTCAATATGGCTGGGTACATCAGTAATCAGGGACATTGGAGTTCCCTACATCTGTATTCTCCCAGAGATCTTTCTCTGAGCATGCTAGTTTGATAGTATGTTGGTTTTGAAAAATGTCAGGCAAAAATGAGTGTAGTAACCTATTACTAATCTGAAAAATTATCCCCAAAATGTGTTTGTTATACCTCTGTTAGGATTCACTGAAGTCAGGGTAGCTTCTTAGGCACCACTCAATTTAAACTTTACTGAGATTAAACACAACAGCCAATATTTTTACTTCAAAATGCTGCATAAGGCAGAGTTAATGGCAGTTTGGGATAACTAACATTTATTAAGCACCTTTTAAATACAAATAAATTCAATTTTAGATATAAACAGCAGTTATGATTTTAAAAGATTGGCGTTAAAATCCAAAAATACTTTAAAATAGCTTTTATTAGGAGTTCTGCCGTTGCTCAACAGAAATGAATCTGAATAGCATCCATGAGGATGCAGGTTTGATCCCTGGCCTTCCTCAGTGGGTTAAGGATCCAGCATTGCCGTGAGCTGTGGTGTAGGTCACAGATGTGGCTCAGATCCGGTATTGCTGTGGCTGTGGCATAGGCCAGCAGCTATGGCTCTGATTGGACCCCTACCCTGGGAACTTCCATATGCTGTAGGTGCAGCCCTCAAAAGACAAAAAAAAAAAAAAAAAAAGCTTTTCTTACCATTTACTTTTCAAAAATCTTTGGTAATTGTTGAAGACGGGGTAACAGAGTTGGGAGATAGAGATAGAGTTGGGATAAATAAATAAATAAATAAATAAATAAATTTGTCTGTTCTATTACTCTATGTCAATGTTTGCAAACATTAACAGGGAAAAGACATGATGCATTTCCCTTTATAAAGGAAAATACTTGTTTGATGAACACAAGTGCTAAATAAGCATGTACCCCTCTTATTGTTACATGAGAGCCATATAATTAAATGGACTATAATATGGAAATCTTGGATATTACTGAGTTATGGTTCTGAGACTACCTTGGACAGTCAAAAGCCAATAGTTTATCGCAACACAGTCTCATGACATAGACCTCACAGTATATTGGGTGCTGGTGTAATAAGGATTATTACAGACAATATTGAAATATGTGTTGAGTCATCTTTTATCAGTAATATATTTGTAGAAAAGTTTTTCTCATTTGTTTTTAAGAAATTTCCTCAATTTTGGCAGGGATACTTAGAAAAGCAAAGTAGGCATTTTAAGTACAGTTCTTACATGGCCTTAGAAATGTATAAGAAATGTAGAATATGGAATATTTATGCACTGGGATAGTTCCTTTGTTCTCTTTTTGTTTTTGAGATGAGTTGTTTTTGAGACAAGCATAGTTGCTGTAAGCAAAAGAAAAACATTACCTATTTGCTGCTGTACTTCATAACAAAATTGGACAAATAATGAACACATATAATTGAACTCAGTTTGTGCCACAATCCATACTTTAACTTTTTAAGTTTCCAGCCTAATTGACTAGATATACAACTGCAAGACAAGTTTCAGTGTGGAATGAATATCTTACCATTCCTGCTCTCCTGGCAATCACAGTATGAAAATGTCCATCTGATACCTTCTTCATGGTGGTGAGTTTATAGGTACCACTGCCTAAATTATAAGAGAATCTTAGTCTTTCTTCAGCAATTTCAAGGGCCAAAAACTCAGCCCGGTCCCCTGTCTGGTTGTCATAGTTGTATAGAAATAAAGCATGGCTTTTAATCGTTGCAAATTTGACATAAATATAGTTGTTATTGGGGTCCAAGCTGGGAAATTCCATGTATGATAACTCCTCAAATCCATAACTATTCAACTCACAGTGTTTTCCAAAGACACCTGTAAATGAGAAAATTGACAAGTTGACATATTACATTCAAGTCAAGTTTTATTAAATGACTTTGATTAAAATATTTCTAAGTAACAATGTCACACTTTTAACAGCTTTTTATTACTCTCAAAAGAATACAGTCTAAATTTAACTGAAATAGAAAAAAATGATCTCTAAAGCATTAAAGAAATGATAAACTGGTACAGTTATTTTTCTTTGGCTAATTAGAAACCATATTTAACTATGCCCCATTTTAAAAAATTAGAATTTTTGGAATCGAGTAGGTTCAAAGAGGTTTTTTTCCTGGAAAACTTTCAAAGTTAGTTTGTCAATCTTTTTATTTAATATGCTGTAACTTTCAACCAAGTTATTTCCTTCATAATATATAATTCTTCAAAACAATTTTTATTCAGTTAAGGATAGTAAATTTTATCTTCACTGAAAAAAATCAGTCTCTATACTTGTGGTATTTTCAAGAGTCACAAAATTAGGGAAAGGAATCACTACCTTTAGGGAAGAAAATAACTGTCTTCAGTTTTTATCTCTTCCTTGTCATATACCCTCTTTGGATATGGTTTACAACAGCTACTTTGAAATAGCTTTCTGTTTTTCTGAAATCCAGCATTCTCACTTGTTTGTGCTGGTTCTTTTTCAAACTTGAAAAATGAGTTTTATTGATGTTACAATGCTAAGCCAAAATTCTTTTCCCACAAATATTAGTAGACTGTAGCAAATGATCGGAAAATTAACCCATGCCAACACATCATGATTCTTATTAACTTGCAAAGGTTTCATTCCTTCATTTTGGCTGTACATCTCATGTACATGCGTTAAATTTAGACTCAGGGAATTGTTCTGCTAGAAGAAACCAGTGTCATCATTTTACAGAATTTAAAACTGGTCCAAGGTCATAGAACCATCTGAGGCAGAGCCAAAATTTGAGGCCAGATCTACTGATTATCTAGTTGTTTTGACTACACCACATTTTATATCCAAATGTTCTTTAAATTAAAATAACTTAGAAGCTGCTTATGTCACTTATCATTCCTTTTTCTGTAAAGGTTGAGATAATACTCATTATAAATGAGTAGGAAATCTGTATAATTTATTTTTAGTCATTAACTGCAGTTAAAGAAAAGGTAAAGAAATTGTAGAAATTGTATGTACCATATATGGCACATGTTTATATATAACATATATATATATCATATGCTATTTATATTTATGTAAAATTTTATGTTTATATATAAGATTTTTAAAGTTATTTATATTAACTATATATTTCATTATATATACATTACTTATATATTCAGAAAGAGTAACATAAGTTAAAAAGAAAGGAAAAATAAAGAATGCAAATGAAATAGATTACGAAAGAGAAATGTTTATTATGTGGTCTCTTAGGTCTCTCCTGATTAAATTTAAATAAATCTATGAAAATTAACTTAAAATTTGAATATAAATATATATAGAAAGTACACAGATGCTGGAAAGATGTTCCACATTTTATTTAAATTGATACTGTGTTTTCAAACATGATAACATTTTTATGGAATATATTATCTTTTTAAGGTGTTTTGTTATTGTTACTAGAAACACGTAAATTTTTGTCTTTGAAATAGTTTTAATGAGGATTTCAAATCTTCCTTCTGAATGGACTGTCATGAAATAAATCTACATAAAGGTCAAGCGAGATTGTTTAATTTAATAAGAAATATTTTGTATATTATGAAATTTTATATATATATAAAGTTATAACTATACAGTTTCTCTTTATAAAATCTTAAGCACTTTGTTTTTTCTAAAACATAATCCAAGAAAAATCTAAAAATTAAAAGAAAAACTTTAAGCCCAAACATCAAATCTTACACTGATGAGAAGGTAAATAGTGCAAAAATGTTTTCAACTTCAAAATTGTAGTTAAGGTGTTCTTTTACAGGATGCATGTGTAACGACTGCCAGCTATTTGTTTGGGGCATTCCATCTGCTATTTTTATTTGTATGTTCACCCACATTCAGTTTGTAAAAGAAAATACTTTATTTGCCCTTTTAACTCTATCTCTCTGTTCTCAAATCTGTATTGTTACAAGGTCTTCGGCTTTATTTTCTTTTGTAAGTCTTCTGTTCTCAACTAAAAATGTTTAAGTTTAAATAATGTTCTTTTGTCTTTGCCACTGGAAGGAATGGGGTGGGAATGTATACTGCTGGCTCCATGTGATCTGTCTCTATTTTAATTTATGGTATTGCGCTAGCCCCCTTGCGGGGAGAATCTCTGATCTGCTGAGGGGAAGCTTCATTTGTACACCAAAACACCTCCACTCAGCAGGCAATGACTGCTGTATCAGCTGCACTGTAGCAACAATCTGTTCCTATTTGTTATCAACGATCTTAAATCCTCATAAGTGCAACTGGAATGCAAAGGAATCTCTAAAAATATAAAAACCTTTGTTCAATAACTTGAAAATATTTTTTCCACTTTCCACCCCAATCCTCTTATCTTTCCTTACTAAACATAAGTTAAACCATGAAACTTAATTGTGGTTATGTGTAGAAAGCAACACCCTTTAGAATAATAAGAGATCATTAAAAGAAAGGCCTTTTAAGAGATCTAACATTGTAGGTAGTTTGACCTTGATCTATTTTTTACTGTTTCAAGGGCATTGTTGGTGAGAATCTCAAGGAAGTTTTAAAAAAGAGAAGTACTTGTGAATATCATCTGGACTGAAAATAAAATTGTGTTCTAGTCACTGTATCATTTTGGGGGTAGTTTTGCTTTGTCTTCATTGTTTGCTTTGGACAAAGCCCTCAATTCCTGGGCCTCAGAACCACTGCTAAAATGTATAGCCCACAATTAGATATTTTTATATTCTGTTTCTCTTTATCATTTTTTTGATATCGTGCTTTATAAAAACAAAACTAGAGAGGATCATGGAATTACTTAAAAATGAATTAGTATTACATTTATGGTTCTTTTCAAATTCTGTTCTCTACTATCCATTGAGATTCACATTTTGGGTCCAGACAGCACGGTAATAAATATGTCCAAGGAAAGACTACAAAAATATCCTTCCTCCCTCTTGCTTATGCAGAAAGACGGGGTCCCTAACTATTGCAGGACCTCCGAATATGAATACTATATTGTGGAGTAAAGCAGCCTTTAAATAAATGGAATAATCACCAACCTATGAAACAAACCAAATTAAAATAAAAGCTTTCTGCAAAGCTGTTCTCATAGTTCTTGGCCATCCCAGTGCTGTGTAACATTTGGGTGAGACCTAGAAGGAATCTTTTAGTTCATTCCATGATGATGAATAAATATGTACATATACAAAAAATTATCTTTAACAAATTCCTTCCTCAACAGAACATATTATACTGAATTTTGATTAGTTACATGATACTATCTACAAAAAGCCTATAGGAAGATTGCATGTCATTACCAAATCCTTCTGATTGAAGTGGTTGAATTAATGTAAAAAGCAAATTTTAAAAGCAAAACAAAACAAAAAGGTTTTGACTATTCAAGGCATATAGAAGTGCCTAGGCCAGGAATCATTACCTGAGCCACAGTAGCGACTGGAGCCACAGTAATGACAACACTGGGTCCTTGACCCACTAAGCCAGCCAGGAACTCCTGGTTCTGCTTAAAAAATTTTAGTAGACAGTGATGTCAAATAGTGCTTTTTTTCATTTGATAGGTTTTAGGCTAAAAAGAAGGCATCCATAAATTTTTGAGAGGAAATGTCTGAGGAGACACCATCAGATTTAATTACCTTGGGTTGATTATGTTTCTAGATTATTCTTAAGGCAATATATTCAATGGAATTCCCATAATTAAAAAATATATTAAACCTTTGAAATTGTATTTTGCTAAAACTACCTGTGTAAAACAAATAATATCTTCTCAGTCATTCCTAGACACAGTAAAACAAAATTGCTAAACTGTGTGCCATATAGATTGGTATTTTACACTCACCAAATGGGCAATGGCAATAGTATGACTCTACACCACTCTGGCAGGAACCACCATTAAAGCAGGGGTTGCATTCACAGTAATTGACTGAAGATTCGCACATTTTCCCTGAAAAGTATCAAACTCATTAAAAAAAATCTTACACATAAATATATTAACACCATTACTGTGTAACCATATGTAATAATCTATCCTGAGAGAACTATTCTTTGATAAGAACTGTTCTTAGATAAAAAATCTAAGAACATTTTACTTGACATGAGGAAATTGGAATATTATATCAGAGTTCAAAGTCTTATTCAGTTGTCCTATTGTAAAGATGTGCATTACAATGTTTAGGAAGTAATTTACATAGTCAACTTGGAAGGAAATACTGTTTTCAGGGAAATCACAAATGGTGAACATATTTAAATGTTTTTCACTGAATTTATTTTCTCTTATCGATGCCACTTCATTTTTCATGTAACTCGAGAGTTGAAACTTGTACAGTATCATTTTCACTAGAGATTTCCTTGACTCAGATTTTGTCCAATTACAATCCTTTCAAGGAATATTCCTTAACTTGTACATACCTGTTTAAAGCAGGATTCGAAATTAAAAAAAAAAAAAAACACCAAACACATTTTCAAATACTTATTAAGATTTGTCCTTGATGACAGATTGTGTATACTGTCTTTTTTTCTAAAACAGTAATACCTAAGCAGCATATTTTTCACTGTATAAATATTTCTCACACATCATTTTGTTCATTGAATTAATTAATATTAACTGCCCATTATGGACCAGGCAGGCTAGAAGTTGAAAGTATGATAGTAAAAAAGCAGACACAAGTGTCTTAACATGAGGTTTCCATTTTAGTGGGGGAAATTGATCCACCAAGAGGAGACATTTACATTGCACAGATGGAGAAGAGGAGGCCCTTGAAGGTAATCCCTTGCCTAAGAAATTGTAAAACTTTGGTACAGACTATTGGAGGTCCACTCCTATATCCAGGTTTCAGACCACTATGAGTAATTAATAATTTAAAAGGCAAAATTTAGGCTATAAGGCTAGTCTTATTTGTTATTTTGTTATTGTTGACCTGTGATGTGTGTGGGTTTTTATGCAATGTAAATTTGTTCTAATACTGCTGTTCTATAACTTTAAATTATTGTAGCAATTTAAGAACAAGTTTTAGTTTTCCAATTTGAAGAAATAATGAGATGCTTCCCAATTTCCTAAGAAATTAAGAAATTTCTTAGAGTTCTTAATTTCCATGCATTGACAGGAGAGAATTTATTTCTGTAAAGCTATTTCCTACTTCCCAGCATGACTGCTCTAATGCCTTTATCAAATGTCTCATGAAAGCACACGTTTTAAATGCACAATTGACAATGTTGTACAGAGATAATCCATTTTATCGTAATGATTATGCTTGAAACATCATCAAACTTTTTTTTTTATTTAGTTCTATTTCTGTGGCTTGACTTTGTAGCTACGGTTGTTCTCGTCTGAAATTGTGAGTCAGATCTCATGATACTGCTAACTGGACATGATTCTCTACATCATAGAGTCATAAAGACAACATTTTTTCTTTTATAAATAACATTGGGAACCTCCTTACAAGTCAAAACAGTACAATTTAAGAAGAGCTTTCTATTATAAGGGGAATAATGAAAATAAAGTTACTAATCTAGAGGCACAGAAATTAGGTTTTAAGTATTGCAGCAATAGGTCATACTGAAAAACAAATTTATTCTAAGCTGTTACAAACTATCACACCAGGGAGATACTGTGTCATAGGAGAAACTTCTTTGGTGTTTTCTAACTGGATTTTTGACAGATTAGTCTAGAGAAGTGTATTTTTTATTACTATAATATCAATATCATTCAACAGAGACTAAAATAAGACCTATTGACTATACTATTGTTTATTTATTATCAGGAAAGTCACCTCCCACTCCTTCCATTTTTTTATTCTGTAAGATTATGCATCATTTTCACGTGTATTATTGGACTAAGTAAGGTTTTATTTTCTTCTTTTCCTTTCTTTTTTTAAAAATTTATTTTAGAGTTGTGTTAAAAGTAGCATGCCCTAAGTGCATAGAAGAATTCTTTACACGTGTTTTCAGTATAACCTTCATATTGTGAAAACATACATGTGCCTTACAACAATCACAGACTTCACTTCTTGAAGACTGGAAATGGGGAACAAAGGCTTATCAATTTAGGGCCATGGTCATGTACACTTACTCAAATAGTTGGACATATGTGCTCTCCAAGAAAAATGTATGATATAAAAACCCAAATCATTGATCCTATAAATTTCAACTATATACTTTTTGAATCCAGTTGGAAAAGACTACCTTAAATCTTGGTTTAAATAACAACAACAAAAGGAATTTACTTTTTTTAAAAATTCTATTAATAACTATGATAGATATCTATCTTATCCCTTTAAAAATAATATTTTAAGACAGATATCTGAGTTTACTTCAAATATAAACTGTAAGCTATTTCAGTTAGTCCAAAGTGAGAGGTGGAAAGAAACCCCCAAATAAATGACTTACACATGTATTAAAAAATACAGGAACTACATAAATAGAAGCAGCTACAAACTGATAAAATATTAGTTTAAGAATGGATTTCTTTTACAAACCAAAATAAATTACCAATAGAGTCTGATTCTTTGAGTATACAACAAGATAAACAGACACTGGAAGTAGAAAAAAATTTGACCTTTCTTTGACATTTTACTGTAACCAGAGTTTTCTTTTCTTTTTTCTTTTTTGTCTTTTCTAGGGCCGCACCCACGGCCTATGGAGGTTCCCAGGTTAGGGGTCTAATCAGAGCTGTAGCTGCCGGCCTACACCAGAGCCACAGCAACTCCAGATGCGAGCTGCGTCTGCGACCTACACCACAGCTCATGGCAATGCCAGATCCTTAACCCACTGAGCAAGGCCAGGGATTGAACCAGCAACCTCATGGTTCCAAGTCGGATTCATTAACCACTGAGCCACAACGAGAACTCCCAGAGTTTTATTTTCTTATTTGTCAAAAATAAAAGAGATAATTTCCTAGGGGTTATGTAAATGAAGTTATAGCTGGGTTTGGGTAAAATGGTCTAATCTGTTGGTATTAGAGTATGTACATTACTTGCCATTCAGAAATTTAGTTTGAGTACTCCATTTAATGAGTAATATTTTTATTTCATAATCAGTAAATTTCAAAGAGACTGCCATACTAGAGTCAAAGACACAGCTTGAAAACAATGTTGCAATTTAATTAATAAAGGACTTTTTTATGTGAGGGAAAGAGGTCATAATTTTACTTAGAATCAAAAGAATGCCTTTAAAAGCATATTTCTAGTGTTTGGAAAGTTTATGTTCTATTACCCAATTAGAAGTTAGCAACAAATTCTATATTGTTCTGCACACATCTACTTAAATTTTACTGTTAATGGCATAATGATTATCAGAGAATGCGGCAGTTTGAATTACTCTAACATCCTTCTGGTAAAAACAATCTGATGTGTTGGTGCACCGTGAAACAAAATTTTGGATCATTAACTTAATTAATGCTGCAAGTCAATTAACAATATTTGTCAGTGCCTTGAGGCTTGAAGTATGCTGATAGGGCTTGCACAAAGAAAAGCATTTATGTCTCTTGAACTCAAGGAGCCTTTTTCTACTAAGATATGTTAGCTGTCAGAGCAGCTGTTTGGAAGAATAAACTGATCTCATTGCTTTGACATTCATCAATTAATGGTGTTGATACACACTATTTATTATAGATAGAAAGAGATGTGCCTCGGGAAGTGTAAGCTCCTAGCACATGGAGAATGGGAATTGTTGACGAGTAAAACGAATGCATAATAGGAGGTCAAAGTCTACACAGATTTTCCAAGATTATAGTTTAAACTTACAGAAGAAATTTAGTATGTGTCTTCATGTTCTGGGGCAGAAGGTGTGATGAAGTGTTGAGCATAAATTGAATCTGATGTGATCATCTGTGATCTTTTCAACAGGGATATATATTTAAGTTCCCCTCATTCCAATAGTAGGTTTTAATGTTAGATTATGTGGAGTTGAACTAAATGTATTCTTACCTATTAAACTTAGCCACCCTATGGGGATATACTGATTTCTGATATCCATGGTTTGTGCAGGCTTCAGTTTAATAGCTTAGATCATACATGTATTAGATCACCACAGTAATATTTTATATTTATACACAGAGGAGAAGGAAGACTATGTGGACCTAACAAAGTCCATTTTGTATCTAAATTGATTATTTTATTAACAAATACAATTCCAAATACATATATGTCATGTATTCTGAATGCTTATGCTTATAAGTTTTTTTATTACTTTAGCAGAAAGTAGCTGTTTTTGGATACTATATAAATGTTTCCTGTTATTGCAAAACACACTATGAAGACAGCATGTCTAAATATTCTGGTCAAATAGCATTATAGCTTTTCACATGGATATGAAGTGAAATGTTATTTTTAAATAAGGTTTGCTAGTAATAAAAGTAAAAGGAAAAAAAGTTTTACCTTTGTATTTTAAATAAACACAAATGTGGAGTTCCTGTTGTGGCTCAGTGGTTAATGAATCTGACTAGGAATCATGTGGTTGCGTGTTCGATCCCTGGCCTTGCTCAGTGGGTTAAGGATCCGTCATTGCCCTGAGCTGTGGTGTAGGTCACAGACACGGAACGGATCCCATGTTGATGTGGCTCTGGCATAGGCCGGCAGCTACAGCTCCATTAGACCCCTAGACCCCTGGCCTGGGAACCTCCATATGCTGTGGGTGCAGCCCTAGAAAAAACAAAAAGACAAAAACAAAAAACAAACAAAAAAACCCCACAAATGCTATCCTAATGAGACTGCAAATGATTACATACAATGACACACATAATATGCATGATAAGCTTATAAACACCTGTTTACTTTCCACAGAAATAAGCTTTTATACTACTAGAACTTGTTATTAATTCTTTAATAAGTTAATGTATCATTTGAGGGTAAACCATGTAATTCTACTCTCGGAAATAAAGTCAAAACAAGAATTGAGCCTTTATCCTCTCTTGTATGAGCCACTCTTCGGTATGTCACAGGAATTCTCATTTCACATCTAGTCACTAAAGTTTGTTCATATTCTTTGCTTTCCTGGTCACATGATCATTGGCAACACTAATATATGACTCCTGTGATTCTAAAAGTTAGGATTTCCATACTAATGAAGGCAAATGTTTGCCAAGTGTCTTGGTAAAATTACTATGCACAACCTGTAAATAACTTTACAGGTTTGGGAAAAAAATTCCTATGCATCCTGTCAAATGACATAAAAGTGATGAATGGACAAATCTCATCCTCCCCTGAAATATCAAGACTTACTAGAGAACATAGGAAAACTTCTCCTTGTGGGAATAAACTCCTGGCATTTCTCCAAATACCACACCTAAAATGCATCCAGATGTGTGAAAGTGAATAGGAAAGGTTAAAGGAGCAATGAACTAATTCTGTTATGAGAGACACAGATTTAGAAATAAGTTCCATATATGCACTGCCCCTTATAGAACCATTCATTCCTCTGAAAGATTTAAAGCAGTCTGTGCTGCAAACAGAAAACCTGAGTGCAGGAAGACAAATACTACGTGATTACTGATTAGAACTGTGCTTTTGACTTAGGGCTCTATTAAATACAAGAAATTGTCATTTGTATAGGAAAAGAATTGCCAGGTTTGTAGTAATTAGGCTGAAGTTTTCCTCCAGGATTTCTTGAACTTCTGAGGCATGAATAATACAAAAGATATCTTCTTTTGATTTACTGAGACATAGTGACAGCTGATGTAATTTTTTTTTTACTATTAAGCTGTGAAAATCTACACATTAATTTTTCATGTGTTTTGGCTATATTAAAATTCATTCATCGTTTCTAATATGCCCTACATATAGCTAATCAAAGCTCCATTTCGTGATATAAAATTAAATTATAGGAAAAAGGTCTTAATGAAATATGAAGTGATGTAACAAAATGAAGTTTCTCAACTTGCATCAATTAATAAACACTTACTCTTCTAATTCTTAGCACAGTCTCTAACTTCATATGAAATATTCAATAGTTGTGTGTGTGTGTATTGCGTGTGTGTGAGAGAGATGGGGGGCTGTAGCTAAGAATTATTATTTTTTCTTGTTTGTCTGCCCTGAGGCACATGGAGTTCCTGAGCCAGGGATCAGATCCAAGCTACAGTCCTGACTTAAGCTGCAGCTGTGAGAATGTCAGATCCTTAACCCACTGTGCCAGGCTGGGGATCGAACCCAGTGCTGCCAAGGCACCGGTGATCCTGTTGCACTGCAGCAGGAGCTCCACTAAGGATTATTTTATTCAGAAAGTTCATAAAATCTCACAGCTCCAATTTGTAATGCCACAGAATTTTAAAAGCATTGAAAAAAAATGCAGGGTAAGTCCACAAAATGGAATATGAAAACATAGCTGCTTTGAAATAATTCTAATGATCCCAAGATATTTGAATACATGAGACTTTGAAGAAGTCTAAGGCACTAGTATTTAATGTTAACAGAGGTAAAATCTACCCAGAATGAATATTTAAAAATTCATTCTGTGAGGCATACATGTGCTTAAGTATGAATTTTTGTCCTATGCTTATTAGCTCTGATTGGTTCAGGATGTCTGGGGCATTAGTTCTACCTTGCTGAGTCAGATTACCTGGTAAAGACTAGCTGGAAAAATGTAACTAAAAATGATCCTTGAGGGAATTATCTTTACAAAGAACAGTAAACATATATAGATATTGAAACAATATATTCCTAATTTAGTGTATGGTTAACAGTTTGTCACCATGATTTTTATTTTACTGTTTTCTGCAAAACAAATAAAACTATCAGATTTCAATGATCTGTTAGTTATATGGCATGGACTATAGAGTTTGAAACAAAGAATGACATAAATTTTAAAAAGTAAATTTAGGGAGTTCCTGTCGTGGCGCGGCGGAAACGAATCCGACTAGGAATCATGAGGTTGCGGTTTGATCCCTGGCCTCGCTCAGTCTGTTAAGGATCTGGCATTGCCATGAGCTGTGGTGTAGGTTGAAAATGTGGCTCAGATCTGGTGTTGCTGTAGCTGGTAGCAGCTGTAGCTCCAATTAGACCCCTAGCCTGGGAACCTCCATATACTGCAACTGTGGCCTTTAAAAGCAAAAAATAAATAAAAATTTAAAAATGAAAAGTAAATTTATATGAATTGCTCAGTTTCATGTTTGTTTATATCATTCCTGATCAATTGGATTATCTCCAGCTATGCAAATGAAGACTAAAGTGAGCTCTGAGGAAGGGCAGTTTGTAAAATTAATGCATTACTTCCATTAACATTCCTTACAGAAAGAAGTTAGGGTCTAGTTTTTGGCAGCTCTGGCCCTAGAGTCACAAGAGTGTAGGCTTGGTTTCCTACAACATATAATAGAAGCAATAAGATTATCTCCTATGTCTAGATATTCTCTGCGGACACTCAGCTCCACTCCCATCCTCCTGTATTAGAACTTGGAAAATTATTTTCTTTCCAGACTCTCTTCCAGCAGGACTTGGGTTTAGATTCTGCCATGGGGGTGAGAGTTGAATGATATCTGAATGGTGAAAGCAGAGTGGGGAGCTTTCTCCTGGAAATCACTCACTGCAGGTGGACAAGATGATCAGCAGTGGTTTTTGGAAATACTTGCAGTGTCCTTATTGCTGAGGCAATAGCTGAATTTTCCTGTCCAAAACCCATCTCAGAGGCTCTTTGTGCTGTTTAAGTAATGAACTAAAAATTCTTTAAAGATATCACAGACTCACCATAATATTCTCTAGCAAGTACAGATCAATGTGTGATGAGGTGTGACAAGCATATAAAGAGCAGAGGCTCTGGACTAAAGCTTACAGTCAAAACTCAGCTCACTTTCTGTGCCATGCTGGAGGCCAGTCATCTAATCTCCAGTGCCTCTAAGATCCAGTTTCTGTGTTTTTAAATAGGAATAATAAAAATATTCACTTAATAGAGTTGTGAGAACTAAATAAATAACTAAATGAATAATGATGTCTGTGATGCCAGAAGCTTTAAGCAGTGTTTTTTTGTTGTTGTTTATTTTTTTTGTCTTTTTAGGGCTGCACCCATAGCATATGGAGTTTCCCAGGCTAGGGGTCAAATCGGAGCTACAGCTGCCCGCCTATGACACATCCACAGCAACACCAGATCCAAGCCTCATCTGTGACCTATAACATAGCTCATGGCAATGCCAGATCTTAAACATACTGAGGCCAGGGATTGAACCTGCGTCGGCATGGATGCTAGTCAGATTCGTTTCCACTAAGCCATGACGGGAACTCTTTAAGCAATGTTTTAAATAGCCACTTGACACATGTTGTTAATGTTTCATGATAAAAGAACGGATTCCTAAAAGTTTCAACACCTACATTTAGAAAAGGATGCAGTGTGACTCTAAATAATATGAAACAAATAGAGAGAAGTAATGTGAAAGGGCAAATTCTGTAGCCAGTCATGCTCTGAGTATTATTATTGTTATTATTACTATTATTTTGCTTTTTAGGGCCGCACCCACAGCATATGGAAGTTCCCAGGCTAGGGGTCCAATTGCAGCCACAGCTGCAGGTCTACACCACAGCATCGTGAGGGAACTCTCTGAGCAACATTTATACTGAGATCAGCAGGTGGTGCCTTCTCTCATACTCACAGCACTTTCCTGTTCCCCATCTACTACCCAATGCATTCATATTTTATTCCTTCTAGGACAAAGTGTAAACTCACTCTAAGTGTAAATGAGTGTACTAAATTAGAACAAATAAATAATCTTTATTGTTGAATTCCCTGCAGATGAAGTAATTTGGGGGGACCTGGGATGTGAGAGTGGTGGGAAAGAGAGAGGAAGATTTTCTAGAAGTCCTGAAATCATAACATATATGTACCCTTGTTATTTATGATCCTAAGGGTACACGTTTGGTGAGACTCACACTTATCTTGTGCCCCTGAGGCGTGTCTTTATAGAAATTGCACAACACACTTCTAACACTACCATTATACTAACACTATTACTGATGCTACTAATGAGCACTGGTACTTATTGAAAGTTGGACACTTTGCGAGGTATTTTACAAACATCATCTTTACTCATTACAGCAACTCTCAAAGGTAACTATAATTATTCCCATTTTAAAGTTGGGGGAGTTGAGGGCCAACAAGATTAGGTGACTTTCCGAAAGCTATAGCTAAATCAGTTTTTACCAAATCCCTTGATTCTATACACAGGCTTGTTGCCCCTTGTCTTCATTTATAGTTCAAAAACATTATTTTGTTAGAAGGCAAAACTTATGTGATCTGCTTTGACTTATTCAAACTTGATTTATGTCATCATCAAGCAGTTCAGTTTTCCAAATGCGAAACTATATATACATGATGAGCATTATTTTAAAATATGATATCCAAATATATTTTCTTAAAATTTTCTTTTAAAATAGTATTCTGCAAAGAATCTACAAACTTAAAAAAAAAAAAACAAAAAAACAAAACTAACCCGGGAGTTCCTGCCATGGTGCAGCAGAAACAAATCCAACTAGGAATGTTGTGGGTTGTGGGTTCGATCCCTGGCCTCACTCAGTGGGTTAAAGATCTGGCATTGCCATGAGCTGTGATGTAGGTTGCAGGTGCGGCTCAAATCTGGCATTGCTGTGTTGGCCAGCAGCTGTAGCTCCAACTAGACCCCTAGCCTAGGAACCTCCATATGCTGCAGGTGTGGCCCTAAAAAGAAAAAAAAAAATCTATCCTGGTTTCACCTATTTCACTGAACTTTAAATTGTGTTTATAAATACTACAGAGCAACCCAATATAATATACATCTTCTAAAAATATATAGTGTGCCAATTACAGCAGAGTAATTTTCTCTCCTCAAACTTATCAACAGCATACATTTTATAACCATTTGAAAGTTTACCAACCATCAATCAACTAATATGTAAGTGTTGGGTGGATAGATAGATAGATATAGAAAGATAATAGAGATAGAAATAGGTATATGTTTATATATGGACATGATGTCCTATTAGAATGCCAAAGACTAGTCAAACAAGCTTGCTCTACATGTTAAATTCCGATTCCAAAATGTCAAGGTAAATTGTGACTCAGTTTTGCTCTGACTTACCTGAGAAATCAGGCTGTAATACTTTATACCCGACTAAAATAACTAGAAATAACAAGTCATTTTAATCTCCATTTAAATCATGACACTTGCTGCATCTTCCTCACAGTGTGGGTCAAATGTCAATAATCACAGTGATAATTATAAAAATCATAAAAAATGATGACGATAACATGAAGGAATCACAACAATAATTGCTAACAGTTATTTAGGACATAGAATGGTTCAGGTCTTATGCTTTAAATAGACCATGTCCTTTAACTTTAGAGCACTGTTTTGAATATACGATATTCTTTCTGATCTTGCACAAGACACTTAGCAGATGGACTAAGAGCTGAAACTCTGGAATGAACTGTATTAGCTCACATCCTGACTCTACCACAAATCAACTGGGTCACTTTAGAAAACTGACTCAACTTTTCTTTCCATCAGCTTCTTTGTCTACATAAACTGGAAAATTATGATCCCCCATCATAGGTGTCTTGTGAGAAACAGATAAAGTGCTTAGAACAGTATCTGGCTAAGAGTAACTGCTTAAAGCATTTGCTATATTTATGCCTATTCTTTATGGAAAATCATTTTAAAATAACAAAGTTCATGGATTTCTGTTATACTTGATATGGCTAAAATCTTGGTAGGAAAAAAAAGCAAACATTGTCATACCTGTGTATCCAGTCTTGCAAACACAGTTGAAGCCTCCTGGAAAGTTCTGGCAGATGGCACCGTTCTTGCAGGGACTAGGCAGGCACTCATTGATGTCTCTCTCACAGGCCCGGCCAGTAAAGCCATCTGGGCAGCTGCAGGAAAATCCTCCCACTAAATTGTGACAGGTCCCAGCATTATGGCAGGGGGATGGGAGGCACTCGTCTATGTCTATTTCACACCAGCTGCCCGCATAGCCTGGCAGACACTTGCAGAAGAAAGGCTGCAAAGGTTCGTTTGCCACGATGATGACTGGCAGGCTGTCATAGCTCTTTAATTCAGAGCTCACAGCCAGCCTCCTCACACAGCTCCCTCCGTTCTGACACGGGCCACGAGCACAGGAATCGTGGTCCACAGATTCCACCTTCACCCCACTCTGCCGGAGGAGGATCTCTTTGATGCTTTCAAAGAAGGTGGCTACACCGCTGGGATTCACATACTGATTATGGTTGCGTTTCACAGCTGCCAAAAGAAACGTCCTATTGTTCCCCTCATAGGCACCATACAGTTGCACAGCAGTCCCCAGGCCAGTGAGCTGTGAACCTGCAATGCGTAAGAAATGAAGGTAGTGGTTGGTCAGGAAGTCCTTTACGGTTGGGACACTGAGACGCAGGAGGATGCTGTTGTCCACTGTTGCATTGGAAAATCCAGAGAAGAAAACTCGGATATTGCTCGTAACGGTGCCATGGACTCCGTCATTGCTAAGGACAGTCAGATCAAACGTGCCATCTGTGGACCTCGGCTGGGAATTCAAATCACAAGTGCCCCTTGGAATACTGAAGAGGCTTGTGACTCCTGAAGTTAGGGAGCAGTGGAAGGTGTCTAATACATCAGGATCCTGTGGCTTCACGGAGCCTAAAATCCCACCAGGAAACAAGTTGCCATAATAGTTAACAAAGATCTCCACCGTCCGAGACTGTGAAGGGTTGTCATTTTGGTCTATAACTGTAATGTGTACAGTTCCCGTGGAAGACATCTGAGGAATGCCAGAGTCCCTAGTGACCACAGACAGATAGAAGTCTGCAATCTGCTCTCTGTCAATCTCTCGAGTGGTGCTTAGAACTCCAGCTGTGTTCAGACTGAAGTAATTGGTGGCCGGACCAGTGCTCAGCAAGTAATAGGTAAAGGGGCCTTGATTTGGAGGGAGATCAGGATCAGTGGACTGAAGGGTCATCACCAGAGTTCCTGAGCGTTTGTTTTCCATAACTTCTCCTTCACTGATGGTCAGCATGGGCCCATTATCATTTATATCTTCCAGGGTGACTAATAAGGAAGCACTCCCTGTGGCTGAGGGGGTCCCCGAATCCACAGCCAAAACCGTGAGATTATAGATGGGTAGAGTTTCTCGATCTAATTCTGCAGTAACGGTGATCTGTCCTGTCTGGGGATTAATGGAAAAGGCACCATTTTCATTCCCTGATCCAATGAAGTAAGAAAACCTACTCCAGCTGGGCACAGAGTCTGAGTCGAAGGCACTGACAAAGGTCACGTGGGTTCCCGTGGGAACCCCTTCGCTGATCTGAACACTGTAGATGTTTAGACTAAAAACAGGTGGGTCGTTGGCATCAAGCACCGTGACATTTACAGTGACCTCATCTATGTCTGCACCCCTAATGCTGCCAAAATTCTTGGCCAATACCTTCAAAGATACCCTTTCTTCTTTTTCTCTATCAAGAAGTCCAGAAACATAAATTTGTCCGGTCTTCTTATTGATCTGGAAACCCTTCTTTCTACTGTTACCAAAAAGTAAATAATGCACCTCCCCATCAGTGCCCAAATCACGGTCACTGGCAAACACTTCTCCAACAATAGTACCTTTAGGAGCTGCTTCTGAGATTTCAAAATAGTAAAGTTTGGAAACAAAACGAGGCACATATTCATTTGTCCCTTTCAATTGTATATTAACAGTGGCAAAACTGCACCTTTCTTCATCAGGGACATTGAAAGCTTTCACAGTAAGGTGGTAGCTCTGCTTGGTTTCAAAATCCAAGAAGCCTTGCGTGGTGATGACTCCTGTGTTGGGGTCAATGACAAAAAGGTCACTGTCAGATGACTGTACAGTATATGCGATCACAGCATTAGTTCCAGAGTCAGCATCTGTTGCATTTAGGTGGATAACTGTTGTCCCACTCGGGGCATTTTCTAAAACAGTGGGGAAATATTCATCGGGGAGGAATACTGGAGAATTGTCATTCACATCAATTACATTGACAGTGACACTGCAGTAACCAGTTCTGGCAACCCATCCTCCATCTGTAGCACTGATAGTCATTTCATGTTTCTGGCATAGCTCATAGTCAAGAGCTTTGGCTAGTGTTAATATACCTGTGGAGGAATTGATGGCAAAGATGCCTTCTTCATTTCCTGAGGAAATACTGTACCTAACTAAGCCATTCATAGCTGTGTCTCTATCTCTTGCAGAAACAGTTCTGACAATGGCCCCAATGCTATGGCTTTCAGGAATGGTTGCACTCATGTGGCTTTGAGAGAATTCCGGGGTGTGGTAGTTCTCTTCAGTGACAATTATTTGAACGGTTGCTTGGGATGAAAGTGGAGGGTTTCCTTTATCCTTGGCAGTGACAGTGATCAAAAAGTTTTGATTTAAGTCAGATATCAGGGAAGATGCTACTGAAATCCACCCTGTGTTATTGTCTAACTTAAATTTTCCCAAATGATTTTCATTCAAAATGAAATACTCCACCTCAGAATTCAGTCCAAAATCCTTGTCATCGACTGCAGTAACTTTGATTAACTTTGTGCCAACTTTCACGTTTTTGGTGACTGGAGTAAAATATTTAGTTTGAAGAAACTGTGGTGCGTTGTCATTACTGTCCACTGTGTTGATGGTAACCGTTGTCTCACTAAGTAATGAAGGATTGCCTCGGTCTGAAGACGTCACTATAAAACTATGTCTGTTGATGTTCACGTTACTGAAGCCACTGACATTTTGGTATTTTAAGACCTGTTTATTGAAAATCTCTCCTGTGGTGGCATTAATCCTGAAGTATTCTGATTGAGATTTTATAAAATAAAACACTTGTCCATTTGATCCCTCATCAGGATCTGTGGCAGACACTTGAGTCACTCTGGAGCCGATTTCAGGAAGTTCAGGGCAGTCTAAATAATAGGAGGGTCTGCTGAATCTTGGAGCATTGTCATTGATGTCTGTCACAAATATGGTGACATCTGTACTTACAGTCCATCCAGAATCGTGTGCAGAAACTCGGATTCTGTAACGGTCTGTATCTTCTCTGTTTAAAGGTCTACTAATTACAATATCACCAGTGCTGGGATTAATTATAAATGGAAGACTTGTGTCCATTATAGAATATCTACTAATTGCATTTACACCAATGTCTTCATCAGACGTTGTGACACGTGTAACTGTGTATCCTAAAGGGGAATTTTCAGGCACGTGGGCACTGAATATTTGTGAAAATCTAGGGGCATTATCATTTTCATCTAAAATGTTAATGATGACTTTTACTGAGGCACTCTGGGAAGGGGAGCCTTTGTCTGAGGACTTTATGGTAAGCACATACTGAGCTGTTTTTTCCCTGTCTAAAGGTCGAATGCTTCTGATTTCACCAGTGGCATGGTTGATACTGAAACTATGTTCTCTGTTGCCATTAACAATTTCATAATCTAACTGTCCATTGGGTCCACTGTCCTTGTCCACTGCAGAAACAGTAAGTATTTTTCGAGGAGAAAGGTTTTCCAATATTTCAGATACAAACGGATCTTCCTTAAAAACTGGGGAATTATCATTGACATCTAATACGGTTATATCCAGTTTCTCATAAGCAGAGAAAGGAGGGAAACCTCCATCTCTGGCTTCTATCCATACAACATATTTTTGTATCTTTTCAAAATCCAGAGCCTGACTAATGGACACCTGTCCTGTTAACTGATCAATCTGGAATGTGTTGCCAAGATTCCCACTGGCAATATAATAGGACAAAGGTTCTCCTCTCAAGGAGGAGCCTGTTATGGTAGTGACAAGAGTGCCTACTGGCTGGTTTTCAGGAAACATAAAAGTTTGTTCTTTGGCTCTGACTTTAGGGAAATCTGCTTTGTTCACAAATCGAACAGTCACTGTTGTCGAATCTGTCTTTGGAAATGAACCACTGTCTTTCACGTGTACAGAAAACGTCACTTCTGAAGCTCCATTCAGTGGTCCGGCTGCCATAATAGCTCCTCTCAATGGGTCAATGTGAAATTTTTCAGAGTTTCTACCCGAAAGAGAATAATGCAGTTCAGAATTGGGTCCAACATCAGCATCTGTGACTGTAACCGCAAAGACAAAGGAACCTATAAAAGAGGGAGTGTGCAGTTATAATCTCATGGAACCCTAATAAAACATTTGGAAGTAAGTTAAAACGTGATATTAAAACTATATATAAAACACTCTATTGCTACCTGATAGAACTTTATTTTCTCATGATTACTTGTGGAGAACGATATTTCCTATATTGTCTCTGAAGTTCCCAAGTCAAATCTACTTAACAATAGTCTTCAGGGACTGACCTGCCATTATCTACCTAAAACTCATACAGTCTACTGAATTTAATATTTTTCAGTATGCCTTTGAGAGAAGCACAGGGAAGAGCAATTGCTAATCATCCCGAATTATGGCTCCTAGGAGAAAAATCTGTACATAATGTAACTTCCAACAAACACATTACCGTGTGAGTTCTGCTAAGAACTATGCTTCTGCCCAATGGGGAAAAAAAGATAAGTTCTCTATTATGTTTTGAAATATTGTTGATTACCTTTTATCTGATTATGTCAACAAAAATAATATAGTTAAAATTATTGTTGATTCCTTATAACCACAGTTTTATAGCAAAACTTTTATCTGTAAACTATTATCATATGGAGATAAAGTCCATGTAGGTGTGTGTATGTGTGTGTGTGTGTATTAGAACAATTTATAAAGTACATACACAAATCTCTATCTATCTATGAATAATTATAAAGAAGTAAGAAATAAGAACTAAGGAAGAATGGACTCAATTTGGATTCCAAAAGTTAGTGCTTGGGATGAGGGCCAATAGAACAGATTGTAGAGGCGATATGCCGAAAAGCTGCCATAAGGACATGTTTTTGATATACGTATTCAGAAACCTTTCTGAAACCTGCACTCCTACCCCTACAGAAGAACTAGGGACACAAGTGAAAAGTCTTTCATTTTAATAAAGGGCGACTGATTCTGATTAATTATGGTATATCTCATGAGGAAAAAATGCTTAGGCTCTATTCCCTTTGTGTAGGAGATACTCTATTGCATCCCTACACATTGGGTGTAATTAGAATCACGCCTGCCAGCATCATTTCAGCTGAAGACCTTAATCAGGGATTTGTGACTTTGATATTGACATTTTCTTCTGATAGAAAGTTGGCACAAAAATTTATGGATTTTATACTTTCAATCGGTGTCAGACCTTCTTAAGTGAAGAGAAGATCAAAAAGATCACTAGAGGGGAAATCCTGGATCCATTTTTTTTTCCTAATTAAAAAATACATTAAAGCAAGGACAATTAAATTAATTATGGCCTTTGTATATTTTCCTGTTTGAAAATACATTTCGAAAATTACCAATAGCAGATGATCTGTGCAGGTTTTAAGACACCAGGCCATTCTTTGTGAACAAGCAAATGAAACCAAACCAATTTAAAAGAGATGCAGAAAAATAAATACATATTGTCGATATGAATGAAAGTGGTTCACTAACAGCTCTGTATACTTACTAGCAAAAGAAAAAACTTCGCCCATAGAAACTAGAATAAAATAATATTTATAGTAATAGAATTATTCCTTCATTAAACATTTTGAAATCTCGTCTATGAAGCACAGAACAAAATATTTATTTTCCACCAATGAATATAGTTGGATGCCTATTGTCTCTCAGATAATGTTTTAGGTTCTAGGGCATGGCACGAAGAAGAGATAATGTCCTTCCTATTGGGAAACACACAACTTACATCTCAGGACAGAAGCCTCCTTGACTGCAAAGTGAAATCTATTTTAATAATAATAAAATCTTTTATTTTTCAGGCAAAATTAAGAAATAGCACTAGGAAAGATGTGGCAATTATAAAATCTTAAATATAATTAGTCTGGGAAGAAAGAATTAATTTAAAAGGTTCAGTGTTCCTTCCATTTCTTTAGGCAAGGGTTCAATTTTAGGCTTTCTCAAACTGAGGCTATATCAGAAATATATGTGTAAAAACAACAAAAATGCAGTTATAGGAGAGGTCCAATGCATAGTTTTTCTTCATCTAGGAGACCTCAGAGCTGGCTTGTTACCTGGAGGCGTAGGAGATGGGATGTGGGTGACATATGGGTGATGTTGAAATCTTGGTGGGTTGTCATTGACATCGGTCACAGTGACAAGCACGCTGGTGGAACTGGAAAGAGGCTCTGGAGAACCTGCATCACTGGCGACAACTACTAAAGTATAATTCTCTTTTGTCTCCCTGTCTAGCAATGCACTGGTGATGATCTGTCCTGTGGATGGGTTGATGGTGAACTGGGAATTTCCACCAATGATCCTATAACTAAAACAGAGAGCAGACATGGACATATTTCTTTCAGTTTTAATGCTGAAACATCAATTATTATAATTTAAAAACTGAGTCAGAAATGTCAAGAAAAACATTACAGGTAAGTTCACACAACAATTAGACAATATGGCTCTTTCATTTTTTATGTGAACATCACATTAACCATCATGGGAGATGTCCTATGACTCAAGAAGGTCTTCCCAAGGTTTGTGAGCTTCTTAAATTATGCAAGTCCCCAGAATATACCCAGAAGACTGTTGTTTTTTAAAGCAACAACCTCAAAGCATAATTCAGGGATTTGCTCTAATATTGTGGTAGTGGCCAGGATGACAAATGAACATTTGTTAAATGAACCTGAAAATTATTTTTCTGCTTTGCACCATAATATACCAGAAAAGATCAGTTGAAGATCTTAAAGACCAAACAGTATATTTTGACACACGATGACTATCCAGAACAACTTGAGAACTGATTATTTATAGAGACATTCCTAGTTACTCATTCTCTCATTTGTCATTCCTCATATGGCTATGCTGCTCTGCATTCTTGTTGTAAGGAGAAGTATGACATCTTCATGGATTTTCTGACACTAACCAGATTGGTTAGCGGGAAGGAGTTTCCACTGGGAATAGCTCCTCTCTTCTTTCTGAATAAAAAAAAGTTATCTGTATGTATTCCTGAGACATCAGCTAGGAAAGAAGTAGCTAAGCTTAAAGGTTTGGAGATTGGCTGTGGTCCATAATTTTTAAAGTTGGAGGGTAGTAAGGAAATGGATGTCTTTAAAAGTTTTCTCCATTATGCCAACAAAGAAGTGCCCTTGATGGAAATAACTGAGGTTTCTATAGTTTGGTTGGTGTCCATAAAAACATAGCAACAGCAAGTGTCTAATAGAAACAGCAGGACAAAACTTTACATTGCAGCCAGTAGAGGGTACATTCCTCCTATTAAGTTCATAGTTTAAAACAAACATTTCAGCATCTTCATCCTTTTTTAGATAAAGAATGAACTGTTGGGGAGATATCTTTTTAAAAAATAGAGGTTCTATAAAATGAGAGCAAAACAGAAAAAGAATAGAGAGGAGTTGGTGGAGAAATGATTTCAATATTGATTAAGTATTTGTTATCACTCAAATTTAAACACTTTTTAAACACTTTTTGGCACACCCACATGCCAGGATCAGAAGTGAGTGAGAACAGCACCAATTATATTTCCTGAACCAAAGGTGACTCTTCATAAAGTCTAATTACTACCCTTACACAGTAGAAGAGATTTATTCCCTTTATCAAAATAAAAATATCAGAGGTTTGTAAATGATTTCTTAAAATTAGAAGATTAGGATTATGAGAATTATGTGATTTTATTTTGGGAAACTTTGTTTCTATTAGTGAGTGTAGAAATTACCAAGTAACTTGTCGGGTGGGGAGGAGAAGTGCTTCATAGTGTCACAAACTTACAGCTTTATGACAGCAAAGGTTGAGGTTCAATCAAATATATGTTCCCTTACGCATTCACAAATAAAAATAAGATGGTTCAAAATGCATGCAGATTTGATTTGAATTTTGTGTGTGTGTGTGTGAGAAGACATTGGTATAGTAGAAAGAGCAATGTGTTGAAAGCCAAATGATGTGAGTTCTGGCCCAGGTTGAACTAAATAATCTATAGAGGAATCCTGTACTGTAGATCCTTCTTCTTCATTTTATGCTATTGTACATAATGATTGTCTGCTTAAAAATAGGCAATGTGTTTACTACATTTAAATTTAAAGAATTGCCATGTTAATATGTGTTTAATTTTTTCTAGACTTTACTTGTTTCTAAAATGTTGCAAGTGTCTCTTTTAAATATGAGGTATTTGGAGTCCTGTCGTAGCTCAGCAGTTAGTGAAGCCAGTTAGCATCCATGAGAACGCGGATTCGATCCCCGGCCTCACTCACTAACCTTGCTCAGTCGGTTAAGGATCTGGCATTGCTGTGAGCTGTGGTGTAGGTCACAGACGTGGCTTGGATCCAGCGTTGCTGTGGCTGTGGCTGGCAGTTTCAGCTCTGATTTGACCCCTGGCCTGGGAACCTCCATATGCCTCAGGTGTAGCCCTAAAAAGACTAAATAAATAAATAAATAAGAGGTATTCTTTAATATCTCACAATATGTATAATACAGTTTCAAGCAAATTTATACTTGTAAGTTAAAAAGAGAAAGTAAAAGAGACGTAAGTGATAATATAAATGGATAATCTATCATGATCATATGCCCAGGTTTTCCCCACTTCTTTTATTTGAGTCTTGAGTCACTTCTCATGGATTGCTCTCCTGCTTCTCTGGTCCATGTAAATTTCTTTTAAGGTTACGAATTTTGTCAGTCTGGCACTATCTTCTTAACATCTAAACACCTATGCTTCCTTTACAACTCTTATTGTGGTTTTGGTGCATATCAAGCAGACTGGAGGCCTTTCATACATGCCCTCATTTTAGCCTCAGGACAATCCTAAAAGTTTGGTTTTGCACTAGACTTCTTACAGATGTGGAATATGAGCCTCAGGGAGACTAATATAGTTGCACAAGAAAGCATACAATCTATAAATGGCAGATCTAGACTTTAAACTTTTGTCTTTCTGACTTCAACATGCCTTTTTTCCATTATCCTACATTGTAGGGAAGGCAGACCCAACCTTGGGGTAGGTGGGGAAGACCAGGAATGCTGTATCTGCTTGCTGAGGCCAAAAGGGACTCTTGCTCAGGGTGTCGATGTAGAATTGGTTACGATGATTCAGTTCAACGCAAATCAACAAATATATTAATTTATTTTCTGATTCAAGAATAAGAAATTACTGTTTCAAATTCCTGGGATAAACAGATCATTATCTAAAATCTAAGTCAATTGTTGTTGTATTTGTAAAACTGAAATATTCCCATTTGATTTTTTGAAAATTTTTTGCTGCTTCCTGAGATTTACCAGGATCGTAAGGTACTGTCCTCTGGGCTGTTAGAATACGGTGATTTGGTAATAGTTTGGAAATGCACTTTGTTTCACAGTTCCCTTGGGCATGAATTTTGACCTCACTCAAGTACTTAAATGGATAAAATTTCTTAACTTTCTGTCTTCTCTACCTATAAAGTGTTGATCATAGGTGCATTTCTTGCACTTGGTAGTTTTGAACATCGAATGAAGTTTCTTATGAAAAGCATTTGGCATGGTAATTAGCATGTGACAAGAATTCTAAGTTTAGGTTTATACACATAACAGTATATATATACGGACATAATTATAATAATCTATTATATATAATCTATTATAATCCTTCTATATATTTAGTTAAATGGATGAACTACTGGATAGAAACATGGATAAGTAGGTAAAATTTTCTGTCCTCAAGCTTATATTCTAGATGGATGAAAGATATATGAAAAAGTAAATACAAAACCAGGCAGTATGTTTAAATGACATGAAATTGCTCAGAAGCATTGTTTTAGGAAATCTGAAGACAAAAAAACCCTTTTGACTAGAATGATTAAAAGCCTTCCTTGGAGAAGAGTGAATTTAGGCTTCTAAAGGGGCTACCCATCTTACAATAATATTGAAAAGGGAGAGTGAAGGTGTTCCAGGCTAGTAGTCAGCAATTTTTTTTTTTCTGCTGGTAAATAGTAAATATTTTCAGCTCTTTAGGCCACTGAAAGTCTCTTGCAACACTCAACTTGCCATTGTAATGCAAAAGCAGCCCTAGACAATACCAACATGAATGGGTGTGGCTATGTTCCAACACCCTTTATTTACAAAAGTGGGCACTGGGCTGAATTTGGCCTGCAGGCTGCTGAACCCTAGTCTAGGATACAGAAGGACATGAACAAAGCTATAATGCTCAGGAAAGCACATATCTTCTTCCCAAGAGCAGAAAGTAATCCAGTGAAGCTGAAAGTTTGGCTATATGTTAAAGATTTGTGCAGAATAAGCTTGGAAAGATGCTGGCCCCATTTATGGAGTGGCTGGAATATGCAGACTGGGCACTATGCCCATAAGCAACCTGGGAATTGAAAGATTTTGAGGAGGGGGTATCGTTAAGGCTGAGCCATTTAGCAAGCTGGTTCATGTTACTGTCACTGCCCTTTCATTCACTGACTCAGGCTTAGCTTTATCCAAATTACTTCCCACAACACTAAGAGAATGTAAACAAATCATGTTATTGCCCACCTTAAAACATTTCCGTTGTTTTTACCAGTAGATGCAGAAAGAAATGTGAAATTTTCTCCTTTGGTATACCAGGCCCATTCCTCATCCACACCAGCCATATTGAATAGCTTTGTTTTTCTGATGCTACGTATTTGCATAGCTTTGACTTTGCACCTGTTACTGCCTTTGCCTGGAATGCATTTCATCTCTTATTGTCCATAAACTACGCTGCCTTTCCAAAAACCATCAGTTACTTGAAGCTTCTACCGATTTCCTCAGGAATCACTACGTTGTTCTTTCCACACATTTTTGTGTTTAAACTGTACTTGTCACAAAGTACTATCATTATAATATTGCGAAGTTACCTTCTATTAAAGTGTTACTGTTAAAGTGTTCTCCTTCTAAGAACTAGAGAGACTAGTAGTATATCAGTTGGAAAGTTTAGAAACCAGAGTCAGGGAAGTAAGTTAATTTTTATTATAATAGTCCAGGCATGATGTAATTATGGACTGAACTAGGATCTTGGCAGGAAGAATGCACAGTAAAGAATGAGTGCCAGAGGCATTAAGAAAGACGAAACATGAGAACTTGTCCACTGAATGAGTAAAGGGGGAGAGGATGACCGTTAGCCATCAAGATAGGAGGATGAAGAAAAAAGAGGTAATATTATTAAAAAAGAGCAGAATGCCAAGATGAGAAACAGAAAAGGTTAGGAGTTTCTAATATGTTGTGCTTATGATTCCAACAGAACCTCTAGGTAGAAGTGTCTCCTAGAGAATTATAAAAAAGAGTGGGAATCTCTGTGATGCGGTCAGAGTTGATAGTACAGATTTAGAGGTTTTCTGCATGGTTTTCTGGGTATGTTTTCTGCATGGCTGCAGCCATGGAAATGGATGATTCTCTAAAGATTCTCTTCTCTCCCTCTCCTTTCTCTCTCTCTCTCTCTCTCTCACTCACTCTCACTCACACACACACAGACACACACACACACAGACACACACACACACACACACACACACACACACAAATAAAGATGGGAAAGAAAGGACTGAGAAAAAAGTACTTGGGGAATGTCCAGATCACTTTGAAGAGGGGAAAAGAGGAGATACAGAAGGACAATTAGGTGTGGTCAGAGATGCAGGATGAGAAGTAAGAAATACTATTACACAGGTATCCTAATTGATAGCTCTGTGTGAATAGTCTTAAACTGGATTCCAATAAGAACTCCTGGTTTCTTCCAAACCTGTTTCTTCTCCAATCCTACCTACTTCAGTAAAGGACACCACCATCTGCCCAGGTGATTGGCAGTAGTTAGTGATTGATTTCTCTTTCTTTTATTCTAACTTATAATCTCAAATGAGTGCTCTAAATCTATTGACCCTATTTTCAATTTCTCTACCCTAGTACCAGGTCACTCTATGTTTTGTTTGAGTCACAATGTTAATAGGTACCTAAATGATCTCACTGGTTTCTTTCTCTAGAGCCTCTCTCTATAGTCCTGCCTCCACCAATCCAATCCAAATATAGATCAGTTAATGTTGCTCCCTGTTTGAAATACACCAAAAGTTTTTATCTAAAAATGTATTTTCAAATTACAATTCTTCAAGTTCTGTAGTGCTGAGGGTTAAGGATCTGGCATTGTCACTGTAACAGCTTGGGTCACTGCTGTGGTGGAGGTTTGTTCCCTGGCCTGGATGAAGCCAAAAAAAAAAAAAAAATTCCAATTTTGTGTTTTTGAGGTTTTTTTTTTTTTTTTTTGCTTTTTAGCGCCACACCTGCAGCATATGGAGGATTCCAGGCTACAAGTCGAATTGGAGCTGTAGCTGCCGGCCACAGCCACAGCCACACAAGATCCAAACCGCATCTGTGACCTACACCACAGCTCATAGCAATGCCAAATCCTTAACCAACTGCCAAATCCTTAACCAACAGGGATGGAATCTGCGTCCTCATGGATACCAGTCGGGTTTGTTACCACTGAGCCACAGTGGGGACTCCAGAAATTCCAATTCTTTACCATGACCTAAAACCTTTATGTAGCCTGCATGATCTGGCCCCTGCCTACCTCCCTGACTTCCTTCTCACTCTGGTCCAGACACACAAAGCTTCCTCGCCAAAAACAGCCAGCCTACTTCTATTCCACAGCCCATTCCTTCCAGCCTAAAGGTCACCTCTTTAGAGAGGCCATCCACAACATTCATCTAAAAATCCCTTGTCATTCTCTATTGTTTAATCCTGTTTTGTTTTGAAGGCTGTCATCATGATATAAAGCAAACTTATTTAGCTTGTATTTGTTTATCCACCGCAAAAGGAATGTAGGCTCAGTGAAAGTAGAAACTTTGTCTTATTCATCACTATTATTTATTTAGCAACTGAATGAGTATTGAAAAATAGCTTGAGGCCTTCTACCCAACCCAGTCATTTCTGCCAGCAGAAGAGACAAATTAATGCCAGACCCCAAAATGACTTTTTAAATAGGAAATTAGTAACAAATGAAATAAATCATTAGCCAAATTATCACTATATCAATATGCCTAGGCTACTCTTGATTGATAATTCCTCTAAAACTTAAATCCTTTCTTCTGATCCATTACTTTTATAGGCATCTAACCCACTTAAAGTTACCTAACATCAGTCTATAGAGGATAGGAGTAATGTAAGAAGACAAAATATATGTCTTTGAGACATTTTTCTGGAAAATTTGGAAATCTTCCTTTCTTTAAGTTTAGAATGGTTATAGAAGAAGGGGACATATCTAGAGCAACCAAATGTTACAACCCAATTGCTTTCACATTCTCTCTGAAAAAGGTGCCAAAATGTTATCTCTCATTTTAAAAAAGGATTTAAGTAGAGCAAAATAAACTTTTTAAACGTAGATAATACAAATATTCTTGCTGGGGCTATTGTGGTTTAAAAAAGTCAAAACTCTTGACATTCTTTCCATTAAGATACGATGTACATTTCTCCTCGCAGGGACTCTGGGCTGGCCATGGCTGCTTTGAAAAATAAAGTATTATGGAAGTGATGCTAGGCCACTTCAAGGCCTGGCTCTTAAGAGCATTAACAGCTTTCACCTGAGGTCTTTGGAAACCAGTTTCTTCTACCATATAAGAAGTCCAACTAGCTTGCTGAAGAACCACACTGAGAAACCCTGAGGCCACAAGATTAGACAGGGGGCCCAATGGAGCCTAATCTTCCGGTCATCCCCGTCATGGCACCAAGCATGTGAGTGAGGTCACCTTGGACCCTCCAGACCACATTGCTACCAGGTAGATACCACTAAGTGACACCAGTTAACCACATGAAGCAGAAGAATCTCCCACTGTGCCCTAATTCCTGAACCACAAAATAATGAGATACAATAAAAATATAAATAAGATTAGTAAGGTAATCCTTATTGATTCTATAAATAGAATCATCATCCTCATTTTAGGCAAAGTTGTTTTTTTAGCAATAGATAATCATAATAGGACTACATGTTAATATTACAGAATTTATAGCAAAATAAAGCTTTATAGGCATTGAATTCACAGACTAATGCTTAATGAGAAAAATAATAAAAATTGGCAAAGGTAAATGCACTGACCTGATAACTGCATTTATTGAAGCATCAGCATCCGAAGCATTTACCATTAAAACATCTGTTCCAGTTGGTGCATCTTCAGGAATTGTTGTGAAATACATTTTACTGGCAAAAGTGGGGATGTTGTCATTGATGTCATCTACTATGACATTGATTGTTCCAGTTCCAGTCAGGGCAGGGGATCCTAGAAGGAAGAGAAAATCAAGTCTTAATGTTCATAAATGACAAAAATTTTAGCAAACAATTTGCTGTAGACAGAACTACTGAAGAGAACTTCGAAAATATCCCCAAGTAAAATTTGAGAACATATAATCAAGTGATTGAGTGTTTTTCAGTTGTGTTACAATAAAAAGGTTTTTATTTAGGAACTAGTATTTCAATTGTTTCCTAGTGATGCTGCACAAAAAGAGTAAGCAAAGCTCTTATTCTATTTTAGAGGGGCTGACTTGGCAATATAGAACACAACAATATCATTTAAATACCACAAAAGAAGCACCACTGATTTCTCTGAAATTACAGTAAAATAGCTCAAGCCAGATTTGGAGAATACCCCTGGGCCTGGAATAGCTGGCAGCTGACAAGGCAGAGTTAAAAACTGTATTTCTAGAGTGACCATCAATGCTCTTATCAAAAAAATTCAACTGGATTGCTAAGGTCTTTAAATTCTCCTTTGAGTCCTCACTGATATTTGTAGAGGGAAAAAAAAAAGCTTCAAGTTAACATTAAAACTCTAATCTTCTGCTTGCTGGTAATAGCCTTCTATCAAGGAGCTGAATCAAAATCCTTTTTGTTGCATTAATATTTAAGATAAATGTGAAACAATTCATTTTTATTGCTTGCTCCAGTTCGGTTATCAGCATATCTTGAAAACCCAGCATTTAACAAAACCTTGGAGTACACTGTCTGTACTACACAAAGTTGGCAGACTCCGAGTTCCCGTCGTGGCTCAGTGGTTAACAAATCCCACTAAGAACTATGGGGTTGCGGGTTCAATCCCTGGCCTTGCTCAGTGGGTTAACGATCCGGTGTTGCTGGGAGTTGTGGTGTAGGTTTCAGATGCTGCTCAGATCCCGCATTGCTGTGGCTCTGGCATAGGCCGGTGACTACAGCTCTGATTCGACCCCTAGCCTGGGAACCTCCATATGCCGTGGGAGCAGCCCAAGAAATGGCAAAAAGACAAAAAAAAAAAAAAAAAAAAAAGACAAAGTTGGCAGACTCTTGTGGGGAGGGTCAGATGCTATATTTGGTTAGACTCTGTGGGTTGTCCCACAAGCCAGTGCCAATTATCTGCCTTTAGTTATGTTTTCAAAATCATTTTTCAAATTTTAATTGCTCTAAATAGAAATAAGGAAGTTTTGTTTAACTGGATTTATCTAAAATAAAATAAAGTTCTAGATACTCTGTCTTTCTGTTTAAGATATTACTTTTTCTCCCATAAAAGTATTTCTTATTACATGAAGTTGAAATTCTACTTATTTCTAGTACTCAAAATGTTGTAAATAAAGCCAAACATTCATTCACTCATTCGTTTCTCTGTAAAACGTTATGGAGTGTCTCTTAACTGTCACAGAATGGTGTTGAGATTCACAACCCTTCCAATATTATTTTTTTTTGTAATAATCTTCTGATTTTCTATTATTTCCTTCTTACTATGTAAACTATTTCCTATGTTCTTAGACTTCATTGCTGATGGCATAGTACCCATCAGCTTTTATGCTCACATGTATAGAAACCAAAATCAACAGACTAGAAAATTATGGAATGCAGTGGTTTTGGTGATCTGGTATTTTTGTGCTCTACAAGGAAGCACAGATTCTATGTTAGGATGAAAAATGTGTATGACCACTTGAACTGAGCACTGTAACCAGGCATGACACCTCCCAGAACCCTATGCAAATAATTTAGGCTGCAAGCTGATCTCTGTTGCTATATATATCTTTCTCCATAAGATCATTTATATTAAGCATTCCATTTACATTAACTTATTTTTAAATTCATGATTGCAGATATCTTACCTTTTAGGTGTTTGATTTTACATTAAAGAAAAGAACACTTGTTCTCACTCTGTGCTTTTTATTTGCATAATCCATCACAAATACCAAAATATTTAATTGTAATCAAATCAAAATACTACTTTTTCACTAGTCCCTTACACAATGGTAGAATGATGTCACAAGGATTTCATACACATAATAGATCTGGCAGTATTATAAACACTGAAGAAGCACATCAAAATAACAGTTTAAAAATCGTAACATATTGATAATGATAATTGCAAATATTTGAGTCTTTAAGTATTCAAATACTGGTTTAAGAAGTATACTTAAGTGCCAAAGTATATCTTTGTAAGTTAGTGTGGCTGTCTCCACTTTATGTATACGTAAACTGAGGATAGAAAGATTGAGCAACTTTTTTAGGGCCACAGCCCTCGTGAGGAATGGAGCTGGGGTTTGAACGCAGAGCTGTTGACCACTGGCAAAAAGCCAGGTGTTGTTAGCAGCTGGACAGGTGCCACTCAGTGTGATGCTCTGGGACTCTGGACAAGCTGATCCCAGAGAATGACATGGGGCACAGGCTGGGGGGGACCCTAGCTATTTTCCACTCTAAGTTTGTGGAGTGTTTGGGGACATCGTTCGACCACAAGTTTTGAATTTCTCCTAACGGACATGTTAAAGCAAGCAACAGTATTTTCTGGGGTGTTGTTGGTAGCCAATGTTTGGCTTAAATCTCTTGAATGTGTGTTAAATCAGGTACAGTTTGATGAAATGGAAGTTAATGATCAGAATGATGTTAGTTTTTCTCCAATTGGTTGCCTTAAAAAAAGTAGCTAGAGGATATCTGTGCATTCCTGTGGACAAAAGGGAATGTCATGGGAAGGAGGATGTATACCTGGTGACCAGAGAGAGGGGACAAGTAAACCAAGGTCCCAGAGGCAAAGGATGGACAGGCATGAAAGGTTAGGGTTAGGGTTAGGGTTATTCCCTTTACTGACATTTACTCCACTCACTAAATCTGTCTCCTCATATGCAAAATGGGAATAATGAGACTAGAACCTACTGCACAGGAGATGTTGTAGGAGATATGGTTAGGAGAGAGCCTGAAGGTATTCTACATCGCTCTTGGTTGTTGTATTTATTTTAGAAACAACAAATGGAAAACTGACTTTTAAAAGGTCCGTTTTTCATCTTACAGATTTCTGGATCATAGTTCTCAGAATTTTTGTTCCCCCACAAACCTTTAAAGTGAATGCTATGATAATATTATTCAGGAAAAGATTTTGCATTATTCTTTCCTTTTAATTTTTTTTTTTTGTAGTTATATGAGACACTTAGCTTTCAAAACTTTCACAGCTTTGTGGAAGATACATTGAATTCAAAATTTTAAAATGCAAAATTTTTAAAATTTTACAGTGAGAGCGTATGGAAAACCTGAATATGTCTGGTATGCTCTCTAATCAGCATTACTTAAACTCGTTAAGAAATAACTCAGTAACTGTCAAGCAGTAGTGGTTTTATCTTTGGTATTCTACAGTGTCTGATGACACACATATGGAAAACCTCATAAAATGATGACTAACTCATTTGGTTAGGAACATGTGATTTTTCCCCCCCTTGTCTTTAAACTACATAAATATTGTTGCCGATGTTTTTTCTGAATTAGTAAGCAAAAAGAAAAAAAAGAAACATTGTTCATCAGGAAAATATTCAGCAAGTTGAAATTCACAGTCTCCATACCAGAGGATATCTAACTTTTTCACAAGATTTTGAAAGCATACCAGCAACAACAGATGGCCCTGGCTTGAGAACAGGCCCCACAGGTAAGCCCACATCCACACGGGACATCTTCTCAAACCAAGAACCATCTCCAGGGTCCCCTTTTCTCCCCTTACTAGCAGCCACAACCCACTTTAAAAGTGCTCGGGTGTTCTTTCCCCCCTTTTCTTCAAGAATTGCCAGAGTAAAGCACAATCTCTCCAGCGGCCCCACTTTCTCGTTGCCCTAGGGGATGTGCATAAGGGTCTTATTTACTGTTTACAAAGTTATAAGGAAACTTTACCAAGAGATCATTCTGCATTTCCAAGTCTTACGCTGAGATTTAACTAACCAGGAATTCTGCCTCCAATATTTTTCACTTATTGCTGAGGGTGAGCCTTGCACCAAACACCCCAGCCTCAGACCCGCCCTCCACAGCAGGAGCTCCACAAGGCGGGGAGAGGTGACCAAGGGAGGAGAAACGGCAGTGGGCCCTCATTTCAGTGAATCTCACGTCCACATACCACTCTTCTCAGATGATGGACACATGCTGTAGTCCTCGGCCCACACTGACCTTAGCACTTGCTCACCTCCTAATTGAAGGATGAAGACATGTTTTTTGGTGTTGTTGCTTTTCTGTGTTCCTTTGCTTGTTTTTCAACCTTTCCTCTTGAGCAACTGTGTGAGGAGTTGGTCTATGGTGCTTATGTTCCTGTTTCCCAATATCTTTTTGGTTATAGCCCATGTGAAGTGCTGCATGGTGTTTGCTACTACTTTATCTTCAGTCCAGAACATTCTGCTGGCTCCAGACTGAAACAACCAATAGATTCTTTGTTGTCTCCTCTTGCAAATTACTAGAGAGCTTCAATATTAGCATGTCAAAGACTGAAGAATATATGCATATTATTGAACATTCATTTGATATCACACATATATGTATGAGTATCTTATATATGTAATACTCATTTAATATAGAGATTTACGAAGTATTATTTTTCAAAAAACTTTAGAATCAAAGAATTTAAGCAATTTATTTACATTCAGCCATAGCAGACAGAAGGAAAACCAATTTTGAAGTCTTAAAAAATATTATTTCTAAGTTCATTAGTCTCAAATAAAACTATACCACTCTTATTGCAGACACTTTATTATTATTATCATCAATGTACTTCTGCCATATTCTGTATTAAGTTATAAACTAATTGAGGGCAGGAATAATTGTTTAATTCATCTTTATATAAACCTCTAATGCATACCAATAGGCCTTGTCCTTGATGTTTATTAACTTCTGCCTTGACTCTATATGTGGAAATCTCATCTAGTGACTACATGGCTAAAAGTTCAAAAAGCTGAACACTTCTAGAAATATACATCTGGGAATATAGGCCTTTGCCTAAGGCCAGGGTCAGAGACTAGGACTACACACAAAGGTCAAAGTTTTAGAGATAGTCTCTACTTATAAACAGAGGGTCCCAATTAATCCTGAATCCCAGGAGAGGAATCAGAATACTAGGGGCCAATGTTTAGCTTAGCTAGATCTGATAATGATGAATTATATAGGCAGTGGCATAATTGAGCAAGATTACTCAACTTCATCTGGAATTAATTTATAAGAACCAGATGCAATCAGAAAGAAAAGGTAAGATGTAAGGACACAGCCTCCTGGTAGAGGACAGGGAACCAGTGAGAGGGGTTGAAGATACAAAGGAAATGAAAGGACAAGATCTCAGAAATGTATAATTGTACAGGCTAGGAGGGAACAGTGCACATTTTAAAATTCAACTAGAAGTCAGATGATAAAAGGAACCTCAAATTTCATTTTGTAAAATTATATGTATTATATATATATCATACATCTCTGTGTGTATATGTGTATGGACATATATAAACATAAAATAAACATAGGTAAGTTGACAGGAACCTTCTGACAACTTTAGAGCAAATAGCAAAAAATACATGTGATTTTGAAAAGCATTTTAAAAAGTGCGTAAAACTATAATACACACACAGATTGTTCACAGCTTAATCTGATAGTCTATTACACTGTGGGTAGTTCCAAACTTTGTCTTAGTTATATTTTGTACTCTTAAATTTGGGAAATGATTAAACTGGTATTGCCTTTTAATACTAGTGGCTTAAAAAGATCAAACATCAAAATGAAGCTCAAGTAAACTTAAGATTTTAAAAAGAAAAAAGTTTCAGGCAACTGCTCTATCAGAAAATACATTTTTAGTAAGTATAATGAATGAGTTCAAATACCTAAAGTTCAAACAACAGGCATTTTACATTTTTAATTTTAGCTCCTATAAATTAAACATATTTTCCTGAAACATGAAAAACTATTCAGCCAAAATAGAATTTTTGCTTAACTAAAATCTGTTGCTTTGCAACAAAGCTGATTTCATTCTTGACATAAAACATTTGGTGAATGGATTCCCTGACTGGGTGTGTGGTTGTTGTAATAAAGGATTAGCTTCTTTTTTACTCATGAAGTAAACATGTATTTCACATATTAAGTAAGCCATCCATTGAAAATGTATTGAAACCAGCCATTCAATATTTAACATTAAATTATGTGGTTAGATTTAAATTTGAATCCAGAAAATATATGAAGCCAAATAAGTATAAAATATTTTAAATATGACCAACAGCTTTTATCTTAAAATTTTCAGTTTGTAATATATTACCACTAATTATTACTATAAATATGTTCATACAAAGTAGGTATATACACACTTAAGTAACCTTTTGCTTTTTAATCATTTCTGAAGGAATCTTTATCAAAAATACTATATTTCCTTAACATAAATTCTTATACTAAGTGCAACTGACAAGTAAAACTAAATAATTTAGTAATGTTATGAAAATGAGACTAAATTGCACACAATGTGAATGTACTTAATGCTGCTGGGTTATAGACATAAAAAGAGTTAAAATAGTAAATTTTATCTTATATGTATACATAATTTTTAAATGTTTATAAAGTAAAATATAATGTAAATTAAATCTTTTTCCCACACATAAATCATGTGAGGAGAACTTAGTTTTTGAGAACATTAAAGAAAAATAATCTCTCAAAACATGTTGAAATTCTGAAATACTAGAGGCTACCGCCAGATTCAGAATACAACCTGCCTCCTTCTAGTAAAAACATCAAATTATATATTTACAGACTAATTATCAAAATAGGCTAAAAATAATTGTTTCAGCCAGATAAAATTAGAGAACTTTTGAAAAGAAAAAATTCCTCATAATACAATTATATTATCTAACAGATATGGTACAAAATCTTACTAGAAATAAGAGGACGTAAAACAATAAACTAATTATCAAAGCTGGAAACAAAAATTCTCATCTAAGACAAATACTCTAATGGAAATAGCCAAAACTGTCTTCAACTCAAATACAAAATTAAATGCAAGTGATTTCTGGTAACTGAAGATAACCCTAGCACAATTTGCTTTATGGAATCACTAGTGTCTTATGGAAAGTTTTCAAGTGATTTTTATTTTAAAAATGTTCATCATAACAGGCAAGGAAAGCTCTTCTTCATTTTCCCAAATGATACTGACAAAATGCAATCTTTCTGGAACGTTTAGAAAAAACAACTGTCTTCAGATGTAAAATGTCATATTCCACATTTCTGACTTCTCTTTTGATTATAGAGACAGTTGAAATGCAGTGACCCTCTTAGCTGGAAAATGTGACAGACAGTATTTTTCAAAATGTCATCCTATCCTCACCAAGAAAATAAAACATGGTCATTAGCCCTTTTAGCTTTTAGGATTAACTTTTGCAAAAACATCATGTTTCTCCTCCATTAAAAAGTAATTTCCAATCCCTGCACAAGAATGAAGTTTATTCCCTCCTTTCAGTTGGATGATAAATGCCTTTAATTAGAAATGCTAATAACTGAACTTTTCCCCTCAGACCTATTAATTATGCTGACACAGAGACAGTTCATTGTTAAACTTTTTGGCCAAATCTATAACCAGAATACCTCTATATCCCTTTAGTATATAAGACTGAAAACTGATAAATAATGTATTTAATTTGTACACAAACTAATCTCCCACTCCCAAATTAAATGCAAACACACACACAGTCCAACTGACCCATTGTATGAGCATGCATTTGTATTTTGTGCATACAGTGTATGCTTAGCATAATATTTAACATTTGCTTTGCACTTTATAGAATTCCTGGATATGCATTTCTTGATTTGAAGAGAACAGCAATCCTTTGACTTCAAAATCATGAATGTTCTTATTTTACAACTATTTTAATGGTAGAGAACTAAAAGTTGTTTCTTTCCGTTTTTGCTGCAAAAACCAATGCTTTTTTTTTTTTTTTTTTTTTTTCCCACTGTACAGCAAGGGGGTCAGTAATGCTTTTTGTTTATTTGTTTATTTGGTCTTTTTATGGCCACAGGTGCAGCATATGGAAGTTCCTAGGCTAGGGGTCAAACTGGAGCTGCAGCTGCCAGCCCACACCACAGCCACAACTACGTGGGATCCAAGCTTTGTCTACTACCTATACCACAGCTCTCGGCAACACTGGATCCTTAACCCAATGAGCAAGACCAGGGATCAAACCCTCATCCTCACAGATACTAGGCAGGTTCATTACCACTGAGCCATGACGGGAACTCCCCAATGCCCTTTTTAATATAAAAATAATACTTAATCCAAAGAGAAGAAATCTTGTAAACATGGTTTACATAAAACATAATACGGTAGACAAGCTAATATGTGGGAAATAGTGAACAATGGTTAAGAAATGGTCTCTTTGGAGTTCCTGTTGTGGCTCAGCAATAACGAACCTGACTAGTATCCATGATGATGTGGGTTTGATCCCTGGCCTCACTCGATGAGTTAAGGATCTGGTATTGCCATGAGCTGTGGTGTAGGTTGCAGACGTGGCTCGGATCTGGTGTTGCTGTGGCACAGGCTGGCAGCTGTAGCTCCAACTCGACCCCTAGCCTGGAAACTTCCACAAGTGCAGCCCTTAAAAAAAAAAAAAAAAAAAAAAAAAGTCTCTTTGATCAGGTTCAGTGGCTTCAATCCTCTTTTCACCTCGTAGCAGCTGTAGGCTTAAGTCAAGTTGCCTACCTTCTAGAATACTGTTTTGTTTTTTGTTTTCCTTTAATTACAAATGTTGGAATCCAATTTATGAGGCTGTTGTGAGATTAAATGAGATAATATAGTACAAATTCTGGTACATATAAGCAGTCGGAATACACAGAATGAATATCCTCTGAAGTTGTATCTCTTCTCAAATGGTCCTTGAGGACTAAAGTTTTATATCTATCTACCTGACTTCTCCACTGGAGACCTAATGATATCTAAAATACAATATATCCAAAAAAATAATCAATGGTAACACACTCTAAAAATCTTTTCTTTCCCCATCCCCAAATTTCTCAGACCAATATTCTAGGACTCATGCTTGATTTGTCTCTTTTCCTAATTTCCTACACCTCCAATACCATCATCAAATCCCATCCTTCAAAATGGAGAAACTATTTAATCTTTCACACCACATCCACAGTGTCTCCTAATTTCATCTTTCTCCAGGACAGCTGTCATGGCCTTTTCATCACCCTCTCTGTTCCCACTGTTGTTTTCACCACCGCCATAAAACCAGATCTCTTCTCTATAACACCAGATCTCTCCAAAAGCCTCCATCACTTCCATGACCAAAACTTTAATAACACTTTGCTTCACTCCGAATAAAATTAAAGCTCTTTACTCTGGCCTAAAAAGTTTATATGATCTAGTCTCTGCCCACTTCATCTTCCAAGATTCTTCCTTTCTCTCACTCTGGTCCAGCCATCCAGGCTCCCTTGCTATTCTTTGGATGTTTCCAACTTGACCCTCGACTCAGTGCTGTTTTATTTGCAAGCAACACTCCCTACCCAAAGCTTCACGTTCCGCTGTCCTGACAATCCTACCAAAAATAATACTTCCCATTCCTCACTTTCTAGCCACTTAACCTGCTTTATTTAACTTCATTGCATTTCATATAACTCCTGGCCTCTGTATTATATTTTGTCTGTCTTTCTGACTAGACTGAAACTTCTATGAGGACAGAGACTGTCAGTTTTTCACTACTGTATCTCCAGTTCCTAGAACTCCATAAATATTTTCTGACAAAGTAATGTCAAGCTGCTCATTACCCATTAACATAGCCCATAGAAGCATGTGAATCTCACAGATTCTAATCATAATTCACTTATAAGGTCTATTAAGTTGCCAGTCATAGTTTGGCTTTAATAAATGCAAAAGGACAACTAGCAGGGATAATTGGCAATATTATCATCTTCTACCTGTAATGCCTAATGAATTTTTTTATATTTTCTCCTACTTAGAAATTTAATTTGAAATAAATTAGGCATTTTAACAATGCCTAAGTTTAACCTTATTTTCAAATGGTCTATATTGAAATTACTGATTCCAGTAGATTTGACTTCACTTAAAATATTTTGAAACATCATATGGAAAAAGAAAAATAACAGTAGAATGTTTTATTCATTAGAGTACAATGACTAGCATATTAGAAGAAAAGCCTACTTAAAATTCCATTTTGGAAATCTATGTTTTGCAGAGTATCATCAGATCCTGATTTTTAAATATGGTAAAAGTGATTAAGAACTCAGTTTAAAGGCAGAAATCCTGGATATTATAGTTCTTGACTCTGCTACTCTCTGGGTCTGCAAACTCTGGCAAATGGACTGATTATTCCAGGTCTCAATTCTTTTATCTCAAAAATAAAGGAAATGGATTGGCTTATTTCCAAGAAGTCCTCGGTCTATAAAATTATCATTTTAAGTCAGATATTCCTAACATCGAATTTTTTTCATATAGAGTTCTCTTTTAAAATCCTTCTGTATTACCCACTATGTTATAACTGTAACATCCCCCTTTGTCACATCATCTTGCTTTACTGCCTCCCTGTATAAGAATTCAGTTTCTTGCAAGAGCAGTAGCAGATTTTAATGGTTCAGAGACTGAATTTACCAGTGAGGGCAGAAGGTTAAAAAAATTCTAAAAGTCCTGGAAAATTACATGGATAGATGCATATCTATTGGAATAGCTTATCTAAACACCAGAATCTTCATAACAAAACTCAAAACAAGCAAAACTTTCCATACTACATTTATGTGAAGGATCATAGGTCTTTATTATTAAGCTATGTGAAATACCACATGTGTGATATACTTTTTGTAGCTTAAAAGGTGTTGGGTATTTGGGAGATATGTAGAAGGCTCACTATTTTTTTTTTCCTTTTTTCTTTTTTTTTTTCCTTCATGCTCTGCAAAGCCCAGGATATAAAAGATTGCCAAATGATGAAACTTTTCAAAAGTGCAGTTTCTATTTATGCAGATTTTGTGTTGGTGAACCAAATTAAGAAAGGGTAGGCAGCAAAGCACAAAGTAGGGAGAAGACCTACCTAGACACATCTCTAAGATTACAGAATTGAATAAGAGCCAGAAGGTTTGGGGGGGAGTCATGAGAATATAGCTCAAGCAGTATTTTAAGCATTTGAAACTGAATTAAAGCCATAAAATGCTTCAGTGGGTCCTTACATATGACTGCAATTTATCACATCACGCTAAACACCATGGAGCCTTAAACCTTTGAGCTGCTTTTCAAAGCAGGGGTCAATTTGAATGACCACAATCAATGTAGCAAAAACTTCTGGAATTTCAGCTATGAGTTAAAAAAGATGGGCACTTTTTCTTTTGGTGGGTCCTTTGAAAAATCTGCAAATAACAAATGCATAACCATAAACTACATAGAAGTATGGTAAATAAATATGAAATAATAGTTGCATATTAAAATAACAGGATGATTAATTGATAATTATCATTTTTCCACTCACTAAATCATTCATTCATTCAATAAATATGTATTAGACACCTACTATGTTACAGATTCTGTTCTGGATGTTTTTGAAAATTCACTTTGAACAAGACTTAAGAAGATTACATTCTATTGGAAGGATGACAGCTATGAATGTGGTAAACAAACCATATATCATCATACATCTTATGCTATATATAAGCATATAATTTTAGATAGCAATTAGTGTTAAGAAGAAATCACAACAAGGCAAAGTGATAGAGACACTGGAGGGAGGGGAAGTGGGACCATTAGATTGATGGTCAGATATGCCCTCTCTGAGAAGTTCATATCTTACTTACATGAAATGACAAAATGACCAAGACATGAATGTGCAATCTCCTCGTCCTGGTTAAAAAATAGAAAAACAGGGAGTTCCCTTCGTGGCTCAGTGGTTAATGAACCCAGTTAGGATCCATGAAGATGTAGGTTCCATCCCTGGCCTCACTCAGTGGGTTAAGGATCTGGCATTGCCATGCACTGTGGTGTAGGTCACAGATGCAGCTCAGATCCCGTGTTGCTATGGCTCTGGCATAGGCCGGCAGCTACAGCTCCAATTTGACCCCTAGCCTGGGAACCACCATATGCCATAGGTGCGGTCCTAAAAAGACAAAAGACAAAAACAAACAAAAAACAAACAAACAAAAAAACCACCAAAACGCTCCTGCATTGGCCAATTTCAACTTGACCACTGTGAAGATACTGAACGCAGACTTGAGAGGTGACAATGGCCAGCACATGATAAAGGCAGCAGTGGATGGTGACAGAAAGGGCCAGATAGGTGGATGGAGGCCAGATCATTTAATGTCATGTGGTCAATGGTAAGAAACATAGTCTTTATTCTTGGAAATCACTGAGAGATTTTTCTTTTTTTTTTATGGCAGTTAGGAAAGTTAGGCAGTTAGGAAACTATCACTTTAGCCCTGGTTTAGGCTAACGGGTGGTGGTGGAAATGAAGAAAAGTGTATAAATTCAGGACATTTTGGGGGGCAGAGCCTACTTGTCAATGGACTTGTTTAATGTGGAGTACAGGGAAAAAAGAATGATGAATGGTAACAGTGTTTGCCTTTGGTGATTATGAAACTGGGGACAGAAAATAATTTATGGAGATTAGGGTGGATAACAGTCAAAAATTTTTATTTGGCATTACTGAGCTTAAGATGTCCAGCCAGTATGCTGACCAATATTAATAGCTAAAATAAGTCATTTCCTTATTTATTCCTGCCAATAAGTTTTCACGTAGGGATTAGAATTTTCGTTCTATAGATAAGAACACAAAAGTGATTTGTTTGAGGTCACATGGCTAGACGATGGCAGAAGTGGAATTTTAACTTCTTTTTAACTATAAGGGCATGCATTTACCTTTAGGATATAGTTCCTTTTTGTAATTTAATTCTCAGGATTAATTTTTGAAAGTATATTTCTCTTAGTTCCCTGATAATTCTCTGCTACTTACTATTTTTAAACCATATTGTTACTTATTGCACTTATGAGAAAATGGTAAGAGAAATTTTTGTAAGGAAGGGTATTTAGGAATAGAAATTCCAAACCATGTAAAAGACATTAACTGCTTTAGGGCCAGCTACCCTCTTAAAGGGAACTCTTGGGCTTCAAGACCCCTTCAAGGAGATTAAATGCTGGGTCTAGGACTAACACAAGAACTGCCAGACCCTTATGATCAACCCACCCATCTCACTGTAATGCCCCTGCCCCCACCTTGAGCAACCTAACCTACTCCCCCCTACTCCCTACTAGGAAAGGTATGTGGCCCACTCCTCACCCTGCCTCTATAGGGGTAATATACACACTTATAGGTACAGCATCAAGGGACTCTCCAGGGAATTTCCCCATAACCTGTCCCACATGCAAATGAGGTATCCTGCCCAAGACCACTCAGAAGATTGGATATGCCCCACACAGAGACCAATCAACACTCAGTCCTTACACACACACAGTGGGCTGGGATGAGAAGAATCAGGTTCCCATTCAGGTCCATAGCATGGGGCTATAACGGCAACCCAATTGTAAAGTGGGGCCAGTCCCTACTCCCAGGGCAGCTGGCTCTCCCTCTGAAAGTGTACTTTCACTTTAATAAACTTGCTATAACATTTTTTCTTTAAGAGCTCATTCAGGCATTTAACACGCACACCTTTTCAATTCTTTGTTGTGGTGTAGGTGGAAACCTAGCGAGCTACACAGCCCTATCAGAACCACATAGTACTGGGTTCTTTGCCGTTACCCACATGATTAGGTGAAGCCTCAACCTCCCAGGAGTTTCCAGAAGAAATAACAATGAGTAAGACAGAATGAAGGCAGAATATCCATACTTTTCATTATATTAGTCAAATCAAATATCATCTTTAATTGAGTTGTAGTCTCAACTCATTAAATTAATCTTTAGTGAGTAAATCCTATGGAAAAAAATAAGATAGAACTCTTATACGCTGTTCTGGTTTTGTTATTTAACACTAATATGCAGTCCCACACACATACCATAGCATGGTTATAGCTCATTTTAAGTAGTAGACAGGAGGAGTTAGAGAGTTTCCAGATGTGCTTCTCTATAGTCATGCTGTCAGTAAATAAAAATATGATGATAGTGGAATGCTAATATTTTCTCCAAAAAAATAGTCAAAGATTTAGAGGTTTGCTGATAAAAAAAAGCTGCTGCTTCAATTGCTGCCATATTGCCAAAAGTTGACCCATCTTTGGGCTGCCATCAGGTAAGCATTTTAAGAGAGCAAAGGAAAAGTGATTTGTGAGCTAAGGAGTAAAACTGTCAATTTTTTTCTCATTTAGAACACTTTGATATTTTCCTGGTTCTTAGAACACTGCAAATTTAGAATAACATGGCATCTGGGACCTAAAAGCTGCCATCTTTTTCTGAATTTTCTCATATCATCTACCAATTTGACTTTTAAATCATAGCAGTGAATATGTATTTAAAATCCTGTGTCAGAGACTTCATTCCTTGGAATAAAGGATTAAGCTGCAGATTCTGAAGCCTGATATCTAAAACTCTCACATTCTTCCATAAAAGTGGATATTGATGATACCAGAAGTATACAAAGGAATTCAATAGAAAATTAGGGTCACACATGAGCTTTAATAATTTCAAGAGTATCTGGTCCTATCACAATTTCTGATAGCTTTATATGTAATCTGTATTAAATGACCTTCAGACACCCAATTGAATAATTCTACCCCAGTGGCCTCATAAACACCAGTCCATTTCAGGGCAACCCCCCCAAAAGCATACATAAAAAAATCTGTGCTTTAGGCAAATTTCAAGTAATTCTCTAAATTTCAAGACTGCCAAAAGACTGTGACCAAGGCACCAGTGTCCCTGAATCACATTTACACTTCTCACTATGCTCCATATTTAAGGCCCTAAATGATAAACTTCCCAATACTTTCAGTTTACTGAATTTTTTACTGAATTTTCACTCTCTATAACTCGTAACTCTTCCATCTCAATACAGTGTAGCATATACATATTTGGCCTTCACATTTTTCATTTTATAGCAATAGTCATTCATAGAAATTAGAGTTGCACTTCCATTATTTGTCCTTGTATTAAGAATTCTGGATCCCCGCTTTTCCCTAGGATCAAGAACACACACAGTTCAGCTCCTTGGAACTAGGACTTGATTCGTGCACAGGATTCACATTTAGATCAATGTTCTATTTAATTTCCTCCTTGGGAAAGTTTCCCCTAATATACTAGTTCACCCATATGTATTAGCAAAGAATAATTTTAACTCTATCGCTTCAAGTCTTCTTTCCCTCTCTTCCTCCCTCCCTCCCTCCTATCCTTCTTCTCTCTTTCCTTTCATTCTTTTTTTCCTAATGAAATGTCCTTCTTGTGTTGTAATATTGATAGAGAAACAGCATTGCAAATGGTGGTTAAATTTGCTGACTAGCACACAAAATCCTCCTTAACTATAGGTGGCCAAACTATAATTTTTTTTAAATGGTTAAGTACTTGCTATGCAATATATTCTTTGGAAATTTGAAAAAAAAATCTGATACAATAACAATTCTTAATGTAGTAATGTATAAAATGAAAAAAATAGCTGCAATTTTCAAAACCTTTTTTTAAAAAACCAATTCCTACATTTTCTAAAAAGAATTATTATGTAGTAAGGATCAGTCAAATATTTCTAAGAGTTTTTAAATGTGTAAAGTGCATGGATCACAGTTCTTATTAAAGTCATTACATACACTATGTCTTAGGCATATTTAGTAATTTAACATATGTTGTATCATTTAAACCTTGTAATAAACTACTTTGGAATTACCATTTTCCCCATTTTCCTGAGAAAGGTACTGAGATTGAGAGATGATCCATTTGACTGAATCAGAAAGAAAATTATGACAGACCCAGAATTCAAATCAAGATCAATTCAAATTCAAAAAATTTACCACAATCTTATACAGACTATTATTGACTTTAGTTTGGAAATAAATATATTTTTCAAATTTTACTTTATCTCTACACTAAAACCTTTAGTATACATTGAACTCAGTAGTCAGATCTGCTAGGGTCTGAATCCTACTCTGCTACTTGGTTTGTAATCCTAGGCAAATTATTTAACTACTCTGAGTTTGGGTTTACTGTAAGTAAAGTAGAAATAAATATACCTGTCTTTGAGATAATAAAGAAAAGGAATATGCAGAAGGGGGTTAATATCTGTAAAATCCAGCAAACTGCATGACTCAAATTACCACATATCAAAAAACAACCATTCCCTTCTCCTTCACAGTATCTACCCCCTCCTCCCCGCCGTGCAACAAGTTTTATAGGGACTGATGCCTTAGCGACCTAGTACTAGTTTCTCCTCTCCTCCTTCACCTCCACAAAGGCTCTGTTTTTGTGCATTCCTAGCACTGACTGCACATTTAAGGTAACTGAAGAGGAAAGTATTTTCATAATGAAACTTTTGTTCTGAATATCTGACTTTCTACCAGTTTCTACTCTATTTCATTCTCTCTTCTATCCAGGTGACTCTAGAAATACTGGGTTTTTTTTGAGCAATGTGGTAATGACTGCATTTTTCACATGAAAATGCTTACCCAGGAGTTCCCGTCGTGGCACAGTGGTTAACGAATCCGACAAGGAACCATGAGGTTGCGGGTTCGGTCCCTGCCCTTGCTCAGTGGGTTAACGATCCAGCGTTGCTGTGAGCTGTGGTGTAGGTTGCAGACGTGGCTCGGATCCCGTGTTGCTGTGGCTCTGGTGTAGGCCAGTGACTACAGCTCTGATTCAACCCCTAGCCTGGAAATCTCCATATGCCGTGGGAGCGGCCCAAGAAATAGCAAAAAGACAAAAAGACAAAAAAAAAAAAAAAAAAAAAAAAAAAGAAGAAAATGCTTACCCAGTGACCAAGAAGCACAATACTGCCTACACACATAATGAAACATGTTTAGATCAATTTCAGTTTTATCTGGTTACCACACTATGTTCTCTTCATCATTCCTTGGGACTTTACAGTTTGCATGAAACGTAACATGTCATTCATACACATTAAAAACACAGAAAATAGTATTTCCTTTCATAAAGCAATAGTCTCTGATGATTATACTCCAAATGTAAGTGAGAAATAATATCTAAACACAGCCACCTCGATTAATAAGCAGTAACACAACCATCTGAATACTTAACATAAATGTATAATTACTCTTGATCTTAAAATCTTTTATATGAGATGTGGTAACATGAAATTGTATACTTGGAAACTGGTCATGTATAACAAGAATATCAATACATTATATTCATCAAAAACATTTCAACCATAGTAAAACAGCTCATTTGAAAATACAGAATTATTGTTCTATAGCAGTACTCACACATCTACATGAATATACATATACAAAACATTTCAGCCCTTTGAGGTTCCAGCAAGTCTGCCTTGGCCTAAAATAATTTCAATTTTTTTTAAAAAAAAATATGGCAACGTCACTAAATTCCTTAATACTTAAAATACTAAGTGATGACAATTTTTATAGGTGTTGCATAAGGACAATGTTTCATAATTTTCTGATACTTTAAGAAATCAATGATTCATTCATTCATTTATTCAACAAATATTTAAGCAATACCAGCTTTCTTCAAGGCATAAAGATTCTTTTTTTTGTGTGGCCACACCTACAGCATTTGGAATTTCACTGGCCAGGGACGGAATATGTGCCACAGCAGCAACCCAAAGCACTGCAGTGTCAGCACCAGATCCTTAACCTGCTGTGCCACAAGGGAACCCCAAAGATTCTTTAACACATTTGTAGTTATTTCAACTTTGAATTTGAAGTATTTGATACTTATGAATAGAGTCAATATATGCAAAACAAAGTAGTGGCAAAAGGTAATACCACTTTTTTGAATAGATTGCACTTTACGCTACTTGCAATACAATTTCATGTAATTACTATTTCCAAACACAAAAAGCTAATGTATATTGCTTTTCTTTCTTTCTATAGTAATCCATTACACTGCTACCTCAGTGAGAACCCCAGGCTCTCATTCATACTCCTTTTGGAGCTGTAGAGGTTCATCAAATGCTTGTTAAAGCTACTTACAGTTTTGCAGAACCTAAGGACTAAAGAAGTAGAACTCTGGACCCACTTTCCTGCCTTCATGACCAGTTAGAACCATCTGGATGTTTTCAAAGCAAAAGTACCTGAAATGGCTGAGGCTCAAGTAGTAGCCATGTCCTAGGGCAGACTCTCAGGCAAGACATGTTGTCTTCCAGGAATAAAGCTTTGTTTGTAAGGTGCTTAAGCCCTTCCTTACTACTTACATACAAATTTCATACAGCAATATATGTTCCATAAATGATATAGATCCAACTGGAGTTCCAAGAATTAGATTTCAACAAATATTTACTATAATGGTAGACAAAAATACTTTCATTTGCACATATTATGAAGAAGTGTTTCTCAGCTGACGGAGGTTATTACAGACTTACCTGAATCTGTAGCTGTGATTGACAAGACAAAATGCTCCTTGGTTTCACGATCCAAACTCTGTGTTACTCGAAGTTCCCCACTAGCTGAGAGAGTAAACGCACTGTCTTCATTAGCACCAGATAGCACATATGAGAGTTTGCTGTTAGAACCTTGATCATCATCTCTTGCCACCACCTATAGGAGAGAATAATGCATGCCACAGATGTGAATAAAACTAATAAAACGTACACCATGAGATAAAATGTATCATTAAAAATAATGAGGTGCCAATATTAGAAGGTTTCAAAGACATGTTTGTAAGTTTCAAGCGGAAAATCAAAATGATACAGAGTACTATGTAAAACTAGGCATAAAATCAATACATTGTGTTTTTGGAAGGCTTGACAGAAATTGTAAGAGCAGTTTCATCCAAGTAGTTTGATTTGTAAAGAGGGAAGGGAGAACAGTTTTGAAATTTTTACATCATTTTATTTTCTTACTATTTGCAGATATTACTAATATAGTGAAAGAAAATTCAAAAATACACAAATACATCAATGCATTCATCATGAGTAAACATAAAAGAATGTAACTGAAATGCAATATTTAATCTACAAGGAAATCAATAGCTCTCTAGGTGTAATTTTCATAAACCTGTCCTTTTCAAGATCTGCTATATCTGCAAGTAAACATTTATTGATGAGAATGAGGAAGAGGGTAGGGGAAGCACAAATATTATAATTAAATTAGAGGTCCCATAATGAACACAGTATTTGTTTTATTTAAATATACTGACCTGAAGAATTGTTCTGGGTAGTGTCCCTAAATTTTCAGGGACATGTACGGAGTATGGAGATAGCTCAAATATGGGAACAAAATCATTAATGTCTAGTAGAACAATGCTGACCGTGGAGGTATCAGTCCTGGGGGTGCTGCCCCGATCTGTTGCCTGAACAGTTAGAAGGTAAGTAGGGGTCTTCTCTCTGTCCAAACGCTTAGCCACTGTGATGGTACCTGTGACAGAGTCAATCCGAAATTCCTGATTGGCATTGCCATCAACAATGCCATAGCGAACCTGTCCATTTGTACCTTCATCTCCATCTGCTGCGGATACTTGTACTATATCTGTTCCAGTAAGTGTGTTTTCATTAATCTCCACTTTATACACGGCCTGTGCAAAAACAGGGTTGTTATCATTGATGTCAAGTACCATAACTATAACCTCTGTGGATGAAGAGAGAGATGGTTGACCTTTGTCTGTAGCCACCACTGTTAGAGTATAATTAGAAACCTCTTCTCTGTCCAGTTCTCCAGTGAGTCTCACTTCCCCATCAATGGTCCCAATACTGAATTTGTTTCCTGAAGGGTTCAGTAGAGTGTACTCAATATAGCTGTTTGGGCCGCTGTCTGGGTCGGTTGCTTGTGCTTTGAAAACAATGGTATCAATAGGTGTGTTTTCTGGAATGTATGTCAATTTAGGGGAAAGGAATGTTGGTGGGTTATCATTCACATCCAACAAAATAATGGAGACTTGAGCCGTGCTGGTGAATCTGGAGGCTGGAAGCTGTGGCAGGTCATGCACCTGAACAACCAGATTGTAGAAGGACTGACTTTCCCGGTCCAAAGCTTTTAGGACTTTCAGCACACCCTTCTTGTCCACAGTAAACTGCCCAAGGCTGTCACCAGAAGCGATGCTATAAGCCAGTTGGGAGTTGATGCCTGAAATGGAAGGGAAGACATTAAATGTTCTTAAATATGTGCTGACTGCAAAATAAACTGCACCAAAAATTTAATGATATGAAAGTGCATATCTGATATACAATGCCTCCAAACACACCTTATGGGTGACTTAGCCACAGTTAATCTTCTTTGTAAGTAATGTATAACCCATAATTCTTTTCTTGTTAACTTTTGACCTGAAAAGATGTTTACAATCTGGTGAACAAATGATCTATATACTGCTTGCTATTTACTAGGGTGTTGAAATGCTAAATTACCAAAGTAAAGAGGAAAAAAATATTCCTGAGAGCGGATATTTTTCTATACATTCCCTTATTTCTGTCACATAATTCCTGAGAGTTCAGCATTAACAGTGCCACACTCTATACTACTAGCCAAACAGTTATAACTTTCGTAATTTATTGAGGCCGACACCAATTTTCGGAGAAGGGTAATAAAATTTTCTGATGGATGGCATTAGTCATGGATGCTTTAGGTCTACTTTTACATTTCTTGTCAGAACCAATAAATACTTTTTAATTCTTATTAAGCATCTGGCTAATGGCCTTTGAGAAAATAATTCTCTTTCAAATTTTATTATGTATATTTACTGTGTTTTAAAAGTATTTTTTGAAGGAAATGTTGGTAGTAAAAGTATATGTAAAAGGCTGCAAGGATAAAGGTTCACATTGTTATTGGGCTTTTTTTTAGATACAATTATTTTCTATTTTCCCCAGGATCATGTGTCATATTTTGATTTTTAAAAATCATATGTAAATCCTCATTTCAGAAAATAATCACAGTTTCTTCTAACAGAGATGATGTAAAGAATGGATCAGCCTATTATTTTAGTAAATGATTTAAAGGTAAATAATAGAAAAGAATGCAAACAGAGGGAAAAATCATATTTCCTGCCCCAGAATAGCCTTTTCTTTACTGGTCCATGATGTCCTATGTACTTTTATATTATATCGTAAAGATGTTGGGCAATCTAGGATATGATAAGATTTTCTAGGAAACATATTATGTATCTAGATAATCCATCTTTAGTAAAGATGTTATACTCTGAGATTTCATGCTAGGGAGATCTATTGAGTTATAAAGGCTACTTGCAAACAGCTCCCATATTTCTGAAGTTAATTTTAACTATTCTGATGTCAGAAATATTGTCCACTCTTTGTCAAAAGTCTTCCCTAACAATTTGGTCATGCTTTTCCTCTTTTTTTTTTTTTTGGAAAAAAACTTGGAAAACTACTTTCTCAGAATTCTGTGAATACCTAAGTTAGCTTTTGTCTTTTTTGAACTCACTAAGTTCCTTATAAAGGCAAGTTTTAACTGAGTAATAAGATTTTCTTTTCTACCAGGTCGAAACTGCTTTTTCTTCTTTTTTTAATGCTAAAATTGTTATATTCCTGTGATTTGATAGTCTCTTATCTAATGTCCTTTGTCTATATGTTGACACAGAGAAAAATATTTATGAAGATAACTTTCAGACACTGGCTTATACATAAACATGTCTAGAATAAACAAGGATTGAGCAGATCTTTGAAAAGGTAGGGTTTTCTCCTCATTAAGAGTTGTGGCTTTTAATCTCTGTAGTTTATATAAGATTGTCCATAAGAGAACAAAGCAGAGGTTATAAAGTTCAAAATACTTAGGACTCAGAGGATCAGGGAAAATATGAATAAATAAAGCTAATGGAGGCCACAAGTCAATTCACCAGCAAGAGATAAAGAGAATTTTAAGATCTAGATAGAACATGGTCAACACCCTACTTTAACTCTTTGACTTAAAATTCCACAGGCTTGGGGGAAGAAGAATTCCATCAACTGATTCCAAAAAAAAAAAAAAAAAAAGTTCCATCAACTGCAGTATATGTATATATTATTAGAAAGCAATTTTATTTTAAAGAAATATATATTTGGCTGTGCCCATGGCACTTGGAAGTTCCAATGGCAACACTGGATCCTTAACCTGCTGTGTCCCAAGAGAACACCTAATGTATTTTTAAATGGAATTACTCTCTAAGGAAATTTTTTGCAATTTCCTATGGGCTAACTCCATCAGTAAATATTTAATTCCTACTCTTTGGAGCCACAAATTTAGACACAGCTATTGTTAAGAAAATGTTATGAAGATATCTGGATGAAAATAACACCAACAAGCAAAGACATAAAATTTAGTTCTTTGTAAGTATATAAAATCTTTCATGGCCAAGATCAAAAGAAATAAGAAATACTGACAAAATTTTACATGGCTACAAAGTTATGGCCTAGCATATCCACATAAATCAACTGGAATGCAGGCAATTAAATCAAGGCTCTGAACACCCTTGGTCCACTGTATATGCTACTTCCTAGAGTAAGTGATGAACTTGCAGAGGCAAAAGGAGAACATGATACCGAAATTTTGTAGCCCTGTTGTAAACAGCAGAATAGCCTCTTTTTAAGGGATAAAGTTTGGTGGGGTAGGTAGGTAAAAGAAATAATAAATATTAACTTTAACTAGAATTATGAAGAAAGTTTTGATTTTATATTCTAAATCATGACAAATATAAAATATTAAGTAGTATCCTTAAAATTGAACTGTTGAGAACAATCATTATCTTTGAGAAAATAAACACAGAAATATAACTGCGTTTGCACAAATATTGCCACACCATCTAAGAAACAGCTCTTATCTCAGGAAATGAAACCTTACTGCTGCAATTACAGGCCTTGAAAGCCATCTATACTGACTTTACAGTAAAGAAAAGGACTTTTCATTCTTGTCAAGTATAAGTGATTTGGAGCATGTGCTCTACATATGGAAAATACATGTAGACACATTGAAACTCAAAATTCTCCCAGAACCTTTGTACTATCCTGAAAAATAGAGAACTCAGGCTATTTTTTCTCTCTTATTAGCTCCCAATATCCCAATCATGATTCAGTAAATATATTAACATTCTATAATTTATTCATAACTATAGGGACTTGAATTTAATGGGCTTTTGGGGCCCACCAGATCTTTAAACTTAAAGCGGTCCAAATTTCTAACCATTTGTGTTCAATGTTCTGAAAGTGGTTTAGTTACAGAATTCTTTCTGGCAGTGTGTGTGTAGTTGTGTTGGACTTTTTGGGTTTTTTTGTGTGGTTTTTTTTAGTTGTTTTTTATTTCAATCTTGAGAATAATTTAGTTCCAAGAAATATAGCACATAACCATAGGTATGTAGCTCTATTACAAAATGTATACATTTATTCATAATCAATAAATGTTGTCTAATTATTTCTATGATGAACTAGTTAGTATTTGTCAACTTATCACACAGCTGGAACTCTTTCAAGTATCATTCATTTTTATGAAGCAGTTCCAACAAACTCATTAGGTAACTGGAACATGAAACCCATTCACAGGTCAAGTGATCTGCATTGTGTACCAAGCATATATCAATAAATTTATTCAGCAATAATTACAATTAATTTATTCTCAAAGAACTCTACAACTTCCCAATATTTTAAGACTATACAAATTTATTTCTAGAATATAATAACAAAATAATTATCAGGGCTGGAATATTTCCATGCAACTTCAATTTATAACTGTTTGCCTCAAATGTAATACTTTCCTAACTGCATACATGAAAGCCTTGAGATCTATACATATGCTACTTATTTTCTTAATGCAGCAAAATATTTGCTTTATTCTTATTAAATGATTTTGTAATCTATAATTTTAGGTTAAACCTAGAGAATCTTAATATAACTAGCAGAAAATGTTAACTTTATTTTCATATAAAATGCCGTCATTTAAGATGACAATGTTATCTTATCTGAAAACTCTTTATCAGAGATTGAAATGAATTTGTTAATTTAAAAAATGTCTAGAGAATTGCTGTTGTGGCTCAGTGGGCTATGAATGCAACTAGAATGCGAGTTTGATCCTTGGTCTCGCTCAGTAGGTTAAGGATTTGTCATTGCTGTGAGCTGTGGGGTAGGTTGCTTGGATCTGGCATAGGCTAGTAGCTAGCTGTAGCTCCAGTTAGACCCCTCGCCTGGGAACTTTTATATGCCACGAGTGTGGCCCTAAAAAGCAAAAAAAAAAAGTCTAAATAAGAGTTCCCACTGTGGTACAGCAGGTTAAGGATACGGTGTTGTCTCTGTAGATGCGCTGCTTGCTGCTGAGGCATAGGTTCGGCCCAGTGCAGTGGGCTAAGGATCCTGCATTGCCCCAGCTATGACATAGGTCAGAGCTACAGGTTGGATTTGATGCTTGGCTTTGGATTTTCCATATGCTGTGGGTGCAGCAAAAAAAAAAAAGTTCTAAATAATAACTTTATGAAATACATTGAGAACTATTTCATGCAACTGAATTGGCAATTTTAAACAAAGAAGGTTACTCTTGTACAGTCTTATCATTATCCTTGAAGTTTAGAGAGAATGGAAACTATGTCCTATATTTTAGGTCAAGGTACAGGAAATTACACTGATAAAAGTATTCAAAACTAAAACAATGGAAAAATGTAGCTTGAATTTTTTACCCAACACAATTAAAGGAAAAAAAATCCATAAAAACTAACAAAGTCAATGGTTAATACATTTCTGTGCTTATGTGTTTATAGAATATTCTGGCGTGTTTCACAAAGAAAGGTTCTTATTTGTTATTTTCCCAGTTCCCTACCTTTTAAGGTGTGAGAATACGTGAAATTTATTCTAGAGCTTCATGCAATCCTATGCTACAATGGGCTCTCTAATGCTTAATAAGTAAGTCACAAAGAAACCTGGCAGTCAATTCTTCACTTCTTCACTTCAACTTCAGACAAGTTGGGGCTGGACAAACTAAAAAATATTCGTTTCTAAGGATCAAGTAAATTAAGTTTATAATAAGAGAGAAATCAACATCCAAAATAAAGATTAACCTCAAGTTTGTATAGATGTCTAACTGGAGCCAATCACAGAGCTGGGCTGATGTACATGAAATAGACGATACAATGTTCTTAGGCCAGGATTGGGTACACACAAGGTACAGGTGGCCCATCATATTTGCTGGTTCCATATCCATGGATTTAATCAACCAATATGGATCAAAAATATTTGGGAAAAAGATTCCAGAAAGTTCCAAAGGCAAAACTTGAATTTTCTGTGCACTAGCAACTAATTACATAGCATTTTTATTTTGTTAGGTATTACAAGTAATCTAGAGATTATTTAAAGGACATGGGAATATTTGTGTGAGTTATCTATAAATAATACATCATTTTATATAAGGAGCTTGAGCATTTTGGATATTGGTATCAATACGTGTCCTGGAATCAATCCCCTGCAGATGGTGAGGAACGACTATACTTAATTATTGTTCTTAATATGATTAACAATTTGTAGTACTAGTATTACAAGCACTTCTATTTTAGGTATATTTATGTTTGTGATATTAACTGTGCTTAAATAAAAGGGGAAATACTTCAAAATGCACTTAATGAATTCGAAAGGAAACATTTCCAACTTTGTGAACTGAAAGGTATATAAAACACTGTGCTTTTTGCCTCTGTCTTTCTAAGTGGCAATTATAGATACTCCTGAAAGGAAACTAAGTATAGAGAAGAATGTTGAGATATAATGGTATTCTGAGATTACATAAATCATTTAAGTCAGCAAGAACCAGGAAATTCTAAATTAAGGTTGATGTGTCCATGTCACAAGGCATATCCTTGAGCTAGAGACCTATTTCCTCCTCAAATACTGCCCCTTGTTTTCTCAACTGAATGAATGTTTAGCTCCATCCAATGGAAGGGAAAACAAAGTATTAACTTTCCAAACAGTTTAAAGACTCTGTACTGCTAATATAGCCTTATCTATAAGGCTATATTATTCGATACGTGTATTTACAAAATAGATCTTAGAAGAACGACTAAGAGAGTCATATTTAAAAATAAAGCTTGTCAAGTGCATTTGCAATAAATAAAAGTCGAACACTGTAAAGTCTAGATTTAATGTAGAATCTCAACTGGAATATACAGCAGATTATATAGCAATAAATTAAAGAGATCTGAGACTGTCTTTTGAGTCAAAGACTGAAAGCTTGCTAAAATAATAGGAGACGTTTTTCATCAGAAATGTAGAACTCTTCATGCATTCTTAAGTATTTTTTGAGACTGGTTTTCTTTTTGCATTCAAATTTTATCCTTTTTATGTCAAGAGAGTATATGTAAGCAAATATTTTATTTATCTGACAAAAACCTTCCAAAAAGCTGTTTTATGATTTTTGCATTACTAAACTGCCATACTGTTACACATTTAGTGAGAAAAAAGAAAGATCAAGTTTATAAGATGATAACAATGCATTCAGTATAACTGATATAAATAAGAGCTTAGCTAATAAAGTGCTTAAATTTTAAATCCTCTATAATTAAATTATAAATCTATTCCTCAACTTTGGGCCTATATAACAATGAAATTTTGTGACAGCTGCACACAGTAAATAAGTATGATATAAATCTGATGACATTTTTAATAAGGTTTAAGTATATAAAATGAAGTACATACCATCATCTGCATCTGTAACATTAAACACAAGAACAGTAGATCCTAGAGGTAGATTCTCCATTAAAGATGTGCTATATGAATTCAAGCTGAAAATAGGAGGGTTATCATTTACATCTAGTATATTGAAATAAACCCTGACAGTAGTAAATTGTCCCCCACCATCTTCGGCTCGAACAGTGAGGATATAATATTGCTGTGCTTCATAATCTAGTATTCGAGTCAAATTAAAGACCCCAGTAACTGGATTCAGGAAAAATATGCCATCTTCATCATCTTCATTCACAATATATGTAATTTCTCCATTCACACCGGAGTCATCATCTGTAGCTAAAATAGCTGCCACCAAAGAACCTATTAAAAAGAATAAATTAATAGTCCAAAATTAATGGCACAGGGTATTGCTGAGAGAATATATATGACACAAATAATTTACTTGTACAGCAAAATATTTTGACTAGAGAATCACTATGAAAATATAAGACAATTTTCTATAGATTTATTTTTTATGTATTATAAAGGTTTTTGAAACATTTTTATTGGAGTAGAGTTGATTTACAGTGTTGTGTTAGTTTCAGGTGTGTAGAAAAGTGATTTAGTTATACCTATATGTGTATCCATTCTTTTTCAGACTCTTTTCCCCTATAGGTTATAATAGAATACTGAGTAGATTTCCCTGTGCTATAAGTAGGTCCTTGTTGGTTATCTATTTTATATATAGTAGTATGTATATGTTAATCTTATACAGATTTTTAACCCCCACCACGTTTCCCCTTTGGTAAACATAAGTTTGTTTTTGAATTCTAAGTCTATTTCTATTTTTTGTACGTAAGTTCATTTGTATCATTGTTTATTAGATCCCACATGTAAGTGATATCATATATTTGACTTTCTCTAGATTTCTACATTAATACTGATGCCAACATTCCCAAATAGTAACAATATGTGGAGTGTATTTGATATATAGTAGATCTTATGTTTCAATGTAAATGTTCTCGGGAATGAATATTACTTCTGACATTATTTTTCTACCCATTCATAAACATACTGATGAATTCAGTGAACATATATTGGGGCCCATCACAAATGTCAGGAACTGGGGATTCCAAGCAAAAATACAGACTCATGCTGAGGGGATACCACTTGACAGCTCACATGACCATTGCTGGAATTAAGGTGAGAAATAAATGTGATGGGAATTTCATGAAAGATATGCACAACTCATCTTGCCGAACAGGCTGCACAGAGAAGTAGGCGTCTATAAATGGTTTATTCCTTTGTCAAGTGAGTTTCTAAAACACATATCTTATTATAAAAACTCATTCCAAATTGTAATTCAGAATAAAATTTCGGTTTTAGGTAATAATTTCCAATAGTGCATGTGAAACACACCCACGCCAGAAACATGGATATTGAGTACTTCAACTCAAAAGACACAATAATATATTCAAGGAATCAAGGTAATAATTCAGGATTCCTATTCTATCAAAATTTATTGAGCACCTGATAATCCTCAAGCCCCATGTTAGCAAATTGATATATGCTTTCTAAATTAACTTTTACCCTAATTCTAACAAGAACTATTGTTTGCATATACAGAAGAGGAACTAAAGCTAAGAGAAATGAATTCATTGCCCTGATTCACACAGCTAGTAAGTGTTAGAACCAGTATTCACAGGTTTTCATGTGTTTTTCTTCACTTTTTCTATATACAGCAGACATTAGACATTTTTTAAGTGGAAAACAGTATCAAAACTGTGGTTACCAGAAAAATTAACAATGCAGGTCACAAATACTTTCAAAAAAAGAAATACCCATAATTAGTAATTAGATGAATAGGCAACCCCATTTACTCTCGAAAGTCTAGAAATGTGCTTGGGAATTGCAGCAAAGATGGTTAATTAAAATATATTTAACAATCCAGTAATTATACCTAGTAGCATATGGTAAAAACCAGTCACTATTTAAGAGCAGCCAAAACATAGTCTGTAATTATAGTCAAGGTTAACCCTTGCAAAATATACTTAAGGGCATGCCACCTACCTGGAGTGGTGTCTTCTGGGATGTCAAAGGAATACACAGGCCTGGAGAACTTGGGCATGTGGTCATTCACATCACTGACAGTGATATTTATTCTCATATCTGAGGACTGAAGACCATCATCTGCACGAACCAGCAAGGAATATTTGGAACGGCGTTCTCTATCCAACCTCTTGGTAGCTATCAGATCTCCAGATTCAGGGTCAATGCGAAAACTGTCATCAGCTCCACTAATGATCGTGTATGTGACAAGAGCATTCACACCCTAGGAAAAAAGATCAGCATGTGAACTGCTAGAGGTAGAACAGTGAGAATACCACTCCTTTTGCGGAATATGTATTTGACAAAGTGAGGCTGGGGCTTAATTTCATGATACTGTGAGGCAAAAGGTCACAGTCCAGTGTAGTATTTTACATAGTCTTTCACCATTGGCTCCATTAAAGAGCACAACACATCTGGACCTTCAGTAATTAACTACACACACACACACACACACACACACACATATGAATTCTTAAAATATACACATGGAAAGGAGTAAAACTCTCACTGTGGAAAATACCCATGATCTGAATACTATTAACCACATAACCAGAGGTTTACTAAAGGCTTGCTCTGTGCCAGGCACAGTGACAGCACTGTTTATGCATTATCTTGCCTCAGTCCACAGCTGTGTGAGATACTCTTTCTCAGATGAAGACACAGGGTTCTGAGATGCCAGTTAACATATGCAGAGTCACACCATAAGTGTGAGTATGGATTTCAAACCCCAGTCTGCCAGACTCTGAGCTCATGTTCCTTCTGATTCAGCATGAAAAGGTAATTAAATGATGCAAGTAGGGGTTTGCAATAAGCATTGCAAGAACCAAGAAGAGAGAGGGGTTACTTTGAACAATTTGGTTGTGTGGGGAGTTTTAATGTAGAACAAAGAAGAAAATCAAGCTATAAAATATCAGGTTATAGGTATACACGTTGGGGAATCTCCATTGTAACACACATTGAAGTCCATGCCCAAGAAACCACTGATCTTGTTTTAATTGAAAACAATCTTTTAAGGCTCTTGATTGAGTAGAATGAGCTAGAGGAAAGGCTAAAGAAGGGAGAGAGTAAGTAGAGTTTGGCCCCAAGAAACTGGGCCTTCATTTCCTCAAGGTGAAACTCTACACTGTCACTATTATTTGCTGGTTTCAAGTCCCCACTCTGTGAAATGAAATCAGGGGTGCATTCTTGTGTTCTCTCAGATCTCTGAGCTGAAGCACTCAAAATGTGAGCTATGAATGAGGAATTTGGCAGAAGGAATGGAAAGGTTGAGAAAAATAGAACATTAACTAAGTGTTTATTAAGTGCTAAGCACTGTTCTGAGCACATCACTCCATGGGCACTAATTGATTTAATACTTCAAGGCAATCCAGTTGAGTAAGTACTATTATTATCCACATTTTGAAGATAAAGAAACTGAGACAAAGAAATCTGAACCCTAGCTAGCTTGCTTGAGAAGTGAGACTCTCAATAATTCTGTACCCAACAAAATACATAGGATGGAGGAGTAATCTGATAGGCTATTGGGTACAGAAATAACAGTAACAATACCTCTCATTTGTTCAGCTTGCACTCTCAGTTCTTTCTCTTAACAACTCTAAGTGATGGGCATAAAAGTGAAAGAGAAGGAAGAAATTTTAATTTCAAATTATTTGGGCTGGGAATTAAAATACTCTTGTGAAGACATCTTAGAATAGACTCTGCTTCGATGCAGGAGAAATTATGCAGTGACATTTTACAATTTTATGTACGGTACATTAAGAGAGTGAATGATAGCTTCATAGAAATGGTTATGTGGCAACGGTTATAACCATAGAAATGGTTGCGTGGTCAGAGATTTGAGAAGGGGTTTGATCTGAAGGTCATGGTTGAAGTCCTGAGATTTGTTAAGGATTTTATTAGAAAAGATAGAGAAAGGAAATGTTGTATAAAGACTGAATGTGGACATTTAGATGGTGGGAAGAAGGGGTGGGTGCAGGGGCAAGGACCAAGGGTAAAAGAGGAGGAGAGATCTAGGAGACCCAGTGGAGAGCCTGCCACAGAAGTTAAAGGGAAGGTTTCAAGAAAGAGTAGATTTTAACAGCATGAAAAATAAAGAAATCAAGGAGAATTAAAATTAAAGCATGATAAGATATGCCAATTTTGCAGTATTTTAAAATCTGTTATAGACATCTGTATATTGTTGAAATTATAAACTGTTTGATTTATATAAGTGAAATATTGAGCTAAATATTATACACCATACTGGTTGAGATCTGATGCTCTGGGGCCATATTTTGGGGCTTGAATCTCTGCTCCCCTAATTACTAATTGTGTTTCCTTGGGCCTCTTACCTAACCTCTGTGAGCCATGTTTTCTCATCTGGGCAATCCGGTTGATACTACCTGCCACATATGGCTATTCTGAGGATCGAAGGAGTTAATACATGTAAAGAACCTAGATCAAGCCTTGATAAGCTGTAAGTTTATGACAGTGCTGGTTGTTATTTTTATTCTTATTTTATTATTTTCTTATAAAAGAAATATAATGAGTAAAGTGTATTTGATGACTAAGACGTTTGCAAATAAATAATTTAAATCAAAACATGATTAGAGTTACTATACATCCCAGGGAAAATATTTTCTGACTTCCTATTATACGTAATTATTAAGTCTTGACATTGAGGTATAAGTAGTGTTGGAATTGTTGACTTCAAAAATTGCTTTTTCATTTAAACATACATAAAACAAATATACTTTTTACCTTATTAAACTCTAGAAAAGTATTTATTAAAATATCCAGGCTAAGAATCCTTTGCAAGAAAGGTATTAGGAAAAATATAAATTTAGGATGTTTAGGACTATAAAGTTGGACATGCTGGGAAATTATAACATCCGAAGTTTCCATACATCTTTTTCATCATGGATTAAACATGTTTTATCTTAATGATCCAACACATAAGGGGATGATTTCTAACAGTCAAAGGCAAAAATACTCTTTCAAAATTTATGTTTAATGGTATTTGCTATATTTTTGTACTGCATTCCTTAAGCCAATATTAAAACTTAGTAACATGAATGCCTTAAAGCACATTTTAACTTAATAATGGAACAGCTGGGTTTAACAAACTATGCACATTTATCTGTATATTCAGGTGTACATGGAGAACCTAATGTATTTATTGAAATTGTATGGTTTAACAAAAACATTCAGTAAGAATATTAGACTTCTAATCTGACCACATTCTCTACTATTTGCTCTATTTCACAAGGAATTCCATTATTCTGGCAAAGTAGTCTAGGGAAAAACAGCTACATTCAATTCTGACCTATTAAAATGGTATTTGGAAATTAGAAGAAAGCCAATAAACAAAAACATATTTCAAGCTCTTACACAAATGGTTCCAAATTTAGAAATGTCCTACCAAATGACTATAATAATTAATACTTCTAAACTTAAGGATAATTCTTCTGAACAAAAGCAAAGGCATAACACTATGTTGATAAAACAGTCTTTTTCACTTTCAAAATCAGCTGATGTGGTACATTAGTAGTTCTATTGAATGTCTGAAACTTGTGGACAAGAGTAATGATTTAATTAGGTCTTCTGAAAAGTCTGTTTATTTAATATCCAAAATATGCAGTATCAGCAATGCTACAAGAAACAAAGATCATATTTCAACTGCAGCACAGTGGAAATAATACTATTTAAAAATATTCTACTCTCCTGAGGAACCACAGACAAAAGCACGTGGAAAGAATTCCCTAAGTAAATAGCTATAAATTGGAAATGCATTTTACAACCTTAAGTAATATTTTCAAAAGTAAGTATGGTACCATGGAACAAAGCTTGAGTATTCTGGCCCATTACAAGCATAATAATTCTGTTTATCAAAGGAAATAAGAGACTAACAAAGTCACATGCTTCTGAGAGATGTGTATCTTGATCCAACACATGTTTCAAATGATATTTAAATTACCCTCAACATGTACGTGCTGCTTTCTAAAACTGATCCCTTTACCCAGGCATTATTCTCCAATGCCCTACCAGAATTTTTCTAATATACTAATACTTTTATGTTCAATTTAGTAATTAAGGAACAGTATATAAAGAATACATGGACGTAATTTGTCAATGACCTACATAATCTTAGTGTTTTATAGAACTCTATTAATCTTGCAAAATCAATCCACTGGGTAGTTGTGTGACAAATTGATATTGGCCACAAAGTAAAAGAAATCCCTTGCATTTCATTTCGGTATTGATTCTTACTCAAAACTAGATGAAGAAAGAAAGAGCCATGAGTTGGTAAAAGTGAAAACATGTCAAACATGTATACAGATTTTCTAATTTAACAAAGAGGTGAGGAGCTAAGAACAGTGTAGAAAGCAAAGTCTATCTAAAAGCATTAATATTCATTTATTGTAAGTGACTCAAAAAAGGAAACAGCCAATAATTAGGAATGCCATAGGAAGTCTAGGTATCCATTCTGTTTGGCATACAGCCAAAGAAATGTTGGTTCCTCATGTCAGGGGTTCAAACAGTCTGTAGTCATTAAAATACTCCTCAAGTATTTAAGAGAATACATATTCAAGAAAAAAAACAACCTCATGAGCTTAATCTTTAAAAATAATAGTCCAAAAGCAGTTTTACAGAAAGGCCCTTCTTTCCTTGCAAGTCATTGAACTACTTCCTCCATTCCATCTTCTACAGCCTTTTCTCCTTCCACCTCCATTTTCCCCACCCCCACAAACAGGTACTGTTGCAAAAAACCCCACGGGTGATTTTTATACCTTTAGGCAAAGTCACGCTCTGCACAAACTCTCAACATCCCTGCCTCCCCTTGAATTGTGAGCAACCCTCCTTCCTTTCCGCTAATCTGTTCCTGCTTTACCGCTTTACCCATTTCTGCCCCTTTAACTCTTCACCCTCTCTCACTTCAAATGCACTTCTAGGTGATGAGTCCTAGATATCATCACCTTAAATCCAGTACTTTTTAAAAAAAACACTAGAATGTCTAAATGATAACACCAGCATGGTTGCTTACTTTTTTAAAACTTAACAAAATGAAGCTCAATATAAATAAAACAAAGTACACTAAAACTGTGTTAATGTAAATACCTAGAGGTAAGGATGTCTCCAGCCTTCTTTAAATCTCATCATAAATATAAACACCTTAAAAGATGGACTTAAAGACAATGCAAGTGTGTGCGGGCACACACACACACACACACACACACACAGAAAGATAAGTCAAATAGAACAAGAAATAAATATGTGGGCAGCAATGCATTTGTATTAACCCTATTTTACATATGAAAAAATCGGAAGGAAAATAAATTTATAACAGTATTACATAATCGTATTAAAAGGGTTGAAAGTTGGCGTCTCTTTTAAATAATCAGTTCTTAAGAGAGTAGTGTATTCTATTACATTATATATATAATAATTAACATAAATATTGCTTCATGCTGTGAATAAATCACTTGAAATAAATGAAGTTTATTTGTTATGTTCCTACAGAAAGTATAGCTAACAAAACAGTTACTACAATTATAAAGACTTGATGATAGCATTTGCATGGGCTTATAGCAATTAGATGAGCTTCTTTTTTTTTCTATTTTGCTAAATAAAAGAGAATGAAATTTTATGAATTGAACACATTATCAATGATAAGCTATAAGAAAATGTAATGCTTACTAAATTAGAGCTGGTGATATTTCATATCTATCAATAATAATATAAATATTCTGGAAACAACTCTTTTGATGTTAGCTGGTGTTGGGAAGAAACTTCTCTATATAAGATTGAGTGGAAGGTACTAAATTTAAAACACCAAATCTTTTTCAACAGAAAAATACAGGGAGTTCCTGCTATGGTGCTGCAGTGGGTTAAGAATCTGAATGTATTGGCTCAGGTCACTGCAGAGATGTGGGTTTGATCCCTGGCCCCGAGCCTGGCTCAGTGGGTTAAAGGATCTAGCATTGCTGTAGCTGCAGTGTAGGTCACAGCTGTGGCTCAGATTCAGTCCCTGGCCTGGGACCTTCCATATGCCATGGGTTCAGCCATAAAAAAGAAAAAAGGAAATTACAGTTTTCTAAATGTCTATGTTTTATTCTGTTTCCTTTTCCTTAGTTAGATTTTTGGCAAAATTTATAAATGACTAAGTCATTACATTTCTGTATTGGCTATTAAAATCAGTCTATTATTTAATTATTTACCATTTTAAAGTTAAAAAATTGGCCAAAAACCAAGCTTCCAGATACTTTTCAAGTTTGAAGGTAAGGAAATTATCTGATCTGTTTTAGGTTTAGCTTAAAGGGAAAGAGGATATTAGTATATGGGAATTTTATTCCTCTTTTCAAAATACCAGAATATTAATTAAACACTTTACCTAGCAAAAAGGACACATGATGCTATTTTTTTTCCATAGGAAAAATGTAAATTACAAATTATATAAGCTGCCATGCCATTTGGAGCATGATGATTGCATTAGCTAAGCTTAAAATATAAATATGGAAAATAGAAATCTAAATTGTGCCTCCCAATTTCACATTTACCACTAGGAGAGAAATTTCTGTTAATTAATGGAATTGAAAAATCATTAGCTTCCTTGAATAATTTCCTTAAAAATGCACAAGGTTATTACTGAATTATGTATTTATATACTTGCATATATGTATGTATATGTACAAATTAAATAAAAAGTTGTAAGATAGTCTTAAATTTTTTAAATATTGAAATAATTTGCTTTTTTCAATTACAAATAAAACAAAAATAAATTATTAATTATATCTGCTTTAAGATCGCAAATGGGAGTGATTCAAGCATTAAAATATAAGATATAGCTGTAGATATTTTTTATCATTTGAGAAATTCATTTGGCTAAGAAATCTAAAATGCAGATGGCAATTAACTGAATTGTGAATTGCTGATCAAAAGAAAATTACCACTGGACAGTCCCTATCTTAGCATTCTTAAATAACATTTCACAATTAATATTCTTTGGAAAAGAACACACAATGCTTAACCTTAGTTATTGGGTAAAAATGTTGCCAACATACAGTAGAAATTTGATAGATCTCTGGAACACTAGGTTACAAAAATTCAGAGCCAGGCTCTGAGCTACCTCATCAGCATCCATGGCCGTCAGCTGCATAATCTTAGAGCCATCACCAATGTTCTCCTCCACTGTAAGATCCAACATGTCCGTTGGGAACACTGGTGGATTGTCATTGATATCCTGAAGTGTTATTTCTACCTACAAGGAGAGAAAGAAACAATGCATGAATGTTGCCTATGGCTGCAAGATACACTTAACTAGTACACCAAGAGGCCCCTCAACTAGGCCTTCCAAAAGAGAAAATACCCCGGAGAAAGCTGTGAAATATTTATGGGAAAACATAACATCCAAATAAAGATCACTTGACTTGTTGATAGGAACTGATTTTAAATGATCTCCTTGGAGTTTAAACTAGAATAGGTGCACAGATCAACTGTCATTTTAATCCCCAGATTTATGCACCAGTGAAGAACTGTCCAGACTTAGGACTGATATCCTACCACATGAAGGGTTGCCCGACACATGTGAGGTGGTACAAAATTTCTTTCTGTAATATTTACATATTAGCAACTAATTTCCAGGGGAAATAAAGTTCACATTTTCCCCTTTAAAGTCAACCCTCAACCCCTCAACCTTTGGGGAAAGAAAACTACACACATCTTCTTTTCTTTCTATTTCCACTCCTATCGACACTTCTTCATGTGACTAAAGCTAAACAACTATTCCTTTCAGATGTGGCATTTATACAGATTGCAAATATTAACTACTTTTTAAAAAGATCATTGTCAGAGTTATTTGTTTGTTTCCCAACCTAAAGAAATTGTTTAGAAAGAACAATTTGTGAAGTTTAAACAATAACTTCAAACCATGTGTTTTCTCTTTCGACCTAGGTGCTAAAAGCCAAATATCTGATAAGAAACGGGGAGACAGCTGCTAATAAAACTGAAAGTTTCCCCAGATGGGTCACAAAATTAAGTCATGGAGAAAAATCTATCCATCCATTTAGCTCAGATATAACTAGGACATTTTTCTCCTAGGATGAAATGTCATCTTTTATAGTTATACCATAAAAACTCCATCACATCCAAAAGTGATGAGGATAAATATTAGGAGAGAGCAAAAGAATTCTGGTTTCTATTTTTTTCTAGGAAGAGGGGAGGGTGGAGTGGGATAGAGGGAGAAGTAGTAAATGGATTGTCATTATTTCTGGCAAAAAAAAAAAAAGTGGGGATATAGGAGAGCTAGACAAATAAACAGATAAGCAATTGATAAAAAACCCAGAAAACAATATACAAAATTAAGTGCTGAATAATTACTATAGTGCCACCATTTAATAGGACAGTTTTAATCATAGCAAATGGCTCAAATTAGTCTAGGGAAATGGTTAAGACAGCCTCAGTGGTTAGAAATCTGCCACTTTTTCAGCTAGCATCATTCTTTACACGACTTCCTTTAGAAATGATCTACAATAGCCACAACTGCAGCCTGTAAGGGAGCATTTTCAACTTCCATGCAAGGTTGAAAGTAGCATGAGTTTTCAAATTAGAAAGATAAGAGTTCAGATTCTGTCTCTGCAACTTATTAACTGGGGAAATTTGAGCACTTAATTTCTCTGAGCCTCGGGCTCCTTATCTTAAAATTGGGATAGTAACATGTATCTTAGGGCATTTTATGAAAACAAAACCTTAATTATGCTGGCAAAATGCTTAGTACAGAGAGAAGGGTTCAGTAAAAGGTAGATGTTGGTTTTCGAGTTGTCAGGACAGAACTAGGTATCACTTGGTGCCAGGAAGAGACTCTTAGAAAAGGGACTCAATAAATCAGAATTCTAGATTATAGACTGTAGATTCAACCAATGCAATTCACTGTTCATCTCTGATACATATTGGCTATGTACTAAACTTTCATGTAAAAAAAGTTTTGAAGTACATATACATAGATATATTTCAAAAGGCTAAACCTGCACATTTAAACATCAGGGATTCTGAAATCTCATCTGATGGTCATCCATGAATATAATCATTAATATTCTTCAGAAATTAATAATTTATCCTCACATTATATATGGGTGAATTTTTATACTCCTTAAAATATAATAGAAAAATTAAGAATAAAAATAACTGATCTGAATACCATACTATTTAATTCTTTTTTAGCTTAATTGAATTTTTTTTAATTTCTAAATTGTCTTTCATTTGTAATTTTATGACTTGGTCTAATTAGAAACCAACATGCCAACATTATATATGCTTGTGTGTGAATGTGTGTGTGTTTGTGTGTAAAGGAGAGAGAGATACTTTGTAAATGTATTTGTGAGAGAATATGCATATATGAGGGTGTGTTTATATAAGTGTATATGAATACATGTGTGTGTGGAAGAGCACTGTGCTGAGGGTAAGGAGAATCCAGATTGGCAACAATTAACATGAAATCAAAGATATAGCAGGACACTGTACCACACATTAGAAACATGTTGGGTATAACAGATTCTTCATTATAGATAATGAGTGCATGAATTGAGCAAGTCTCCTCTGTATTTTAATAGTTATAATTAATATGCCAGACACTATTTTAAGTTATATGTATGGGTACATATATATACATACACATATGAAATCCTCAAAGAGCCCTATGAGGCAAGTACTATAATCTTCCCATTAGAGAAATGAGTTAACCAAGGTACAGAGGTTAAGCAATTACTCAATGCCACAGAGCTAGTAAGTCATTAAGTTTTCTTTACTACTATGCAAACCTCTCTCTCTAAACATACACCTCTCTCTCTGTAGGCGTGTATGTTCAATAAACATAGTGAATCATATTTGAAAAATAGGTCACAGCTATATAAATATATTTTTATAAATGTTCATATTACCCCTGTCTGGAATTTGGATCACTTACATATGAACTAGCTAGTCATATAATCTTGGGTTAGTCTATAAATCTTTCTCTGTCAGAATTTTTAAAAATGAATTAGGTGATCCCTAGATAGAGATCTAGAAGTCTGTGATCACGGATGCTCTATGTGATTATGGCCAACTCCATCATTTCAGGTACAAAAAGGTGTTTCCTTTTTTTATTAGCAAGAATAAATTTAGTTACATATTAATAATTTAAAACTAAACACTCCTGAATATATTGATAGCCACCCAGACACAGATCCAGAACATCTCAACCTTGTATTCTGATATATGCGAAGGTTGCAGTTTTGATTATGGATAACATATGTCATCCATTTAATAAGCCAGGCTATTCTTTTTCCAAAATGAGTCAATAAGTTGAAGCTTTGTATTCCATTTTTGGGGAAAATCTGGATATTTTCTCTGAATTGTCCAGCCTCTCGTCTCCACATCACAATATCTCAAGTATGCCTGAAAGCTTTAGGCATGGCTTCTCTAACTTCTTTCAAAAGCCTGGGGTATGAATTATCTGGGAGAGGAGATTTGAATTTATTTGCACAAGTAGGTATCATCCTTCAGTCCCCTGATTTGGTGTGCCATGTTTCTACCAAGAATTCCAAGACTGGAGACCCCTGTTTGCCTATGAGGTAGCACTGATTCCAAGATTTATTCATTTGACATTTTAGAATCTATCACATAAAAGCTATAGGTTTGTCATCAAAAATACAGAAGAAAATAAGATTGGCCACCATCTCTTGCAGGGAAAAAGTGAAGTTAAATCATGGAATTATGTAAAAATAGAAACAAATTACCTCTGGGAAAACACACTGTTGACATCTCAATTCCAAGAAGTTAGTCTGCCACACCAAGGATAATTCTTAGAACTGCTATACATCTTTCCCTTGGCAGTGAACATCTCTCCTGATGATTCCAGATCCTAACACGTACTTGGCTCACTGTCTGGGATCTGCCACCAACCTAAGAGTCTTATTCCATTTCCACTCCCCATTTGGACTAAGATTTGATATGATTTGTTTTGAAATGTTATCATATAAAACACAAGAATCAAGCATTAAAAGATTAGAGAAGATATCTGGAAATAAGAATTGACATTATAACTTTAAAGACTCCTTTCTTTCCATACACATTAGATAAGTTTAAATAATACAGAAAATAGCTATTAGTTGTTTAAAATTTCTAAGATTTAAAAATTGTCCAAAAATATAAACCTTAAACTAAAAAAAAAAAGTGTGTATGTTGAAAAACACATGTAATTCTTTTAAAAGACATACCAAAAACTACGGCATAGCTAAGCTTTTAATGCAGGTATTGCCCCTTTAGTGTTCTACATTTATCTTTACACTTGTTCAGACCTAAAATAAGCAAAATAATTGCATAACATATTATTTTGACAAAAAAAAATTACATTTTTGAACTCAGAAGTTTCCCTTCACGAGTGGCTGTATTTTAAATGGAAACGAAACAAATAAAAATTGCCAGTAGCTCCATAATTTAAGTCCCTGGGACATTTTCAAGGTATCAATTCTGTAAGTTTGTGAAAACTGACCCTTGAAGATGAAAGAAATGTTACACTATGAAGATAAGGTATTTGCATATTTTATGCCTGCCTATCAAATGTTGACCTTTGTGCTTAGTTATTTGGCCCTTAAGGAATATATGTGGTTTCAACGGCTACAATTACGAGGGCAGTTGGTGGCTTTATTGTTGATTTATTTATACATAAACATCAGCTTCGGCTAATGACTGAGCAACAGGTATTGTCTATGGCCATCACCCCCTTTACCATTTAGGAACCTTCAGAATAATGACTTTCTTGGCTGAGACACCTGATTCCTAGGCAGTGAAACCCTGATAAATCAAATGACAAAAATATGACTGAGAGTAAGGGAGGTAACAATCAACTGACCAAAAAAAATGACCTGCCTTTTGGTAGTCTTGCAAAGGTAAAAGTTAAATTTAAAATATGGCTTTAAATATTGTCACCGAACTTTTTTATGCTGAAGGAATAGAGTCCTTGATATACCACTTGCTCAATAGCCAAATAGATATTTAAAAACCAAAAATCTTACTATGCAAATAGCCACTATGAAATGAATGCATTGCTTTCTTCTTTAAAAAAAATGTTTTTTCTGTAATATACAGTTTTTATTCTGCACTGCATCATGAATGATGTTATTATATCTTGGGGATTTATTCTTAATTCTTTAAGTGAATAACTCAGAATATAGCCACATAATGAACAAGCAATTGCTAATTAGCAATAGCAATTATCAAATCAATACTATTTGCGTAAATATAACTATAAAAATGTTATTTCAGGAGTTCCCGCTGTGGTCAGTGGGTTAAGAATCCAGCATTGTCACTGAGGTGGTGTTGTTTCGATCCCCAGCCCAGTGCAGTGGGTTAAGGATTCAGCATTGCTGTGGTTGTGGCTGAGGTCATAGCTGAAGCTGGGATTTGGTCCCTGGCCTGGGAACTCCCATATGACATGGGTGCAGCCAAAAAAAGGAAAAAACAAAACTAAACTAAAAAAACCATGGTATTTCAATGATTTAAGATGATATTATGAAAGTAATACACTATTGTCAAGACTAAGGAATTGACTAAAATAGCAAGGTCCATTATGAACTCAATCCCCTGTTAATAAACTGATAATTGCATTGAGGTCACTGTCTCAACCACAATTAAAAACATATTCGTAAATTCAAAACCTCTCTGCAAGCTAAATAAAGTGGTTTTTAGTGAATCAGGATGAAAAATGCTCTAAAACATTTTTAATTCAAAATCTTCCTGCATAAAATGTTCTTAGATAAGGATGAAAATCAATCTTTTTTTTTTCCTTTCAAAGAATTTGTAATACAACAAAAGTTTAGCAATCCATTCATTTGCAGTAGAAATATTAAAATTCTTAGAAGGAATCTTAGATATGACCAATCCATCTCCTAATCAAAAGCAAGACAGTGAAATGTCAAGTGATTCATCTATGAAAAACAACTTTCAGCTTCCTAACTGTAGTCCACTGAGTTTTACAGAGACCTTTGGAGAGAACAATGCTGGGTAGCAAGAGACATGATATACCTTAGACACTGCCCCTAGTTTTGCATGAAGACAATAATCTTTCAATGCAAAATACACATGTGATGTGAAGAGAAAATAATTTTTGAAGAAATTAATATTTTATTATATACTCTATAAATACGATTTTATCCACATTCTCGCTCATTTATAAGTTTCTTTGCACTCACATTAAGGGAAAATAATCTGTGAAGTTTTGCCTTATCAATGCCACTGGAAGACTATGAAATTCAGCAGAAAGACTGTGCTTATCTATTGCAAGTAAAGAAATTAGAACCCTCCTGCACTGTTGGTGGGAATGTAAACTGGTACAGCCACTATGGAGAACAGTTTGGAGATACCTTAGAAATCTATACATAGAACTTCCATATGACCCCGCAATCCCACTCTTGGGCATCTATCCGGACAAAACTCTACTTAAAAGAGACACGTGCACCCGCATGTTCATTGCAGCACTATTCACAATAGCCAAGACATGGAAACAATCCAAATGTCCATCGACAGAGGATTGGATTAGGAAGATGTGGTATATATACACAATGGAATACTACTCAGCCATCAAAAAGAATGACATAATGCCATGTGCAGCAACATGGATGGAACTAGAGACTCTCATACTGAGTGAAATGAGCCAGAAAGACAAAGACAAATACCATATGATATCACTTAAAACTGGAATCTAATATCCAGCACAAATGAACATCTCCTCAGAAAAGAAAATCATGGACTTGGAGAATAGACTTGTGGCTGCCTGATGGGAGGGGGAGGGAGTGGGAGGGATCGGGAGCTTGGGCTTATCAGACACAACTTAGAATAGATTTACAAGGAGATCCTGCTGAATAGCATTGAGAACTATGTCTAGATACTCATGTTGCAACAGAACAAAGGGTTGGGGAAAAAATGTAATCGTAATGTATACATGTAAGGATAACCTGACCCCCTTGCTGTACAGTAGGAAAATAAAAAAAAAAAAAAAAAGAAATTACACCTAAATTCTCTGTAGATATCAGTAAAGTTGTCACTTTTAAAATGTCTACAAAGAAGCTATTTCTTTTCCTTAGAAATGCAATAATATTCATTTTCAGGAATGACTAAAGTCTAAATGGTTGGTTGGCTAGACAGAAATTACATTAACAATAAAACAGTGAAAGAAGATGTATCACAGCAAATAATGCTTGATTAGTTGCTGTTTTTAGTGGAAACATAATTATTTACATTATTGTCTATTTATTTTTATGAAACATACTCCAAAATTAAATTTCTCAAGGATTACTATTACCATCTAAATTGTGACAGAGCATTGCACCAAAAAATAATGTTCAGAATTTGTATATATTACCTCCAAAGATATTAGAATAATGCCACCAGATTGTGGGTTAAACATCTTTTAATTAGTAGTTCTGCCAAAAATATTTATTTCAATAGAAGTATTTTTTTTGCTCTGATTTCTTTAATACATTTATATAACACAGAAATGGGTCACTGTGAATCTTAGGTTAAGAAAGATCATTTGTACTGCACAGATTTGTGACTTCTAGAACTTTGAGGAAAAAACTGTTGCTCCTTTTTGCATTCTCACAATTTACCCATCTCTAGCTAACTTTCTCTCTAGAGATATTTCTGTTTTAAAAGCCAACTCCAGTTATTTTTTATATTTTTATTAAGTCACATGTTCAGCAAATTTAATAAATTAGATATGTTACCAGTTGATAAGGAATGTCCTCATCAAAGTTGTCCTATATCACAAGGATATTAAGAACCAATTCAATCCCATTGAGTTCATGCCATCATATACAATTTTTATGATATGAAATCATATTTGATGATAATTCAATAATTTTATACTCTGATGATTTAAAAGAGTTTCAGGAAAAACATCTTATGTATATGTTATTTAGGGAATCTCCCACTTGAGAGATTGGAATAAAAGCTCCTAAGAATGCCCATCACTGCTTCAGATGCAGCTACGTCTGCACGAAACACCAGAAAAGTCATGAATAAACCTGAAAAAAAAAATAACTGAAGTCATTCGAATGTGCAGTAGCCTTAATAGGTCATTATGATATTGTTCCAATAACACTTTGCTAGTTTGTATTGTGTAGGCACTACTGAATTCAGAGAGGAAAAAGTTTAATCTTACACTCAAAGTAATTTTTATTTCATCAGTGTGAAGTAAAATGCTTAAAGCTACCATTTAATTTTTTGTATGGAGGTTCAAGTGAGGCGTTGAAGTTGAAAGTAAATTAATGAAATTGAAATCCACACCAGGATCAGTTCAAGCATCATGCCTGACCTGTCACTTCCTTTGGCCCTGAAAAGGAAAACCCCACCTTTCCTGCCTGAGAGGAGGCTGTGTGTTAAGTATGAGTTTGCCTGAAAGGCTGTGAGAGGCTCTGTGCTGGGGAACAAATGCATCAGGATCAGGGTGGTATGTGCAAAGGAACATTCCACGACTTGACGTTAAACTTAGGGAATCAAGACAAACATTTATTAAACAAAGACGTCAGGATGGAAATATCAAAACCATGGCTCAAGTAAATAATTAAATTTATATTCGGAATGTTTGGGAACAGTGTCTCATTCATGCTCTCTTTTCAAATGAAACCCAAATACTATGTGATTCACTCAATTCAACGGGATTGACACATTTTGCCTGTTTATACTGGCTTCCAAATAACAAAGAAGCTTTACTTCGTAAATTTATGTCAAAGCCTATATGTACAGAGATTACACAGCAGAAGGTCTAATTACATTTCAGTTCAAAGTTTGACATTCTACATTAGTTTTTTGGTAGAAAAACTAACCACATAATTTAATTTGGTAGGGCATACATCTCACCCCCTTTTAAAATTTCAAGTATGAGGTTAAATGCAGTCATTAGGAACAAGAAAATTCAACATCTACTTGTATTATCATTTATGGGTTTAAACTCTAAGTACTTCCATCTCTCAACAACAAAAATAAAGAGCAGTACTGCCATGAAAGGATGGTGCCAGGGTTTGCATATTTCCTTTAATTTTGTTCTTCATTTCTTTCCCTATTTTGGGTGACCACTGGGAATTCTGCTGCCATGAATCTGGGTGAAATGTTTCACTACATCCAGAACACTTCATCATGTTGCAGAGCCAAAATCTATTATGGTTTGCAAGTGACTCATGTTTTAGTTATGAGAGAGCCCTAGCAAAGAACAGTTTATATCTAAAAGTCCTAAATGTCAGGAATGTAATGTTTGGACTGCATAGGTATGCAAGGTCCAGTCGTACTCTGTGAACAATGCTTTGAGGTATTTATTTATTTATGAGGTATAACCAACCTCATTCAAAAGAGTCTGTGGTAGCTGTAATAATAGTGTACTGTCTCATCTTGATAGCATTTCTGAACTTTTGAAACTGAAAGTAAATGACAGAGAGAAGACCTATGATTCCATGCTTTGAAAGACTGGTAGGGGTTAGATGTGAACTATTAGGGAAAATCAATAGAGCCACCACTGCACATATACAGAAACCAGAAGGTCTTGAGAACACAGGTCTGCTACAGGTCCCAGCTCTACTGAAGTTTCATGGATCATCAGAAAGTAAATCTGTGCAGTTAGGTGTAGTTTTTTTTAGAATGACAAGAAAAAAAATGAGAAAAATAAAATCATTGCATTTTGCCAGAAGCTGTGGGCTAAATGTTGTCTTGTATATTCTAACTACTAATTTACTATTTAAAAAAAAAAAAGAAAACACTTTAGTAAAAGAAACATGATATAATGATAATATTTGAGGAAACAACATTTAGTAAAAGAAACATGATATAATGATAATATTTGAGGAAAAATGTGGGAATTAGAAAACTTCTCTTTTTGGAATTTTAGGCCAGCAAATACTTTGTCATTTCAAACTTTATATCTGAAATTTAAATTAAGTTTTTTGTATATGCAGATACCTGTGCACTTATTTCACATGAGTTTGTACATTTTCTATTCCAAGTGTTCTGGAATAAGAGAAGAGAGGGAAGCATATACATTTTAGATTCTTTTTGGCTTAATTTTTAAAAGCAAAGTAAAAATGACTAAAATGAGTTTTAAAACAGAACATATTTTACATATAAGCTACATGTATGTAACTGTGACCAATTATATTTCTCAAACAAAAGCAATTACATTAATCTCTCCCCACTAAAACTCTTCTAGCAGTCAGCAGCATATGTTCCTGGGGTTTTGATACATTTCTTACTAGCAAAGAAATATGTATGAGTAACAGACAGGCTTGGATAGTAGCCAGAAATGACAAGAATTGCTAGAAGTGTGGACAAGATATAGTTAACTCTATTCCCGAAATAAAATGCTTTCCATAACTCACTAAATGTGTGGTGACATAATAAAAAGCTAGTTTTGTTGTGCTTTCAATATTGTTCAAATTAGAACCAAATAAGGATTTCTGCTAAGGCAAAGGCAATCATGTGTAACCACTTCAACTTTTCCTGAAATCAATACTGCATAATTTCTGCATTTTAACAAGATTCTTAAGGATGCCTAAAAGTAAATGCAGAATAAAAGATCAAGTTAAAATATGTGCGGTTGCATAAGAAACTTATGGAAATTTTTATACTATTCTTCAAAACAAACACCCTGCAAAAGCATCCTGTAGTATACTTTTCAAAAGTTGTTAATATGAGCATGGTAAACACATTATCAAGAGGAAAATGCAGTATAAGAAAAGCAAATAAAAATATTCCACAAAATGTTTCTTCACCCTTTTTTAGCCTGATGCTGAATTTTTTAAAATAGAAAAGGCTTCTATTAAGACTGCTGAAAAATAGAAAAGTAATTTGATTTATTAAAGATATAAGCTACTATAGGTTGAATTATTGATCCCATTTCTTTACCCCTCCCTAAAAGTCCCACCCACCTTTAGGTGGAGTTTCTCTTTCTGCCTCTTGACTTTGGGCTCATCCATGATAATTGTTTTAGTCAATGGGATATTTATAAATATGATACAAGTAGAAATTTGAAATGTATTTATTCTCTTGTACCCATGCTAGAGAACTATGTCCCTGCTATTTCACTAGTACTAGAAGGGGGACAACAGATATTGAGTAGAGGTGTCCCAGCCAACTGAGAGACTTATAGCCTAGTAGGACCTTCTGGTTAAGCCCAGCCTTTATCAACCCAGCTGCCTACCCATAGATGGGGGAGAATAACTGTGTATTGCTATGGGCCTCTGAGACTATGTGGCTTTTTATTATGCAACATTACTATGTTGCCAACTTATAATGAAAGATATGGAATCCCAAACAATGTATTCATTTATTGAGTATGTAACTTAATGTTTATGATTTTAAATAATGGATTACTGTTTTGTTTAAAATAAGGGACAAAAAGAAGGGGACAAAGTTAGTATATACTGATGACTGTGGTATACCTTGTACTATGAGGTAATTTTTAGTGCTATGAACTTAGTAATAAATCTTCCTACCCTGTATAACTTCCCATTCTTACTTAACATGCCATGCCCCTTTAGAAGAGCAACACCAAACAAGACATGATCTTCAAGCTCCCCCATCCCTTCCACAATCCAAGATTAGAGGACGAGGGTGGGAATACTTGACCCCAGGGGAACAAATCATGGCTAGGTTGAGTCAATGCAATTGTCTTTCTAGGGAGTAGAAAATTATGAAAAATATATAGGAAACACTCCAAGAAAACAATAATGGCACAACTACAACAAGAGAATGCAGTTTCTATGAATATCTGGCTCCAGCTTTAGCGGTTCTCTAGTACCCACATGAGGCATAACTAGACTTTTCTTATGGAACTGCCACAACACCAAAATAATCCCTCTGCCCCATTTCACCTTTGCACACTAGTTTTCACCTTGAAGGAAATTTCTATTACTCAATACAAAAGATACAATGTTTTGTCTTACAGCTATTCTACTCTATTTCAGTTGGTTATTAGTTTATATTACTTATATTTTTTATACATTTTAAACAACTATTTTACACTGTAAAATTAAAGTCCCATTTACAGTTTCCCAGGTTTCTCTTTTTAACTTTAAAACTATAAAAATGTTTATTTATATAAAACAGCATTAGCTCATCAATAATCAGGAATATAGCTTTTATCTAATCTAAAATGTAATCTCTATCTTCTGAAAATTTTGAACTTACCATCAAAGTAAATCTTTTTGCAATACATTGTGCTTTAATTATAGTTATAAAGCCCACCTCAATGAATTTAGAAAGACTGTTTCTCTTCTAAGCTTCACAGGAACATTTAGTTTCTGGCATAGTGTCTAGCATACAGTAGGCATTTAACGTATGTTTACTCAATGATTTAAAAGTCAGTATGCTTATGGTAGTAACAAATTTTGTTGTTAGATACATAAAAATGAAAATAATGGTATTTCTTCTGCAAAATTAAGAGCAGAGGACATCAGCTGGGAGGAACCCTCAAATGTTACAATTGCACTGAGTAGTGAAAGTTCTAAGAATGATCACCTGATGTATATCAAAGTAAAAACCATTAATAGGAAAAAATATTTTTAAATGCCAAAAATAAATAAATAAACGGAGAAATACAGTTTCTTTAAAAAAATGTTGGCGTATGGAAGGCTATCTTTCATTTCTCATTGTCGAAGCCAAAGTACCAAAGTTTTTTAGTATAATAACAGTATCATAAGAAGATTAATGCATTTGAAAAAAGTATTTCACTTTAAAAAAAATCACTGCACTGCTACAGAAGTGTATTCTCCCAATAGAGATAAAAAATTGTGCAAAATACAATAAAATGTCTGTATACTTTGTAAGATGAGATTAGACTCAAGAATAATAAAAAAGATAAGCTAGTTATAATTACTTTCTGACTACAAGTAATCACCTCCATGAAATAACATGGTTTGATTATTCTGCCCAAATATACTTTCACTCTTTCTTACTTGAAACTCTATAAGCATGAGTCGGATGACATCAATAGATGCTTTGATTTTACTTTTCAAACCGAGGCACATTCTCTTCACTAAAACCCAAGCAAAAGAAAAATATTTCATGTAATCTATTACTAATTAGTTTTTCTGCACTCATATTTAAGAAATTGTTGAGGTTTTTTTTAAACCCATGGCAAGTCTGTAAAACTTAAACCATATCAGAGCCGGGGACTCATGGAAACCTGGTAGTACAGAATTGCAAGCACTTCAAATCTGTCAAAATTAATAAGGAAAACAAAAGAAACATTATAGTTCTCCTGTCTAGACTAATAGAATTCTCACAGTCTCTGTATGTTAATAAATGTTACAGGAAATTTATCACTTTCCTCTAGTGGTTGTATTTATATGTTAGAGTCTGTGATTGTTTTTTTTTTTCAGTAAATCAGAGAATAGCTTTTAATAAGAGGATCAACTACAGTTTTGATAGTCTTTATTAACTTTTTACTAATACTAAAGTGTGACTAAGCATGGTCAACAAGTTTTTATTAACAAAAATTTTTAATATTCTATGTATTTCATATATACATGAAAATTATTGTGCAAATTTTCATATAAGTGCTTCTTTACCAAAAACATTTGTACATTGTACTGTATGTCCTTCTTTTTAAAGTCTTTTCTAAAGAAACTTCAATATAGACTCTTGATTGTGACAAAAATGACCTTTGCAAGTTAATATTGTTATTTGATTGTATTAATAGTATTTACCACAGCCAAGTTTACCTCTTTCAATTTACGTCTTTTTAGTGCATAACCACTTGCCCCCACCTAATTTCCCTAAGAATAAACTCCATAAAAGCATAGGAAATACAAGGTAGAAACTTTGTTCTTTAAATATAATAAATGTGAAGTAAATTTAAAATTTGGTGAAGAGAGATTAAAAACATATAATTTATCAATGTGTTTGTTTTAGAGCTCTAAAATCTATTAATTCAAAATACAAAGCCAGTTTAACATGATAATATTTTTAATTTTCTTTGACAACATATTTTTAATCATGTCAAGAAAATAAAATTTGATCTCATTTTTTTAAAGAAAGTATAATCCCTGTCAAAACTAAAGCATGACAAGCTTTATTCCTCCAAATAAATGCAAACTCAAAGAAACTGGCCTGAACCTATAACCATTTTCCACACTTCATTTAATCAAGAATTTTCTGTTGATCCTTGTGTAGATACATTTCTTAGTCCAAATCACATTTTTTTTTTTTTTTGTATAGCATGAACTTTCAATACAACCAATGAAACTTCCAGGCAAGCAATTTTCATAAACATTTGATAATAGAGGACATAGTCTCCAGTTCCCGGTTACTACATCCCCAATGAAACTACCCTTCAGAAAAACTTAATCTTCTCAGTTCATTTTACCTCCTACATTTAAATATTTCATAGTAGCAACTGAGAAAGTAATCTAAGTTATATTATAATGGTGAAAACTGAGCATGAAAGTTTTATTTTTATTCATTATGTTTTGAATTCTGTTCAATTTAAAGGATGTACTCATACTTTTTGAAAAATAACACTGCACTTTTTGGTGAGCAGGCATGACAATAGCTATTTAGTCACATGAAAAAATAAATTTACAAAACCAAAGAGTGGAAGATATATACAAAACTCCTGGAGCCAAGAATCTGTAATACAAATATTACCTCCTTAAAAGGAAATACTTAAAAATCAGTAATTATCTATTTGGGGACCTAATTTAACATTGTCTCTAATTTTCAAATTAGTTTTTTGACTTATCTGTGATGAGGAAGAAAAGTTTCTGACCTTATACCCATCTCAGGAAATAATATTAAACTAAAGCTTATTTTCATATGAAAAATGACTGATGCATCATACATTATTACCTTTCTGAGCAACAACTATACTTCTGTAGGTGTATTTTATTGATTTATCCAATGAATATTTATTTAGGGCCTATGACATGCTGTTTTATGGGGTAGATGTGTAACTGATCAAAACCATCTTTTTTTTTGTTGTTGTTGTTGTTGTTGTTGTTGTTGTTGCTGTTGTTGTTGCTGCTATTTCTTGGGCCGCTCCCGCGGCATATGGAGGTTCCCAGGCTAGGGGTTGAATCGGAGCTGTAGCCACCGGCCTACGCCAGAGCCACAGCAACGCGGGATCCGAGCCGCGTCTGCGACCTACACCACAGCTCAGGGCAACGCCGGATCGTTAACCCACTGAGCAAGGGCAGGGACCGAACCCGCAACCTCATGGTTCCTAGTCAGATTCGTTAACCACGACGGGAACTCCCAAAACCATCTTTTCTAACCTTATACACCTGATGACATTCTGAAAGTTATCCTATATTTTGTCTCTGACATTTTGCTGCAGTTTAGGTTTTGAAAGACTATATTCCTAAGTTCATAGTATTTATGTCCAATTCACTATAATATACGCAACCAGTAATGCATCTGTAACTATGGTGCAGAGTAAGTATTTTTTTTTAACATGGAAAAAGCTATATTTCTATCTATGAATTTTTTTAAATATAAGTGTTTTGAGTAGAGGAGCACCCATGTCTTATCCTGTAGGTTTCAATAGGCTGTTACAACCTTGTATGCCTGTAATATTCTGTCAGGTTTTCTGCTTAAGCAAACTGGTTATGAAAGAAACCAACAACACAGAATTTATACTCAATAGCCTACTACAGAGAAGAGTTGTGGGAATAAATGAACGAGGATTTCTCTACTTTAATGAATATTTTTAAAACATCTAACGTGTTTATATTTGCTGAACTAATATCAAAATCAACTAAAATGTCCTAATTGTGCTTTGGTTCATGAGGCTTTGCTGACATTTTTTAATCTATTTATTCACATTTAGAGTAGACTTTAATTTTTAGAAGTTCAGTACTCTGGAAAAACAAACATTAGCTATAAAAACCTAAAATTTAAAAGTTTAATTTGATTAACAACTTGTCTTTTAAAAAGTGCATGATCACTCAGAACACATGTTAGAAAAGAATAAACAACCACTCCAGCAGGGGTTAGTTAATAGTCATAAAATAATATATTAAAGAGTTCCTAGTGGTTTAGATTTAAGCAAATCTTATCAAAACCAAAATTAGCTTGTTTGGGGTCTAGTTTCAGAAATAATATTAATTGTAAGGCAAGAAATAATATTAATTAAAGGATGAAAAGCATAATCTGGAGTGGAAACAGTGCATGTTTAAATATGTAAACAAAGAAACTTTGTTAAAAAAAACTATAAATGTATTCCTTATACAAATGAGAAACCAATAAAAATTTTAAATTAAATGTGAGTTTCAATAAAATTAAAATTAATAGCAATAATTGTATAAGACAGATGTTTTGCTGAAAATAAGATCTCTATTAGCAGAGTGAGATTTGGCAAAGGTACCTCTACATTACCTGGGTTTTAATCTTGATGCTATTATCCAGGCACCTGCCACCTTTTCTAAGCCTCAGCTTCTTCATAAATAAATGAAGATTCCAAATGCAACAAGAATGAAGTTTTACATGATGTCAAACAAATATATAGTCAGCATATACTGATGATGACTATAAATCTAAGTAATTACTTATTAATTACTCATTACTTATTAAAACAAAAAGCTAACAAAAATTACACACTAAAATATTTTGTTAATAAAATCTTATAAATCATTTAAAAATACTAATTAAGTAGTTCCTTAAAAAGCTTTTACAGATGGCATCAAAAGTCAGGAAAATCTTTTGAGTCAAGTTACAAAGACATCTACTGGATAATGAAAACTACTGAACCCAAAGCAGAGATACAAAAAAAGCCTACCTACTTTCAGCATAGTGGTTTCTAATGAGGTGTACAAATTAGAATCACCAGACAGAATTTTTATAATACACACTTCCAGGCCCAAACCCCAGGGAACCCACTCATTAGGGCACCAAGAAGGTTGCCAAGCCTGAGTAAGTATAAAGAAAAATCATTCAGTCAAATGAAGGGAACACTCAGGCACATGCTCATTGGAGTTATGGTTGAAAAAAGATAGGTTATAAAACCTTCATTTCGGGGGATCTTTTTTTTATAGTAATAATTGCCTCAACCAAATATATACATGAGAAATAATTTATATGCTTTTCCAAATGTGTTTTGCTATTAAATTTTGAGCTAAAGGGGAGTGCCAGTGAAAACATTCTTGTTATAATTTTCAATTTTTTTTTCTATTCTTTTTTTTTTTTCTGTGCCTATGTCAGGCAGAAGTTCTGGGCCGGGGATCAGACCTGCAACATGGTAAAGACAATGCCAGATCCTTAACTACTAGGCCTCCAGGGAACTCCTATACTTTTAATTTAGAATAAAAAAATAAATAAAACTAAAATAAGGATCAAACTTTCCTTTGCTGATTTTATGAGTTACCAAATCACTAAGGCACAAAGGATAATTTCAAACTTTGCCACCAAGTGTTATGATTTTGCCTTTTCTTGAGTGATACAATTCTTTTAAAAACACTACAGAGTGTTAATTCATTTTGCACTAAAGATGATAAGATGTGTCTATGAATTTAATAACATAAAGTTCTTCCAAATATATGAGACAAATATCATACCTGAGAATTTTTGGATGACAACAAGCCTACATTGTTTCTCTAAGAGCTAATTTTACAAACAAATGTGTTATTTTTTTTGTAGTTTTATTTTTTTTTAATATTTTAAGAACTCATTTATTTTTTTATTTCCCCAACACATTATTTTTTTGTGCTGTACAGCATGGTAACCCAGTTACACTACATGTATACATTCTTTTTTCTCACATTATCATAAGTGACTAGACATAGTTCCCAGTGCTACACAGCAGGATCTCATTGCTAATCCATTCCAAAGGCAAAAGTCTGCATCTATTAACCCCAAGCTCCCAATCCATCCCATTCCCTCTCCCTCCCCCTTGGCAACCACAGGTCTATTCTCCAAGTCCATGATTTTCTTTTCTGTGGAAAGGTTCTTTTGTGCTGTATATTAGATTCCAAATATAAGTGATATCATATGGTCTTTATCTCTCTCTTTCTGACTTACTTTGCTCAGTATGAGAGTCTATAGTTCCATCCATGTTGCTTAAAAATACCTCAAGACAAATGATAATGAAGACACAACCACTCAAAATCTATGGGATGCCGCAAAAGCAGTGCTCAGAGGGAAGTTCAGAACAATACAGGCCTTTCTCAAAAAAGAAGAAAAATCTCAAATTGACCACTTAACCCACCACCTAAATGAATTAGAAAGAGAACAAATTTGACAACCTAGAAGATATGGACAGCTTTCTAGAGACTTACAGCCTGCCAAAACTGAATCAAGAAGAAACAGATCAACTAAACAGACCGATCACTAGAAATGAAATTGAATATGTCATAAAAACACTCCCTACAAATAAAAGTCCAGGACCAGATGGCTTCACAGATGAATTCTACCAAATATACAAAGAGGAACTTATACCCATCCTCCTTAAACTTTTTCAAAAGGTTGAAGAAGAAGGAACACTCCCAAAGACAATCGATGAAGCCACCGTCACCCTAATTCCAAAATGAGACAAAGATACCACCAAAAAACAAAACTATAGGCCAATACCTTTGATGAACATAGATGCAAAAATTCTTAACAAAATTTTAGCCAACATATGAAAAAGATCAGACAACATGACCAGGTGAGATTCATCCCAGGTTCACAAGGATGGTTCAACATACGCAAATCAATAAACATCATATAGCACATTCACAAAAGAAAAGTCAAAAACCACATGATCATCTCAATAGATGCAGAGAAAGCATTTGACAATGTCCGACACCCATTCATGATCAAAACTCTTACCAAAGTGGGTATAGAGGGAACATACCTTAACATAATCAAAGCCATTTATGACAAACCCACAGCAAATATAATACTCAATGGAGAAAAGCTGAAAGCCTTCCCACTAAAATCTGGAACAAGACAAGGACGTCCACTCTCACCACTGTTATTCAACATAGTATTGGAAGTCCTAGCCACAGCAATCAGACAAAAGAAATAAAAGGCATCCAAATAGGAAGAGAAGAGGTAAAGCTGTCCCCGTATGCAGATGACATGATAATATATATAGAAAACCCTAAGGGCTCAACCCAAAAAAACTACTTGAATTGATCAACAAATTCAGCAAAGTAGCAGGATATAAGATTAACATTCAGAAATCAGTTACATTTCTTTTTTTAATTTTTTAAATTTTTTAAAATTTATTTATTTTTTTGAATGCTCCAATGGATTTTAATTATTTTTTTAACTTATTTTTTTTGTTATTTCCCCCGACACACTTTTTTTTTTTTTCACTGTACAGCATGGGGACCCAGTTACATATACATGTATACATAATTTTTTCTCCCATGCTGCATTGTAAGTATCTAGACATAGTTTTCAGTGCTACACAGCAGGATATCATTGTAAATCCATTCCATGAGCAATAGTTTGCATCTGTTGACCCCAAACTCCCAATCCCTCCCACTCTGTCCCCCTCCCCCCAGGCAACCACAAGTCTATTCTCTAAGTCCGGGATTTTCTCTTCTGTGGAAACATTCATTTGTGCTCTATATTAGATACCAGATATGAGAGATACCATATGGTATTTGTCTTTCTCTGACTTATTTCACTCAGTATGAGAGTCTCTAGTTCCACTTCTGTATACTAACAACGAAATATTAGAAAAGAAACACAAAAATATAATACCTTTTCAAATTGTACCCCCAAAAATCAAATACCTGGGAATACACCTGACCAATGAGGTGAAAGACTTATATGCTGATAACTATAAAACATTAATCAAGGAAATTAAAGAAGATGTAAATAAATGAAAAGATAATCCATGCTCCTGGTTTGGAAAAATTAATATTGTAAAAATGGCCATACTACCCAAGGCAATCTACGCATTAAATGCAATCCCTATGAAATTACCCATGATATTTTTCACAGAACTAGAACAAACAACCCCAAAATTCATAAGGAACCACAAAAGACCCAGAATTGCCAAAGCAATTCTGAGGAACAAAAACCAAGCAGGAAGCATAACTCTCCCAGACTTCAGGCAATATTACAAAGCTACAGTCCTCAAGACAGTGTGGTACTGGTACCAAAACAGACGTACAGACCAATGGAACAGAATAGAGAATGCAGAAATAAACCCAGACACCTGTGGTCAATTAATCTTTGACAAAGGAGGCAAGAACATAAAATAGGAATGTGTTATTTTAATCAACTATTTGCATGCTTCTGGGAATCTATATCCAAATACTTTAATGACTCCTTATATTTTTGCACACTATTCCATCTGCATTTAGCTAGGGTTATCTAGCTCCCTCTGCTATGCCCATATATCCATGAAGTGGTTTATTCAGCAAGTACTGATAGAATGCTACCACTGCACCTTTTGTTGGGATAGATCTTCTTGAACAAGCAAAACAGAAAATAATAGTCAATCTGGACAGATTGTGAATATACTAAAAAAACAGTGAATTTTACCCTGTAAAAGGATGAATTTATGATAGGTGAATTATATCATTCTAAAGTTCTTGAAAAACAGGTAGGAGGCCTATGAAATCAGTAGATCTATAGAATAAGGAAGTAAGGCTTATTCCATATAATTTCTTTGTACTGAAGCCAATCAAGATGGCTCTTTATAGATGGCACCTTCCTTTCTGAGTTTTTCAAAGAATTTTTTTCGTAATTTGTTATGGAATACTGTCAAGATCACCAAATTACACTGATGCTTCGAAGTTCTGGAAACAGGGGCTTATGTGACTCTACATTTACTATCCTTTCATTACACTCAGCTTCACTACAAATAAAGATGCAAGAGAAACATGTGGAGAATGCTGGAGCCACCACTACACTCACTCACTCACAATGAAATAACAGTGATTTCATAGAATTTTAGAATTGGAAAAGACTTTAGATATCATCTTCTTTGAGAGCTTTGAATAAAGAATTCCAGGCCAAAGAGTTACAGTGGTATTCCTAATTTCAGGGTTAGTAGAGATCTGTGATGAGAAATGAGATTTTTCCTAACATGTCAAAGTTTAACAAATATGCCATTTGTCCTATTCATTTAAAGTGGAAAAAAAAAGTCTGAAATAGAATGCATATAGTTCTCATTATTTTCTAATACATTGTTATCTTCATCTAGATGCTATTTGAAATTAGATTTTTTTTTAATTTTATTTTTAGGGCCACATGTATGGCATATGGAAGTTCCCTGGCTAGGGGCTGAATTAGAGCTATAGCCTACCCACAGCCACAGAAACACAGGATCCAACCCACATCTGCAACCTACACCACAGCTCCCAGCAATGCCAGATCCTTAACCCACCAAGCAAGGCCAGGGATTGAACCCATGTCCTCATGGATCCTAGTCAGATTCCTTACTGCTGAGCCACGATGGGAACTCCTGAAATTAGATATTAAATAAGGGTTGTTTCTTGCCCTTTGCTTACTTCTAAAGGTTGACATGGGTGCTATTAATGGGTTTAAACCCTGGATTTATCATTTTTATCTGGATGGCCATAGAAAATTATTTAACCTGCATGTGCCCCTGTTTCTTCATCAGTAAATTTGATATAATAAAAGTACCACATTCAATGGGTTGTTGTGATGATTAAATGAGATAAAGTGTTCAGAGCACGTAAAACAGTCTGACACACATGTAGTGCTCACTGAGAAAGCTGATGCTAGTGCTAGTTTTGAATAGTACCCTGCTGAATTGTTTACAAGCAACAGAACTCAAAAATTCAGTACACACATAAATATAGATCCTAGTTATAGAAAAAAAGCTTAAGTTATTAGAAGGAACACATTTTAAGTTCACAGTAAGAAACGTCAACCGTTTTAGAGATCTGATCCTTATTTGGATCTCTTCTTCGATGGGACTTTGTGAGAACAATTAAGATATCAAGACTAAAAAGAAACTGTAAGCAAAATACTCCTCATGTTGACTTACTTCAAATATGTGAAGCCACAACATTGTAATTTTTAACTGTCATTTGAATGTCACTCTTCTGATTTGAACAAGTCACTGAATTATCATTATTTCACTAAAACAGACTTAATAACAGACTTAAGTCACATAATACTATAATTTTAACACAAATATCAAAACACATTATACATTTGTAATTTTTTTAGGAAAAAGGGCGCTCAATTATTTATACCAGCTATGAAACAAAATATTTTTATTCTCCAACAGTATATCCCTAATCTCTATGTATGCCAGGCATTATGTAGAGAGTGAGAATAACCCATTGCATGGTTTAGTGCTTTACAGTGTAAGAAGTTTCTCACATAGTATCACACACAGCCACTTCGGGAAATGGTACTTTCCATACTTTTTAGAGTTTCTGTCAGAAAGCAATGAAAAAATACATGAAAGTTTAATAGCTTTTGGCTATAGCAATAATACTGTAAAATACAATCACATCTATATTTTACAGATGAGAAAACTAAGTCAGAGAGAAATTAACTGATTTATATAGTTGTGGCATGACTAAATCTAGCTTCTCTGTTTCCAGATCTGCTGTGGATTCTATTGCCCCATACCTGCCTTCTTTAAGGATCATATAATATTAAAACTCAACACATACAATAGCAAAAGATAAAAGCAATCCAAATACCCAACGAAAGAGGAATGGATAAACAAAATGTGATATACATATATATGTGTGTAATGTATACACACACACACACATATATACAAACACATACACAATAGAATATTACTCAGCCTTAAAAACGAAGGTGTTTGGACACATTCCCCTAGATAGATGAAACTTAAAGACACTATATTAAGTGAAATAAGCCAATCACAGAAAGACATTGATTTTATGATTCTACTTATATAACTTACCTAAAGTAGTCAGGTTCATGGAGATAGGAAAGAAAACAGTGGTTGCCAGGAGTTAGGAGGTGGAAGAAATGGAGAATTAGGATTTAACAGACTGAGATTTTTAGTTTGGGAAGATGAAGAAGTTCTGGAGGTGGATGATGGTGACAGACTTGCACACTTAAAAATGGTTAAAGGTAAATTTAGTGTTATATATATTTTATCAGAATTTTAAAAAACCCTCAATATTATGATCAAATATTTTGACCATTTAATTAAACAATAGAATGAATTAATTAATATAGGTGATAGTAATCTCCAATTACTGCAGGAAATTTCAGCATTCTTCTTGGTCTTTTTTGATTGTACAATTGTTCCTGATCCCTTAAAAAATATGTTTATAATATTTAAAATATTACATTTAGGTAAGGATTCTGTTGATTTTTATGTTATTTACCTGAAATCATATCTCACTTATGCCCTCCAACCATAGCATATGCATATCAGATATCTGATGTGCATTTATTTTAATGGAAAAGCAAAGGGCTGATATCAATTAATCTAACATAAGGAGACACACATATCATACATGAAAAATAGAATTCAAAGTATATAATATGATTCTTTCTTGGCATATTTATTCTTAAAGTATTCTAAAATTGTGTGGTGCCAAAAGCAATATTTTTTTTTCATCCCTTCGCCAAAGTGAAACTTGACCACTGAAGTCTAAAGGATGTACAGTGAAAAGGCACAAATAGATGATACTTTAAATTCACTCAAGAACATTTGGGGCTATGCAAGCATGGAGAACATGATTACCTTAAAAACTACAGTTTCCAGAAATTCTCATAAGAATTCCTCAGCAGGCATTTGGCTAGAATCCAACTTTCTCTTTTTCTCAAAAAAACAACAACAAAAAAAACCCAAGCTTTTGGATATTTTCCTATCTTGACATTTTAGAGAGATCTAAGGCATTGCCAAATGTCATGTGTGCATGTGGTATTTTTTTAATCATACTTAAAAAAATCATAATTTGCATTCAGTTTTGAGTTGCAGAATCAGGGAAGTCTTAAATTCAATGGAAAGAGTTAACTTTTTTTTTTTATCCAATACCACATATATATATCCTAACTAGAGAAATATCACAGACTTCCTGGCTTCCCTCCAAAGACCCTACCAGTCAGGCTTATTGGCTCAATTCCCATTCTACTCTAAAACGTCCTTTTAGTTTGCTTTTCTTTGTCTTTTTCATATTTTAACTGCATAAATTGTTTACTATGAATGCTATGGCACTTCCCTTCAAGCGATTCAGATAAAAAACACAGCTATTTAATAATAACTAAGTCATAGTGGAAAAAACGACTTTCTCAATCATACACTTTATTTCTCCAAAACCACACTCACTCTCTACACATCAGGATTTGCACTTGAATCTGTTCAAGCTCTTCTGCCACAGTGAAAGGCCATTTCAAGATCCTCTATAGTCTTTGCCAAAGTTTCTGTCTATAAATACTTAACACTTCATACTGGCTCCAGAAAAATAATTTCCAAACTAGTGACAAATACTAAATTGACTGTTTAGAAAGCCCTATAAAACCTAAAACAGAAGGGGAAAGAACTGGACTGGCAGATTTAGTGAGTTCTACACCATCAGGTAGGAAATTGCCTTTTCCTCCTTTGTTCATTATATGGACCTACCTGAGACAGGGTGGAATTTAAACACACACACACACACACATAATTTCTCTCTTTAAAATTATAGTAGAGTTGGTGGCAAAATCACCAAGCCCAATTTTGTATATTCCTTATGTGTTCCTTAAAGAAAGATGAATACTAGAGATGTCTGAATATCAATGGTAATGGTCACACTTGATTTCCATACAGAAAACCTTTCTCATTTCAACCATCTTTTATTACACTCTACTCTCTTTAAACAACTAAATACCTTTTTTTTTTCTCTTTAGAGCCACACCTGTGGCATATGGAAGACCCCAGGTTAGGGGTCAAATCAGAGCTGCATCTGCAACCTGCACCACAGCCACAGCAACGCCACATACTTAATCTACTGATCAAGACCAGGGATCAAACCAGCTTGCTCACAGAGACGACACTGGGTCCTTACCCTGCTGAACCACAACAGGAACACCTAAGTAAGTTCTTACTTGTCTATGACATGTGTTTTTAAAACTAGTTTATAGAGTAATTCCTCAACCTGATATTTAAGCTGAGTATTTTTTTTAATTTCAGCTTTATTGAGATACAATTGACATCTAAAATTCTAAGATATTTAAAGGATAATTGGTAGTGATTTGAGGTATGTATACATTGTGAAAGGATTCCCTGCCTAATTAATTAATGTCTATCTCACATGTTTACCTTTTTGGTTTTGATAAGAACATATAAGTTTTACTCTCTTAGTAAATTTTAATTCTATGATACAGTCTTATCAACTATAGTTTCCATGTTTCACATTGAATCTTCAGACCTTATTCATCTTATAGTTTGTACAATTTCACCAACTTGTCCTTATTCTCCCCATTCTCCAGCCCCTGGCAACCACTTTTCTACTCTCTGATTCTGAATTTGTAAATATTATGTACATTTCAATAGATATTTAAAATGTCTATTAGATATCTATGTGTACTTAAATATGAAGTTACATATTTTTTGTATACCCCACTGTCCTCAGCATATTAGTAGGTCTTCAAACCATATGCAAAACTCTTATGTTGCTGGATAAGAGTACAGTCTTTGGAACCAGAATAATTGGGTTTAAATCTGACAGTTACCTATTACATGACCTTGCCATAGACACATTATAACCTTGCTGGTCCTCAATTTCTTCATCCGTTAAATGTGATAGTATAAATAAATGTCTTACAGATTTTTTATAACAATTAAATGGTTTAACACATGTGAAATATTTGGAAAAAAAGGTCTGGTAAATACTGATTCCTAGCTGTATCAAAATTCACTTCAAATCAATTCTACCTGAAAGAATTATGAAACATAAACACGATCAAATCAATAACTGGATGAAAGCTCTTCAGTGGCTTCTGTTTTTGGTACGAGAAACATCCAGCTTTTAACCTGGCTTCTGAAGTTCTTCACACTCACACCAGAATAATTCCCCAGGCTCATCTTTCACCTTCCTTTCAGCTCTGTCAGTTCAATAAACTTCCCTTTTTGGTTACTCAGAGTTGTACTCTCTCCACCTCAGAGCATTTATGCATGGTATTCCTTTTGCTTGGAACACTGCCTCATAACCACTGAACTTGGCCTAATTAATTTCAAGTGATCCTTCAAGCCACAGTGTAAATATCACTTCCACAGTGACTCTTTCAGTGATCCATAGTTTAGTTTTACTTCCCTTCCAATATTTTTTAAAGTGCCCTATTTTCCTATCACATATTCATCGTGATGTATTTAAATACCTTATTAACAACTGTTTTTATCAATGAAAAGAGTTAACTTGATGTGGCTCTAGGGCTAAATTTCTAGGTAGAAATCCAGCAATTAGAATTTGATGCTCTTGATGTAAAGAAAGAGAGGTAAAGAGTGACCAATATAAACGTGACAGTTGACACTATGAGATTTCTAATGAGACACTGTTGAGAGAGAGGAGGGGAAGTCAAAGGAAGGGTCTTTGAAAAACCTCCATTTAATTTGTAGTAAGAGAAAGGGGAGAAAGAAAGAGGGGGAGAGGGAGAGAGAATATAAATGAAAAAAAAGAGAAAGAAAATGAAAAAAAAAAAAAAACAAATAAAAAGCAAGTTTAAATTTAACTAAAGTAATAGGATGACCGTAAAACTGGAGGACCCCCTCCCAGCCTATCACTCTAAAACAAGGAACAAATTAGAAGAAATTATAGTTAAATATAACTGTTACAAAACTACTTACAAGGTGCATTTATTTTATTTTTTCAAACTAAATTATATATATATATATATATATATATACACACACACAATTTCATTAATACATTGCTTTAGTGCAGCTGAAAACATGACAAATAGATATAAATTATATTTCTTTAAAAGTACACATTTATCGAACCTATCTACAAAACAGAAACAGATTCACAGACATAGAGACAACTTGTGGTTGCCAAGAGGTGGGGATGGGCAGTGGAATGGATACAGAGAGTTTGGGTTTAGTAGGTGCAAACTAGTACATTTAGAATGGATAAGCAATGACATCCTACTGTATACACAGGGAACTATATCCATCTCTTTAGATAGACCATGATGGAAGATGATATAGGAAAAAAGACTATGTATCATATATATATATCATATATATCATATATATGACATCACATATATGTCATGATGTGTATATATATATATATCATATATATGACATTATATATATGTCATGATGTGTATATATATATGACATATCCTATATATGTCACTTTTCTGTACAGCACAAATTGGCACATTGTAAATCAACTATAATAAAAAATGTTTTAGAAAAAAAGTATGAATTTATTCCTATGTTTCTACATCCCTGTTATATATGTAAATACATTATAGACATTTACATATAATTTGTACTGCCCAGCATTTCAATTACTGTAATTAAATTTAGTTTAATTATTTGTCTTATTTATTTATTTTATTTCACCAATACATTATTTTTTTTCTACTGTACAGTATGGTGACCCAGTTACACATACATGTATACATTCTTTTTTCTCACATTATCATGCTCCATCATAAGTGACTAGACATAGTTCCCAATGCTACACATGTGTCTTATTTATTTTTAACTGAAGGAGAAACTTATTTTTGTTTTATTGAAGGACTTTTTTTCTAATGATCTCCAAGAGTTTCACAATCTTTATATAAACCATCCAATTAATGCTAAGCTAGAAAAAAAGACTATCTTCTCTTTTGACTTGATCATAGTAGCTGCATCCATTCCCATGGACTTTAAATACTATATATTTAATAGAAGTTTTGCTGTACTTAGCCTTCTTTCACTTGACAAAGTTCTCTGCTCTAAGAATATGTAATTCAATAAGTTATCGTCTATCAATAGTAATTTTAGATGTTTGACTAATAAATTCATATTGTATTCAACCATGTAATAAAGGTCAAATAGTAAATCTGTTCATTGCCACATATGTTCATAAACTGAAGGGTTCCTCTTACTGATTCTTCACTTTCATATTTTGGAAACTTTATCCCTTTTACCCTTCTTATCAAAAGGGAGGAATCATTTCTCTTCACCAGACTTCATAAAATATTTCTTAACCTTGTCATAAGATATCTCTACTTATTATTTCAAACAGTATCTTTCAATATGCCCAGATTCTCAGAATATTATGCTGGGAAAGACCGGATGCTTGCTCTCAAAGAGTTTGACTCTGTCTTCTTGAAAAGAGACTGCATTGCCCCATGGAGTAAAGAAAGCGGAAAAAAAAAATGCATATGTGAGCACACACACACACATTTTCTCTCTCTCTCTTAATCAGTAACCTTGGTAATAGAGGAGGTAGTATCATGGAATAACAATGTAAGGAAATGGAAACGGTATTATCAGCAAGTCATAAATCTAGTGTGGTTCCACAACCAAGAGCTTCTAGTGAGAGATTGGAATTTTTTTTAATTAAGATTTTTATTTTTTCCATTATAGTTGATTTACAGTATTCTGTCAACTTCTATTGTACAGCAAAGTGACCTAGTCATACATATATATGCTCTTTTTCTCACATTATCCTCCATCATATTCCATCACAAGTGACTAGATATAGTTCCCTGTGCTGTACAGCAGGATCTCATTGATTGGAATTTAACAACAATTGGATGTCATAAAACTGCAAGGTTCACCCCTGGTGAGACAGGAATAAAGTAGAATGTAAAACTCAAAATAAACAGAGCAACGTTCTACTACCCTGGCAGTTTCAATCTGGTTTGAACCCAACAGTTCTTTTCTTCCACTTTTTGTGGAGGTCCCTGTGCTTCATCAAGGACTAAAGTTCATCCCACTGAATCCTGGATGTGCACATGAGCATAAATGAATGGAACTCATAACTGAAGTATGATGTAGAAAGATAGGCGATCAGCAACAATTACAGGGAAGAAAATGACCACTTGTCTATATAGACATTCTGGCTTCCCACAGCATCTCTCCTACTTTATTTCCCTATTCTGTAATTGCAAAAGCCTGGTCAGACAGTGCTAACCTTGTCCGATCCTGCTCTACAAACCTAGTGAATAACCCCTTTTCTTTGTAGATTTTGTGGCTTACAATTCCCAAACCTTTTGCAAATCTCACTAATTTACAATCAATTGTTAAATTGTCTGTCCTCCATATTAAGATGAAATTGATGTATTTTTTATCATCTAACATGGTCTCTTGATCAAGGTAGCAGGTTTTGAATGAATATTTGTAAGATCACTTAGCATCATTGCCTGCACACCATCCTAGGTTTAAAACAATGACTAGATTTTCCAAGCATCTCTTGGGCATGTATGTCCCTACTCCATCACTAACTATTGAAAATGCATCATTTTTCGTTTACTCTGCCAAATCCCACCTCCCTCACGATGCCTTCCAGGTTACCACAGTTTTATGGATCTCATTCCCTCTTTTTCCCTCTGCACCTTGTTGTATTTCTTTCACTGTACCTGTTATACTGAGGTTATGCATATGTGTAACTGCTTTATATGCTCAGCTAATAATTGACTAAAACCCCAAAGAACAGAGATACTTCTTTTATTATCTTTGAATTCCCTCCAACATCTATCACAGTACCTCTGCAAGACAGTTGAGATCTAATACATATTCATTACAGCTAATTGATTTGAACTTTACCCCAGAGAGAAAAAATTGCAATATTTAGCCACAGAGTAACTAGCAATTCGACATTGAATTTAATGAAAAGTACTCAAAACAATATGCATTATTATATTTATATCCATAAATATTTATCCTAGAATTAAGCAAAACCACATTTTAAATGTTTATTATCTTCAGTAAAAGTTAAAATTTTAATGCAATAAAGATGGCTGTGCCTCCCACATTATATCTCTGATCAATCCCTCTCCTGTAAATGTATGTTGAGTTTTGTGGGCGTATTCAAGGGTATAACTACAATGAAGTGTCTGTGTATTGCTGTTCAATATAAACAGTATAGGTGCATTATCATTGTTCTTGAGCTGGTCAGCCTCCCCTACCAGTGTGTGAATTCCTGGAGGACAGTACCTGTTTATTCAGGTCCTTGGACATAATAGGCTTGAATAAATAATTCTTTTTTTTTTTTTTTCTCCTGAGCCTCTCCCGCGGCATATGGAGGTTCCCAGGCTAGGGGTCTAATCAGAGCTGTAGCCACCTGCCTATGCCGCAGCCACAGCAATGCGGGATCTGAGCCGCATCTACGACCTACACCACAGCTCACAGCAACGCCGGATCCTTAACCCACTGAGCAAGGCCAGGGACCAAACCCGCAACCTCATGGTTCCTAGTCAGATTTGTTAACCACTGTGCCACGACGGGAACTCCACTGAATAAATAACTCTTGAATTAGCTAATTGTTTGAGAAATAATGACTTAGCAGAGGGGTTATACTTTGGGAGAAATAATAATATGTGAATCTAGGTACAACTTGTATTTGTTATATAACTGTATCCTCTTTATAAATCTAAGAGGGAATTGGCTATCAAATCATGAAAGTAGGATAAGAAACCAGTCATTATGACTCCAGATCTCTTAAATGCTTAGGAAATAAGGGAGGAGTCAGTAATTCCTAGGGTGACAGAAAGTGCTGGTACTGGTGATGCCTTAAGGAGAAACATGAAGGCATAAGAGAGCTTTTTGAATGGTAGACGGTTAGCAGAAAAGAATAAAAGTTAAGCTGAATTTGAGTGGGAAACTGAGGGAAAGGTGATGGCAGGAGGGAGAGAAAGGCAGGGCTTTAGGACACTCAAAATTTAGGTTATTGTGTTTCCAAGGAAAAATCCACCTAGGAATATGTGGGTGAGTGGATTCCAGGGGAGAGTCAATAAGTAGTGTTTTCAGTGAAAGGTTAAGAATCGCAAACTTTGGAATTATTTCTCCCCAGAGACCCAGGCGAGGGCTCATGGGTAGAAGAAAGATAAACAGATGAGAAAATAAAACAACACACAAACATAGGCAAAACGTAAGGGCATTCATTCCCTGAATGCTAATAACTGTCATGTTTCAACATTAACTTATATGCAAATATGATTTTTCTCTGACAATTACTCTCCAGTATCTCAGTTTTTCCTTTGAAGTCTCTATTTCCCTTTGCATTACTATACTCATACCAACAAGAAGGCACATGCTTTGTTTTAAAAGGAAAATTGGACAACAGAATTATAATGATCTCATAAATAATTATAGTTTCAGGACTGATAAAACTTTTACTACTCATTAGTTGATTCACTGTGGGATGACATGACAAGCTACAGTGAAATAAATTATTTGCATTGAAAAATCTGTACTGTCTTAAAAATATCTCATTTAGCAAAGATGTATGAACTCAGTATATTTGGCACATATGTTTATTGGCTTTCAGCATGTATTGCCAGTTGAGTGTTTTAATACAGATAACTCATTTATTAGGAAAACAATGATATTCCTAAAATCAAGGGTATTTAATAAATACCCTAAATCACTACAGTAAGAAAAATTTTCATTTGACCTTAATAACCTTGAGTTAGTCACCTCCACCTATCTATGATATTTTGCTCATCAGGAAAATGGAAAGAATAATGGTACCCGCCTTACAGGACTGCTGGGGGCATTAAATGTGTTACTTACTATGTGCCAACATGTGGCGACAGAACCTGGTAGATGATGTGTGTATAGATGTTTGTGCCACTGCTTCTATTGTTTGTTGAACACTTAACTTCTAAGTGTGATCATAAACTTCATATGGACCAATCAACTACAGTGATTATTACTCATGCACAATTAACAAGGTAATTAATTCTAAATGAAACAATAGTAAAATAATCACACTGCCTAGAATGAACAAGTTTATATGACATAGAATACCCAGAATGTGGGGTCTACACAAAGGACAATGTACATGGCCTTACTTTTCACTTTTAGTGACCTTCCTTCTTGTAACGGAATATTTGGCTCCTAAAGCTATAACCCACACTAAGTCCTCACAAAAGATGGAAAATATGAATCTAAATGGTAATTCAAAGTCATATATCTCACAGTATAACAGACGATTTCTCTATAGTAAGTCCCAGCTATATTCAAAATGAAGATGTAAAATTAAACATAACTATTTTAAAGGAGAAAAAGGGCTAATGTTAGTCCACCAAAGTTCTATTTACTTCTTTCCTAACTACATGCTTACAATAATGATGGGGTTTTTCCCCCTTGCTGGCTTACTTAAAAGAATTTTAGTTGGATTTATATATTTAAAGATTAAATACAAAAGAAACTAATACCAGAGGGCAAAAGAAATAATCTTAGAGCTCGATGAAGCAATTAGCTATTCCTTTCATAAGCGAAGGTGAAGGGATATATGGCCCGGTTCATTAATCAATAGGTTTTGACAAACAATGTTGAGAGGTTCTCTGAGGCTATTCCATGTGATGAACAAGAGAGTCTCTGTAAATGACAGCCCCCCAGGAGGGAGGTCTGAGCTCTGTGTAAAAATCCCTTGATTCAAACATAACCATAGAGCACATGCCAGCAGTGTTCAACAATTCATGCTTTAGCTGTTACACTTCAAATCTGAGCTGCAATGAGATAAAATATTTTGTTTTTTGTCAGTGAAAGGAGTAAAATCCACAAGAATGAACAGTAAAATAACATCTCCTAGGTCTTTGTGTGAAAGCTTAATGTGATCAAATATAGCTGAAATGTTCAATATAGTTCACTTAGTTAAGTGCTAGTGGGCATATTGGTAAAATAATTTCTATCAAAATTCTATTTGATTCCTTTGTATTTTTATTATTACTTACAGGTCCAAAATTGTCTGGGTTAAAATATAAATCTATCCCAGATCTTGTTTTATAGGTCCTTTTTTGCACTATAGGAATCCATACCAATTCAAGTGAGCAACTGACTTTTTATTATAGATCAAGAGATTGCACATCTGCCTAAAGTCATAAAAACTGGAATCAAAAATATTTTATTCAGACTATTTACACCCTAGAAACAAATTTAGCATTTTACTCTGTGATCCACTTGTGACACCTGAGAGGTTTTAATGTTTCTCTTTTTTTTTTTAACTGATGCTCAAAAACAATGTTTTTTTACCCTTGAGCACACTGATGATCAATTATTCCATTTATTTGAATATTGCTTTATATTGCATTTTATATAATACATCATATGATGTATTCACTTTTTATTCTATTCATTCATCATGAGTGCCATATGCTTCTGTAAGAGTTGACAATGGAAGATGTTGGTGTTGGTATGAGTAGTTATAGAGAGATTACAAGACAGAAGAAATGCAAAGACATAGTCACACCCTCAGGGAATTTAATTGTCATTTTTTAGATTCATGAACCTGCAACATGGAACTATTAAAGATCGAATGCAATGACCTACCATCTATCTTTGGTGAATGGCTTTCATTTGTATGTGTATTATATTAGAATAAATTTATAAAACATTCTCTAATTCAATTATATCTTACTTATATTATCTGGTCTTATCACTTGCATTATATAGATACTTTTAAAAATAATTCTCAGCTAGGACTTTCCCAAATATGTAAACATGGCTCATGACCTGTGAAAGGGCAAAAATTGGATCTACAATTTTAAAGCAGAACATTCTTACTATAATGATCTTCTACATAAGTAGAAGACTTTTCATATCCCTTTAATGAATCAGATAAAAAACCATTCAGATTGTGTATGTAGATACCAATCTGTTACATATTAGTTCAAGTATCTGTTTAAAATAAATATTGATTCAGACGTGCAATAAATTCATAAACAGCACTTCTCAACATCTACTTTGAAGACAAATTACCCAGGGAGGTAAAGATGTCAGTCCCTTTATCACAGATCCAATTTTAAGACATGTCAAGGAATAAAAATGTATGACTCGTAGGCAACTTTGCTCTTCTCAAGCTGAGGAATGCAAGCCAGGGTGTACTATTATTGTTAGACTACAAAGATAAGACCACCCTGAGTGGCTCGTGTGAACACTGTCACAGCTGCTTCTTTTCTCTTTGAAATCATTCAAAGTGATGCATGAGGAGGAGGCTGCTTTTATCAGCCTCCCACTTGGGGTCTGTTTAGCCCACTGAGGAAAATACTTGTGATACACTGCTGACAGAAAACAAAACATGATCCAAACAGCAGGGCTGCTACTCGCAGGATATTATTATGTCAATCAAGAGATGCAGCTGTGGTAGAGAAAATCCTCTAACACAAATATAGCTGGGGGGAGGAAGAGACTATTTGTGCTTCTATATAGCAGTGTTAGAAAAATTGTCAATGGCCCTGCAGCAAGAAGGTCTGTATTTTAAAGAAATCCTGGAAATGACTGTCATTATCATCACCATTTTTATCATAAAATTTTCTCTCTCACACAAAGGAAAGCACCACATATCTCAATACACCTAAGTTCATCAATCAGTGGATAAAAAAAGATTGAACCACCATCTCCACATCACCAGAAACAGGTGAGATGAATATGTAAAATATTTTTCCTATAACATAAAAGGGATTATTATATGTGCAATACATAAATTACATCCTTTAATCTTTACAAAACACTAAATGTGTTTTCTTCATTCACAGATGAAAAAACTGAAGTTCACAAAAGTAACTTGACCAAGAGCATAAAGCTGGTAAAAATCTATTAAACTACATCTGTAATAATTTTCCCATCATACCATTACAACCTCAGGATCAATTTTTTTTTAATTTAACCAAATGCATCTGGAATCATATCTGGAATGTGTCTTGTAATGAGACAGATGAAAGGAATTTTTTTTTTGTATTTTGATATATTAAAATATGTGGAGGCTATCAATTTACTGAGAGTACCTTCCAAATATTGTTATAGCTAGCCAACTCTAGTAAATATTTCAGAAGCTGTTTAACTGTACAGGAAAGAAGTATGTTTTAGGATTAGAGGAAATTAATAAATGTATTTATAAATAATTTTCTTGGAAATCAATATTTCTTTTAAAAGATCTTTAACTTTCTTGTCATACGAAAGTCCTCTGAAACTAAATGGGATAAAAATATAAATTGCTGAGGAGTTCCTGTGGTAGCTCAGTGGTTAACGAATCCGACAAGGAATCATGAGGTTGTGGGTTCTATCCCTGGTCTCACCCAGTGGATTAAGGATGCGGTGTTGCCGTGAGCTGTGGTGTAGGTCACAGACACGGCTCGGATCGCACGCTGCTGTGGCTGTGGCGTAGACCGGCGGCTACAGCTCCGATTAGACCACTAGCCTGGGAACCTCCATATTTTGTGGGAGTGACCCTAGAAAAGGCAAAAAGACAAAAAAATACACACACACACACACACACACACACATATATATAAATTGCTGACACTATGCAGGAAATCCTTTGGAAAATGTGAAGTATCAAAATTATAAATAAATAGTGGCTATACTAAATTTCTTTATATGCATACCTGAATGGAAAAATATGTGGATCACAGAAAAGGCTGCCATGATATAAACACACACTTGAAGCCAAACTATTACACATTTCTCCCCAGTTCTTGAATCCAAGAATTCAGAAAGTCTTAGAAACCATTCTAAGAATACTGCCTTTAACAGTTCCTTTAGGACACCATGTTTGATCTAGGATCCTAATCAAGTTAAAAACTAAACTTTAAATTTATTTTCCTTCTAACTCAATTGTTCCAATTATTTTTATTAAACCCTGCATGGCTTTTTTGCTATTCTCCTATCTACCAGTCTTTGTTTCATTCTTTGATTTTCATTTTCCTATTGGATTTTAGACTTGACACTAATTTCCCAGCTATAGCCTTTAAGACTCTAGGTGCTGGTTTCATTTCTCTCCCTGAAATGGCTTTTTAGGCCCAAGAAGGGTAAATCCCATCACTGTTTCGTTTTTGCTTTTGTTTTTTTATGGCCATACCTATGGCATATGAAAGTTCCTGGGTCAGGCACTGAATCTGAGCTGCAGCTGCAACCTATGCTTCAGCTGTAGCAACGCAAGATATTTTAACCCACTGTGCCAGGCTGGGGATTGAACACAAGGCTCCACAGCAACTGGAGCTGCTGCAGTTGGATTCTTAACTGACTTTGCCACAGTGGGAACTCCTCCATTACTGTTTAAATTGGCCTAAGACTCTCTTACTTGGTTATGCTATTACTACACACTGAATAAGAAAAAAGAGTGAGGATTTGCTAAATATTTCATCAGCAAAGAAATAATCACAATCAATTTTAATGGATAACCATAATAAAAGGAATTTATGAGCAGAATTTTGAAAGTTGATTATATCTCTATGTACTTTAGGGTTCTAAAGTATCTTGGTTATTCTTTTCTGAATATGAATCAAAAATTACCCAAAAGCAAATAAAATATATATGTTGAGGGTTACAAATAGAAATGTTCATTAATTTAAAATCCCTTATAGGAGTTCCTATTGTGGCTCAGTGGTTAATGAATCTTGACTAGGAACCATGAGGTTGCAGGTTTGATCCCTGGCCTCGCTCAGTGGGTTAAGGAGCCAGCATTGCTGTGAGCTGAGGTGTAGACTCAGCTCAGATCCCACATTGATGTGGCTGTGGCAGTGGCACAGGCCTGTGGCTATAGCTCCAATTTGACCCCTAGCCTGGGAACCTCTGTATGCCGTGGGTATGGCCATAGAAAAATACAAAAAGACCAAATAAATAAAATAAAAAATAAATAAAATTCTTATAAATTTTTCCATTAATCCTAATGCTAGCTAATTAGAGAAAATGATCATTTATTTGCTCACTTAATACTTTTGAAACTATAGTGTAAAATCTTTAAAACCGCTTTAGTGATAGTGATTTATAGGATTTTTATAAAATATTGTAAGATGCAACGTAATTTTCTACACTTGTCTTTGAAACACAGATATCACTTTTTTAAAATGGCATATTTTCAGTATTTTTTCACCTTATGAATTACACTTTGGAAAGATTTATTGAATAACAACATCTATATCTATCTGTGATGATTAAAATTGAATTCAGTCTGAAGAAAGGAAGATTGATTATATAACATTTCTGAGATCTTTGGATCAATTCAGTTATGGCTTTTCAGAGTTCCCATTGTAACTCAATGGTAATGAACCCGACTACTATTCATGAGGATGCGGGTTCAATCACTGACCCCACTCAGTGGGTTAAGGATCTGGCATTGTCGTGAGCTGTGGTGTAGGTCACGGATGCAGCTCAGATGCAGTGTTGCTATCTATGGCTGTGGTGTAGGCTGGCAGCTGTAGCTCTAATTCAACCCCTAGCCTGGGACCTTCCATATGCCATGGGCCCTAAAAAGACAGAAAAAAAAAACAAAAACAAAAATTACGACTTTGCAAATTCTCAAACACTGCATTTCAATCAAAGCATATTTTACTTAGTCTTCATTGCAGTTTTTCAATCATTAAATGTTTTGCTCTTGGAGTTCCCATCATGGTGCAGTAGAAACGAATCCAACTAAGAACCATGAGGTTGTAGGTTCGATCCCTGGCCTCGCTCAGTGGGTTAAGGATCTGATCTGGTATTGCCGTGAGCTGTGGTGTAGGTCACAGACGTGGCTTGGAACTGACCTTGCTATGGCTATGGTGTAAGCCAGCAGCTGTTGCTCTGATTGGACCCCTAGCCTGGGAACCTCCACATGCTGTGGATGCGCCACTAATAAACAAACAAATAAATAAATAAATATTTTGCTCTAAAGAATAAAATGTATCAAATGTTCATTTTCATTTTTATTTTTATTTTTTGCTTTTTATGCCTGCACCTGCAGCATATAGAAGTCTCCAGGTTAGGGGTCTAATTGGAGCTATACCTGCCAGCTTACACCACAGTCACAGCAATGCCAGACTGAGCTGCATCTGTGACCCACACCACAGCTCATGGCAATGCCGGGTCCTTAACCCACTAAGCAAGGCCACAGATCAAACCCTCATCCTCATGGATCTTAGTTGGGTTTGTTAACCACTGAACCACTAAGGGAACTCCCTCAAATGTTCATTTATAAGTAAATATGTATGTGTGTGTAACTCATGTTACAGAAACAACAGACCTCCTTTGTAACACAATACCATCACTGAGGCTTTTTATTTAGTGATACATATATATATGTTATTTGACCCATTATCTTTCCAAATCTATGTAACCGTAAGCTGTATTAAAGCATTATTTTACTCTAAAGACATACTAATTTTTGCTTTTAAAGATAATATCAAGTCCTAGGCTAACAGATTGACAAAGGACAGTAAATGTGTTTTAAAAAGGATCACTTTAAAACACATTTATCTCACTTCTGGGCCAATTCCAATGGCATAAAATATCATTTTAAACTAAAAGGAAAACAATGAAAATTTTAATTTACATCATATTCTCAAACAATGTAAATGGACAAGTCAATAGTGGACAGATGTTGAGATGATGCCTAACAGGCAGTGAATAGTTTCTTTGTTTGTGATGAAGTAATGTTTTGGTGAAACTTCTGTAGACTATCATCACTAAATGCTGGCTGGTTTTCATTTTCAAATTATTGTACAACTGCTTGAATAAAGAAGTCATTCTAACTGAATGCCAAACTTTCTATAGAACTGAACATTTTCTTGAAAAATGAGATCAGCATTTAAAGCCTGTATTAGTCATTAAGAATGCACCTTTTGTGTCTTTGTAAATGTTTCATCCATCTGAAATTTCAGAAGGATTTGAAACATCTTCGAATTAGAATGGAATCATAATACCATACAGAAGAGGGCTAATTATGAATTAAAAACACGTTCATCAAAGGCCTATTATACGCAAAACAGTCTGCTGGGGACAGAGAAATACAGAAATAAACCATTTTTCTAATACGACCATTGCATCTAATAAAACTTATTATACTCTTATGGCTCATATAGTTGATGAGAGCTTTTTTTCCTTTAGCGCCAAGGTTATAGTGTATTGGAAAAGCATAAGAAAGCCCCCATTGCATTTCAGAAGAGGACAACATACATGTTGAACATACAAAGGAGAAGACTGGCAGAGCTCACAGAGGAAAGCACCACTGTCATTAGTTGCCCATATGGGGAAGTGATCTGAAAAACCACTCTTTGAAATCAGGGACCCCAAAATCCCACTTTAAAAATATCCTTACTTAACGAATGGAGTAGTTGAAAATACTGACAGATAGACATAAAAAGCAACAATTGAAAAAGAACTCTTTATTTAAGAGGAACAGTCAAGCAGAGGAGATGTACTTCCCAAATCTGTTGGCAACCTTCATGCTGGTACATTTTCAAACAAAACATTTAGTGATTTATTATTCTGTTCAAACTTTTTTGGGGTCATGAAAAATGAATTATTTTATTAAAAATAAATGTTAGGTAGAAGAAAACATTTGAAACAGTTAAACTTGGAGCTACTCTGGTTGAAATAATGAAGGGGGAGAGAAATACTGGTGACAAAGATTTGCCTGGCTCTTGCAGCTTCTTCATCTCTAGTTTGGAAATCACTGCATTAGGTGATCAATAGTGTTTCAAAAATATTTTAGTATAATAGTATCATTACTAGTAGAATTATACTATATATAAGAGCAGCACTTCAATGTATGAGTCATCAGAACTATTTCACGTTATACAAACTATGAAAAGTAAAGTAACAACTTTCTGCAACAACTTAAATTCCCTTATTAAAAATTTTATTAGAGAAAATGAGTTATACTAAAATAAAAGCAAAAGCTTAATATAGCTACTGTTCATTGAAATTTAGCAAAACTTTCCTTGAAAAAGTTGCATGCATTGTATGTTCATTGCAGCATTATTCATGATAGCCAAGACATGGAAACAACCTAAACGTCCATCAACAGATGAATGGATTAAGAAGATGTGTATGTATACACAATGGAATACTACTCAGCAATAAAAAGAACAAAATGATGCCATTTGCAGTGACACGGATGGAGCTAGAGACTCATACTAAGTGAAGTAAGTCAGAAAGAGAAAGACAAATACCATATGATACCACTTATAATGGAATCTAATATACGGAACAAATGAACTTTTCCACAGAAAAGAAACTCATGGACTTGGAGAATAGGGAGAATTGTGAATTCAAAAAGTTAGTCATTGGTCATGATCAAAAGGAAATTTGAGCAAATATTTCTAATGGTCACTAACCAATTTTGAAAAAAATCATAACAAAATTCTGCCCCCTCACTCATTGTGCACTTCAGGTCTATATATTAGCACAATCAAGTTTTTACCTGAAACACTAAAAAGCTGTGGCACCAACAAGAACTCTTGCATATACAACGAAATTGAAGTTATTCTGATAAAAAGTTAAATGTGAAGATTCATAATATTAAAGACTGGCTGAAACAAACAGTGTAACTAGAAAAATAGTTTCTTAACAAGACAACTGAGGATAACAAAAGAAAATGTATCACATTATTCATGATTTCTCAAAAATGTGAAATTCTGTTGTGCTCATCTATTTGTGACTAATACTGCTGGAACTAAAAGTTGCAAAATTCAATGAAAATAAAAAGCACAATGACCAAAATCAGCAGGAAATGAATGAATGTAGATACTGTATCAGCACTAGTTCTTGTGTTTCATCTGTACATTTTAATCCAAATCAAGGGCACCAAACTTTTGTTCATAAATATTTTGATCTTAAAATTAGAAATTCAGGATTTCCTGCCTTAGAATTTAAGTTCATTAAATACAAATAATGTAAAACAGAATTTAAAAAGTAAGGTTTACTCCAACCTGACCAATCAACCATATCATGTGATCACATGCAGATCCAGTAGGGCCAGCTGTGGTTGACTGCCAAGTGATGCAAGGTCTGGACTCACTAGTCTTCTACTGAGAAGTCAATATTCCGAGCCCCTAATCCAATAACACTAATAATAATACTAATGCTAATACTAATACTAATACCAATAATAGTTTAAGGGTCTTTTCATACCAAATTGTCACAGGAAAACATGATAAACCACCCTGACTTAAGGGTCAGGCATTCTTCAAGTTTAATGGACTGCCTGGCTGGGAAGGATGAATAGATAGCTCGGAAATCTTTCTGCTTAGTGTCTGTCCCTAGTAACATTAAATGGCTCGCTACCATTTCTGAGGAGAGAGTACTTTCAAGGAAATCAGCAGGAGTTCTGTAAACTTATTCTGTTTTACTATGGATGATAGCCAGGACCCATTTCTCCAAACTTGTAAGGATCCAAGCCTTCCTGGAGGCCAGCTCTGGGGACAAAGGTGCTTCTCCAAAGCTGTTATAGATAGGGACATTCGGACTGAATGAGAAACACATTAAACAAAAGCAAAAACTACCAACTCGAAACTGTGGCTATACAACACATACTTCCTTCCTAGTCTTTCACTGCTTACAAAGACCAAACTGGATTCTTTCTGTTGTACACAAGAAACCAAGTCATTGAATTTATTTATTTATTTTTTAAGCAGCATTAAAAAAACAGAACTTTGGAAGGTCATCTAAATAAAGTAGGATGAAGTTTTGATTTTCATACTTGGAAAATAAAAATAAAATTATAGCAGTTATTTATAGGGCCAACCCCAAATCTATAATTTTCTTCTTTTTCTATTTAAATGGCTCAAGTAGAAAAAAAAAAAAAAGACAAAGCTTCAAATATCTCATGGAGTTGAGGAGAAAGAAAACACTGAGTGTGACCAAAGATAAACACAATCAAGTAACTTTGGCATTCAACTGGCTCTAAAGTGTGTGAATTGCGGGAGACAAAATTTACAACTCCTTTGTGTTCTTTCAAGAAATTGTCCTATCCAAGAGGGATCATAATATAAATTTGTCACTTATTATGTGAAATGTGAATTTTTATGAAATACCAAATAACTAGAAATTTACTGACACCAAATTACCTGAAATTAACGAATTCACATATGAAAACCTGACAATAGTTGCAAAAAAAAATGCAATGTGGTCAGTAATTGTAAATTCAATATGCATGTATGAAATTTCACATTGAGTTTAGCGCCCTATGAAAGCACTCTGAATTGAAAAAAGCCAGATTTTAATCAGTTTTTATTGCTCTTCACCTTTGTAAAAATTAATGTCATTTATTTTATTTCTGACATGAGACTTTGAAACTTCATATGCTTTGAACCTCAATTATGTGACATATGAATGTCAAACAAAATGACAATATTCTAAATGAATTCATTGTTATACTCCAAAATACACTGCTGCTATATTTAAAAGTTTAAAAGTGGGCCTATCTATTAAATCATGCCATGCCATATATACATATATAACACTGTTTGTGTTATTTGTCTGCTTAAGTCCCTGTAAATCTCTCTAGGAACGAAGTTATCCTAGAATACAAGATCTTCAGTGCACTAGATCCAATATTCTACCTGTGGCTATGGAAGCACAGGGACATTTGTGGAGGAGTGGGAAGGCCCTTCATAAACTAATTTAAAACCCTTTTAAACTTATACTTTCAACCCATTTCATCTCATAATACTGGCATAATTCAATCCATAACATATGTGTTAATATAGTATATGTAATAAAATACTGTATATTATTTTACTTTCCCTAAACACATCTCTTTCAAACTACAAGTGTTAGCCATTATCTTTAATATATTGGGAAATTCTGAACATATGCCAGTTTCAGCAATACTTTACATCATTTCGTAAACTTCAACAAAAATGCCTTTTATTTTCTTCTCTAAACTTAAGAGCTCTAATCTTTATATTTTAATTATACTTTTCTAAAGTCTTCTGGAAAATTCATGTCCCTTCTCTAGTATTATTGTATCTTTCAAAACTATATTCAATAACCCCAATGTCCAGATTCATTATTACTTATATGATGATTTATTCAGCTTCTTCCAATCTTCTTCCTGAATTTGGTCAGAATTTTGTAATATAACTACTATTTTCAAAAAATTCTCTCTGTAGAACTCCCAGATTTTTTCATATTCTTTAACTTCATAAAACAGAAATACAGCTTTCTCGTGGATGTGATAATTTTAAAATAAATTATCCTTAATTTTATTTTTTTAATTATTTGCACAACATTATTTTTTAAATGTTGTGAAAACTTTTTTTTGGCTGCACCTGTGGCATGCAGAAGTTCCCAGGCCATGGAGGGAACCCACACCACAGAAGTGACAATGACAGATCCTTAATCTGCTGAGCTACAAAGGAACTCCTAAATTATACTCAATTTTCAAGTAAATTTAGTCCAGTCTTTCTGGTGGGGGGGGGGGGTGGGGGGGGGGGGTTGGCCTTGCTTCAATCACAAGTAAAATATAGCATTATCAATGTCATTTTGGTTGAAACTATCCCTGTAGACAGTATTCTATGGTTCCGAGTCTGAATATTTACTTAGATCATTTCTACAAATTCTCTAAGATTATTATTTTACATAACCACACAATACAAATCCAGCCCCTCCAGTGTGCAATCTCTGTTAAGAATATAATTTTCATATTAATTAATTCTCTCTTACTCTAATCCTGTGCTATTTACTTCTTCAGTAAATCATTCCTGATGGCCCTCTAGCTGTCAGGCATTGGACCCAGCTCAGGGTATACAGTGATGAGAGAACAAATAAGGACAGAAATTATGCCCCACCTTTCTGAAGCACATGCCCCCATAGCGCAGGCATACAAATGTTACGAAACTGGCTTTCCTTATCTTTCTTCTTTTACCTTTTATCATTTTTAATTAGTACCATTAATTTTCTCATCTATATGTCTGTATCTCTCTATATAAAGTAGCTCATATGACTGAAATATCAGAGAGAATATATGTTGTACATTATGTAAGTATATGATATGAATCCTATGTTATATAAAGTTGGTAATATTTGTCTGTGATTGATGTTCATTAAATAAAGTTATTGGAACTAAAAGTAAAGCATTTCTTATCAGTTACTCTCACAAGATATCAACTCAAAAGAACACCTTTGTTCTTCTATCTGTTTTCAGAAGACTGCTTCATTCTAAATAAATATTCATTTTCATCATTGTTCAATATAATGGATTACTCATTAAAAATGCAACAAAACTCCATGTTCACTGTTAGCCACTACTTTCTCCAATGTTTTGTGATAATTTATTGTTTTCACTTGTTAAATACAAACACTGATTAAGTCCCTAGTGAATATATTGACATTGTTAGTATTAGAGCTCACATATGTAATAACATTTTTGTGGTGCTTCCATAAAATTAATTCACAGAAAATATCCATAAAGTTGATATAAAAGAAATAAATACATTTAAAAATTCATGAAGGCAGTAACTAAATTCTCAGCCATATTCCTTATACAATTGACTATATAATACAAACACTAATACAAATATTCACATTTATTAATGTCAAGATTTAGAAATCAAAAAAATATGGAAGGCAACAAATTCATTTGGTTTGGAAAAATTAACCTCTTCATATTAGTATTTTTATATATTCATTGACTAGCACTGAGACTACCTCCCAGGCTCATGCTTTTTTTTTTATGGCATTAGCAATTAATTGCTCCCACCTTATTTCCTTCAAAGAGTGTAAGCGCTTTCACTCCTGAGAGTCAGTGAATTATAACTTAAATATTTCTCTTATCACAGAGCAGACCTTATTTAGAGAAAAGGGTAACATGTTCATGAAGCACTACAGAGGAAAATCTGTCAGCTTCAAGACACAAGGACCACTGTTCCTATTCACAGCTTTGTTTTACATCTTCCCTTGTTTTTCCTCAACAAACCATGGCACAATGCTTGCTGCATGGTCCCCTCCCAAACTGCTGCTGTCAATACCAGGTTGTTTGGCCCCTGAATATGCGAGCAGGCAAGAATCAGTCTTCCCATGAAAATCAAGTCAATGACCTGCCTCCTTGGCTTCTTGTGAACCAAAAGACAACCATAATTTTTCATCCTTTCCATTCTCACGTGTTGTAAATGTTCACTCAAGTCCACAATCCAATACAAAATGCATTAATTGCTCCAAAGTGAGTTTACCATGCATGATTTAATTATAGCCAATTGGACATACTTTTCATTTACTTTTTCAAAAAAAAAAAAAATTCAAGACTCTATCTCTAAGAAATTTTTCATTCGATCATTTTGCATTCTCCTTATTATCTAATCATGTGGGAAGAAATAAAGTTTCATCCTAGCACTGGTTTGTCAAAAAAGAAAAAGTATAGCCATACAAGTTTTATCCACAAATTTTTTATCCTCAAAGACTCGTTTAGTCAAGTGACAATTTCTCTATTTCTCACCACTCACTATAACCTAACTTCAAAAACAAAAAAGAAGGAAAACCCTACAAGCGCTTTTATTTTAATCCCCCACATTTTGCAGTCAGTGTTAAAGTCAGATATACAAAACTACACACAGTTTTCCAAGATTTGCATTTAAAAGATTGTATACAAGCTTCAATACAGGTTGCTTTTCCGTGACCATAGAAACATCAGAAAAGTTGGAAAATTCAGTCCACTGAACTTCAAATGACTTTATTAAAGTGTCACTAATCAGAGTTAAAAGACAGAAGGTTTTAGTGTTTGGCCTAACAAAGTGAATAACTCTCCAAGTCTAATGACCTACTAAGCATTTCTTAAAATTAAAAAAAAAGAAGAAGAAAAAGAAGAAGAAGGTCTGGTTGAAAGTAAATTAAATAAGAAAAAAACTTCATTGCCTTCTCCAAAAGATTGATTCCATACAGATAATGACAGCTCAGCTGAACTGTGACACTGATTACAGTGCTCTTTGGCTGGGCAGCTGGGAAAATCTGCCTGGTTAACTTTTAAAGTAATATATGTATAGGTTAACTTAAAATATAGCTGTCAGTAAGACTTCACTTTAAGGATAAATCTCTCACTCCATTTATAGCTAATAATGTAAGTTATGTAAGTTACTACAACGCTTTGAAACTCTAAGTGCATTTTAATTTAATTATAGGTCCCAAAGAAATTCCAACATGCAAATGCAAATCAAAGTCCATTAGTAGTGCATGCTAGAACAGTATTTAGGAGTGCTATCGAAAGTCTTCACCCTAGTGATAGGCTTCAGAGATAAGAATTTCTTAAAAAGCTGTGCTTTCTCCCATGAATAGGAAAGTGAAGGAAAAATAACACACAAGTGATGTATAATTTTTCTCCTTTGTGGCATCAAAGATTATTTTTAAAATTAGCTATGTTCAAATGGTTATAATCACTACGTCTACAAAATCCCAGAAGAAAATTAAAGGGAACTATGTATCGTTACCACCATATGCCCTTTCTTTTCCAATGGTTCTTAAGCGGTTCTTAGACATTTCTCTTTGGCCTCAAAGAGAAGGTTAACAGGGAAGAAGCCAGAAGTGCACTGTGTCCTGTCAAACAAGTCAAATTGAAAACAAGTCCTCAAATCAAAAACACAGAAGGGAAAAAATTAGCAGTGCTTTTATTATCCAGTATTTTTATTTTACAGAGTTTTTTGTTTTTTGTTTTTTTTTTTTCAGTATTCTACTCAGCGTAAAAAAAAAAAAAAAAAAAAATACATGGAGGTGGGTAAGCAGGATATGGCCTGCTCTGTTCACTGTTTCCTCCAGGAGGCACCTGGACATTCAACCAGTTCACCAATTTCACAAATACTTGTTGATCACTTAACAATGTGTAAAAGAAAGTGTCAGCTACTATAGGACTTTAAATGAAGGAGAATTTTTTTTTCTGTCAGCAGTTTACATATGACGAAACTACACATGTACCGGCCAAAGGCAAAAGGGAAAACCATCTGAAAATAATAGCTAGAAGAGGGCCCCAAACACTCAACCCAGTTATTCACACAACTCACTTCAAGACATTCATCCTCTCAACATTTATTGATTGTGGTCGTGAGCAAGGCACCATTGGGGATGTGAAGACTCAGGTGAGTGAGAAATGGGCAAACGTGTCCTAATCTGGTGGGGGAAGTTACAAATGCTAGTGACAGAAATTCAATATGGTAAGCATTGCATGTGTAGTGCAAAAAATGTTAAGGAATTTAGGAGAGGGGAATAATTCATTCTACCTAGAAGTCAACTGAGGATTTTTTCACTGACCTAAACGGTGAGTGATGAGAGGGAATCTTCCAAATAGGAAAGGCAAGTAATGACAAGCACAGAGACAACAGTAGCAATTTGGGGGGTATGCTTTTGAAGTTTCGGAATGAAAACTTTGGTTCTAATGGAGTATCTCCATGTGAGTGAGCACACAAAGCAAAGTGAATTAAAATGGTACCGGGCCCCTACTCTTGCTATGCACATGCTGCTTGTTTGATTACACAAAAATGAAAAAATTTACCTAATAAATTTGCTTCTGAATTTTTCAAGGTAATTGGGAAATTCATTCACCACCGGAAGGGGAATAGAGAGTAAAATACATTAGAATAAACAATTTGTAAAGCAAATGAACTTATTAAAAAGCCGCATGCCATATGTCTTGGATCTGCTCTGGCAAAATTTCCAGAACTGCTCAGTGTTTATGAGGCGTTTTCTGCATTGTAGCACTTGAGCTATGAGAAATCCCTGCAACTTTAAATATATATATATAAACTGCTTAATATAGCAAGGAAATCTTAGTCATAATGCACTCTTCCTACTCACTTGGCCTAACTCACATCACAAACCAAACCTGTATCAGTTCATTCATCGCTTCATTACATGGTCCTGTGTCCACCTCAACCACTGCTCTTGTTCCTCCTTTTAACATAGTCCTGTTTTGAATTTGCCTTTGCAAAATGCCTGGTGTTTCCTTCTTGCCCATTTTTGTTTAGCAATGCGTGTAAGTCCAAGATCAAACTCCTCTTTGGGAAGCCCTTTCAAATCAACCTGCTTAATAATGTGGTTAACTAATTTATTTTGTCTACTCTCACACAATTTTTGCTATATCTCTTTTATTCTATAGTGTGGCTTTTCAAATTTTCTTTCAGAGCAGGGTCAACAGTTATTTTTAATTTACGTTCTTGAGCAGTGAAGTTCATCACATATTAGATAGTTAATACTCAAATTCAGACTTTAAAAGATAGGTTGAAAAGTCTGAGATAATAAAATGATGGACTGCTATTAAAACAATATCAAAAATACAATTAAAGTTTCATCAATTTTTTTTTAACCAGATGGAATTGTAAATGAGATGAAAATTCTTGACTGATTTAGGGTTCAAAATAGAACAGTAAATGGATGATAATTCATCCTAGAGGTGAAGCAGGGGGAGTTTCCAAGCCTGGCAGCTGGAAAGTAACCAGGCCCCTGAACTGAAGGTACTTAATTCATCATTGTCTTGAAACCAGTAGAGATAGTTCAACACAACTGGGATAAAACACTGACTTGTTTCTGAAAATGTCTGCATTGACAAAGGAGAGTAAGCTCTCAGCATGCAGAAGAATAGACACAGGAGATTTAAAGATGTACGTCAGCTTACACAGGAAAATACGAAGGCCTGATTCTAAAAACCATACATTTCTTTACAAAGAACCTGATGGAGAGAGTTTAAAACTGCAATTACTTCAAGTTTATGTAGCTTCTACTTATGTTAAAATCAGGTAAAACTTTTGCTAACTACTAAATAAAACGCTCATACAACTAATATTGGCCTGTATAGTTAATTACAACTTATTGCATAGTTTCAAAATCATACAGCATTGATTTACTTTCTTTAGAATACTTATTTTAAAAAACTGCACACATATGAAACATTTCTGTTTAAAGATCTGATTTAATATAATAATATAGTAGTTTTATTTACTTTTGTTTGTTTTTGTTTCGTTTTTTAGGGCCGCACCCACGGCATATGGAGGTTCCCAGGCTAGGGGTCTAATCAGAGCTACAGCTGTTGGCCTATGCCACAGCCACGTCAACACCAGATCCAAGCTTCATCTGCAACTTACACCACAGCTCAAGACAATGCCAGATCCTCAACCCACTGAGAGAGGCCAGGGACCGAACCTGCAATCTCATAGTTCTTAGTTGTATTCGTTTCCTCTGCACCACAATGGGAACTCCAGTAGTTTTATTTTGTATTAATACATCAATGAAAATCAATGAAAGGGAGTATGATCAGCCAAGAAATACCTAATTGATTAAACTGATGAAATTGATTCACTTTTAAGTGGGCTTTCAAGTTTTTGTTAATGGCCCTAAATTTTTTCTTCTTATTTTTCTTGGCTTAATCCTTTTGCCCAACCCTGTATATATGCAGTTATATAAAACTATCTAATTTGTTTAACTATGAAGATTTGCATGTGTCTTAGGCAAGAAATAATAAAAATCTATCTCACTGGTGACCATTCTACATAAACATTTTACATTAATGTAGGACACCGAAGAAGAGGCTCAGTCTTAATTTGACTGTAAATAATAAATTTATAACTTTAAGTATGTAATCTCAATAAAAATTTTAAATATTCAAAAATTAAAATGCCAAGAGATATTATAATAAAAATAATAGCAATTTCAACTTCATAATATAAAATGTATTTTAATAACTTGAACTATAAGAGTAAACATTTTACTCTTAAAAATTTCTTTAAGTAAACTACTTCAAACTGATAAGAGCAGATATTTTTGATGCTTTATCAACACTAATAATCATGCTGAAATTTTAGAAATTTGTACTTCAAAAGTTAGAATTATTTTACGGTACTCTTTAATGTTTCATAAAAATAACTCATATAATACAAAGATAATCATATATTTACCCATTTGTTCATTCAACCAACATTCAATAATGCTAAGCTCATTTTTTTCTTTTTACTTTGGGGAAATTTATATTTTGTATCATTTGATGAATTGTTAAAACAAAATACTTCGCAATATTTCTGTAACTTTGGTACATAGAACCTGAAAGATTTCATTTTGCTTAACTGTGTGTATGCATTTTATAAAAAAACAAAAAATGAAAGAACATTTAGGAAACCATTAATCTTTTATATATGAAGGAAAGCCACACATAGTCTCAATAAATCAATGTCTTTGGAAGACACAAAAGATTTCTGGTTTAATTCAAAATCCTTTATTTAAAATGCCAAATGTCTTTATATTATGCAGAAGTGCTCCAGATGGCTAGGCACATGTTTCAATTAAGCGAAATGGCAACTTTTTTTTCAAGTGTTTTCCTACTCTTTTAGAAATAGAATGTTACTGATTGTATCTTGAATGGGCAGGTAAAAACACCCTTCTATGTAAACGTAAATGCTTTTTTTTTGGATATGGGAAAATACATGTGAATTAAGACACTGTGCAGTACATTGTCAGAACTTGAACAAGATAACTGAGCAAATGAGGGATCCTAAAATTTTGTTAGTTCTATTTAATTATTAAAAAATTTTCTCATAAATGCATATTCCTATTCCTCATATTTCAATTCTCAGGAGGCTTCAGAAATAAGAAAAACTTTGAGTATCTGTGCTAATAATGATCCCACAGTTTTAGAACCATACTATTAAAACTAAGAGGTCTTTCTTAAGTCAGTATAGTACTTAATATATTATTGGTTATTAAATGTAAATATCTAATATTAGCACAAATTGCCATAAACCTACTGCCTTAGGCCACCTCAAGTACTGTTAAAAACACCCCACACATTATGTTCAGAGTAAAAAATCCTTATTTTATATCTTTTCAAATACACTCTCCTAGGGATAAGTCATAGAGCCATTTCCTTGTACAAGGAACACTATTTAGTTCTTTCCTAATGTTTTTTGTTCCTGTATTTCTCTAGGAAATACTGCTTTTCATAAGAAGATTTAATTTCTGAAAGTTTGACTTATACCAACCCAAATCTATTACTCTCAGTGTTATCCTCATATTCTTTCTAAATGTATAATAAATGTAGAAATTAAACAAATAAATAAATGGAAAATGAACCTATGAAAGGTCATTTCTGAGAAGGCAGGGAGGGGATTCTGAAAGCTATAATGCTATTTGTAACACATTGACACAAGCTTAGTTAATAAATAGGGTGGTCTACATTCTTATGTATTCAATTTACATTTTAGTATGTCATTAGTTGCCACAGATACTTGTTATAGTTTGTCAACCAGAGCCAAAGGATTCTAGTATTTTTGAGTAGCTATCATGTGGCTCCATGTGTTCATCTGACCACTTTTCCTACCACTACTACTTCTTCAGAGAAGTTTCCAAATTTGCAAAAGTGTAATTAATCTCATAAAAAAAAATCCTAACCAATTAAAGAAGAAAGGTTTCTTACAATGAGGTCAGTGGGCCATTTGCATCAGAATCACTTGAGGGACTTGTTAAAAATAACATGATTCAAGGACATTCTTTGAACCTTGTAAAAAATAATCTGCATTTTAAATAACCATCAATATAAGGAATCCTCATGTGCATTAAGTTTTGAGAATTAATCAAACTGAAACATATCATCATATGAAAATGGAATATTTTTAAAAGTTTAAGTTTTGCTTATTAAATTTCTTAAAAATAGAAACAATAAAAGCCCTTAAAATATGTTGAAGAAAATGTTTTGTTATTTTTTATGAATGAGTGACATTTTAAAGAATGCTCTTCCAGATTAACTTGATTAAAATCCTGCGTCTACATTCAATCTATATTTTTATTTATGACTCATTCCAAAAAAGACTGAAAGTGATTTTAAAAACCATCTATGTTATAAACACACATAAAAGTATATGAATAATATACCAGGTACAGTGAAGATATTAATTACTTATTTAAAAACTCCCAAACTGATATCTTTATCAGACACTTCAGTCAGAATGTGCTACTGGAGGTAGGAATTACATGAGAAGACCTGGTCACCTTCCTTTTCAAAAACCTGCTATCTTTCAGGAAACAGGAAGTCACTGAGAAAAAATACTTTTGTCATTTGGATCCCCACCCTTGGTGAAGGTAATGACATGGTGTGGGGTTTGGGGTTGTGCTGTTACACTGTGGAGGTCCTTTAGTCCCAGATGTCCCAGGCCAGCAAAATGTCTTCCCCAGAAGCAGGCTTTAAGCTGGAGAATATTTGAAAATAAGCACAACCCTATTCACTTCAAAAAAAAATGTGCTACTGGCAGGGATGAGTTTTGGAGTTAGTACCTGGGCTCCAGTCATGGCTCTATGCCTTGCTAATTGTATGATGCAAAGGAAGCAAATCTGTCTTTCCCCAAGCCTGAGTTTTCTTATCTGTAAAATATATATATATATATTTTATATAAAATATATATATAATATATATATTTATATATTTATAAAATATATATAGCAATATCTATTCCATAGCATCCATTTGAGATTTGAATTAAAAAGCATAAAGAGCCATCTTTTCTTAATAGTTTATATTCCTTTGGAGTAGCTGCCATTATTGTTAAATAATTATTATTTGATAACATGCTATTATTGTCTAATAACCATTATCAATAAGAGATTGGAATAAAGTTAAAGACAGATGAATAAATATAGTTCCTGACCAAGATGTACATCTTCATCAAATGTAAGCATGCATGGTAGCATCTTGGGGCATCTTAAGGGCAGAGATGAAGCAGTGTCCTAGCAGGAAGGGAAGGGAAGGAAAGTATATGATCCCTGAGAAGCAGGCTTAGACTATCTAAGAGTATTTTAGCTATAGAGTATCTCTGGGATAAGGCCCAAGGTGGACATACTTTAAATCAAGCCCTGTTTAGTTACACAGTGATATTTCATATCAAATATTTTTAAAACAGGAAAATACTAAAGGTAGGTATTGTTTTATAGATGTCATCTCAGAATATAGACCAAGAAAATGATTTCACTTCAAATAATTTAAAATATGCAGACAACCCCTAATAAAGTACAAAAACTGAATTCTTAAGTAAGAATAATAATCTCAGTTGTGTGAAACCAGTTCTATAATCAATTGGTAAAACTTTATTTCATCATAACCATCTTCTGCATTTTCTGCTAATAGTTTGTGTGATGTTTGTCTTCCTGTTAGACTGTTTTTCCCTTGAAGGCATAGATCTGTAAAATGAGAATTTTAATCTCCAGTGTAAAACACCATCTCTGGCGTATTGAATACTGGGATGGAAGTTAAGGATGAGAAGGCACAATGAGGGAAAATAAATTGTTCTCAATAGAAAGTAGGAACAAGGTCCTAGTTCTTGTCGCCTCTACTTTAGAAATCGTTGGTTACAGCCTGAGCGTCAATGTGCATCAATGAGATGGACATGGTGAACACACACATCTGGGCAGATGGCCAGGAAAAAAGATGAACAACTCTTCTGTTTCTGTGTCCATCTTCCACTTCAGAACTGGACATCCTAAATTGCTTGCATTCTCTACTGAGAAACATTGCAAGAAGGCTCTCCCACTTGTTCTCATTTAAAAGCAGAGATGAAAAGACAGATGTCATTATACAGCTCTTAATGATGTAACCTTGTTATCTTGCCTGATCAGTGACAAAATTAGCTTATACACAAAAGAAAAAGGTGAGAGAGAAGTGAACTTATAGTTATTTGGGGTGAACATCCTGGGTACATTTATTTTATTTCTCAAAATAGCCCTGTCGAATAGACTTCACAAAGAGGTAACTGACATACCAGCACACTAGCTTCCTCAAGATCATGAATTGTACCCTAGAGTGTCTATACCAAAAGTCCTGTCCCTTCTCATTGTTTCCTAAATTGGAATTCAACCATCTTTTCCTGGTCACCTGCTCTTATAAGGACAATTTTATTCATTCAATACCACTAATCTTTAATGCAACTTGCATATAAATATACCTGCTAATACATACATAGGTGTTTTAATATATAAATGTATTTATAAGTGCAAGCTCCATATTTCCCATTCTTCCATGACTAAATCCATATTAATTATCAGTTACTAAATTAAATATTCTATTTTTTCTTTCTTCCAGAGCCATTATTAAAAACAAAAATTTATTCATACATTTTAAGGTATTTAATTAGGAATCTGTGTAGATATATCAGTGATAGAGATGTTCCTTTCAAAGTCACTTTAAATCTAGTTTAATTCAGTTAATCATAAATTCAACCCTTAGCAAATAGAAATTGTCTGTGATTTTTTTTTTATGGCACATCTTGCCTTTTAATGTGATTCACACTTAATTTAATATGATTCATTGATGTTCTCTGAAGCAAGATTATTAACTTTTTAAAAAATATTTGATTATATTGTTTAGTTTTAAAAAAGTGAATGTTCATTATATAAATATTCCAAACAACAAAAGAAAAAGTAAGATCTGGTTATGACATAGGTCGAGATTCAAATAAAATTCTTTCTTTTATATTTATGGGGTTTTTTAAAATCCCATTCTTCTTATTATATTAACAGACAAGGATTTATAATAATTCCAAGGCAGTAGAGTGTGGTGGAAAGTACAAAAGCTTTGAAACCAAAGGAATTCACATCCAGCTCTACCAGAACACAATTTACTTAATATTCCATCTCTAAAATGGAAATACGATTATGTTCCTCAAGTTATTTTGGAGAGGAATAAATGAGATAATATGTGTAAACCATATGGTATAAATAATATGTGTAAACCCTTAAGTTGGAAATAAACAAAAACTGGAATCTTCTGTCAACCCCAGTTCTGTGTAAGTTTATTTGCCTTTGTAAAATTGTTCCAATATAAGTGCCTTAACATCAGAATAAACACATTAAAAAAAAAAATAGCACCATGTTTCTTTTCCTCTATTTGATCAGAAATAAGACACTTTGTTCAAAAAAGCACAAGTAAAATTAAGTTTTCAAATTAACATTGCCTGTGTTTTAAAATAACTTCAATATTTCATATCTTCTTTTTTTTTTTTTTTTGCTTTTTAGGGCCAAACTTGTGGCATATAGAAGTTCTCCAGGCTAGGAGTTGAATTAGAGCTGTAGCTGCCGGCCTATACCACAGCCACAGCAACACGAGATCCAAGCCACATCTGCAACCTACATGACAGCTCACAGCAACACCAGATCCTTAACCCACTGAGCCAGGACAGGGATCAAACCCACATCCTCATGGATACTAATCAGGTTCGTTAACCACTGAGCCATGAAGGGAACGCCCAACATTTGATATTCTTAACAGACACAGTCTATAAATTGGACAACGCTTATCTGGTTTGCATTATATTAAAATTAAGAGAATCATGCAACTTAAGCTATACACAAATCAATATTTTAAAAATTACATCCGTTTCCTTATCTTAGGTAATAACCCTTTTTTACTGAGTTGTCTTGCAGCTTACTAGTCACTGTCATTTAAAAGTTATTTTTCTACCAGACATGGTATAATGAAGAAAATTACCAAAGAAGTATTTTTAATCTGCTTCCTTCGTAATTTCCCTAAAACCAGGAAACAAAATTTGTTTTTTTTTCCCCCATCTACATTGTATCATCAGAAATTTCATCACAAGTCCTGCCTGAACATTAGCTATTACATGCCCAGTAGCTGTTTACATTTTTTTTAATCATTGCCTTGGTGGACCACACAAAGAGTAAATAACTGAATGTCGCATCAATAAAAGTAAACCAAACAGGCTTTTAGGAAAATATGCACTGCAATGTGCAGTGGTTAGGATCAGTGGTTAGAGTTCTCTCCCTTTAACAGATGAAAGCACTATAGCTCAGAGAAGTTTAACATTTGCTTTAAGGTCACACAGCATGAAAGCGTAAAGCCAAAGACTTGAACAAAATTAGTCTAACTTTCAAATTTATGTCTATTTTAGTATTTAACCATGCAATGCACAACTATACTAAATATTAAGAATAATATAGAGCTCCTTTGGAAATTGAGGTACATATTAAATCCTTTAATTGAGGATTTAAAATAATTAATTTTAGAAAAAAATTAAAGTCAGAAAATAAAATTAACTTAGTATTTCACTTCTTCAAATGTTTACCCTGTGCACTGTAAGAAGTTATATTAACTAACATAAAGCATTTACTTAGGCCATCGTTATTTCAAATCATATTTGAGGCAGAAGGTAGTGACAAACTAATAAGTAAATGTATAAGGTGATTTATTTAATTTTAGACATGTATAACAAACACGTTTCTCCTGAAAAAATCACCTTTACTTTTACTTAATGTTAATACAGCTCAAAGCAACATCTCCTTATCTTCCACTACCCAATATCTAAAACTACCATTTTTTTCTTTAACAAAATGTATTCTCTAAATGTATATTCTTTTGGTTGCTGAGCAACAAAAATTCTTCATTTAAGTATAAACACACTGACACACAGGCAGAAAAGTGCCTAGAAAAAAATACAATGATAGACACCTCTATCATCTATGGCCATCTGTGCTCAGTTTGACCCAAAGTTTTGGCAAGCTAATGCAGTCCCTCCTATCCCAAAGCATCTTGTCCTATAAAGAAAATTTTCACTCCCACTTCCTTCATTTTCCAGTAAGTCAGGGGTCAAGTGTGTTCTAAATCCGCCAGAGTCTGGACTTGAAACACTCAGGATTCATTACTTAACTTGTAATTAATTACAACCTCAATGGATAAATAACTTTCCCCTATTTTATTATGCAAAGTAATAAAATACTAAGCTATTATTGCAACATAGGCAATTCTGTCCCATTTAGTCATAGACATGAATTAGTATTTTAATCTTTTTAGTGGAGCATTGAAGGTACCATCTTAAAAAAAAAAGAAACTGAGTCAACTTTTTGTAGCACTTAAAGGACCATCATACTGGTGAGCTACCTGTGAGGATAAAATGCTATAATGAATTCAAGTAAAATTTAGTAACTCAATTATGTTTCTAAGAAATGGCCACAGGAGTTCTCGACATGGCTCAGCAGAAATGAACCTGACTAGCATCCACGAGGATGCAGGTTCGATCCCTGGCCTAGCTCAGTGGGCCGGGGATCCAGTGTTACTCTGAGCTGCTGTGGTGTAGGTTGCAGACACAGCTCAGATCTGGCCTTACTGTGGCTGTTGCACAGGCCGGCAGCTACAGCTCCAATATAATCCCTAGCCTGGGAACCTCCATATGCCTCGAGGCAGCCTTAAAAAGCCAAAAAAAAAAAAAAAAAAAAAAAAAAGAAGAAGAAGAAGAAATGGCCAATATTCAACAATCCAAGACACAGATTACTTGATTTGGGCCAAGTATTTTAACCTCTAAAAAAAAATCTAGGTAAAGTTTCCTCATGGATTAAGCTAATATCTTACTTTAAGCCCCACCATCAGGTTATTCCCGTGATGTGCTACAAATATGCTAACATGACAACGCCAGTAGGAATGCTCCCCATATTGTTATAAAATATTAATCCACTACATGAAGTAAAACCAAACAAGAGCACTTTACCAGTGGGGGATCTCTTTTGATCCATAAATAATTTGTTAGAATCTCACTTCTAAGCTTTGCCATAAGCATACTCTAATAAAAGATATCACAATAGGAGATGTTGAAAATCTGTCATTATATGAGCAAAAGTTCCATTGCGAAAACCATCACTTAAAAATATATCTCTTTGGAGCATCTGTGAGATAAATTCCTCTTCGGTCCTTAAGGTTTAAAAAAAAAAATCTATATTTCTTTGTTAAATCCCTTACATGTGTACATGCTTGTCTGGTTTAAGACACCATGACTTATCTATTTTTATGTCTCTACTTGATTTGGCCTTTAGAAAACTAAATATAAACTTAGTGGACTACTTAAATTGTACATTTCTGTACCCTAATCTTATATATTCCAGAATTTTTTTTAATTATAGCTGATTTACAATGGTGTGGCAATTTCTGCTGTACAGCATTGTGACCCAGTCCTATATATATGTATGTATGTATGTGTGTGTATATATATGTATATATACAAAGAATGTGTGTATGTATATACATGTGTGTGTGTATATATATATATGAATGTGGATATATATATATATATATACACTCATTCTCTTTCTCATATTATCTTCCATCATGTTCTATTCCAAGAGATTGGATATAGTTAGTTCCCTGTGCTACACAGAAGGATCTTATGCATTGCTTGTCCATCCTAAATGTAATAGGTTGCATTTAGCTATACTTACCTTTACTTCCTAGCAATTCATTTAACTATTTTATCCTCCATTTGTTATATATATATACTTTTGTAACCTGCTTCAAATTCACTGTACATGAAGTGGAAATATATATAAACATAAAGAGTAACATTCTGACTGAAAAACAAAGTTACATACTATAGAACAGTAAACCAAGCAGGAGGGAAGAGCATCTTCTTTTGTTTTTTTGCTTATTTTGAACAATTTCAGAAAGAAAGAAAACATTTTTCTTTTCATGGAAATATTTTCACTATAAATTAGAAAATTCTCACTTAAGTTACTGGAATTTATATACTTTGTAAAAAATCAAAGTCCTCTTGAAGAAAAGATAGACCTTTATTTGATGGGACCAGCCAGTTTGACTTCAATTAAGAGAATTGCATTAATTGCCAAAAATTGTTTCAAAATAGGTTCCCAGATAAACAGACATGATTTCATGATAGTCAATATTTGACAACTGAGAGATGAACACTCCTCATCTAAAGGAGAGAGAAGGCTTCAAAATCAAACATAATAATCTATTTTGATTTGCTTGTTTCATAAGCATCTAAGCCTCTCAATAAAGTTTCTGGATTAGTAAATTAATTTTCTTAAGGGACTATAACTAATATTGAATTATGTCAACAATAATAAAATGATGGATGGGTAAACAACATGAATTCAACCACAGACTAGGTCATGTGGTTTAATGTCAAGTATGTGGACAAAAGTCAGAAAAACCTGAATGTTAGTCTAGATTTGTGACCACATGCAAATCATGTATTTCCTTGTGCCTTTTCCTTAAAATGAAGCAAAAAACACTTGATCTACCTCTTTAAAGACTTGTTTGGGAAAACAGGAAAAAAGAAGACACTCTAGAGCACTTTGGAAGTAGGAAGTTTAGGGCTTTTAAAAACATTAATGGCATATCTGCACTTTGGAATAAAGGGAAGGAAACTAACAAACTTTAGTGAGTACCATTTTTTTTTTTCACCTTGAAAAGAACCCATGAAATAGGTACTATCATTTACACTTTATAGATGAAGAGAATGAGATTCAGAGAATAACTGTAACAATATTTGAATCAAGCTTCTTCTAAGTCAAAAATGTGTGCTATTTCACCTAAACTTTGGTCAGACTTGAATATGAAATACTATTTTCTTTGCTGCATTTTATTAATCAAGTTTTCTAACATTATTGATGTTACATATTGGGCAAGGATGGTTAATTTGAAAAAAGAATGACAGAACTTGAACTTATCAATATTCAAAGTAGTAATGTTTTAAAAGTTCCTCACCATTTTGTACTCATCATTTTGCTAAGAAGGAACCTGGTTTATAATAAGCTAAGATTTGCTCTCTAAAGCAACATTGAATAAGTTATAAGGAAATGAAAAGACATGGTAATAAAGTAGCATACATTGTTCTATATATTCTAAAATGTTCTACTTTACCAAAATGTCTATAAAATAAGGATTAGTGATCTCATTGGATTTTAGACAGCACAGATTTCTGGAGACTGAGTTACAGGTTCTTAGCCAGTCAGGTCATGCAGCCACTGTCATGATATCCAGGAAAATCAGTCCTGGCCAATTAGCTAGCTTCACTAATTTCAGAAGAAGCTCCATGGCTTGGCTTCAGATATGAAAAACAACTCCTTTCCTTCAGCATGCATCACTGACTGAGCTCCTGGCACTTAAGCAGCATGTTTTCAACATGTTCAACGGTAATTCCTGAGCTTATTAAAGATTTACTGAGCATCTGTATTGAGCCAGCCCTATGGAAGATGCTGGCAATACAGCAATAATAAGCAGATGAGAACCTTTTCCCTGATGGAACATATATTTTAGAGAGGAGACATATCATAAACAAAATAAAGAAGTAACATATGTGTCATGTTGGGTGTTGATAGGGACTAAGAAGAAACAAAGAGAAGGAAAGAGGAAATGGATGGTTGGGGGAAGGAGAACTTTGCAACATGATGTTGAGGAAAGATATGGGGGAAGCACAAAGCGAGCATCCAGGCAGAGTGCTGAGCTAGCACCAGACCAAGAGGCAGGAGCACCTGAGGCTGCCAGAGCCCACACTGGCTGCTGGGCAAGTGGAGCAAGAGCCAGGAGGAAGAGAAGTCCAGAAATAACTGACAAGAATAGGTCACGTGGGGCCTTAGGGATCACTGTAAGGATCTGGATTTTACTACCAGTGAAATGGAAAGTCTTGGGTGTTGAGAAAATGAGTGAAATGATCTGAACTACATTTTAAAGGATCACTCCAGCTGCTAGAACAGATGGAAGAGGTCAAGGACAGAAGCCGGGAAGTCCATTCATTAGCCCATTCATTCATTCAAGAAAAATTTACTTTGTGCCTACTATATTTCAAGTAATGTTATAGGTGCTTAAGGTACATCAGTGAACCCAGCAGATAAATATACTTGCCCTTGTGAAACTTCATTCGAGCAGAAGGAAGACAGAACATAATCAAACTTATAGATGGGCAAATTATATCACACACATGTATGCCTGTGTAGTGTATATATAAATATTATTTAAAGTAATGACATTAGTTGGGCTCCTCATCTCAGCAAAACAGAATAGATTAGAAGAATTTCAAGAACTGATTCCAGGGGCATTTCAGCATTTAGCATTTTGGGAGATGAGAAGAAGCTGGTGAAGGAGGCTCATCCATTGTATGGGGGAGGAATATGAAACATAGCAGGGAAATAGAGATCAGGCAGGAGGAGGGGGTGGGAGATTAGAGTAATGAGTCAGCAAAGGAGCGTTAATTCTCACCTAGAATGAAAGATATGAGTGAATACATGAAGCATAGGAGGAAATTATCCAAATACACATCAGGAGGAAAGAGAATTCTATGCAGAGGGAAGAGCCAGGAACAAGAGCTTTGAGGCAGGTTTGTTCCTAGCAAGTTCTGGGGCTAGCAGGAAGCCAGTATGAGTAAAGCAGATAAAGTAAGGAAGAAGAAGAAGTAAGGAGAAGAAGTAAGAAGAAGTAAGGAAGAAGAGTAGCAAAGAGTGTTGGAGATCAGTAAGAAGTCCTCTTCAATAATCCAAAAGAAGGGTGATGGTGTCTTAGACCGAGGAAATAATAGTGTAAGTGATGATAAAAGATCAATTTCTGGATATATTTTTTAAGAGAATGCCAAGATTAACTGAAAGATTATACATAGGGTGTTAAAGTAAGGATTCAAAGAATAACTCAAGTCTTTTGACCCGACAGTTAGAAGATGGGAACTGCCATCAACTGAGAAGGAGATAGCTGAGGGTTGAGTAGGTTTTTATTGGGGAGGATATCAAGAGCTCACATTTGCAAATGCTAATTTAAAATATCCATTAAGAAACTAATCAAATATAATGAGTAAGTGGTTGGTTATATGAATATGGAATTCAGGAGAGAATATGGAATTCAGGGAAAAGACAAAATTTTGGAGCCATCTGTGTATACATGTTATTTAAAGTCATGAATTGATTGAGATCTTCAAGGGAATACATGTAGATTAAAAAGGAAGAGTTTTTCAAGAACTGATTTCAGGGATATTCCAACAGTTAAATTTTGAGGGCCTAGAGAGAAGCTGGTGAAGGAGGCTGAGAAGGAATTTCCAAGAAACAGAATAAAAAATCCTCAGAGTATAAATACAGTGGGCACGGAGAACTGCCCCATGGATATAAAAGTGTGGCTATTATGATGGCTTTGGTAAGAGCAATTTCACTACAATGGCAGAAGCTAAGCCTAATGCAGTAGATATAAGAGATAATGAGAAGAAAACAGGCAGGTATAGGTAACTCTTTCAAGACATTTTGCTGAAACAGGAAGAAAGTAAATGAGGTCATAACTGGCAGAATAGGGATATATTCTTACTGCAAGTTGAAGAAAACAAAATGAAAAACTGACACATCACAGGTCCACGTATTCAAGCCTAACCTAAATAAAGATTAATAGGGATCTAAATTGATCCTACTACCAGGTCATTAACTAAATTTCACTTTTCCCTATAGTTTTTCAGCCACCAGTTGAAAAAATGTAGAAACATGAAAACAACTTTTTACGTAGTAAAACTTGTATGCCTATGAGAGCATAGAAAGTATCAACCATTCTTATTTATTTATTTTTTTGTCTTTTTTTTTTGCTATTTCTTGGGCCGCTTCTGCAGCATATGGAGGTTCCCAGCCTAGGGGTTGAATCGGAGCTGTAGCCACCGGCCTACACCAGAGCCACAGCAACTCGGGATCCGAGCCGTGTCTGCAACTTACACCACAGCTCACAGCAACGCCGGATCCTTAACCCACTGAGCAAGGGCTGGGACCGAACCCGCAACCTCAGGGTTCCTAGTCGGATTCGTTAACCACTGCGCCACGACAGGAACTCCAACCATTCTTAAAAAATATGATGTAAGTGTTGTGTTAGGATTAAATGTGCATAATCTGGGGTCAGACCACTAGGTTCAAATCTGCTTCCATCATAAACCAGCTCCATAAACTTAACCTCTGTTAATCTCAGTATTTTCATTTGTGAAATGGTGAGATGTCCTACGTCCTGCCAGGATTACTGTGAAGGCAGGGCAGTGCCTGGTACTCACCAGTGTCTGACATAACATAAGCAATTTATATCATAGAATCTATACATGATAAAAGTTTCATAAAAAAGTCAAGAATCTGAAACAAATAATTCACAACGGTGTCATTGGCTTCCAGCTGCCAGTTGTCAGGCAGGGTTTATAAATGTTTCTCAATACTCCTTAATACATTAAAAACTTGGTTTTACTTCCTGCTTCCTAAATATGGACATATGTCTGAAAACTGTGGGCCTACAGTCAATTTTTGATTATCTTCCAATTAGATTGTTTTATCTTCATGACTTTATTATCCCGTTTTGCTTCAGAATATTCTAGCAATTTTTATACAATGGTTGCATGCATGTTGATACATGGTATTACATACATATTAGTAAGTTATACATATATATTTTATAAATAATATTTTTCAGAATTTAATTTTTTTTCACATCTCTGTATTCTTCATACTCTATCCTCCTATTTATTGTATTACTAAAATCGGCCACTGTTGTCACAGACTACTCACAGCCTGAAAGCATTTGAAGGTATTTACAATATTCCACATCTAGGACACTTGAAGAAATTCTTTAGTTCATCTTGGTCCATATAATTTGCCAGTTCCTCTTCTCCTATTTCCACTTCAAAACTCCTGATTCCAAATACTACCTATTTTCATAGGTATTAGAAAGAGCTGAATCTTAGATTTATTGATTCTTGGAAGAGAGGACACACCTCAGGGCCTGTGGAATATTTTATTATCACTAACTCAACAGTCCCTCACAGCTAATGAGGTTCCTGGGCAGTTTTTCATTGTAATGATGACAAAGTGCAAGCTTCAGAAAATGCAATGAAGAATTGATTCCACAAAATTGGAAGTACATAAATTTTTTCAAAACTATTCCTAGAGTAGTTGCCTCAAAATCTAATGAAACAATAATGGATTAAAACAGAGTTTTAATAAAGACAAAAAAAGAAATAAATAATAAACTTGTCAGAAGATAAATTATATCTATAGAACTCTATTACCAAAACAGAGAGACCCAATCAAGCATCCTAAAGTCATACATAAAATACGTAGCATGAGCTTAAAAGTCCATCGGTTTTCCTCTCTGTGATATACATTTGTACATGCCTTGAAAAATTACAGAGCCCTTTAGGTCATAGTATTTTGCTTAATAAATTTAAAGTCATACCAATAGGGAAAAAATAAAAATAAGAATATAATCACAGGTTGTTTTTTAAACAAACAAATACTGTAAAGGTCAAAAGCTGAGGAAGTAAGAATATGTTTTTCTCCTTTTAATATAGTCTTTATGCTTTTCCCACCCAATTTCATCATTATTCCTGACAAGAGTAAGACTTATCATCCAAAAATCCAAGGACTCTCCACCTTCATAAAGTACCATGACTATTTCCAAACTGTAGAGTACTGTGGATTAGGATAGTCCCTACATATACTTGTACTCTCTGTTTGTCTCTAGTGCTCCTCTCTCAAATTCTCACCTTCTTCCCTGCTCCAGAAACAACTCCACATACAGTCAACCTGGGATCCTTGCCTCTACCAGGAACTGCCCCACAGGAATATACAGCATCTGTGGATGGCCTTGATGGAGGCAGCATAAATCATGTTTCTTTTAATTTAGACAATACATAATACTACTTTTAATTTAGACAATACATAATACTACTTTTTAGAGACTTTTTAACACCAAAAAGGGTGTGAAAACAAGGTTACCAAAAGCACATATACCTACTTGTATCTACCAAGAGCCCCTCTCTTAACTAAGGTCATAGATTGCCATGGCTTTATAGGAGAATAACTATGAACACAGATAATGAACCATGCACATCTGGAGGTAATTTTCCTTTCTATCTATCTGAACTGAAGCAAATCACTTGACTTTTCTAAGACTGTTTTCACAACTATGAAGTAAGAATCATGTAATTCATGTTATTCTGAGTCTGAAATGATAAAATCTCTAAAGAAGCACTTGGTACTCAGTTCAGTGACTGAATATAGCAATATTCAATAAATATAATAATAATAATAGTCATTATTGTCATTATATATTCTGTTGCTTATATTTTGCCTGTGAAGGATGACATACAAGGTATACATTTAATCTAAGGTGTGCTAACTCTGACTCTAAACCCTGTGGAAGAAAATCATGTCTAAACTTGGTATTCAGTATTGAAATTACAAATGTCTTCATCATTTCTCTTGGAAATCTTGATGGTTTCATTGTGAAAATAAATGGATGTATTTAGCATTCGCTCAAACTCATTTCTAATGTTTAATTTAATCAAATTAATTTGTTTGCCTAATATTCTAAACACAAATTTAACAGAATATTTCTACTGTTGTTTTGTTTTTTTTTTTAACTGAATCTCAGTGCCTAGACCGATGGTTCTCCCACTATGAAACAGTGTCCTAGGCATAGCAGAGACCCATTATAAATGCGTGGGAAATCAAAACGATCTTCACAATAATACAATACATTGTTTGCCTACACTGGGTTGACATTTACACTAGAGGTACAAAAGCAATGGTGGGTAAAACTGCTGGTGCCTCTCACAGAGCAGAGCAGCAGCTCCAAAATATCCCAGCAGTGCATGTATTCTTCCCTGCTAGACAGTCACAGTAAAAATAAAATGCCAGTTTCACTTAAAAAACTGAAGAAAGTTCCTCAAAGAGATGGTAAGAACCATTAATTTTATTAAATCGAGACCCTTATAACTCGATGTCTTTTTAATATGTGTGACAAACAGTGAAACAAAGAACCATTAATCTGTACCTATGCAGAGTAGTTGTCTCACAGTGTGCTTGTATGTGATGGACTGAGTTTTAAGCTAAACTAACTGCTTTCTTTATGAACACAATTTTTACTTGACAGAAAAACTGCCTGAGAAACCATGTTTTCTAAATTTGGTATGTGGCAGAATGTTTTTGCTTATTTGTTGGTTGGTTGGTTTGAAAATGAACAAAGGGAGCTGTTATCTCGGGAAAGTGACTAACAATATACGTTATCAATGATAAAATGTGAGCTTTCAAGGGAAAATTCAAATTTTGGAAAATTTCAAACCATTACCATAAGGTAGTAAGTCAATATACTTCAGAACTTTTTTTATAATATCATTATTAGTTATATCAATACGATCCAAAGATCAATGCCTGATGTATTTCTAAGTCAAGCATAGGTAAAAGGTCCATACAGAATGCAGATATAGATCAACATTTTCATGCAAGAAAATATGAAAAATTTAGAATGCAGATATAGATCAACAATTTCATGCAAGAAAATATGAAAAATTCTCTGGTAAGATTTTAGATTCCTCATTGCAAGTAGGTTTGAAAAACCAGCCACTTGGGGAATTCTGGTGTAATAGCAAAAGAAAATCAACAGTTATCTGAAAAGGATAGCAAAGCATCTGTCCCTTATCCAGCTCCATCTATCTGAGTATGGATGGATTATTTTCATACACCTTAACCAAAACAACATATTGCTTAAATAGAATAAGATTTAAGAATCCAACTGTCTTCTCTTAAGTGAGCTATTATAGGAATTTATGAAAATGTAAGTAATATATCTTCTATTTTTTTAAGTTTTGCAAAATAAAGTTCTTTTAATAAAATATGTTATATAGTTAATGTAATTTTTATTTTTTTATTTTTTTAATTTTTTATTTTATTTTTTGCTCTTTTGGGGCCACAGCTGTAGCATATGGAAGTTCCTAGGCTAGGGGTTGAATTAGAGCTGTAGCTGCCAGCCTATGCCACAGCCACACCAGATCCGAGCAGTGTCTGCACCCTATACCACAGCTCACCTCAAGGCCAGATCCTTAATGCACTGAGCAAGGCCAGGAATAGAACCCACATCTGCATGGATACTAGTCGGGTTCTCCACCACTGAGCCACAGTGGGAATTCCTGATGTGATTTTTAAAGAAATTAATACATATTTTAAAACTTTATCAGTTTTAATGTTCAAAATATAAATATCAATAGATAAGACACACCAAAGCAAAAGCTCTTTGGGGTCCTGAGACCAATAAATTTGAGACCAGCAGTCTGGAAGCATATACAGTATTTCCTTCCATTTAAATTCTAAGGTCTATGTGAGACACCCACCTAAATTCCTCTTTCCTCTTTGAGTTTTCTGACAATTCTCAGTTCATTTGTAAACAGAAATAACTGGTATGTCTCTATGTCCTTAGTCCAATTAATAATCAAGATCAAATTTACTTCCTCCATTCCCTCTGCTTCTCTCTGCTGATTATTCAAAAGGCACAAAAACATACCCACCAGTCTTAGCTCTTCTACGATCTCATTTAGCAAACATGTCCAGAGCACCTACTATACACCAAGTAATATGCTGGGCTCTAGGAGATATTCTTCAAGGAGATATATTATACTAAGAGATATAAATACCAATGAGACAAAGCCTCTGACCTTCATGAAGTCCAATCCAGTCCCTAAGATGCATGTTCCCATTAAACACACATTAAAAGAGAAATGCGTGGAGTTCGTGTCATGGATCAGTGGTTAACAAATCCGACTAGGAACCATGAGGTTGCGGGTTCGATCCCTGGTCTTGCTCAGTGGGTTAAAGATCCAGCATTGCTGTGGCTCTGGTGTAGGCCGGCGGCTACAGCTCCAATTAGACCCCTATCCTGGGAACTTCCATATGCCATGGGAGCGGCCCAAGAAATGGCAAAAAGACCAAAAATAAATAAATAAATAAATAAAAGAAATGCTTATGGATGCACATCTCTATTTTTCTGTTCTTGAAACTAGAAAAGCGGTAAAAAATTTATAGGAGGTATTCTGACATAATCAAGACTCTTCTGAGAATACAAGGATACAAAATAAAAGGGTAATAAACCTTGCGTCTGCAATCCAAAAGCCATCCTTCAAAGACACACCTATTCTGAAGTTTCAGATGTGATAGGTAGGGTAAGTGAGGGTATAAACTGGACAGATCTCTGGAATGAACAGTATAAGAGCCACAGTTCCCAGCCACCCCTTCCTCAACTATCAGAGTTAGAAAAGGAATGCAGTTTAACTCATTTCTCTTTTACCCACTGACCTGCTTGCCCATGGAATGTGATCAGCCATGACTCTAGCCAGAAACCTGAGTAAGCAACCCAGACTCCTATCAGTGTAGATGAATAAATTGTTTAAAAATGCACTGGAGCAAACTTTGCACTTGGAAACTAACAATTGGAAAATCACCTCTGACAACCAGAGGTAATTTATAACTGCTTTTTGCAGAATCACGGTAAATTAATTGAGCAGAAGGAAAAAAAAGAACTTTGTTGTATATACTTGAAAGATACAACCAATAATAATATGAAATTCTAGCTCCCTACTACTGCTTTCAATATTCTTTGGAGAAACACATTTGCTTTTAATTTTAGGAGTGGTTGGAGCTTGGGAACTCAAACTCGGTTTACAATTTCAGCACTTCAGTTCACAGAAGATACCCTGACAAGCAACTTTTTTCTCATAAAAAATCATCATAATGAATTATCCTCCAAGTTTTTAAATAAATAGGATATAACTTGGAATACTTTGTGAAGTTAAAAAAGTAACAGACATATAATCCCCTATTACTAATAAAATGATTTATAATTATTGTTTTTTAGTCTCCATGCCTGATGCAGAGACAGCACTGTTTAATAAACTTAAGCTAAGCCAATCTTTGCATATATCATGGGTAAATAAAAGACTAAACAAATCTGCTAATGATAACAATGGACATTTATTCTCATTCCCCATATTGTTCTGATCAAATGTAACACACTGAACCAAACAACAACTAATAGCATAATTTGTTTTACAGTCTAAATTTATCTAAACTCCAGAATTGCTGAATATTTCAGTCTTTAATAAATATTTCAGTTTTCAAACTAATTAAACCTCTTCATCTAAGAAGTAATTCCAGAGAAGAAATGTAGAGCTGGGGAATGGGTATAGGGAAAGAATAAACCCAAATCAAAATAAAATTACATGTAAATCATGACCTGAGTCAAACCAAATAGGTTAATATGTAAGATCTATGTTAAATCTTTAAAAAACTAATTAGGCAAAAGAGAACACAGGGGTCAGAAGTTTCTTTGGGGCTATGTGTATAAGGTAAAATTGAATTCCATTTAGAATTATATCTAAGAATTTTATCTCTGACATCCTCTAAGCCATGAATATATTGTTCCATCCAGAGAAGAGATATAGCTAGCTATTATCAAAAAAAAATCACAGGGGATTCAAAAAGATAATAATAATAAATGAACATTTCAAATGAAGAAAAACCCCTCACCTCTCTGAAAAAGAAAAGAAAGCAAGAAAACAAACACATGGGCCTCAATTTCACTAGCATGTTGTGTCTGGGTTACTGCCAAGTATCACAAACCACATTTGATATTTTATGTTTTTGGCTGAGTGACTCTAGAATGTCTTTGAAGGGAGTGGGAAAGGAGAACTTAGGAAAGGGCAGATGAGCTTTTCAGAGTATAGCTATATCATTTCTAGTTGATTATCAAAACAACACTGGAAGCAGTTCAATTAAAAAGCAAATCAATGATACACGGAGATAGTAATAGCCAAAAATATACCCCAGGAAAGGCCACGCTTGGAATTCTTTTGGCTTATGCTATGAAACTCTAGTTTCTTACCCATCAACAGACAGAACAACGTGTGCCTATACCATGGCATTGAACAACACAGTTTTGTCTCAAGAAACAGCTTCTAATCTCTGATCATTCACACCACATTACACGCTTTAGTTCAAGAGGCAAGAGAAAAGATTACCCTAAGTTAGAAGACAGTGCCTAAAATGTGAAGGCAGATGAAATCAGGAATCTCCCCAAACTTGGCTCAGCACATTAAAATTAGTCACTGTCTATAAAGAAACTGCCAAGACTGCTGAGGATTCGAAAGTTAATACCCTCCTGATGTAAACTGTCGGTCCAGCGCCACACCCCCAAGAAAGCTATGCTATCATGCTGATTTCTACCAAAGTTCTTCACTTTGCAGTAGAGGTTTCTTAAGCCTGAAATTGCTCATCCTCTAGTAGACATCCTTACTGTGAGACGTTTAGTTCAGTGTAGTGATTTACCTCAAGTCAATGCATCCTTTTTTGTACTTCTGAAATGGCTAGAGATTTCTCCCTAGCCTTACACATATGATTGTATGAGATGAAATAGAAGGTAAAAACTGGTTCATTTTTGGTTTCAACCAGGCTTAGAGCTAAATTTTATGTATTTCTTATCAGTCTGTGTGACAGAACATTTTTATATGCTCCTGTCAGTAAAATTAACAATAAACAATAAAGGTAAATCATTATAGAAAGTAAATATAAAGAGAATGATCCTTCTAACCACAAATCAAAAAAGAATTCATAAGTGACTACAAAATCATTACCTCTGCTCTCTGTGTTCTGGGAAAAGCAGTTGATTTTTCTATGGCATAAACATCCACCAGGTAAAGACATGCTCCTTGCTCCCGGTCCAGAATGGCTGCAGTCTGAATTATGCCAGTTTGTCGTCCAATAGTAAAGAGACGTCCAACAGTTTTCTCTTCACAACGGACTGAAACAATATAATACTCCACTGGGGCCTCAGAGCCTCTGGGACTTGCTGCTTCTATTGATATTACATTGGTGCCAATGGGTTCTCCCTCCTTCAAAATAGTTATGTATTTGGGTTGCGTAAAAACAGGCCCATCAAGGCCCTGAAGAATGACAGTCAATTCAGTGGTTGACTTCCTCCTTTCAGGGCCAAGGTCTGTAGCTGAAACTATGAGATTATAGATCAGCTGAGAAGGCACCAGCGCCGAAGCCACTCTCAAGTCTCCACTGTAACGATCCACAATGAAGGTGTCTGTGTCCCCATTGACGATCTCGTACTCCACCTCTCCATTCGCCCCTTCATCTGGATCCGCAGCCATAATTGTTGTCAGAACAGAACCAATCACAGCTGAAGGGTCTGCAGCAAGGGCATTTTGTGATATAAACATTGGAACATTGTCATTGAGGTCTGTAACCAAAATGGTCACGTTTTTCAAAGCATACCGTCTAGTTTCTATAGGCACAGCTTGATCATTGGCTTTTACGGTTAATTCAAAGAGATTAGCAAATTCCCGATCTATTTCAGCAGTAGTATATATAGTGCCTTTGACTTCATCTATGCCAAAGTGGTTGCCCCTTGGCATCTGTTGAATGATTGTATAGGAGAGCTGTCCATTAATGTCTGCATCGGGGTCATGTGCAGTCACTGAAATGACAGACGTTCCAATGGGAACATTCTCAACAATAGACTTGAAAATATCTCCAGGAGGAAAGCTGGGGGGATTATCATTAAAGTCTCTCACATGTATAACCACTGACATTGTAGATGAACGAGGAGGCCTTCCTCGGTCTTTTGCTGTTATATTTAATTTGTACAAAGACTGTGTTTCAAAGTCCAATTTTTTGGCAAGAAAAATACTCCCAGTGTTTGGGCTAATGCTGAAAGTTCCATGGTTGTTAGTCCCAGTAATACTGTAATGTAAGTCGGCATTGTCACCTGAATCTGAATCGGTTGCAGTAATAGAGGACACAAGTTCACCAATTCTCATGTTTTCCAAAACATCAACAAATAATGTTGACTTAGGGAAAGAAGGAGTATTGTCATTCTCATCTAAAATATCAATATTCAAGGTACACGTTGAATTGAGGGAGACCGCCCCAGAATCCACAGCTTGAATGACAAGGGAATAGGCAGGTGTTGCTTCGTAGTCTAATTTGCCAATCAGTGTCACCTGACCAGAGGTACTGTCTATAGCAAACTGTCTCTCTTCGTTTCCTTTTATTACAGAATAATGAATGAGTCCATTATTACCTTCATCAACATCTGAGGCAGATACTCTTAAAACTTGTGTCAGGTTGGCTGCTGACTCTGATATTGTAGCTTGGTAAAAGTCTTTTAAAAACTTGGGAGCATTATCATTTATATCCTTCATGTAAACATGTACCGTGGCCTGATCCTTGAGTGGCTGAGGAAGCCCCTGATCTGTTGCAATGACTGTAAAGCTAAACACCGCAGTCCCTCTCCGCCTCATAAGAGACTCCCTGTCAAATTGATGAGTATTTGTAATTTCCCCACTAATTGCATGCAACTCAAAATCTGGCTGCACCATTTCAAAAGAATACCTCACTTCTCCATTTGGCCCAAAGTCTTTATCTATAGCACTTACTTTGCCCACAAACGAACCAGCCCTCTGTTCTTCTTCAAAGTAGAACGTGTAATTGGTACTGTTAAAAAGAGGTCTGTTATCATTTACATCTTCTAAAATTACAGTAACATTCACAGTGGCACTAAGGGGTTCCACTGCTCTGTCAGAAGCAACAACCAATAAAACATATCTGTCTTGAAGTTCACGGTCCAGTTCACTTTTTATATACAATTGACCATCTGGGAATATGCCAAAAGCATCCCCTGTATTTCCTTCAGCAATGCTGTATGCAATTTCACCATTTGCTCCTGAATCCTTATCAAAAGCTTGCACTTTAAAGAATCGAGAATTCACAGGTTCTGACTCAGAAAGGGTGACCTCATATGAAAGCTGGTCAAACACTGGTGGGTTGTCATTTACATCATGGACATAAACTGTTAAGATGAAACTAGAGGAGAGCTGGGGAACACCCATATCAGATGCCAAGATCTCTATCTGGTAGGAACCAGCATGAACATCCAGGGGTCCTAGCAGACTAATATTACCATTCCTTTCATTGATAGTAAAGAGGTTCTTGGGGTTTTGCTTCAGGCTATAGAGTACCATGCCATTGACACCTTCATCAGGGTCCACAGCTTTGGCCTGGAAAATGCTGTGACCTGCCTGCCAGTTCTCCACCACATTCACTCTCTCTACCGCCTGAAGGAAATGGGGAGAGTTGTCATTTAAATCCTTAACTGTTATGTTAACCATAGTGTCTCCAGTCACTGTCCCCCCACTGGCCACTACCTTCAGCTGATAAAAGGATTGCTCTTCTCTGTCAATCACACTTGCTGTGGTAAGCTGCCCAGTGACCTGGTTGATAGCAAACATACCTTTCTGATCCCCAGTAGTAATGAGATAACTGATGTTGGAATTGAGGTCCATGGTGGATGCAGACACACTACCCACATGATATCCCAGAGCGACATTCTCAAAGACCACAAAGCTGTATGCAGCCTGACTGAACACAGGTGGGTTGTCTTGAGTGTCCAATACAGTGATGGTTACTATTGCCTGGTTGGGAGACTGTAAATTGCCACCATCAGTAGCCACTATTTGCAACTGATAAGCAGTTTTTTCTTCTCTGTCTAGGGCCATTCTTGTAGAAATAACCCCACTTTGAGCATTGACCTGAAACCGGGATCTGTCCCCAGCAGATATACTATATTTGACAGTTCCATTGAGACCCAAGTCTGGGTCAGTGGCAGACACTGTGGTGATGTAGCTGCCTCCAGGCTCATTCTCCTGAATATGAGCAAAGTACTGGACTGGGTAGAACACAGGGCTGTTGTCATTAATATCCAGGAGACTCACATTTATGCGAGCCACTGATGACTGAGGAGGGGAGCCCAGATCTGTGGCCAGAACCAATAGGGAGTAAAAAGCTTGTTCCTCTCTGTCCAAGGAGGAGATAGTACTCAACCTCCCAGACACAGGATCCAGGCGGAAGGACCTCTGGTCAGTCTCAGCCTCTTGTAGTGAAAAACGCACTGTCCCATTGTCACCCAGGTCCCCATCAGTTGCCCCAAGGACCAGTAGTTCTGTCCCTGTAGGGGCATTCTCAACCACAGACACATCATATCCTTCTGGATGGCTAAATACTGGCTTTTCATCATTCACATCCAGGAGCGTTACCACAAGCTGGGCATAGGAAACCTTGGGGTGAACCCCTTGGTCCCGAGCACTGATATTCAGTACAATCTGGGAAGCGAGTTCACGGTCCAAGCCCCCAGCAAGCCCAGTGGTCACTAGGCCGCTATGTTCACTGATGTGGAACCAACCTAGTCCATTACCAGAGACGATGCTGTAACGCAGATTAGCATTGAGACCAGAGTCACCGTCAGTGGCAGACACTCCACTCACATAGCTTCCCGGGGGCGCCTCCTCGCTCAGGTTCACTCTGTACACTTGCTGTGCAAAGACCGGAGGGTGGTCATTGATGTCATTGACGAAAATTACCAAGCTTGCCACAGAAGAGCGCGCCTGGACCGCTGCGCCAGGGGGCGCCCCGTGGTTATCAGAGACGGAAACTGTTAGGTTGTAAGAAGGGATGCGCTCCCGGTCCAGGGCGCTGGCTACTTTGATGAGGCTCAGGTTTGGCACTTTGCTGCTCTGCACCTCAAAGTGGCGCTGCTCATTGCCCCCAAGAATCTGCACAGAGATGTTCCCGTTGGCTGCTGGGGAGTCGGCGTCCGTCACGGTGAGCAGAGCCACCACAGTGCCCACCTGAGCGTTCTCATCTACCGAGGCGTAGCGTGAGGTGGCAGGGAAGTAGCGGAATTTTACCACAGGGTCATTGTCGTTAACGTCCAGCAGCTGAATCAGCGCCTCAGCGCGCCCGGTGAGAGAAGGCACGCCTCGATCCATAGCCTGCACGGTAAGCGAGTACTGGCGCCGGGCCTCGTAGTCCAGGGGCTCCCGTACCGTGATAAGCCCCGTTTCCGGGTCCATTTGGAAAGGGGTCCCTTCGTCCTGCAGCCGATAGCGGATATCCGCGTTGGTGCCCTCGTCGGCGTCCGCCGCCGCCACCTGGAGGACGCTGGAGCCGACCGTCGCGTCCTCAGGCACCCCCGCCTGGTAGTGGGAACTGCCAAAAACCGGGGGGTTGTCATTTATATCCTGAACAGTCACGTTTACCTGAAGGTAGCCCCGCCGCTTCGGTTCGCCCTTGTCCTCCACTTCCACCAAAAGCTGGTACTGTGGCGTGACCTCACGGTCCAGCCCGCCCTTGGACACGAGATGCAGGAACGCACCCTCGCCACTTGGGTTGAGGGTGATATCCAGGCGGAAGCGACCTGCCTCGTTGCCCTGGATAATGCGGTAGGATCGGTGGTCCACACCATTGGAGCCAATGTCCGAGTCGGTGGCGGTATCCAAGATGACTTGCCGCCCGCTGCTACTGTCCTCCTTGAAAGTGACCACAATCGAGGGGTCCGGGAAGACAGGGGCGTTGTCATTGAGGTCCCGTACCAAGACTCGCACTTCGGTGGGGTAGGTGGGCGAGCTGGAAAGAACCACTAGGTTGATCACGTCGCTGGGTAGGCTCTCGCGGTCGATGGTGGCAGTGGTGTACAGGGCCCCGGTGCTACTGTTTATGGCAAACAGGGCGTGGCTTTCGCTGAGCCGGTAGGTGAAGCCAGGGCGCGTCTGGATGGTACCCACCAGCGTGCCAGGAGGTTGCTCCTCCAGCACCTGAAACACCTGGCGCTGCTCCGCCCCGCTGACCCGGGCCGACCCTGGGAGCAGTGACAGCAGCCAAAAGACGCGAAGGAGCTGAAATAATGATAAAGTGGGCAGCGGGAGCCACGGGCGGCCAGGAGCCCTGTCTGCTGCCAAGTCCATGTTCCTGGCTCCCTGGAACAGTGTGATATAGAGAAGGAAGAGGTACGGCAAAAAAGTGATGACGATGACGGGGATTAAGTAGCCCCAGCAAACATGCAGCCGGTGGCTTGGAGAGCCCTGCTATTTCAAAGAATCTCCTGCCCAACAGAAGCAAGTCGCATCAGCAAAAGGATCAAGGTAGCCATTTGGATGCTTAGTGCGAGAGAGATGCCTTGGGGGAAAGCGGCAGGCATTCCTCCGGACACTCCTGTGCGTTGATGAGTTCCCAGAAAAGTTTCTCAAACCTTCTCTATTTTCCCCCTTCACTTTGTTTTCGAATCCGGGAGAGTCAGCGTTTTCGCCCAGGTGGATGTGAGTTGGGAGAGATTGAGGTTAATGAGGAATGAAGTTGCAAACAATTGTCCTCAGAAACTTTAGAACTTACCACAGCGAAGAAACTGAAGAGGGAAGGACAAACGTCCGTAGCGGTGTGTGGAAAGAACAATTGCTCACGGGGGAGGGGTCGATGAGGAGCCGGGAGATTCTCGAATTCCTTTCCCAAAATCTGGAGACGAGGGATTTCCTCGAATCCCCTCTCCTCAAGAACAAGGCTGCAACGCCCCTCCAACAGGGCTGCAGAAGTGGCCGCTGAGGCCCAGGCTTCGGGGTCTGAGCGCGGGCAGCTAGAAAACTGCCTTCCAAGCGCTCACAGCGGCGCTGGGGCTCCGGTATCCCGGAGCGCTCAGCTGCGTCCCTTCTCCTCCAGCCGGCGCCGCCGCCCCTGCTGCGGCTTCGAGCCCGTAGTCAGGCGCAGGCAAAATCCAGCGCTATTCGGCATTTTTAATTTTTTTTACCTCTGCCAGGACGCCTGCCGACCCATTATTTGTACATCCAAATCGAGCGCAGGTCCCTCTTTCTTCTCGGCCTCGCCAGGGTCGGACAGAAGCAGCGCTCTGTCCCCGAGTCCCCTCCCCTAACCATGCCAGGGGGATCCTTCTCCGGCGGCCCCAGTCAGAAGCCCTCTCTAGTGCGCCTCGCCCCTGACCTCGTGCCCTTTCCCTTTATTGTCCTGTGTCAGTTTCACTTTGTAATCCACAAGGCTTTTTGTTTGGGGCGGGGGTGGTGGTTGGTCCCCCTTTCTCCTTCACCCGTGGCTGTGTAGGCGGGGAAATCCGCTCTGGGCTGTGGCAGCGCCCGCAGCAGCTTCGGACGGCGGCTGTCAGCGCTCTCCCTCTTGCCTGCCCCGGCTGAAGCTAGTACCGCTGTGGAGCTGGAGCTCCTTGAGCCCCTCTCAACCTCCGGCTGGTCCCCCACACTCTCCCCGCCCCTTCCCCGCCGCACGCGCGCGCGCAGACACACACACGCACACACACACACACACACAGCGCGTCGCCGAAACACAAACAGAGGGGGAGGGAAGACCGCGAGCTAGAGCAAGACACAGAAACTTTGCTCGCCACTCATTGATCCCCGCACTTTAGTTCGCCCGGACTCCCCCTAACTCCTGGTGCTGTCACCTACTGCCCCTCCCTCGCCCCATCCCCATTGGGCCGGAGCTAAAGCAGCCCCGCCTGGCACTCCTACCGCCAGCGCTCTCGGACTTTTTCGGCCTCCGACTGGCTTCTCCGGATGCTAATCACTCCAGCCTCCTGGAGGACTGTAGGCGGTCGGGTGTGGGAGATCTGCGAGTAGGAGGCGCTGGGAAGGGGGGTGATTTTTTCTTTTTCTTTTTTTTTTTTTTTTTGGTCAAATCTTGGCCGGCGTTACAGCAATAACAGCAAAAGGCTGCCGCAGAATAGATGGGGGTGGGGTCAGGTTTGCAGATAAATAACTTTAGTGGCGGGGTCTGGGAGAAGACCGTTAGATTGTTATGCTAGTAATAACTCAGGGGTAAGGGGGTCGAGAGAAATAAAAGAAAGGCGGGGGGTGAGGGTCTGTTAGAGCGGGAGGAAGGATTAAGCAAAGCCTGTCTGGGAATGCAAAGCGCAGATTTGCTTTAACCGTTTCCTGCCCCTTCTCTTGCGATGGGAGAGGAGGGAGCTGCTCTACAATACAACCCGACAGAATCCAAACCAAATCTTCCTCATGCCTCCTCTGTCTACAGAGCGAGCTAACTGCAGCCCAGGTTGAGATCAACCCTGAACCTGTCCCCATTTGTCCCTCCCCCACTGTCAGGTGACTAGGACACCAAGGCCTAGGTACTGACTGCACTTTGGATTTCCTGTAGGAAAAGCCAAGGGAACTCTGTTTGTTTTGTTTCCCTTCCCAAATGGATCCCAGGTGCCAGTAGCCAAACCTTAGAGTTTCAACAATAACAATGGTAGCCCATTGGAAAGATGGAGATCTTTTCCTATTGCAAAGTTTGGAATTTTGATCTCTGTTGGAGTATTTCCTCCCAGACATTTTATAACCAATGGAATCCTGATGAAGTTTTGTTTCTTTTTGTTTTGTTTTGTTTTTTTTTTGTCTTGAGAAAGGGTATATATGAGAAAAATAGAAATGAATAGAGTGAAATTTTAAAAATAGCCACTTGCCATGCAAGGCACTCAGATTAATTTCCCTGATATTTACTGAAGCTAATCTTTGTGGTACAATTCGGCTCTTCAAAGAAAGAAAAAAGTGACTAGAAATCAGGTATTATTTATCCTTTAAGGGAAACCGTTTAGAAAATAAGAATTTAAGGCAAGTAATGCAAATATAGGGCGTGTGTTTTACTTTTCGCCACAATGACCCCTCCAAGTTTAAAACTTTTCTGATACCAGAGATGATTCAGCGATGAGTAAATACTGCCCTCTGCTGTTTTCCATCAATCTTACAGCTTTTTAGTTGTCCACTTTCTTGCTTAAAATTAAATGCAGAGACTAGAAGGATCTGGTTACAAGGATAATTCCTCCTTCTTGCAGGGATAGTAGCAAAGTAGAAAAGGTCTTTAGGAGTCTCCTATTACCCTTCTTTCCTTACAGTAAAAAAAAATAATAATAATTAATTAAGCAATAGTGATAGGGCTAGAGTAGGCACAGGTGGTTATAGAAATCCTAATAGGGGATCATAGATAAAGAGGGAAACCTGGGAGATATTGGGAGCCCATTGTAAATTAAAGAAAACCATCAAAATAAGGCAGGCTTGCTTAACTAGTGGAGGTGCAAGCATTGCCTCAGGTCATTAGGTGGGGGAAAGGTTGAGGCCTGCATTCAGAGTCAGACCTAGGGCAAAAATGTAAAGATCACCTTCAGCTGATTTGAATACACCACCTTACCTGGTACCAAGGAAGAGCTACTACTCCCGGAAATGAAAAGGCAGGCCTTTCCAACCCCCACTCCCTTAGGATGATAAAACTGTGGCCCACCAGCTCCTCGAAGAGCTTCCTTGCCTGCCTGCTTGCATCTCTTACTAACATCCTATCCTAATAAATCTGCTTCTCACCTATCACTTTGTCTCTTGCTGAATTCCTTCTGTGTGGAGGCATAAAGAACCTGAGACTTGGTGAGTCCAAACGCAGGGTAAGTAACTCAAATTTAAAACTGTGGGTTTAAGTTCCAATCTGGCTTTAGGCTGGGTTTGAGTCCAGGCATGTGGGTTCAAGTCCCAATCTGTGTTCTGGCTAGGTTCAGACCGTTTAAGTGCTTGGTCAGTTTTAGTAGGCCAGACAGCAAATTCAAGTCCTCTGGTGCAGATGGCCTGTAACACAAAATTGGTGGGTGGAAACATGAATTCTAAAAATGCTGTCACCAATTCCTTTGTTTAGGTTAGGGCATTCACTTCTGCATTTTCCTCTACTATATATGTTGTTGTATTCCGAATATATGATGATTTGGAAACAGGCAAGAAAATTAGGTTTCACCATTTTTGTATTTTTAGAGCTTGAAAACTTGTGAAAGCATTGGAGGCTCTTAAAAGAGAGACATTTTAAAGCCTTTTCTCAAAACTCATATATCTGCCAATAAATCACAATCTTAATACATTATTTGGGTGTATTTTTAGCCCACAAAGATTTGTAGCTTAACTAAAGTGGAACCAACAGTTTTACAAGCAATGGCTATGATATGTGGTTTTAAGAGAATATTAGGATTTTCTTGCTTGTCTGTTGCTGTTGTTTACTAATGTACCACAGTTCAGTCCTTAAGGTAAGACAGTATAGAAGGAAAACATTTAGATACTTGTAGGCTATCGGGTACTTTTTTTTTTTCTGTTTTATTGTTTGTTTGGAGAGCCTGTGAGATTATAGTCATACTTAGTCTAAATAGTATTAAATTCGTATTGAGTGCATTTAATTTGGGAAAACAGGTGAAAATCATTCATTCTGTGGAGTGAGAAGTATAATATATATTAATTTTTAAAAACAAGATACGACAAAGTATTGCAAAAAGTGTATATATTTGGTACATGAAATAACTTTTTGAACAGTTCTGCAAAAGGACTATCAAAATGATTTAGACAATGACATGGTTTTTTAAATAAATGAAAGCCTTCCATAATAACTACATTAAAGTAACATTTAAAAATAAAATCTACACATAAAATTACAATCTGTGTACACAATTTAAGGAATGAACAGAAAATGATTTTAATAAAAGACAAATAATACAATCTTTATTGTATTCAGTTTACCTCTCTTGGATTTCAGAAATTGTAGTAAGACAATGCATGGTAAAAAGTAAAGATGCCCCCAACAAAATAAAAGTAAAAACATACAGAAATTGTATGTTTGAGAGAACAAAGTTTATTTTCGCTTTTCCATCAAAACCTCGATTATTTTAAGAAAAAGATCACTTACTGAAAGCTTTCAATAAACCTGAAATTATATGCTTCTAAGAGAGAAGATATTCATCTATTTTAGTAGACTGTAGAGGAAAATTATGTATTTTTTGTATCCAAGTGTGAAATAAACTAGACATGTGAACTCTAGAGTATACATTAAAACAAACAGCTTTTGTAACAATTTGTTGTCCTGATCTGTATATAAGGACCATCATTACTTCACTAAATGTTTGAAAATACTTCTTTTTTCATGTTTTAGAGCCTAGGTGAAGAAGTTAGGGTAAATCATACTCTACAATTAATAGCATGTTAGCAACTTTGTTAGCAGAAAAGGATTCTACTCCCCTCTCTTGCCCTCCCTTCTTCCTTTGCTTCTCCCTTCTTCCTTTCCTCTTCTATCTCGCCCTGTTTTTTCCCTTTTCTTTCCCCTTCTTCCTTCTCATCTCCTCTCCTCTTTTCCATTCCCTTCCAGTTCCTGAATTCTTGTTTCTCTCTTTCCTTCCCCCCTCTCCCTTCCTCTCCCATCTTTCCCCTCCAGTCCATGGTTGCACTGTACTCTTTACTATACTTGGCTCACCTTACCTTATTTTGCCTTAATCTTCTCTCCTCTCCTCTTTACGGTTTCTCCTTCCCATTACAGGACCTCCAGAGCCAAACACTCCAGTGAGTTCAATGTGTACTTTTTGTTCCATGTTTTTGCAAAATACATATTATTTATCCCATGTTTTTAACTGAGATAAATAGATTGGTTATATTGTATATGTGTCTCATTCTCTTTCTTATCTTTTTCATCAGGCACTATTTTTAAGGTTTATACATGTTGCCATGTGTATTGCTACACTGTTGTTTCTGACTTGTGCCTTTAGTGTAAAGAGTATACCTATTACTCTTAACCTGTCTGCTTATACAGTTGGAGACATTCAGATTGCCTTCAACTCCCTGACATCACAGATTAGTTTGCAATGAACATCCTTGTGATTGTCCCTAAATGGAAAGACATATTTTGGGGATATGTAGTGAGGAATGGAAGCTGAACTGGATAGCTGATAGCTAAATAAGAGAGAGTTTTGTTTGTAGGATACAGTGTTTCTGAGCAAGATGAGAACTGATCCTAGGATTGGGGAAGCATGAAGTTCAGAGATGGCCAATTTTCAGAAGTGGGAAAGGGTTTAAATATTGGTTAACTTTTGGGTGTGGAATTGAAATTAGTAAACTGTAGTTTTTGCACATTGGCTGAATGTCATATTTTTTATTACAGATGTGATTTTAACAATGATTTGGGTTGGGTTTAACACTGGTTCTTTAACTGGTTTTTTATGTCATTGATCCAGATAAGATTTTTGTCCTTAGCCATGTTATTTATCTTACTCTTATTTCTGGCTCTGTTGATTTCCAACTTCTTATGCTAAAGGTTTAGTTCAGTATTTCAGATTTTCTTATTTCCTGATAAATATTTTTAAAACTATAAGTTTCCCTCAACATACTGTACTAACTCTACTCCACAAAATATTAATTTCAAAATGCTACATATAATGATTTCATTATTATCCACATTTAAATATTTTGTACTTTATTTTATATTTCTTCTGTAGCACAAGATTTTTTATTAATATATAAATATACCTCTAAATATGAGTAGGGTCATAAATAGTCCTCTTCTTCAGCAAGCCGGCTGCCTTGCACCACTTCCCCGGCACACAAAATCTATATCCCTCTGTCACTATTTATTCATTGTATTATAGTCAAAGTAGATAATCTGTGATAAAAAGAAGTCTCCAGTTTCTCTCCAATCTTCTTAACCCTTCAATCAATTTTACACAAAACAACCCACCAATTTTTTTATCAAGATTTTAATTGATCACTGCCTTCTCCTTGATTAACTTTACTCATATGCCTTCCAGGATGCCATCCTGCCTCATGCACCACTACTTTTTAGTCTCAGGTGTTTTACTGTGTAGCATCACAGGGCTCATGGGACAAATTATCCCCATCCATTCTCTAAACTCTACCTATTGGTGATCTTATCCTATAACAAGACTTCAAATAAGTTGATTACACTCAGAAAAGAATGTGAACTCTGCTGTTCTTGGGTGCAGTGTTATGTCCATATCCATTAAGCTGTTTGTTAATTACGGTATTCACATTTTATGTATCATTACTGATTTTCTTTTGGTTTTAAGTATCGTTCCCCAAAGAGGCATGGAGACGTTAAATCTGTATTTATGTTTGCAAATTTAAATCTCCTTGTAGTTATGAGCGGTTCTTTTTTTTTTTTATGCCGACATTTTAATATATATTTATAAACATATATACTTTATATTATCACCATGGATTAAACCTTTTCTAATTAAGATGTGAATCTCTTTGTCCCAAATAATGTGCTTTCCATTAAAGTCTACTTTTGTCTGATGCAAGTACAGGTAACCAGCATTCTTTGATACTATCATGATACATTTTTTTTCCTATCCTTTAACCTCCTATCTCTCTACCCTAATGTTTTAAAAGTCTTTTTGTTACAGTATTATATTTCAAAATGCAATCTGAGTTTCTTTTAAAAAAATCGTTATTCTTTCTTAACTGCAGCTTTTAGTCTATTTACATTTGATAGACCTGTTCACATTTCTGTTTCTCCTCTCTAATTTTGTGTTTTGCTATTTTTCTCTAGTTTTATCTTTTGTTTATTTCTGTGTTTCTTACCTGATTCTTGATTAATTAGATACTTCTATCACTTTTGCCACTACTTTGGGTGATATATGCTCTGTTTTGTCTAATTTCATTTTACTTCAAAAAATTACAAAATAGATTCTTCTGAAAGTTTAAAATAATTCAATGGAAAAAGATTTCTTGAACAAACTATTTTAAATGCATTCATTTACTGCTTAACTTACATCTTAATTTGGTGTTGCTTTTTAATTCTTTTTAAATTTTAGTCTTGTATAACATTTTTATTTCTAAAAAGGCAGTAATGTATTTGACACAGTTTGTTGCATTTGAATCTTTCTTCTACCACAAGTGTTTTATCCTGACCACTTGCATTCTACCTGAAATGTATTTTTCTGAATTTCCTTTGGAATGGTAGCCATTGGTAGAAATACTTTATACTGGCCCTGTTCTTGAAATATTTTTCTTTAAGAATAAAGTTATAAATTTGAAACTATTTTAGAGTAATTTAGACATAGTTTTTCATCATATGCCATTCTAGTGCAAATATGAAAAAAAAGGAAATTTAAATGAAGTAAATTAATTTCAGGTGCACAGTAAGTGAATCAGTTATACACATACATGTATCCATTCTTTTCTCCTCATATAGGTTATTATAGAATATTAAGTAGATTTCTTTGTGCTATACAGTAGGTTATTCTTATATATTTTGTATATAGTAGTATGTATATGTTCTTTTATTTTCTCTATGCTTAATTTTGATTATTTTCTCTGACTTGTCTTCCAGTTCACTAATGCTGTCTTTACCTGTGTCTGTCTAACTTGCTTTTAATCTCACACATTTAATTATCAGTTTAATCACTGAATTCTCATACCTTAACATTTTGGTATGTTTTGACATTAACTATCCCCCACAGATATTTTCAAGCTTGCTTTTCTATTCCTTTGAACATGTTAAACATAGTTACTGATATTTAGATATATATCTGAAGATTTCAGTATCAAAAATATTTAATCATCTGTTTATCTTTCCACTTTTATTGCTCATTTTAGCTTATTGTAAATTGCTTCCTTGTGTCATTAGTTATGTTTGAATATGAAATTGTCATTTTAATTGGCAAATTATTTGTGATACTCCTTGAGACTTAAAATTAATGTGCTCATGTAAAGAAGAGCTGATTATGCTTCTATTAGTTACTCGTGGGTTACTACTAGTCTGTGACAACTACTGCTTTCATTGAAGCTAATATGCCATGAGTATACAAGCAACAACATTTTACAAATCACTAAGTAATACTGCCAAGTAAACCATAAAAATTGCTTTCTCATCAATTTGGGTTTTTATTTAAAGCATTTTTCACACTCATATTGTTGTTATGTCATTCTTCTATAAGTGTAAAAAGGAAAGTATAAGCAAAACAAACTGAACAAAGCACTCTTCGATCTTTTTCACATTGAAAGTCCAGCCCAAAGTGGTATAGCACTTATTGAAAAAGAGCTCCATTTTAGCTCTTTACTTTTTTTTTTTCCTAACATGCAAACACTGTATGTTTGATGTTCATATATAGTGATGATTAAGTCACAAGTGCTGCCAGGCCTTTAGCAGATATGATACATATCCTAACTGCTAAATGTGAAAATGGAACCCCTGAAAAGTTGAATCATAGAATAATTAAATATGGTGAATATACTTGAGGATTTCTTTTCTATACCTTCTCAGTAATGTGATTTTCAGAGCTTCCTTGTGGCTTAAACTTCTTAGGGATGTAGTCCCCCTTCTCCATACCTCAGTCTAATCCTTGCCAAGGCAATTTTATTTTCAGATTTTTGGAGAAGGCGGGGGGTGACTATGTATATCTGGATATACAGAAAACTAGTTATCTCAACTTGAACTTAGGTTTTAGGAGCTCCAGCTTTAACAGGAGACATTTCCTATTACACTTCACACCCTCAGAGAAGCCTGGGCTTTTCCTCTTAGTTTTCACACTTTACCACACCTTTAAAATCAAAATTGGAGTTGTCTCATGGCTCAGTGTGTTAAGGATCCAGTGTTTTCACTGCTGTGGCTCTGGTTACAGCTGTGGCATGTGTCTGGCTCTGGCCCTGGAAATACCCTATGCTATAGGTGCAGCCAAAAAAAAAAAGTCAAAGCTCATATTTGTGGAGTTCCCATCATGGCTCAGTAGTTAACGCATCCAACTAGGAACCATGAAGTTGTGGGTTCAATCCCTGGCCTTGCTCAGTGGGTTAAGGATCCGGCATTGCTGTGAGCTATGGTGTAGGTTGCAGATGCAGCTTGGATCCCGCGTTGCTGTGGGTTTGGAGTAGGCCAGAGACTACAGCTCCGATTAGATCCCTAGCCTGGGAACCTCCATATGCCACAGGAGCAGCCCAAGAAATGGCAAAAAGACAAAACAAACAAACAAACAAACAAACAAACAAAAGCTCATATTTGTGAAGTTAGGACAAAAAGCTACTTCAATGTTGAGTTTACCTCTATGAGTTCTTATCTAAACTACATATAGTAATTCCTAACTACCAAGTCATGTCAGCTCTTTGATGTTTTATAAAATATTTTAAAACTTAGTGATTTTAGTGGGTTTTAGTGGTAAATAATAGCCTGACATATTACCAGAATAGGAAGTCTATTTCCATTATTTCTTCAAATATTATACTTTTTTTATTTGTTTTTCCTCCTTTGGGAAAACTTATTATTTGGTACATATCCATAAGTCAGGTATCATTAGCTTTTTTTTTTTTTTTGCTGTTTTCTGGGAAAATTCCTCAATTCAATCTTCCAACTCATTAATTTGGTCTTTAGTCATATTCAGTTGATCACTGTTTAATCTTTTGTTCTTAATATCAACCCATATTTTTGCATACCAACCATGTATTTCTACTTCACTAATTTTTAAGTGAATTTTAATTCTTATTTTATACTAAATATATCTATCTATCCATTAATTGTCTATCTGTGCTGAGGAGGGATCAAAGACCAGAACTCAGTCTGTGAGTGTAGAGTGAGGGCTGGCAAATTTTTTCTATAAAAGGAAAGATAATATACACTTTAGGGCTTGAAAGCCAGACAGTCTCTGTCACACCATTTAAACTTACCCTTGTAATGTGATCTAAAGCTGTAGATAAGACGGATATTTTGGGGTATGACCGTGTTCCAGTGAAAATTTATTTACAAAAGTAGGAACCAGGTCCAGTTTGGCCTGCAGACTGTCATTTGTTGACCATGTTTTAGAGCATAGGAAATAAGCTTGTACTGAAAACTACCAAAGGACCATTATTGATCCCCATTTGTATTTTTTTAAACATATATATGTATACATGTATAAAGTCGGGATTTTGAATATGATTCAAAATTTCTCTGTTTTACAACAACTGCATTTCTTTTCTTTTTACCTTAGGACTGTTTGTAATCTTAAATTTTAAACTTTGAGGTATGGTATGATTGGGAAGTGAGGATCACCTTAAATTGTAGTCTGTAGTCTAGAGGGATTTTAGAGAGTAGGAAGGGATATTCAGTTGCCTAAGGGCAAGTGGTCAGAATGCACTTATTTCATGAGATCACTTGGCCCCTGCTGCCAATTTCTGCAGAGCAACAGGCAGGAATAGCCTCAAGGCAATATAGGGTAAAAGCAGAAGCTATTTTTTTCTAAACATTTATTCTTTCTAGTTGTTATAAAATTTCTCTAGCCATTTGGTACTTAGCTTTCCTTTTGCCATTATCTGTACCTCCTTTTTATATTATATGTTAAAATTATATAATATGTTTATCAATTTTTTTTCTGGCTAGGGTTCAATTTCCAAGGATTATGGAACCCCCAGTGTACGTAAATAAATCTGAAACTACATTATGGAAACTAAAATCGTATTTTTTAACATCACACTTATGGGAGAAACAAAATGAAGGGTTAGCTTTAAAATCCTTCATAATATGGTACATGTGAGTATGTGAGCAAAGCCACTGGAATGGAAATTGCTTATACTAAATGTGAGAGTAGGTTTGTGAATATTGTGGCATTTGCCACAAACTTGTAATTACCTACCATAATTTGGAGAAACTGCTCAGTCCAACAACTGTTTGTGACAATCTACTCTTTTGTTAAAAAATATATAACATGGAAGAGTTGGTCATATTTTAATCTTTATTAGGTGTAAGTACACAATTTACCTCAAACTAAAAACACATTAATATGGGTAATAATGAATGCATTAACATTAAAATGAATCTGACATTGAATTTCATGCTAGAATATGAAGAGAAATAAGAAAATAGATACTATACACACACACACACACACATACATATATATGTTTATATATTTGTCATGTTGGACAAGTGTTAAGTAAAATGATGTGATATTCAGTCTGGGTTTTAACATTTGACTTTTAACATTTGAAAATAAGGAACAATTTGAACTGTAACTTCCATCATCAACTGATGTATGGGGAATTTGGAGAATCCTACCAGAAGAGTTGATTCTAAGAAAATGAATAATCTTACCCACAGCTAACATTTTATTTTCTATTTTAACTTTATCAAGATGATGAAATATAGATTACAAGACATCCTTATTTTGTATTATGCTAGATGAGCATTCCTTAGCTATTATAATTTTTTATAAATATTTTTTCATTGGGGAGTTCCCACTGTGGCACAACAGGATTGGCAGCTTCTTGGAAGCTCTGGGCACAGGTTTGATCCCTGGCTGGGCACAGTGGGTTAGAGATGTAGCTTTGAAGCAGCTGTGGCTTAGGCAGCAACTGTGGCTCGGATTTGATCCCTGGCCCAGGAACTCCATATGCTGCAGGGCGGCCAATAAAAGAAAAAAATTGTTTTATTGGATGAATAATACTTTGTTCTATGAATAGGCCAAATATTATTAATTATTCCTCAGTGTTGCCCTTCGGGATTTTTCTAGGGAATTTTGGTATTAAAATTCCTGCTTTAATAAACATCACTTACTCCTCAAAATTTATTGAAAAGTAACTACGTGTCAGGTACTTTAAAAGCTACAGAGAGAGACTGGTGAATAAGACACAGCTTCTGCCATGTTTAGTCAAAGTAGAGAATTTTTTTTAAAGAATTTAAACTTTTATTGACCCTTATTATTGCCAAGTTGCCTTCCAGAAATAATGTACCATTTTATAACTGAAACCAAAGTATATCAGAGTTCTCCTCCAAGCACAACAAAGAAGTACATTTAAATATGACGTCTTAAATCCTGGTCTCTTTAAAGGGAATTAAAAGGTGTCTTCATTTAACATGTATTCCTATAATGTTTTTCATAATTTGCTATTCATTTTGCTTTATAAAATAAATTACTCATATTTGTGGTAAGTTTACACATTTGGGGTCTCATATATTTTTGGGTTGTTGCTGCTCTTGTGAAATCCATTTGTTTTTCTTTATAAGCACCTACCTTTCTTTTATATATATTTTCTGCTTTATCAAGAAACTAAATAAGCATGCATAAAACTTTAATTCTAATTTCTTCTTGGCTCTTCCTTCTACTTCTTGGTCCTAATTATGTTGTATCAATGGACATAGTACCACTAGGGCAGGGAAAATAAATTATTTTTTCTTCTGAATCTAGCATGATGCCTGAAATTGAGATAGTATTCAACAATGTCTGCTCAATTTCATCCCACATAGTAGGTCTACAATTAAATATATATATATAATCTTGGAAAGCAATAATAAATGGTTTGATGCTGCAGTCTAAAACATTGTTTTCTAAAATGTAAAATTTGGTACTCAAAGATGATTCTAGGGGGCTCAGAAGAGAATACTTAACAGTAAAAACAAAAACAAACAAAAAAAACCCCATGAGAAATGTTAAAAAAAAAAAAAATCAAACACTATGGTAAGTGTTGTGGCTTAACATTCATTTTCTGCTCAAACCTTTCAGCCTGTCTCTGCCTCTACTGTGCATTGTTCTAGAAACTCTTTTTTTTTTTTTTTTTTTTTTTTTTGCTTTTTAGAGCTGCACCTGAGGCATATGGAAGTTCCCAGGCTAGAGGTCAAAAAGGAGCTACAGCTGCCAGCCTACGTCATTGCCACAACAATGCAGGATCCAAGGTGCATCTGCCACGTACACCACAGCTCACAGCAATGCCAGATCCCCAACCCACTGAGTAAGGCCAGGGATCAAACCCAAATCCTCATGGATAGTAGTTGGATTTGTTTCTGCTGCACCACAAGAGGAACAGACACTGTCTTATCCACAGTTCTGTGTGCAGTGATCCTCTATTTAAATGCAAGCATTTGTTAGGTAACATAGGCAGAGACCCTCTTCATTTTAGCTCTTTCTCTGCCAGCCAGCACAGTCATGGAGGTAGGTCCACATTAGTGTATCAGTGTCAAGTCCATGTGTGTAGAGGAACAACAATTATATCATTTGAAGCTGCTACAAATTCCTAACCCTTGGATCACGGTTACTTCGGTGTCTTGATGAAGTTAACTTTTCCAGTGGTGGCCTCCTCTTTTCCTTGCTGATTGTGGCAGAAGTCACAGTGCCCATGGTGGGGCACTTCTGTTTCTATCACCATCACCCCCCAATAATTCTGACAGCACCTAATTCCCTAAGTGTTCTTGAAAGAACTGGGGTGCTTAATAGTTCCTGTAAATGGCTGCTGATAAAATTTTTACAGGTGATAAAAATTATTTGACTTTCATTTCTCTTGCAAGTAAAGGAGAGATTCTATGGTTGCTATCAGAATGTCTCCTATTTAACATCTTCCTTTTGAATAGAGAGTGGTCTAGGTGAATAGTCACATTTAACAAGCGTTAATTCATGGTGATTTGATTAACACAGCACTATTTGGATACAATATAGATTCTCTTCAATAAAGAAGATTAAAATCTAAAATGAGTCAGAAGTAGTGAACCCAATATAATTGGAATAAAGCAAAAAAAAAATCAGAACTTGGCATATACTAAAAGACAAAGGAAAAATAACAGGATCTCAGCGGTCCTTAAGCATTTTGATATTTTATGGTACTCAAAGCCCTTATTAAAAGAAAGAGTGCATTATCTGTACTATTTAGTTGGAATATTCCAGATGTCTCTAGTCTTTATAAACATATCACAACATCTTAATTCTTTGTTTATTTGAATTACTCCTTAGTCATGTCTCTTTTTCATTCCATTCTTAATTACTGAGTCTGTGATTAAAAATGGCAAACATGTGTTTTGAGAGAAACTAAGCTGTGATTTGGGCTGTGGGTAGTAATTTCGGAGTGGGAGAACATGTTAACCCCTTCCCTTCCACCCTACTCATGAACTTCAAACACAAGGAAACACTAAATACAAAATAAAGAAGCAAAACATAGAAAAATGAACTACTTTTCAGTTCAAATACTTTGTATGGTGATACCAAGGAGAAGTTTCTGAAGAAACAAATAAAAATGACTGTTTAATATTTACAAAACAATGTTCAGCTAAAATAACATAGGCAGCCACAGATAGGGTATTACGGTGGTTAAGACTCTTAATTTTTGCTCTTAAAGAAAGATTAGTTTTAGAATCTGACAATCAGTGGATCCAGTCCTACTGACTCTGCTTCCTCCTCTCTGCAGGGTCAAGTGCAAGTCATTTCAATATCTCACAGTTGACAGCTCCCATTTGTAAAAGGAGGACAATCAAGGCCACGTGGAAAATGTAAGTTAATTATCATCTGTCAGCATATGAGACCCACTTTAATAAGAAAAAGTTCTAGGTATATTTAAATCCTGTTAATTATGTTTATACTGGGGAAAATTTGAATATATACTTTCAATTTTCATGGAAGGGAAACAGTTTTATTCACTTAAAAACAGCATTGCATGGATATATGTGTAGAATTTCAAGAATAATGGTAAATTTCTAAAAACTTCGGAGAAAAATAAAAATATAAAATAAATACATTGAAATATTTATTGTTAAGTCCAATGCTATAATATGATTGCGTTGAAAGAAAATACTAATATTGTATTATTTTTTAAAAAATCAGAATAAATTCAATGGAGTAGATTTAGACAAAACCATATGTTAAAATTGAGTTCAAAGCAAATAAGCCATATAAAGTTGAAACAGAGCCTATGTAACTAGTCAATAGTAACATAAAAATATTTCAGAAAATCTAAGTTTTATTGGTTCCAAATTAAAAAAAAATACATTTGAATAAATCTTAATGTCATGTCAGTACTTTCAGGAGAACCAAATATGTTCCTGAATATTACTAAATTGCAACCACAATAGTACCCTAAAATCCTATTGCTTGGTTTTGGAGGGAATCTATATATTAAATTTGAACAATATATTATGAATATGTTTCATTGCTCTTGATTCAGGAAATTGGTGTTAAAGCAATAGTCCAAAATTTTTCTGTTCCCTATTGGATCTGTGACATGTTATTTTTTTCTTTTTAAAAAAATCCATGATTTGAAATAAGCACCCTTGTTTTGATAACTTGTATTTCATCTTTGCCTGTTGAAGGGTACACTGTTATTGTTGCCTCATTGCAAACTACTTGCAAATGGCAAATGTCTATTTTTCATCCTCTTTTTAATGATTATACTTATTATGTAATTAAAAAACTCGACATTAAATTGATGCTCTTAAGAAGGTTGGGATGTTAAGTTGTGGCTCAGCAGCAAAGAACCCTACTAGTTTCCTTGAGGATGCATGTTCGATCCCTGGCCTTGCTCAGTGAGTTAAGGATCCAGCATTGCTGTGAGCTGCAGTGTAGGTCACAGACACGGCTCAGATGCCAGGTTGCTGTGGCTGTACCTGTGGCGCAGGCCAGCTCCGATTTGACCCCTAGCCTGGGAACTTCCATATGCCTCAGCACCAGAGGGTGCAGTACTAAAAAGAAGGTTGAATAAGATGATGTAATGCCATTCTGATTTATAGCCAGTTGTCTATGTCTTTAATAATTTTGCCAAAATTTGTTATAATTTTGCTCACTTTGAGCATTCTGTGTTATTAATAGCACAGTTTTGTGCTCTGTGAATTCTAATCCTTACAGTCCACCAGATGTTTCTTAGAATTAAGTGCTTTCTTTTTATCTGTCCTGGAGGTATATTATGATTTTCAGATTGATTGAGTGCTTGATTGATTGATTTAATAACTGATGATGAGAACTGAATCTTCCATGCTGGAAAGTAAACTCAGTAAGATAGTGCCTATAAAGTGCTTGGTGAAAAGAAGAGTTTAATAAGTGTTAGGTGTTTTTCCTACTCCTGAGCCAAAATTCAATAGGAGTACAAATAAATAAAATCAATCGCAGGAGTTAGTTATGTTCATTCTTTAAATTAAAAAGGACCTGGTAAAATCTGTATATTCGATCACCTTCTGCTTAACTTGGTAATACTACAAAGTTAAGGGCCTAAAACAGCAGATGTTTATTTCCTCACAGTTTCTCTGGGTCAAGAATCTGGGCACAGCTTAGCCGAGTCCTCTGCCTCAGGGTCTCTCAAAGTTGCAATCAACGTGTTGGCCAAGTGGTGATCTCATGTGAGACGCAACTGAGGAGGAACAGGCTTCCTAACTCACAGTGTTATTGGCAGAATTCATTCCCCTGTAGTTTGCCAGACTGAGGACCTCAGTGTCCTGCTTGCTTTGAGATAGAGGCTGCCCTCAGCTCCTTGCTATTTGATCTTCTCTACATGAAAACTCACAATATAGCAGTTTGCATTTCCAAGTATAGAAAAAGGAGTCTCTTAGCAAGATACATCACAATCTTCTGTAATATATACACATAATCTAATACATCATGTCATCTTTGATTAGAAGCCATTCATAAGCCCCACCTACACTGGAGGGGAGGGTACCAGACAAGGCATGAATACCAGGGGGCATGGATGATGGGGGCCACCCTGGAGTCTGCTGCCACTCCATGAGAACAAAAATTATAAAGCAGTGGCTGTATTTCATTGTTTAAATTCATTGCTTCCTTCCTACTGCCTTATGTAGTGAAAGGCAGCTTTTTCTAATAAAAAAATTTGAGAAAAGCTCTATTGTAATTTTTTAAGTACTATAACAATGGACAGAGATAATATCTTGGTGTTGCATAACAGTCTTAGCATTCACATGTATTAATATTTGTGAATATTGTTACTTGAGACTAGAAAATGGATGGTAGAACTGTTATAAATTTCAAGATTATAACTCTTAGAGTTTAGGTTCTAAGTGAAGCCTTAATGATAGTATCCTAATTTATATTTGTTGTTTTTTTTTTCACATTTTTATATTTTTTTAAAAAATTTTGCTGGGGTATAGTTGATTTACAATGTTGTATTAGCTTTAGGTTTATGGCAAAGTGAATCAAATATATATACACACACACACACATATCTATTCTTATTTTCCCATATAGAGTGTTAGAGAACATTGAGTAAACCTCCCTGTGCTATATAGTAGCTCTCTGCTAGTTATCTCCCCTTTTTATAGTAGCATGCATGTGCCAACTCCATCCTTCTATCTTCCCCACAGTTTCCGCTTTAGTAACCCTAAGTTTGATTTCAAAATCTTTGAGTCTGTTTCTGTCCTATAAACAAGTTCTTCTGAATCATTTTTAAAATAGGTCCTGCATGTAAATGAAAGACTACAATATTTGTCTTTCTCTGCCTGGCTTATTTCACTTAATATGATAATCTCTATGTCCATCCATGTTGCTGCAAAATGTATTGTTTCATGCTTTTTTATGGCTGAGTAATATTCCATTGTATATATGTACCACATCTTCTTTATCCAGTCCTCTGTTGATGGACAGTTTGGTTGCTTTCATATCTTGGCTAATGTAAACAGTGCTTCAATGAACATAGGGGTGCATGTATCTTTTTGAATTACAGTTTTCTCTGTACAAATGCCCAGGAGTGGGTTTGCTGGGTCATATGGTAATTCTATATTTAGTTTTTTGGGGAACTTCCATACTGTTCTCCATAGTGGTTGTACCAATTTACATTACCACTGATAGTGTAAGAGTGTTCACTTTTTTCCCTACTCTCTCCAGCATTTATTATTTGTAGACTTTTTGATGATGGCCATTTTGACTGGTGTGAGGTAATAACTCATGGTAGTTTGATATGCATTTCTCTAATGATTAGCAATGTTGAGCATCTTTGCATGTATTTTTGGGCTCTTTGTTTTCTTTGGAAAAGTGTCTAATTAGACCTTCTGCCCACTTTTTGATTGGGCTGGGTTTTTTTTTTATTATTATTTAAAGAGGCGTGAGATGTTTGTATATTTCAGAGATCAATCCCTGTTGACTGCTTTGTTTGCAAAGATTTTCTCCCATTCTGTGGGTTATTTTCCTTTTTTTTATGGTTTTCTTCGCTGTGCAGAAACTTTAAGGTTTAACTAGGTCCCATTTGCTTATTTTGTTTTTATTTTCATTAGGGGATGGATTAAAAAAAATATTGCTGCGATTTATGTCAAAGAGTGGGGGGGGGGTTTTGGCCACACCTGTGGCATGTGGAAATTCCCAGGCCAGGGACTGAACTCATGCCACAGCAGTGATCCCGACTGCTACAGTGACAATGCTGGATGCTTAACCCACTGTGCCACAAGGGAACTCCCTGGTATGTATTTATGGATGACTTCAATACTCACCCCCTTCCAACTTTGGCCACTATTTTAAATAATGTTCTAAGTGAAAAATAATTCATATTGGATGTTATGGTGAGTAGGGGAGGGATCAGCTGCTAATTGCACTGTGGCCAGGACAGTCAAGTGCAAAGAGCACTGTACTGAAGTTATCAAGATGAATGGCATCACAGGTCAACCAGAAAACAGATGCCAAAGATGAATGTCATTGGTGACACAGATCATTTCTTGAAAAACAAGTTATGAACCATTTTATGGAACATGTTTACAAGCACAGTGTGCATAAGATCTGGTGGTCAAGAGAACATTTTCACAGGGGACATACAAACCAGAACTCCATACACAGCTTGAAAATACAGCTGCCTTCTATTCTCAAAATTGCTTTGCTCATAACTAAGATGGTACCTCCTGCCCCAGCATTAAGCAAATGACACGCATGCTTCTTACAGACCCTTCTCCCTGGAATATTCTCTTCTTGCAGTATTTACCTTGATTGTCAGAAATTACTTGGTGTCTATGAGTTGCCGTCTTATAGCTCTTCATTAATGCGGTTCAAAGTAATTTTCATACGGCAGTGATTTTACCAAATGGCATATATTTAACGCTATAATCATTATCACTGATAATTCTCCAAACAATGACTGTCCATGATGGGGAATGACATTTTTATCTTTTACCCACTAGACAATCCCCACTTAGGTTGATTGTATGTACAGAGAGCATTTGCAAAATGAAAGTGGAACCATAAACATAGCTGTTGAGTATTTATGTATCCATAGAGGGTTGAAACAGCAAGCATCCGAAAACCAAAAGCTGTAGTACTGTATACAAAGATATTTAGCTTTATGAAAGAAATATCCTTGACAGTGTTAGAATGTGCACTGTGTGTTTGTAAATGAGCTCATAGAGAAGATGCTATCTGATAAAAAGAAGCCTGGTGAACACCGCCATAAAAGTCTTCAGGTTACAGAACCCCAGTGTTTAAACTCCAGTATGTAAAGAGCTTGTATGTCATTATTCCTGTGCCTGCAAGAAAAGGAAGAACAAACTGAAAAAGCAGTGACTCTTTTTGGATTCATTGGAGACCTGACAATATAAGGTAACTTGTTACCCTGAAATCTGGAGAGAGAGACAAATTCAAAGAGTGACAGATGAGTTCTACCTAGCTGGAACAGAAGCTTCTAGAGCCATAAACTGTGAAGAATATTTAAATGGTCATTTTATTGAGTTGCTGGAGGCTGAGTGTGGATTAGTGTGTGCATGAAAAACACATGGGGCTTCAGTCTTGGAATGACCCTTATGTATTCACAGGTTTTATTTCCAGGAGCTCTGCTAGTGCACATGCAAATCCTCTAACCTTGTGATTCTGGCAGGAGGAGGGGAAGAGTAAACTTTGTGTAATATGCACTGTGGATTCTCCACAACAAAAATCTACTCTTCAAGGGGAAACATTTTTACTCAGAGTCTTAGCCCAAGCAGCAAAAGGAACTCTGCCCAGCCCAGCTCACTCTCCCCTCCCCAACCTAAGGTGTATGGGAGTGGGGAGCTAAACAACTTTTGAAGCACCAGTCCAAGGCCTTACCCAGAGTTGCAGAAGAACTACAAGACTGAGATTGAATTATAAGATTACAATACTGGTGACAGTGCTTCTTGGTCTGTTCATTATTCCTTGCCCCACACCTTATGATCACCCAACACACTTAAGTCCAGGAAAATGCTGTAACATTATAAAGAAGAAAAAAAAAAAAAAAAGCACTTGGAATTGTCGGTTATCTTTTCCTCGACTGATTCTTTACCTAAATTATACAACTGAAATAATTTTACAATGAAAAATAAAGCATACATAATTAGCTCTTACACAAATAGCCTTTTTTTTTTCCATGCGATTCTGTAATAGGAGGAGGCATGAATGCAGCTATCAGCCAGCCATAGGTAGCGGCCCCTCCCCTAAGCAAAGGACCTCTTAGTGATTGATCTTAGTCATTCTGCTCAGTCATTGGTTGGCATCACAGTGGGCCCCTCCCCCTTCCCTTCCTCTATCTAAAAGGAGCCGGAAATCAGACTGAAGATGGTTTTTTGAGACACTTTGCCACCTTCTCGGTCTGCTGGCTTTTGTGTGTGTCTTTTTTTTTTTTTTTTTTTTTTTTTTTTTGTCTTTTTAGGGCCGCATCTGCGGCATATGGGGGTTCCCAGGCTAGGGGTCTAATGGGGCTGTAGCCCCCAGCCTATGCCACAGCAACACCAGATCTGAGCTGCCTCTGCAACCTACACCATAGCTCACAGCAGAGCTGGATCCTTAGCCCATTGAGCGAGGCCAGGGATTGAACCTGCTATCTCGTGGTTCCTAGTCAGATTTGTTGCTGCTGCGCCAGGATGGAATTCCATGCTGGCTTTCTTATTAAGGTCATCATTCCTTGCCCCAACGACTTGTCTCTGGATTTATTGGCCTGTCACATGACCAGCAGAGCAAGCTTGGATTGGGTATCAATTTTAAGAAAGGAATAATTTAAGAAATTATTCATTGTGTTATAAATAATTCTGAGGATAAGAAATAGGTAAACTTACTTTTACAAACCTTATTCTATGATCAAAACATAAATCTTAACAATTAAAATAATCTTTAAACTATATCAGTGTAGATTACTACTACATAAAAATAGTTATATTTCTTGACATAGTGATAAGTTCTCTTCTAATTTCATTAAGATCATGAAACAAGCACTTATTGTTTGTTTATTGATATTTATTTAGTATATTCTGTTATTTTTATCTTGTGGTTTGTTTGACATAATGTGAAAAAAATTGAAATACTTAGGCACCAATTCTTAATAAGGTGATAATTTTGTCCCTTCACTGTTAATGCTATACTATATTAATACTAATACTACTATTAATTTTGTCATCCTAGTACAGGGTGAAGCTTAGATATTTTTGTTATTTGAAATATATATAATTAATATTCTAAAAAATAGCTAGAAACTTCAACACATGGGGCAAAAAGAGTTTAGGCCCTGATATATCTAGTTCCAGGGTCAGAGAGAAGTAGGCCATTTAGTAGTCAGGTGATATTATAGATACATTGATATCAGAGTCCTATTTAGAATCTAAACATTCCAGTCGTTGGGCTTGTGTCAGTACTCCATGAGGGGAGAAGAAAATACTACAGGCAGACCATAGAGACATCCTATGTATTTACCTCAAAGGCTGGTGGTACTTAGAAATAAATAAATAATTCACGTGGAATGTTTTACATAGTAATAATGTTACTGCAAATGGAAGCTCTATATTGATTAAATTAGAGTAACAAAAATGGAAGCTCACATCTACCTACCTGTCTTCCCTTCTAGAGCTAAACCTTTAAGAAAAATCATTTCTAAAAATGTTGTTTTTCATAGTAGCCACATGGTGGCAGACTTTACCCAAAAAGGATAAACATTTCTAAAAAATCATTGCCAATATCATCATTTTTCTTAGATGATTTGTAAAAAACAAAAGTTTATAAAATTAAACCTAGAAAGTCAATTTATCTTATTCATCCTTTGAATCTAAATATACAGAAAGAGAATTTCATGTATCAAAAACAGTTCTGTTTTGGTATCAGATAGGGGGTGTCTTTCTTGCCCCAAATAGTGTTCTGTAGAGTGGAAGGAGATGGGTCTTTCATTTTACTTGATAATTTTTCTCCTCTGAATCTCTTCTTTTGACCATTTCAAGACAGCTTCTGCCTAATAGCAAAGATCATTTGATTAGAGTTTAAGGACATGAATATTGGGATCAAAATCACAAAAACTAGTAGGCTATTATTCTGTCTATTACTTACACTCTTGTGTCTTATTTTCATCAAAATACTTTTAAAATGCTCAACACACATGTGACTGTATGACACAATATGTTTTAGCAGTAGTCTACTACTAGTCTAGATTTTGCTTTCTGCTGCATATAAGTAATTTTCTCCAACCAGCTGGTAGTGTTTTCTAACATATGCATGGAACAACTACCGCTTTCTCTCCCATTGCACATCACCCCCCCACACACACAATATATACAACATCCTTGTTTTATACAGGGATCATTACCATATATATATATATATATATATATATATATATATATATAGTATTACATATAGAGTACTATATATATGAGGATTATTACAACAAATTGACTTCCAAAGTAAAATTACAAAGTTAAAATTTCTACCAATTATAATCTTATCTTTAATATATTAAAGATATATATTATTTATGTTTTATATGTTAATAGGTTTCACTAGAGAAGCAAATACAGTATAAGTAAATAAACAGCTTAGCCAGTAAGAGAAAGCACTGGTCCCTGAGGGGCACTAGCAGAAAGCAACTTAATTGTCTTTTGTGTCTGCTCACACCATGGACCCCATCTGCAGTTAGTCATTTGCATAAAGTCTTGGTGAATTGCAGAGTTGTGGGTATTCCCAAATTCAATCCAGTCTAATATAAAATCTTTAGACTCTCCAGCAAGTTAAAGCCCTTTTACTTGCCCCATCTTGGACCTGCCTCAAAGGTGTGTGCAGTGTGGTGAGAGGGTGGTGGTTGATTATTTCTTTGTGTTTCCATTCCCTATTTGTGCTACTTTGTCTCCAGGTTTGGAGATGGGGGAGGAGCAGCAGTGAAAGACAGAAAAAGTCTTCTTGAGGGGCAGAACTGTAATCGGAGGTGACAGTTGTCCACAGCTGTCTGTTTTCCAGGGCTCTGTAGAGAGTCTGTGCCCCAGGTCCCCAGCTGAAGTTCTCATATGGGTACTGACTTTTCTGGCTTCTCACTTACGCCTCCTTCCCCTGTTATTTTACTTTACGTTCATATTGTCTCTGCTGAGGTCATCTCACTCCTGTCAGAAAACTTTCCTATTCAAGCATGCTCACTTTCATCCAGGTGTCCAGGGATGACTTATGGAGAACCTGCCTCTGACTCTGTCAGTGGAAATATATAGCTAACTTCCAGAGAAAGCTCTCTTGAAATATTTGTTCTAGAAGCAACCTACTTTTTATACATTCTTTTTTTAAAAATATAATTTTCCATCATGGTCTATCCCAGGAGATTGGATATAGTTTCCTGTGCTATATACAATAGGACTTTGTTGTTTATGAAATATTCTAAATGTAATAGTTTGCATCTAATAACCCCAAACTCCGAGTCCATCCCTCCTACTTGGCAACCACATGTCTGTTCTCTATGTCTGTAAGTCTATTTTTTTTTTCTTGTGGATAAGTCTTTTTTTTGTTTTTTTTGTTTGTTTGTTTTGTTTTTTTGTAGATAGGTTCATTTGAGCCATTTTTTAGATTCCACATGTAAGTGATAGCATGTGGCATTCATTTTGCTCCTTCTGGCTTACTTCACTTAGTATGAGAATCTCTAGTGCTATCCATGTTGCTGTAAGTGGCATTATTGTGTTCTTTTTATGGCTGAGTAGTATTCCATTAAATGCATGTACCACATCTTCTTAATCCATTCATCTGTTGATGAACATTTAGGTTGTTTCCACGTCTTGGCCATTGTGAATAGTGCTGCAACGAAGATATGGGTGCATGTATCTTTTCAAATTATAGTTTTGTCTGGATATATGCCCAGGAGTGGGATTTTTGGATCATATGGTTATTCTATATTTAGTTTTCTGAGGAGCCTCCATACCACTTTCCATAGCTTTTGTACATATTACATTCCCACCAACAGTGTAGAAGGATTCCATTTTTCCCACACATTTTTCCAGCATTTGTTATTTTTAGACTTATTAATGGCCATTCTGACCAGTATGATGTGGTACCTTAGTATAAATTTTTTATTTTTTTAAGGGCCACATCTGCAGCATATGGAGGTTCCCAGACTAGGGGTCGAATCAGAGCTGTAGCTGCTGGCCTACACCACAGCCACAGCAACACGGGATCTGAGTCACATCTGAGACCTACACCATAGCTCAAGGCAACACCACATCCTATAACCCACTGAGCAAGGCCATGGATCAGACCCATGTCCTGGTGATACTAATGGGGTTTGTTAACTGCTGAGTCATGATAGGAATTCTGACCTTAGTGTAATTTTGATTTGCATTTCTCTAAAAATTGGTGATGTTAACCATCTTTTCATGTGCCCACTGGCCCCCCCGTAGGTATCCTTTGGAGAAATGTCTATGTAGATCTTCTACACGTCTTTCAATTAGGTTTTTTTGTTTTTTTTTTTTTTTTTTTTTAGTGATGAGTTATTTGTGTATTTTAGAGATTAAGCCCTTGTCCATTGCATTTTTTGCAAATATTTTCTCCCATTCTGTGGATTGTCAAAACAACCTCCTGATGTCAGACTTTCTAGATCTGCCTCCTTCCTATTCAAAGTCCAGGGTACATATATCACGCTCTCTCTCTGGCTTACCTGAGGGTGAAATGCATACCACCCTTTTCTCCACAGTGGAGTCGGGGGTAGGGGACACACACAACACAGTGGGCTTTTAAAAATGAACTTCACATTCACTCTTGGTCTTCTCTTGAGTAGCCTAGGTGTGGGTAATAAGCTGATGCTGATAGAAGTCAGTTCCCCAAATTCTGAGTAGGTAGCCTATTATCTCACTTTAGAATATGAAGATTTTGAGGGTTTATATTATTATTATTATTTATTTTTGCTTTTTAGGGCCATACCCACAGGATATAGAGGTTCTCAGGCTAGGGGTTGAAATGCAGCTACAGCTGCCAGCCTACTACAGCCAGAGCAACATCAGATCTGAGCTGTGTCTGTGACCTACACCACAGCTCACAGCAACACCGGATCCTTAATCCACTGAGCGAGGTCAGGGATCGAACTGGCAACCTCATGGTTCCTAGTTGGATTCCTTTCCACTGCACAATGATGGGAACTCTGAGGGTTTATATTATTGATCTCAGCATTTGGGACGTTGGTGAAATTATAATACAATGGAAATTTCATATTTACATCTTATGCTAGACACAGTTGGATTCTGTTAAACTGAAAATTATATGCAATAAAAAAAATCTTAGACCAGTCATGTAGTAGTTAAAATATAAACATGGTAGTTGTTCTAGGTTTGAATGCAGATGAGATTATTCGCTGTGTGACTTTGGGCAAGTGACTTAACTTTTCAGAACTTCTTTCCTCATCTGTAAGAGAGAATTGTCTCACATATTTCTTGTATAGAAGTAAATGAGGTAATGCATAAAAGTACTTACGTAGTATCTACCACATTAAGCATGTTTAATAAATGGTAATTTTATTTTATTTCTTATTATTTTTTGTCTTTCCTAGGGCCGCACCTGTGGCACATGGAGGTTCCCAGGCTAGGGGTCTAATCAGATCTGTAGCTGCCAGCCTACGCCAGAGCCAAGGCAATGCAGGATCCGAGCCGCATCTGCAACCTACACCACAGCTCACGGCAATGCCGGATCCTTAATCCACTGAGCAAGACCAGGGATCAAACCCGCAGCCTCATGGTTCCTGGTCAGATTTGTTAACCACTGAGCCACGATGGGAACTCCTAATAAATGGTAATTTTAAAAATATCTCTATTTCACTCTTCTTCTGCAGCTACACTCTCAGTCCTCAAACCGGTCCTATATGTTGTCAAATTGATGCTGTCAACATCCCACATTCATCACATGCCTAGCCTCTGTAGGAATTAGCAGTGCCTCCTTGTCCTGAGTCAACTGTAAATGTTTTAGCCTAACATTCAATATTGTTTAAACTTTCTACCAAACCCTCTCTTCAATTGTATCTTTATCTAGAATCTTTCTCTACCATACCCGAAGTATTTTAATAGCCCATGTGCATTCTTTCCTACTTTCCTTATACTGCTTTTGGTACCAAGCACCTTTTTCTTTTCCTTTAATTATCCAAATGTCTCTCATCCAAAAGCCTATATTTAAGCCAATAAATTGTCCCTGACCTCTTAAACCTGCTGTAGTCTCAAGCTTATCTCCCTAATGACTTCCTTTTTCTCTCTTAGTTGGCACACCATCCAAGCTGAGTCACTCTTTCTTGCAGATGTGGAGGAAAAACAGGAGGTAACTTCCACCTCTTTCTGTCTCCTGTGGAGCCCCCTCCCCCCCCACCCCCTCTCCCCCCACCACCCAGGAAAGTAGTTTCATTTTATGATCCTTTACCATTGACACTAATTATTAGAGAAATGCAAATCAAAAGTGCAGTGAGGTACCACCTCACACCTGTCAGAATGGCCATCATTAAGTCTATAAATAACAAATGCTGGAGAGGGTGTGGAGAAAGTGGAACCCTCTCACACCATTGGTGGAAATATAAATTGTTACGGTCACTGTGGAAAACATATGGATTTTCCTCAGAAAACTAAATATAGAATTACCATATGATCTAAAAGTCTCATTCCTGGGCATATATCTGGACAAAACTATAATTCAAAAAGATACATGCACCCCTATATTTTCTTTTAATACATTTTCAAGTAATATTATGCAAAAGAAAGAAGCTCACCATATATTTTTAATAAGAAACACATGAATAGTAGATGCTATTTATAGCAATTTGGTTATAGCAGTTACACCAGTATTTTCTAATAGCAATAGAAATTTTCTAAAAAATTTCAGTGTCTTGAAAAGGATTTCTCTTTGTTTACAGACCCACAATATTTACAGATTTTTAAGGCTCAAATATTTTTAGAGACAAAGGCAAACATTTTTATTTAAAATACACTTGTATCTCTCTAATTCTTACTACCTTGGGGCCCCCAAAATGATTCAGTAAAAATTAAAAAGAGCAACATTTAGCAAGTAATGATAGCAAACCAGGAATAGAGGGTATAGGGTTTTTAATAAAATAGAAAAGTGAGGCTCTTAGCAGAACTAATAAAGAAGGCAAACATGCCAAGGAAAAAAATTACTCAATTAAAAGGCACTTTAAAAATTTATCTGGCACTGTTTTCACAGTGCTTTAGGCTGATTTGTAAATTCTGGAAAGTTACAGACAAGAAAATGACATTTGTAAAAACTTTGGGATGTCTAAACCTAGTGAATACACATTATTAAGTTGGGTTGATGATATTTTAACATAGTTTGCAGGCTAGTACCTAGAAATTGAACTGGAATAACTGAGCATTTAGCAATGGAGGAACTTAAGAAATAACATACTTCATTCCAACATATGAGGGATATAAGGCAGAAAAAAGTAAAGCAATGTGCCAAAAACACTCTGCTAGAAAGTGGATGAACTGGTTTTAGAATTCACACTGATGCTGAAGCATGGTACAGTGCCCTGTAAAGGAGCTTAATTAAAATAAAATGAATGTGAAGTGTTCTGTTATCACAGCATAGTATCATTGTAGAACTTGGAGTATCTTTCGAAATCATGTAATGCAACCTTGGAGTTATTGAGTCAAAATTTTAGATATAAGATCTAGAAATTTTGAACCAAGATGCTCCATTGAGGCTCTTTTAAAAAATAAGTAGATCTTTGGATACTGATGAAGATTCATTTTTAACTCCAATAATTTTAAAATGTGCTTTGTAAAGTAAGACCATCACAGTATGGAATATACCCGTGTTAACTTACAATTTAGTATCAAGCAATGGAATCAGTGAACATGTATACAAGTGTCTTATAGAATCAGTCAATACTTATTTAATACACATTAGCTGTGTCTCAATTACTAGGTGATATGAAACACAGATAAATTTGTGAAAAAAATTAGAGAAAAATTATAAAGGGAATTGAACCTATATAAGATTACTATCAATATGCTAAGAGACAAAACAGAGACTTAGAATTCTGGTTTCTTGGAATAGGAAGTGAGGAAAATGAGAACAAAAGAACAACTAGAGAAGAATCTTCATAACAGTTTTTGAAACAAGAATGACAATATTATTATTGATGGCTTCTCAATTGTCTTTCTCTCTTTTTTAATAAATAAACTTTAGTTTATAAACCAGTTTTTGGTTCACAGCAAAACTGTGAGGAAAATTCAGAGAGATCCCTTATGCCACTGCCCCCAGACAGCCACAACCTCCCTTATCATCACACACCACAGGAGTATATTTGTTACAGCTGATGAGCCTATGTTGGTAAATCATAACCATTCAAATCCATAGTTTAAATTAGGGTTTACTATTGGTGTCATACATTCTCCAGATTTGGACAAACACATAATGTCATGTATCCATCTTTTTAGCATCATGTAGAATAGTTTCACTGTCCTAAAAATCCTCTGTGGTCTGCCTGTTCATCCTTCCCTCCTCTGTTACCCATGGCAACCATGGATCTTTTTAGTCTCCATGATTTTACATTTTCTAGAATGTTGTATAGTTGAAATCATGCAGTATATAGCCTTTTTAGACTGGCTTCTTTCATTTGTCATATGCTTTTAAGGTTCTTCATATCTCTTCCTGGCTTGTTTGGCAACAAGGAAGCCAATGTGGCAGGAGGGAAATGAACCATAGGAAGAATGAAGAGATCAAAGTCAGAGGGCTAAAGGCAGAAGTGAGTGAATCACATAGGCATTGTAGGCCATGGTGAGGACTTGGATTTCATCCTCATTTTAATCTTCTGCACTTTTTTTTTTTCCAAAGAAAATAAATGATCTACTACTCAGGTTTCTCCAGATAAACAGAGCCAACCAATAGAATATAATACGCTCATATAATAATAAGTTGGCTTAGGCAAGTCAGATCTGCTGTCAGCAAGCTGGAGATTCAGGAGGGCCGTGTTTCAGTTTGAGTCTAAAGACAAGGATAGCCAATGACCCAGCTCTAAGGCAGTCAGGCACAAGGAATTCTTTGACCATACAATATACAAAATTCTCTCTAAGCCTCTGTTTTGTCTTTTAGAGTATTGATAGTAAGAGACTATATAAAAAGGAATTTTTTGTTCTATACAGATCTTGAACTCTTTGAAAGAGGTCAACACACCTTAGGGAGGGCATTCTGTTTCATTTATTCTATCATTTCTCATTCAGAAATACTCTCAAGGGAATATCTGGAATTAATATTTTACCAAATGTGTTGGCAGCCCATGACCCACTCAGTTTGACATATAAAATTAACTATCACAAGTGTCATTTCTTAGGAATATTTCTTTATCTAAATTACTACTTAGAAGAAATGAATATGTACCAATTTTACCACTTCATAAGTAAATTCTGCATAAGAGCATCTTTTTTTCATGTATCTGATTAACAATTATGTACCAATTCTCTTAAAAATTTACCTGGATTCTAAAATTCATGATTCTACCCATACCACTTTAAACATCTGAGCAATCTATCTTTATATGAATTTATATATCAATATGACAGCCAGAATTTCTTTTCTTTCGTAATCTTATCATTTACCCTATTTAAAAGAAGCCTCCATGGAATTCTCTTGTAGTGCAGTGAGTTAAGGATCCAGCCTTTTCACTGCTGTAGCTTGGATTCCATCCTTGGCCCCAGAACTTCCACATACCATGGGAGTGGCCGAAAAGAAAAAAGAAACCTCCAAATGTTCATTATGGAGAAACTAGATGACATTCTTTAGAACTTTATAAGCAATAGCCTAGGGAATCAGAGCTTAGAAAAACACTGTTGAAATGACATGGTCTCTATGTGTTCACTCCCTGAATCATGTGAACTGAAGTATATAGTGTTACCTCAGAGGAACCCACATCTTAAAACTCTTGAACATAGTTAATTATGCTGACTTTTCAGATAGATGCAATTATATACAATAATTATAGCTACTTGTTTATTTTTTTGAGTGCTCATCTAAAAATTGTATTTGTATATTTAAAAAATATAATGAACTTAATTAGAATAATCTTGCTTGTACTTGTTTGCTTTACCCTTGTCTTACTTGAATTTTTCTTTCCTTTAATGAACATATCTAAAATATTTTAGCACCAGCATTTACATTTATGCTGTAAAATTAACTTAATCATCTCTATGATTATTGAATTATCCTTCCAAGGGGCACTAGAGCCAGGCTTCACTGGGTCTGAAGAGCAATTATTCACAACTCATTGCAATTCCATGTTCATGTTGAAATAGTTTGAAATTGCCACGATGGGAATATTTATACCACATACATGAACAAATGCAACATGTCAGGCTTCCCTTCCCTTCTCCTCCCCCACCTGCCTCCCAAATACCTTGCAAGCTGGCTATGAGATATTACTGCTTATTACCTGTATTTATGGATATTTCGTAGTAAATAGACAAATAAAAATTTATTGCATTTAAAATTTAATATTATTTCAATGCAGCTTAAAATAATAAATATTTTTTTATAATTGTATCCTGTCAAAATGGAAATTTCTGCCAGTTTTTAGATCTTTTGCTTTTTGGTCAACTCTAGGAAATTCAGAAAGTAAAAAGCACATAAATTAAATGTGAATAATAATAGTACCTATTCTAAAGAATTGCATCAAATATTAAATAATCAGTGCAATGCTTATTCCAATATCTGCTTTATAGTAAGTACTTAATAAATATTTTTGCTAACAGTAGCAGATTCAGAAATAATTATATCTATGGTAAAAGAATATTATGTAACTGCTTCCACCTCCTTGCAGACTCCCCAACCCGCCAACATATTCCACTGTGCAAGGAAATTTTACATGCTTGCATACAAAAGTACTGATTTTATAAAACAATATATAATAAAATACACCAGAATAAGATGTACTTCTAATCATTTCTCTCTTCATACTTATATGTATACATATATCTTATGCACACAAATAAATGTATGTATTTGTTTTCAGCAAACTTACACCATATCTTTTAAAAGGTTAAAAAATCTAGTATTTCATGGTCAGATTTCCAGGCTAGTACATATATATATATATATATATATATATATATATATATATATGTAACTCAGTACATATTTGTAGTTCCGTACTTCCTTACTTGAAACTCTTAGGACTAGATGTGTTTTGAAATTCAGATTTTTCTTTTTTAATTTTAAAAAGGTATTATGCTTTACGTACTGTATATTATTATAGCATTCCCCATTACGTCTTGGGTGGCACCCATAATCAAACACATTCATGTTTCTGCAGGGCCCTGAATGCATAGTCACACTAAATAGGATAAAGAAATGCTATGAATAACCTCATGTTTGGTCTGGTTAAGTTTTATCTTCAGATAAATTTATGTTAGATTTACAGAAGAGATTATGGATCCTTATAATCTCCTGACTTTTTAAAAGGCCATTAGTAATCATTATCTCTAAAAATGCACCAAGAAATGATGGTTTGAACAAAGTAGAGAGGAAGTCAGTTCAAAAGACCACAGAGTTCTCTGCAACCCCAGTGAGCTCAGAAGTGGCATGACTCTTCAGGCAGGTAAAAGATCTGTAGAATAATGGTCTGCCCAAGGTCTTTGTGACTATAAAATACAAACCAGGCACAGAGCCATATTCAGCTTCTTGATCAAATCCTAACATGTATGCACCACAGGTGTGATTTCTGTTCACTCTGGGAAGCGGGTGGTGCAGAGAGAGCTGTACTAATGAGCTGAAAGAGTAGTTCTGAGTCATCTGAAGAAAACCAGCGTGGGAAAATTCTGCCAATGTAGGGGAGAAGCAAGAAACAACAGGTTACTGGATGTGCTACAGTGTTTCAACATGTAGAAGCAGGCACAGAGATGCCTTCACACACTTTCAGAAATATTATGAAATAAGGAAAGATTGTATCCTTGGACTGATTTTGACCTCTTTGAAAAAATTCAAAGAACTGAATATATAATAGTCATGAGAATAAAGCAGTATTTCTCATGCTGCATGCAATAAAATATATTCTTTTTGAGAAATCAAATCCATCTGCTTATGTCCCCATAATCATTAGATACTATGTAGGCTGGCAAACACTAAAGATGTCATCTTCTAGCTCAGAGAGCTCTGTCATTGCCTTTGGTTTCCAGGGAAATGGTTGTAAGTCAAGAAAAATGAAAGTTAGAATGCATGCTTGTATTCACACATTTTTTATTTGCACATAACATGTAATACTTTCAAATGTTTCACAGTAGTTGTTCACTCTCAATTAGTTTATTTAGTATTTCACCATAGTTTTATATGTTTTACAATGTGTTTAAGCTATAGCACCCCCCCCCAAAAAAAATCAATGTGTAATTTTCAAAGGTGAATGAAATAAGGGCTTATCAGTTAAAAATCCACAAGATGAAATAGAGGCAGATTTAAAACCAGAAAACTTGATTTTATTCCTGATGCTGTCACATTTGAGTCTTGGATCCTTTTTCTAGCTGCTTAACTTTTTTGAACTTACTCTGTCCTTGTCAAAGAAAAACTGTGATTTTGTGTGTGTGTGTGTATGTGTGTGTGTGTGTGTGTGTTTCTTTTTAGGGCCACAAGTGGGGCATATGGAAGTTCCCAAGTTAGAGGTTAAATCAGAGGTATAGCTGTCAGCCTATGCCACAGCCACAACAACGCTGGATCCTAGCCATGTCTGTGACCTATACCTTAGCTCATGGCAATGCAGGATCCCTAATCCACTGAGTGATGCCAGGGATCAAACTTGCATTCTCATGGGTACTAGTTGGGTTCTTTACTGCTGAACCACAACAGGAACTCTGTGAATGTGTTTTTATGTTGAATAATAACTATGAAGAGGTTTTAGAGAAATTTAAAGCACTATTATTTTTCACTCATTTTCATCAATCGTATTTATCAAACATTTCTTGAGTACATTAAATGCCAGACAGTGCTAGCTCCTGGAATGTATCAGATGTAAAATGGGCATTTTTGGAAGGCAGAATGGCGAGAGTAAGATGGGGTATGAAATGCCAGTGGGATATTCTAACAGACTATATTGCTTGTATCCTCTATTGCATATCCTGTAGCAATATGTGTGTGAAAGAGGGAGTGTAGTTTAAAGAAAGAAATGTGGGTTTATTAGCTCCATATCAAAGTAAGCGAAAATGCTCACACTGGGGAAATGAATAGAGAACTCAAAATTAGGGTGCCTTTGGAAGAAGAGTCATCTCCAAGTGAAATGGAAATGAAAGCAGGAGAGAATAAGGAGGGAAGAAGATAATAAAAGACAAATATGGATTATTAGTAAGTCTCACAGTGAACAGACACCAGCATGAAAAGGATGGTAATCCAGGGTATAAAAATAAATGAAATGAGGTAATGAGTAGATGCTGGAAATGACTATAGGAAAGTTCTTTGTAATGTAACTACTAAAACAAATGACCTTTTATGTTTTACGTATCTCTAGTTGCCTCTTTTAAATTGTTTGTGGACTATCAGGATTATCTATGAAGTGTTGTGCATGGTAATTCTATCCAGGCAGATTCACCGTGGAGCAATAACAGTATAGAAATTAAGGTAGTCTATGAAATTATGTTAAAGTTTTGTAGAAATATTTTGCAGATAAAAACATGAGAAATAGAAACATGTTAACACATATTGATAGAAGTATGAATTTCAACATTTTTGAAAGCAATTTGGGGCATTTAAGCATTTAAGAAGTGCCTATTTTATGATCCAGTAACTTCACGTCTAGAATTCTAAGTTATAAAAACAAAAATCCTCATCTTTAATTGGATAGATCAAAGGATCCTTATTGAACCTTTCTTTATACAAATCTACAAATCTTTAACTAAAACCCTTCTGGCCAAATATGTTTAAGAATTCTGATGTTTGGGGATTTTTATAACAATAATATGAAGAATATTCCATATATTATTAATAATACCACTAGGGGGCCCGGGACAGCACCACATGATCAAACACATTTATATTTCTGCCACAAAATATATGAAGATTCACTTTAAATTGGTTAACTGAAGGTTCTAAATAATCTCATATTGCTTTAGGTCAGGTTTCCCAACAAATGAATTAGAAAAAAATTAATTTTAGAATTACAAATAAGTTATTGAGAACCTATAATTAAATTTTAAAAAGGAACAATCTGAATGCCCATAAAAAATGTTCTGTATCTCTTTAAATAGGTTAGATTTGTAAGTATTGACCTGGAAACATAACTGTGATAAATTGTGTGTAAAGGGAAAAAATTATTTTTTCAGATTAATATGAATAGTATAATCTCATTTCTATAGAAAATATCACCTGCATTTCTACATTTGTATTTTTTTGTAGGCCTAGGGATGAGTATAGAAGAATGTTTGAATAGATGACAGCTATGCAATATAATTTTTAATCATCATGATATAATAGGTTAAAAATAAAGTAGGACTTATTGAGTATATCATAAGCTTTCACCTCATATGCTTGGCTTGTAATAATATGACTATTTATAGATAGTTTACAGCCAACTATATAATGTTGCTTCAAATTATCTGGTGAGGCTAGCAATTCACCAATATGTGATTAACATTGAGGTGCAAAAGCGTATTAACTTAATGTTGCAAAGAGTAATTAAGAGGTAGGGATATTCATCTATTTTTGCCGACAAAAGCAGTTCCTTTAACTAAATATAGAAATGACATTTACATCAAGGAAATTGTAGCCTGCAAAGAATCAATTCTCCTTCTCTTAAATCATTAAAATCATGGCATATAGTGTGGTGTATATTAAAGTTCTCAAATGATATTTATACAAATGATATTTATACAAAATAGCAGAGTATAAAAATTAATGAAATGAAATATTTATTAAACATGTATTTAGTATAGGATCCCAGTTCTGTTAAGAGACTGATGAATTTTTAAAATTAATAGTTTTGCTAAATGCCCTGCCTTGGTGTTATGAATTGACTTGGTTTTTTAGCATATAAAGGACATAAAAGCTTCTAGAGGTTATCAAATTGCTCTGGAAACTCAATTTAATGCCATAGATTAAAACCAACTATATATTATGAGGCCCTTACAAGAAAAATATTTTAATAAGTATTACAGATTAGGAGCTCCAATCTCTTATGTTGAGGAGGCCATGTTTAGAAAATATGTGGCCCACTCTTGACTCAGAACATTTGCACTTAGTATTTCTTCTGAGTAATTGTTCGTCCCCTAAATATTCACATATTTCACTCTTTCACATCTTTCTGATCTACTCAGCTGTCACCTTCTTGGTGAAGTCTTCCATGGCATTTTATTTAAAATTTCAAACTATGCCCATAACATGTTTTTTCCCCCATTCTTAATAATTTTTCTCCATACTACCAGTAGCATCGTAAAGCACTATTTTTTACAAATTTATTTTGCTTATTGTTTAACTTCCTCTACTAGTGTATATGCTCCATGGGAACAGGATTTTTGTCTAATTTTTCACTATTATTGCCCCAGCACAAAGAACAGATAGGACTTAGTATGCAGGCAATACAGTAGTTTGTTGAGGGAGAGAAATATAAAGACGGAAGTCAAAAATGACTTTAAAATTTTGGCAAAGTGATTTAAAGGAGTGAGTTGACTTCAAATGAAATAGGATATAGACTGAAAGAGGAAAAGAGCTGGAAGGTGAGGGAATCAGCAGTCATGTTTTGACATGTCACCTTTGTGCTGACTACGCAAAGGAAGATGTTGAGTAAACAGTTGGACACATGGCTCTGGAGTTTCGGTAACAGGTTTACTCAAAGCATACAGAGTTGGGAGTCATTGGCATATAGAAAGAGGATGAGATTTCCAAAGTATTGAGTGCAGACAGAAGAGAAAAGATACCTAAGGTTAAGTCATGGGCCATATCAACACTGGCAGGTAAAAGGGGTAAGTTGTTCATTGAAGAAGAATATTAACCCACCCAGTGAGTTGCAAGGAAATTCATGAGAGGATTATTCCAAAGAAGAAAAGAGTGACTGACTATGCCAAATGCTGCTGACAGATCAAGTGAGATGGGGACTGAGAATTGACTGAGGGGCTGGCAGTGCAGAGGAGATCACTCTTGACTTTCCTAAGTGCAGTTACAGCAGGAAGGCAATGGTGAAAGCCTGACTCAAGTGTTCTAAGAAGAAGGGGAGGTGAGAAATTAGAAAAAAAAGTGAATGTAGATCCTTCTTTCAAAGAATTTTATTAAAAGGAATGAAAGAATTGAAGTGGTTGTTGAAGAGGAAAGTGTCTTATTTAGCCCTTTGGAACAACCACTCTCAGGAAAAAGTTGTGTATTAAATATTCTTTGAGACAATAATAGCCCAACTTAGACAAGGCTTATGAGATAAGATTTCTATTTACATCTATCATGCATTCCTTCAATCTCATTGAAACTGCAGTTGTCAGAAAAGGATAAATGCTATTCTTTTTAAGTGAATAAAATTCCCAGCTCAGTGAAAGACTTGATTTGGTCTGGATTAGTAGGCTGTTAAGGCTCAGCTATCAACAGGACTCCTGCAACAGTAAAATTTCCCTGGCTTCCCCTGGCTTGTTCACTGTTCTCCAAGATTCAGCTTCCAGGTCCTCTGAGGATTCTCCCCTAACCTCTCTAAGTTGGAATTAGCATTCACTTTTCAGCATGCTTGCTGAGCCCTAACAGTGTAACACAATCAGTCATTTGTGTCTGGAAGTGTCTTTCCAAGAACAGCAGAACCAGCATTTCTCTGGAACTTGTTAGTGAGGCAAGACCTTTTGCCCCATCACCTCTTGAATCAGAAATCCAGGTGTGGCCCTCGGCAGTCTGTGCTTTCAGGCATTCCAGGTAGTTGAAGACCATTGCACTGAACGTATGCCAGTTAAACTTTTATTGGAGTTCCCATTGTGGCTCAGCAGTAAGGAACCCGACTAGTATCCATGAGACGTGGGTTCAATCCTTGCCTCTGCTCAGGGGGTTAAGGATCAGGGGTTGCCTTGAGTTGTGGCATAGGTTGAAGACATTCCTTGGATCTGGTGTTGCTCTGGCTGTAGTGTAGGCTGGCAGTTGCAGCTCCAATTTGCCCCCTAGCCTGGATACTTCCATATGCCACAAGCGTGGCCCTAAAAAAAACTTTTATTTATCTGTTTATCTCCTAGTATGGGCCAATAGAATATGTCCAGTAAATATGTATTATATCAATTATCAAAATGAAATTTGGGCTATACAAACAACTCAGGTTTGGCTAGAGGGTAGATTCAGTGAATTTCACTTTTACGTTTTAAAAAATAAAGCATGACAAAAAATGAGAGAATTCATTTTTGTAACAACAGTGACTGGAAAATAAATTTTGGAACAGATAAAAGGAAAATAAAAATATTGATAATATTGATGTATTGTTTAGTTATTGTTTTGGTCTAGTTTCTGACTAGATATAATTCAAATATTCATTCTCCTCCATAGGTTTTTATGTACTTTTTTCTTAGAAACTTTCCTGCTGAAGGAATAAATGTTAACTTCTAAATAGCTTAGAAAACTTGAGAGTATTTTTTAACTGTCACAAAGCAATCAAATCTATTAAGAGATAATTATACCTGCATGGGGGTATGTATCCATATGATATGTGTGCACATCTACAAATATATAATATGTAGACATATGATTCCTGTATACATACATGCATGGTACATGTGTGTATGTTTACATATGATAAAATAATAATGAATTTATATGACTCTAAAGTCATTTTAAATTTATAAACATATAAATACTTATTTAGTTAATGATTGACCCTCCACAGTTCTTTTTTTTTTCTGAATAAGTATTAATAGGTTAAAGTTTGAGTTTCTATATCCCGGTTCAAAAGCAATTATTTACAGACAAGATCTAAATTATTGCTAATCAAATGTGTTTGACAAGAAAATTAATGGTCTGTGATTCTGTATGATTTGTCTAGGTGTGAATCTATATTTCCTTATAAACAGTAGAAGTGAAGATGCCAGTTTGTGTTTGTGTTAAAAAGTGTGTACGTTACTTTATCAGTGTATACAGATACTTTTTGAGGGAGAGGACTTTTTGTAAAAGACTATATTAATCTCTCATCAATTAGACCCAACATTTTAGCCAATCATTTAAATTTATTTTCCTTTAAATGGTTTAAATTTCCATCTTGTTATTTTAGTTTTTGCATCACTAGAGGCCACTGTTGTCTTTTCTATATATTTCATAGCTAAGAAAGTCTTTAAAGTCAGGGTCTGAATAACCTCAAAACAATAGCTTTTAGAAATAGGATAAAAACATGTATTCTCTTTTGTGAAGTAAGCCTATTTGAAATTTTAAAAATATTTTTTAATATCCTTAAAGCAAAATGTGAAATTTTTATTTAAAATTGTCATATTTATACACAAATATAAATGTTACTCCCCGAATGGCACTTATTTTCCCTAAATAAATGTTCTTCAGTAATTATAGAAGAATTATAAACCTGCTTTCAGTGAAATATCTTTGAAAAATGATGGATTCTAAAAGATACATCTAAAGTAAAATAGTATGGTTAAAGGTATGGAATGCCAAATGTTGTTCAAAGAATATTACATTCATTTTACTATTTAATTCTCATGTGATTTATCTACCAGTATTATTCTCAATGTATAGTTGAGGAAACTACGGAACAAAGAGTTGAGATAAATGGCGCAAGATCAAGTGCCATTAACACTCTGCTATAAAAGCTACCTTACAAAAAAAAAAAAAAGTAGATATGGGATATAGCTGTGCATTTAAGTGTACATGAAGTAATATGTATCTGCATACATATGTGTACACAGATACACCCACACACACACATTTGGTAGTGATATCACTGTCTAGAGTTGTACAAGGGCTAAGAGTTTGCCCTACTTGCTAAAAAATTAACCTGTAACTGTTTAATATATGCTGACAAAAAAAACAGGAAACTCCTGGGTCAGAGACAAAGGACTTTATTACTCACTGCAACAGCAATAGCCAGAGCTTCATATTTGTCAGTTTCCCCATGCTCTCCAGGTGTCATGGATGCCTGCACACGCAGTGGACTGCATTTCTGCAGATGACACCCAACTTGGGGGATTTATTGCTTTTACAGCAAGCGAGAATAAACCTGTTTTCTGTCCAGGGAGAGATGTTGCCTCATCTCTCAAGGCTTCTCGCTGAAATCAACAACCTCGAGAAATGGCTCAGGTAAGAGCTTGTTGTATTATTCTTAGAATAACCAGGAGAATATGCAGAGGCCATGGCAGATTGCCTCTCTAAACCATCATCATTTGTTGTTGATAAAAAGAGGTTTTTCTTTTCTTTTCTTTTTTTTTTAAATACTTTTGAACGGCTTACTCCTCAATCTTCAAAGGACAGAGGAATGGATAATATATGCAGTGCTGTAAAAGCAAGAGAAAGATAAACAAAGATACATTTTCCTCAAATGCATTCCTGTGCCTTTCTTGTAGTCTGTATTAATTTTAAGTGGCAGTCTCAGCATGTTTCGTTTGTTTTGCCATTCTGTCTTGTTACATTCTTATTCATTTAGTAGCTGCTTTGTGTAGGTGAAATTTCTGTGTTAAGAACATTTTCATGGGAGTTCCCATCGTGGGGCAGCGGAAATGAATCTGACTAGGAACTGTGAAGTTGTGGGTTCAATCCCTGGCCTCGTTCAGTGAGTTAAGGATTTGGCATTGCTATGAGCTGTGGTGTAGCTGGCAGATGCAGCTTGGATCCCACATTGCTGTAGCTGTGGTTTGTAGGTCAGCATCTGTAGCTCCAATTGGACCCCTAGCCTGGGAACCTCCATATGCCATGGGTGTAGCTCTAAAAAGCAAAAAAAACAAAAACAAAAACAAAAACATTTTTCATAACTTCAAAATAGAAATTTTATTTCATCTAATTATTTAAGATATAGTTTTTAAAAAATCTAATGTATGACAAGGTCCTAATATTTTTAACATTATATTGAGTACCATATATCAAAGGCAAATTACATTTATAAATTTTCTCCTTGATTTAATGAATATTAGCAACTATGTTACCACTAAAATTGTGTCTATTCTTTTAATGAAGTGTGGTTAATTTACAACATTATATTAGTTTTAGGCATACAGAATAGTGATTCAGTATTTTTATAGACTATACTGCATTAAAAGTTATTATAAGATAGTGACTACAATCCCTTGAGGTATATGATATATCCTTGTTTATTTCTTTTATATATAGTACTTTTATCTTTAATCTGATACTCCTAATACGCCCCTCCCCCATCCCCTCTTCTTTGATATCCACTAGTTTTTTTTCTTTTTTTATTCAAGTGTAGTTGATTTACCATGCTGTGCCAGTTTCTGCTGTATAGCAAAATGATCCAGTCATATATATATATATATATATATATATATACACATTCTTTTTCTCATATTATCTTCCATCATGTTCTATCCCAAGAGACTGAACATATTTCCCTGTGCTGTGCAGTAGGACCTCATTGCTTATCCATGTAAATGTAATAGTTTGTATCTACTAACCCCAAACTTCCAGTCCATCCCACTCCATTTCCCTCTCCCTTGGCAACTGCAAGTCTCTTCTCCATGTCTGTGAGTCTGTTTTTATTCTGTAGCTAGGTTCATTTGTGCCACATTTTAGATTCCATATACAAGTGATATCGTATGGTATTTTTCTTTCTTCTGAGTTACTAGTTTCTTTTCTACGTCTGTGAGTCTGTTTCTGTTTTGCAGGTACATTCATTTATATTATTTTTTAGATTGTACATATAAGTGATATCATAGAATATTTGTCTTTGACCTAATTCATTAAGTATAATATTCTCTAGGTCTATTCATATTGCTGAAAATGGCAAAACTTCATTCTTTTTTTATGACAGAGTAACATGTATCTTTGTTCATTTGTTGGTGGCCACTTGGGTTGTTTCCATGACTTGGCTATGGTAAATAGTGTTGCTATGGAGTTCCCCATCATGGCTCAGTGGTAATGAACCCGAATAGCAACCACGAGGATGCAGGTTTGATTCCTTACCTTGCTCAGTAGGTTAAGAATTGGCGTGCGTAAACTGTGGTGTAGGTCACAAATGCAGCTCAGATCTCATGTTGGTATGGCTGTGGCTATGGCCAGAAGTTGCAGCTGCGATTTGACTCCTAGCCTGGGAACTTCCATATCCTGAACATAAGGCCCTAAAAAGAAAAAGGAAAAAAAAAAAAAAAAGCACTGCTATTAACATAGGGATGCATATATCTTTTTGAATTAGTGTTTTCATTTTTTTCTGGATATCCAGGAGTGTAATTGCTGGATTATGTGGTAGTTCTATTTAGTTTTTTGAGGATCCTACATACTGTCTTTCATGGTGGCTGCACCAATTTATATTCCCAACAGCAATGTTCAAGGGTTCCCTTTTCTCAACATCTTCTCCAACATTTAGTTGTAGACTTATTTTTTGGCCACTCTCATGGCATGTGGAAGTTCCTGTGTCAGGGATTGGACCTGTACCACAGCAGCGACCCAAGCCACTATAGTGACAGTGCTGGATCCTTAACCTGCTAGATAATAAGAGAACTCTTATTTGTAGACTTTTTGGTAATAGCCATTCTGATGGGTGTGAGGTGATATCTCATTGTTGTCTGGATTTGTATTTCTCTAATAATTAGTGATATTGAACTATGTTGAACATCTTCTCACTAAAATTGTTTTATTTTGTAAAATAACTGTAACTTTTCTCTGAACTATTTGTTGAAAACTAGTGGTATTTTCTTAAAACAATTATATTCTTAATTGTTAAAAATAACTTTCAAGATAAAATAATTTAAATTCACTATTAATAACTTTGCAAAAGAAATAATGTTTATACATCACAATTTATTTTACATTCTGCTTTAGTATAACATTGTCTTTTACTGAAAAATCAGAGAATAAGAAAGCTGACTTCACAAATAGATTTCAAAATATCCTCAGAACCCCCAAATCCGAATACAATTAAAAATAGACTTAATTTTAGATAGTGGAAACTTAATACTGGAATTGATAACATATGTTATCTAAATCCATACTACCTTATCATGTTTATCTTCATCCATTCTGGGAAAAGATGGCTTAAAATTATCATTTAAAATTTTTTCTGAAACTTAAAAAATGTAATTAACATATTGGTACAGAGAATGTATATTTTGTTACAAAAATTTTATCAATATACTCTTGTACAGTAAAATACTTTTCACATTTAATAAAAATTCCAATATTCCACTTTTTGAAATATTAAATTTCAAGTATGAACTTAATTTTTTTAAGAAACAATAAAAAATTATAATTGGCAGAAGCCTTGGAGACTAGCTATTCTACTGTGCACATAATTCAGAAAGATGTGCCTGCAAATATAATTAAGAGGTTGCCAACCATTCTTTGCATGAGAATTGTCCAAATTTATTTTTCATGTACTGGAAGTATACTGACATCCGCTCATTCAAATATTTTAAATTAATTTAGAGTAGCATCATGCTGTAGAAGGAAGTATAGAATAAGACAAGATGCAACATTAGCTCTACCATTTACTAGCCAAAAATGCTGGTATTTATACTTTCTGAATATCAATTCTCTCAATTTCTTTCTCATCCTTAAAATATCAGAGTGAAGGCGTGGGAGAGATAAAATTGTCTTCATCACATGGAACAACACAGGTTAGGGACCTAGAAGTCTGCCTAGAAATCAATGTTAGTTACATTTGTTTCTTTTGACCTCTCTCACATCAATTTTTATAATGCTTTTGTAGCCCAGGGTAATTCTATAGCTTTCACATTTCTGAGTTATGCATGGAGAGAATATAGGCCCTTAAATAATATAATTAATATCAGTATTCTAAATGATGAAAGAAATATAACCATATTAAGCTATTCTAAAATATTTATGAAAAGTTCATTTATTTTTATATCAGTAAACATAATTCAAAAGTATTTCATCAGATATTTCTTCTTTGAAGGAGTGGAGGGGTCAACTACAAATCCATCATTTTAGGGGCAAGCATTTCTCACCTGTTAATGATGATGAAGCTAAAACTACTTTTTAATTCCATGCAAGCTTTCTTTCAGTTTCATTTTATTTCTCTGGAAATCGAACATGACATTCGATAATGCTAGAAACACACATTTCTTTGAAAACAAAGGGAAGATTGATTATTTCCAATACATTTTTATTAAAAAAAACAACCCTGCTATAAAATTAAATAGGGAGTTGATGGAACACCTGGGAGGCTTTATCAGTGCTATTTAAAGAGCTAATGACTAGGAGAAAAAAGAATAACATGCTTTAGACTACAGACTTTCTGAGAATCTGAGGGAGTTTAGAGTTTATTCCATAAAAGGCCTATTTTTCTGTCAATCATATTTTACAGCTAGAATTTATAAGGTCCCACAAACATCAGCAAATTTGCTCAGGCAAAAATATTTGAATAGATCCCTAAGTATTCTTATCTTTACAAGTAAAACACTTCAAAGCCATTGCATGTTTTAAGAGAATTGAATTCTTCTCATGTGCTCTATTAACACTATATTTATTGGATATTTCTCCAGGATTCTTAATCTAATGATTATAAGTAAAAGCTCTTATGTTAATTATGGTATTATGTCTGCACCTCAATGGGAGGATTATAAAATTGGTAAAATAAATCATAGGTCCTTGGACTGATGTTGGATATTTGGGAGAGAATTATGAGCAAATTAATGCAGCAATGGTTGTGTCGAATAAAGGTTGTTGTACAAAGGCTGTATGACTTTTTAAGTAACTAAAACTTCAGTGGTCATTGCTTTTGTATTTTAAACAGATGACTAAAATAACCAGTTACTGTTATTTTATTACTGAATGAACAGTTAGATTAAATATCCCTCCTCTATTTTTTTTTTTTTTTTTTGTAAGGACCATTTAGTGAGTATTTTTAGCTTTGCAAGTCATAAGGTCTGCGTCCCAAATAGTCAACTCTGCCATTGTAGCATGAAAACAGTAAGTGACAATATGTAAATTAATGGGCATAGCTGCATTTCAATAAATCTTATTTACCAAAAACAGCAGGTCAGACTTGGAATGTGAGCAATAGTTTGCCTGTCCTTTTGTTAGACCCATCACAACTTCTAGCTTATGCACCCCCATCTCAAGTGTCATGAGGACAGAGACCTCATCTGTCCTGTTTACTCTTTGACCTGCAGAGTTTTGCATAGATTCAAGATCGGAGGAGTTAATAAAATGTGTTAAAAAGTAAATGTATATACACTATGAAATAATTTCTAATAATTCTCCCAGTATGTTGCTTCATGCTAAACTCGATTTGTATCAATAGCTATACTTTAGAAACACTAATAAATTTTAGCGAACTTTATTACAGTTCTCAAGATAGATATTTTAATATTTGACTTAATTTCTAGGCTATTCAGTGAGTATATACCTTAGATAACCCTGTCTTTCCCTCAACATTTTTTAGGAATAGTTCCAAGATAGAGAACCACAACAATCCTTTTAGGTTATGTGCTAACCACCAAAAGGTCTGTAATGAACAAGAGCTCCCTCCTTAGTACATAAGCCATGGAAAATATTCATGTACATTCTGTTTATCAGCTTAAAACACAATATGCATGATAAGGATAGTCCAAAATATCCAAATGAAAAAAATCTGACCATACATGCAGATGATTAGAGTCACACCGAGGTAATTTCAAAGGGAAATGAGAACACAGGTGACAATTATGCAGGAAAGAAAGAGCAAATGAAAATAAAAGTCCAGGATTATAAAGTTTGGAAATAAAAGTAAAATTTTTATGAATAATTCTTTGATTAGGATAAGGAGTGAATTGAGATGCTAAACAAATCAAAAGGACTTGTGAGGTATATACTAAATCAATAGAATAACAAAGGGATGGATAATTGAAAGTACAGCAAATTATGAAGCCATCTGTTCCTTAAGGAAACAAGTATAGTATTTGACAAATATGTAAATAAAACAGCAATTCCCTACCTGAAGTTCTTTGATAAGATAATTAGAAATTCTAACTTGAATAGTGAATGGAAGAAAAAGATGAGAAATAAGAGTACTAATAGAATGAAGATAGGAAAAACTCTAGAGACATAAAATAGCTGTTAACTTAGTTAAAGCATAAAAAATTGTGTGTGTTTGTGTATATATATATATACACATATATATACATATATATATAAATTTTAAGTTTACTAAAGAATTTATTGATACCTAATATGGTGCTTGTACACCGAACATGAACTACTTCTGTTTGAGAACTATAAAAACAAATGCATCAGGTTTGCTTAGGCTGCAAAAGACAGAAATAGAAACTCTAGTGCCTTAATCACTTGTAAGTTTAATTTTCATGGAAGAAGGCCAAATTGTAGGTGTCCCAGGACTGGACAGCCAACCAGCAGAGACACTGAGATAAGGACTTCCCTCACTTCCTGCTCCAGGGTGCAAGATGGCTGCCTTGTCTCCAAACATCAATTCCATACCCCAGAGGGAACATAGACGGCAAATGCTGACGTTTGCTAGCTAGATCTGTTACTTTTCAATATGAAAAACAATTTACTTTCAAAAAAACACATTTGACTGACCTCAGCTTAGATCTTATTCTTCAGAATCATATCATATTGCTATACTTAGGAGCAAAGAATGATAACAAGACATATTGCAAACCTGAATACAATCATGTTCCTTTTTTTTTTGTCTTTTTGCCATTTCTTGGGCCGCTCCAGCAGCATGTGGAGGTTCCCAGGCTAGGGGTCGAATCGGAGCTGTAGCCACCAGGCTACACCAGAGCCACAGCAACGCGGGATCCGAGCTGCGTCTGCAACCTACACTACAGCTCACGGCAACACCAGATTGTTAACCCACTGAGCAAGGCCAGGGATCGAACCCGCAACCTCATGGTTCCTAGTCGGATTCGTTAACCACTGCACCATGACGGGAATTCCATCATGTTTCTTATTAAAGAGAAAAGAGATAATGGACATTCAATAGAAAACTAGCAGAAAAAAAAGCGAAACAAGATAGATATCTATATAAACTATATCTATTTGTATGTATCTGTCTATATACAAAACAGAGGAAGGCAGGACCAAATCCAGTTTGAATTCTTTAACATGATAATGCTTGGTGTATAAAGGTGTTTGTTGAATTAGTGATATCCAATACTCTAGATTTAGAAAAGGCTTTGGAGACAGTCTTTTCCTCATTTTACATGTAAGTTGTGTAAGGAAAATGATTTGCTTCCAGCACACAGCAACTTTGTCTCCTGATTTCCTCTTCTTCCAAATCCAACCATATACTCTTTTATTTTACTTGAAATATTACTCTCCTTTTAAAGCAAGAGACTTAAAGCAGAACAGTTTGGGAGTCTAAATCCAGTGTTTCTGAATATTCTTATCATAACCTATATTTGGTAGATAGACAGCAGAAGAAAGGCCATCTATGTGTAGCAGGAGAAAATGCTTATTTTGCTAAAACAGAAATCTTGCTTGGCAGATGTAGAAGAATACAGGTACAAGCTAATACTGAAATACAACTATTCTCAGACAGGGGGTGGGGAGTGAAGGCACAAGAAATGCATGTGAGTAATGTCCATAAACATGTAAAAATAGTGAGGATACTGCTTGGAAATCTCTATGTAACAGAAGGACGGAAAGTGCAGTAGATCTCTTCTAAGAGCATAGGACAAAAGCAAAGCAAAAGCAAAACAGTATAAAAGCAAAACAATGTGTATGTGGAAATAGTTTGAGTAATGCATTCATTTAAATTTATGACTATTTAAAAAATTTAAAAGATGTGATGTTTTAAACTATACTGATGATTTTTAGAATGTTTAATCTATTTTACAGCAATAAGTCTTTTAGACAGGAAACACCACACATACAGCTGGACAATATAAATAAAATTGAGACTGAGGGTTACAACATGAAACCTATATATAGAAGCATCTTTTTTACAAATTGATCTGGACTAATTGAGAAACCATATACAGAGAGAGGCCTGAATTTTTAATGAATAATCAATAAAATGGACCTAATTTTTGAAGAGTAATTGACAAGAATCCCTATTGTGATACAAGACTGTAGTAAATACTTTTTCTCCCCTTTTTGTTGTCTATCACTGTAACTTTCCACCTTCTTGTGAGTCTAGAATGATTTTTTCATATAGTTGTCCCTCTTTCAAAATGTTAACTAAATACTCTGAGAGATATTTAAAAGATACAATTAAAATAGTAATAAAGATGCTTTCTAAATAATATTCTTGGCTTGTATTCAGGCCTCTCTCTGTATATGGTTTCTCAATTAGTCCAGATCAATTTGTAAAAAAGATGCTTCTATATATAGGTTTCATGTTGTAACCCTCAGTCTCAATTTTATTTATACTGTAAATAGGAATTTTGATTAAGCTTCTTGGCAAACAAACATGTATTAATTTCAGTCTTGTAATTCCTCTATCAGTTGTCTGCTTTCTGAGGAGAAAAAAATTGTAGCTACCATACTTAACTCCACTCCTAGGAATTCCTAGATGCTATCAAACAGTATCAGCAGACAGGAGTCTGGCATGACTCCCTGAAATCTTATAGCCCACCTGGGTCCTGGCTACTTTTGTAGCACTTAAACTTGAATCCTCTCCAGCTCTACAATGCATGATCTTGCAATAATCTGGAATCAGTCACTTTTGTTTTTTTGTGGTGAGGTTGTTTCTCAGTCGAATTGATGCCTAGCAGCTGTGAATATCAAATTTTGCATGAGCTTCTAAAAACAAAAGAAATAATTGTAGCACATGCTTCTAAAACCATATAGCCAGTCCGCAGGAGTTCCTGTCATATAGTTACAGAGACTTTTAGGTCAAATTGATAAGGTCTGTTTGCTAAATTATCAACAGCTAACATTCCACTCTTAAAAGAATGGAAGTCACACTCCTCCAGCCATCCATTTGGTAGCGATTGTGTGTGAAATAGTGAACTCTATAGAAAAACAGAGTAAACAAAGTAGTTAGTTCGGATCATTCTTAACGACTGAACTTCTTAAATGACTCTACAAATATTAGGAAAAAATGCTTATATCAAAACAATTAAACAAAGATATTTATTAGCTACCTCCCATGATGTGAAAAAAAAAAAAAAATCTCCATGCCAAATAGCAAAGAAAGTAACAACACAGCTCAAGGGTGGACTTTGAGAAGGAGTTTGACTGCGTTCCCCTTCTCCTCCCTTAAATTCATCAGTGAAACACTGAATAGCATGCCAGTGTGTGTGAGCACAATTTCTTAAGCTCGAATGCCCTTCTACTTCCCAAAGTCAGACCCTCAGTTTTATAAGTGTGGACAATGGAGCATTATTTGTTCAAGACCTGACATGTGACACTCGGAGACAGAGCCAGTGGAGGGGAGCAGCTGCTGCTTGTTCAGCCATTCCGTCTGAAACCCCTTCCCTTCAGACCCCAGTGCAGCACTGAGCGACTCCATTCAGCCACAGAAAAATGGATCCCTGAGTTTTCAGTAAAAGTAGATGGAAAGGAAATATTCCACATAGTGTGCAAATACACTGCCAAAGCCACACTAGGGAATATTTTTAATACATACCTAACAGCCAATTTATAAGATTCTTTATTTTCATAAATAATACCCAATATTTTAAATAAGTGAAGGCTTATTTTTGCATTTATATATCATAGTTTCACAAAATGTGCTACACAATAAATTATTTTAGTTGGAAAATTTCCATGTATAAATACAATAAAATGTCCATGGAAGCATTGTAACACCCAAGATTATAGTCTAACTTCATTTTAACTCCTAAAATGCTTACTTTTTATAAAATAAAAACTAGAATCCTATTTTTAAAAGATCAGTTTGATTCCTAAAAACAATAAAAGTACTGTTTCTCCGTGAGTAGTGTGCATTAGCATTTTTCAGCACAGCACTGAGCTATGTTGATAAGTTGTCTGCTTAAGCATGAAAAGATGCTGAATTGAATTTGAACAATGCATGGAGGAAGAAAGGATGCGAATCTAAAGCAGGCACCACCTGAACATCATGTCCTTGAACAGAGGAAGAAATAGGATTTCTCATAATCATTTAACAAAAAAACCAAAATACAAAACAAAAGTGCAACAAAACAAAACAAAAGTCTTCAGGAAAGAATGCATCTTCCTTAGCCTTTTGTAGTAATTTTCATTATATCTCCAACTAAAATTTCCTACCAACTTATATGGCTGGTATTGAATGACCCTTTGCTCTAAGACCCTGCAATAAAAGAGAGGAGACTTGGGATCTACCTCTCCTCCCTTCAATGATCTCCAACTAATTAGCTCCCTAGCACTTGCATATGCTGCTAAATCTTTCAGACTTTCACAAGTTCTAGCTAGCTGGTCTTTTGAGGTCCTGTTCAACTTTAAGGTCAATAGTTTATGCTAATTACACATAATTTTAAAAAATATGCTCTAAGTAGGTCATTTTTTTGTAGAGTAAAAGCCATAGTAGGTGAAAAGGCACTGCTTCCCTTTCACAATATAATGTTTCCTGTGTGTATACAAATTGGGTAGATTTAGAATTAATTCACTACCCATTTCATATGAAAATACTATATAAATCAGTCCTTTAAAACATGAATAATATTTTTGCAATGTCTTTTTTTAACCACTACTTTCAATTTTTAGTCATGTAAACTGGATTTTTATCAATGAGGTCAACTAAAAAGGAGGTATTCTGGCATATGCTTTAACATAGATGGAGCTCAGAAACTAGGTCCTTATGCTTTGGACTCAATTATACACACAAAAAAATAATTAACTGGTTAACATGGGTTACACGTACTGCTAACTGGACAGTTTAGAAACAATGATACCATACCACGTTCCATCACTTCCCTGACCATCTTGTTTGTAATGGCACACCCTTCGTTCTGTTATTATTTTGCTTTGTTTTAACATGTGACTATGTGACGTTTTGTGCTTTACATGTTTTTTCTGTCTGTTTCTTATTCAAGGCCCATGAGATAGGAACTTGGTCTTATTCTCCATGTGTGCTTACTGCATGCCTACTCTCTAAGCCCTAAAAGGAGTCGATGGACATCTTTAGAAGGATGTAGTAGTTGCTCCTTAAATGACCTGGAAAGAAATGCTATTTTAAGAACTCAAGCAAGCTACTTAACTTCTTGTGGCTAATGAGTACAAAGTGGATATAATAAGACCTGAGGACTTATAACAACTAATACATTATTGAATGCTTACAATGCCAGGCCCTGTTCTAATAACTGAGGATTCTAAAGCAGAATAATGCAGATGATGACTCTGCCATAAAGGACCATCCAATGAAGTAGAAAAGACAAATTATCGAGAAGAAATTTCTGCATTATTCAGGTAGCATGGCACCATGTTAAATCCAAGTCACTTGCTGTTGCCATTAGTGTTCTCACTCCACAGATTTAGAAGCTTATTGGGAGTCCACAGGGGATTATTAGGCTGAACCTGGGAATCCTAAACCAAGACAGCCAATGATGCTGGTTTTAGAGTTGTGAGTAAGAGACCTGGGAGAGAGATGAAAGCAAAATGCCACAGATGTGTCAGGAAGAAAAGCATGTGGGAAAGGAATTAAAGACAAATATATTGGTTTTTTAAGAGTCTAGATTTTGGGGAAGGAAGAATGAGCGTAAGTAAGCTGGAGTGAACTAGTTGGGAGGGTAAGAAGAGTTGCTGAGTGATGTTACTGGGCTGCCCGAGCACAGTATTTAGGAGGAATAGTCAGGCTTCAAGGGTCATGAAGAGAAGCCTACTTCTACAGGTCACCCCCTTATAATGACCTTATGTTCTTCATTTTGAAAATAAATGCTTTAACATAATTTAAAATATATTTTGAATAAAATCTTGCATTTATAACACTGTAAAATATACTTTATAAGTTTTGCAGCTGACATATTTTTGCACATGACAGCAGAGGCCCTCTCAATAAACTAAATCTTTTTATTTGGGAAAAAATAGAATACAAAAACATATTCTTAAATTAATGACTTAATTTTATGGGTTTTATACAGTACACACATTTTTTTTGGCGTGAGAGTGTGATCATACAGGATGTTTTATTTTTAAGGTAAAGTTATTTTAGCTCATCTCAGCAAAAGCTGTCCAATCCAACTCTTTCTAAGTCAGTGGTATAATATCAAACATTAACTTGCTCACAGCACAGATGTCAGCCTATTTGCAGTTATATGTCTCTGTATCCTGCTTTCATCCATTCTTTATCAGTGTCTGCTCTTTCTTGGAAACACTAGGAACCAAATCTGAGTGCTTTCAGGCACTCCATATTTTGTGTCTGAGTCTCCTTTTGTATACCTTTGACAATTTTATAAATCTTAGTCAAGATGGCTCAGAGGAAGAACTTTATTGCCTTCCAATGTATCATTTTCAATTTGGGTTAAGTGGAATCATTCATCAACTTCCACTCTTTAAATTAAAATCTCCTTTATCTATCCTAAAAGAAAATCAGTATATTTCTACATGAAATCAAATCCTGTTCCTAGTGGTTGGTAATGAACAGGGAATTTGCATGTCAGGAGGGTAATTTGAAGCTTGTAGATCTGAGGCTTGATTTCCATAGCCCAGCCCATGTGGTGGTCTCTACTTATTTCTGCCACCAACCTCTGCTTCCCTCCAGGGATATAAAGGACACACACCTAATAATTGCAAAAAAAAAAAAAAAAAAAAAAAAAAAAAATAGGTATTACTAAAGAATAGTAGGGTTAAATACCAAAAAGGTGAACATAGAAGACAACATACAACATAAAATATATTAGCTTAAATATAAAACTTTATACTCTTGAACTTCACTTTTTCCTACAGGATGCTAGGCTCCCCAGTTCCTATGGGTGCTAGTCTCCCTTGTGTAATAAAGGTCTAAAATGAGACATTTGAAACTTGGTCACTCCAAAATCTAGAGACAAGAGAACGAGTCTCATAAAGAGAAGTAGGTTTCCTTCACCACGCATATTTGAGACTTGAATTGTATGTTTCAATTTCCTCTCTCAATACTTGACATTGGGTAATAGACATTTTTCAAAGTGGACCCTAATTTATTGCCAAGGGATATAGTCCTATTCATGGTATCAAAAGGATAATTCTCTCACTGTAATTTAAAATAAATATAAAATCTTTCCAAGAAGGGCATATAGAATAAGATGGGAAGTAATTTTTTTGACATCCTTAGTAAGATTTAATTCTTGAAAAAGCAATATTAAAAAAGTTAGGCCAATGAAAGCAATTCTGAAAGCCAGAGCTGGTATTCAAAACCATTTTAAGAAATGGAACTATAATGAATGCCTAGCTACAATTACCATTTTATAGAACTTTAATTCGATTTCCACTTGGATGATTCTTTTGAAGGAAAACTCTACTGTCTTCTTGTTTTAATTCTGTCCTCTTTGTCTTTGATAATACCATCTAACATTATCCCACTAAACTGCTAAAATAATGCACTCACCTTTACCTTTGTAATAATGATGATAATTTTGTTGTTGTTGTTGTGAGTAGTTTTCCTGTGCTGTGTGCTTTTATCTAACTTTAATCTACTTTCTGTTTCTACTCATTCAAAAGTGTTTAGTATCAATTTGAGTTTTTAGTTTTTAATGCAATGTGATAATGTAATAATTCATGCCTTTCACCTTGCAATTTGTTTTCTCTTTGTTACTTTTTTTTTAATTTCACTTTCTTATTTTGTACTAATCAAATATTTTATTCTATTTTTCTTCCTGAATTACCCTTTTAGTACTCTCTTCTTGTATTATTCTTTTAGTGATTCCCCTATATTTTAATACATGCCCCTGATGTAGTAAATCTACCTTAAATTTTTTTTTACTGCTTTCTGTAAGAAACTTAATGTGATTTAATTTCATGTGTCTCTAGCCTTTTGTACTGTTGTTACTGTAGGAGAGGAAAACCTTTTCCCCCTTTCTTTTTAGATTCTTTATCTGTGGTCTGAAAATTAAATTGACCTTAGAGAGATTAATAGGAAAACAAATTTAATTTCATATATATACATATATATACCTCTAAAAATATGAAACTCGAAGAAGTAACCAAAGCAGGAAGCTTTTATACCTTTTAGACAAACAAATATTTGTGGAGAATCAACAGATGGGTTTGAGTTTGAGATAGCAAATTAATGAAGAAATAACAAAGCTTGTTATGTAGCCTCTTTAGCCTTGAATTTGCTGTCTCTGGTGGTAGGGATGCCTTCTACTCTCCTGCTGTAGGAAGGACACCTTCACATGGAAGATTTATTTCCTGCTTTCAGGAGGACAAAGGAGGATCAGAATGTCCTTCTCACACCAGCTGTTTCTTTTTTTTTATTTATTTTTTATTTTTTTATTTTCCCACTGTACAGCAAGGGGGTCAGGTTATCCTTACATGTATACATTACAATTACATTTTTTTCCCCACCCTTTGTTCTGTTGCAACATGAGTGTCTGGACATAGTTCTCAATGCTATTCAGCAGGATCTCCTTGTAAATCTATTCTAAGTTGTGTCTGATAAGCCCAAGCTCCTTAAGTAAATTTAATTCAAAATAATCAACCTGCTAAAGTGGCATATTTTGGGTCACATATTTTGCTCCCCCTCATTGATGTTTATTTTATTGCTGTATAAGTTATAATTCCACAGGGGCTATGCTATTATGCTTTCATTGAAAGATGAAATATATAATGGTGCATAAAATTCTCTGATCTTAGGTTTTTCACCTTGATTTTATGGACACACACATGCGCGTGCACACACACACAGAGTGATGCTGCAATGTTGTTGTGTACATCAGTAGCTCATTCTTTGTAAGTGCTATGTAGCTTTCCATTGCATGGGTGTACCTCAATTTTTATCCATTCTTCTGTTAGTAAGCTTTCAGGATTTGATTATAAACAATTGATAAAAATCTTCATACACATGTCTTTTTTGGATATATTTACTCATTTTTCATTGATGTATGCTCAGAAATGAAAATTATTGAGTCATAACATGAGTGTACTTTAAGGAGAAAAAGAACAGACTTTTCAATAATACATATACTATTTTTATACTTGCACCAGCAATGGGACAGTTTTAATTGTACCGTATTCTTGCCAAAACATAGTTTTAGTTGTTCTGGTGGGTGTATAATAGTATTTTATTGTATTTTCAATTTATCTTTCTGTATTGGATTTCTACTGTTGCTCTAACAAATTACTACACAATTAATAGTTTTTTAAAAAAACACAGGAGTTTCCGTCGTGGTGCAGTGGTTAGCGAATCCGACTAGGAACCATGAGGTTGCGGGTTCGGTCCCTGCCCTTGCTCAGTGGGTTAACGATCCGGCGTTGCCGTGAGCTGTGGTGTAGGTTGCAGACGCGGCTCGGATCCCGCGTTGCTGTGGCTCTGGCATAGGCCGGTGGCTACAGCTCCGATTCAACCCCTAGCCTGGGAACCTCCATATGCCACGGGAGCGGCCCTAGAAAAGGCAAAAAGACCAAAAAATAAAAACCACAAATTTATTATCATGCAGTTTTGTAGTTAGCAATCTGATATAGTCTCACTAGGCTTAAATCAAAATGTCAGCTGTATTCCTTCCATGAGTATCCAGGGAACAATCTATTTCTGTTTCTTTGCCTTTTCTGAATTCTAGAGGCTGCCCAGAGTCTTGACCCATGGTCCCCTGAATTCTTCTTCAAAGTGAACAACTTTGCAACTCTGCCCAATCTTATGTTGTCACATCTCTTGCCTACCTGCTCACCATAACCGTCTTGAAGTTTTGTGTTTTCTTCTGGGCTTATTTACCTACAGCCTGAATAACTTCCTATTTCTCCTGCCACATATCTTGGCAGTGAATTGCCTGAGCTTTCATTTGCATACAAAGATATTCATTTTTCTTTAGTTTTTGAGGGATATTTTTCTCCTGGCTATAGAATTTGAGGCTGGTAATTTATCTTTCTTTCAGCATTTTGATATTAATATTCCATTTTTTTAGGCTTTCATCCTGTTCATTGAAAATCAGTTATCACTCATTATTGATTTTTTGAGGTCAATGTTTCTTTTTTATCTAGCTGTTTTTACTATTTGTTTGTTTTAATTTTATGGCTGTACCAGGGACATGTGGAAGTTCCTGGGCCAGTGATTTCATCTGAGCCTTAGCTATGACCTACCCAAGCTGTAGCAAGCCAGATCCTTTCACCCATTGTACCAGACTGGGGGATAAAACCCACACCTCTGCAGCAACCAGAACAGTTGTAGTTGGATTTTTAACCCACTGTGCCATGGCAGAAACCCCTTTAGCTGCTTTTTTTTTTCCATTTCCAATTGGCTTTTAAATTTTAACTATAACACTCTTAAAGTTTGCTTTCTGTGTAATTATCCTGTTTGAGAAGTTCTGGACTCATGGATTGAAAAATGTCTTGCATCAATTTTGAAAAAAATCTCCACATATAATTCTTTAATGTTTCTTTCCAATATTCATTCTTTTCTTCCTTTGGAATTCCAATTAATTGTACAGTATAATGTAAATTATAAACATACATTAGACCATTTGACTAAATCCCACATCTTATCTCTCAGCTTTGGTTCTTTCCAGCTTTTTCTCTGTGTCTCAGTTGAAATATATTCTTACAACTTGTCATATGTTTACTGATTCAATTTTGTGTTCTAGTTATTCTTCTTTTAAACCACTCCATTGAGTTCTTAATTTTAGGTTCTGAGTTTTTTGATTCTAGGATGTCCATTTGTTTTTATATTTTATGTATATTTCAGTTATTTGTTGAAATTCTATTTTCTCCTATTTTGTCTATATTTTTTCTATTTTTAAAATACATTAATTATAATTATTTTAAAGCAATTTGACTGTTAAGTCCACTTTCTGGATTACCAATAGAGCTACTTCTATTATCTTATTTTTCTCTTAATTAACAGTCACATTTTCCTGGCTCTTCCCCTTTCCACAATTTTTTTGTTAAAAATAGAGAAATACAGAGCTTCAGATAACATGCAATTTATTTCTAAGAGTAGTTCTTTTTGCGGTCAAGCTCTTTCTCTCTCTCTTTCCTATATATGAACATGTTGATAAGATGTTCACTGAGTTAAATGAGTAACTCACAAATACAAGATATAAAATCTCTATCTCTGTCAACAATGTTAGATGATATAACTATTTGAAAACTTTTGAAGAAAATTGGAGCTGAAAGAACTTGAAAACTCTAATTGATGAGGATAGGAGTAAATGGAGATATGTAAAATAGTAAAATAGTAGACATCTAGGAAGGAAATTACAAGCGCCATTACATATCTGGGGACAGAATTCATGAGTCACCTTACTTAACTACAAAAATGTAGTTCACATTTGTGTAGAAGAATCACAAATCCCGTTCATAAAGCCCATGGGGATATAATTGTCATGTAAGTTTTCTCTATTTGGGTTTTTCTTTTTCACTAATGTTTTCTTTTTAGTTAAGAAATACTTGAACATTTTAAACACTTTTCTTGTTTTGCAAACTTGTTTTCTTAGTCAAGTCACTATTCTTTCATGTCTTAATTGTCAGAAATAAAACTATACAAGTTTTAAATCTTTGATTTGGAGAATGTATTATTTCAAATTTTGTGTCAGAACATAAATTTGATACAACTTGGTTTTAAATCTAAAATCACCCACAGCTTACTCCACTTGATAAAATTCATTATGATATGAGTTTTAATAATTAGTTGGTATCCAGAGGCAGTGGTCTAGAATTTATGAGCAAATCCCATTTTTTATGGCAGCAGATCGTGTTACAAGGGAGTGTGGCTTTTCATTGCTCTGAGAATTTCAGTATTTTTGAACGCACGCTTAAAGCCAAAAACTGAATGCCAGGATGCTTTTAGTCTTTGAATTCATTTCAAATACTATATTTCTAACTTTTGAGTTGATGCAACACCCACTAAATATGCTTTCTTACTTTTAGGCTAGGCTTTTCCTGACACATATTGCTTGCCACACTGCTATTTTGTTTCTTCTTAAATAACTTAAGACATCACTCAGCCTTTAGACTATTAACTAACTGTATAAGTGTTCTTGTAATAAGCTATTACTTGCACTCCATTCAAATGAGTTATTAGGAAAGATTATATATCTCTCTTCTCCCCTTGAATTTGGCAACAAATTGGCTCTTTGAGCAAGTTTGACACTGAGCTTCTTGTTGGCTGGGTCACCTGAGAGTAATAAATCTCTGTAAATGTCATGTAACAATCATAATATTTATTAACTTACACACATATACAGGTTTTCCTCCCTTTAATGGTGTGAATTTTGTCTTTGTGTTTTTGGCTCTTAATTCTACTGCCCTCCCATTGTCCTGCTAAGAGAAGCTTTGTTCCTGACTGCCCAAGTCCCAAGCTTGTGGTGATAGAAAGTAGAAAACGTTGAGCAGGGTAAAATGAGGTCAAAGAAAGAATTGGAAATACTGTAATAGTATTATTTGTTGGGATATTTTGCAGGCCATCCTCAACTGCATAAAATGGGAATAGAAAATAAATGACAAGGGATATTAAAGTTTTGTTCTTTCAAAACAAAAATAGAGAAAGTGAACCAAACAAAACAACAACCACACACAAAAAAAATCAACAAAATTCCAAGATTTTTAAAGTTAATATACTAAAGTAAAATGAGGTATCAAGAGCAAATTGCCTTGTGGTGCAGTTGGTTAAGGACTCAGTGTTGTCAATGCTGTGGCTCTGGTCTCTACTGTGGTGTAGGTTCGATCCCTGGTCCAGGAAAAAAATCTAAGATGGAAAGATGAGAAAGTGAGCAGCTGATGGGAGGATTTGGAAGACGTGAGAAAATTCAGGTGTGTGGGAAGGTGGAAACCCTGAGAAAAGGGAATTTTAAGAACTTTCATTTTGGATTATAGATCAGATATCCTTTAATAGTCTTATATAAAGGCACTTCAAGGTTTTAAATTGGTTACTATTTACAACTTGAGTTTGTTTTTTTTTGTTTTTTGTTTTTTTTTTTTTTTGTCTTTTGTCTTTTTTGTTGTTGTTGTTGTTGTTGCTACTTCTAGGGCCGCTCCCGTGGCATATGGAGGTTCCCAGGCTAGGGGTTGAATCGGAGCTGTAGCCACCGGCCTACGCCAGAGCCACAGCAACGCGGGATCCGAGCTGCGTCTGCAACCTACACCACAGCTCACGGCAACGCCGGATCGTTAACCCACTGAGCAAGGGCAGGGACCGAACCCGCAACCTCATGGTTCCTAGTTGGATTCGCTAACCACTGCGCCACGACGGGAACTCCTGAGTTTGTTTTTAATTGGGTCACTGCAATATGCCTGAGCCACATGGGAATTAATCTGGAGGCCTCTAGGACTTGAACCTGTCATCACTGCTTTGCCTGTTGTCAAATTTTGTGGGTATGTTTCTCTTTTTCTTTCTGTCCTCAAGTTTCTTAATCTCCCGAAAAAAATTTGGCAGGATTCACCACTCCCTCCTTCTGGAACAGTGATCTCTTTGGATCCTGTAATACTATTTTCTTCTAGTTCTCTGGTTATTCTTTTTTTAATTTAATTTTTCTTGAAGTATAGTTGATTTACAATGTTGTATTAGGTTCAAGTGTATAGCAAAGTGATTCTGTTGTACATATACATATATAGATAGGACAGGAACTCCCAAAAATACAATTTTTGCTCTTACAAAAGCTTTCATTTCAATTAACTGTCATTAGGCAACTGTGAAATTACTGAATACAGGTGAAATATCACTTTCTAAGGAAACTTCCTTGATCACCCTCAGTTAAAAAAGAACCTTCTTTTATTACTTTCAGGAGAATCTGTGTCCTTCATAGCATTTGGGCACTCCCAGCTGATTTATTGGTTATTCATTGTCCTCTTGAGCTCCAGAAGGGAAGGGGATATGTTTTACTTACAAAGCACACTGCTGGGCGCAGGAAGGCATTCAGGGAATACTAGATAAGTGAATAACTTTTTAAAAATGAATTTATTTCCTTTGGTCTACATTGGTGGTATTTCATGGATATGGAACATACAGTTTTTAATTAAAAAAATTTTTATTTATATTGGTTTTTATTTTTTCCATTATAGCTGGTTTATAGTGTTCTGTCAATTTTCTGTTGTACAGCAAGGTGACCCAGTCACACATACATGTATACATTCTTTTTTTCTCACATTATCATGATCCATCATAAGTGACTATACATAGTTCCTAGTGCCATACAGCAGGATCTCATTGCTTATCCATTCCAAAGGCAATAGTTTGGATCTATTAACCCCAAGCTCCCAATACACCCCACTCTCTCACCCTCCTCCTTGGCAACCACAAGTCTGTTCTCCATGTCCATGATTTTCTTTACTGTGGAAAGGTTCATTTGTGCCATATATTAGATTCCAGATATAAGTGATATCACATGGTATTTGTCTTTTTTTTTTTCTGACTTATTTCACTTAGTGTGAAAGTCTCTAGTTCCATCCATGTTGCTGCAAATGGCATTATTTTGTTCTTTTTTATAGCCGAGTAGTATACCTTTGTGTATATATACCACATCTTCTTAATCCATTCATCTGTCAATGGACATTTAGGTTGTTTCCATGTCTTGGATATTGTGACTAGAGCTGCAATGAACATGCAAGTGCACGTGTCTTTTTCAAGGAAAATTTTGTCCAGATATAAGCCCAAGAATGGGATTGCTGGGTCATATGGTAGTTCTATGTATAGTTTCCTAAGGTACCTCCATGCTGTTCTCCATAGTGGTTGTACCAGCTAACATTCCCACCAATAGTGAGGAGAGTTCCCTTTTTCTCCACACCCCCTCCAGCATTTGTTATTTGTGTTGTTATTAATGATGGCCATTCTGACTGGTGTGAGGTGGTACCTCATGGTAGTTTTGATTTACATTTCTCTAATAATCAGAGATGTTGAACATTTTTTCATGTGCTTGTTGGCCATCTATATATCTTCCTTGGAGAAATGTCTATTCAGGTCTTTTGCCCATTTTTCCATTGGATTGTTGACTTTTTTTGCTGTTGAGTTGTATAAGTTGCTTGTATATTCTAGAGATTAATCCCTTGTCAGTTGCATCATTTGAAACTATTTTCTCCCATTCCATAAGTTGTCTTTTTGTATTTTTTATGGTTTCCTTTGCTGTGCAAAAGCTTGCCAGTTTGATTAGGTCCTATTGGTTTATTTTTGCTTTTATTTCTGTTGCTTTGGGAGACTGACCTGAGGAAACATTTGTAAGGTATATGTCAGAGAGTGTTTTGCCTATGTTCTCTTCCAGGAGTTTGATGGTGTCTTGTCTTATATTTAAGTCTTTAAGCCTTTTTGAGTTTCTTTTTGTGCATGGTGTGAAGGTGCATGCCAGTTTCATTGATTTACATGCAGGTGTTTTTTAAAGTAGGTATTTTTTAAGAGCACAGTCTATTTTTATAAGAACTAATTAATTAATCCTATAACTACTACAACTGCTTATTCAGTGTAAACTCTCTTCTAGCCATTACATGAAACTTGTTTACATGCTCTATGTCATTAACTGAGATATTATTTCTCTCACTATTTAATTAAAAATAAATTAAAGCTTGGAAATGTTACATTTATAACCTTCCTGAGTTGAATTAGGAAAGCAGAATTTCATAACACCTTAAAGTTTCATAGTATTTACCCTTGTCATCTAAGAGGCAAGTCACTAGCCGAGCAATTATCCTAGGATCATGGTGACTGAAGTCTTTCATTTCTCTTGGTGGACTTCCATGGTTTTCAGATTTGGAGTTCATCACATGCTCCCCTAAAAATCTACATCTGAGGATCAAGAAGATATAGAAATAGTGTCCAGTTTCTAAAATTTTCTGCTCTTCATAATATATACATGAATTGAGGCTCACGTGATTATTAGTTAAGTCTATTTAACAACCGCTGATTTCCTGGAAGGGAAAAAAAATTTAAAAAGGACTGATTCTACCAATTACTCTGGTTGTTAAAATCTTAAGTTAATATCCTTACTTCGCAATGATTAATGTGTCTAGTAAGCTGTTCAACATTTGTTAGTCAACACATTTTGTTATGTAAAAACATTACTTTCTCATTTTAGAAAATGGAATGGCCAACTTGGAGGGTTTAATTTCATTGTTTGGCACATTGACATTTTTCTCTCATCTAATGATCAGAACATACGGATTTAAACTGAAGTGAGTTTAGTTTATCCTGAGCAGGCAGCAGTTAGTCCAGAACCCCTGGAACAGAGGATGATTCTTTGTTGATGTTTCCATCTTTTCTTGTACTAAGTATCATCTGTACTAAGAATCTAGCAGCTGCCAACTACAACAGTAAGATAAAGCTCATGATCAGTAATCCTGAGGAATTCCTGTAAAACATGCAATGTGGGCACATAGCCATACCAATACAAAAATTAAATTCAAAATATTTAACAAACTCTTTTTTTAAATTAAAAAAAGAACTTTTAAGTACGCCAAACATGTTTATGATGAATTTCAACTAAATCCTTAATATAGGAGTTGAAAACCGGATTCTTCCTTGATTTCAATGTAATCACTTCACTCCCTTACTACAATTTACTATTGATAAAATAGAGAGAAGTGATATTTTGTTTTTTTAATGGATTAAATTGGATATTATGAAAGTAAATAAGATATTTTGATTTTCTTCATGGTTTCTAAGAGTCCAATTTTAATTTTATTCATATCCTGTGTAGTAGCTAATCTCCACAGATGAACCATACTTTCTGGGTATTTATCTGTGTACTCTCCTCTATTGCTGTAAATCTGGGATGACTATGTAACTTATTTTTTAAACCAATAAAATATGAAGGAAATAATACTGTGTGACAAAAGAAGCCTTGAGTCTTCTGCCTTAAATCTCTTACAACACTTGCTTTGGGAGAATTTAGCTGATGATGTGTAGCAATTCTTACCACCCTGCAACTGTCAGGCTGAGAGGAAGGTCCAGCTAGTCATGTGGCGAATCACTTGGAAAGAGACATGACTGGCCAGCCTCCAGCTCTTCCAGCTCTTCTCATTCTGATTCAGACATTTAAATGAAGAACTCGGGTCTTTAACTTAGTGCAACCTTCAAATAACTCTAGCCTTTCCCGCCCCCACCCCAGCCACACACACCTACATGTAACTCCATGAGAGACCTCTGGTGAGAACCACCCAGCTGAGCCCAGTTAAGCCTTAAAACTGTGGAAAATAATAATATGATATTGTGTAAACTTCCTTTGAGATGGTTTATTATACAAAAATAGGTAACTGGAACACTTTGATACTAAATGTGAAGATGATAATAGTTTTTTTTTTTTTTGTTATTACTCAGTGAATTTTATTGCATTTATAGTTGTACAAAGATCATCACAACCACATTTTATAGCATTTCCATCCCAAGCCCTCAGTGCATCCCCCGCCCCCAACCTGTCTCATTTGGAAACCATAAGTTTTTCAAAGTCTGTGAGACAGTATCTGTAAGATGATAGTTTTTAAGAGACCACTTCTTGCAAATAGATATAAGTATACAAACAGTGATTGGAAATATATCTGAACTTACCTTTAAAATTACACACAAATTTTTGGTTTCTTGGCTGTAAAGATGGAATATACACAAGTAGTCTGGGGAGGAACAAAGACATAAAATGAAATGTTATTTCATTCACATTCAAAGAAAAATCAACCAGAATACTAAGATTCAGGAGTGACGAAAGAAGAGCTATTGAATTTTTCACTCTGAGAGGCTGCCAGAGAAAAAAACATTTTCCCACGCCTTCCTTTTTCTATTTAAAAGTTTGTAGAGGTGTTTGGATTTACATCTCAGAGACCTACTTAAACAAATGAACTTGTATGTCAAGAATGAGCAGATACCCTTTAGCATTCATTGTTTCTAAGACCTCAGGTAACTGTAGCACAATAGTCACTTATACATTCCTCTTTGGAGGCATTGCACACATAGCCTTAAAAGAAAAATTCCCTTCTGATCAGGAGAAATTTTCTTATACAAAATAACAAGTGATAGGAGGATATAATATAATGTTACATTTTCTCTGATGAATAATAAATAATAATAATAATAAATAATAACTTTATTCAGCATAAATAAAAAATTAAGTATATATTACGGAATAAGTTTTTAGAGAAATTTAATTGATTTCAATTTTAGAAAACATTTTAAAGAAAGCTAATCTATCTTTGTCCTTAAAACAAACCTAGCTGTGTCCCAAAGATATATAAGATTTCTGTGTTATTAATATTACACCTCTATAAAATTATTTCAAAATCTCTCAGTATCTGTATTATTATACAGTATCTGTATAGCAGCTATTAACATATTAATATTGAAAGTAATGAGTTAGCTTCAAATTGAAGACATATTCCAAATTCCAATGAGTATTCAACATGTGACAAATACTTGCTTAGAATTTTGAATGATGGGTTGAGAAAATTTTGATTCTGAAATCAAGTATAATTTGTTGCTTTTTCAAAGTTGTTTCTTTTACTCAGCTTGGCTTTCTGCTTCTAACAGAGGAACAGATGATATGAATATAAAGTGATTTTTTTCAGAAGTGAAATTTTTTCCACAAATTTATTTTTAAAGGTATACTCAGAATCTTTAGCCTTAATGTACTCATAAAATAGCAATCCCCAAATGACAAACAATATTTCTTTATAGATACTGTTTGGAATAAACTTCAGAAGATTGGTTTTGAAGAAAACAATGCTTTTTGTTACAACTAATTCTCAGAATTAACCACGTTTGAAACTCTATAGTTTATAAAACAACCTGCAAACCAAAACCAAAAAAAAAAAAAACCAACAAAACAACAACAAAGAAATAACCATGACCAAAACCAAAAAAAAAACTCTAGCTGTGAATCACCTACTGTGAACTTGTGTTTCTGCTTAGCTAAGGAAACTGTCCAAACAGTTACAAAGCCATTTCTTTGTTGTAAGCCATAGATATAGAAATCAAGTATCTACATTTCAAAATTTGCCCCAGAGTTACCACAGAAGAAAATTATTCTTTTGTAAAATTGCAGCATGAAAAATCAAAAGCCATTACTGGTGTTCTCAGATATATTTCTAAGGATTTTATTTGTATTCAATCATCTTGAAAATGACTGACTCAAGTTTTCTCTGGTCTGCCATTACAAATGTTCTGTGTCCCCAGTTATAACTGCAAAAATCCATCTTTATGCAACTACTAATTTCAGTGAAAGCTTCTCCAGCAATGAATATGAAAAAAGATAATGTGAGGTGGAGCCATGACCTTAATGAATCTTTTTTAATATTCTAGACATTCTTGACTCAGTATGAAAGGGGACTGTGTATAACACTGTGATATGAACACCAAAAAAATCAATCTCTCACTGATTCGGAAGGAGAAGCCTGTGCTATCTTGTAGATGGCTCGTTTCATGTAGACCATAACCTTTACAGTTTTCAGAGTTCTTACAGAGGAGTCGGATACCATTGTGGAAGTTGGGATAAGATTCATATTCACAAATTTCTCAAGCTCAGTTGAGGCAAATAAAGCTCCCTGTTAAGGCATTATACCAAATTGCATATAACCAGTCCCAAGCTGTGTCTTTTTCAGTTCGTACTAGAGGTTCTTTGAGTCGTATTGAAAGGCTTTTGTCATGAATGCCCTACACTTAGACTATTATCCTCTGAAGAGATAGATGAAGATAGTTTTAAAATTCTAGACTTGCCAAAAGTGATGGTACAAATGAGACAGTCTTGGATATGTTGTCATATATGGCCCAAGGAATCAGAATTCCTTGCTACTTCCCAAATTTGTATGTGGAAACACTCTTTGCTTAAGACTTTGGTGTATCTGAAAACAGATGTGTTACCAAATTTAGAAAAAAGTTGCCCCAAAGAGTAAGTTTAGGGATGGTTATAAAGATTGCTAAGAAACTAATGGACTCTCATGGAAATATCAAGAAATTTTGCTTGTATGTATTTCAGGTTTCTCTTTGATGTTTTTATGAGGCAAGCCATTAGCACCCTGCCAGTTTCTGTGATCTGGTGACTACTCAGAGCCTCCTACAACAATTAAAATTGAAACAATGGTGGAAACAGCCACTAGATCTTCTTACCATTCTCTCTTACAGTGACTACTATGGTACAGGATGCTCTGCCCTTCAGGCAAGTTAAACCCAATAGTCTTCAAGTCCCTGTAAAGAAAAGTCTCATTCTCTCCTGAAACAAACAAGACTAAAACCCCCGAGGAAATATTTAGAACAACTTATGACAAATTAGAAAACTCACAAATGTGCCACAATAAAGACCCTTTTAGCCCCAATTTCATTAGGACAGAAAAATACTCTAATCATACTGTGGGTCTTTTGAAGGTGCATTTATACCAATATATTTAGTCTTATAAACTTACAAATATAATGAGAGAACATTAATTCTATTATGGAGTTATACCATCTGTTTAAACATTACAATTTGGGGAATTATTTAGGTAATTAGGTCTGTGATGAGAGTTTACTTTATTGTTCTAGAAACCACATTTGTTTAAATTCATTCAAATTCCCCACACTAACACTAGAGGACAGTAGGTGAAGGCTCAGGGGCTGGCAAAGATAACCATGTTTCAAGTCTTGGTTCTACCACATTCTAGCCTATAATCTTGGGAAATTACTGAACTTCTCTAAGTCTCACTTTCTTCATTTATGAGGAATAGTAAAATCTGAATTTCTTGGTATATAGTGCACTCAGTAATAGCTAGTATTACTCTACACTCAAAGCCAAACCCTAATAGTGAATAATACTTATCAGCACTCATGTTTTCCTCAACATTAAATCACTTTAAAAATAACCATCTCTTCCTACACTTATTAAAAGAAAAATTTGTGGACAATAGGTACAGATACCAAAGTAATTCTACTATTTCAATTAACTTAAAATTTGGTCGTCTAATTAAAGTGACAATCTAACCTCTACACAGGTATAGTATGTGGTGCTTTGTTTGCAAATCTTGTGATTTATTTTCAAATCCTAATGAAACCTATATAGAAAAAATAATTTGTCCATTCTAAGCCAGTGTTTAGCACTAAATAGATGCTCAAATATTGGAGGCAGGAAGGAAGGAAGTGGGGGAGGAAGGAAGAGTAACCTCAGTTACATCTTGAGACTAACAAGTTCTTTGACACTGGAGAAAAAAGAAATGTGTACTGATCTAATTTTCTGTGATCCACTGGCAATATTGGGAAGGATGTAAAAATTACTGTGCTAAAGAAGAAAAATAATAATGGCTTTAGAATCAGATAGATTTGAGCTCAAGACTCTATTCTGCATTTATGAGCTTGTTCAAGTGACCTACCCTAAGTGTTGCATAAGCTTATTCATTTGTAAAATAAGGGTAATAACAGTACCTATGTTAAAGGTAGTTATAAGTATTAAATAATGCATCACTTCAAAGTGCAAAGAAGTATGGTGGGAATAAAGCATCCAGTAAATATAGAAAAACTAGCCTCTATTTTTAAAGAGGTCTCGGGCAGCCTCGGGAGGAAAAGTCCATATAACTACTGAAAAATAACCCAATAATCCCCAATCAATATAACAGTAACAACAAAGCCTATTAAGTTCATAATGCTGATTAAAGTTAACATCAAAATTATCGATATAATTTGTTTTACTTTTTCTATTTACAATATGTTTCTTGAAATGGGATTTATTTTATATCAAAATTCATGTAATGGTGTGCCAATGACATAAGAAAATTCTACTGAATGAGTTTAAATGTGTGCTATTGCATATATACTGTACCACTTATATTCCAAGGAATAAGTAAGAACATGTTTATTATTTTATGTCATCTCTATGAAAGTGATCCTTCTCAAGACATTTAATGTTTAAAATTCTGGGTCAAAATAGGGGCTGAAATCCGTTATAATTCAAAGATTTTTCCATGCTAGAGTTAGGCTTTCATTTTAAGAGATTTTATTATTTTACTCTTTGTGTTCATTGGATTTGGAGGCTTGTCTCCTTTTTGGGTAATTTTGCTGGGTACCATTCAAAACTGAAAGAAAGAATATATATCTGGATGATTTTTTTTTTTTTACCACACCTGTGGCCTATGGAAATTTCCAGGCCAGGAATCAAACGTGGGCCGTAGCTGTGACCTATGCCAAAACTGGCAGCCATGCCATATTCTTAACCCACTGCAACAAGGAAGAAACTCCTGGATGATTTTCCTAAGAAGAGATAATATTAACAAACCTAAACTAACAATGTATACTTGTATCTAAATTGTCCTAGCTGTCAAATCACATTCAAAGAATTTATTCAATTCAAAGAGCTCATAAATTGAGCAACTTTACTCATTTATTTTCTTTTTAAACTGTGTAAACTCATCTCACATATATATTTATTTTATGCAAAGCTTAACTCTCAACATACACAGTAAATATTGTAGGTATACTATAATATGTGTAGTATGCATATTATACTAGTATGTGTAATATAATTATTATAGAGTAATTACAGTACAGTAAATTTAGTCTTTCTCAATATGAAATGGTGAACACGACTAGATAGTAAAATAATCAATGTTCTTTTTAAAAAAAATCATAGTTATATTCGATTAAATTATTTGAACTGAATTGTATTAATCCAGGCCATATATATTCTAAACTTGGACTACTTTTATATCCACACAAAGTTTATGACCAAGTGTGCCACCGAAGCTTGGCCTAGCAGGGGATTTGATTTGCTACTGTCTTTCAAGACCAGGTTCTAGTACAGCTTCTATACTTTTTTGGCTTGTACTCACATGCCAAGTTGACCCTTCTATTAAGGAAGCTTCGGCATTTTTCCTCTGCCAGCTTGTCATACAGGAGCCTCTATTCAGCCACAGGCAGGAGCTAAGGGAGAGGCATTCAGTACAGCAATGGTGGGGTCTCCCTGGGGCTTGCCTATCTGCTCTGGTCCTGTCTGTGCTCACTACTGAATGTTCCAGTTCCATCTTTCTTTAGATTTTTGCTGGGTCTTCTTGATTATGTTCTGGTGGATCTGACAGAGCCCACTACTTGGAGAGCAGTTCTGGATTCATGGTCATTTGGTGTCCCTTGGCCATGCATTCCATCACTACCAGGGCCCAGTAGTATGCCAGCAGCTGTTTCTCAAATAGTATATATAATTCTATACTCCAGATGTCATGGCCTTGGTACAGAATCACAATAGCCATTCTAACCCTCTCACCTGAGTTTACCAGAAATTCCCCATGAGTACCTTTTCCTAACAACATAGGGTCTTATGTGTCTTGTGACCCAAACCACTGGATTGTTTATATTGAAGCCTAGACCTGCTGTAGAGAGACTTCCTACTCTGGGCCCCACTCAAAGCTATCAGCTTTCATGTCTTCCAATATATGGGCTATAGTAGCACCCATAGTCTAAATTCTTGGACCATTTCTTGAACCCACTGGTACAAGTTGGGTTCTCCAGAAGTAGATGATGGTAAGATAGAGTTTCATGTGCAAGGTATAGGATGCCCTGCAAAGGGGATAGACTTTGTGTGGGGTGGCTCATTCAAGCTGAGGTAGACTCTGAGGGGGCTGATGGTTGGAATGGTCAAACAGGCAGGCAGCTGCTTGAAAAAAAATTCTATGATTACCACATCTATCTTAGACTATTTGTTCAACGTAGTTCCTAAGTGTGGAAGGCAGTTTCCCTAACCTGTTGTGGAATTGCTCTCTGTTCATGCTTCCAGTCTTAGCTAAAATTTCCCTGTTTTAGACAGGCCATTCTAGACCCAACAATTTAATGTAGAGATTAACATTCTTTTCTTTTAATCTTTATAATAGTTCTAGTTATTTTTTCTGTTTATGTGACTCACTGTCATTTTCGATTACAGATTTGTCTACCTCTTTGTTTTTTCTCTCAAGTGGAGTGGCTCTTCCCGAGGTCAGAGCTCGTGCTGAACACAAGGCTGGATAGGCCCAGTTATGTAATTTGCTAAGCCTATTGCAAAATGGAAATGTGGAGCTCATTGTTCAAACATTATGAAGAATTAGTAGAGGGCAACAGCATCACACCATGGGTGAGGTGCTTTTGAGAATGGGGCCATGTGTAACTGCAGGGGCTGTACATCCTTGTTGCCAGCCCTGGCCTGGCAGATGGCAGGCACCCACAGTGTATGTGAGAGATCCATGACCTCAAAGGATTAAGAATTACTGCTTTGTAAATGGCTACTTATTCTCTGTCAGAACCTTATCAATAATTTTTAAAAAATTGTCTTGATGAATCCATTTTCTGAAACTTCAATGAGACATTTTCACCTAGAGCTTCCCAGATAATTTCAATACACACAAAAATCATAAGAATTTAAAACTAAATATACTGACAGATTTTTAAAAATCATTTCTACTCAGTTCTAAAAATGAATTGCCTATAATTATTAGTAGTATGTAATTATATTAATCAGAAATGTTTTTTCCTATAGAAATTAATGTGTGATATATTAAAAACATCAAATTTCCATTATTTATAAAGTGTTTAGAATCAAAAGTGCTTTAAATTTTTGTGTTCTTAGTATATCCTGAGTATTTTCAGTGACAGAAATTTCAATAATTTCCTACATTTTGTTTGAATTCTCAAGTCGTTACAGTGATAGAAGTCTGAGGAGAAGTTCAGTTGTAAAAATATAACTTGTCTGTGAAAAAAACATCCAGTTTAAAGGAGAGCAATGCAGCTCTACTTGAGCCATAAAAAGAGGTGACATGTAGGATAATTGCATTTTAAAACACAGAGAAAATTTCATCTACATTCAAGTAAGGTAATACTCTAAACTCAGCAGAGTTTCCAGCTTTAATCAAAGCTTTAATAGTCCATTTAAATAAAACTATATTTCAATCCTATGATAGGATTATTAAGAAAAACCCACTTCGTTTTAGTCATTTTGCAATGCATTATAAGAAAAATAGTGTTTGTTTCAGTATACTTGAGAGTTTTTTAACACGTGTTAATTATTCCAGAAAGCCAGTAATGAGACTTTTCATTATAATATCATGTAAAAGTGTAGCCTTCTTGTACTTAGCTTGATTAGATTATAATTAATTCCTCAATGAGGACATATTAGAGTAGGAATCAGAATTTAATGTATGTATTTCTTATGTTTTGTATGCAAGATATTTGCTAGGAAATGGTAGGTTTATGATATAAGTGCATGTCTATGTAAGTATATTAAATCCAAGCCCTATACTGACAGATGAATGACCTTAGATAACATTATTTAAACATTAAGTTTTAGATTATTTTTGTAAAATGAGAACAATACCTACATCATAGCTTTAGAGGATTATATAAAAGAATTTAGGTGCTTGAAATGTAGTACACATTTAACCATTAAAACAATGTCATTTAGTTTAAAAAAAAATTAGAAATTTTATTTACAAGAGTTCAAGATGTATAGCAAGGAGAGGAAAGGGGAAAAAGTAACAATGTTTTTTGGTATTTACTGTGTGCCTGGCACACAAAACATTCAATCTAAGTACTTAAGTTAGAGTTTTTCAGGAAATCCTTGATATAGATCCCAGTATCACCCTTTTTGTAGGAAAAGGAAGTTGAAGCTCATAGATGTTAAGCAAACTGACCACTTGGGGAGCTAGCATTGGAACCCCATTCTCTTTAGTTAAACATATATTCCTTTTTTTTTTTTTTTTAATTCTACCTCTTAGTTTCACAAGAACACACGTCACACTAGTTCTTAATTTTTTGTTTGCTTGATTGTTGGTTTTTTTGATCTTTTTAGGGCCGCACCCTTGGCATATGGAAGTTCCTAAGGTAGGGGTTTAACTAGAGCTATAGTTGCCGGCCTATACCACAGCCACAGCCACAGCCACGTCAGATCCGAGCCATGTTTGCAGCCTAAACCACAGCTTACGGCAACACTGGATCCTTAACCCACCAAGTGAGGCCAGGGATTGAACCCACATCCTCACAGATACTAGTTGGGTTGGTTACCACTGAACCACGACAAGAACTCTAGTTCTTGACATTTTAAAATTCTATAAACAATAATGATTTAGCTTCTGCACCCATTTACATGAGAAAATATTGGTTTGCCTTCACTAAACACTGTCTGAGAATGTGTCATTGTTCAGTAATGGAAAACTTCCTTCTCTTATTTAAATATTTGGAAAGACAGTAAGATCCAATGATTAGAAACCATGGGCTCTGAAGGGCAAGAGTGACAGACTGAGACACAATCCTGTACCTTCACCTCCTCCTCAAAGTCTCTGTTTCCTCATCTCTGACATGGGCTCTGAGTTAAAACTTTCTCAGAACAAATAGGACAAGTATAGTGCTTCTAGCATATAGACATTTTTTAATTTAATAAAAATTCTAAGTTAGTGTAAGAGCATCTCACGCAGTAGTCTGTGTTCTTTGGTACTTGAGTAGAAACTCATCTGAAATAACTTAAGCAACAACAACAGCAACGAAGCCTGAAGGTAAATCTGAGTCTAGGGTATTTCACCTAAGGCCACAGAAGAGCCATAAAATATTCTAAGTTCAGGAAACCAATGCCCTCAGAAAACTTTCTTAGTTCATTTATTTGGCTGTATCTATGACAACCTCGGCAATATCATCTTTAAATCTTACCAACAACAAGCATTATTCTGCAGAAACCATGATAAAACTGCTATGGAAATAGGATGAAGTTATTACTATTTGCTCCACTGAGAAAAAGAAAAGTGCTCCTGTGTTATCCAGGAATGTGACTAAATATTGACTTTGGAGTCAATATAATATTTAATAACTTTTTTAGTTTATTAAAATTTTATAGAGTTCTAATCTTAGTCATATTCAGTAGGAAGCCCATAGTCCCTTTTTTGGGTAAACTGGAGTTGTTTTTCTCACTGGAAGAAAATACATACTTTTGATGTAAGATTCAACATTTTTGTAATATTTGAAAGTTACTAAAAAAATTGGATATACTAAGGCAGAATAAGAATAACATGGTCAATATCTGCTGACTCTTAAGCCCCACTCTCTGGATTCATACCTGACTTCATCAATAAGTGTGTGAACTGTGTTAAGTTATTTAACCTCTGGGTAACTCAATTTCCTCATCTCTTTAAAATTTTATAAAGATTGTATATTTTAATGTGTATAAAGTACTGAGAATGGTGAAGTAAATGCTTGATAAATATTAATTAATAGTAATATTAAAATACCAAAAATGCACTCTAGTCCCATAAAAAGAACTATGAAAATAATATACCAGAAGTAAATATTGTCCTAAAACTTTCCTAAATCATTCTATGATGCTATTCTGACTATATGCTGCATTACCTATTCTTTAGTAGGCTGAATATCTGGCCCACTTGGGCTTTTAGGATGAGAAAATATTCCTTGATGGCCTAATGGTTTGAGGATCCAGAATTGTCAATTCAGGGCTTGGGTTCAGTCCCTGGCCTGGGAACTTCCACAAGGCATAGGCATGGCCAAAAATAAATAAAGATGAGAAATGAAAGCAAAATATATCATTTCAACAGAAGCTTAGGATACTTTGCCATGAATGATACAAATACTCTGAGCATCCTATGCTAGGTGTTAAGTGCCCTTTCAAATTATATTGCAAAAGGAAAAAAATGTACATTCTTTTTTTTGTTTGTTTTGACTGCCCCATGGCATATGAAATTCCTGGGCCAGGAATCCAATCCGAGCCACTGTTGTTACCTGTGCCACAGCTGTGGCAACACTGGTTTCTTTAACCTACTGGGCCAGTGGGATCAAACCTATATCCATCTGGGTGCTGCAGAGACAGTACTGATCCCAGTGCACCAGAGAAAACTCCAAAAATGTATAGTCTTATAGAAGTATTTATATGCATTTTCATGATTATTTTCAGAACATTATAGCAGTTCAGAAACACTGACAAATTCTAAAGTAAATTTATTAAAATAACATTAAGAATTTTATTTATACCCCCAGATGAATTTATTTTAATTTTACTTTCCTTTTAGTGGAAGTAAACTTATCAATGCTATTTTCAGAATGTACTTCTTTGGAAGAGCATGTCGGCATAAGTCACAGCATCGATACAAAGCCAGTTTTATGTACTCTATCCAAGATAAGTTAGCCACCACGGATAGATGTAACTAACGAGTTACATGTAACTCACCAATGATGAAGAAAATTCATAATACAATTTTTATTATATGGGCTCTCCTATTGAATTCTGTCTTAGACATATACATACATATAAGTGTGTATGTACAAGTACAGGAAAATCTATATAAATTACTACAAATCACGTGGATTCGAGCATTTCTTTCAGGCTTAGTAGAAATGCATTTATACTGTGGAATCGTGTCATTTTAATTTACAATTGAAAAAACAGTAGTAGACCCTAAATTTAATATTGTTGTGAATTCTTCTCTAGATCCTGCATAACAGAAACTTTATTGAATTTAATGTGACCTATCACGCTCTAGTCTCCTAGTTCCCTTCACAGCCCTTAGCCTCATGTATTATATTATTACTTGAGTGTTTGTCACTGTCCATCCTCTTACACAAATGAAAGTTTCTAGAGGAGAGGGGCTTTCTTGTTTTAGTCACTGCTTAGTTCCCAGAGCCCAGACTTGGGTTTTGATCATAATAGATGTATGATAAATGTTAATTGAGTAAATGAGTGAATGAACACCATTCTCTCCTTCCTTCCTTCCATACTTCTTTCCTCTTGTAACAGTCTCCAATTTTCTTTGGGAACACTATTTTCTTTCTCTGAATCTGTCCCTTACCCCATTTCCACTGACCTCTGTGCCCCAGCATATTGCCAGTATAGTGATCAATGGGAAGGCACAAAGACTAAGACAGACCAGTAAAAGCCAATGAGAAATGTGAGGTTTTTGGTGGAAAGAAGCCATTTCTACTGGACTTGAATCTGCTAACATATGGTCAGAACTAAACTCCAAGAAAGCTGAGTATTGATGGCCTTGTTTAAGGCTATCTAACCAGGATAAATTAGGCTATCTACACAGTCATACCAAGGAATAAATGGTCTTCTTTTCTTCTTTTTAAATTACTCAATGAATTTTGTTACATTTATAGTTACAATGATCATCAAGACCTGATTTTATAGCATTTCCATCCCAAACCCCCAGCCCATCCTCCCACCACCTAACCTGTCTCTTTGGAAATGATAAATTTTTCAGGTCTTCTTTTTTTCTTTTTCTTTTCTTTCTTTCTTTTCTTCTTCTTTTTTTTTTTTTTTTGTTTGGTTTGGTTTGGTTTTGCATCAGTCATTTTGACTTTATTGTTCTCCATTGCTATTATTTTGACTTGTTTTATGTGGATAAAATATGATTAGGGAATCTTTCATACCAATTACAATGCTTTTGCATAAAATACTAAGGTTAAATCCATATTAACTTAAAATTTCTCAAGATAAAAACTGAAGTCAATGTATACATGAAAGATAGGTTAAAGTACTGTTATATTTTATTTCATTTGAAATTTTTAGAGTATTTTGTTATAGGGTAAAGATGAGATTTTTTTAAGAACAGTATTTTGAGAACCAGGAAATTATCCTTTATTTGCTTACTGAACACATGTGATGGTATTCAGAATTCAAATTATGGCCAAACGTGCTGCTGCTACCCTGTCCTGGGAATATGAAGGCAGTGACATGAAGTGTCAGTGTATATCATTTAGTGTCATTATTCATATAGTCAACCAAAGCACTGAGACAGTATCTGTTGTTAGCTTATCTTTAACCACTTTTATATGGATAACATGGTCTTTCTAATAAGGACGTACACACCACTAACCATTTTTTCAATTTTTAATCAGAGCAGTACATTGTGGTACTTGAAACATTAACAATCAAAGAAATTATGTGAGAATGTTCATATCTATATCACATGCAAATGCAGGAAAGGAAACCGTTTAATATGTAACAGTAAAAAAAATAATCTGTTTAATGCTGTCCATATTTAACTCTATGCTTGGAAACTCTAGTTATTTCTGTGTGAAATATTGAACTAAGACATCTGCAATCCCCACTATCTTTTAGGGGAGCCATTTTGGAATTTAAAAGAGTCTCTTCTGTTAGTATAGGAAAGGATAATAATTTTTAATGAAAATAAGATCCTAGATTAAAGTGGTGTGCAGGGGCTAGAAAGAGAGTAGTGGAAGAAAGAAGTTAAGATGATGGAGAAGGGTAGGTTTCCACCTTCCCTGTGGAACACTCAACTACTCACAGAGCCTATTATACTGTCTGCCCCATGAAGTCTAAGGAAATGAGGGACATCAAGTGTCTTCCACTGGTTCACCTCTACCAAGAACTTTGCAAAGTTGCATACTAATTACTAGGGATGCTTCAGAGCAGATTTCTCCTGTCATCAGAATCCACCTGTAGTGATGATAGAATTTTTTAGACATCATCAGAAGTGAGAAAGTCTCATGTTTCCAAAGAGAAAATTCTCATTTTGGGTTGGACTTGGAAACTGTATTTCATGAACTTGTTGAATGGACAGTGTGTTAGAAAGAACACTGACAGGTGGTCTGGAGACACCGGATGTGGATTTAGCAGCTGAGTGACCTACAGAATCACTCTCCTGCCCTGCAGGTGATGACTCTTAGGACTTTTCTTTCAAAGAAATACCTGCAAATTGAGTACTACCTCATCATGGAGAAGCTGAGTGATTATGAGGATTCATTTTCATACTCAGTAAAACCATTCAAAGATGGAAAGGAAGTTTTAAGAGCAAAACAGATTATTGGCTTGTGAAAAAGGAGCCTGAACTTACCTGAAATGTTGAAAAAAGAAACACTACTAAAATGACAGTAATTCTGAGGCTCTGATTATTAAATTCTCTGAAATATGGTATTGTTCCTTATCCATACTATTCCAAATAATTATAACACAGTGTAGCCTTGGATTATTTCCTCTGGTGTGAAGTTCTACATTTCTAAATTTTTTACAGTGGAAATATAATAATTTGGCTTTTAGAGATTTCTTTCAAAATAGTTTTTTCAAATAACTTCTTTATCTTCCACCATATACACAGATCCAAACCTTTTATACATATTATGTATATGTCAGATGGCAGATTTACATCTACTACCATTCGGGTGAAGAAAGAAAGTTAGCTCCAATCATTTCTATATCTTATCTAATATTTCTCATGAGCCCTACATCCCTGAGTAGTGATTGAGAAGGGAAAGAGTCTTTTAAGATGTGCCCATATGTTAGCCTCTTTTAGTTTATCTCTCTCTCTCTTTTTCTTTTTTTTTTTTTTTTTTTTTTTTTTGTGGCCTTTTAGGGCCACACCCTTGGCATATGGCGTTTCCAAGGCTAGGGGTATAATCGGAGCTATAGCTGCCGGCCTACGCCAGAGCCACAGCAATGCCAGATCTGAGCTGTGTCTACAAACTACACCACAGCTCAGGGCATGCCGGATTCTTAACCCACTGAGAGAGGCCAGGGATCGAACCTGCAACCTCATGGTTCCTAGTTGAATTCGTTCCCGCTGAGCCACAACGGGAAATTCAGTTTATCTTAGTTACAATCTTCTTTTTGAAATATCTTCTTGAGTAAAATTATCAAAATAAAAACTGAATCAAATTTATACAGTAAAAATGTATTATTTGTCATCTTTTATTTTATTTGAAGCTTCAGAGTGTCGTGGTAATGTGTAAAAGTAAAGATGGGCAGTCTCCACTTCTGGTGTTCTTCTGTAAGATGATATTCAGATCGATGGGGGTTTTATAGTTTTGTGGAGGAAGGAGACAATATTTCAATATTGTCCAGTTTTCAAAATGATGTTCTCTAGATCTTCTTTGACTCTGGGGCCCCCTTTAGATGTCCCCTAATGACCTGCATAATTCTAGATGCCTACTGAGTTTGGGGAAGTCCTTGTGCCTTGTTTTGCCTCTGTCGAAGCCCCAGGTTTTCATAGTTATTTGATCCTCCACTGGCCTGCTGATCATTTCAGCACTTCCTTATTTCCTCACCAAAGAAGTAGAGATTTCAACCAGCAATAATCCTTATCCTGCTGCAGGCTACGGCGACCAAGGCCATGGCTTGTGATTGATCTGTTTGCCTCCACCTGGGATCGTTGGGCTTCTTCAAGGGTTACGCAACCCGAACTGTGTTTGAGAAACAGACCTGTAGCTTTGCTGTCCACAGATGCCTCATATTTTTTATCTAGATGTTGCCTACTTCCACACTGGGCTACCCAAGGTTGATTCATGAGGCAATAAGAAAACACCATTGGCATCTTCTCTCCTAGCCCTCCTTCTGTCTTCCTCTCATTTCCAAAGTCCATTTGAAGTGGACCCATAGGTTTTCCATTGCTTCCCACTGGAAGGAAATGACCTTACATCACGTCTTTGTTCCAAGGTGACCTTAGCCCTTCCCTCCTCTGGGGGCCATAAAAGCAAAGGGAGTTAAAGAAATGAAACTGGCTATGTATAGATATTTAATAATCACCTCTGATAGATAGGAGTGAATAGCTGCATATTGATAGATACAAACTAATAAAGATATGGACATCATTTATCATTATCATAGATAAATAATATTGTTTTATAGCTGAATATCTCAATAATTAGGAGGTATGCTCCTCATCTTTGGAAAAATCAGGCTCAATAAATTTTTAACCTAGAAGTAGTTTCTGAGGACTCATGAATAAGAATTAAATTGTCAGTGTTCAAAAGAACATTATTTGATTTCCCTCTTCTAAGAAACAGCATTCATAGGGAATGGGATTTAAATGACAATTCAGGAGATAATTTGTGGCAGTCAGAATACCGTACTGTTTTTCACAGCTAATCCATCAGAGGGAAGGAAATGTATATATGATACATTTATAGTCCCATCCTTCTAGTCTCTGATTCACTTCAACAACAATGGGAAGTTGGCCCTCTTAAATGGAAAAATTATTTTGTAACAACAACAACACAAAGGCCAAAGAAATAACAAAGACTTAGTTATAGGAAAACAATCACTGATAGTTTTGTGAATGTTGTCCAAAGATAATTTAACAGGGGATTTTTCCACAAAGTTAATTGCTACAAAAAATAAGGCTGCATTCAAACAGCTCATTTCTATAAACCAAAAAGAGATTCCAAGAATTTCTTGCTTAATGAGCTTTCTGCAACCTTATAATAAAGTCTCAGCATTGCTTAGAAAAAGCAATTTTCTACCAACCATAGGAGAGCATGTAAACCTCTAATTTATTTAACATAGTTTATTTCTTCTTCTTTTTGATTTTTATAAAATCTTCAAAGAGCAATTTGCTCTGAATCAAACATAGAGTGTTCTTTCCAGCCCAGCCCACCCCTTCTCCATCTTTCTTGAAATTCCAGCAGGGCAGAAGAGGCTGGCTAACACTTTCACTCTCCCTTTCTCCTCCCTCATCTATACTTGTGACTACTGGTCAATACACAACCCAAAGCAAATTTCCTATTATTCTCAAGAGGTAAGCATGGGACAGTCTAACTTGAAATTCAAGTAAGTATTTAAAAATAATTAGGAAATTGATAGGCCAAATTCCTTTCCTTTTTATTAATTCACAGTTTATTCAATTCTCATAAGAATAAAAGGATAGTAGTGCAAATATAGAAATCACTTTCAAAACTCGTTAATCACTTATAGCAGCACATTTCTCTGCGTGTAAGGTTAAGATAAGAAAAAAAAATTGCTTTTTAAAATAGGAATAAAGATTAAGATTCCTGCTCTGTATGCTCTTTTAGTCTCAGAATCTATTCTCTTCAAAGAGGCAAGAAATTCTCTTCAGGATTTCATTGTTTTAGAATAATGCTCTCGACAAAATAATGAAACTGATATGTGAAACATGTCAAGTGTTCGTTACAGATGGTACCTCCAGGGATTATCTCTGTCTCTGTTTCTTAAACACACTAGACATAAATGACAGAAACAGACACCTACCTCCTCATGTTGTCAATGAGAGGAAGGAAGTTATCTTTACAAAGTCATTTTTGTGAACATATTGTGTTTGAATAGTTGAAAATTCTTGGTGACTTTAAATTTACAATATTTTGAATGAAAGAAAATGACAAAAGTGAAGGTTAGTGTTAAATATCTAATAAGAGTATTAAATAATAATATGAAACCCCTAATTTGTATTTATAAGGATACTAAATCTATATACTAAATTTATATAAATACACAAAATTTATAATATATAAATATGTGTAACTAAAACCCTAAATTTATATATTATAATATGCTAAATATTAATTTATATACCTATATGATATATGTATAGATCATACTTATATAACATATATATATATATCAGAATTTTTGCTGCATATGTATATAATATGTGTAGATAGTATTGAAGTATGTATATGCATATATATATCAAAAATTTCTGTAGACTGTGTGTTTTCAAATTGTGTGATCACTAAATTTTGTTTTCATGGGTTTTACAGTATTACTTTTTATTCCCTAAGAAGGACACATTGATGTCCTCTGAATTAGAAAAGTATAATTCAAGTTGAATTAAATATAAATCAATTTTTGTCCCAAATTCTTGAGTTCTTTTAATGATTAGTGTATAAGATGAAATCTTGAACAGTGTGACAATGAAAGTAATAACAATTTCAGAACATAAAAATGAACATATTGAGAAACATATTCCAATTTTAGTCAGGTTTAATAAGAATATCTACGGCATAGTCTTTTAAAAGTAAAACATGCAAACGACCAATAACTAGAAATACTGAATTGTAGTGTTTAGAAAAGTTATCAAAAATCTGGAAATAAGGAGTTCCTGCTGTGGCACAATGAGATCAGCCGCATATCTGCAGTGCTAGAGCACAGGTTTGATCCCTGGCCAGGCACAGTGGGTTGAGAATCTGGAACTGCCACAGCTATGCTATAGGTCCCAACTGCGACTTGGATCTGGGGCCTCTGTGTGCCATAGGGCAGCCAAAAAAAATGGCAAAAAAAAAAAAAAAAAAAAAAGGAAATAAGATGAAAGAGAGTACACACCATATGGAGTCTTTTTCTTTTTAAACAGGCTCACTGGAAGGTTATTTAATAATCTAGGTGAATATACCTGTTTTCCAATTGCTCAGAGTCCTCACACTGAGCTGTTACATGTCAACTTTTACACTTCTGTCCAGTTGGAAAAATAATTCCAAAATAAGAGTTTTATTGTTCTGTAGCCCATTAATTTGTTTTATTTTTAACAATCTTATTCTAATACTTCTATTTAAAAATAATACTAATAAAAGCCCAGTTTATCAAATATTCTTAAAACTTTCACATTTTACTTATTTCTTCATTATCTAGTTAAAAAATGTCATGTTCTTTCTACATTTGTCCGAGAATTATGGTTTTAATTTTAATTTTTATATTATAACTTGCAGTTTTGGAGAACCCACCAAGATGCTGGAATTCTCCAAGTGGATTTGCCTGATGGAGACATTTAAAGTTCATTGACTGCATGCACCTCAAGGGCAGTTTATGCTCAGGTACATTTTCTTGGCTCTCACAGTGATTCTTGAGTAAGACTAAAATTTTACTTTTGTTGACATTTCATTTCTTTAGTTGTTGATATTCTAAATTCTTATTTTTGTTTTTGTTTCTGGTTAAGTCTCTTATTCCTTCCTTCTCTAAGTCAAGGTCATTGCTGTGCCTCTTTCTACATCAGGGACTTAGTGAGTCTGTATTTTGTCTCAGAACATTGAGTTGGTCTCAACTATATAGAGAGAGCTTATGTTTTAAAAATCTGATCTGTGCAAAACCAGTAAGTTATTCCCCATTAGTGGCAGCAGAGGAAAGGGAATCTATCATTTGAAAATCTGGTGATTTCTATTGAGATAATAGATGCTTATTTTTTGCTGGATGAGGGACAAAAAAGAATATAATTTGTTCATCTATTTTTGGTTATTTATTTGTGGGCTCAGATTGATTAAGAAAATATTCCATGTCAGCCAGTATGAGAACAGCTCTTTGCAATCTGATCCAGTTAGTTTTGTGTTTAGTGTTTACTTTCGTCCCTCTAAGTCTGGGTAAATGGAACTATAAGCACCCTTTGTCTGCAAATCTACAAATCAGGAAAGTCTTTACCTTTCTTGTGTGTTTGTGTGAAATATCTTTCCATTTCCATAGATATTAAATGTTATTTTTGTCATAACCTATAAGGAAAATGATCTGAAAAAGGACATATCTATATCTGTGATATATATCTGAATCACTCTATACCTGAAACTAAGACAATATGGTAAATCAACTAAACTTCAATTTTTAAAAAAAGAATAAAAGAACTAAAAAATATTGTTATTATTACTTTAAAAAGCTATTTCTGACTATGACATAGAGATTTTTATGTACCTATGTAAATCTAGCCATCCCCACAAAATACCTAGGAAATAAAGAAAATAAATTTCAAATTCTTGAAATGTGACAGCCTTTTAAAAAGAGATTACTTTTTATAGAAACTGCTAGCTCAGAAGTAAGTATCCAAATATATAAGAAAGGTTAAAATTTTTAACAAATCTGACTGAGTTAATATTTTCCCTCTTTCAGGAGAATAGCTATCTGTTTTTTTCTCTGGTTTTCTCTTATAGAGTACAATAGAGAATTTTTTAAAAATAAGGTTTGTATTTTCACTAAAAGACTAGTTAACTGGTTGAGTTCTTAAATTTAGATGTTGGTTTATTATCAGTTAAGATGAGATAATTTCTATATAATGTTTATAATTTTCAAAAAACTTGTTAAATTTTATTGAATTAAATCTGTTTGTAATTATAAAAACCTTTTATATGAAGAGTGTTTCTGAAGCATGTGAACATAAGTGTAATTTCCAAGGCCCTTAGTTAATTTGAGATCACAAACTAATATTAAATGAAGGTACCATTTGGGTATTGTTTTGATAACCAAGTACTTTCCAAGTTAGATAAAATAACTGAAATCTTGGTCACCAAGAAATCAGTTGATTACGTTCCTGTGTATGTATGTGTGTTTGCATCTTACTTTTTGATGTTCCAGAATGCTTATTCTTATGGATCATGTTAATGGATATGCTCACTGTTTGCCACTTTAAAAAAATATAGAAGGAACAACTCGAGTGAATGTAGGTCAACATAATTTGTCTTACTGGTCTGCAAGATGCTTTATATGACAATTGCCAAATACCTACCTCTCAGTTTTCTCTGTAAAGTAGAAGTAGTTATTTTGATTACAAATTAAAGTTAATGTGGGTTATTAAGGCTATACTAGAAGTAACAATAGAAGAAATGTTTAAATGTGTATGCAAGACAATAGCATTTTATTGATCAAAGATAATTGAGTCTAGTAAATTAGTAAATTGTCTAGTCACATGAGAAGAAAGTTAAAATCAAAACTTTAATAGATTTGCTGGGAATTCCCTCTTGTGGTATAGTAGGTTAAGAATCCAACAGCAGTGGCTTGGGTTGCTGTGCAGGTGTTGGTTCAATCCATGGCCTGGCACAGTGGATTGAAGAATGCAGCACTGTCACAGCTGCAGTGTAGGTTGCAGCTGTGGCTCAGGTTCAATACTTGGCCTCGGAACTTTCATACGCCCATGGCTGGATATACAAAGTTGTAAGTAGCAGAAAATAACTTTTGCTTATCTAGATTGATTATATTTGTAAATAATGAATCTGAAAAGAAGCAATGAAATTTATTAAATTTTGATAAAATTTGTTGTTTTAATAGATTTATCAATAAGAGAATTTTTAAAAGGCACTTGCGGATATTTTACTGTCAAATATTATATTAGCACAAGCTTCTCTATATTTATAATCAAGTTCTGTTTCTTACTGAAAGCACTTGTCTTTCTCTGGATTTTAGATTAATTGGTTCCCTAAAACTTCTTTCTCTAATAGGTGCAAGAAAAGTTGTTAATATCTGCAGGGTTTTTTCAGCTCTTTTTATGTAAGGGTAGAAGCGATGGTCTTTCAAACTGTGTGTCACTGCCCTGAAACTGGAATTCTCAAGCCTGAGCCTTTTAAATACTGCATTACACATATTTTATAAGAAGAATCTGGAAAAGGAAATATATTGCCAAAGAATGATCAGAAATATCATAGGTTATTCTTGAGTTTTCATCCACAGACAAAAAAACTGACCCACCTTAAAAAAAAAAATCAAATAAGCAGTTGGAGACCAAAAAATGGTGCTTTATTGTGCATCTGTCTCTCAAGTTACTCTTATTTAATGAACAGGTATCTTTGTTACTTCATGCCATAATTTAATGAATTTCAGTTGTAGACTCAGTAATTTGAAGGTGAGGGAAGAATCTGATAAGATTCTAGTTCATTAATAATTTTACCCAGGAAGTGTTCACTGAAGTATGAAATTGGTGAATTAACAATGATTAAATAGAAAATATTCAAAGAATTAAACTGAAAATAAAAGCCCAGTCAGAAAATGGAGCTATTTGTATCTCTGTTTCGATTAGTTTGTTGGCTGGAGTGAAGCTAAATCAGAGTCAAAATATTGCCATAGCAACAGAAGATGCCTATTGGTTGTAATAATGGACTTGCTAGGCTACAGCTTTGCTCACATCTGATTCCATGTCTTTCCTCCCAGGCAGCTTTGCCTATAGATGGACTATGAGAGGCTGCTCAAATCTGTGAGAACTTTCCCTTTTCTATACATGAGGAGGATTTGTGTCTTTCTCCTTCCGTTTTTTTTTTTTTTTTCTTCTTTTATTTGTCCCTGTTTCTGTGTGCTTGCTTTCAGTCCTGCTCTGTACATTAGAGGATTTCATCCTTAAGAAATAAAGCCTGTTTTTATGTCTACTTCACTGAAAAGGAACAAATAGACAAGTGGCCTCAAGTGCAGTGATGATGCCTCCTGCACTAATCCTTTTCCAGATTTTCTTTTTTGCCTGTGTGTTCACAAAACTTTCCCCGTGTTTTCTCTATTACCTGTGAGGCCTGCTGAGATTCAGCTCAGAAAAAGCGTCATCACCACGATTATCCAGCCATTTCTCCCAAGTGAATATGGCATGGAAAAGAGTTCCTAGAAAGGAACTTTGCCAAGTATGGCCCTGAAGGAATTGCTAAACTTTTTCCAGATGGTCAAACTGGCATTTTTTGGATGTGTGATTGTGAAGGATGTTTACGATTCTCCCAGCTTCACTGAGAGCCCTATTCTTCTTTATGAGTTTCCATTGTGTTCTTGGGTATTCTGGATACTTGAGGTATAATAACTGTGAACAGGAGTTCCCTTGTGGCACAGAGGGTTAAGGATCCAGTATTGTCACAGCTGTGTCTTAGGTTCGATCCCTAGCCTGGGAAATTCTGCAGCCAAAAAAGAAGAAAAAACTGTGGACAAATTTTGACGTAGCTCTAGTCTGGAGGACTTAAGGTGACTCACCAGGTATGCTGCTGTAATTAATAGAGATATCATGCCTGGGCTTTAGATTCAGAAACACCTATGTAGAATCCCTATTACCACCTATGTAGAATCGCTATTACCAACAAACTCAGTTATCTGAAGCAATAATATCTCCTCCATGAGCCTCATTTCCCTAGGAAAATAGCAGGAATAATAATAAAATCATTATAAATCTATGTAAAAATGCTTATATAATGACTATCACAAAGCTTGATATACTGAATGCATGCAGTATGCTAAACACTATTCTTAATCACATTGATATTACATAACTATATTTTATTCAGGAATCATTTTCAGGCCTATCCTAATGTACAAATGGTGACATTTTAGTCCTACCACTTAGCATTTATGCCTCTGCTCATCCACCTAAGCAGGTTGAATTCTACCTATACACATATATGCTTACACAGTCTTGTCAGAAAGGTAACGTTAATGCTTAGAAAAATTTTCTTCATGTCTCTTAAAATTTTTCACAATATTTTAATCTGGAGCCCTTTATATCCTTTTGGTGATCCTATCAGGTCTAAAAAACAAGACAATGTGATAAATGTCAAATGTCATGAGTAATTGCTAGGATGTTATCAAGCCAAACTCATTGTATGAATGAGTAGACTGTGATAACTAGCTCTGGGTGAGAGAGCAAATTAATAAAATAGTGTAGGTTTTCTCCATGATGACTTTCTGTCTCTGGTTAAATTCTCTTGGTTCTTAGCTGCATCCTCAGAGTAGTTGACATTTCCTTCCACTCCATATCTAGACTCATCTACCAAATCCTTAATATTCCTCCTGACTCAGCCTCATGATTTGCCTTCAGGTTGGAGTTGAACCTGACTCCTACTTAGGTATATCCTACTTAGGCATGTTCCATGCTGGGATTTGCAGGTTTCTAGGTAGGTCAGTCTTCTGTGTAATCCCACCTCTAGGAGTAGCCTAGGGGAAGTCTCTGAATCTCTAGAACACATTTTCCCCATCGTCTTTATGTGAAAGAGCTCAGTATCTAACTGATGAAGCCCCTAATTGCCTCCCCTGTTATTACCACCAGAGGCACAAGGAAGAGCACCTCCTGAACTATTTCAGGCTTGATGGTGTCCTTCATCTGCAGCTCTCATGGCGTTTAAACTCTTCAATATGTATTTATTCATCTCCCAGGGACAACTTTTGTTCTAACCTTCAGCCAAATCTTCAAATGTAATCTTTGTTTTTCTGGAGTCCACACTCTTGGTCATTCTGATGTATTTCTTGGAGGGAGGGATCCAAAATAATAACTGGGAGACACAGGTTTTCTGCATACTTTACCTCTGGAAAGAAGGATGGAAGAATTACTGCAACTGGCAAGAACACTTGCTCCTGGTTTTCCATCTTGTTTTATTTGTAAATAAGATAGCTAGTATTCTATTTGGAAATAAAAGACAGGTTAACATCTTTGCAATGAGAAATAAGTGAGCACATTTCAGCTTTCATAGCTGTTTATGCAGATAAGTTAGAATTAAAAAAATACCCTTCCATTACTTCTCTGACATTTTGCTTGACTAAAATATGCTAGGAATAGTAATTACCAGCTTCTACTGACAGTCTGTGCGTTGGCCTTTGGCCCTTAAAGTCTGCACAACTAATTCTGCAGGCTTGTGACCTTAACAGCCTCTGGCTATCACTGACATGGGAAGCCACATAGTGAAAAATCTCCAGTACTTACTTTGTGCTTTTTTGCCTTTCAGGCTTTTAGTCACAGCTCTAAGTCCTGTAAGGGAGATACCTGGGAGTAGCATCAATAACCTCTGGCCTATTTCTCATTGTTCTCTGAACCATGACTACAAGTCTCTGGAAATTTATTTTTTTTACTGATTTTTGAGTAGATTTTTGCATTTATTGAACAATTTGAAAAGGCACACAGTTACTAAAGAAACTAACATCTACTAAATGCCATGATGAGGGCACCAGCCTGCTATCTGCTTTACATAATGCTCTGCCCTCTAGTTTCATGTCAACTAGGGGCTTCTGCCAGTATCCAGGGAACTACTGCGGAATGTGTACTGAAAACCCACATCCTTACTTTCCTCCAGCACTGGGCATGAATCATATCCTTCTTTTGCAATAAGATCCAGGGGAAGGACATTAAAATAAGATGCATCAGCCTCACGGCATGAACAAATAATATCAAATCAAGTTCTAACAGGAGTTAATAGAAAATGTCAACTGTATATAAGAAGGCATTATGAGATATAGGGAAAGAGAAATCAAATGGTAATGACTCAGAGGAAAATCCTCCCCTGAAATGAATTTAGTTCATGACACAAAAGAAAATGTAGAACACATTTGTTTCTTATTCTTAGTAATATAAAAGAAAGCTTTGGTTCTGTTAAACAAGGACAGGCCTGGATAAGAAAAGTATGAAATTCAATGAGAAGTAATTGCCAAATAGAATGTTCACTGGAAAGAATAAAAAGCAGATTTATGCTGAAGAAATTCAAATTAACAATATTAAAGTAGACTTACAAAGTATTTCCAGAATCTAGAAAAAAAAAATGGAAATGGAAATTTTGAGTGAAGTGAGCATACACAGAAAATTACCATAGCAATCTAAGTTATGATTGAGGAAGAATAAGAAAAATTAAATATAAATTAATTATCAGAAATAATAATCAAATATACAAGTGAAGAAGCCTTTTATGATCATATTGGAACGTGGTCCAGCTCTGATAGCCTGTAGACCATACACTGTGCAACTCTTAAGTGTGCCATTAACATGGAGTTTGAGATGGAAACCATTGCTTAGGGTTGTGAAAGGCGTGGGAACATGCAAGAAACAAATCAGTTACCAAAAATGAGTAAGTTGGGTCATAATAAATACTTTACATACTTTTTAAAAATGATTGCCTATAGAACAGTAAAATCAAGTTAGATTCAGATCTTTCCTTGAATAAAATAAATTCCTGAAGAAGATTATATAATATTAATAAAACTTTCACTGAAAAAGAGTTGAGTAATGATCATTTCAAATACTACCAAGCATTTGCAAATACAGGTGTTGAGGCATGAAAGCCTCTGCTCAATGTTCAGTGACACCCTTGAGATCATTATAAAAGAAAGCAAAAAATATAATTCCGTATGAGATAATTGGTGTGAAAGTCAGGATGAAAAGATATAAATAACTTTGAATGTGACTAATAATTATAAGAATTAAAGTTCAGTGCTGCCAAATCTACATTTTTTTAAACCATAGAAACAGAAAAAGTGTAAAGTATAAAGCAAGCAAAGGAAGGTTCTGAAACTGAAAAGACCACACAGATGGCCTTTGCATGGGGCAGGGTTCTTTAATCTTTACTTTCGCTTTGACTGAGGGGCCTCAATCAACCTCGAAGATGCTACCCTTGCTCTGGTAGGAATCCACTGAGGACAGACACCTACACACGTTTGAGAAACACAAATGTTTGGGGTTTTTATTCTTGGTTTCCAATGACCTCCTTTGGCTTAGATTTATGTCTACCTAAGGCATTGGGTGTCTATAACTGAAGGAGGAATATCCAGTTCTAAATATAACATGAAAAAGAGATTTTTAAAAATTATATTCATGACCTTAGATGATTGTTAAAACAAGTTGGAAAGTTGAAAGGGTTGAGGATGGAAAGAATAAAAGCAGAAATACAATGTCTTTTGTCAGAAGGATTAAAAATTATTGTTGTGTTTTATATTGAGATGATTAAATGAATACAAATTTAGGAATGCTTGTGAAAACTTTATTAAATTAAAAGCATATTATCTAGCTTTCAGAATTTTATAGCATACATGTAGTCATGTGTGACAGGCTGCTTGCTCATTATTTCTTAATTTCTTCCCCTTTTGACCTCAGTAATTGTACCCCAAATGATAGTTGAGAACATGACCATGAAGATAAAAGCTACATTCCCCTGTCCTCTTTGAAAGAAAATAAGTTTTGGACAGTGAGATATTGATAAGAAGTAAGTAAAATTTAGAAGTATTCTAAAGAAAAGGACCAAAACTGTTTCTCTTTTTGGGCTGACTGGAATGAATAAAGTATGTAGATGACATAACAGCTAATTCTAGGGAAAGTAATAATCATTGAAAAGAAATAATATGCTTGTATATGTGCATGCACATATTCACACACACACATATATATACGCACTTACCATCCTTACAGATCCCAAACCAGAGAACAGGCAACCCATACTGCAAAAGATATAAGACAAATAAAGCATTAAAGACAGAAAAAATAATAGTGACAAAAGTGAGCTCAAGTATCCTCACTATTAATCTATAAACCAATTATAAAATAAAAGGTTTAGAAATTAAAATAAAAATTAAGCTATTATAAAAGTACTGATAAATATTTACTTAGAAAATAATATAAACTTTTATTTTTCACCCATCATTAAGTATAGCCTAGTCTGTATATTTAACATCAGCCATTTACCCTGGGCCCTACTACTTTGATTTTTACTGATTTTGATCTTATTATATAGACTCTTCTGCAGATTTTCTTATGACTCTTCAGACCATTCCTCATCTCTTCAGATTCCTGTTTATATTATTATTTTTTAAATTTTATTTTCTCACTGTACAGCAAGGGGATCAAGTTATCCTTACATGTATACATTTTTTTCCCCACCCTTTGTTCTGTTGCAACATGACTATCTAGACATAGTTCTCAATGCTACTCAGCAGGATCCCTAACCACTGAGCAAGGCCAGGGATCGAACCCACAACCTCATGGTCCCTAGTTGGATTCGTTAACCACTGTGCCACGACGGGAACTCCCAATATTGTCATTTTAAAATAATGAAACATGTTAGTATTTAATAATATTTCTAATTTATAGAGGTAAATCTAATTTCTATTTTCTGGTGACTAGTGTCATGAAATACGGGATGCCATTCTTCTAAAATGCACTCTAACTTTCTTAATTTTTTCCCATGCTTTCAAAATTATGGATGTTACTTGGAAAGGTGATTTTATACAGTAACTTAGGAATATGTGCCCCCCCCCCTGGTTTATTTGCCAGAATTATTGGCAAATGATTATACAGAATTACAGAATGATTCAAAATAATTACTGAAAATTATCTTCCTAGCTGGATTTAAATACTTTGAATAATAAATATTGAAGAGTGTAAAGTAAACTAAATAAAAAGTACAGATTTTGAAAAGTGAACATCCTGCTTTCAGACGGATGTAATAAAGAATATAGTATATTCCGTAGCTTTGAATAGAATGTTTATATTCTATTTTCAAATACATTCCATAGCTTTGAACGGAATGTAATGAAAAATGTTTAGATATTTGGTCATTTTCTACATACTAAAACAAAATAAAATGAAATTAGGCTTTGAGCAAAATTCAAGACTGAAATAATTATAAAGATTTCAAAGAAAAAACAACTAAACTTAGTAATTGAAAATAGTATTGTCATTGTTAGCGGTAAGATATGAATTTATCTTGTGAATGGTTTTTTCCATATGTAAACCAGTGATGATAAATGGGTAGATTTAAGGGCTGAACTCTGTTTTTGCCATGTTGCTTACTTTTTCTTGTTGTCTCTTTGACACCAGTAGCACAGCTCTCATTTATACATACAGGCATCAGTGACATTTTTTTACTTGGCATATAATGCCAGTGACATCTCAAGGGCATCAATTTACCATATCATCAGTGCTTTTGTTACCGGTTCTTTAAACAGAGTCTGATGGACATACCACACTCAATGATTGTTTGTTAAAAAATGGTTTAGTGCAGAGGTAGCTTAAATAGACCTTATATCTTCTGGAATGGCTTATATTTTGGTACTTGTACATTGCTGGCCATAGAATTTTTTTAAATTCAATATGACATGAAAAAACCTGTGTACTTTGGCAGAAGCATCCTGATTCTATCCTTTTGATAATATATTTTTGGAAAATGCCATATCTGGAATTCTGTGCTTTTATAAATTATACTTAAGCACAAATAACCTGTGTGTTAAAGAGATGGTCCATCTTAATAGAAGTATAATTTCTCATAGAGAAATGAATACAATGAAAATAAGACAATTTTCAGTAACATTGGCTTTCATCATCTACATAACTGTTGCTGTTACAACATTAAGGTAATATGTGTCAAAAATTCTTTACAAATGTTTTTGTAAACACTTAAGCAAGATTAGTGTTTCAACATAAAAAAAAAAAGTTTTTCCATTGTTATTATTATGACTAAGTCTGTTACCTTTACTCAGATTGGTTATTACCAAGGAAAACAAAAAAGAAAATCAAACAAAATATTGCAAAATTAACCATGAGCAACTGATTTGACATTGCCAAATTTGTATTATGTTTATGATTTCAAGTCTTGCCTTCTCTTATATGTACCAAGAACTATAGACAATGTAAAGCGCTCTGACTTGAGAATCCTTTAGAAATTTTTGTAATTTTCCTGCCAATATTTTATGGTTGCCTCACCCATAACTATTTTATTAGCAGTTTATTTTCAAGAAAATTTCTATTATTTATTTTCATGGTTTCAAAATTGTTTTGAAAATGATTTTCTTCTGACAATCATTTATTATTGGTTTATTGAATTACATTGCATAATTGCAATATTAAGTAACTCTGGCACACAGGAGCAGGAGAATGAACCTATATTCAGCAAACTTTAGTATGTAAAAACCTCCAATGGCTTGGAGCCTCCTAGCCTTGAGTGTTCAGCACTTTATAGAGACAGTGGAGAATTGACTGTTGTGATATTACGATTTATAAGAAATACATATTTGGTCACTCAGAAGACTGGTCCTCATCTACAGTTCCTGAATCACAGTTCCAAAAACCCTTGGAATTTCCTGAGCATAAAAGCAATGGCAGCCTCTTTTGTTATAATATTTGGCCTCTTTCCTCAGTTTCTGAAAAGGTTCAGAATCATAAAGGTAAAATAATGTCTCATTATTCACAACTAACTCCTTTCCGCCATAGCTGGGTTTGCGTTAATGAGGTGACTTTTGGCTAGCACTAGGGATGGAGGCTGGTTTCTGGGGAAAACAACCAAGAATTTTGGAATTTTTTGGTTTGGAATTCTGTCCCACCTCCAGATTTCCAGAGAGGGATGAGAGGCTGGAGGGTGAATGAAACGCCAATGGCCATGATTTAATCAAATGAGGCCGTGTAGTGAAACCCCAAACAATTGGGTTTGAAGAGCTTCTGAGTTGGTGATTGTGGAAGTTTAGGGACAGCAGTGCACCTGGAGATGGCCTGGAAGCCCTGAGACCTTTCCCATATACTTTGACCTATGCATTCCTTGCATCTGCCTCTTCCTGAGTTCTATCCCTTTACAATAAACCTGTAATCTAGTAAGTAAAATAGTTCTCTGAGTTCTAAGAGCTGCTCTGGGAAATTAATCAAACCCTAGGAGGGGTCTTTGGATCTTCTGATTTATAGCCAGTTGGGCAGAAGGCTAGGTAACACACTGGGCTTGCAGTTGGCATCCGAAGTGGCAGGGAGCAGTCTTTAGCACTGAACCCTTAACCTGTGGCATCTAATACTATCTCTGGGTAGATGACAGAATTGAGTTGAACTGTAGGAAATCCAACTGGTGTAGGAGAATTGCTTGGTGGTGGTGGGGAACCTGCCCCCCACTAACACTGAAAATCTGTCTCAGAACACAAAAAGTTACACTTGGTAATCCGTTAAGCAGAATCAGTCAGGGAGTTCCTGTAATGTTTCCCAAATTCTTTATAACTACTATGTGTTATTTTGGTAATAAGAAACTGGCAAAAGAACTGAATAATATTTCCTTTAATAACTGTTAGAAAGAAACATACAAGAGTCAGAGATGGCCTGTGTTTGATGAATATCAAATAGCCTGTATGCATGTTATTTGAGGCATGTGTTAAACATATGAGATATCTGTGTTAAAAATGATGATAGAAATAACATTCACACAAGTCTACAATCCAGACTTCTTCAATGAAAATTACTATTTTCAGCAACTCTGTGATCTTTATAAAAATAAGTTATCTTACATCACATGATATATTGACAAATAAATTAGAAAGAAATAAGGTCTATTAATATGAATGTATCGATAATGAAATGGACAAAGTATTATATTGAATTGGTGCTTTGTGTTCCAAAGATTTTTTTCAGCATATGAAAAGTTTATAAAAGTGGCAAATACTCTTAAATATTTTGCCTCATCTATTACAAGGCTGTCAAAATGGACTCAATATTCATTACTGAGAAATGTTCTGAGGGCTTTCTGAGGAGTCATAAAAATTCTAACAAATTACTTAGTGCTGAAATGCAAGATAGAAGTCTCGGAGGAAAATAATCTAAAGTCAGTGAAAAGGATCTGACAAGGTTGTCTCTGACTCTGAAAAAATGAGGGCAAGATCAAATAAAATTACTATACAATACTCGTCACATATCTGGCCAATAGATACATTTGATTTATGTTTCATTTGTTTGGATAGGATTTAGGTGATCCTTATAAAAAATTTAAAATATTTACGTTGTCTTCTAAAAATGATTTTGTGCACCTAATACTAATTCTACATATCAAGATTATCATTAGATCTTATATAGTATGAGAAAAACCCGTGAGAAGGAGTAGATTTATTATCTATCCTCTCACTTCCCTCAAAGGTGTAATTTTAGTAGGATTTAAATCTAATCTTTACTATTAATGTCATAATATTTTTGTTTCATAAAATAAAGATTTTGAAAAACTTTATCACTGATTTTTTAATGAATGGGGAAGAAAAATATTTTAGCATCATGAAACTAACATGACCTTCAAACAAAAGAAAATTAAGAAAAGCATTTCATTCCTGTGATTGTCTAAACCATTCAGATCTTAAGTCACCATACACCATATAATAACACTTCAATCAAACTGCCATATATTACATAAATATATATGTATGTTCTATATAGTATATATTAGCAAAGTCTCTCATGTTAAAGTCTCTTGAAGCAGTGACTCTGAAGTGTAGTCTTTCAGGGTAATTCTAGCTGAATACCTCTTGAGTGGGAATTTCTCACTAAGATGAGAGTTTCTAGAATGTAGCTTAACTAATGAATATTCACATTTCAATCACTGTCTGTGCTGAAGTATTTTAAAGTAAGTGACAGGGCATGGGATGGACAGGGAGTTTGGGGTTAATAGATACAAACTATTGCATTTGGAGTAGATAAGTGATGAGACCCAGCTGCATAGCTCAGGGAACTATATCTAGTCACTTGTGATGGAACATGATGGAGAATAATGTGAGAAAAAGAATATCTGTCTATCTACCTATCTATATGTATGTATGACTGGGTCACCTTGCCTTACAGCGGAGATTGACAGAACATTGTAAATCAACTATAATGAAAAAAAATTAAAATCTTTAAAAAAAATAAAATAAATGACAGGCATTGCAATGTTTTTTTGTTTTTTTGTTTTTTTTTTTGTTTTTTTTTTTTTTTTTTTTTGCGCTTTGGTAGCTGGCTGAAGAGGCATGTGTGTGAAATTTTCTAATTTTCCATACTGAATTAAGTGTCCTTCACATTTCTTGGACCCACTTTCAGAAATGGAAATGGCCGAATCCACTTACCTTTCTTCTTCATCTGGTTAATATCAATTCATCTTTTACATTTGAATGTCACTTTCTTCAGATATTTTTATTGTGAGGGCCTGGGTCACAATAGATCTGAGCTCCACACATAAACCTCTGGGACAGCATGTGGTTCCTTAAAATATAAAGCTTAACCACTGTGTTATAATTATCTTTTCTCTTCTATTTTCCCATTGGCCGTGAGCTCTCCAAGGTCATGGGTCAGTCATATCTGAGACCTCTGAATCCTCAAAACTTAGAATACTGCTTAGCAAATGAAAGCACAATAAATGTATCTTACTATATTTCAATTAAATATGTCGGTCTGTGATCTTGGACTTTTTTTTCCACATTTCCTTTACCTTGGCTTCTTCATCTACATAGTGATAACTGCATATAGTTAGTGCGTTTTATTGAGTATTAAAAGTATTATCCATGTAGTGCTTGGGGAATAGTAAGTGCTAACAACTGTTATTTCACTTCATGTTTCCAGCAAATGGTATAGTGGAAATGTATTGGGTAGTTTGCCCTTAACACTTTCGTAGGATTTTCTATCTACACGAGTGTTACAGGAATATATCCTGCCCTTCTTGCTACAGAGCTCCCCTGGCCAGGGTTGTTGGGGCCAGGGTTGTTGGGGCCAGAGTGACATGGGATAAAAGCACATCAAGGGTTTCCTTCCCAGAACCTGAGCCTGAGAGACAAAAAGGTTGATAGTTGTATTGAGATGTAAATGGATACCTAGGCAGAAGCAGAGATGAAAGAAATAGAAGGACCTAGAAGGCAATTAATTCTTGGCTTTCAAATCTTTCTTGTGATCTAGATGTATTCCTGTTTTCAGGCCCTGTTTCTTTTTTATGTAAATTCCTATTTTGCTTGATACTAGGTTTCTATTTTACAAACAAAAAAATTCTAACCAAAACAAATGAGATTAAGGTCTCTTTATTTATTGATTTATTTATTTATTTGTCTTTTTGCCTTTTCTAGCGCCGCTCCTGCGGCATATGGAGGTTCCCAGGCTAGGGGTCAAATTGGAGGTGTAGCCACCAGCCTATGCCACAGCCACAGCAACAGCAACATGGGATCTGAGCCGTATCTGCAACCTACACCACAGCTCATGGCAACGCCAGATCCCTAACCCACTGATCAAGGCCAAGGATTGAACCTGCAACCTCATGGTTCCTAGTCGGATTTGTTAACCACTGTGCCACAATGGGAACTCCAAGGTCTCTTTAAAAGAAAGTGTAATCCTGGTCTTTGTAACAATACACCTTAATTCAATAATCAGTGGCTGATGGCTTGGGCTGATATGTTGTGTTTATATTAAAAATATGAGCTGGCAATATATAACCCAAAATAATGAGTCATGGTTTTCACGATATTCAGTTTTCAGCTTCTATAAAAGAGAATTACAGAGGCCATCAACAAATATATATTCCATAAGCAAGTAAAGAACATAATAATCACCAGTTAGTATCTGTCATACAAATATTTTATCATTTCACTGGCAAGACACTTCAGAGATTATAAACTATGGCCTTGCTATCCTTGATGTGGGTGTCGTGGGTCATTTCTTTAAGGAGCAGCAATGTTCTTCACCTTCACCAGGTATCTTGTGTTATCTATCTATTGGTCTCTCCATCAAGATCAATGCACCAAAAAATCTGTTTATTTGCTATGAAATATTAATGCCCAAATGACTATTTTCCTATGAGATAAGAAAAAGGACATGAATCCCTTGCTGCCTTTCAAAAATCACTGTGATTTCTGAAAGTGTGGAAATAAGAGTAATGTTTCATAGAAAATAGGCTTGGGAGAGAACAATGCTAAGTATCTTTTAAAACGGCAAATAAAATTTGTAGATGTCATTTCTTCCAAACAACCAAGACTCGTTACCTTTAAAATCTACTTCTGAAGTGAAACTCTTCATAGCTCCACTGTTCTGAGTGCATTAGTGCTGAGCTTTGATGTCCTAAGAGTTTTTCTACAGGAGCTTTCAATTATGCAGACTGTGCCTCCCTTACATTTTCAGAGCCCTTTCACCTAGATTGCAGTCTTGTTCCTTTGCACTTGGATTCTCTCTTATTGATTTTTTTGCCTGTCTCATCCAAGTATTTGCATATCCTATTTTCATATCTGCCTGCCTTTTGCACACACACCAAAATGATGGTACATAAATGCTGACTTTGGGGGAACCTAATCATCAATTTATATAGAGAGAGATCTCCTTTCTTCATACCACCTCTATAAGGTATTCCCACAGGCTTATGAAAAGAGTATCAACATTATTACTGTGTTTTAAGTTGAAGGATTAGCCTGATCCATCAGATCAGATCATAGATACATATAGCTATAAAATATACACATGTATATACAGTATACATCAATTTAACCTTTTTTGTGGCCACATCCATGGCATGTGGAAGTTTTCATGTCAGGGATTGAACCTGTGCCAAGCAGCATCTGGGCTGCTGCAGTGACAATGCCTGATCCTCAACCTGCTACTCCACAAGGAAACTCCCAATTTAACCTTTTTAATACATGTTATTAAATATTTGTGTAATTATACCTGAATCATATATTTATACTATATATGAAAGGGATATAAATATAAAGAATGTAATCTTTTTTTTTCCTGCTTTAGAAAGTTACAGGGTTTCTTCAGGACAGATAATGATTCTAAATTTTCCCGTTACATACAATATATAGTCTCATTTCATTAGATACTTATACATTATTAATAAGTTAGGGAAAACAGAAACAAACACTTTGGACACTGGGCTTCTAATTTCTCAAACAAGTCATTCCTTTTCCTACTTATTGGCCTTTGAACATGATGCTTTCTCCACCAGAAAGTTTCTTACATTTGCTCTTCCTCTGGTTTTAGTTGAACCATTGTTTCTCAGGGAGGTCTTCCTGAACTTTCAGTCTCTCTTCTACCTTCTCTCTTAGTACTTTAAGTTTCCTTTACAATGTTTATCAATGTGTTTGTCCATGGTGGTGTAATTAGTGCCTGGCAGAGCGCTGGCTTACCCTAAATATTCTCTGTCTCTCCAGATACGTAAATCAGTTAATGAATGAGAAAGACAAAGACATAGGAATGAAGAATGGTGGGAATTCCTGAAATAGACATGTAGTAGTTTTCAACTTCTCCTTGAGTCCAGGTCCTATATTGCCCTAAGAGCTTAGATCTTTCAGGGGCAGAAGAACAGGAGATTTCAGAGCAATTGACCATACACACAAATCCCACAGCTGCAATTTGTCCCCCTCAGACAAAGGTGCTTCCGTTGCTATAGACACACTCATTCTTGTCTGGGTCTCCCTACTTTTCCTCATTGTCATTCACCCACCTAACCTCAGTACCCCTCATTCACTGAAGCCTTTGAGAACCTGCAGTCTTCCCTTTTGTGTTCTGAAATTTAATCATAAAGTTGAGAGATTTCCAAATCCTTGGGGGAAAGTTAATCGAACATGCTAGTATTAAATGTGCAGTGCTATGTAATGCAATGACCTTTACCTCCATTAATTCTGGGAAACAACATCTAGGGCCAGACCTGAGATCTGGTCATCACCGGGACTAGCCCCACCTTACACATCTTAAAAATTCTGTTCCCAGCACCCTTTTTCCTTTGTTCTGTCATAGTCTCTCTCTTAACTCTCACATCTCTTTAACCTCATGGACGGACTTTTGAGTTCCCCCATTTGCTTCCAGTCAGTCAGCACCCTCCCCTCCCCTTTCTTCTTTTCCTTCCTAGTCAGTTGAAACCACCTATGCAGCTGACACATGCCTTTTTGTTTCATTTTGTTTCTCTTTGGCTGCTAAGACCCTTGGACATAATTCCTGTGGCCACTTGCCTAGAAGCCAGACACTTGCTTTCCCAGTCACTAGTGTATAGGGTTGTTTCCCAGCCTGTTTTAGTCAAACATATCATGCCAAATTGGAAATTAGTGATGTAAAAAGTGATGAGTAAAGCTGGCACTGCAAAGAATCCATTCTGGCAAAGGTAGCCTGAATTGCGTCCAGTTTCAACAGAGCCAGTGACTGAGGTTCTACCGATAGCAGCTGATATGTAGTGTTGGTTCTCACCGGGGGACAGCTGCATAGTTCTGTGTTGTCACAGATGCTACCTGTGATGTTATCTGTGTGTTATCTTGGCTGGAGTGTTTATGCTCTGGACTGGCATCTGTGTACCTCCCTGTAGTGCTTTACAGGGTTATTCTGGTTTCTTTTCTGTTCTGCACAGCCTCCAAGCCCTGCATTCTGGCCCATTCTTAACAAATTCTGTTTCCAGTGATACTAGCCTAAATTGATTTCAACCAATTATACCCACTGTGGAGGCATTCGTCTACTGGTTTAAGATTGCAGAGCCTAGATTTGGACTCCCTGGTTCAAATCCGGGGTGTACTACTCAGCAGCCATTTGACCTGGTGCGAGTTATTTCCCTTCTCTTTGCCTTGGTTTTCCTGTTTGTTAAGTGACGATAAGAATAGGTTCAGGGCTTCCACTCAGAGATGGAGAGTCAGGAGTCTAAAGTGATGTGCACAACAGATAAGGGGGATTCTGTGAGGAGGACTGGACACACTGTAAATAAACATGAATATTCACTATTATTACAATTAGAAATAAAATTTGATTGATCATATAAACTACTTTCCCATGAGGAACTTTACTTTGCCTTGATTTTAATATAATATTTAATTATTTGCCTATAGTGTTTCTTTATTACATGTTTCTAATAGAGTCACCCAGGCAAGCCTGACTACAAACTACATCACAAAATACCTTCTCTAGTTCTGTACCCCATTCAGCTTTGATAAGGAAGCCTAAGGAAGTCCAGGCTCAGGAAGGTCTAATGGAGACTTGGTTCTGTATCAGATGAGAACTCATTTGAATCTTGATTACTAGTTTTACTGGTCCTTAGTCAAAACCCTCTTCTGTTCCTGAGATGACTATTTCAGAGCATCATCTGCATGTTCATTCTGCACTTAATTTCAGTCATTTAGTATCATTTACTTCACAGTCTTGCCTCTCAGATTTCTTAAATGTGTAACCTACCTGATTTTTCTACACTTCCTTAACTCACAACTGTAAACATGTCAACTTCATTTTACTGAAGTCACCAAAAATCTCCCAATTGCTAGAATCCAATGATAGTTTCCGTTCTTATCACACTGTAAACTTGCTGTTCCACAAAAAAGCACTGCATACCCCATCTTCCTTAAAAAGCCTTATTCCTTTAGTTTCTATAATCACATGCTTTCCCAATCATTTTCACATCTCTGTATCTCTTTTTTTCCCCATAAACAGTATTTATTATTCATGGATAGATACATAGACACATACATAGATATAGAGTAAATGATAAAACAAATGTTGCAAATGCTCACATAGGTGAATTTCTGGGCAAAATTTTATGAGTATTCTTTTTTATTATTCAGTGAATTTTATTACATTTATAGTTGCACAACAAACGATCATCACAATTTTTATAGCATTTCCATCTCAAACCCCCAGTGCATCCCTCATCCCCCAACCTGTCTCATTTGGAAACTATAAGTTTTTCAAAGTCTGTGAGTCAGTATCTGTTCTGCAAAGAAGTTCCTTGTGTCCTTTTTTCAGATTCCACATGTAACTGATAGCATTTGATGTTGGTATCTCACTGTCTGACTAACTTCACTTGGCATGATAATTTCTAGGTCTATCCATGTTGCTGCAAATGCTATTGTTTCTTTCCTTTTAATGGCTGAGTAAAAATCCATTGTGTATATGTACCACATCTTCTTTATCCACTCCTCGGTCCATGGAAACTTAGGTTGTTTCCATGTCTTGGCTAGTGTATATAGTGCTTCGATGCACATTAGAGTACATGTATCCTTTCAAGTCATGATTTTCTCTGGATAGATGCTGGATCAAATGTTAATTCTATTTTTAGTTTTCTGAGGAATCTCCATACTGTTTTCCACAGTGGTTGCACCAATTTGCATTCCCACCAACAGTGTAATAGGGTTCCGTTTTCTCCACACCCTTACCAGCATTTATTGTTTATAGACTTTTTGATGATGGCTGTTCTGACTGGTATAAGGTGGTGCTTCATATTGGTTTTGATTTGCATTTCTCTAATAATGAGTGATTTTGAACATCTTTTCATGTGTTTTCTGGCCATCCATATGTCTTGGGAGAATTGTCTGTTTAGATCTTCTGCCCATTTTTGGATGGGGTTGTTTATTTATTTGGTATTGAGTTGCAGAAGGTGTTTATAAATTTTGGAGATTAATCTCTTGTCAGTCACTTAATTTGCAAATATTTTCTCCCATTCTGTGGGCACATCTCTGTACCTCTTATGAATACATCTCTTCCATTGTTTGTGCTTGCATGTTTGGTGTCCTTTATGATTCATCCGAAAGCATGCACTACTTGGCCAGTCTCCTGGTGCTGATTACCAATACAGTGATGTTTCCCAAATTGACATCTTAATCCAGACCTTTGCCTGAGCTTCACCATGTATTCTAGACAAAGCACACATATACTCGGTTGAAAGCTTTTGTATGTGTGTTTATTTTGAGGTACCTGAATAGGTTTGGGGCTTCTACTCAGAGACAGAGAGTCAGACAGGAGTTTAAAGGGATGTGCACAACAATTGAAGAAATGCAGTGCATGTCTTGAGCAGAAGAGGGTCAGAACATTGAGAAATTTGAAAAAAATAAATGTCCGGTAATGGAAAAAAAAAACTAACTTCTTTTGTAAATGACTGTCCCGCTTTAATGTCCTACTGAGAAATAAGCATGTAACTTTGATAGTCAGGGTTTGCAAGTATAAGAAAAACGATAGAATAAAATGATAAACAGAAATGTCTTCTGAAACCATAAGGACATTTCTTAATGGTTCTGAGCAAAGGGTTGAATTATATTATTGCTGTCCAGTGAAGGATCTGATTTTAGCTCAGATTCCATTATGAAGGTATTTCCTTGACTATAAGAAATGAAATATAATAAACTTCTCTGTCACTGCAGCATGACAAAAATGTGAAAGGCACCAATTACATTAGCACATCAAAAGTCTGAGAAAAATACCATTTCATGATACCTGAAATTAGGGATAGGCATTTTTCACAGAGTATTGGAGAGATGCAGGTTGTTGATTTTTTTTTTTTTTTTTTTGAGCAATACCATTGTTACTCTTTTATTTAAAATCTGACAGAGTAAGTGATAGCATAGCCTGAGCAATCATTGTCCTGATAGGGGAAAGTGACATCCGGGCCAGACCAAATGGGAATCAGAACATTATGTGTCATCAGAAAAGGAGTAGCAGAACTTGTACAAAGAGAGAAGAGGAGGAATTTGCACTGCAACAGACAGAGATATTATGTCAGCCTCTGATGATAAGCTTGACTGGAGTCTCAGTAAAAGAAAAAATAAGACTAATACGAAAATGCTGTGTATAGTTTATGTATTTTTCATATTGTTGTGACTAGGCTTCTGTAGAGTACATATTTTCCATTTCAGAATTCGGTCAAATATTAAAAGAATCTTTTTTTTTTTTTAATGATGAATTAAATGATCACTTCAAGGACTGATATATGAACTATGTCAGACATTTCCTGAGTAAGGCAATCAAGTTTCACATACACAGAGTCAGGCTAGTCTTGCAGCAAAGTCCATAGACTACTGTGTTCCAGCTTTTATCCGGAAGCTCTGTTCTTTGCGCTTAAGGACACCTGTAAGCATATTCATTGATTTCAACACTGCCCCCCATAATGCTATTTTATCATAATATTTTCAAGTTTAAATGTTTTATGAATATATTTTATACTAAATTTAAAATAAGGATTTACCAATACACATATTTTTTTTTTCCTTAGGGCCGCATCCATGGCATATGGAAGTTCCCAGGCTTGGGGTCGAATTAGAGCTGCATCTGCTGCCTACACCAACCAATACACATTTTATAGGTGAGGTTTATGCATTTTTATATGAATAAAATATATATAGAAATCCTACTAAATTTATAACCTATTTTTGGTGATGTGGATATATCAATAATTAAACGAGATGAAGCCTTTGCTTTCTTGGAATTTTTTTTTTCTCCTGGTTGAGAGAGGAGTAAATTAATACATCACTCAAAATCAAAATCAATGTATGCTGTAAAGCCAGTAGTAAAAAGGATTGGTAGCAGTAGTCAGGAAAGTATTTTCTGAGTAGGTGAGATTTAAGCGAAAACCTAAATGAAGTGAGGGAGTGAGTTATGAGAACATTGGACAAAGAGCTAGAGATAGAAAAGGGCGTGCCTACAAATGCCCTTTGGTCAGAAAACTGAATTCAGGGGAATGAGAAGGCTATGAGGGAGTCATGGTGGGAAATACCAATAGGGTCAAGAATGTCTGTAAGACCTTTGACTTAAACTATTGGATGAATGAAAGTCTTAGTTACAGAGCCTAAGAAAAGTTGGAGAGGGCAAAGCTCTGGGTTAAATTAGTCCAAGTTCAGTCAAAAAAAAAAAAAAAAAAACAGATACCATTTTACAACTTACAAGTGAGCAGCAGGATGGGATTTAATACAGAGAATTAAAAGATGACAAAACCCCTGGAAGATCCGAGAGAACAAAGATCAGAGAAAGCTGTTACCAGCTTCAAGACATCAGAGAGGGCAGAAACCTCAGGAAATTGCCACCAATGGTCTCAATTTCCTGGAGCACAAAAATGAGTCATTCAGAAGAAGATATTCAGACACTACCTCCAAAGAAATTGTACTTTTCTTGCCTGCAGAAGCCCATGATCTTTTTTTCTCTGCCTGCGTAACAATTGCTTTGGAGCAATAGCCACAAATCAGGGTAAAAGCAATCTGTTAACTGCTCCAGAAGAACCACATCCGGTACAACAGTTGATACTGGGGTCATCAATTAATTATATTTAAGATAATCCCCATCATTCTTCAGGTCATTTTTAAACATTCCAAATAGGTGACTTAAACGAAGACCTACCACGAATCAATGTCCATTTCTCTTTCAAGTCTTTTCATAGTAGCACTAAATTCTGTTATTCCTCCTGGGTTGGAGTACTGGTTTCTGTTTTTCGTTTTATTAAAACGTGAACTAGTGGTAGAGGGGAGACCAGTTCCAAGAACTTAACACTTGATTCTTTCTAACATGATAGATGTTGATTTGAGGGACAACTAGCCAAAGGAAGAATTCTGTGAATTTCCAAATAAGGAGAAAAACTTGTGAATAAATCCACAAACACACTGAGCTCACTTTAATATACACTCCATCCCAAACTCCATTTATCACCAGACTGTCACAATCCCCTCTCTGATTCATGGCTCAGAGAATGATTTTTTTGATCTTTAAAGATTCTTTTCATTTCAAACCCAGTGTTTATTAATTCTTCAAAATCTTGGAAATTTTCTTTTCCTCAGACCACAGCCACCCTCTTAAATGGCCACAGGAACATTTTAGGTGAAATAAAAAGATTTAGAGGATGTGTGCTTGGCAGTGTCTCCGGTCCTTCTTTAAGCATATCCATCATCCTCTTCTTTCAAGGAATATGGGACTGTAATTATTCTCAAGTCTAGAATTGGGTGGAAATTCATGACTCAACCAGGTATTTTCACCAGCCAAGTGATTTTTTTTTCGATGATATGAATTAAGGAAGAATTTAATAATGTGCCCATCTCTTTGAGTTCCATGAACCTCATAGTCAATTAGCCATGGCCAAATGTTGCAGCTTGCCTCACTTACTAATTATACCTCAGGCTCTGCTTCCCACTGCAGTTCTCATGCTTATGTGTCATTAGAAATTAAGTTCTGGGACATGGCCTCTGCCACTCTAGAATCTTACCTTCGACATACTTAGCAGCAAGGCTATATCCATGGCAACATTTCTCCCCTTCATTTCTGCTTGCTGAGTACATTCCTAGAGGTTTTTAAGGATGTTTTATCACCAGTGTTCTTGATGCTGTAGTACAGTGGGTTGTTCTCTGGGCCCTCCCAGGGAAATGGTTGGGTAAGCAATCCACCATTATTAATCCATATTAATACACCTATCACTCTAGTTTTTGGATTCCTTGCTCTAAATAATACCAAAGATTCTAGCATCTCATCTTTTCATAATGTTGGTGACTGTGGTTGTCTAGGGTTTGGTAACCAACTGAGTAAGCTGTTACCACCACTCCTAGGTGCTTGAACTAATCTGTAATTCTGAGTGTATGTGAAGGTTCCTTTTTTTGCTAAGCATGGCTTCATCTAATGTAATATTCTTTCTACCCTGATCTTAAACCTCTATAATCCACTCATATTTACATTTCCTAGATTTCTGCTGATACATATTTATAAAATTTTGCGATATTTTTCCCATGTATAAACTACCTTGACCTAGGTAGGATCTCATTCACTCTACTGGTTTCCAAGTCTGGAAATAAAAAGAGATGGGTATGTGGGACTTAAAAAGACACCATAATACTAGAAATGAAGATGATCAACAACATATTTTCTACTAAAAGAGTCTCCCACCTTTGTAAAAACACATGGAGGGATGAATAAAGCATCATAAATGTAAAGCAAAATGCTGGCAAGAGTGAAGGAAGCTGAGAATTATGAATAATGATACAAAAAAAAAAGATTTCAATGACATTCTGAAGACATTTACACCCAATTTTACTCTGTGAAATTCATAAAAAAGCAAAATATCTGTATTTTTAATCCATTTAGAGAGGGAGCCTCGTGCAAGTTTTTTTTTTCCCCATAGACTTTTATGAGGAAAGTCTTCTAAAACGAGAAATTAAAAACTTATAGTCATACTGTGAAATCTATTGATCTTGTAGCTAAACAACTAAAATTTTTACATGAGGTAATATCACTAACTTTTAATAGATTTTCTTTGATTCTCAAAAATTATTATATCAAATTTCAAATGTGTTATTTCAAGTAAGAAATATAAGATTATTAAATGGCCTTATTTCTAATATCTCAGAAATTTTAAATATAAAAATTGAATATTTTTGCTTAAATTTTGGCATGAAATCAAAAGTTGTTTTATTTCTTGTTATTCTGATAAAATAAATATTACTTTTTACAAAATATATTAACTATTTTAAATACAAGAGTACTTAGGTAAAAAGAAAAGACTTGACAAAGTCAGTATTTAATTTGCTTATACAAGTTTTCTGTGTCTCACTTATCTCTCTCACCTTATCTTGAATCTTATATCCATGTTTAAATTTATACATTAAATGTTTAGTTCAAGACAGGATGACAATAAAGACTGGTAAGCTAACCTCACAAGGCCTGTTTGTAATTTTAATACTTTAATATTAGTTTTTATGCATAAGTGTCAGTGGTTCCTTTATAAAATAACAAATAGAAAACTATGAAAAAGTATCTTAGTTTTAAACCACATGTCTCCAATAAAACACTTGCATAATTAGAAACACAGCAACAACTCGGTGGAGCTAAAACTAAACATAATCAGTAACAGCAATTAAATTATAATAAAGGATATGGGGCCCATCTGTGCCATAATATAGATGATAGAAGTACATTAGAAATATTGATGATTGATTTTACATGAGAAGGGAAAATAATGACTTCCCCGTAGTCATTTTCTTATGCATTCACTGAATTCGTTATTACCAAATCCTCCAGCTTTGTCTTGTTATATTTTTCCAGTTGTCAGCATTAAAAGTTTAAGGCACTGTAATGAGACTGGGTTTAAAACAGATGACTCAGAACTCTTCCAACTAAATATTTGCAGCAAGCCTTTTAGAGGAACTCATAGGTTAGTCACGTTACTTGAATTGTATGGCCTAACCCACAGAAAAGAGAAATAAAAACAATCCTCTAGAATGTGTTAAGAATTACAGTCAATAGTTTAAATGATCCAGACTATTTAAAGAATTAGAAGCAAATTCTGATTTGTAATCTCCTCACTAAGGCAAGTATAAAATATGAGTGCATTTATGCCCACACTTTTATTTTTATGGTTTCATTGTATTTCTTTCTGTACATCAACTGCCACATAACATAAAACCAGAAAACACGTCAAGAACATTTGGTTGGGAGACATAGCATCCTTCGCAAATAAATCTTGGTGCCCCTCTATCTTGATAGCTACTGTATGTATTTTGGGAGTAACACTAATTTGTATGAAGCTTACCTCTTCATTTGAATTCCTCTCAGAGTCCATGATGCCATTAAAGCAGTAAATGCTACAGAACATTATAATTGCTTCTAGTTCTAGAAACAATGATCCCTTGGCATTATTAGAGGTGAGCAATTTTCAATTATGAAGTTGGTTTGCATCTCTTAAATAACCTTTCTATATCACAAGCACACAAAGAAATGGATTTTTGAAAAAAGTTGTAGGGTCAGAGGAAGAAAAAAGAGCAAAGGCCAAATTGGTACCATGATGATTTTAAACTGCTTATCAAAAACCTATTTGTGGTGTTCCCCTCATGGCTTAGCAGTTAACAAACCTGACTAGTATCCATGAGGATGCGGATACAATCCCTGACCTTGCTCAGTGGGTTAAGGATCCGGCATTGGCATGAGCTGTGGCACAGGTCACAGTGTGGCTCAGATCTGGTGTTACTGTGGCTGTAGTATGGACCAGCAGCTACAGCACCAATTCGACCCCTAGCCTGGGAATCTCCATATGCCAAAGGTGCGGCCCTAAAAAGACAAAAAACAAAAACCTATTTGTTACTATAGACCTAGTGTTAAGCAAATTATCTGTATTCCCACATATAATATGTACTGTCAGTATAATAGGTAAGATGTATTCCCACATATAATATGTACTGTTCAGTATAATAGGTAAGCTCGATGTAATTTTCAGACATGTAATATGTTATGTCAATATAATAAACACCAAGGCTTTCAAGTGAAGAAGCAATTTAGCATAATGATGCCAAACTAGGGGTCGAATCGGAGCTGTAGCTGCCGGCCTACGTCACAGCCACAGCAACACCTGATCCAAGCCACATTTGCAACGTATACCACAGCTCAAGGCAGTGCCAGATCCCTAACCCACTGAGCGAGGCCAGGGATCGAACCTGCATCCTCACGTATACTAGTCTGATTTGTTTCTGCTGAGCCACGACGGGAACTCCCAGGTCTCAGTAACTTCTATCTCCGCGGTTCTTTTCCCACTAGCAAATGCAAAATCAATTGTTAAAAAAAAAAAAGTTTCCCACAGATTAGCTTTTATTTTTTCTTTTAATTTTCCTTACTCCTAGGTTTTGACATAACAGTGAAAAACTTATTTGCCCTCATTAATTTGGTACTAAAGAGCTTTTCACACTGAATTAGTAGCAGTTTCCTACTGATTTTATAAGGTAACCCGCATTTTAAAATGACGGTCTGTATTTTATAAGATGTGCAAACTGGAATTAAACCTGCTGTGGTTATGAATGCTTCAATATGTATCTCCTTTCTACTGGCTAAGAGAACGTTTAAAAGCAAACATGCCCCTTCTAGTCAGATATGCTCTGACTAGTCATTCCTTCAAATTTGCACAGATTTCTAGTCATTCCTTCAAATTTGCACAGATTTCTTATACAAATAATACCATTGAATGTAAGTCTCTTAATTTCCTATGAGTAGCCACAATGTTAAATACTCTCCCCCCGCCCCAGAAAATAGACACCAGTTAAAGTGATATGTTAGAATTTGCTGGTGCTCAAGAGCCCCAGACCTTAGTTTCAATCCTGATTTAGCCACTTAACTGTAATGTTATTAAACTCTTCAACCTTGGTTTTCTGTAAAATGAGGATACATGTAATAATGTCTTCCAAATAGTGCTGTCATATTTGGAGACAGTTTTATGTTCTTAGCACATGTAGTGTCTTCAGCTTGGGCAGCATCCATTAAATAGCAATAATATTATTTTCAAATTTCTGCCAAAGAAGAGAAAAAAAATATTGGAAGATTGCCATATATCTATTCATTTAATGCTAAAAAGAGGATGGCAGTTGAGTATACTGTCTTTGCTGTTAGTTTCTTTTTTCCCATTCTTAGTTTAGCCTTGTGCTCACTCACTGTAATTCATTCAAACATTGTTTTTTTTTTTTTTTTTTTCTTGGCTCCAACTCATGCAAGGCCTTGCATCCATGTAAGTGCTTATAGAGGCTTGGGCATCAGTTCTGCAGGTTAGAAATCACACACAGTAGCGACAGCAGTGAGAGGTCTCTGGTTTCTCACCATCCAGCAGAAAAGGCTCTTTCTGGGAGAGGGATTCTGTTATTCTGTGGATTTCCCTTATGTGCACAATCACAAGGATGGATATGTGAGGGAGACGATAGATGTTTGGGGGACATGAACCAGGAAGACTGAATTTTGGTGCCAACACTCAAAGGGGATGCTGGGAAATAAATACCAGCTGCCTAGCACCTGGAGAACGTATGCTGTTCCAGCCCCAAGAGGTACTGAAGTTAGGTGCAGCCCCTCCTGCTGGGGGTGTCTACATAACCAAAGGAGAGCTTCCAGGGTGAACTGCCAGCCAGTACTGCCAGTCTTCACAATAGAGTGGGCCAAAATAATGTCCTCTGGACGCCTCTGTCTTAGTTTCTTTGTTTACTACTACCAGGCCCTTGGTTTAGTGAGAAGAAAGCCTAGCACACTTGAATGTGTATAAGAACATCTTGTGAAACACACATCCTCTGAAGACCTTGGAGAGATAAAAATGGTAAGAACCACTGCCCAAAAACTAGTGGTATAAATCTAGATAAGGGTGCTGTAGTGTCAAGATGAAACTCCCTCTGTGATCCACATATTACATCAAATAAGATTGGAAGTTGGAACCATGGGCAGTTAGCATTATTAGAAGCTACTCTATTTTATTGGTAAAAGGCTGTCATAACACAAAAGCTGCAAGGCCTTATGCTAGCTCGACCTTGGTAAGGACTCTGTAGATAAGATTTAAATGTCACAGGTGCCATTGAGATTATATATGAGAAATTTTTGAAAGTGCTTTGTGAACTCTAAAGGACTATGGAATATTAATCATCTTAATAGTACTTCTGCAGATTTTGAAAAAGAGACTCAAACTCCAGTGTTTGAATTAATGTTTGAAGACCTCAAAAAAGACAAATGCAATTTAAAAAAGAATTGTAAGAAATTTAGATTTGTCTCTGTCATAAGTTTTTTTCTAACTTTTTCAATAACCTAAAAAATAAATATTACTTTGTTGATCTATTAGATTGAGAGATATGCATGTAAGTGAAGTAAAAAACAGAACAAGTTCCTCACTACCAAAAATATTAGCAGTGGCTTTCACTGGTAGGCGTTATGAGAATTTTATTTACTCCTTTTACATTTTTAATATTTACAAAATTTCCTATAAGTTCTATTATTTTTTAAGATATATTTCTAAGGTAAAATTTCCCATGATAGTACTTTTATATTCTCAAATGTTTAGACATTAAATGTTACAATATTAGGTTTTATTGCCTTATTAGAACAATAGATATCCTATTATTACCTTATGTCTTCAATTCATCTGATTCAAAATGAACATTTAGTAGTACTTAAATTCTATATATTGACGCAAAAAGTAATATTCTGATGTTCCCATAAATATCAAATATGTGCAAAAGACAAGTATAACTGTAGCTCTTGGTAATAGCAGGTCATGATACTTGAGTGTCTACTCTTACATTGCTTAATGATTTTTGTTTTTATCTTTTTAAGATATTAGACTCTAAAGAGCTGAAAAGCAATGGAACATTAAAAAATAGGAAATAAGACACCAACTTTAGAATTCCAAAAGTCTTAACTCATAATTTATTCTTTAAATTTTGACCTTCACTGGATGGCTCAATGACTTTGTTCTCCTAAGTCTGAAATGATAGATTCTTTGTAAGCTTAGTACTTCCTATCATTCATATCTTTTCTAAGATGCCTTTATATAATAGTATCATTTCTTATAATGGAAACCTGCAACTATGTTGCTAGGCAACCTTGTAATAGAGACTTACAGCTATCACTTGATCCCATCTCAGTGTTCCCAGCTGAAAGCTTTCAGTCACTGACATTCTGATTCAAAACTAATTTTATCCAAGTGGGTATTAGGATAGAAGATGGTAAGTCTGTCAAAAGCAATTTTACTCAAAATTCTGATCAAGCCTATAAAAAAAGCCTATCAGAATACACTAGATAAAGAAGGTCTAGTCAGTCCTTAAGTATTGCTTTAATTAGGCATTCCCTAGATACAAAACAAAGAAGAAAAAGCGTTGAAATTAGAGCAGTAATTTCATATTTTTTGTCCCTGTTTTAATTTGTAGTGAGTGTCCTGAAGCAATAAAATCCAGTACTGTAGTGGGGCTGTAATAGTCAATCATACATGGGCCATCTGAAGGTGGGACACTCCCCTTCTGTGGTACAGGCTGAGTAAGGCCCACTTTTCCCCACTTCCCCCCAAAGCTATCCACATCCTAATTTCCGGAAAAGTGGTTGTTCTTCTATGTGGGAAATGGACATTGCTGGTATGATTAAATTAAGTATCTTGCCTGAGTAGCCTGGCTTATCCACATGGGCCCAATGTAGTAACAAGGGTCCTTATAAAAGGGAGGCACATGGTCAAAGGAAGGAGATGACATAACAGAAGTAGAAGAAAAGGGGCGATGTGATGCTGGACCACAACCTAAGGAAGGTAGATAGTCCCTAGAAGGTGAAAAAGGTTAGGAAATTCTCCTGCACAGCCTTCAGAAGGAACTATCCCTGCTGACACCTTGACATTACCCCCCTGAGATATGTTTCAGAACTCTAACCTCCAGAACTGTAAGGAAATAAAGTTGAGTTGTCTTAAGCCATGCAGTTTGCAGTAATTTGTCACAGCGGCATTAGAAAACCAATATGTATTTCTTTGGTGCCTACTACTTCCAACCCTAGCAGTTAGTGGCCACATAGCCATACTTCCCTCACAAGTGGTGAGGGAGGCTCTGAGAAGGCAGAAGCTTTTTCTCTGTATTTATAATAAACCCAGCTCAGGGGTAGGCAGAAAAATAGCTAATCTAGGAGTTCATGCTGTGGTACAGTGGGTTAAAATCCAATTGCAGTGGCTCGGATCACTGCAGAAGTGCATGTTCAATCCCCAGCCCAGTGCAGTGGGTTAAAGAATCTGAAATTCCTGCAGCTGTGGTGCAGGTTGCAGCTGCAGCTCAGATTCAGTCCCTGGTCCGCGAATTCCATATGCTTCAGGTACTGCCTTAAAATTAAAAAAAAAAAAAAGAAAGAAAGAAAAGAAAAAAGAACAATCTCCTAGATTATCTATACCCATATTATGATTAATAACTGAATAAGCATTATAACTGTCACAAGATTTTAACCAAAGTCACAATTTCATTGCATTTAAACATGCAAAAACACTTCAAAATTTTTTGGTTTTTTGGCAATAATCCCTTCCAATTGTGTAGCACAAGTTTTCAAATGTGTTCAGAAGTACAGGGTCTCACTTGTTTCTCACATAAACCTTACTAGGAGGCTGCCCAGCTACCAGTACCCTACTGCAAAGATAAAGAAGCTATGAAGTAGATCAGTCAACCACTCTCTCTTATGAACAAGAAGCCAAATCCACAGCTTCTAATTAAAAATCTCTCTCTCTGCATAATCCGATTAAAAATCCACTTCCTTTATCTCCTTCTAATATATTTCACGTAAATCTTCCTGTTTATTCTCACAGTTTATAGCGCATGGAAAATATTTTATCTAAAGAGTTAGCCTCCATTGTTCACACAGCTAACTGTGATTTAATGAAACCAAGTTAAACCAACCACTACTGAAAATGAATCTTGCATGCTGGTCTTGGGTTGCTGTCATCCAAGAGATCCTTCAGCAAGACTGTTCAATAATGTAAAGTGTCACATTGCAGGTAGAGTAAACATGCATAAAAGTGGCACAAGGTTTCCGAGGTGATGAAATAGAATTGTTCATCCATAAATCCAGGAAGAGATGGAGCATCTTAATGAATAAGCCAAAAAATATTAGATAGTTTTAAAAATATATACTATAAGCACCAGTCCTGTGGTGATGCACATAATTAATGGATGAGTAGTTTCAGTACCAATGATGGGTCTATTCATACTCATATGCACACCCCATAATACTTTTACCTGTATAATGTGCTAATTCAAATTTTTAGGGCTCAGTTAAATATTCGTAGCAGAGATGAAGTATCTATTGTAAGCAAAGTGAAAGGCCAGAACAACCAATCATAAAAGGAAAAGTTCAGGATAAATTCAGGGTAATTCAACTTAATTTATAAGAAAGATGAGTGAAAAGGAGCAGTTGAAAATAAGACAGGGAGTTCCTGCTGTGGTGCAGCAGAGATGAATCCAACTAGTATCTTCATAGTGGATGTGGGTACCATCCCTAGCCTCGTTCAGTGCGTCAGGGATCTGGCATTGCTGTGAGCTGTGACATAGATCATAGATGCAGCAGATCCCACATTGCAGTGGATGTGTGGAGGCCGGCAGCTATAGCTCTGATTTTGCCCCTAGCCTTGCAGCTTCCATATGCTATGGGCACAGCACTAAAAAGCAAAAATAAGTAAGTAAGTAAGTAAGTAAGTAAGTAAGTAAATAAATAAATAAATAAATAAATAAATAAATAAAAGACGGTAAAATTAGGTTGGGGGAAGCCTTGAATGCCAGGCTAAGAATTATATAAGAATATAATTTTTTATATATGTATATATGGACACTGGACATTTTTAGTAGATAGTTATGACGTGAACAGGATTATGATTTGGAAAGATTTTTTTCTGAATGGAATGTATGTTGGATGACTTATAAGGGAAGGGATTGGAGGTGGAGAGAATACTATAGTAGCTCAGGAGGGATAAAATACTGATATGATGTTATTTCCATTGCTTATGGTATAATAAGTAACAAAAGCTAACACAAATATAGTGCTAATGATGTACCAAGCATTTTTCTAAGCACTTACATGAGATAATTCATTTACTCCTCACAACTAATTTGTGGGTAATTTTACTAGTTCTCATTTTACAGGTAAGGAAACTAATGCATATAGAAGTGAATAGATTTGCCCAACTTTACAAACTAGTCATTGGTAAGGCTGCCAGCTTTGAATAGTGGTAGTCTGACTTTAGAAGTCATAATTCTACATAATACTCATAGGCAATGAAGAAAATACAATTTTGTAAATACAAAAATAGGTCCTTTCGATAGCTAGCAAGTCATTCCATTCTGTATATGTATGTGCATTATATACTATATTTTTATTATTGCTCTGAAAGTATGCCTCTAGGCTTACTTAGAAAAAAGCAAAATACTTCAGAAAGAAATAGTGTTCATGGATCCTTGTCCATTATTATTACTCTTTTATGTCTTCTCACTACTTCAGTATTTACTGAGCACTTCCTGTATGTCCAGCACAGTGTCCCTCATTGAGAGACATAGCTCTTGCTCTTACAGAGCATTTTTTTTTTCAGGTTTTAGATTCTCTGTGTCCCATTACTATTGGTGACTTGCCATATTTTTTGTAGAACAATTGTTATAAGTCTGCATGTTCAAACTAGTATCCTTCTTTCTATCATATTTAAAACATTAAGATACTGTACTGCAGACAAGACATGGCAGGTTATGAGATGCCAAGTCTCAGCCTCTTTCAATGCAAGTGGTGTTTCAAAGCCTGCTGGGACACTGCCATCTCTCCATCACTGTCACCTCATGTTTAGAGTGACATGATGTGAATGCAGCAGATTCTGTGGACCACATGTAAGACTCACAGAATTATATGCAACTGAAATGTATTTATTAATATTATTTATCATTATGAACATTATTTAATCCTCCCTCCTGAAAAAATCTAACTCAGCAACATAAGACAAAGGTTTTTGTGTTGAAAGTTTTCTGATATTGAAATTAAATTGCCTACGATTGTTTTGGCTTCTTTGGCTACTATGTACTTTGAACTTTTATTTGACGAGTAATTGCTTCCTTGTAGTTCTTTTTGTTTAAATTAACATGCATTTAGGGACATTGAATGTATGTGACTTATTGGACATTTTTTGCTTTAAAGATTTTTTGTATATATCAAAAAACTATGACATTTTCACAACCTACCCTGTATATTCACTTCACTTTCAAACTTTCCTTAATTGAATATCCTTCTTATATATGTAAAGGTATTTTCTACTTATATATATGTTATGTTCATTCTTTCAACTCAGGAACACAGCATTTTATGAAAAGATTCCAAAAATTTAAAATGACAAATGCTTCAGAAAATGTTTTGAAGAAACATGCATATCTGAAGCTTGATTATGCACATACACAAATCCAAGACTTCATTTTTTCATAAATATTTATGTCACATTGCTAAACCATTTGAATTCAGAAATAGAAGTCTCATAGTTCAAAAGGAGAAAAGAAAACTCTTCTTGTCAGAGCTAGGCAGTCACTGAGCCCTAATATATACATATCTTTGCCCAGTGACTTTATAGGCTCCCTGGAACTACTCAATTATGAAAGAAACTATGATTTTTATATTTCAGAATTGCTCCTTTTAATAGAAAGTAAGGCATAAATAATTTCCCCTCATTATCTTTCTTTACAGAGTCTTGATTTGCATTTGGCCAGTGCACTATTTAACAATCTTAATTGGATCATTCTTTTATTAAACTAAAAATAACTATTGAAACATTACACACAATCATTTTGTACCAGACCAGGAAAGTCATTTGTGAAGGAACAAATCCTTCTATAAGCAATGTCATGTAGTCCAGTACATATCAGGAAAAAATGACTAGTTGTGAATAACAGGTCCCTAGAGAAAACTATGCTTTTTTTATAAGTCTAGAAAGGAGAGAAAAAAGAATTTTAGGTATTTGGTACATTAATCTTCAAGAAAATACTGAAAAAGTATATTTTGTTTTGAGGATTTTTACTCTGTGAATATTTCACATCACTTTTTTAGTATGAGAGGAAAAAAAATTACTTTCACTCAATTCATTATTGCTGACAGCATATTATATGAGAAGACATTATATTGTGAGACAGCAAAATGTTTCCCATCTCAAAGCAGTTTCAAAGATGGATGGAAATTACATTTCTTTTACTTTATATTCCTATTTCTAATCACTAATTTCTGCAATCAGGTATGAGGGTGATGAACTGTGGAATTGGGAAATTTCATTTTCCAGCAACCTGCTTATAAAAAGGATGCAAAAGAAATCCATTAACCTTTCTTCAGAAGTAACAGAAGAAAACTAACTTCTGTCTGAGTGGCAGTTGCATAGGCTCAAGAAGCACAAAGGCAAAGTAGTCTTTGCCTAATCAGCTATCTAACGGAGCAAAAGTTTTGCTTCTTACAAAATTTTCCATAAGAGCAACTTTCTGCAGGAAATGACTCACATTGGAGACTCAAGTTTGGGTTGGGTTACCTTAAAGAACTGAATAATTATCATGAATAATCAGTATATGGTTTTATTTGATTCTATCCTAAAATGTTTCCCATCAGACTGTCTACTTTCTTATGTATTCTTCATTTCTTGAAGACTCTAGTGGGATGTCAACTCCACTGATTCATCCAGCTCCTTGTAGAAAGTTAGATATTTTCCTCTTTGTTCTCTCCCGGCATCTTGTTCCTAATTCTCTTATAAATCTTACTATGCTATATTCATTTTCTTATGTTTTAGTACTGAATTCCACAATGTAAATTTCTCCAGGCATGGATATTATTTTCTATTCATTTACTTCCATATCTAGGGTATTATTTGGGTTTTTCACCAAAGTCAACTTAGAGTGAAGGGTTCAAGTGCAAGTAGTATATTTGGGGAGCACAGAGAACTCTGGTTTAAAAAGATGGGGTAAGAGGTAACAAATAGGAAAAGAGAAAAATTACGACATGGTGGACTATTAAGCGTACCATTATATGTTAAATGTTGGGGGAAACTTGAGAAAATGGTCCAAAAACCCTAGCCCTCAGGATTCTCTTTCCTGAGGGGGGAGGAAGTTGGGTAACTGAATACCAACTGAGAGGATTTGATCCAAGGCTGCTAATTCCTTGACATTTCCGCACTGTTGCCTGCCACTCACAGGCACCACAGCTTTTTGGTTTTTAAAGAAAAAGAGCCCTCAGGCATATATATGCAGATATTGGCACTCAGAAGGCTACCAGAACATTCAAAAGAGGTTCCAGGAATATGGAATATATAGTGGATGTTAGGGTCTGCATTTGAACTCTTCAAATCCATTCATGCCTCATGTTAAATTCATTCTCTCCTATTACTGCTTCTTTAATGTGGTTGCCAGTCAAAATTTCTGGGGAGATAAAATAAAGGAGGGTTAGTGGGGCAAATTACAGTTTCCGCTACTGTGACCAGTATTCATTTTCCTCCTTCACAGCCCCTTCCCAATTCCCCTCTCCCAGCTAGCACCTATGTTCTTCTAGAAAGCTTGCCCAATGGTGTAATACAGACCTCATGCCTGAGGAGTCTGAGGCCTTTGCTAGCATGTCCTTGTCAGACTGAAGTTGCTGCAGGTGCCCATTTACAATTATTACTAGACATAGAAGCACAGCAGTGTTGTCCGTGTTAATCTTCTTTCCCTTATTATACAGCAGCAATTTTACCTCCTCTTAATAATCAGGGTTAATTTCCTGTTCCAGTGTAAGAGCTCCTTTTTTGCCCTGTCATTTTCATTTCAGTGTGCTAAATTTAGTGGGCTGCAGTCTCTGCTAGACAGTTTATCTTTTCTGTTTTCTTCTACAATGCCTCTTCTGCTGTGGGTGCTCTTTAGCAACTATCAGCAAGAGACACAGGTTCACCATCTCTGTGCCTAATCCTGTAGGTATATACACATGCTTTGCCTCAAGACAGCTTATCTCATATTTCAATGTTATTTCAGGTCCCTGGCCAACCAGCTAAGCCTTTTGCTGCTGCTCAGGACTTAGTGAACATGTTTATCTGAGGTCAGCTCTCTCTCTACACAAATATATTTGAAGTTCTACCCACTGAGATATATTTCTGCCCTGCCTGACATTCAGAGGCACACTTTAGTGAAAATCTCTCTTGCAGCAGTGCATCATAAACTTGTACCAGTATATCTACCCAGACATTATGAATCAGCTCTTAGTTTTTTCTCTTTTCCAATAGTTGACTTTAGGAAGCCCCCTAAGAGACCATAGGTAGAAGATGTGGAAGAGGTATCCATGAGGAAGGAATAGATGGCATGGCACCTGCATTGTAAGTTACCTGTACCCTCTAACCTGATTGAGCCTGATTCACTGTGTTTAATTTCAATTGTGCGATGGATTGCTTTGCATCTGATTACCTCTGTGACTTGGTGGTTTTTATAATGCCAACCTCATGATGGGCAGCTCTGGTTGCAAAAATCACTTAATGCTCATGCTTAGTTGCCCAGCATGTACTAGGGCTGAAGAGCAAGTCAGGAGCTGCTTTTAAAACAGTGACTACTTCTTTGCTGAACTTGTCATACCCCTGCCCTAAACACCCTCAGAATCTGAGCTCTGATGTTTGTATTGGGGCTTGCCAAGTATTTTAGCACAGTGATTTAATGTGCCAGATAACTTTCAATTGGCAGCTTTCCCAATCATCTAAGAAAAGGGATGGAGCATATTTTCAAGTGTAAATGTGCTGCCTTCAAAAGATGAAGAAGTCTACCAGGCTCAGTGCCTTTTTCTTAGTGGGAGGAGTACAAGGTGCCATAACTTGTCCTTTATCAGTAGAGGAGATATCTTGACATACCTCTAAACTCTAGACACTTGTAAACTACACTTGTGTGCATATTCTGAACCTTTTTTTGATTTATCTTATATCGTCTGATACACATGGTTTTACCAGGGTATCCGGCACACTTGCCATTTACTCTTCTCTAGGTCAGATTAACATGGTGCCCTCAGTATAGTAGATCAGTGTGATATGATGTGAAATAGCCACATGATCAGGTTCCCTTCTGACTTTGCAACCAAGAGTGGGAGTTAACATCATCCTGTGACCAAGCTGAATCTATGCTGCTGTTCATTCCGGGTGAGTGGAAATGATTGAGTCTCCATGACAGAGACTGAAAGAATATATTTGCTAGATCAATAGCCAGACACCAACTTCCACAGTTTATGCTAAGTCTTCTTGTAAAGATACCAAGTGCAATCTGATAGCATTACTTCCAATTTACTACACTGGCCAGAGAGAAATGTTAAGAGTAGTGGCTATTCTTACTATTATGACTTTCACTCCAGAGGACAAGAAACCAATATGTGAATTAAGTCAGCATGAGGTACATACATCTTGGGGAAGCATTTGGTAGACCTAGAGAACCAACTAACCCACTGTGATTTAGCCATTAACCAGGACCCCGTTTATCACCTGGCCTCTACATGTCCCCAGTCTAATTATAGAGCCAACATGGTGTTTTGAGTCTCCAAGTATTCTTATCATCTTGGATTCTGTATTCAAATATCCTAAAAATTTAGTATACTTATTTTCCCAGTGTATACCTATTCTGATAAATGACTAAAGGTTCCTTTGGGGAATACTGGGGGAAATCACTACTCAATACACTTGCTATGGTGTTTTGGGTTCTCTGGCATGATGAACTGGCCACCACTTTAAACAATCAGTTAGGGGTCACAGGACTTCACCATGTGTGGAAACTAGTTTTCCATTGTGGCCACTGATGTTAGCCTTCAGTTATCTCATTCTTGATATTTTCTGATTGTATAAGTCAAGGAAAAAACTTGTCATCTTTTACTCTATCTTACCTCCTGGGACATCATGGTATATTCACTATTACCATACATTCCTGCAAGTCAAGTTCCCTCAGATGACACCTGCTTTGCTTCTGATGGTAAAATGCTGCTGTGTGACCCTTACTATTCCAGAATTGTATTATATCCATTCATCCTGGAGATCCTAATACTACAGAGGTTTACATTATGTCAATCCTGACTTAGAAAAAAATAAGCAACAGTGAGCTTCTTAATACTGCTAATGCCCTCTTCACTATTGTTATTGTTATAGTAAGGTAGATGTTTCTGGTCACTCTTAGGGAATAGAGTTAGCTGGTAGATCATAGAGCCTTTGGGAATAAACCCTTTCAGTCTTCTCCCCCTTGTGTACCTTCCTCAATATTCTATCAAGGCATCCTAGTCAAACTCTTATGATCCATTCCCAGAAAGCTCCTAATGTTTCCTGGCAGTAGACAGAAGTTAGCCTACAGTTAGCCTACTGCTCTACAGTTCTATTAGTGATAAATATTTTCCTTCTGGAAGAGAAAAAATACTTCTCTGGGCTATGTTTAAACATGATCTTAGTCATTTGCCTAGAATGTACAAGGGTTTCTGGAGTCAGATCTCAAACAGGGCGGGTAGTGTTTTTTGAAGCACCTGCCTCCTTTGAGGTCTCTGCATGGTCTCCAGACAAGGGTAATTTCTCATCCTTGAGGGGCAGTAAGCCGCGACATTCATAGACTCTGAAGGTCAAGATTATTAAGTACATTCACGCAGATGTTCTTATCTGAATTTCAAGGTCCCAGGACTGAAAGTAAGGTCATAGTCCTTACTTTAGCAACAAAGGCCTCCCACGAATAGGAAAGAAAAAAAAAAAAGCGAACAAACATTGAAATTATGCTTCGCTCACAATCTGATCCTGGGCCTTGTTTTTAACCCTGTAGCCCAGCAGCTATAGGTAATGAGGGTTTTGGCTGTTACATAAAGAACTTCTGGCTCTTACATTGTGATCTGAATTGGGGGTTGGCTAAATTACATTTGTCTTTTCTTTCCTTTATTGTATTAATGAAAGCCCACCAACTCCATAATTCTAGAAAGTCCCATTATTATCATATGATCCAGATACTTGAAAAATTACATAAGTCGATGCGTCCTCCTTTTTTTCTATCTAGTCCTGATTCACTACAGATAAGACTTAGTAATGGTGATACTATAGTATTCCAGGTGGTATTCTCCCTCGCCTGGGCTTCTTCTCATTTGACTACAGTGCTTTAGGAACTACATTTGGGGACTACTTCCCCACACTGTCATAGTGTGGGTTCTTTCAGAAGCAGATCCAAAGACAAAAATTTGAGGTTAAACAATGACTTTGAAGTACAGTAAACTTAATACTTGGAAATGGGGGACAATATAAGAAAGGGAAAGCTGTCAATAGTGGTGAGGTACTAAATGTGCCTCAGAACTATTTAATGTGAGTCAAGAACATCATACAGTTTTGGGGGAAGATGAAAATCATATATCTAAGAATTATTCTACCCAAAGAAGGAGAGAATTAGATTATTCATATACCAACTCCTGACATTCATTGAGAGCAATCGGTAGTGGTGATGATGGTGAGTTCCAGGCACAAATATTATATCTTTCAGCAATTTCAAAGGGGGGGAAAAAACAAATAAAACACCCTTTCAGGCACAAAGATAAACATGTTGGCATTTAATGCATTTGAAAGAGTGGTAATAAGTAGGCCTCACTCAGTGGGTTAAGGATCCAGCATTGCCACAATCTGTGGTGTAGGTCACAGGTATGGCTCGGATCCCACATTGATGTGGCTGTGCCATAGGCTGGTAGCTGTAGCTCTGATTCCACCCCTAGCCTGGGAACTTCTGTATGCCACAGGTGTCGCCCTAAAAAGCAAGAACAAATAAATAAAAATAAAAAGTCACAATAGTGGTAGTAGGTAGGAAAATGCTAACAGGTCATGTCAAGTTGTTCTAAGTTTATGCAATGCCTATTTCTTAACCTGAGTTATATATGATTTGTAGAACAAAAAGGAAAAAGAAAAAAAAGAGGTAGCCATTGACATTCTTTTACTAGATAGAATCATAGAGAAAATTGCATTTCAGAAAAGGGATACATTTGTAGATATTATATGGCTATATTATATTATATAGTTCTAATTTATATATATATATAAATTATATATTATATAGTTCTAATATATATATTACATATGTGTAAACACAATATACACAGGTGTATGTAGCCATAGTAGAAAAGTTTTTTCATGGAAAGCATCTTGTTTATTCCACATCTCATTTGTATCCCTTTGTGGAAATGTGTGTATGTGTGTATATACTTATATATGTATGTGTCCATGTGTGAATGTGTATATATATATGTGTGTGTGTGTGTATATATATATATATATATATATATATATATATGTATAAACATCATTTTAAGGCTCATTGTTATTTAGAATGGGTCAATCAACACATTTTTATTGAACTCCCTAGTTCATATCATGACAATGTATGTGTTATTTCATATTATGGACATATATTTTCCTTAAAGGAAAAAGATGTACTGTTAGCTCTTTGACATAGTGAAGGTATGATCAAAAATTTTGAGGAAAAAGGTAATAAAACCCTAAATATTATGTTATGCATTCCAGATTAAGACAGAGAATCTACTGATAAAGAAAGAAAGATGTCTGGAAAGAACACAGTATTACAAAAGGACAAAAGTAAATAGACCCTTTTTAGTAGGGTGATATGCCTTTCTCTTTTCTAGTTCAGAAAGTGTATTCCTATGAACATTTACCCAAAAAATAATTATCTATAGAGTACTTGTGGTGATACTTTAAATAAGATTTTCTTTTTGTAAGTACATTTCAATGATGAGAAAATGACTCATTGAAGTTGACTATACATGAGAGGTTTGTTCCAGCAATTAAAATGCCAAATAATGTATTTGTTGATGATATATTTATTAGTGGATAGTACTTAAAGGATCACATTGATATCTAGGATATTTATTCATTCATTAATGTATGAAGTAAAAAAATCAAAACTTTGGAAACTTGTCCAAAGTAGCCACTGTGATATGTGATAATAAGTGTAATGACATGATGCTAAATACACTTAAAATATGGGCTTATCTTTAGGTAGCTCATCTAACAATTTTCGACTGACCTGTTCCATGTTTATTTTGAACTTCATAGAATCTTGCCATTTCTGGTCTTCCAAGGCTTACTTTTTCCCTCAGTTAACAGCTGCACAGTTGATATTTGATAATGCCATTCATTTTTCCTTGTATTGATGTACAGTTGGCAAAGTCAATATGTGCCTGTACCAAATACCTTTAATAAGTTTCTACTAAATAAAGATTCCTGAGGCTAGAAAGGAAACATAGTGTTGTTCAATCTTGATTTCTATAAAAACCTACTTATGGATTAAAATTAAATTCAAATGAACAAAATTGATAAATTCAAATTTAAACAAAAATTGATTAAATTCGAACTTGGATATTGAAGGAATGTAACCTTCAATAATGACAATATTAATTGGCATTTCTTTCAGCTGCCTTTTCTTAAGAAAATAATAGATTTTACAGAGAGCAGGAATGGAAACAATCACAAAGAAATATATTTCTGAGATATCTCCACTTAACCTGAGTTCTAAGCTACATCTTATGGCTTACAAACCTGACTTTAATCAAGTTATATAATGTTTCTAAGCTTTGGTTTCCTCATCTGTAAAAAGTGAGAATATAATTTTTCATACATACATTTCCTACATTCAATACGTATACTGCTTTCCACCAAGATCTAAGTATTAAATGAAATAAAGGAATAAAACTATGTAGTGTGGTTTCAGGCCCATAGCAAATAATCAAAATCTTATATGGAATTACATTAGCTCAGAAGTGGCAAAGTAGGAGTTCTGTGGTGGAGCAACAGGATCTGTGGTTTCTCTGCAGGGCCAGGAAGCAGGTTTGATCCCCAGGTGGCACAGGCAGTGGGTTAAAGGATCTGGTGTTGCCACAGCTACTGTGGCTTAGATCAAATCTGTGGCCCACCCTGGAACTCCATATGCCTGGCACAAGGCTGCCAAAAAAGAAAAAAAAAAATTAAAAAGTGGCAAAGTAGATGAATGCCTTCTCAATTACCTTTGAAAATTGTCATTTGTCTTTCCCATTTTTAATCTTGAAATTCTTTTCAGAGTATGTTCACCTTATTTAATGTTGCCAATTACCTTTCATTAACAGATGATTTCTTTTAATCAAATAGTTTTCATTTTAACTACATAATATAGCAAAATAAAAATTGATCAAATTACATTGCTATTAAACTCAATTTTCAACATTTAAGTCACCATCAAAATTGTATCTAAGGTTTTCATAGAATTTCATAAGGTTCTAAAAATAAAATAATGATCCTGTCCTTGAAAATCTAAAAGGATATTAAAAGAAGTATTATTTTCCTTCTACTTCTTTTGTCTTCTTTCTAACAGCTTCCAAAAAATGTTGAAACAGGGGTTTCTGTCGTGGTGCAGCAGAATCAAATCCAACTAGGAACCATGAGGTTGTGGGTTCAATCCCTGGCCTCACTCAGTGGATTAAGAATCTGTCATTGCCGTGAGCTGTAGTATAGGTTACAGACGTGGTTCAGATCCCGCATTGCTGTGGCTCTGGCGTAGGCTGGCAGCTAGAGCTCCGATTAGATCGCTAGTCTTGGAACCTCCACATGCCATGGGTACGACCCTAAAAAGACCAAAAAATAAAAAATGTTGAAACAACAGAGTTAATGTTTGAAAAAACAAACATCCCTATCTCATGTCAAGATCCAAAATAATTTAATTTTAAAAGGAATTAAAGTGTTTTTTAAATATATTTAATAAATAGTAGGAAATATTGACAGATAATCATCTGACATATGGATGCAACAGTCCTTTCTCAGTGTTGTGGCCACTCTGCAGAAACAGAATGGACCCTCAACCAGGATCTAGTTCAGCTGTCAGGATAGATGATGCCACACAGATACCAAGACAATATGAAAACCTTCATTACTCACATAATGAGGCTGAGGAAGGGCGGGGCAAGCTTCCCAAGCTGGTCTGAGAGGAGATGGTTTGGGGTCTTGATTGTAGTTCAGAATGGCTTTTAGATGAGGGATCCCTTGTGCAAGGATCAGCTTTCATGATTTGACTCTCCTCTGCCTGACACCAAAGGAGGGAGCACCCAGGCTTTCTTATCAGTTTGCCTAGATGTGGAACAGAAGGAGAGAAGGGAGATCTGAAGCTTGAAAGTTGTCAGGAGCCAAACGCCTAAAACGCCTCCCCCACCATTTCTTCTGTTGCAACATGAGTATCTAGACATAGTTCTCAATGCTATTCAGCAGGATCTCCTTGTAAATCTATTCTAGGTTATGTCTGATAAGCCCAAGCTCCCGATCCCTCCCACTCCCTCCCCCTCCCATCAGGCAGCCACAAGTCTCTTCTCCAAGTCCATGATTTTCTTTTCTGAGGAGATGTTCATTTGTGCTGGATATTAGATTCCAGTTATAAGTGATATCATATGGTATTTGTCTTTGTCTTTCTGGCTCATTTCACTCAGGATGAGATTCTCTAGTTCCATCCGTGTTGCTGCAAATGGCATTATGTCATCCTTTTTTATGGCTGAGTAGTATTCCATTGTGTATATATACCACTTCTTCCGAATCCAATCATCTGTTGATGGACATTTGGATTGTTTCCATGTCCTGGCAATTGTGAATAATGCTGCAATGAACATGCGGGTGCATGTATCTCTTTTAAGTAGAGCTTTGTCCGGATAGATGCCCAAGAGTGGGATTGCAGGGTCATATGGAAGTTCTATGTATAGATTTCTAAGGTATCTCCAGACTGTTCTCCATAGTGGCTGTACCAGTTTACATTCCCACCAGCAGTGCAGGAGGGTTCCCTTTTCTCCACAGGCCCTCCAGCACTTGTTATTTGTGGATTTATTAATGATGGCCATTCTGACTGGTGTGAGGTGGTATCTCATGGTAGTTTTGATTTGCATTTCTCTTATAATCAGCGATGTTGAGCATTTTTTCATACAGACAGACCAATGGAACAGAATAGAGAACCCAGAAATAAACCCTGACACCTATGGTCAATTAATCTTTGACAAGGGAGGCAAGAACATAAAATGGGAAAAAGAAAGTCTATTCAGCAAGCACTGCTGGGAAACCTGGACAGCTGCATGCAAAGCAATGAAACTAGAACACACCCTCACACCATGCACAAAAATAAACTCCAAATGGCTGAAAGACTTAAATATACGACAGGACACCATCAAACTCCTAGAAGAAAACATAGGCAAAACACTCTCTGACATCAACATCATGAATATTTTCTCAGGTCAATCTCCCAAAGCAATAGAAATTAGAGCACAAATAAACCCATGGGACCTCATCAAACTGAAAAGCTTTTGCACAGCAAAGGAAACCAAAAAGAAAACAAAAAGACAACAAAAAGACAAAAAGAAAACAAAAAAACAAAAAGACAAAGAATGGGAGAAAATAGTTTCAAATGATGCAACTGACAAGGACTTAATCTCTAGAATATATAAGCAACTTATACAACTCAACAGCAAGAAAACCAATCAATCAATGGAAAAATGGGCAAAAGACCTGAATAGACATTTCTCCAAAGAAGATATACAGATGGCCAACAAACACATGAAAGAATTTTTCTTACATTAAGGGTTCTTCCAAACATGGGTGTTACAAGGAGGAAATCATTGACATACGGTGTTATCATAATCAACAAATATCAAAACTCTCCATAATGAAAATGAATGGTATTAAAAACTATAGCCATATTTTCAGTGTTTATAGAAATGTTAATAACAATAAAGATGGAGTGTGAAAAAGATGAAAATTACTAAGGAAAAATAATTGAAGACCACAACAGCTAATATACAAAAGAAGAAAGGCAAATGGCAAAATACTTATAAAAAAGTAAACATCCTTAATAGCATCAAAGAAATATTCTTCAAAGACTGCAAATCAGATATAATAATCTTCCTCTGGCAAAATGGCACATATGAAGAAAAAAATAATAATTAGATTATGTGGTCACCCTGAGACATGGCACTTTTTTGGACTCTCTGATGGAAGTTATGATCGTACACTCTTTTTGGAACAGTGTTGGAACTAAGAGTCAAAATCTTTAAAAGTGTGAAAATACTTTGTCCTGGAAATTACATTAAAATTTTATATTTCATCAGTTCCCTTGTGGCTCAGCAGGTTAAGGATCCAGCATTGTCACTACTGTGGCTTGGGTTGCTACTGTGGCTTGGGTTCCTGTGTCAGGTTTGATCTCTGACCCAGGAACTTCCACATCCCATGAGTGTGGCCAAAAAAACATATTTTTTTAAAAAGGACCAAAAAATTTGTATTCAGAGAAATAAAATAGATTTGCATAATTATTTATTTTCAAGGATGACCACCTTCCTTGAAGATTTATGGATAATAAAAATAAAATCCAAGTACAAATGAACAATTACATGACCAGCGTTTCACAAGTGATTGCATATAAATTATGCTACATTTATATAATGTGCATCTGTGTAGTCATAAAAATGATACTTTGGCAATATATTTACTTATATAAACAGTTATGATTAAGTACAAAAATATTATAAAACATGATATATGCACAGATTTCTTACAACATTATTTTTTCCATAGCCGCAGTATTTTTTTTCTTTAATTTTTTGGTTTATATGAATAGATTCTCTAAGATAGTCAAAACTAAAACACTTTGCATTTCTTTCTCTTTTCTAATTTTTTTAAGAAAAACATTAAAGACTATTTTGTGAAATTCAGAAAAAAATTTTTTGGAGGTTGGATTCTATTTTAACTTGAATAAAAAGTAAGACATAAGGAGTTCCCATTGTGGTTCAGTGGTAACGAATCCAACCAGTATCCATGAGGCTGCAAGTTCAATCCCTGGCCTTGCTCAGTGGATTAAGGTCACTTTGCTGTACAGTAGAAAATTGACAGAACACTGTAAACCAAATATAATGGAAAAAATAAAAATAATTTTTTAAAAAAAGATGCATTATTGCCATGACCTAAGGTATAGGTTGCAAACGGGGCTCAGATCTGGTGTTGCTGTAGCTGTGGCGGAGGCTGGCAGCTGCAGCTGCAATTCAACCCCTATTGTGGGAACTTCCGCATGTCACAGGTGTGGCTCTAAAAAGCAAAAAATAAAATGAAATTAAATTTAAAAAAAAAAATCCAAACTTCTAACTATGGCTTATGCAGTCTGGCACAGCTCCTTTACCATTTTCACCTCATTATCACACTCTCCCTTGCTCAGTATTTCCCACAATTTCTGATGTTTGTTTTCTTTTTCTTTTCCATACATTGAAGAAGTTTATTCCCATTTAAGGGTTTGCATTTTTTTTTTTAATGCTGCCTGGAAACTTTCTCTCCCGGGTGGCTCTAGCTCATTATTTAGGCTCTATTTCAAATGTCAGAGTCTCCTCTCCTGACCACCCAAATGAAGTACTTGCCCTTCACCCTCCCCCATCACGCTTTATCTTATCCTCAGTACATTGTAATTGTCAGATCTTTTGTTGTTCTTATTTTATTTTCGGTTTCCTTTCTACCACAGTGTAGGCTCCAAAAGCAGAAGGTTGACTATCTTGAATAGTGTTTACACATACCAGGTGCTCAGTAAATAGCTGCTGATTAAATATATTAAATGTTATATATTCAATATAAACAGCGGAAGAATTGAACAATATATAATCAGAACTATGTGTGGGGGACTACCCATTGTGGCTCAGAAGGTTAAGAATCCAACTGGTATACATGAGGGTGGTGGTTCAATCCCTGCCCTTGCTCAGTGGGTTAAGGATCTGGTGTTGCCATGGCTGTGGCGTAAATGTAGCTCGGATCTAGCATGGCTATGGCTGTGGTGTAGGCAGCATTGCAGCTCTGATTCGACCCCTAGACTGGGAACTTCCTTATGCTGCAGGTGCAGCCATAAAAATAAATAAATAAGTAAATAAATAAATAATAAATAAAAGAACAATGTGTGGGTAGTAAAAGAATAAATAATTTCCCCTTCTTTATCCTCTCCTGAATCTTTTAAGATTTCCCCCATCAATATGCATCATATTTGTCTAAAGTAAATTATAAAAAGTGTGCAAGTAATTTAAAATCTTTGAAATGCCATAATTTATTCTCCTACCTTAAAGTCTTGTATACTACATTTAACTCTCTCTTTTTTAGTGACTTTAAAGTATCTCAACAAAATAAAATAACAATTTGATGTATTTGATGACTTCTAAGACACTTTTCAGATATTATGAACAAATCCTTAAGAAGGGTAACCCTCAAAGGTAAAAAAAGGCAAAATTAATCCACAAAAATTAAGTAATCTGGATTTGCCTTTTAAAAGTTCCTATTAAAAATATAGTTACTTGATTTGTCTCTTTTTCTTATGAATTAAGGGAAAAATTAATCACTTGAGCATTTCTATTTATTTTCTTCAAGTAATCACAAATATTTCCACAGGAAAAATAAAATAGCGATAATAATACAAAAGTACTATGAAAAATGAAATTAAAACACCTCTTTTCTTCTTTTCTTGGATCTGGGAATTATGCGTCTTGCTTTACACTGCATACTTTCCAGTTTCATGAAGTGAAATAAAATTAATGGGAAAAATATGTAGTACTGGAGCCCAAGCTAAAGTCTGTGAAAACCATTATTGGTGTTCTCATTGACACATGCCACATTCCTTTTCCAAATATGTAATTTCATTAAGATTGTTCTATATAATGAACCATTAATTTGACAGAAATACAAATTTGAGCCCCTAAAGGCAATAATTATCAAAAAGTGACATTTTTCGTGCTTAATAGCAATTTGAGAAACAGAGATTTCAGAAATAATCCAGATAAAATATGTTGCTATATTTCTGGGTATTTTTGATCAGTAAAATGGATTTTTCTGGTATGGAAAATTATAACTTTACATGTTGTTCAGACAAAATTTCCACATCCACAGGAGATAATAATTTAAAAATAAGAAGCATGTTACTCTTAAAAGCTTCTTGTTCACAGGAATACTTTATACCCTTGGTTAGCAATTACCTTGCTTCTCATTTAGATATTTGTTGATTTGGCCTAATAGTTGCATAATTTCCTATTCATACTCTACTATATTGAATGGAAGATTAATAAAAATCAATAATGGAGATAGCAGAGGGAAGAATAAAAATTCATCTCAGCAAGATTGTTCATGGATGTCAACACAAATCAGCAAGAGTACAGAAGGCTCTGTTTCAATTTTACTTCAAGAGAGTGGAGAGATAATTAGTTTCCCCTCCTTTATTGCTTAAACTATAAAACTATAAAGCATTAAATGTCTTCTGGGAGCTCACCCAATTTTTGGAAAAATAAGACTTGATTCTGTGGAATTTGATGCATTTCTTTCCCAGAATATAAGCTCATCCAGAGTTACTGTGTTAAATAGATGCTGGAAACAGGGTCAAAGAGAAAGGGGGGGGTGGAAACCAATAAAATAATGATGAAAAGACAAGGTACAAGCGCCATACACATTAATAATACTCATTTTGAAGGGTAATATTTAAGCAAGCATGAAAAGGGAGCCACTGGAGAATTGAGATTAAAATTAAATCACATACTTGTTCAATAATTATTTGACTAGAAGCTAAATTCATTAGCAAATGCTAATGATTCTTTTAATTAGACATCAACAAATGAAGTCCAATAGCAGAAGCCATGCTATTTGGTGTGGATAGATTTTCATTATACAGTTTCACCATCTCCATGGTGTTTCCCTGAGTTTCCTCTATAGTCACTCACAAAAAAATATGAGTTTAAAACTCTTTTAATATTTTAATAATCTATAAATGTGTTTAAATTCTACCACAATCAAAGTCAAAAAGAAAAGTTTGTTCCTTTTTATTTCTAATTGGTATTCCATTCTGCAAATATAGATATACTAGAGTTTGTTGACCCATTCACCCATTAAAAGATATTCGGGTGTTTCCAGTTCTTGGCTGTTATGACTAGAGCTACAATAAGTATTCATGGCAGGTTTTTTTGTGAACATAACCCAGGAGTGGAATTACTGAGCATATGGAAAATATATGTTTAACTTTGAAAGAAATTACCAACCCTTTTTCCAGAATACCTGGACTATTTTGCACTCCCACCAGCAATGTCCAAGAGTTCTAGCTGCTGCAAATCCTGGGCATCATTTGGTATTGTCATTCCTCATATTCCAGTTTGCTTCTGCCAGCATTACCCTCTGTCTGAAAAACTTCCTTCTTCCTTTAGTCATTCCTTAAAAGAAAGTATAATACTAAGAAATTCTTTCAATTTTTCTTCATAAAAATGCCTTAATTTCACCTTTTCTAATTTTTTTGTTTTTTTGCTTTTTTAGAGCCTCACTTGCAGCATGTGGTATTTCCCATGCCAGGGGTCTAATCAGAGCTGCAGCTGCTGGCCTATGCCACAGCCACAGCAATGCCAGATCTAAGCCACGTCTGTGACATACACTGCAGCTCATGGCAATGCCAGATCCTTTAACCCACTGAGCAAGGTCAGGGATTGAACCCACATCCTTATGGATGCTAGTTTTATTAATTACTTCTGAGCCACAAAGGGAACTCCTTCACTTTATTCTTTAAGGTTAGTTTCTTTGAATAGAGAATTCTGGTTCAATGTTAGCAATTAAAATAAATGTTATTTGGCATGAAGAATCTTTAAAGATGAAGTCATAATTATGTAATATTAGGCAGTTGTGATTATTGAAATGGAACTTCAGAGCTTTGATCAGAAAAGAAGACATTATAGATTAAAAGGTTGGGAACAAGTTATTTCATATATAGTTTTCAACATTCAGTAAAAATTCTATTCAATAAAAAAAATAGCCAAGAGAAAACCCAGACATTTTTAAAAAGACCCATAGTTTATCAATATTAACATTTCTAGGAGTTCCCGCTGTGATGCAGTAGCTTAAGGACCTAGTGTTAATGCAACTGTGGAATAGGCCGCAGCTGTGGCTTGGATTCAGTCCCTGGTCTGAATTTCCATATGCCATGGGTACGGCTGAAAAAGAAAATAAATTTCCAGACACTGAAATAGCTGTGAATAATACATTCAAGAAAATATTTTGGTTTTTTGACATAAAGATGTACGAAATGTTTGGGAAAATGCTTCATACATAAAGATGTATGAAATGGAAAGGAACACTGGTGGTACACAGGGTGGAAAATAAAATGCAAGCAAATTAACTTGGTAAGATGCTATGTTTGCTTTCTCAAAGTAAATCTGTGAGGTGAGGTATATATTGTATTCTTCATTTTCTTAAGGATTCATTTAAAATATTTGTACTTAATTTGGGAATTTACTCAAAAATAACTCATAGTGGACTTAGGTAATTAAGTGTAGCAAGGATCAGATTTTAAAAATAGCCACAATAAAAATCATTTAAAAAATCAATAAAAAAATAGCCACCATGCTGGAAATGCATACTAGATGTAGACATGTATATGCATATATGATATATAGGTACTAATGGAAATACATAGATATGCATTGCACATATATAAATACCCATCTATATCCATTTACATGTCTTCTTTTTACTTTCCTCTGAGATGATAGAATCATTGTTTTGTTTAAAGGACTTCACACATTTGATAAAAATTAATAGACCCTTTTGAAAGAAATAATGCTTATACATATTTTCCATGATGATTTTTATTAGGTAGAATATATCCCTTATCATTTCTTCTTGAGGTTGAGATTCTTAAGTCATCTTTCATCAGCAAAAGTGGAAGTCACAAAAATTTGACACTAATAATTGCTAATATTTATGGAGGTCTTGCCATTCATCTTTTCCTCTGCTCCTAATGATCCCTTCATGGAATACTAACTGAACTATTCCCCAAAAGTGGGGCAGTTGTTAACTTACTTACTCAATGGCTTTTTATTGAATGTCGACTATATGCCATGAATAATTAGACTCTGGGGCAATATCAATGAGCAAAATAAACAAAATCCCAGGGATTTTTTGTTTGTTTTTTATTTTTGCTTTTTAGGGCCACACCTGCAGCATATGGAAGTCCCCAGGCTAGGGTTGAATCAGAGCTATAGCTGTCAGCCTATGCCACAGCCACAGCAACATGGGATCCTAGCTACATCTTTGATCTACACCACATTTTATAGCAATGCTGGATCCCCAACCCACTGAGTGAGGCCAAGGATCGAACCCACATCCTCATGGATATTAGTTGGATTTGTTTCCTCTGCACCACAATGAGAACTCCCTACATCCCAGTGTTTCTGAAGTTTTCATTCTTATTAGGGATGGGACAGATATAGATAATGGTTAGTGTCATTGGGGGAGAAAAAAAATTGTATAAGAAAATGATTAATCTTATTAGCTTATCTATTAAAAAGAAAAATCTCCCCCTTTTTCATCATAGAGCAACATAAATCAATTAATTAATTAAGATTTTTTCTAAAAGCCATGGTAATTCAAGAAATCTAGGTAATTATGATTCATCCAATTTAGGATAGAACTCTTAAAAAGCAACTGAGCATGTGAACTAATTTAGAACATAGTTCCCATGATCTTTAGGAGCTTCTGTCCATGCTGTAAGGCAATACTGAAAAAGCCCAGGAGTCCAGCCCTTGGGTTGCTTTGAGGCATACTAACTGAGAAGCAAATACAGTGAGGACTGCTCACCATCAGCACCCAGGGTGGGCCATGGGCTCCAAACAAATAGTTTGTTTGGAAGACTTTAGATATTTGAGAAATATTTATTCTGACTGAAAAGACTTTTCCCTTTTTTAAAAACTGAATGGGTGTCCCTATTGAAACTGATTTTCAATAGCATTTGACTTTTAGCTAAATAAAATGAGTTTTGCAAAATATGAAGAACAGTCATTTTGACTGAAGCCAGCTGTGGTAGGAAATCACAAGGTCTGGAGGTCTCTCAGTTTACTTGTTATTAAAGTAGCTTCTGGAGGAGTGATGCTTAAAGACCTCTATCTAAAACAGATGTAACTTTACTAAATCTTCATGTGGACAGCTTTGTCTAAAAAGAGCTTTTAAAACCTAGTCATAGTTACTTTTATTTTATAATATAGTCCAGAATGCCTCAGAAAATTATTACTTTTTCCAGAAAGGAACTGTTATAGGCCCATTAATCCATATGATGTCTCATGAAAGTCGGCTATGAGGAGTGACTTTAATCACTTCGCCCCCCCAAAAAATTTCTTATTTGGTCATTCTTACCCTGCATTTGAATCATGCTGTCAGAAAACATGACAAAGAATATCCTCCTGTTTTTTAATTCATGCAGAAGTTTTTGCATTCATTGGGAATTCATCTTAAAGTATAACTTTGAGTCAATTTTTGGTGAATTTTCAAATTTAGTGAGTTGCTTTTGATTGGGAGCAATGAAACTGAAAGAACATTAGGGGAAACACTTACTAACGTAGTATCAAGTATCCTCCTGTCTTGCATACTGGTGTGAGGCAGTGTTCATTCTGGGAGCATTTGACTAAAAGCTAAATCTTTTGAGAAATCAACCTCTCAACCTCGGCTAGCTGAACAGTAAATGCTTCCATGTGTGATAAAAGCAAAGACTCTTATTTTTCCCCCCAGCCAATTAAGAAAGGCAAGTCTTTCTTACACAATTTTAGTGGAGAGATTGGAAACACCAATAGTTCTGTCAGAATACATGACAGCATAGAGAAGATTAAATTACTTGAAGCTTGGATCCAATTGATTCACAGAGCAAAGCCACATTTTTTCTCATTCTCCCTCATTCTTCTCACAAGGCTAAAGCATTGTTCTGGAAATCATGGTTTGACTATGTGACTATAAAATGTGTAAATAAGACACTGAATATTTTTAGTGCTCTTTATCTTGAAATTCTGATATATAAATAAGAATACCTGATAATGTTATATTCATCAATATGCTGTTTTTTTTTCTAGTAACTTTATAATGGAGTTGAATTAATTTAGAATTTTCTATGGATACCCAAAAAATAAATACCCTTTATAATTTAAACCAAAGTTTTAGTTTTAAATGTACAAAATTTGACTCCTAGAGAAAGAAGAATAAAATAAGCACTCTTTCCTTAGTGGTTTATAATCTATTCCAAATCATAGTAACTCTTAAACCAGTACGGCTGCCAAAAGAAAATTCCTGTTGATTACAGCACTTAGTAGAGTCAGTCACTTCATAACTAAAAGAAACACATGAGCCTTTTTTATATGTTCTCCAAGCAGAATGTCACCTGTGGAGAGTAACCAAGGAGAGTCTCCAGTTCACAAGTGTTTTAGAGTGTTCATTATCTCCACCAATTTTTCTTAAAATTAAATATTCATAAATTATTATGAAAATCTGAGCCAATAATGTCATGGCATTATAACATTACAATGCACATGATACAACAGTGAACAATTATTTATCAAAAAGTGTTTAATAGGAATTTCCCTGGTGGCCTAGCATCAGGACTCAGTGCTTTCACCCCTGTGGCCTGGGTTCAGTCCCTGGTCTGAGAACTGAGATCCCACATCAAGCCACTGCATGCCAGCCAAAATAAAAAAATTTTAAATGTTGAAATGTGTTTATTTTTTTACTTATTTATATAATGATTTTTATTTTTTCCATTATAGCTGGTTTATAGCATTCTGTCAATTTTCTACTGCACAGCAAGGTGACCCAGCAACACATACATGTATACATTCATTTTTCTCACATTATCATGCTCCATCACAAGTGACCAGACATAGTTCCCAGTGCTATCCAACAGTATCTCATTGCTTATCCATTCCAAAGGAAATAGTTTGCATCTATTAACCCCAAATTCCCAGTCCATCCCATTCCCTTCCCCTCCCTGTTGACAACCACAAGTTTGTTCTCCATGTCCATGATTTTCTTTTCTGTGGAAAGGTTCATTTGTTCCATGTATTAGATTCCAGATATAAGTGATATCACATGATATTTGTTTTTCTCTTTCTGACTTACTTCACTCAGCATGAGAGTCTTTAGTCACATCCATGTTGCTGGAAATAGCATTATCTTGTTCTTCTTTATGGCTGAGTAGTATTCCATTGTGTATATATACCACATCTTCTTAATCCATTCATCTGTCAATGGACATTTAGGTTGTTTCCATATCTTGGCTATTATGAATAGAGCTACAATGAACATGCAGGTGCATGTGTCTTTTTCAAGGAAAATTTTGTCCAGATATAAGCCCAAGAGTGGGATTGCTGGGTCATATGGTAGTTCTATGTATAGTTTCCTAAGGTACCTATATACTGTTCTCCATAGTGGTTGTAACAATTTACATTCCCACCAACAGTGCAGGAGGATTCCCTTTTCTTCACACCCTCTCCATCATTTGTTATTTGTGGACTTATTAATGATGGCCATTCTGACTGGTGTGAGGTGGTACCTGATGGTAGTTTTGATTTGCATTTCTGTAGTAATCAGTGATGTGAGCATTTTTTCATGTGCTTGTTGGACATCTGTATATCTTCTTTGGAGAAAAGCCTATGCAGGTCTTTTGCCCATTTTTCTTTTTTCTTTTTGTCTTTTTTTTTTTTTTTTAAGGGCCACACCCACGGCATATGGATGTTCCCACACTAGGGATCTAATTGGAACTGTTGCTGCCAGCCTATGTCAGAGCCACAGCAATGCCAGATCTGAGCCACCTCTGCAACCTACACCACAGCTCATAGCAATGCCAGATGCTTAACCCAATGAGCAAGGCCAGGGATCGAACCCACAACCTCTTGGTTCCTAATTGGATTCATTTCTTCTGCGCCATGTTAGGAATGCCATCTTTTGCCCATTTTTCCATTGGGTTGTTGGCTTTTTTGCTGTTGAGTTGTATATGTTCTTTGTATATTTTAGAGATTAAGCCCTTGTCTGTTGCATTGTTTGAAACTATTTTCTCCCATTCTGTAAATTGTCTTTTTGTTTTTTTTAATGATTTCCTTTGCTGTCCAAAAGCTTGTCAGTTTGATTAGGTCCCATTGGTTTAATTTTGCTTTTATTTCTCTTGCCTTGGGAGACTGATCTGAGAAACCATTTGTAAGGTTGATATCAGAGAATGCTTTGCCTATATTCTCTTCTAAGGGTTTGATGGTGTCTTGTCTTACATTTAAATCTTTAAGCCATTTTGCGTTTATTTTTTGTGCATGGTTTTGAGGATTTGTTTCAGTTTCATTGATTTACATGTGGCTGTCCAGTTTTCCCAGCACCACTTGCTGAAAAGATTGTCTTCTTCCTATTTTAAATTCTTGCCTCCTTTGTCAAATATTAATTGACCATAGGTATCTGGGTTTATTTCTGGGTTCTCTATTCTGTTCCATTGGTCTGTATGTCTGTTTTAGCACTGGTACCATACTGTCCTGATGACTATGACTTTATAATATTGTCTGAAGTCTGGGACAGTTATGCCTCCTCCTTGGTTTTTGTTCCCCAGAATTGCTTTGGCAATTTTTTGGTTCCATATGAAAAAAAATTTTTTTTGGTCTTTTGTCCTTTTAGGGCTGCACCCATGGCATATGGAGGTTTCCAGGCTAGGGGTCTAATCAGAGGTGTAGCTGCTGGCCTTCACCAGTGACACAGTAATGTGGGATCCAAGCTGCATCTGTGACCTACACCACAGCTCATGGCAATGCTGGACCTTAGCTCACTGAGCAAGGCCAGCGATCAAATCTGAAATCTCATGGTTCCTAGTTGGACTCGTTAACTGCTGAGCCACGACAGGAACACCTATATAAATTTTTGAATTGTTTGTTCTAGTTCTGTGAAAAATGTCATGGGTGATTTGATAGGGATTGCATTGAATCTGTAGATTGCTTTGGGTAGTATGGCCATTTTTACAATATTGGTTTTTCCAACCTAGGAGCATGGAATATCTTTCCATTTTTTTAGATCTTCTTTAATTTCCTTGATTAATGTTTTATACTTCTTGGCATGTAAGTCTTTCACCTCCTTTGTCAGGTGTATTCCCAGGTATTTGATTTTTTTGGGGTGCAATTTGAAAAAGTATTGTATTTTTGTATTCCTTTTCTAATATTTCATTGTTAATATACAGAAATGTGACTGATTTCTGAATGTTAATCTTATATACTGCTACTTTGCTGCATTTGCTGATCGGTTCTAGCAGTTTTTTGGTTGAGTCCTTAGGGTTTTCTATACAAAGTATAATGTCATCTGCACACAGTGACAATTTTACCTCTTCTCTTCCAATTTGGATACCTTTTATTTCTTTTGTTTGTCTGATTGCTGTGGCTAGAACTTCCAGTACTATGTTGAATAAAAGTGGTGAGAATGGGCATCCTTGTCTTGTTTCAGATTTTAGTGGGAAGGCTTTCAGCTTTTCTCCATTGAGTATTATATTTGCTGTGGGCTTGTTGTAAATGGCTTTTATTATGTTAAGTTATGTTCCTTCTATACCCACTTTGGTAGAGTTTTTATCTTGAATGGATGTTGGACTTTGTCAAATGCTTTCTCTGCAGGTAAGAATTCATCTTATTTTGTTTATTTGTGTTTTTTTCTCTCTTCTTCTTGGTGATTCTGGCCAGAGGTTTGTCAATTTTGTTTACATTTTCAAAGATCCACCAGCTCTTGGTAATATTAAAACATGTTTAATAAAAAAAAATTTTAAATATTCTAAGTTAGAAAGTAGAAATGAAAGCCTAAATAATATTATTTCAGAAGAATTAAGGAAAAACCTCAGAGAAGAAGGTATTCTAACATCATAGCAGACATCAAGTTTATTGCTTTAAGTTTGTAGAATTTGTAAAAATCAAATTTTTTATTTTCAATCTGCACTTTTTAGAATGTTAGTAATAATTACTATTTTTATTCGTGGATTTGTGAAGTTGAGCTGTAGAAAATAAGAAGTGGAAGATACCAGAGATTGCCAAAGGAATGAATGCTTAAAAATAGCTATACCTCAAGACATCAAAACCATGCAACAATGCAATCTCTTCAGATTTAGAACAAACTTCTTACTTGTTTCTCTCAGAAATTTAAATTTTATCCATAAAAATCTCATTTAATATTTCTTTTTCAGAAATGTACATTTTTATTCTTACACTATTATCAAAAAGCAAAATGCTAAACTTTCTAAGCAGTGACCTCATGCTTTTTTCTCTTTGAAAATTTTAATAATATTCTTATTTTCAGTCAAATATATAAAGCAGTTTTGTATGACTCCCTCACAGCAGAGTTAGACAGCAGAACTGTGCAACAAAGCAACCTGCAGTTGTAATGATGACATCTTATTTTATGGGAACATGGCTGCATTTCAATGAATAAATTCATGAAGCCTCACCGCTCTGTGACCCCATATCTACAGTCTTTTATCTAGTCCCATTCTAGCTCATTACTGTCATAACAAAAGCAGCCATTCTATTTCACTTCTGATCTTATCTACCCTTTAAAGGTGAAGAAACACAAAAGCAACCAAGAAGATAGGAACCTCAGTTTTTCTTTTTTTAATGGCTAGTAAACTCTTTTTTTTTTTAGGCAAATAAATTTACTCAGTATATCTACACTTGCTTTCTCAATAGGGGTTTTGTAGATTACAAAACTAAACTGAAAATATAATTGCCTCTATCTTCAGCTAATTTTTTTGAACATGCCTCTCTAGTAGAGAAAGTCTCATTAGCATGCAGAAATTATCCCAAAGATACCCTACAGATAGGAGTTAGGTGTGAGCTGTGTGCCTGTAAGGCATTCACCAGGTCAGGGACAAATCATTAAAATATTGCTGAACGGTTTCTTAATGACAAGTAGCATAGTGTATCATTCTTCATCTCTCTCTTCCAAGTCCTAGCCCCTAGAATCTTGCTAATTCACATTTATATACAAGTTCAAAGACATTATTAAATATTTAGGATCTGAGAATCATGAGGTGATTTGCAGTGAAATTAGTTACCCCCCAATTCAGATAAATGTGGCAGATTTACTACAGAGAATTATCATGTCTTCTCAAAAGCTCATAAAACCACAGTGATGACATAAAAAGGTATAAACCCACAAGGACAAAGAGAAAGTGAGATGACACAAGAGATTTTAATAATCTCTTGTAATTAATTAAAACATGTTTTAATATTACCAAGAGCTGGATCTTTGAAAAGGTAAGCAAAATTGACAAACTTCTGGCCAGGTAATGGGGGAGAGAATTGGTAAACTGCTTAGCAAAAATGGAAATATTTCTTACCTAAGAGCCTTCAGAGTGGAAGAGAAGAAAGTAACAAGAAAGTCTACTTTTAGACCACAAGGATGCCCCAGGACTGGGAACCATAAGGAAATAGTGGAAGGCTACAGGGAAGTTCAAGACTATAAGCAGAGGGATTCAACATGCAGATTCCTATTCCCTTCTAAGCTAGCCTGATGTATCTGTCTCCACCTGCCTTACACTTCCTGCATCTGTTTATTTTTCATTTCTCCTACATGATTTTTGGAGATGCAAAGTACAACAGAAGATGGAGATGAAAGATGAGACTAGAAACGTGGACATTAAATTGAGATCTTCAGGCCCTTACTTCTGTCTTGCTGCCAGAATGTCTGTAGTAGGCACACGTATCCCAAGGAAGAACAAAGGAAAGCAACTATTGGAGGAAGAACACATAAACTAGAAGAAAATGAAAGAACAATCATATGGGGTAAAGACACTCAAAACAATTATTACCACTAGTTTAATTTTAATAGTGTAGTGAATGAAGAGTAATCACTTTACAAGAAAAAGTGAATCTGTTCTATATAAATAAATCTATATAGCTATAATGAGTAATGTGTATTTCATTTTTTTTCTTTTTTAAGAAAATTTTTATTGTAGTTTATTTACAACGTTCTGTCAATTTTCTGCATTATAGCAAAGTGACCCAGTCATACATATGTATACATTCCTTTTCTCACATATCCTCCATCATGTTCCATCGCAAGTGAGTGGATATAGTCCCCTGTGCTATACAGCAGGATGTCATTGCTTATCCACTCCAAATGCAGTTGTTTGCATCTACTAACCCCCAACCCCCGGTCCATCCCACTTCCTCCCTCTCAGCAACCACATGCCAATGAGTTTTTCTTTTCTGTACATAGATTCATTTGTGTCATATGTTAGATTCCAGGTATAAGTGGTATTATATACTCTTTGTCTTTTCTTTCTGACCTACTTCACTTACTATGAGAATCTTTAGTTGCATCTATGTTGCTGAAAAATGTCCTTTTTTTGCTTCTTAGATCTGCAGGTGCAGCATTTGAAGGTTCCCAGGCTAAGGGTTGAATCAGAACTGCAGTTGCTGGCTTATGCCACAGCCATAGCAACGCGGGATCTGAGCCATGTCTGCAGCGTACACCACAGCTCATGATGATGCCAGATTCTTAACTCACTGATCGAGGCCAGGGATCAAACCCACATCCTCATGGGTCCTAGTTGGGTTCGTTAACTACTAAGCTACAAAGCGAACTCCTATTTTTTCCTTTTTTAAGGCTGAGTAGTATTCCATAATGTATCTATGTTAAAATTGCAAACATAATTATTTTTAAGGAATCAAATAAATGGAAGAATTTTTTTTCTCCATAGAGTGTATCATCATATTTATTTATTTATTTGATTTTCTTCTGTTTCTTTTTTTTAAATTTTTTCCTGCTATACAGCATGGGGATCAAGTTATTCTTACATGTATACATTTTTTCCCCCACCCTTTGTTCTGTTGCAATATGAGTATCTAGACATAGTTCTCAATGCTACTCAGCAGAATCTCCTTGTAAATCTATTCTAAGTTGTATCTGATAACCCCAAGCTCCTGATCCCTCCCATTCCTTCCCTCTCCTGTCAGGCAGCCACAAGTCTATTCTCCAAGTCCATGATTTTCTTTTCTGTGGAGATGTACATTTGTGCCATATATTAGATTCCAGATATAAGTGATATCATATGGTATTTATCTTTGTCTTTCTGGCTCATTTCACTCAGGATGAGAGTCTCTAGTTCCATCCATGTTGCTGCACATGGCATTATGTCATTCTTTTTTATGGCTGAGTAGTATTCCATTGTGTATATATACCACTTCTTCCTAATCCAATCATCTATCGATGGACATCTGGGTTGTTTCCATGTCCTGGCTATTGTGAATAGTGCTGCAATGAACATGTGGGTGCATGTGTCTCTTTTAAATAGAGTTTTGTCCAGATAGATGCCCAAGAGTGGGATTGCAGGGTCATATGGAAGTTCTATGTATAGTTTCCTAAGGTACCTTCATGCTGTTCTCCATAGTGGTTGTATCAGTTTACATTCCCACCAACAGTGCAGGAGGTTTCCCTTTTCTCCACAACCCCTCCAGCACTTGTTATTTGTGGACTTCTTAATGATGGCCATTCTGACTGGTGTGAGGTGTTATCTCATGGTAGTTTTGATTTGCATTTCTCTAATAATCAGTGATGTTGAGCATTTTTTCATGTGTTTGCTGGCCATCTGTATATCTTCCTTGGAGAACAGTCTATTCAGGTCTTTTGCCCATTTTTCCATTGGGCTGTTGGCTTTTTTGCTGTTGAGTTGTATAAGTTGCTTACATATTCTAGAGATTATGCCCTTGTCAGTTACATCATTTGAAACTATTTTCTCCCATTCTGTAAGTTGTCTTTTTGTTTTCTTTTGGGTTTCCTTTGCTGTGCAAACTTCCTTTGTCAGTTTGATGAGGTCCCATTGGTTTATTTTTGCTCTTATTTCTCTTGCTTTGGGAGACTGACCTGAGAAAATATTCATGATATTGATGTCAGAGAGTGTTTTGCTTATGTTTTCTTCTAGGAGTTTGATGGTGTCCTGTCTTATATTTAAGTCTTTCAGCCATTTGGAGTTTATTTTTGTGCATGGTGTGAGGGTGTGTTCTAATGTCATTGCTTTGCATGCAGCTGTCCAGATTTCCCAGCAATGCTTGCTGAATAGACTTTCTTTTTCCCATTTTATGTTCTTGCCTCCCTTGTCAAAGATTAATTGACCATAGGTGTCAGGGTTTATTTCCGGATTCTCTATTCTGTTCCATTGGTCTGTCTGTTTGTTTTGGTACCAGTACCACAGTTTTTTGATGAGTGTGGCTTTGTAATATTTCTTGAAGTCTGGGAGAGTGATGCCTCCTCCTTGATTTTTGTTCCTCGGGATTGCTTTGGCGATTCTGGGTCTTTTGTTGTTCCATATAAATTTTTGGATTTTTCTAGTTCTGTGAAAAATGTCATGGGTGATTTGATAGGGATTGCATTGAATCTATAGATTGCTTTGGGTAGTATGGCCATTTTTACAATATTGATTTTCCCAATCCAGGATCATGGAATATCTTTCCATTTCTTTACATCTTTGATTTCTTTGATTAATGTTTTATAGTTCTCGGCATATAAGTCCTTTACCTCCTTGGTCAGGTGTATTCCGAGGTATTTGATTTTGTGAGGTACAATTTTAAAAGGTATTGTATTTTTGTATTCCTTTTCTGATATTTCATTGCTGGCATACAAAAATGCAACTGACTTCTGAATGTTAATCTTATATCCTGCTACTTTGCTGAATTTATTAATCAGTTCAAACAGGTTTTGGGGTTGAGTTCTTAGGGTTTTCTATGTATTGTATCATGTCATCTGCATGCAGTGACAGTTTTATCTCTTCTCTTCCTATGTGGATGCCTTTTATTTCTTTTGTTTGTCTAATTGCTGTGGCCAGGACTTCCAAAACTATGTTGAATAGCAGTGGTGAGAGTGGGCTTCCCTGTCTTGCTACAGATTTGAGTGAAAAGTCTTTCAGTTTTTCCCCATTGAGTATTATATTTGCTGTGGGTTTATCATAAATGGCTTTGGTTGTGTTCAGGAATGTTCCCTCTATACCCACTTTGGCAAGAGTTTTGATCATGAATGGATGTTGGACTTTGTCAAATGCTTTTTCTGCGTCTATTGAGATGATCATATGATTTTTGGCTTTTCTTTTGTTAATGTGGTGTATGATGTTGATTGATTTACATATGTTGAACCATCCTTGTGAGCCTGGGATGAACCCTACCTGGTCATGGTGTATACTTTTTTGATATGTTGTTGGATTTGGTTGGCTAAGATTTTGTTGAGAATTTTTTTTTTGCATCCGTATTCATCAAAGGTATTGGCCAATAGTTTTATTTTTTGGTGGTTATTTTTGTCTGGTTTTGGAATTAGGGTGATGGTGGCACCATAGAATGTCTTTGGGAGTATTCTTTCTTCTTCAACCTTTTGAAAGAGTTTAAGGAGGATGGGCACCAGATCCTCTTTATATGTTTGAATGAATTCACCTGTGAAGCCATCTAGTCCTGGACTTTTATTTGTAGGGAGTGTTTTTATGACTTATTCAATTTCATTTCTAGTGATTGGTCTGTTCAGTTGGTCTGTTTCTTCTTGATTCAGTTTTGGCAGGCTGTAAGATTCTAGAAAATTGTCCATTTCTTCCATATTGTCAAATTTGTTGGCATATAATTGTTCATAGTATTCTCTGATGGTTTTTTGTATTTCTGCAGTATCCGTTGTGATTTCTCCTTTTTCATTTATAATTTTGTTTATTTGAGTTCTTTCTCTCCTCTTTTTAGTGAGTCTGTCCAGGGGTTTGTCAGTTTTGTTTACCTTTTCAAACAACCAGCTCTTAGTTTTATTAATTTTCTCTATTATTTTTTGAGTCTCCATTTTATTGATTTCTTCTTTGATCTTTATCATTTCCTTCCTTCTGCTGACTTTAGGTCTTTTTTGTTCTTTTTCTAATTCGTTTAGGTGGAGGGTTAAGTTGTCAATTTGGGATCTTTCTTCTTTTTTGAGAAAGGCCTATATCGCTATAAATTTCCCTCTGAGCACTGCTTTTGCAGCATCCCATAGATTTTGAGAGGTTGTGTTTCATAATTTTTCATGCTAACAAGTGCTTTGCCTCATTTCTTATTTCCCCTGAGACTCAAAGGAGGGGTAGATAATATCATCCACAAGAGTGAACCTTGATCTTCCAGCATTGCCTCGGTGTAGATTATCGTAACTGCCTCATTCAACACTAACCCTTAGGCAAGCAGATGCCTAACTCTTGCTGAGGCATTTTGATGAATATTTTGTATTTGTACTACTTCATAAAACTCTAATGTAATCTATATCACCCTAAGAAGTTTTATAGGTACATATTTCTCATAATACTATATTTTCCTCTGATAGCCAGAATACTATCCAAAGAACATACATTTAAAAAGTTTTCTTCAGAGTTGACTTTCAGATATTACAATTCTGCCTGTAGTTTAGCTATGTAAGTGAGGAACAGTTAATGAATTTCTCAAAGATAGATTTTTATTTTCAGGTTTCTGATGTTATTGTGTGGTTGGCAAAATTTCTATTAATGCAGAATAAAATGTTCAAATTTAAAATTTACCTATATATTTAGAAGTACTCCATATTTCACCGTCATGGAAATACTAAAGATAAAAATTTTCGCTTATGTGACAATGGATAACCTTTAAAATATTAACTTCAAGTTCAAACTTCTTTCTTAACTCAGGAAAAAAAATGTTGCTTCAGATTATCAAATGAGACCATTTCAGTCTCTTTCTATTACATGCAACCTATTGATTATATACTGGTAAACTGCAAAAAAAGACATTCTTTCCTTCATTTTCAAGAATAATACTACCAGTTCCCAAGGGTTTGCTGTATACGCCAGAAGATGGCCTGCATAATTTACATATTTTTAATGTATAATTTACAAAAAAATGCATAAGGTTATGTTATCACTCTCATTTTTCAAGTGAAGAAACTGAGATTTGGAGAGGGCAAGTAACTTGTTCCAATTCAGTGAGAAAAAGAAGCCAGGATTTATTTCCACATCAAATTCACCCCCCAAACTCTGTCTGTTGACTATTCTCTACAACTTCTTTGCTATAGGGAAACACCATTCAGAGTTTTTACTAGTAAGATTTGTAATCCTGCTAAAAATTGTCACAATACTGAAAAATCTTCCAGCTATTTTTAAATGCTTACCATGTTAATGCAAAATTGCAGTTTGCTTAAAGAAAGACACACCTTTTACTCTTAACCATTTTTTCTTCTTTATAGCTGCCCTTTTTAAGAAAAGTTTACCCAATTCAGACTAAACTAATTCCAATAGTTGATTTAAAAAAATTTTTTTTTGACCACCCCCTATGGCATGTGAAAGTTCCTGGATCAGAGATTGAACCCAAGCCACAGAAGTGATAATGCCGAGTCCTTAACTGCTAGACCCCCAGGAAATCCCTTGAATAGTTGATTTTGTTCAAAAATATTCTGCATAAAAATACAGATTTTTTTTTAAAAATTAGAATTATATAAAGTAATTAAGGGATCATTGCTTTAATTTGCATATTACAGAAGAGGAAATAAAACCTGAGGTCAGAACATGCAAACCGCTGGCTCTAAATCTTTAAAGTCATCATTTAACTAAAGAGAAATTGCTTCTTTTGGAAAGATTCTGAAAAATTAAAATCATACAGTCCTTGGCATTTTGTTTGTTTTATGACAATTTAATCTTCCAATGTCTCATTCTTTTCCCACATTTGCCATCTTTTAACATGTTAAAGCAGTCTTTAGTTTTTATCTTTTTTTACAAAGCCTCCAAATCCACACAAATGTAAGTACAATAAATATAAACATAAGTACCTATACCAGCACAGTAACTTCGGGCATCAGGGCATAGCATTATCATCCATGTAACATTATTTTATTATCAAACAAATCAAGTATATTTGTAACTGAATATTCAAATTAGAGGCACAAGTCAAAAGACCTACCTGCATGTCTTAACAAATAATCAAATGTCAACAGCAAAAGTTCTTTCCAAAACATATTAATGATAAAAGTATAAGTAATAATAAGACATCTTCCAAGAACATCTTTAAACATATTGTCACATTATTTCATTTAATTTTATACAATTCTTGAGAAGTAGGAGTTCCCATTGTGCTCAGGGGTAACAAACCTGACTAGTGTCCATGAGCATGTGGGTACAATCCCTGGTCTCACTCACTGCATTAAGGATCCAGCGTTGCCATGAGTTGCTGTGTAGGTCACAGATGTGGCTTGGATCCCACATTGCTGTTACTCTGGTGTAGGCTGGCAGCTGTAGCTCCAGTTCAACCCCCTAGCCTGGGAACTTCCATATGCCGCAGGTGTGGCCCTAAAAAGACAAAAAATTAAAATTAAAATTTTTAAAAATTAAAAAATAAAAATCCTGAGAAGTAGAAAGAGCCTGTGTTTTCACCTTCATCTTATGGATGAGGGAATAAGAACACAAGCAAACTTAATTATAGGGCATTGTGAATCTAGCCTTCTAATTCTTGGCTCTGAACTCTTTCCATACAAATGAAGGGTCTTTTAGCCTCATTGAATGTTGACCAGTTTCTCTATCTTAATGATCTTTAAGAGGCAAAGTTACCCAACATACTGAGAAGGTTATTAAACCTTGCAAATCATTCTATTTAAAATATAGAAGAGGGACCTGAATAAATGTCCTTCATGTTGGTAGGGAACACAGTTAATGATATTGGACCTAAAATTCCATAGAGCATCTTTCAGAAATTAACACAGGGGATTATCTTGGTGGATAAGTACTAAAATAGGCTGCCAGGTCCTTACAGACCTTAGGCCTTTGTGTGTCTAAAAATACTTCATATTATTATTTATGTTGAGTGTTTTGATTTAGGACTCAGTAAAACTACAGTCTTTTCGATTTACAATTCTATTAAGTCAGGAACTATTGTATACCACTCTTCTAAAAATATGGTTTGTGATTGTGACACACCAAAACCTTTCAGTCTTGACTTTGAGAGGCAGAAGTAACACCTGTCTCTCACTTATTTTTAAGAGTGAAAGAGAAAGCATATATAACTTTGTCCACATGGTCATAAATTGAATAAATAGAACTAACTTTGAGGCATATAGAAACTGCCATTAATATGTATATATATTACTATATTTATTTAAAATTTTAGGCACTTTTTTGCACAATAAGCATTTTCATGACTAAAGATTTTCTTCATCTTAATTGCACATTTAGAAATAGAACTTTTTAAAAAATACTTTGTATTTTATTATATATATTACTTCTGCATAGAGAGCTTCAGTGAACTGAATCTGCTTTTCCATCAGATTTTAAATTTGGCCCTCCTAATGTACATGTATCTATCTCTGACAAACACTCAAGCTTTGCTAGATCAAAGCAATCATACAATCTAACTTTACCAAACTGTTTTCCAAGGTTGGACCAGTTCATACTGCCACCAGTGGTACATGAGAGTTCTTTTTGATATACATTCTTGCCAACACTTTGTGCTAGTGTGGTGAATTCAGTTTGGCATTTCATTGTACATCATTTTTTATATCCTTTTTATTACATATTTTCTCTTTTGTGAAGTTTTTTCGAACCTTCTGATTTTTCTACAGTTGGTCTATTTTTTTTTTTTAAACTGGGATAAAGAGTAAGTATTTTGGCTATGAGCCCATTATTGGTTATATATGCTATAAATTGGTTTTCCCAATTTTTTTTTTTGTATTTATTATGTCTATTGATCAAAGAGAATTTATACATTTATATAGTAAAAATTACCCTTTTAAATTTGTGTTTAAGATTTTTTATGTCTTAAGAAAAATTTCCTACCATGAGATCAAGAAGATATCCTCCCACAAAATTTTCTAAAGGAAAACTTGGAATTGCCCGTTTAGGTCAATAACTAGGGTGGCGTCTTTGTTTCCTTTGGAGATTCCATTTTATGTCTATTGTCAAGGACACTTAATTGTACCTTTTTCTTTCTTAACGATAGTTTGGATGATAAAGTAAATGGTCACCTTACCTGTAACCAACATGTAGATGAGGGGTTTTTTGGTATGTAGTAAGATAGGGATTTATGTTAATAAGATTTTTTGGGTAACACGCAATATTAAAAATCTCAGTATCTCGCAACAGCAACCTTTATTTTTCCTTCACAGATTAGTGGCTTCATTCTTGTTCTATGTGGTTTAGAAGTGGCCTAGCTAGGCTTGGCTCTAGACTGAAGATTTGATTCAAGTCTGTCTCATATGATCCTCATCCTACCACTTAGGCTGAGAGAGTCTTCATTCCAGTGGTTAAAGCAACCTACATGGCCAAGATGAAAGTCATTCAGGAAATACCATACATTCTGTCCACATGGAAGCTGTGGCCAGGAGAGGGAGAGAATTGTGAGGAGGGATGACATATAATTCTCTTCAACAGGGCCCACTATTATTTTTTCCCACATGGATATCCACTTTACCCAGTGACATTTGTTTATAACATCACTCTTTGCTCCACCATTCTGCCATGATAGCTTATTCATATATAAGGAATCCATGCATAAATGGATATGTTTTGTGAAAATCTATTATATGTCTTCAGTGTTTTTGTCTATTCCTGAGCTGAAACACTCAGTTTTATTGAAATTTGATACACATGCAACAAAACCCTTTGTACAATCTGATGAGATTGGATAATTTTATTTACTGTGCTGTTATGACCAAAATCAAGACATAGAACATTTAAATCACCACAAGAAATTTCCTCATACCTCTTCAAAGTCATTAGCAATCCCTGAATCTTCACTCCAGATATTCACTGATTTGCTTCAAGTTAATAGAATTTTAACTTTTTAGAGTTTCATATAAATGGAACCATACAGAATGTATATTCTATCTACATGGACATAAATGGTAAATAAAGTGTGCTTTCTTTCTTTATATTTATACATCAATTTTTTTTCTTATATTAAAATTCTAATAAAACTTGATTAAATTGAAGTGACAATGATGGACATATTTGCTTTATCCTCTATCTGAAATATGAAGTCTTTAATGTATTATTATCAAGTATGATTTTTTAAATGCCTTTTATAAAATTTTAAAAGCTTTCCTTATAAATACCTCCTGGAGTTCCCATAGTGGCTCAGCTGGTAAAGGACCCAACATTGTCTCTGTAAGGATGCTGGTTCTATCCCTGGCCTTGCTCAGTGGGTTAAGGATCTAGCATTGCATTAGATGCAGTGTAGCTTGCACATGTGGCTCAGATCAGGTGTTGCCATGACTGTGGCGTGGGTGTAGGCCTCATATGCAGCTCTGATTTGACCCCTGGCCCAGGAAATTCCATATACTGCAGGTGCCGCCATAAAAAATAATAATAAAACAAAAAAAGAAAAAAGAGAAAAACTTCTTAATTCGATATTCTTAGCTATCACTTTTTCTGCATTTCTTCAAATAATCAAATTTTTTCTGCTTAAATCTACTAATGTCTCATATTGATTGATTTTTGAGGATTAAAATGACTATGTATACGTAGCATAAATCCTACTTGATCAGATATTCAATTTGTTGGTATTTTGATTCAATTTTGTTTAATGTTCATAAGAAGACTGGTAATTTTGTTTTATCCTATTATTCTGTCATGTTTTTTGTTTCAAGGTTAAACTAGCTTCAAGGAATGAATTTGGTAAATGTGCCTCTTTTTTTCATTAATGTTATATTACATGAGGAATTTTAATATTCATTGTATCAATGGCAACAACTGCACTAACGAAAGCACTGAACCTGAATTTTAAAACCTCCTATCCTGGCTGCAGCCTCACACCCACAGATTCTTTGTGTCCTCCAGTGCCAGGACTTCATTCCTCAAGGTTACAGGCTATGCACCAATACATGGGAGAGTTATGGGGAGTGTAAATACCACTCCTCTTTTAATAATTGTCTACTGTGCCATAACAAATTACCAAAATTTATTATTTTACAGTTCTTGAGAACAGAAGCTGAAATCAGTTTCACTGGATTAAATTTATAATATCAGCAAGTTCTAGGGGGGAATACGCTCCTTGCTTCTTCCAGCTTCCAGTGGTTACCTGCATTTCTTGTCTGGTGGCCATATCACTTCCATCTTTGCTTCAGTCATCACATTTCCTTTTCTCACTCTGACCCTCTTCTTTTTTTTTTTTTTTTTTTTGTCTTTTTTTTGTTGTTGTTGTTGCTATTTCTTGGGCCGCTCCCGCGGCATATGGAGGTTCCCAGGCTAGGGGTTGAATCGGAGCTGTAGCCACCGGCCTACGCCAGAGCCACAGCAACGCAGGATCCGAGCCGCGTCTGCAACCTACACCACAGCTCACGGCAACGCCGGATCGTTAACCCACTGAGCAAGGGCAGGGACTGAACCCGCAACCTCATGGTTCCTAGTCGGATTCGTTAACCACTGCGCCACGACGGGAACTCCTGACTCTCTTCTTATAAGGACCCTTGTGATTACATTAGGTTCACCTGGATAATCTAGGATAATCTTTCCATTTCAAAACCCTTAATATTGTATCTCCAAGGTCCCTCTCGCTACTTAAGGCAACATAGTCACAGATTCTGGAGAACAAGCTAAGGACATCTTTAGGCAGCCATTATTTACCCCACCACAATCTGCTCTCTGGTACCCAAAGATTCACATCTTTCCCCCATGTAAAGTACCTCCACTCCATCCCAAACTTCATCAAAATCTTAAAACCCAACTGCATTAACTCACTATCATGATCTCAAGGTCAAATCTCACTTAAGGCTTACCAGCTCAAAAATCCCAAATCTTACCTTCTAAATCATCTACATTAGATATAGGTGAAGCTCATGGTATAATGTGTCCTTAGGCAAAATCACTTTTCATATGTGGACCTATGAAACTAGAATGTAAGTTATCTACTTTCAAAATACAATAATGGGATAGGCACAAGACACCAGTTATAGACATTACTATTCTAAATGGGAGAAAGTAGAAGAGAAAGTGGAGTCGCTGGCCCCAAGTGATTTCAAAATGCAGCAGGACAAACTCCCTTAGGTTTCAAGGCCTGAGTGTAATCAACTGCATCTTAAATTGCCACCATCTGAACCTCATCTCTGTCTTTGACCTTGGAGTTACTTTTCCTTTTTCTTGAAGGATGGCACATTTTTGCAGCTGAGTAGCATTATTAGCCTGTTTCCTTCAAGTAGAATTTGGGGAATTTGATTGTCTTGTTTTATTATGTATTCACCCTGTCCTTTTCACTCCAAGCTGGCAGTGTTTCTGCTGAGATAACATTCTCAGGAGCTTTGCAGATCTCTGGTGTGTGTGTCCTGGATTTGCTCATTTTGACAACAGGCTCCTCCACAGATCTTTCCTGTATAATCCCATCTCTATTTTTGACTTCTGAGAAAATGAATAAGGGGAATCCATGAGTCATGCGCTTAATCTTTTAAAAAACCCTCTGTGAGAAGGAATACTCTGTCTTTTTAATTCTTCTGAGATACTAGCAAAAGGTTGTCCAGTCATATGCTTGGCTTTCTCTCTGGAGTATACTTTTCTGCCAATGAATCTCTTAATGATAGCAATCCGGATAGGCTGAGAATTTCCCAAATCATCAAGTCCTAGGTTATCTTTGCTTAACAGTTTTTTTTTTTCCTCAATTCATCTCTTTCCTTTCATATTTCACTCTAAGCAGCAAGAAGAAACCAGTCATACCTTCAACCTTATTTTTGGAAATCTCTGCTAAATATACAAGTTTTTCGTTTTCATGTTTTGCTTACCATATAACTGCAGAACACAAGTCAGTTAAGCTTTCTGTACCATCACTCTACAACAATATATAATATCACACAAGTTCCCAGTAATGTATTCCTTATTTCCACATTAGCTCTCACAAGCATCACCTCTATGGCTCATATTTCTACCAACAGTGTGTTTATGATAATTTAGTTGTTTTCTCATATATGTCATCTCTACCTTGATTCTCATTTCCTTCTGACTACTTATTATCAGAGTTATTAAATCAGATTCCTAGGTCAAATAAACAAAATGGAGGTGAAAATTATTAGAAAAATAATGGAAGATAGAAGTTTTAAGACAGGAATATTACACTGACTATCAATTCTATGGCTGAAAAAGCTACCTCCAGACAAATGAAATCATGAAATCTTCAAGATTAGGAAAGAATTAAGGAAAAAAAAATAAGTACAAAGAGTAAAGAATAAGAATAGCTTCAGAATTGTAATTAGTAACAAAGCCAAAAAAATGGGGGGAATGCCAATAACTAGTACAATTATTAGACAAGTATAAGGAGAAATGAAAGGTATTTTCATACATGTAATTACAGGAAAGTTTACTTTTCTTGACTTCTTTTAAAAAGTTCCAATAGAACACAATAAGAATAAAAAAGTCACAACTGAGTAGACATCACAAATGTCAAGAAACAGGGGACCTCACCCATAAGTGCAATGAAAAAAATATTCCAGGATGATAGCCATCTGATAATCTATGAAATACACTGTTCAAAATTAGAACAATAATTCAACAAACTCCAAGACTTATACCTCAAGAAGAAATTGCACTTAACTGACAGAAGGATAATCTCAGCTCTAAGATAAGCGTATAGGGCACATATACCTATACTTGTCAACAAAACTGCACATAATTAGAAATTCCAAGGTAAGCAAATGGTGGAGAAATCATGAACAAAACATGAAGCTAACAAAAGTTTGGAATTGTTTTATATAATTGGTGGAATTTGGAGAAGCATTCATTTTTCACCTCACCATTGTTACATTATTTATTAAATTGCCCTCATTGGTAGTTTCTTAGGACATTTATCACATGATTTATGACAGTAAAGATTAATCTTCCAACAATTGTAATATTGTAATGTTTTAAATGCAATTTCAATGTTGTCAGATTTTTAGAATTAACTTGTAAATAAAACATGGATGACTTAATAAGATTATGGATGAGAATATAAATTATATAATTTAATTTTTCATGATGTAAGAATAATGGTAACACAGAATTGGCTGTTTAAGTTAGGTAGATAATTGGAGGCAGACTAATTCCCTCACTGTATTTAATGAGACCTAATAGGAACTTTCAGAATTCAGTGGACAAAGAAATAAAGATTTAAATTATAAAGCATACTGATAACAAGACAAAATAAACAAAAATATTGGAGAAAATGGGGAAAGACATTGGAATGGAGATGTGTTAGGTATACTCCTAATTTTCTGTAAGAGAAAATCAAGAAATACAATTTAAAGATGATAAACCAAGAAACACACTTGGAGCTATAGAAGAATGAACCATAGTTATGCAAATATACAATGATAAAAATTGGTAAACTTGGAAATTAGAACTCTGAGTAGAGGTAGAGATTTAAGGAAGTATATTCTAAAATTTTATGTCATATTATTTATTGCTTTAATTCTGTTCTTTGTAACTTATTTATATATAAAACATCAAAAGCTCACACATTTCTTTCTTTATTCACCCAAAAGGAAAATTCAAATCACCTCATTTATCCTCCAACCTCCTGGAAAAAATAATTAATACTGGAATAATAGTGTCATTTTAATTTTTTTAATTTGCAATAAGCATCTTTTGAATTGTCATCTTTAATTTATCATTTAGTTTATATAATGCTAAAAGTATGTCATATGTAATTATTCAATCTTTGCAAATCTAACCTCTCTTAAAGGACTAAATATGTCTATATATAATTTTTAAATTTTTTATTTACTTTCGTCTCTCGCCTCATGGACTGTGAGGTCCACAGTGGATGACTTATATGTACTTATTAAATGGAATTATCCTTCAATTAATTGACACGTAGGGCTAGATCACACTGACTATGTAACTCTGAGCAGAATAAGAAGGTCATCAGAAAAAGATTGGAGTCATCAGGAAATGAAAAGGATTTTGATATCCCTATCCAAATAAGTGATAACCATGGGGAGTTTCCGTTGTGGCGCAGCAGAAACCAATCTGACTAGGAACCATGAGGTTGTGGGTTCAATCCTTGGCCTTGCTCAATAGGTTAAGGATCCAGCATTGCCATGAACTGAGGTGTAGGTCACAGATGCAGCTTAGATCTGGCATTGCTGTGGCTCTGGTGTAGGCGAGCAGCTACAGCTCTGATTAGACCCCTAGCCTGGGAACCTCCATAATGCCATGGGTGCCACCTTGAAAGGACAAAGAACAACAACAAAAATAAATAAATAAAAATAAATAAGTGATGAGCAGAACAGACCAGGGAAGGAGGACTGGAAGGAAAAATCATCCACCAACATCACTGACTTCTAAAAAATAAATCTATTTGTGCCATTCTAATGCGTAAAAAGAAACTAGACTGGGTTACTCCTTATCTTTTCAACCTACCTTGTAACCACCCTCGCATAATGTAAACCTTTCAGCACAGCTGCCAATGCAGCTTCTTCCCTTCTATGAGAGTCACCAGAAAGGGTACTCCCTGAACTGCAGAGGAAAAACTAGAACTTCATTTCTAGAATCTCTTGCCAGTAGCACCCCCTTTTTTTCAATGAGAGTCACTAGTGTGAGAGTTACAAGTGGAAGAGAAGTTTAATCCTTGTACTTTGGGAAGCTGATTTTGAGCAGATAGGAGGCAGGAGTTTTTGCTAATGGATTCCAAGTGAAATCTTACATCACAGGGGTCATTGATAAAGTCTCTGTAGAGGTTTCCACATCTTCATTGCAAATTATATTGTTATGATCAATACCTACTTAATTTGAAACAAGGCACGGAGAATATAAAATATATGTGTAAAACCAGGTACCCCATTTCAATACTAGAAAATAGTTTTCTGTATATAATTTTAAACTAAACTCTGAGCCCTATTTTTAATTGCTATTCCTTAGTCACATCTTTGGAACTGGAATAAGCTACAGGACATTTCAGGAATTTTTATATTCTAATTATCAAATTGAAGCACTACTTTTTTTGATAAGCCTAAAATGAGAAAGCTCAATATCTCAATTTGTTTTTACAGTCTACCTTATGTTATAACATTCTTTATGCTTTAAAATCTACCTTGTCTTATCATATTCTTTTATTCAGAATTAGATTACACAAGTACAGTTAATATTACTGAATAAACTTTCGTCAATAGTACCACCCTTAACTAAAGGGCTATAATTAGTTCTCTTCCTAAAATCTAAATTCCTACCTTAAAGTCTCCCCAAAGAAAAGAGCTATCAAAAAAAGCATTAAAAGTTTGACAGCTTAATCTTCTCAGTATGTCACTGCAAGAATTGTAAACTGCTGTCAGATTTTGCTGCTTAGAATGGGAATTACAAAGCTCAAGTGCTACAAGAAAGTGTCACGCTTCAAGGTACCTTGGAAAGGAATACTGAGAGAAAGAATAAACACAATTGCACTTAAGAGATTAGATCAGTTAAACATTGTAAAAATTTAGCACCACATAGACAGGATCACAAGCATAACTTTAAAAAGCTGACTGTTTTGCAATGTACACAGTCTATTATTGCTTGAATTCATATCAAAAGTGCTCCTCCAGATTCTGAAGTCACACTCAAATAAAAGTAACTGACTTCCCTTTAATAATCCCTTCTTCAGTTGTTCTAATAGTACATTAATTATTGGCAGGACAAAAGATAACAAAATGCATATGAATCTTTTTCTTCAGGTGAAAGATCACAATCCCTATTTATTCAAGCTGCTTTGACTGTTCATCACGTCGGAAGTGATGCTATTAACTGATGGTTCCTTTAGTAGATTGAACTGGGATTGATCCCTCTGGAGTTAAGTTCCCTTGTCTTGCATGATTTTCCCCTGGATTCTGCCTCAAAGACTGCACAAGATCTCTAGTTGAATTGATCAGTTCCAATACTCCTTTGTGAGTTGTCTGCTGCTGCTTTTCTCCCCTGAATCCAATCAGGCTACCTCATTTCATCCTTGTTTCTGTGTCATTAGAACATAGGTCTGCCCTTTCTCTCTCTCTCTCCACCTCAACTTAATTTCTGTGAGCAGCTTCGATTTTCTGTCAACAGATGTGGATTAAGGAGTGGGTCAGTAAAGCAGAAGCCTGAGGCAGCAATCTTGAAGGATGCATTCTGAGAGACAAAATTGTATTTACCAGAACTCCTCCCCAGAAGAGTGCAGCAGCATTGAATTGAAAACTTGATAAGCCCCCTCCAGTTAGAGGATCAGATTCCCCAGAGACTTGCTTAAGACTGGTAGTTGGTCAATAAATTTGATTTCTACCAAGGATAGATCCTGTTTAGAGACAGGTTTTTCTTTGCTGCTCTTAAGATTTTTTTTGGCAGTTTATTTTTCATTTTTTACTTTTTTGGCAGCTTTATTCCCTCCTATAAGAGTCATTAAAAGAGTGCTCCCATGAATTGCAAAGGAAAAACCTGGATCTTCATTTCTAGAATCCCTTGTCAGTAGGATCCCTATTTTTCCAATGAGCAGCATTAGTGTTAGATTTGCAAGTTGGGGTTAGGGCTGAACTGCCCAGTGCCACCAGAAGAAAGCAGTCTAGTCTTCCTTCATCATCCTCAGGTACATTCACATTCCTTAAAAATGTATTCACAGGTATGATGGAATATCAAATTATCATTGACCCTGTTTCCGTGAGTGTCTTTCCATTTCTGGTGCTATCATATTTCCTCTTGTTGTACTCAGCCTGGCAGAAGAGGGATGCCGTGAATATCAGTCTCCCAAGAACCAACCAATTTTCAAATGGCCTCCCTCCACTGATTCCAGGAGCTAGTGCTCTCCATAGTAACAACTTTGAGAGAAGACATCACACAAATCAAAGCTCTTCTTTTTATAGAAGACTTAAGTGTCTAGCACTTGAACACACTAAAAATACTGGTGGATCTAGGATGTAAACCTTTTCCCAATGAAATGTTCTTTAATTTTTTGTCAGGGAGTGCTTCTTAAACATCTGTGATATATTCAGTAATAAATAACTTTAGAATCAAAAGTTAAAAATTTAGGTCTACATAAAGGAAAATTATTATTCATCAAAGCATTTCTCTAAAATGACCATAGGGTATCAGAATATGTTTTGGTTGCTAAAAATTTTGGACACTACTTGTTTTAATGCTTATTTTACAGCATATATTTATACACTAAAAACACACTATATTAACAGTTTGTAACAGTATCTGCCACAGGATAAACCTGTGTTAGCTAGTATTATCATGGTAATTATTATATTTGTGTGGGTGAATGAAGGACTTATAGGAAAAAGTGATATCTAAGGAAAGAATGAATGAGTGAATAAGTAAGCAGAAAGGGTCATTTTCCAAGGTAATGCTAGGTATTTACCTTTAAGCATATTATTGTCATGCACAAATATTTTAAACTAATTTTTTTCACATTGATAATGCAAAAAGTGTCAATGATTTTTTTTAATTTTATGGCATATGGAAGTCCCCAGGGCCAGGGACTGAAGCCAAGCCGCAGCTGTGACCTACTATACCAGATCTTTTAACCCACGGAGCCGAACCCACACCTCCACAGTGACCTGAGTTGCTGCAGTCAGATTCTTAACCCACTGCACAAAGTGGGAAATTTCCAAGGTGTCCATGCCTTTGAGATACTTATTTGCCTTGGACTCAGTAGGAAAAATTGTCTCTCCCCACTCTCTCTGAGGATCAGGGATTTTTTTCTTTTTTGAAGTGTTAAAAAATTGTTTTTTGCTTATTTTCTACCATTGTGTGAAAATATGTGTGCAGAGTGGACATTGCTTTCAATGCACATAATTTATTTTTAAGGCATTTTTCACACCTTGAATGTAGCAGATGTATACAAAACCAAAAACTTTAATAATACTTTGAACTATTGTTCCTAGGCTAGTTAGTACTAATATTAAGTACTTGAATTTTTTTTTTTAAAAAAAAAAAAGCTTGGAAATGGCTCCCAGTACTTTCTTTACCTTCTCAAGTCAGTAAGCTCTATGAAAGAGTTTTGACAGCCTCATCATCTCAAGGTGTCATGGTATCAACTATAAACTCCTATCGTGAGTCAGTCTGCTTTGTGACAGACAAAAATGGTATTACAAGGCAAACGCATGAAAATATTAAAGGATAGTTAAATCTATTTCTATTGCTAAAAATTATCATTTTATACTTGATAAAATTTAGTCTTTATTTTAATATTAATTTAATAATTCAGTAATTAATTTTAATAAGATGAGTGTGATATAGAATCACTATCAGGCTTGGGAAATTGTGAAGTGGCATTTTCTTCAAACCCATGATTCCTATTTTTTAAAATGGGAAAATGGATGATTACCAAAAGCAAGAAATAATAGTACCAGTCACCAATTGGCATATGAAAATGTATTCAACCTTATTCACTTAAAAAATCTAAATTAAACCAAAAGACTGTTTTCTCTTGTCAGACAATGATATTTTATAAGTTTTGATAATGCCTAATAGATTGACTACAGTTTGTAAGAACCTACAGTTGTGAGAATTTTCACTTACATAACATTTTAAGTAGAAAATTTTGCAGCATATATAGAAAAATTTTAAATGAAACAGTTTATGATCAAGATATCCCCTTGCGCACAATGATAAAAGAACTTGGAAGAATGTGTAACTTATTTTCAACATGCAGAAGTAGACATAGGACTAATAGGGTTAGAAGATTCTGAGACTTATTAATTATTCGTAGGATTTTAAACATATGACTTTTTAATTAAAATTTTTAAAAAGTCTTCTAATAAAATGAAAATGATATTGAAAAGTTTAAAAATTCAAAGTAAGTTGGCTCTTATTAAGTCTAATGTAGCACTTAAGTGCACTCTGAAAAACCCTGCAAACTATCTGTTTTTACTTCATGATTTAAGTCACTATGTTTTTATTCTTCAGGGTGTTTTTGAAAGGAAAATACTCTTCCCCTGAGAAATTGAGAGGAAAAAAATAGAATGCAAATTCTTTAAGAATAGATATGTAATTATTACCTTTTTATTTTATTTTTAAACATTTTACTTTTTAAAGTTTTTTATTTTTTATTTTTTTAAATTTTGGCTGCCTCACAGCATATGGAGTTCCTGGGCCAGGGGGTCAGATCCAAGCCACAGATGCAACCTACATGGTAGCTGCTATGACACCGGATCCTTTAACCTCCTGTGCTGGGCCAGGTATCAAACCTGTACCCTGGTGCTGCAGGGATGGGGCAGATGCCATTTCACCACAGCAGGAACTCCTATTGTTTTTTTTTTTTTTTTTTTTAAATTGTCTTTTCTCTAGTACCCAGAAGACTGGCACATAACAAGAGCTCTGTAATTTTGTTGAATGAATGAATTAATGAATAAATTAAAAGTAAAACAAATCTGTTGACCAGATATATTTTACAAGATGTAATAAAAAGGGAGTTCCCATTGTGGCTAACAGTAATTAATCCAACCAGTATCCATGAGGATGCAGGTTCAATCCCTGGCCTCACTCAGTGGGTTAAGGATCCAGCATTGCCATGAGCTGTGGTGTAGGTTGCAGATGCAGCTCGGATCCTGCATTGCTGTGGCTGTGGTGTAGGCCAGTAGCTGCAGCTGAAACTCAACCCCTAGCCTGGGAACTTCCATATGCCATACATAAGGTCCTATAAAAGCAAAAAACCAAAAAAAAAAAAAAAAAAAAAAAAGATGTAATGAAAACATAACTTAGATTATTTTAAATTCAAAAAGAATGCTAGGAGCTCTTATCATATAAGATTAACAGTGGTTATAGTGTATGTATGTGTATAAAAATAGAGACTATGTAACATATATATACATTTAAACATACATTTATGATTATGTGTCTTATTATATACTTTATCATAGTTTACAAATATTTTATATATGTTTATATATATAATAGAGAAGTATGTTGTTTCTCGGGTATTTCATAAAATGCACGACTTTCTGGGGGCTAAGAAAATAAACCCTCAGAAATTCAAAGATAGAGAAAGATGAGGCATCTTTTAGGACAGACACATGAGGGCAACATGAAGCATCATGATATACTGGGGAGATAATTGTATTAGGATTCCAGAGACTTGGAATCTATTTCCTGCCCTGCCATTAACTATTTCTGTGGCTTTGGGCAAATCCATTAAATTTTCTGGACTTGATTTTTTTCACCACTAACTTGAGGGGAATAAATTTAATTATATCTTTAAGTCTTTCCAGCTTTACATTCTATGCCTACTGGAAAGTTTTTGCTTCTACCTCTAATAAGGTGAATTTAAAAATGATAACAGTAATATAGACACACAAATTGAGACCAAGGATTTCTTACAGAGATTTGAATTATTTTATTTATTATTATTTTTATTTTTGGCCATGACACAGTATGCAGAAATTCTGGGGCTAGGGATCCATCCACCCTATGCCACAGCAGTAACAATGGCAAGTCCTTGACCACTAGGCCACTGGGGAATTCTGAGTTATGAATTATTTTGAATATAGCTTTAAAAATGTGAATTTCAAAAATAAATGTAAATACAGAGTTCCCTAGTGGCTAAGCAGATTAAGGTTAAGAATCTGACATTGTCATTGCTATGGCTCAGGTTCGATCCCTGTCCCAGAAATTTCTGCATGCCAGCAGTGCAGCCAAAAATAAAAATGTGACTAAGGTAAAATTGCAAGCAGATTTAGATTTGACAACACAGGATAAAAGATTAGTCTAACCTTGCTGTCCTCAGGCCCCATAGCATCCCCTCTCTAAAGCCATAGCCATTTATCTCATACATGCAAACAGATCTACCTTAGTTTGGGGCTGATCATGTCCTTAATTAGGGAAAATTAAAGTACTAATTTTTAAAGTCAAATTGCTCAGAATTGAATTAAATTTTATCCTACTACTCTTCTGCCCTTGTTTCCAGTTGTAGCAACAGGGCTTCTGTTGTTTGTTCGCTTGTTCATTTGTTTCTTGTTTTTCCCATGGGGTTCTAGAGCTATCAACTGGGTATTTTCCTGCCCCATTTCAAACCATATATTCTAATTTAAAAGCAAATAAATATTTCATGTCTCTTTCTGTGATAATATCCCTGGTTGACTCCTAAATTCCAATAAATTATTTAGTTTGAGTGTTGTTTTTGAAAAGGTTAATAATGAGCATAAATGGCATTTAGCAAATGAAAAAAATATATTTTGTTAAGCAGTGACATCTATACAAGAGAGAAAAATTATGCGGCGATATATGTATATATATCTAATGTGTGTATACATATACATGCATAGATATACATAGATATATACACACATACCTGCATATTTATTTTAATCAGAAATTTAAATAAAGCAAAGTATGACAACCATTTTTATTTTCACTATTCTTCAATGCCTGGGTACTTAATAAACAATACTCTTCAGAACAACAATAATAAATTCCATATTTTATCATAGTTTCTATTTGGGAAAGAAGGATAAATGGAAGCTCACTAGGGGGTAAAATGAATAAATGTTAGGCTTAAAATAAGGAAGATGGAATCTAAAATGATTTAAAATAGAATGTCATCCATCTTATGCCTATGGCATCAACAGTTTTGTCACCCCATTGTAATTATTAATAGTGCCCATCTTTTGACACTTGAAAGTGTCCTGTCTTGGATGTTAAATAATATGCTCATTTTACTCATGTATTATACAGCAGTGGGGGATGAATGAGGCCCATTGCAAAGCGTTCAGAGCAAGGGTGGGGGAGTACTCAGATTCACGGTGGGAAGAAATTAGTCTCTTTTCTTTATTCCATCTCTATTGCTCTTTAAATGACAGGGCAAAATTCAGCAGTCTTGTTTCTTATCCAGCAATGTCTGGAGGCTCCCTTGTGAAGGGTGTGTCACTATCTACTCCTGTTGGCTTGGTGAACCATTATTCCTGGGGGCACAAAATACATTGTTTTGGTCTATTCCAGCTCAGTGCCATAATATGTTGCATACTGCCTTTGTTTAAATTTTATTCTCCATAAACTAGAGGGAGAGGGCTTCTTCAAAGATGATTGATGAAGAACAGCTATGCTTAAATTGTTTGTGTAAAGGTCACAGGCCCTATGTAAATGTAGAATAGAGCAAATGATCATCCACAAACTCTTGCTGGCCTCTCACTAAGATAGAAATCACATTCACGGAAAATTCAGAGGTCATAAATTGAAAATAGAGCATGTCCGAACATAGAAGATTTGGATTTGTTATGTGAATTCCTTAATGTTTTCTGTAATTCCTCCGAGTTTTGCATTTCATAGATAGCCAGCTCAGTGTGAAGGCTATGAAGCTGTTCCAGAATCATCTAAATGAAGTATTTAGTAACAGATGGCAATAAACACACTATAATTGGCCTTATTTTGTTTTATTTTATTAGACCGAGGTTATGGTCACAGTTATGAACTTTATCTTTTTTTTATAGCCATGATAGTTGTTAACATTGCATTCATATCACCAGCTGCCTCAGCCAAATCAAGTGTTCTTTACTGCTTAACGCAGCTAGGCAATGGAGCAAATAACATATTTGGTGTAGTATCCTGACAGTCTGAAAATAGGGTGTTTCTGATAAGGCAGTCTGAGCATGAATAACACACATGCTTGGTTTTAAGTTAGATGTATTTCTAGATCTAAAGAGTGAAAAAGCATCGGTTTTGAATAAATAAGGTGTTTTAGAAATATTCACAAATTAATCACATCATAGAAACAGAAAGGGTAAAATTGTCTGACAATGGGAAACAGAAAGGGTAAGAGCAGTGAAGAGAATCTGCTCGTGTAGTGGTCCAAATTAAATAATATTGTCACACTTTTTAAATACAAATCAGTAGAACAAATTCTTCTTTAGTTTAATTTTAGATATGGGTGATTCCATTTCGTTATTAAAATAAACAAGACACAACATTCAAAGTGGACAGGAAAAGAGAAGCTCTCATGATCCGGAGTCCACAATGTATAAATTGGTTGTATTCACTGCTAGTTAGATCCAAGCACATTTCCTCATGTGTAAGACCAAACCAACCCAAACCAAACAAACACACAAAAAAACAAAAGTTATAGCTGTGTAGGAAATTCTGTTTAATCGACAATAGAGCAGGATTTATATAATTAGTACCATCCATTGTAATAACTTGAACTTTCTTAAGTACTCTCGCTTTGTCATGCTTATGCCTGTTACATTTCTATTCATTTCTTGTTCTGGGCAATTTAACTCTCTCCTTTTCTCACTACCACTACCCCGGCTATCTTTTGATTTCTAGTTTGCTTTCCAAGAAGGGAATGGCATGGATAGTGTATATTAGCCTTTAAGCCTTGTCAAGGAGTTGAAGTACACATTTTATTGGAATTTTGATACATGTATCAGTCATGATCAAGTTTTGTTAGTTTATTTAGGACTTGAAATCCAGGTACATTCTGATTACACCAACAAATTTTAATCTCTCAACACAGAAAATTAAGGATCAGAGCCTGTGAAATTGAGTGCCACCAAGTCTCCATCCTCAATTGCATCAGCCGTCATCAGAGATAAAAGGATTTATTAAGTGCACTCATTACAGAGCAACATCCAGATTCTGCCTGCTAGTGGCCACTTATACATTTCAGAAAAGTTATTTTTTAAATTATCAAAAATTCTTGAGTTTATAGTTTATTTATTTATTTATTTATTTTTTGGCCATACCTGTGGCATGTAGAATTTCCCAGTCCAGGGATCAAAGCCTCCCTAAAGCCGTCACCAGAGCCACAGCAGTGACAAAGACGGATCCTTAACCCACTGAGCCAAGAGTGAACTGCAAGTGTATAGTTTATAGCTACCAATTTAATTTACAACAATCAATGGCTATGATGAGGTTGCAGAGAAAGAATAAATATCTCTCGAGTATATGGACCTGTGTTTGAGGGTTTCTAAAAGTAGTGAAAAATATCAGACTTAAAAGCAGAATGCAAACTAGTTCCCAATTTAGGAACTTATTTTAATAACAATTGTTTCTGATGTGTTTTTACTATTAGTAATAGACTTCACAAGCTGCATAAAGAAACTCATTTTATTGGTAATAGAAGATTGGATTCAAGAACAGTATTGAATTTTGTGATAAAATTTATATAGTAAAGATACAAAGTTAGAAATGGAAATAATGTAATTATTCCCCCACTAGTCTCAAAAGTGTGTGTGACAATGATTTATCTCAACTTTGATTAATTAATCCCCCCCTACCAAATTGTTTATGTTACACACAATAATACTGAGAATTTGGCTATGTCTTCTCCCTGTCTGGTCCCCTAACTGCAGAGACCAGATCTGGGCAGACTGGTGTGCTTTGAATCGAAGACAAAGAGATGTTTCTAACCACCTCCCTCATGCATCGTGCTTCACACTTCAGCTGAATTCAAGACTCCTTAAATAGAAGCACATGACTCACACAGATCAGCAAAACTCTGATTTTGCCTAAGAAGCTAAAACTGAGCCTGTAAGGAAACTAAGTATTCACAATTGTCCTGACTGCACTTTTTTGCCAAAGTTATTCCAAACCTGAAACAGTAGGCAAGAGAAGGTCATTTTAAGTAGCCAGAAGAGTTAATTTCTCAAGGTTGGGCTCCCGGGGACCCACATCAGTTCTAGAAAGCTAGTATTTGCTGATAGCTACACTACTTGGCAAAGGGGATGAGACATCTAGGTTTAAATCCTTCCCCTGCGGTTCACTGGCTCTGTGAGCTTTGCTAGGTTACCTAATTTCTCCATCCATCAGTTTAATCATCTGTTAATTGGAGAAATGAACCTCACCAAGCTATTTCAAAGGTTCAAATAGTGACTTAATCTTGAAAATGATGAGATTCACTGAATACTCTTTGAGTAGGCAAGTAACATAGTCAAGCTATCTTTTAAAAAGATAACTTGGGGAACTATATTCAAATTGGTTGATGGGAAAGAAGCCAGGAATGTCTTAAAAAGGTATTAAAACAATTCCATCAAAGTTTATAATCCCTTTAAATAAGATGATGGTGTAGCTTATATGATAGGGACAAGAGAGAATTAAATAGGAGTGTCCCCTAAGTTTTCTCAACTAAGAAAAGTCACTTTGATGTACAATGAAGTAATCCGTTGTTTTCTCACTCCCTAATAAGAAAATTTCTCTTTGGCAAATGGTGAAAAATATATATTTTAACTATCCTCAAAATGTAAAAGAAAATGCAGAGGAAAAAAGTAGAAATTATAGAGCACTTAAGGAGACAGGCAGAACAAAAGACAAAGAAGCCAATCCTAGATCCACCAGCAGATTAAGATAAACCAGACTCCACCCACCCTTCTATTAAGAGGGTTAAATGAAATGAAGAAGAAATAACTAGAGTTGACACTTTACACCTATCATGGCCAAGAAAGTCAAATACTTCTCCAAATCAATTCTTCTTAAAGGGTATGGTCAAAATCACACTAACAGGAATAATTTGTTTCTTCATCTGAGACTTGCCCAGGTGAGATGGGCTTCCTACTCAGGGAACGGGGAAGACCATAGATTTAATTGGTCAGGTGATTGAACTAGAATCTGAACACTAACCATAACCCCTGTTCACAGGGCTAACACCTGAGATGTTTGAACTGAAAATTCTTTTCAGATCTGCTGAGGAATATTTCTTCCTATCTGGAGTGTGAACGCTAACTAGATAGAGTCCTGGACAAAGGTGCTTGAAAAAGGAGATGATAGGAAAGGAGGTGGCACCGGAGAAAGAGAAAGAAACTCAATGGATATCATTTTTTCCCCTTAGATTTGAAAGTGAAATAAACCTATCTGTGCTTATCTTACATAGTATTGTCCTTGATTAATCAGAATAATAATTGATCTAATAATCTCATCTGAGTCCAGTGTGGGTTTTGTTTGGAGAAGAAGATAGATAAGAAGGAAAGGAAAGTATAATGGACTGAATTGTGCCCCTCCCACTCTACTCCCTGTCAAATCCATATGCTAAAGCTTTAACCCCAATATAACTTATTTGCCAAGAGGACTTTTAGGAGGTAATTTAAGGTTAAATGAGGCATAAGGATGGGGTCCTAATCCAGTAGGATTGGTGGTCTCATAAGAAGTGAAAAAGAGGAGTTCCCCCTGTGGTGTAGTAGGTTAAGGAGCTGGTGTTACCAGCACAGAGGCTCAAGTTACTGTTGAGGTGCGGGTTTAATCCCTGGCCTGGGAACCTCCATATGCAGCAGATGTGGAGGGGAAAAAAAGAAACGAAAAGAGGGATCCTTCTCTTTCATCCTATAAAATGGCAGCAGTCTGTAAGCCAAGAAGAGCGCTCTCACCAGAAACTAATCATGCTTGCCCCCTGATTATGGATTTCTGGCCTCCAGAACCATGTGAAAACAAACCTTTTTTTTTTTTTTTTTTTTGTCCTTTTGCCTTTTCCAGGGCTGTTCCTGCGGCATATGAAGGTTCCCAGGCTAGGGGTCTAATCAAAGCTGTAGCCACCAGCCTATGCCAGAGCCACAGCAACAGGGGATCCGAGCTGTGTCTGCCACCTACACCACAGCTCACAGCAACGCTGGATCCTTAACCCACTGAGCAAGGCCAGGGATCAAACCTGCAACCTCATGGTTCTTAGTCAGATTCGTTAACCACTGTGCCACGATGGGAACTCCCCAAAACAAACTTTTATATGGTATTTTGTCGTGGCAGCATGATCAGCTAATACAAGAAGTAAATCCAGTGCCTGCTCTCTATGACCCGAATCCTTGATTTTAGAGAGTTTCTGATGATAATGAAAATACATGATCATTAATCGCCTACATTCCCTATTAAACACAATGTGTCTGAGGCTGTCCTGGGGAATATTATGCTTGCTTTGCACAGTAAGTTATACAATAGTCCCCTTTATCCCTAGTTTGATTTTCCAAGGTTTCACAGTCAACCTCATTCTGAAATAGTAAATGGAAAATTCCAGAAATAAACAATTCATAAGTTTTAGATTGTGTACCATTCTGAGCAGTATGTTGCAATCTCAAGAACTGTCCCACCTGAGCCATGAATCATCTCTTTGTCCACTGTATCTTGCCCATTAGTCACTAAGTAGGCATCTCAGTTATCTGATCAACTGTCATGGGACCAAGTGTTCAAGTGACCCCTATTTTACTTAATGATGACCCCAAAGTGCAAGAATAGCGATGCTGGCCAATTTGGATATGCCCAAGAGAAGACTTAAAGTAAAAACATGTAAGTCTGAGAATAAGGAAAGACAAATAGCCATATGCTGAGGTTGCTAAGGTCTACAGTCAGAACGAATCTTCTATCTGTAAAACTGTGAAGAAAGAGAAAGTAATTCATGCTAGTTTTGCTGTCCCACTTTAAACCGCAAAAGTTAAGGCCACAGTGAGTGATAAGCACTTCATTAAGATGGAAAAAGCATTAAATTTCTACAATATAATATTTTGAGAGACAGGGCACATTTACATAACTTCTGTAACAGTGTAATTCTATTTTATTATTAGTTTTTGTTCTTAGCCTCTTACTGTGACTAATCTATAAAATAAACTGTCATATGTATGCATGAATAGGAAAAAACATACTTATATAGGGTTTGGTACTCTCATGGGTTTAGGCATCCACTGGAGGTGTTGGACAATATCATCCTAATGAGGGAGAACTACTGGAGTTCCCTTGTGGCTCAAGGGGTTAAGGATCCAGTGCTGTCACTGCTGTGACTCTGGTTACAGCTTGGTTTGGGTTCATTCCTTGGCCCAGGAACCTCCATGTGCCAAGGGTATGGCCAAAAAATAAATAAATAAGGGAAAACAACTGTGTTGCTGCCAAGTGAAATGCATTCAGAACTTTTTTATTTATTTTTTTGTCTTTTTGCCATTTCTTGGGCCGCTCCCGCGGCATATGGAGGTTCCCAGGCTAGGGGTCCAATCGGAGCTGTAGCTGCCAGCCTATGCCGGAGCCACAGCAACAGGGGATCCGAGCCGCATCTGCGACCTACACCACAGCTCATAGCAACGCCGGATCCTTAACCCACTGAGCAAGGCCAGAGATGGAACCCACAACCTCATGGTTCCTAGTTGGATTCGTTAACCACTGCACCACGACGGGAACTCCAGAATGCATTCAGAACTTTGTCTACATCAATCCCTGACATAAAATTTAAGATGTCTGATTAATTCAGTTGGCTACCATTTATGAAAATTGCTTGGCACTCAAAAGTTTGAAAATCTTCAAACAGTGTATATTTAACAGGTAAAGTAAAAGCAGATGATTTTTATGGCTTGCTAAAACTCAGTGGCTATACTGGATTACAAAAACACTGTGTTGTGGGAATGGCAGCATGTGTGTATGCCTACCCTACAGATAGGACCAAGTGTTGATTAACTTCAAGCCCTTTTACTGTCTTCTATAAAAATTATGGTTACACACTATTTTATTTTTTTTCATAATTATTAATCACTCGCAACATGATAAGCACTATAAATATTTTTAAAATAAAGTTTTAAGTGTAATGTCAGCACATACTTTATTTTTACTTCCTTTGGCAGTACTTAAAATAGATATGTTTTGCTATTTTGCTTTTCTGATAGCATTCTACTTAAAATTCATCTTTTAAAGTAAAATAAAATATTGACAATATAAACAAATTTTAAATTTAGTCTTTTTTTCTTTCTTTTTTTTCTGTTTAGTTCAAGCAATCTCTGTCAGCTTTTGCACACTTTAAAGAGCAGAGGATGGATCCTTCTAATCCCTGATCAAAATTTAAAGTTGAGGGAGTTCCCTAGTGGTCTAGTGGTTAGACACTATGCTTTCATCCCTGCAGCCCAGGTTCAATCCCTAGTCTGGGAACTGACATCCTACATCAAGCCTCTGCATGCCAGGGCAAAAAAAAAAAAAAAAAAAAAAGTAACAAAATTTATAGCTGACTGAGAATAAATCAACATATGGAAATTAGTATCTCTTTACTGCACATCACATCACAGAAATTCATTCTTTTTAATGGGTACTAGTCCATATGATAAAACAGCTTGCAAAATTTTATATTATCTTTAAAAGCCACATTTGTTAGAGGAATTCAATATTAGCACATTAAATATCCTTAAAAAATTAAAACAAATACAGAGATTTGTAACTCTATTCTTCGCCTATTTTTGTCTTGATCAATGATCACAGATGAATTGCTTAACTTTTCCTAGAAGCTCAGATTGTAATAAAATTACAATAGTTTATATGACTCTATTTAGATGCTACATGTCCCAGTAGATTACTTTCCTTGCTTTATACTTTTTGCGACTATATTTAAAATAAAACCTCTACCATTTTTGGTGCAGCTCTTTAGATGTTATAAACTCTTCTCAACTTAGTTAACTTATCTCAAATTGAGTTCAGTTCATCCATCCAGCAACCTTTTTTTGGTAGAATATGAAGTAAAAACAATGTTGCCCTGTAAGAAATTGCATTTTGGAGGAGAGATTGATACTCACAGAGCAATACTAGTTTATGAAAATCATCATTAGCATTTAATGTTTTGTAATTGTGTTTGTATTTCTCTTCAATGAAATCTCAATATATTTAAGGAAGAAATACTTTGTTTTGATATTACCAGCTCCTGAATATTTAAGAAATAAAGTATGCCAATATAACATGTATGTAATAATATAAATTCTGGTGATTCATTTGAGTAATTAGTACAGAAAGTGGATATCTGGGCTGCTTCCTGCAGCATATGGAGGTTCCCAGGCTAGGGGTCCAATCAGAGCTATAGCCCACTGGCCTACGCCCCAGCCACAGCAATGCGGGATCTGAGCCACGTCTGCAACCTACACCACAGCTCACTGCAACGCCGGATCGTTAATCCACTGAGCAAGGCCAGGGATAGAACCCACAACTCATGGTTTCTAGTCGGATTCATTAACCACTGCGCCACAACGGGAACTCCAGAAAGTGGATATCTTTAAAGCAAGGACTTATTTGAAAAATATGTATTCACATGGCACTTAAATTCAAATTTTAACAGGAAAAGGAAAACTAATTTGTTTATATTTTAATATAGAGTGCAGGACTTTTATCTGAGTAGAGCTGTCCTATTCCTGTTTTACAAGATCTTTCTTATATAAATAATAGTCACTATAATTTTTATTGCTATTCCACAATCATTTCTAAAATGCTAATGAAACAATCTGAGTGCAGAATACCTCCAGATTTTATTTCGTTTTCCTGGTTTCTTAAATTCCATCCTCAACATTTAATCCAATAGTAGTATTTTCATTTACTTTCAAAAAACTCAACAAATTTTTTGTAAATATAAAGTCCTTATTTTTACATGTGAATTTAATCAATTAAAAAGTAATTTAAGGAGTTCTCCTGTGGCACTGGAGGTTAAGGATCCAGCATTGTCACTGCTGTGACACGGGTTCAATCCCTTCCATGTCCTGCAGACGCAGTCAAAAAAATAAACAAATTCTAAAAATAAAAATTTTAATCTCATAATTACAATAACAAATGTAATTTCACTATTTGGATAAACAAAGACAATGAACTCAAAACACATAAACCAGCTCTGCAAACTTGGGCTTGTGCATTGGGTGCTACAAAGGCATTAGGTGAATGTTTGAGAGAGAATGGAAAATGCTAGTTCTGTCACTGAAAGTCTATTAAAGATAACTTCTAGGGCACATCTGGTTGTCATAAATATGGAAATTCTTTACAGAGGAGGTGTTATTGAAGGTAGACTTAGAAAAAGGATAACGATGGGAAAAGAGACACACACGCAAAATGACCAGGAGTCCAAAAAATGTGTGACTCTGGGGAAAGCAATTAGTCAAACTTGAACATATAAAGATGTAGGTTTTCTTTATAAAAGATCTTGAATACTAGATGATTTTGGAGGACAGAGGAAATGAAAAGTGCCCACTGAACTGAGAAGGAGTCTTGAGGCTGGCAGATGAGACAGGCAGCTCCATATAATCAACAGATCTGTTTATTACGGGGTAACTTACAGGGTAGAATCCGGTGGACAATTTGGAAGCACTCACAGCTGCACTCCTCACCATGGAGGAGCCACTGGGACAATTTTATGGTTAAGCTAGTTTATGTGGGTATGTGCTTAGAAACAGGAAGTGCATTCCTAAGTCAAGATTTATGAATGAGTAACTAGTCTCACGGACCCCAGGAATACGTCTGGAAAGGTCTTCATCATTGTTTGGGGACTAACAGAGCATACAGGCCACCTGGACCTAACGCTCATTAAACAATATCTATTAACTACAAAGCCCTTGATGACAGAGAGGAGATTTACTGCACAGTACAACCCTAGGTAGGGTCAGTGGAAGGACAGCAGGAACTTAGCACACCCAACATGGGGTCAGTTATGCTAACGTATATGGTCATACCTGGTCAACAGACTTTAATTACTAAGCAATTCTGGAAATGGAAGATGGGTGATTGGGAACATTGTATATTAAGAAGTAATCTTATATCAACATAAGATAAATTAGATGGACTGAGGTACTAAAACAAAGACAAAAAAACTGAAAAAAAATGCTCAGGAAAAAAATGCAAGAATTTTGAGAGATGCTTTCAGTATTAATTTACATTCTGTAATCTATATTATATACATACATATATACACAACCATATATATGTTAAAATCTTACCTCCTACAGCAGTCACTGGGTTTGATTTAATAATTATTATACAGTCAGCATTGTTCTAAATAATTTATACAGATTAACTCATAAAAGCTGCATAATAGGTAGCTACTATCATTACATACAATATAAGTTGAGGAAACTGAAGCACAGGGAAATTAAATAATTTGCCCAAGTTTATGTGGCTAATAAGCAGTGGAGCCTGGCTTTGAACTCACACCTGGGCTTCAGATCATCTTTTAACTGAACTATGTAACCATTCTGCAGGAGAGAAGCAAATACAACAAAGTGAAGTGGGGACTGAGGCTTTAATACAGGTACACGTTGGGGAAAATTTTCACTCTGACCCATTCTTCTCTTCTGTGCTTGGTAGATACCTGTTGTTTATATTCCCCTAAATTGTCTTCTCTTCTTCTGCCAAATATTCCCTATATCCCATTGAGTCTTGCATTCTTTTCTCACTGTGTAGAGTCTATGACTATACTTTCAACACCAGAGGTGGACCCTGATTGGTTCAAGTCATTTAGCAAAATCCATCTTCCTCCCACAGTATTGAATTCAGGGATGGATCAACAGATTCAATTGAAGTGATTAGTTTTTAAGACAACTACCAGGAACTTCTCTCCCTGCTTGCCCTCTTTAGATATTATCAAGGAAGCACTTGGCCATGGTTATCAATCTTTGCAGGCCTCCTGTGGCCATAAAAGAGCCCTGACTGAGGTTAAAACTTTTGTCCCCACAGGCAAAGTTGAAAGATATCAGATCGTTAACAATACTGCTGAGTTGCTAAATTTATGAGAATCAATATGCTAGATCCCCTTTCAGCTCATAAGCCATTCTAAATTGGATTTCAGGTTATTTGCCACCAAAGTGATTCTGATGCATTCATGATTTCCTTAGCTTCTTGTGTCTAGACCAATGTCACTTTTGTTACCAAATTTGTGACATTCTCCTTTTACTTTGGAACCCATCTATTTATAAAACACTTAAAGCATGATAACCTTGATCCTCTATTAATTTCTTCTTCTTCTGAAGATTCATAACAGATTTTCTTCTTTGGACTGTATGGGTTCATCTGTGATGGCTTGCATCCTAGTCAAGGTGTTTTCCTTAATAAATTCCAGGCTAAAGCATTTGACATCTTATCAAACTTGAAGTTGCTGGTACTTAAAAAATTATGTTAAGGCCACTTAGTTTACTCACTGGGGTCACAGAAAAAAAAAAAACCAAATTCTTAGTCATGTGTTTTATTTAATTAAGCCTTAATTTATGTTGTTGTTATATCTTGTAATAAACTGTTAGCTTCTGATTTGATAGCTTTTTCATTGAATTATTCCATAGGTTGCTATAGGTTGAAAGCAATTTTAGTGTATATTACCCTATCATTTAATAGAGTTGTCTAAATTCTTCAAATGAATGTTGCTTTTTAAGATTTAACTAAAATTTGGCATAACCTGAGAATAGTAAGGTCAGTCCCCTCCTGAACTCTCTGATCTAAAATCAAGTCAAATTATGGTCAAGTGGCATGCATTTTATTAGGCAACTTTTAGAATGATGTGACCCACTTACTGTTCCAAGAGTGCTTATATCAAGCCTCCAAAATCAACTAGTCAAACAGTTTCCAATAAGTAGAACTATGAGAATCATGTTTAAAACACAGTAAATGATCTGAATAAGTTCAGAAAGTCATTACTTGTTTTGGGATATAAAATTATTTTCTTTGTGAGAAGAAAGGGACATTTTAGGATGAGTTAGTCTCCAATAGATTCATAAAGAAATATAATTCTACTTTGTATATTTTCAAATCTCAATAGCCAATGTAAGAGATCTGAGTCATTAGTATGGAAAGTCGCAAAAATCTAGTGGCAGAGCTAATAAAATGGACGAAGCAGGGAGAATAAACTGCTTGTGAAAGAAAATTAATTTCATTTAGAAATAATTTTTAAAATATTTTCAAAATATAGTTTAGTTTCAGATAAAAGCGTATAAAAATGTCACATTGGAATTCCCCACCTGAATGTAAGAAGCAATTTCTCCATCAAATATACATATTTAAAAGACATAGACCATGAAATAGATTATATCCTTTCAGACATTATGTTGGTTTAAATGGCCTAAGAAATCTTCTGCTTCAAGAAAACTAGATTATAAAAAAATAAATAAATAAATCTAGATTTGCAAAAGGTAGAGGAGATTTAAAAAAAAAAAAAAGGAAAAAAAAACTTTGTCACTTTGCCACTTTTTTCCTCCAGACACTTGGAGCTGAGGCATATAATTGTGGAAAGAGAGAAAGAATTTCTCTAAGGCAGATGTTAGTAATGGCCAGGCCATAGGTGCAATTGTTACAATAATCCTTGGACCAATGTTTTGGTAGGGAGTTGAGTTTGGAAATCCCTATTGATGTGGGCCCCTCTGATGAGAAAGGGAGTAAAGTTTTCCTGGGTTGATGCCAAACCCTAACTGTTTGCAAAAGCAGACCAAAGTTTATTGTAGAGGAATGCATCCCAAAGGAGATGTAGTGGAGATAAATTGATTAGTACCAAGTAATGAACTGGCACACAAAGCAATGGGTAGAATAAACACTAGATTTCCCCCCCTTCTGAAGATGATGCAAAATATAACCAGCACTAAATATGACTAGGCTTGGAGTTCCCGTCGTGGCTCAGAGGTTAACGAATCTGACTAGCATCCATGAGGATACAGGTTTGATCCCTGGCCTCACTCAGTGGGTTAAGGATCCGGCATTGCCATGACCAATGGTGTAGGTCACAGACATGGCTCAGATCCTGTGTTGCTGTGGCTGTGGTGGAGGCCGGCAGCTACAGCTCCAATTAGACCCCTAGCCTGGAAACCTCCATATGCTGCAGGTGCAGTCCTTAAAAGCAAAATAAATAAGTAAATAAATAAGACTAGGCTTAAAGAAGTAAAAGATGGAATAACAACGATGAACAGATAATTGGAGCCTATGAAAAATGACCATTAGCTTTGTTAAAGAACCAAATTGGACTTGAGAAGGTAAATCATTACAGACTGAAATACAAAGCTCAATGAAGGAATTAGATTAGCAGTTGGCAAATGATTTCTCCAGGTTTGGAAGATAAGGTTAAGGGTCTATTTCTCCTGTTGGTAGACCTAGTTCTATTTCTTGTATGTTTACAGTTACCTAGATCATTAGTGTGCATATAAGGTATGAGGGTTTACCATATATTCCTGCAATATATCAAAAGTTACACTAAAATTAAAAAAACATTTTTATATAATTTGAGATTGTATAACAGGGGTGGCAGTCTTGGTCTTGAGGAAGATGAAGAATGCTCTGTAACTGAACTTCAAAAGAGAGGTTGAATAATAGCATAGGAAAAGGATCTAAAAAATAATTGGTAGAAATCAAAGAACATAATAACAGTAACTATGAAATTCCCACTGTTTCTTGATCATTTTCTTGATATAGAATCTCTTTTTTTGCTCTCTCCTTTGAAACCTGTCATTGGACTTAGCATCATTTGACGACATCAGCTCTCTCTTCATTCTAAAAGGAGTGTGTATTTGGACAAAAAGAGACACATTGCTTTTTTAAAAAGTAAATGTTTTTTTCTCTGTGATTTTCAAACTTTGCTCTTTAGAACCTTCTCAGGGTCCCATTAAACTAGGAAAAAAAAAATTGCAACTTGACTTTTGAGCCCATCCATTCTGTTTCCAAGAGTGCAGTCACTCAGCTCTAGTCCTTCAGCTCTAGTGCCTGGTGGGCATCAAATAAATTATATTTAAAGGATTCAGAAGCTAAAAAAAAAATCTTGATCTCTAAGAATTAGCTAACTTTTAACTTTAGCTAAAAGTTAAAAACACCAGAGATCTGTTAGGTCTTTGTTAAGGAAATGTTAAATTACAGAGGAAAAAACTGGATTAAGTAAAAGCATTATATCTACTTGATGCAAGAACTGAACTATGTAGGGCGATAAAATGACAAAACCAAAAAAGACCTTAGAGATCATGTAGTCCAGTACCTCTTCCTAACCCCAAACAATTCTACAGATGTCAGAGAAAATTAAAAATTAATAAATGTGGAGTTCCCGCTGTGGTACAATTGGTTAAGGATCTGATGTCTCTGCTGCAGCTCCAGTTTGATCCCTGACCTAGCACAGCAGGTTGAAGGATCCAGCATTGCTGCAGCTACATTGTGGATCACAGCTGAGACTCAGATTTGATCCCTGGCCTGGGAACGCCCATATGCTAAAGGTGCAGCCAAAAATAAATAAATCAACAAACAAATAAATAAACAAGGTAAGATAAGAGGGAAATAATATTAAAATATTTTGATAGCTTTTACATTTTTTAAATTGAGAGTAAACAACCATAGGTGACAAATGATTTAATCAGGTATTTTCCTGTATGGCATAATTACCCTTAAAATTATTTCAAAACTAACAGGAAGTGGAAAAAGTAAAATTTGCATGACAATAGGAATGTGTGCTTATAATTTTAGATCAGGTAATTTAAATAATTCACGAAAAAAATTTGTTTTCTCAGTGAATTTATTACACATAAATTACACTTATAAATACAATGATCATCACAATCCAGTTTTATAGGATTTCCATCCCACATCCCCAGCACATCCTCCCAGCCCCCAACCTGTCTCATTTGGAAACCATAAGTTTTTCAAAGTCTGAGAGTCAGTATCTGTTCTGCAAAGAAGTTCATTCTGTCCTTTTTTCAGATTCCACATGTAAGTGATAGCATTTGGTGTTGGTGTCTCACTGTCTGACTGACTTCACTTAGTATGATTTTATCTAGGTCCATCCATGTTGCTAAAAATGCCAGTATTTTGTTCCTTTTAATGGCTGAGTAATATTCTGTTGTGTATATGTACCACACCTTACTTATCCACTCCTCTGTCCATGGATATTTAGGTTGTTTCCATGTTTTGGTTATCATATGTAGTGCTGCAATTAACATTGGAGTAAATGTGTCTTTTCGAATAATGGTTTTCTCTGGATAGATGCCCAGGAGTGGGATTGCTGGATCAAATGGTAGTTCTATTTTTAGTTTTCTGAGGAATCTTCATACTGTTTTCCACAGTGGTTGCACCAATTTGCATTCCCACCAACAGTGTACTAGTGTTCCCTTTTCTCCATACCCTGTCTAGCATTTATTGTTTGTAGACTTTTTGATGAGGGCCATTCTGGCTGGTGTAAGGTGTTACCTCATAGTGATTTTGATTTGCATTTCTCTAATAATGAGTGATGTTGAACATCTTTTCATGTGTTTTTTGGCTATCTGTATGTCTTCTTTGGAGAACTGTCTGTTTAGATCTTCTGCCCATTTTTAGATGGGGTTGTTTGTTTTTTGGTATGGAGCTGTAGGAGGTTTTTATAAACTTTGGAGATTAATCCCTTGTCAGGTAATTTAAATAAACCATGAAAAAATTTCTATTTTAAAATTTTTGGTGCTTAAGATAAATAATTAGTGTTACTGGCTTATCAAGCAGGAAAATATCACTTGTACTGTATCAAAGTATAGAAGTCCATTATGTTTTTAGCTTTGAAAGAGTTGGTGTATATGTTAAAACTAATTCAAAAATCTTTATGGGCAAATATATATATATATATCATATGTATTAGATATATTTTATTATATATTGTCTACATAGTAGGTGCATTTATCTTTGATAGACATCAAAGATTTAGAGAGAAAATGTTGGAATACAGAATGATTTCTAACAGAACTTTCTATAGCTTAGAGAATTTTTAAACTTAATAAATAATCCATTTCATCGCAGAATAAATGTGACTCTTTTTGTTCTCATTCAATTATAGTCTAAGAACATTTCCCAAGAAAATGTTGGCTGATATAGCATATTCAATTCACTACATTAATTTATTTACCTTTTCTAAACTTGTTAGTCAAAAAAGTTTCCAGTTTTATAGAGATAAGAAATATAAACAAGTTAAAATATGCAATCACAAAATACGGCACTGTTACAAAACAAATGTACCTATGGCACAAATAAATACATGAATCTAAAGTATTTCCATGATGTTCTACATGAAATAATGGCTTTGGTATATTTACAAAGCTGGAGAAATGAGATTGAACTAATTTCCTCTTTTGATTTAGAACTTGAATTATTGTATTAGCAGAGGTGAATAAAATAGGTGGCTGGGCTAGGAGCCAAAATAAACACTGCATGCAAATGTCAGACTCAATCCCACCAAATATAGCTAAAACAAAAACTAACTTCCAAAGGTTACCAAATTGTTTGTCAGATGTAGTTGCTTTCCCAAGGTCCTCATCTCACTTTTGTCTTTGTGAACCGGGGGACATTCTGCTCAACTTGCTTTTGTATTCCTCCACAGTTTCTGATTCATTTTCTACCTCTCTGAACTCTCCTCCTTTTCAGTCTTTAAGACAAACTTGAAGTAGTACCACAATTATGACCATCCTACTACTAGGGAAAATATGTCTTAGGAAAGGTTAAAAAAACAGAACAAAACCATATCCAATACCCCACAGGTAAGAATCACGGCCAATATCTCACAGCTCACCTGTGGCAAAGCTAGGTGTATGCCCAATCATGTCTGGGTGCAGATCTCGGCTTTATCCCTGGAGCTACACTATCCCATGTGATAGAGCAGTGACTGTGGATTCAGTTAAGAGCCAGTGAATTTAAAGTACAGGATAGCATGTCTAAGGGGAAAGTTCATTAGTTAGCTGAGGTTCTCTTTAAGAATACAGAAATAATTCTCATGGAGATGCTATTTGAAAGCATGGAGGGAAATAGGGAATTTAAAAACAACAGGATAAGGAAGAAAAGGAAAAGAGTTAAGAATAGCATGTAGGGAGAAATCTACACTTGATGGCAGAAGGAGAAAGTTGACAAAAGTTGATAAGGTGATAAGCTCTTTGTAATAAGAAGGAGGTAAATAAGTAGTCAGTGAGATGCTAAAGAAAGAGAGAAGTTGAACGAAAATAAATGATAGAAAAAAGAGTGATAGAGAAAGGACAGGTGATTAACTTTTCAAAATGTCATAGGCAAGTTCAGGTAAGAAGCCAAAAACACTGGACATCAAGAACTTTGCTAATTTCAGGCAGAGGCATTTTATTAGTTTAGTTGTTTGATAGAACGAATAGGAAATGGGGAAATAAGGAAGAGCCATTTCCTTTCTCTTTTCTTTTCTATTATTTTCCTTTTATTTTTTACTTTACTTCTTGTTAAAGACTGAAACAAATTGGCATAAACAGTTAAAGGAAATAAGATGATATTTTAAGGTAGGAAACAGGTTTAACAAAAGGTTTGGCTAATACAGGCAAGACCTGAATTAACTTAGTAAAAAGAGTGAAGTGGGAAAGAGTCTAAAGGTTCAAAACAGAGAAGGGGATTAGACTGAGAGAATGCTGACTTTTCCTTGGTGGTAGATTGTATACGTTCTCATTTGTATTTATAGAGCCAAGATAGTTATAAGAAAGTGAGATAAAACAGAGTCCTGGACATTAAAGACATACAATCGGTATAGAATTAGAGTTTAATGGAATTCACAGCCAGTTATAATATTTTTAGAGGTGTGAGAAGAATCTTATCCATTGAGTTTATGAGGAAGAGAAAACTCAAGGGAAAAAAGAAAAGCCTAATTATTCATACCCAGCTGAGTTCACAAGTAAATAAAATAAATATGGTGGAAAGAGTACTACTGAAACAAGTGAAAGCAATAACAGAAAATAAACTTTGAATCTCTGCTCTTCAAAGAAAGCATCCTGGAGTAAAGGAAGAATATCAAATTCTTAAGTAACTTTATACTTGTAAAGAAATTATATTCAAACTCATCCCACACTTCTTTTAATCCTGTATATATCATTGACTCTCTTTTAATTCATATCTGGCAGCATATATCTTTGTTTAAAGAGTTCCTTCATAGAATTAGCAGTCCATCTAGTGATCCTTTAATTTTTACTTAAAGTATCCCAGATGTAAGAAGTTAATGGCCTTACAAATAGGGCATTCAATACGAAGTAAACTTTGTTGAGGACAGTTCCTTAAAAGGAAGAAAGAAACAGCAGTCTCAAAATAGGATCAGTTAGTTTTGGCTAAGTTAAAAATGTTGATAAAGTTAAAAATGTTGATAAATCTTTTGCTGACATTAACAATCTAATTCAAATTAAATTATGTAAATAAAATTATACTGTTTTCAATACTTTCAATTTTGTTGACTGATAAAAACATGTCATATCTAGTCTTAAAGATATACATATGAAAATAGTTAATTTAAATTACCATAACATTTTCTGACATCAGCTGTAGAAGCTTTGTGCGAGCTTCTCTTTCACTGTCTAAAATATATTGAGAATGAACTAGGTGGCTTCTCTGGTCCCCTCTAGTTTTAACATTCCAGAATCTGTTAGTCTCTTGTTTTTCCAGTAGGTAATTAAAGGGATGATTTAAAGGACAATCATATTTTCTACAGCATTTCTTTTGCAAGACTTCATTAAAAAGACTAATTCTTTAGTCACTATTAAAACTCTTCCATTCTCAAGAGGGAATTGATGATCCTATGAAAGATCTATAAATAAGTTCTCTATCTTCTTCCATTTTTTCCGTTATCAGTCATCTATCAAAAATTCCAAGGATCAGTACTTTCCCAGTTCATCTATCTTCCATCAACATTCAGACATGAATTAAAAGAAGCAGACTTTACATAAGAACAATGTTAATTTTTGGAGTTGACAAATAATTTCTTAAATTGTACATTTTTTGCATACCACTTACTTGTAGACAAAAATGGCTAATCTCATTGTCTGGTCTGTAGGTAATCATGGTGTGGCAATGATATGTAAGAGGCTTCCTTTTTAGATATACTTCTTTGCATTTCTAGAGCACATATAGTTAAAAAAAATCAAGAAAAAAAGAAATATTTGCTTTCTTGTATGGTAAAAAGTGACTTTTGTGTAGGGCCATTTTCTGATGTTTGTGCCAAAATTTTGCCTCTGCTTCCCAACAGTGATAATAATTAACTCTGCCACCATGAGTCATAGGTTGATAGCTTTTGTGTTTTAAAGGCTTTCAGGCAAGAATGATGACTCCCTTGAGTGATGGTGGAGAAAGTAGTAAGTTATGTTTTCCTTTACAATCTCTTAAGTATTAACTTTATAAATCCCTTATTCTCACCTGATTGTATCAAGTATCAAAATTCTTTAAAAGGTAGATTTCTCCTTAATGTCATTGTGCTTTGGAAGGGTTTTGCTCACCACATCATATAGTATATTCATTAATAAGAACTCTGAAAAACATTGTTTTTTTTTTTTACAAGCAGTGTGCATCATAACTGGTCATGTTGAATGTTAAAAACTTAAAGTCAAATATGTGGTCACTTTTCAATTAGAATATAGTTTGTTTAAATTAATATGTGATCAGCAACAAGTAACTGAAAACTAGATTAATTATGGCTTACTAAAACAGAGATGTCTGCTTCTCCCATAACAAGCTTGTGGTATATTATGGTTGATATTTTTTGGTAATAGCTTTATGATTTTGCAATATAAGTTTGAAATCTCTATTGTCCTCATGGCCACAAAATTACTGCAAGGGCTCCGAACATTACTTCTCATTTCATATTTAAAGACATAAAGCAAGGGAGGAAGGTCTTTGTCAGAGAATAATATAAAATTGTTTCACAATTATCAAAAAATTCTTTTTGATAAGTCATTCAAAATATTGCTACTCAATCTCATTACCTAGAATGACACCAGTGCAAATCTTAGCTGAAAGGCTAAATACATAAAACAGAAAGGGGTAATGGCTCTGGGGAAGTAAAAATACTTATCTGCCTTGTACATTTTCATAGATATTATTTTTATACTGTTCTCACTCTTAGCTCTAATTTCCTTTTGTACTTTTATTTTCTGTTTACCTCATTTTTGTATATTAAATGCTTCGTTGGCTTCATTTCATGTAATTTTATGAACTCTCTTAAGTTTTTTGGAATGAGATATGCATCTATATGTATATGCATACAAAGTGAATTGGTCCCAGCTGCTTCTCTGTGACATATTTTATAGACGCTCCTTTGGAAGTCTTTATTGATTTAATTTCCACAGCCATTGATAAAAATCTTTCTGTAATATGGGAGTAAACTTTATAATAACAAATTGCATGGATAGTTTTACAGTTGATGAGTGGCAAAGAGCAACATTCTTTTAAAAGTTTGCAAGATGTTCAAATATTGCTTATAAAATGGTGTCATGACAGGAACATTTTCATTTTCTTTTCTTTCATCCTTTTTCATTGATCCCTGTGGAATTATCACTGAACTATGAGATTACTGATTCAGGAAAAACAGCTCCTGTGCATTGCTAGCTCATAATTCAGCACAGTGATTCAGGCCCATACTCCTGCTCTTCTTTCCCTGCCACATGGATGGCTGGTTTTGTTGTTTCGTGGGTTGTTGTTTTTTTGTTTGTTTGTTTTGATATGTAACTGTGTGGGTTTGAATAAGAGAGGGTGATGATGGAAGCAGAGAGAAACAAAGCAAAGATAAAACCAAAAACTTTTTAACCAAGTTATCGACTATTTTGTGATTTGACTATAAAAATAAAAAGTATTTTAAAAAATTTAAAAATCCATTGAGAGGGGAAAAAACCTAGCACGCACAGTCATTGGCAGTCTGAAAAAAATTCAAAGGAACTAAATATTAGTGAAAAATATTTATTAGAATATAGTTATATAGAAAAATACAAATATAAGGTAACTGAATTGGCAAAGAGAAAATGCCATGGATAATTGTTACAACGCTCAAAGGTTTTGTTGTTTTTCATTTGTTTGGCTATAATGATAATTTTAAGTTAGTTTAAACTAATTTATGGTGGCCATAACCTTATGGCTTATTTGAAAGAAATTAAAGCCTTGGAGAAAATTTAGATTTATTTACCTTTAGTTATAGGCAATATTTTTTTTGTTGTTTGTTTGATTATTTTTGCTACAGCAGTGGTACGTGGAAGTTCCTGGGCCAGGGATCAAACACAGGCCACAAGGGTGAACTGCACCACCGTAGTGACAATGCTATATCCTTAGCCCACTGAGCCAGTAGGGGCTCCCTATAGGTATAGTTTTTAAAGGGTCTTGAAAAATGTTCTTAAATCTGAAATGATAATAATAGGGAGTTTCTGTTGTGGCTTAGCAGAAATGAGTCCGACTAGTATCCATGATGATGAGGGTTCTATCCCTGGCTTCCATGAGTGGGTTAAGGATCCAGTCTTGCCGTGAGCTGTGGTGTAGGTTGCAGGCTTGGCTCAGATCCCACTTTGCTGTGGCTGTGGCATAGGCTGGCTACTGTAGCTCTGATTCCATCCCAGCCTGGGAACTTCCATATGCTGTGGGTACAGCCTTTAAAAAAACAAAAGGAAGAAAAGAAAGAACGAAGAAAGGAAGGAAGGAAGGAAGGGGGAGGGAGGGAAAGAAGGAAGGAAGGAAAGGAAGGCAGAAAATGTTAATAATATATTTATTAAAATATGATTGAGATTACATCTAAATGATGATCATTATTTATGTACATAGACAAGCACTGATAGAGAATATTTTAAAAATTCAACACTGATATATCAGCTTGATATGAAAATATTTTTATTTTCTATTTTTACTTAAAAATTTTGTTGCTACTAAATTTTTTTATATTGAAGTAGGTAAAAAGTTGAGATATTTCTTTATACTGTGCTATATTTTGTAGCACAATTGATTTAGTCCCTTATCATTAACATCTAATAATTTTTGAAATATCTATTTTGTTTAAATGCAATATTAATGTTCTTTTGGTAATTCACAATTTGAATATCTCTAGTTATGTAGAGAATCCATCCTTACAATTAAAAAGAGGGAATAAAGGTCTTGGGTATATTAATAAAACATATTTTCCCTATATGGTTTTATGAGTATATTGAAGAGCTATTTTCTACTTTTGAGCAGGAAAAGCTAATTCATTGATTACTAAGTGGTGGCAAAGAGCCATCCTTTGAAAGTGAATTTGAGTTATGCTAATATCCAAAAGTCCTTGAGTGAGAAAGTTAAAACTCAACACAGGCAGGCATTCCCATTGTGGCACAGTGGAAATGATTCCAGCTGTATCCATGGGAATGCAGGTTCGACTCCTGGCCTCGCTCTATGGGTCGGGGATCTGGCATTGCTGTGAACTGAGGTGTAGGTTGCAGATGCTGCTTAGATCTGGATCTAGTGTTGCTGTGGCTGTGGCCAGAAGCTGTAGCTCTGATTTGACCCCTAACCTGGGAATTTGCCGCTGGTTCATTCCTAAAAAGCAAAAACAAAAAAACAAAACTCTTACACACAAGATGGAATGGTCTTTCTTTAGATGTAGACTAGACTGTATAATTGCAAAGGGGATTGGACATAAGCTCCTTTCAAGAGGAAGTTTTGTAGATGCTTCTATCTTTACTAAGAGGTTGTGCTACAAGCCTATTTTCTCCAATATATTTTGGAAGTAGTGTGGTGGCTTCAAAGTGACTTCAAATATAATTCTAGAAGAAATGCTCTCCAATTGTCTTGATAAGTGGCAGTAGTGTTTTTTAAAAATCTATATAACCTACCAGTATGACAACTTTGAAGGCAACACTAACACTCATGGATCTTTGAATTCTAATGGAGATACCTAACTTAAAAAAAAAAAATTAAAAATGACAATATTAGAAGTTGGACCCTCAGGCTAGCAGTATCAATTACTCATATACATTTCATCTCCAATATAGTGGCTGAGAGGGAAAAGACTTCAATCTTACCTGTGCAGGACAGAGCCCTGGTGGAGAGCATGCTGTGCTGATTCTGGAGACTCTCCAGACATCTTAGAGTCTCCTTGGCTTCTCTGCTGACTCGTGGCTTTCCAGATCCTTCTTGTTCTCAGCAGTGGCTCACTTTCTGGATTACTTGGAACACTGATTCATATGCAGAGTTGTCTGTTACCTCCTCAGAAAGAAACAAAAGCAAAACTTTTGTTCCTTCCTCTCAATATATTTTCTTTTTTTTTTTTTACTCTTACATTAAAAAGTGTCTGTCTCTATAGTTTTTCTATGAACCTGTTATTATTATCATTATTATTACTGCTATGGTTATTATTATTATTATTATTTATTTTGTCTTTTTGCCTTTTCTAGGGCCGCTCCCAGGGTATATGGAGGTTCCCAGGCTAGGGGTCAAATCAGAGCTGTAGCCACTGGCTTACACCAGAGCCACAGCAACACAGGATCCGAGCTGCATCCGCAACCTACACCACAGCTCATGACAACAGCGGATCCTTAACCCACTGAGCAAGGCCAGGGACTGAACCCGCAACCTCATGGTTCCTAGTTGGATTTGTTAACCACTGCACCATGATGGGAACTCCTGCTGTGGTTATTATTTTGACATTCATTCTCTGTCACTGTTCATCAAGATTCTCTTGCTCTGTTCAATCCAAACTGTCTTTATGGTTCAACCTACTTATTCACAGTAAATGCTAAAAAAAAAAAATCTTGATATATTTTACATTTATGTATACAATACCACATACATAGATATATTTTAATACAGTAAGCATAATTCCTGTCCTTACCTTTCTATATATTATCTTGATATGAAAGAGACTTACTTTACTTGATATGGTCTGTGAATAAAAAATTAGGTAATTTCAAATAGAAGATAGTAAATTCTCAATAAATTTTTCTCACGCAGCACAACTAAGTCAATTAAATATAATTTTATCAGGAATGATGCTTTCATTTGTTGGTAAAAATCACTCTCAATTTGGTTTGCACCTTTGAAAGCTGTATCACTGTAAGCTATACTTCCCAAAGCATCACAAATGTTTTCTCATTTTTATAATATAGACACAAAGAAGACCTCGTTGCTTCAAGAGTATTGTGAATATTGTTCATGGTCATTTTGATTAATCCCACAAGACTTTCATAACCTAAATACTGAAAAAATCATACACCAAAAGTCATGATCATTTTTTAGGTGGAAGCTATTACTGAGACAGATCCTGTCATTTGTTTTCCAAATTGGTAGATAGGGCATGACAAATAATCACTGTTCCTCATTGCACAAAATATACTTCCATAAAGAAAATACTCAGATTTACTAACAGCACTTCTGTCATGGTATTGCGTATAATTTTGCCCTTATTTCTTTTAACCAAATTTCTGTTTGTACTGTGTGGCTCCATTTTTCAATCTCAGATATGTGAATTAATGTAAACAAGAGAGTGTGATGTATGTTTAGAAGAGTTCTCTCTTTGTAATCACCCTTTTTGAGAGGGAAATATTCCCCAGCTGCATGTTGCTACAGAAAGTAATTAAATTTAATAGTAGCTGCCCTTAATTTATGGGCACAGAGGGAAATAATCACATTTAAAATAATAGCCACAGCTTTTAAATGAATATATATACCACTGCGGCCTTTCTGTCTGCAGTAAAAGCAACTCTCACTGCCATTCACAAGGATGACATTTGAGATATTTTTCCCCTTTATTCCTGCCCATTTTTACTTTTAAAGGAAAAGTAATCTATTTATTGAAAATATCACTGTCTTCTTGATGAGTCTTTTCTTAAATGGCTATATCAAAGCTTCGATGGATGGCATGTTTATTGTTTTTTGTTTTTAAGTGCTTCCTAGCTTTTTCTTTGTTACTCCCATTTACTCCAAAATAAAGAGACATTAACTTGCCTGTTAGAATCTAATGAGATATTGATTTCCATTGGATTTGAACTTAGATAATTTATGTCTCAAAATCAAGAGAAGGATTTCTTGTTAGTCATTCTATATGAAACTGTGATAATTGGCAAGATCATGGGCACATGATATATTATTTTTACTTAGATGAAAATAAAACAACTAAAATTAAATTATGCAAATAATATAAATTAACTTACGAAAAATCTAAATAATTTATGGTCTTATTTGTTTTCAAAAGCAAAATAAAAAGTAATATATTTTCAAGAAAGCAAGTTTCTACAATGCAAGATATTAGAGACATTCTTTTGATAGTTACATGTTTTGCAGAATGGAATGATAACGGAAGCAATACATGATTCTATGTAGACTTAACAAAGCAAAACATTTGTCTCACATGATGCCGAACTGGTCCCATAGTTCAAATCCCAGAGAATAGCTAGTTAGTGAATTTAAAGCAGTACAAGTATTGAAACAATTTTATTTCTATTTGCTTTAACTTGGTTAGATTTATTTCCAAGATAATTCAAACTCTGAAGAAGCTGATATTATTCTCCATTTTTTATTGTTTTCGATAATAAATCACTTTTAAACTCATACTTTATTCCTTTGAATATTTTTCCCAAATTTTTGTCTAAATTATCTAAATGAAAATAAAATTAAATTAGGTTAGCCCATCTTTAGGAACTAACAATTCATAAAGTGCTTATTAATATTTCCATTCTATAGTAACTTAAGATGGTGCAGGTTGAACAATGGCTGCCACATAGAAACCACCCAATAAATATTAGTTTTAATTATTACTTATTCGACCTTTAAGTAATTGAAATGTAAGATGAAATATTGATTTAATCTTTGATTTAAAAAAAAGTTGCTGAATGTTTGGTTTGTGAAAATTGCTGTGTTAGCACCTGAGGGGGAGGACAAAATCCTGTCTATAAAGATCTTAATCCTAAAAGATGAAATAAGCTATAAATTATATATACATATATATCATATAAAATATACTTATTTTTATACATAAACACATGGGCATGTATATATGTAATATAACACTAAGCAATTAATTGACTGATTGATGAATAGATAGGTAGACAACACAAAACAGAGAGTAATGAAGTCAATGGGACATAATATTTGAACACTCAGAAGCCAAGATTTCTTAATGTAAAGGCATGACCTAATGAGGTTTCAACTTCAGAACTTATTTAGGGATTCATCTTTGGTTTTTCTATCCTGTATACTATTGTAAATTGCTTAGTAAAATTACATAAGTGGTATAGTGTCAGTCAGCTTATAATATTTGCAATAAGTTGTGATTATGTATAAATCAATAAAAATATTAATATTAAAAAAGCTCTATTTTTCAAGTCATTATACTCTTAATATACAGGAAATAGATTTTTCTGATTTTATATAATAGGATTACTTATAGATAATTAAAAGATATTTAAGAAGAGACCACACTACTTCCACAATTTATTATTACTATTAGTGGCAGAAAATATATTTTCATCTTCCATCATAGTATAAAAGACCAGGTATCCTTAATGAGAAAAAATGAGAACACATAAAAGTATAATGCCTATTACATAAAAATAGATTAGTGGAAAGACTGGCCAATGTGTAGATTCAAATAATTTAATTTAGAAACATTTAAAGGCTGGCTTTCTGCTAAGTTCATAGACTTAGGTTCTGATAAGTAACCTGGTAAGTACATACATATTTCTACACAAGTACACTTTTCAAAGCAGTAATAACCTTTTATGTAGTAACTGAAATCTGGTCATAAATATAGTAGCCTGTGCATTTCCTATAAAATTTGATAGTGAAGATATGTGCATACAAATTTGAAATATTCCACAGAGATTATTTTATGAATATATGCAAGCAATTTATTACACAGTGAAGGTGATCATTTTAAGGGAGAAATTACTCTGCTGACATGTTTTTTATGATATTGCCCAGAATGCATTATAAACTCTAATAGGGGTCATTATTTCCAAAATCCCATAAACTCAGAATAGTTTATAGCTCCATAAAGTCAATTTATTATACAACAAAGAAAGTGTTCAGATACGTATTTGTATCTTTGATATTGAAACTTCTTCCTTAATAAAATGAAATCTTCAAGGAATATATACTTTGTCATAAAAAGAAGGCTATATGGAAATTTTGAAAGCTTTTAGATATCATGTTACTAATATTTTATCTAAAAACATCTCATTCCAAGTGAATTTATTGTTCTGAAGTGTATCATCAATGTAGAATCAAGAAATTAGAGAAATTATAAATATGTTTTTAACTCTTTGCTCGTTTTTAGAAAAAGAAAGTAAGAGAATTGCTTTTACTTCTGTGCACACTTAGACACTGATGGTGGGTATATGTTAGAATAATGACACAATTGCTGAGGTTCATGTCAAGGAGAGCATCTTTCATTTTTCACTTTTCTACCTATGTTCTCAGTATATCTGTATACATTTTCCCAATATCAATACATATTATCATCATTATACATTTTACATATAACACAGGGCTTTCTTTATTGAGAAATAATTGATTTCTAATCCATAATTAATGAGAATCAATTCAGCCAGTTAGATGTCTCTCGTGAAGATTCAAGCTACACGTGAATCATGATAGTAAAGAAGTCCAACTGTAGGTTTGTAAGTTTATCTTTTTGAACATAATAATGGCAAAAGATGAGAATTCTACTTGCTAAACTACTGAGTATGACTTTTTTAAAATGTTCTCCAAAAAGATAAACATTCCTATTTCATATATGCCACTGCTATAGCCCTAAAGTTTTTAAATGTTGTGTTTATCATAGTTCATCTATTAAAAGTATTAAAAATATTAACCATCTATTAAAAATATTAACCAGTTAGCAATGCTGGTCCTCTACTTTTTCTTTGCAAGTATGTGGGCTTCTTTGGCTAGATTTATTTTAAATAAAATAATATAAATAAAAATAAGTTACCATGTACCAGATACTGCTCTAAGTTCTTTAAATAACAAGTTTAACCTAGCTAAAAAAGTATCATTTACTCATACCTTCTAGAACTGGACCACTGTAATCTAGCATCCAATCGTTTATTCTAATTATGGCTCTTACACATGACTTTTAAGAAATTTATCAGTCAAAGCAGTAAACAGTGAAGACGAGTTTAAAAGTTAATAGTATGTTAGGATATTCTTAATATTTACTAATGACTTTTCATAATCTCTCTATGCAAAATATATAACATTTATTTTCTTTGTATTTCCTCATGATGTAAATATTCAGGTTCTATATAAATTTAGAAAAGACACATGATAAAGAATGAAGACTTGTGCCTTTTTAACTATCTAGTTTTTAAAATTCAGTAACTCGGGGAGTTCATGTCATGGCGCAGTGGAAATGAATCCAACTAGGAACAATGAGGTTGCAGGTTCGATCCCTGGCCTCGCTCAGTGGGTTAAGGATCCAGCGTTGCCATGAGCTGTGGTGTAGGTCACAGATGCGGCTCAGATCTGACATTGCTGTGGCTGTGGTGTAGGCTGGCAGGTATAGCTCTGATTAGACCCCTAGCCTGGGAACCTCAATATGCCATGGATGCAGCCCTAAAAAGATGAAAGCCAAAAAAAATAAATAAATAAAATAAAATCCAGTAACTCACTGGTACTTAACTGAACCTGAAATTTATATGCCATAAAAATATGTTTCCCTAGTGAAGTCTTTCTGGTGATAAAATTTGTCCAGCTTTTCTCTAAAAGGAATAGGTATAAATTTTGTTGGTTGTCTCTGCTCAATTTTAAGAGTTGCTTTTTTGGTATTATCTTCTGTGTATGTATGTATGTATATGTGTTCTTTCCTAAACAGTGCCATCTTCAGCAATCACTAAATTTACCATATACGGTTTCCTATGGATCAAATTGCCATAAGTCAAGTTAAATCAAGTGAGTTTGTACATAAATATTTCCTTAAATGGGCTTACAAACTGAGTACACATTTTTATAAGTAAAGATTCCTTTTTCTACTAACAAATTCCATCCTCCTGTGTATTATATGTGAGCCATATATATGTTATCATCACAATCTCAGGTCCTAAACACATTACCCTGATAAAATATATTCTTACACTCAGCCCTGGATGAGTACAAAGCCAACTTTAGGAAACTGGACTATCCCAGAGGTTCATTAAGTACTAGCCATTAACCATTCCTTTCAATATTATTATTATTGTACTCCTTTCTTAAATGATTTTTTAAAAAATCCAAAATGTAAGGGGATATAATTTTACATCTTGTTTGCCATTTAAAACTAAACCTTTCTAATAACTAAGAAGACAAAATAATAAGGAATGTTTTAGAAGAATTCAGTACAGGATGTCAGAACCCTCATGCCATTTATTGGAAAAAAGGGCAAGTAAAGAGATTTTCCTGGTTGACTTGGAATAACAAAATAGTTGCACCTCTCAGTTCATACTCTGTATATTTCATCTTAAAGGTGGGTTACTAAAGTATGTGGATCTACAGCACACAATGGCCTGTTTTTATGTAAAAGGCATTCTAGATGATTTTATGCTTTTTAAAAAAAAAATGTATTTTTGTTTATACCACTACTTCTATTCCACCTTGGCTTTAGCACTGCAGGGCCAAGTTTCTTTGGCAGCAATTCTTAGGTTTTTATTCAAATATTATTCGCTTTTTCCAGTTAGTGTGTGATAAGGAAAAGTCAATTCATCATCTGAAATTATCTGATGCTATTTTCCATAGCATATCACTCTTGCTATTTACAGAATGCATATAAGCTGGTAGTCTTTCTTGTGATGTCCTGTAGAGATTCTGCCCTCATTGTGTTCGTTTAACTCAGCATTTTATCATGAGTCTGTCTTTTCCATCCTAATATGCATAAGATTCATCACGCACCAAGGGGATCGTTTTTCTCATCTTGGTATTCTCTACACGTGTCTGAGGTGTTCTGCGCAATAAATTATACCACTGCAGTTATATGCTGTCTTGGTTTAGCAGTGCTGCCAGAAACTGTACAAAACAAATCATGATAATATAAATCATAAACACAAAATCAAGAACAATGTATTTCAGACAAACTTTGTGATACTAAAATGGTTAGAGAAGGATAGTTTTGTGTTTCCTTTATATAAGAAAGTTGGAAGGAGTTAAATAGGAGTTTACTACTGATCATTTATTTACGTTATCTAATTCAACATAACCAATCTCTATAGGTATTAATCACTTCCATTGTTTTGATGATAACATCGTACTTCTATGACTGTTATCCAGTTTGAAATTGTGAGACTGGTGTTTAAAAATTATATCCCGGGGAGTTCCCGTCGTGGCGCAGTGGTTAACGAATCCGACTAGGAACCATGAGGTTGCGGGTTCGGTCCCTGCCCTTGCTCAGTGGGTTAATGATCTGGCGTTGCCTTGAGCTGTGGTGTAGGTTGCAGACGCGGCTCGGATCCCACGTTGCTGTGGCTCTGGCGTAGGCCAGTAGCTACAGCTCCGATTGGACCCCTAGCCTGGGAACCTCCATATGCCGCGGGAGTGGCCCAAAGAAATAGCAAAAAGACCAAAAAAAAAAAAATATATATATATATATATATATCCCCTTGGAGTTCCCGTTGTGGCGCAGTGGTTAACGAATCCAACTAGGAACCATGAGGTTGCAGGTTTGGTCCCTGGCCTTGCTCAGTGGGTTAAGGATTTGGAGTTGCTGTGAGCTGTGGTGTAGGTTGCAGACACGGCTCGGATCCCGTGTTGCTGTGGCTCTGGCATAGGCTGGTGGCTATGGCTCTGATTAGACCCCTAGCCTGGGAACCTCCATATGCCGTGGGAGCGGCCTTAGAAAAGGCAAAAAAAAAAAAAAAAAAAGACCAAAAAAAAATTGTATCCCCTTGTCTGAAAATTCCCCCATCTTTGGCTTTAAGGAGGCTGTGATATGAAATATCTTTATGGGGAAGGAGTCAAAAACTTGCATGAAGAATAGTATTTCCTGAAAGGTGGATATGCTTTAGGGGTAGAAATAAATTTTTATTGAGGTTATAATTCATATAGTATTTAGGAACTAAATGATTTCATGTAGTACTTAGGAACTGGATAAATTATATAGTATTTAAGAACTGGATGAAATAATTTATCTCCAGCAAACTGGCAAGAATAAAGACCGTCTATTAGCTGGTCCATCCATTTATAAGGATGGACCATCTATTAGCTGGACCATCCTTCAAGTTACAGATAAGGAAAGCACCTAACCTTTTTTAAAAATCAATGTTGGTTCATCAATTTATTTTTTAAGAACATCATGATCTTTCTTATATCTGACCTTTATGTAAAGTTAAATTGATCCCTTTATCTGTCCTATACCTACTCTTTCTTGAAGTGCATCTTGGAGAATGTTTCCATGCACATATATATTCCCTAATCTTCTCAATAACCTGTAAAGTTGATATTATTATCTCAATTTTCTAGATGGAAAAACAAAACTTCACCTTTTCTATAGATAGAAAAACAAAGTTTTTTGATAGTTCCAAGAATCTAAGGCCTAATTAATGAACTACTAAAAATAATCTCTAGATTTCCAACCCGGATACTTGTTAAAAGTTTAGGTGTTTTGTTGAGCTTCTTTCTTTTTACCAGACATATTGGAGAAATACTATATGGAAAAATATAGAATATGGAAAAATACTAAACTATGGCATGAGAAATCATTAATTTTTACTAAAAACTGAAGAGTTCCTTTTGTAGAAAAGTATTTATCTGCAAATTTTAGATTTTTGTGTGCGAAAGCTTTTAATAATAATTTGTTTTACCTTGCATTTTTCTCACCACTAAGCACAAATTTGTCCTCCATTAAATCTTCACTGGATCAAGAGCAAATTAAAGTTTTATGAATATTTAACGACAAATCTAATGCACATCAATCCCAAACATGAAATTCAAGTATTTATCAACTATTGATGTGGTTGGGGAAGCAATTAATTCTGTGTCTCTGCTGGTTAAGCCATCCTCAGAAAGTGTTATAACACACAGAGAAGAACATTAATAGTTAAGAATGTGGGCTTTATACTCTCAAATTCAAATCTAGCCACAATCTGCTGGCTCTGCGGTCTTGTGCAAATCGCTAAGCCTTATTTTGTCCTCTTTAAACCCCTTTAACAGGGAAGTAATGAGTAAATGAGCATACAGATTCCATAAAGGGGTTTAGAAGTAAGTAAGATAATGTGGAAGGAGCGTTTCCCCCACAATAAGGTACCTACTTATTCTTGCCAGGCTGCTTTACTCCTAATGCTCCCTTTCCCTGACGAGCTCTCACTCCTCCTCTCCTTCCTCTTCCCTAAACAAGTCTACTCTCCCCTCAGTCTCACATTAAATTTTATTTCCTCAAGGACTGTCCTCACACACTCCAGACTCAGTTAAGTCCTATTGGTTTTCCTGCTCACAGCACCTCCATCATTTGCAAATTGAAGTTACCTCTTAGAGCAAGTTTTTTGGATTTGGTTTTTGTTTTTAATTTTTTTGCCATACCTGCGGCATTCAGACGTTCCCAGGCCAGCAAACTGCACCCACTCCACAACAGTGACCTGAGCCACTGCAGTGGCAATGCCGGATCCTTAACCTGCTACACACAAGGGAACTCCCCAGCAAGTACTTGTTAAATGGATTTCTTTCCTTGTAAATTATATGCTCCAAAAAGGCAAAGCCTCTGTCTGCTTTAACATAGTGGTATACACGGTGAATTAAATAGAGTGTGCTTAGTAAACATGAGATAAAAGAGTGATTTAATTCATTAATTAATAGCACAGTGTATAGAACAAAATAAAAAGGAAATATTAGTAATTTCGAATTATTAAGTAATGTAGGTATTTTGTGAGGTCTCAGGTGAGTCATCTACTTTTAGGAGTATGACTTCAAAGTGTCACACCATTGCCATTCCTCTTCCACACCAGCTTCACTGGTGGCCCATATTGCACAAATATCAGCCTTTCTCTTGAGCTACCTACACAATGGAGCCAGTGCCTGGTTGAGACATAGGACCAGTGGTTCCAGAGTAAAAGTCATTCCCCTGAGCATTGTATCTGGCTCATTTTATGCTGGAGTTGAGACTCGCAGTTCAATCTGATACACACAGTTTGGTCTGGGCCAAGATACACAACCCAGAGCTATTTAAAGGAGAGCCCCAAGCTCATATTCCTGTTCCAGTTACTCAGACTTCTGACTTGGGTCAATTAAACCTGTAACAGAGGCTCAGTAGAACTCGGCAAATGCAAGGTAAAATAGCCTACATTAAAGTATAAGCTCATCAGCAGGCAGCCACACAGCTCAAAGAGCAAGCTCACCGGGTTGGCAAGACAAAGAAAGAGAAGCAAGACACTGAGAGGTGGTGGCCATGGTCTAGACACTCACCTTGCTCTCTTCTCCAACTGTTTTGGAGACTCCACAGAAACATAATAGATCTTCCCATGCCCAAATTCGGTTTGGCTGTTGACACTGATAATGTCACAGACACACCAAGAGAGTATGAAAAGTTTTATTACTCTTATGACAAGGATTTCTAGAGAGAGCAAGGTGGTTCTCAAGAAGGTCCTAAAATGGCTTGAGAGAATAGGGAAGGAGATTGGCTTGGGAGTTTTTTGATGTTTAGGTGGTAGGGCCCAGCAAATTTTTCCTGTGGGTGGTGTGAACTTCTTGTCGGCATCAAAGGAGGGTCCACACAGACTTTCTCATCAGCTTGACCAGATGTGGGCAGAAGTGGTACAGCAAAGCGTGAAGTTTAAAAGCGCTCAGCAGTGAAGCATAAAAAAAATGAAGTCTTTTTTATAGTTAGCCTCTGTATCAGGAACATTTTGTCTTTTATACAATATGTCTAGTTTATAAGGATGGAAATATTCATGCCTATGTGTTGATACAGCTAGGTAACAATGGCACCAATGTAAGGCACGTGTGATCAGCAGCTGATGGCATTCGGTCTCATCAGAGAAGGGGCCCTTACTGTGAACATCTACATCTACAATCCAGACTATCAAATGAACAGCCACAATTGCCTTCTACATTTTGCAGCCGTAAAGAGGATTGATCATCTTTAATTTGCCATTTTGTAGTCTTCCAAGTAGTAGAACAGATGGCTAGGCCATTGGCAACAGCTTAAGAGTTAGTAAAAAATATGTCTCTTATATCTGTGCATGCTATGTATATAAAAATATAATCCATTGGAATACTGTCTAAGGCAAGGGTCACAGCGTCTAGTTCAACCCACTGTGTTGACCAGCCTTGACCAGGCTTTGGTCTTCAGAGTTGTTACTGGGGCAAGATTGCTGCTCTTATCCAATGAACACTATCAGCTTTACTGTTGAACAATATCAGTGGACAGTGCCCACACTTTTAGGAGAAATTCTATGATTTAAGGTCCCTATTGAGTCAGTGGCATTTCTTTAGACAATCAAGTGGGGGTAAAATTTCCCTAAAGTTGCAGCAACACTTTTTCATGCAAAGCTGAGCTGTCCTATAGTCATGCCAATGGCACACGTTGTACCTGTTTAACCAAGAAAGCCTAGCGAATATTTTCCATTTTGTTAGTCATTGAATTCAAGCTGATGCACCACCAAATAATGATGTTAGTCTAGAGGTACAAGCCTCCATGAATCATGGGTACAGTTTCTACAAAAGCTTAGTAGCACGTTAAAATGTACCTTTTTTTATAAAAGAGAGATGTAATTGGTACCTGCATCTGGCAGGCACTATTCTTCTGGGAAATAATTTGAGTACTCTGGCAACCATTAGGTCTTTAACTAAAACTGTGATATTTATCTTTCTTGTAGTTCATTTTGTTTCTATTTGACTACCTAGGAGGGGAGAGGGAGGAGGGTTAAGAGGGAGGGTAGAAGTGATTGATCTGTCTCTACCATTTTTCCCCTGTGGCAATCTTTGAAAGCAGAATTTTCTGTAAATTCTATTGGACAGAGATAGAAGCATTTAACCCATTAATCCAGTGGTGTGTTTGGATGTCAAAGCCACTGTGATAGTAAATTGAATCAGCTGAAAAGGCCCATTCACAAGGTTATTTTAATATCTCTGCCCCACAGTGACTTTTTCCCACCTAGCAATGTGGATTGCAGGACAGAAGAGCACTGAGATGTGGGGATCTAGTTTTTGTATAGCAGGCAGGAAGCAAGCCTTCTCCTTGTCCCAGTGAGAGATACACCTTATCCCTCAAGGTTGTTCTCTGAAAAGACAACCCTAAAAATGACTCGGGGCTCTGTATTTTTGGCACAATAAGTGACAAAACAAAATTGAATGACCCATGGAAGACCATCTCCCCACATGATAGAAAAAAAATAATTGATCCAAGTAGAAGCTGCTTCTCATCATGTGGTGATTTTGAACTACAGGTCCACCAGCCACATTTTCACTAGCCTCCAATTTTTCTGTCTCCACTGCCTGATGCATACACTATTTTACTCAAGTTTTCATTAGAGGATAAATATCACCTTGTTTATGGGATAATATTAGAGACTGCTATGTTTGATTTTAGCAGACTCATACAGAGGAAATGCATACCTACTTGATACAGAGAGGAATAGAATACATTAAATATTAAAATTTGAGTAGACTCCCTTAGGAACAGTGGCTAAACTAAGAAAGCAGGCACATGATTTTGAGCAGACATATTTCTCCAGGCTTTTATAATACAGCCACATCTTTTTAAAAAGATGAAGCTGGCATTAATCTCAGTTATGTCTGATACCAAATCTCTTTCCATCCCATCCATGTTCCTTCCCAAAGAAGGGAAACCAAGCGATATAGTCAGGACCCACAAGTAAAAGTGTAATAAGCCTCAATCTCGTTCTTCAAACAAAGACTATCTATATTCAGTTTAATTTAAGCCAAATTGGAAATGAAAATAGCCACTTTAAAATTTAGCAGATTAAAATATCATTATGGATTCTCTATCCTACATTGTAGCTATGCCAATACTTCAAATAGAAAACTAACAAAATCAGAAAATGTTTTCTCGAACACAGCTGACTATCTGTTTGAGATATTTCAGATGCTTTGCTGGAAGTAGTAAGCTGTTATTGTATGCATTCCAAAAACATACACCAAGAATACTATTAGATAATAGCAAAAATGTCTGTTATAAATATATGATTATGTACCATAATATAAAAATTACCTAATAGTAATGTATAATTGTAACATACAATAGATATAATATGTAATTACAATTATAAATATAACAAATATATATTATAATGTATAAACAAATGTATTTATATATATTCTCTTTATATATAAATATGTGAACTATTTATAAGCAATTTGATACACAATATATAACAAAACTATTTGTGTAAACAATAAGTATTTTAATATACTATGAAGTATAATAATATGCAAACTATTAAAATATATAAAATGACATTTTGATATAGAAACCATTTAATCTGCAAGTGATTGAAATACTCATTTTTTTTTTCCTGCCTCTAGTAACATGGTCAAATCTACAAAGCATTTTTTTCTGCTCAAAATATTGAAGAGGAGAATTCCAAATGTTTCATTTAGAATATAAAAATTACTGATATTTTGAATTAAAAATAAGCATGCTATTAAAAAATTTAAGTGAATAGAAAAGTTGAAAACTAAAAAATATTAAATTGTATATATTTATTCACAAAAGGAGACCTCAGATTGTTTCCTAAAATGTGTTTTCTTTTACTCTAACAGTTTAAAGTACAGGTATTTGATCTCTAAGGGGAAAAATGTCAATGTTGAAAACTGAAGTGGGAAAATAGTTTACTGCTGACAGACATGCAGCAGAAGGAAGCGACAAATGACAACTTAGCCATGATAAGGAAATAGAAGAAAACAGGTAGTAAGGTAGAAGACAAACCAAAAGGACTAGAAATGTCCATGCCATCTTTTATATGGTAGTATCATTCTTTAGAATGAAGAGACTAGCCTGAAGAAATGATGGAGAAAGAGTATACCTTTGACAGGTTTACCAAAGCCGTGTCAAAGATCAGGGGATGACAACCCTCCCTTTTGGGTCACTATTTTAAGTACAGTGTTACACAGTATGATACTATGAAGTGAAGCCATCTGCCAAATTATATACATTATGCAAATACTCCATTCAAGAAGCTAGGTAGTATGGTGCACATTTTAAAAATAGTTCTTTTGAAAGTGCTTACAATTAAAAAGCATATGAAATATCTGGGTCTTTTTTTTTTTTTTTTTTGGTCTTCTTTTTTTACTAGGGCTGAACCCATGGCATATGGAGGTTCCCAGGCTAGGGGTCTAATCGGAGCTGTAGCTGCCGGCCTACGCCACAGCCACAGCAATGTGAGATCCAAGCCGCATCTGCGACCTCTGCCTCAGCTCAAGGCAACGCCGGATCCTTAACCCACTGAGCAAGGCCAGGGATGGAACCTGCATCCTCATGGTTCCTAGTCGGATTCGTTAACCACTGAGCCACGACGGGAACTCCAAAAAAACAAATTAATTATCTAAAGTAAAAGATCATTAGCTATCTAGAAATAAAATGATAAACCAGAGGATATTTACAACTGATGCTTTGCTTTATCCTAACACCGTTGTTCCAGTTTTCAAGTGGAAATTTTACAAAGAATTTTGCATAAACCTAATTTTAGGCAGAATGGAAGGAAATTTGGAGTTAATTCCTGCTCATGCCAGTCCTTGTAATAGAGGATTTGACTAACGGCTTAGATCCTCGAACGTCAGCAAATTCTAAATCGCTCCATGCTTAGCTCCTCTTGCCTATTTGGTGCCACATTAACACATTGGACCTTTTTTATTTTTTCTTTTATGGGAAGAAAAAAGCATCAAGTATTACAAAATATACCTCCTTCCTCTGTCTGTATTGTTATACTGTTTAAACTACAGAAACATCTATTGCAGCTGAATAAAAATCAATCTTTTGCCTGTTCTCAGCTGTATTTCCAAATCTCAAGGTCTGGCTTATAGGAGGTACTACAATAAGCGTTTGTTGAATTGTCTGTCTCGTCTAGGTGTCCTCCTAGTCACTGTAACAGTCCTTATCCTAAATTACCATCAGTGTTTTGTGAGTTTCAGTCTCAACTGTTTGGCCACTGTCTCTCCATTACTTAAGCAGGTTTTACCGGTTGTCCTTAGGAATGTGGTATGGCTAGTGTTCTATTGAACTTTAATTACTTATCTCACAGTAGAAAATTTGGATGAGTTTTATCAAAACTATCTCACTATCATCACCATAATGTCAGTACTTTCTAAATACTCACTCAATACAATATTAGCATTCTAAGACCTTTATCTTATTTTCACAGGCATAAGTATTCTCAAAATAAGCATGTATTTTACTAATTATTCAGTTTATCTTAGAACAATCAAAAATAATTTTCTAAGTAAAAGAGTGAGTAAAATTTGGTACTTTTAACATACAAAAGCAATTGCATTGCATAATAAAGAATGTTCTAAAGCATAAAATAATAGATAGAATGTGATAAGACTACAGAAAATCTAAACTAAACAATGCAGGCAGGGTCAGGTTCAAGTTCATATGACGGGCAGCACTGTGCTCAGAAGGGCTCTTCTGTCTCCATATTAAAATTCCCATTGATTTTGAATATTTTAATTTTGCCGTGGGCCCTGCAAATTATGTAGCAGGCTCTGAATATGGAAGAAAACAGTGTGCTCCTTTCCTATAGATCAGTAAACAAAATCTAAATCATATATACACCTACCACATGTGCCATAGTGTGTATCCAATTTTTATCACAATTCTCATTTCAGAGATCTGAATTTTTACTTGAACTTGGAAGACAGAGATGCTCTAACATTGTTTCACTTTCAGTACCAATCTGATTATGGAAATAAGCTAGCTCCTCAGGTTTAGCACAATATAAAAAATGATTTGGGGAGTTCCCTTGTGGCACAGCAGGTTAAGAATCCAGCATTGTCACTGCAGCAGCTTTGGTTGCTGCTGTAGCTTGGGTTTGATCCATGGCACAGGAACTTTCACATGCTATGGGCACAGCCAAAAAAAAAAAAGATTTTGTCAGAAGTAGTCTTTAGGTGAAAAACCAAAACTTAGAAAACAAAGAGGAGAATATATAATAGGAAAGGTAGATTTCGATTTAAATTTACCAAGGCCTTATTGTTTTAAGTTTAAAGGATGTTTTGACTTTGCTTGGGGAAGCTCAGTGAATATTATTCTCATTTGGATTAATTTACATTTTTTTCCTACCAACATTCCTTGGAACAAAAGTGAACAAAGGGATAGGACAGAATATATAGAGAATTCCCACAAACCAGTGAAAAATGGAACATCAATTGATAGAAAAATGGACAAATGAAATGGATAATTCAAAGAACAGCTAGTAAATATGAAAAAGTACTCAGCTCCAGTGATGACTATATTAGCACATCAAAACCACAATGGAATAGCACTGTATTCCTGTCAAGTGCAAAAAATGTAAACTGTCTGAGAATACAAGCTTCCCAGGCAAATTCTCATGCTGTTTGGTGGGTGTGAAAACTGGTACAACCACTTTAGAGAGCAATTTCACACTATCTAGTAAATGTGAAGCAGCAGCTTAGCTGTAAGAGAGCAATTCAAACCCAGTTACAGGCCCTAGGGAAACTCACATGTGTAAAAGCAGGTATGTGTAAATCTTCATTGCAGCATGGTTTATAAGAAAACTTAGTACTTCTTATTAAGAAAATGGATGAATAAAGTGTATTTATATGACAGGATATTACATAGCAATTAAAATAAATAAATTGGAGCAACATCTGTCAACAAATTTTCTTTTTGTTGTTTATTTTTTGTCTCTTAGGGCCACACCCGTGGCATAAGGATGTTCCCAGGCTAGGGGTCGAATTGGAGCTGCAGCTGCTGGCCTATGCCAGAGCCACAGCAACCCAAGAGCTGAGCCATGTACGTGACGTACACCACAGGTCACTGCAACACCAGATCCTTAACCCACTGAGCAAGGACAGGGATCAAACCTGCGTCCTCATGGATGCTAGTTGGGTTCATTAACCACTGAGCCATGACGGGAATTCCAAGAATAGATTTTTAAAGTGAGTGTTAAATGTATAAAACAAATGCAAAAATACATAAATAGAGGGGTAAAAATATGCAATTTTATAAAAGAAAAGAATGAAATGTTATTTCCAGTTTATGAATGTCTGACATATCATAGTAATATAAACATATGAATAGGAATGATACCAATTTAAGAGGAAGGATCTATCTGGGGAGAGGGGTAAGAACAATGAGGGGCACAGAGAGGGATTCAACTTTTATCTCTAGCATTTTATTCCAAGAAGTATGGCAAAATGTTGACTTAAGTTAGAGAACAAAATAAAATAAGCATTTGTTATCTTATAATTTTCAGTCTTTTGTTTAAATAAGGTGAAAAAAAGAATTAAGAAGACAGAGTTTGGGAAATGAACACATTTTGCATATACAACAGCCAATAGCACCTGCTGACAACTGGCAATTTGAATGGAACAAAATGAGGCAGCTGTTTGGAAGCAGAATCTGTTATACCATGGGAATTATCTAGGGCTTTTACTTGAGTTTTGCCTCATTAGCAGTCATCTCTATCACTCATTATAAAGACTAAATCTCCACACAAAATTACAGTGCAATTAAAAGAGAAGCATAGATGCCAGAGGTAGGGCTATTCCTTGGAAATGGAACATTTTCGTGTGCTGGGTGCTCAGAAAAGGGAGGGGTGGCTGAATTCCCTGGAGCACAGGGTTCACGGGCATCTCACGAGCTTGCCCGCAGTCTTCTCCCATTGCTTCTAAGATTCAATTGCCCAAGTTTGCTTTGAAAGGTGGAAAAATCATCTGTCATTCTTTAGGACAACTTTACCCAGGCTATACCATGAGCTATTTCAGGGGATTGGGGGCACGTGGGAAAGCAAGAAGACAGGGTGGCTCTACCAGTCCCTTAGATGGCCTCACACCCTCCCTGAAGCTGCTGGGCATATTTCTGCCTAGGTGAACAGTTTGCTGTGTCACAGGTGCTGGGAATAAGTCTGCTCAGTGACATGCATGGCACACATTGGGGGCCATGGTGTCTGTGTGTGTATCTGATGGGCAAGTAATTATATGCAGTTTCACATAAAGGGAGACAGATAGAAACCTTTGAGATTAATTTCTACTGTCAGCAGCTTTAGAGATGAGATCTATCCCATTACATCTGTTTCTGTTCTAATTTAGGACAGTCCTGGAGATAATTTCATCTGATGGGAGAAGACTGTTTTTAAATATAGAAATGTAATTTCAGAATATTTAAAACAAAAAGAGCCCAAAATTGCTACAGTATCATATACATACACACATAAACACATATTGGTAATTTTATATTTAAATATATATTTCCTTCCACATTTAAATTGTTAGTCACTCGGTATCATATGCTCATGGCAGAGGCTATAAGGCTGTATTTTGCTATAACCGATCAGGACCTACTATTTAAAACGTGATAATGTTAATGGTAAAAATAGAGCCATTTAATGGTGGGGTAGGGATTCTTCTGGTATTCAACTGTCATTTCATTGAACAATTATTTTCACCATAAGGGCTTCTTGAGTTTATTAGGTATTATTGCTTATGGTAGCTGACTGTGATTAAGATGACAGATTGGTTTCTCTTGAAAGAAATAGATACCCACTGATAATGAAATATGTGAGAGATGTAATTATAGTCCTAACCTTAACTTAGCTTTATCATTTTAATTGTCTGAGGTAATATGATCCAATTTGACAAAAACCAACCAGATTTCCTTAAAACAGAAACATGACTCTACAGGTGTAATAGGGACAGCCACTGAGGCACCTTTCCCATTGAGAGCAAAGTGAAATGGTTTTCAACACACCCTCCAGGGATGGGGGAGTCTCACATCATCCTAAACTCTTTTCTGGGGTTCTGCTAGACAGTTTCTTAATGGGGACCCAGCTGCCATGTCCTTTGTCCTAAGTTTCCAGAGCAGACTTTTTTTTTTAATTTTTATTTTTTTCCACTGTACAGCGTGGGGACCAAGTTACACATACATGTATACATAATTTTCCCTCGCATTGTTGCGTTATGATGTAAGTATCTAGACATAGTTCTCAATGCTACACAACAGGATCTCATTGTAGAGAGCAGACTTCTGAGGAACAATATCTAGGCCTTCTCTACCCCTCAGTCACTTACTCCTTCCCAATAAAGAAGAAGGGGAGTATATAAAAGGACCTGGGGGACTGGGGAAAGCTCTGTCCATTATGGATTCTCTCTCCTAGGAGACCTATCCTTGGAACATTCCCATTCCTTCTTTCTCCATGTGGCCAAACTCACGAGGGATGGCGTTGTCCCACCAGGAGGCTGGCCAACAGCTCTGGACTAGTGAATTTAATCCAAGGGGTAGAATATTACAAAAACTGATTGTAGCTACAGATCAAGTGAATGTCTCTTCAATTTAGCTTCATCAGCTACAAAGAAGATGGACCGTGCTTAAACTCTTTGACTTCAGTACCTATTTTCCACTGGGTCAGAAGTCAGAGAGGTAGATGGGGGTTATATTTATTCCTATCCTTAGTCCATGGACCAGGAAATGTTGAAAACCATGAGAGCATCATTTAGAGACCATAAGGACAGGCTGGGGGCTGAATTTTTAGGTGGGACCAAAATAGAACGTTTTAATGCTTTAGTGAGGATGGGTCTTTGACATCTTTGAACTTTCTGTCTTACAGCTACATCGTGATTTGTGAGACAGTAATGTGACTGACCAATAACAGGACTGCCTGGGGAGGCAGACCACAGCATTCTCTCCCAGCAGCTGACTTGGACAGGACAGATGCAGCCATGGCAGCAATCAAATTATGCAGAAAAGCCTTTTTAGACTGTGTCTTGAGCCAAATCTCTTACCATTCCTCCAAACATCCATTGGCTGAATCATACTGCCTTTTATTTTTCCCTTGGTCAAACCAAATATATTCTTGTTTCAGGTTCTTTGCACATGCTGTTCCCTCTACCGGAAATATATCCCCAGTGATATTTGTTTCCCTGGTTTCCTTGCTTCATTTAAGTCCCTCTTCAAATACCACCTTCCAAGAGGGGCTCTTTTTCTCATATATTATCTTATGCTAAAATAGCACAAGCCCTTCCCAGTTCCTATTCTCCTTTCCCTGCTTTATTTTTCCTTATAAGTTCCTGATTCTCAGATACTGTATTTTATATGCACTTTAATTCAATATATATGCATTACCTGTTTATATTACTAGACTATTAGGCCCATGAGGAGAGGACCTGTCTCACTGACCACTGTTGACCCAGAGCCTAGTGTCCCAGTGTGTGCTTAATAAATAAAACAATGGAGTTGTTTTATTTTCAATAGAATTACCTTGTTTTTCCTTCTTTTTTCTTTCTCTTATTCTGACAATAAACCAAAGCATGCTGTTCAAATCGTTTAACTCTTCCCTAATCAAACTGATTTCTGCAGTGCCAAGTCTGTTTGTTTTTTTTGTTTTTTTTTTTTTTAGCTTTCCATGGCTGCATCCACGGCATATGGAAGTTCCCAGGCTAGGGGTTGAATAGGAGCTACAGCTGCCAGCCTACACCACAGCCACAGCAACACCAGATCCAAGCCACATATGTGACCCACACCACAGCTTGCCGCAACGCTTGATCATTAACCCACAGAGCAAGCTCAGGGATCCTGAACCTGCGTCCTCATGGATACTAGTTGGGTTCATTCCACTGAGCCACAATGGAAACTACCTCAAGACTTTTTTAGGTAACTTTTTGGCTTTGGATTAATGATACTTTCCAAGAAAATAGAGTATTTCCTATTTAGTAAATTTTCTATTGCTTATTTGTTCATTCATTTTTGTGAGTGAAGCCACAGACTCTCCAGAATCCAAAATGGTGGTCACAGATGATATTACTAATAAATCAGAGTTAATGTGTAAATCTAAGTTTTGAGTGTGTGGAGAGGAAGGTGATTGTCAGTGTGAGGATGAGTCACAGGACTGAAGGAGCCCAGATCCTCTACCCTTGACCTTTATGCAGTTGTAATAAAGATTGGAAATATGTGTCAGCTAGTATGTTGCCACTGTCTGATGCCTTTCACTTAGCAATATAAAGGCCAGTTCTAATAATATTCAATATTTTAATAATTTTTGATATTCTACACTGAAAACTGCCTTTTGATCTGCAGAGACCTGGACAGCTGAAGAACTAGCTGAGAAACATTCTTCAAAAGGACAAAAAAAAAAAAAAAAATGAATCATACCCACCACTGTCCAAATATTCTGCATACTGAAGCACTGCCTGTTTTGAGTTGAGGCTTTCCTGTGATCGAAACCTTTTCCTGGCCACATTGATCTTGATTTCGTTCAAGGTAAACCACAGCAAGCTACATACTAAGGCCAGGTATCTTACTGAAAATCATGCCAGTTTTTAAAAATATGTACAGCTGCAGAAGCTCATATTAAGCAGTTGCAAACTGCCAAAGAGAAAAATATAGCCAAGACCACACTAACTAAAGCACCGAAGACTGGCCTTGGGAACGGCCTCACTCCATTTATTCTCAGGAGCCCCATATACCTGGACTTCTCCATTCTTCAAGGATACTGGCCATGCATCAATGCACTGCACCATTTTAGGGCCATATAAATAACAACCCTCTTTTCTCTTTTTGAGTTCTGAACCAACTCTGAAATTAGACATTGGGGTAAGATAAAAGGAGAGCTATTACCCACTTTATTAGGGATATAATTAAATTAGAAAGCGAATGTTGGAATTAGAGTCAAAATCAGGCTTTGAGTATTTCTCCAAATTACACCTCTTTCCCCCAGATCTCTGCTCTGTGTAGCAGCCATGGTCTCAGAAGAAAATTAAGTTATTTAAATAAGGTCTAATATAGGAACTACTTAGTAGCCCATGGCCAAGGCATAGGAATGCTTACAAATCATGGACTGGTCCACAACAGAGTAAGAGGGGGAGGCCCACAATTGTGAACCGAAGGGAAGGCAGTAGGAAGCAGGCCATAGGAGATGGCGAGTTCTCTGGTTTAGCTGATCCAGCTATAAAATATGCAGAGCAGTACCAGTGTTTTAATTTCCTTCTGTCTAATACCTATATCGATTTCAACACTGGTTGAGAACTTGGAGGGGAGGGGATTAGTGTTATTCATTATCCATCTCACTACCAGCAAAATTTCCCCAGCTTCCCCTGGAGCTGAGTTTCCGCTTCCAATAATTTTCTTTTTTCTTTTTTGATGAAACTTTTTTGCCAATCTGTCGAATTATCATTGTGCAATATTATGTCACCCTAGATGTATTTCCCAATCAATAACTCTTCTTGATTCCTAAGGTTAAGGGCAGAGGTGTGGACACTTAAAGTCATTATGTCGGTTTGTTTGAGAGCTCTTACCGAAGACTTATAGAGAAGGAAGGAGTTATAGTTCAAAAGCACAAATTAGAATCAAATATGACACTTAAGATGTTACATATATATTAGTTGTATATTAAAATCACTATGCCTAAACAATTCTTCAGCTACTATAAGCCATATATATCTATAATTTCATCAATAATATATTGCTATTTTGTGTCTATACAGTGCTTTTTTAAAGTTCTCTGTTCTCTTATTTTTCTTTAAACCAAATTCATTGCATTTTGCTTTATATAGCAATTTGACAAATGCTTTATTCTGTCTTTCTTTTTATAGTATACCTGCTTTTAATATGTAGCTGAACCATCAAAATATTTCCTTCAGGAAGTTTATGCCTTTATAAAGAGAATTATGGTGCCAATTATTAACTTCTAGCTATACTAGAAAAAATTATGTGGCTATTAAGTCTTTGAAATACAACTAGTGTCAGGCAATCAGGTATGTCAGCTTCTCTGTGAACTAACTCCAGTTTACAGATCGCTCAGTCATTTGTCTAAGACCATGAAACTCATAAGTGATAAATTTGGAATTTGAAAAAGTCATTCCTATGGAGTTTTCTGGTGGCCTAGAAGTTAAGGATTTGGCATTATCACTGCTATGGTGCAGGTTCGATCTGCGGCCAAGTAACTTCCACATGCAGTAGGGGAAGCCAAAAAAAAAAAAAGTCATTCCTGGATTTTATAATTTAATAAGTTAGTATGATGGTCATTCAGTACAAAAACCAAGCAGCATATTTAGCTATATGGCATGTGGGGAAAAAAATAAAAGGTAGCTCAGTGTCTCACAAATCTAAAAAATTGAAAAATAATATTATTGCAGATCCAAGTATCAGATTGAACCCACAACCTCATGGTTCCTAGTCAGATTCGTTAACCATTGAGCCATGACGGGAACTCCCCAAACATTTTTTTAAGATGTCAAAAATCTTTAATGACTCTTACATAATATTTTTATATTTTTTCACAACCCAAAACTGAAGGAATTGCTTTGAGTTTAATTATTCAACCCATGCATAGTTCATTTTAACAGTCACTAGCTATTGTAGATGGAATGATTTTTGATGCTCACACACTAGATAGCTATGAACCAGATGCTTTTTTTAATGGCTAGATGGTTTGACAATATTTGAAAAATGAAAATGACTACCAAGAAAAACCTTCACTGTCATCTTTATTTCTTTGTCTAAGATCAAAATTAACACAAATTTTTGTAAATTCTTATAGGTACTCTCAAAGCCTTATGGATCTAGCCTAAGACCATCTGAGCTGAACAGATCCAATCAGTCAGTGCAGGAACAGTCTAGACATTAAAGGATTATATTTTATATTTATTTGTATACCGAGAATAAACCATAAAACCTAGATGATATTTTTCACCAAGAAAATTACCTAAATTTTTGTGTTGCTGCCATGTAGCTTGCTTTATTTTGTAAGGCAAATTTCCCATAACTATAAATGCAGAGGCTTATGCAGTTATCTAGCAATCTAATAAAATAAATCTGCTTTGGCTTCAATCTTATGGACTGGTTTCCAGGACCTTATTATTACAGGAAAATTATATGGCTCTTCTCTTTGTTTTGGCACTGGTGAAAAAGAGCACAATGATGGTGACTTTGTGACCCTTTCAGAAATATAATCACTGTTCATTTTTTTATGAAGTAAGTAATTCATGGACAAAATCCTTATTCTGCTTTTGACATAATAATATTTGTGTACTTCATTTTCCCAGATTAAAAAAATAATAATTCAACGGTACTTGGAATAGAGACATTCTCATAGAAATAAGCCGAGCTGATTGTTTTTGGAAAGAGGGCCTCCTCAGTAAAGCTGGGGATAAATGTCACCCAGGAAATGACAAGTAGTTTGATTTTAGTTACTCAAACAGATCTTTGTTCTCTATCTGTGTTTCTCTTCCTGGACACCATAATATAAACCTAGAACTTGTGTATTTTCAAATACATAGTGTTTTTATATTAGAAAACCCTAGTCTTTGTACAGACTTCTTTATTTATAAGTAGAAAGGCACAATGTTATTTACAGGATGCATATAGACATTAAAAGAACAGAAACTCATTTTTGTTGAGGGTAAATATTTGAGATATTGAATGCAATGGGATATTACAGCAAAAGCCTTTGAAGACTTTTCCTTGTAATAGCGACCATTCTATTCTGCTATTAGAAACTGCCTTTTATTCCTATTTTTATTAAAGTGTCTTTTTCTTTCTGAATTCCTTACCAAAATGGGTAAGATTAATTAATTAAAAGATACATCTTTATACTTGGAATACAAAGGAATGGCATTTAAAGATAGTAACACTTGAAGTAAATATACATTAATTTTGCATTTTCTTTTTTTTTTTTTTTTTTTTTTTTTTTTGCTATTTCGTGGGCTGCTCTCGCGGCATATGGAGGTTCCCAGGCTAGGGGTTGAATCAGAGCTATAGCTGCCAGCCTACGCCAGAGCCACAGCAAGGCAGGATCCGAGCCGCGTCTGCAACCTACACCACAGCTCACGGCAACGCCAGATCGTTAACCCACTGAGCAAGGGCAGGGATCGAACCCGCAACCTCATGGTTCCTAGTCGGATTCGTTAACCACTGCGCCACGACGGGAACTCCTAATTTTGCATTTTCTATAAAACAGGTGATGTTTATGAATTCAACTACTGATTTAAGCAGAAAAGAAAGCAAGAGGTATCCAATTTTATCAAAAGTAAATAAAATAAACACTAGTTACTCTGCCCAGACAAAACAGATTGATCATGTTTATACAATATTGAGTGAAAATGTAGAATAGAGCATACAATTTTTACAAATGTAAAATATAATCAAAACAATATGATACTCAAATATTTATATATGTATGATAGAATTTTGTTAAGTAAAAAAGTAAAATTGAAAAGAATGATTAAATGGAAGTTTTCTATTTTTTTACCATTTTACAGCTCACACATGCATATTTTGCAGATTTAAATAATTGACAAAGAAAAGAAATATGAATATCTTCAACATTAATTCTAAATATTACACATGCCTGTTCTGAAAAAATGTCCAACATACTATAAGTTGTGAGTAGTTAAAATTTAGAAACATGTCCTAAACTCCCTGAAATAGCATGTGTATTCTATTTACAGGATATTAAACTTGAATTTTATATATTAAAAAAACAAATTATATAAATGGATATTATATTTCTATAGTGTAAATATAAATTAAAACAATAATACAAATTTTAGATTATGTCTGCAGCATGGGCATATTAAGAATGTTTTTATGTCAAAGAGCTTACTTAAAATTATGTCCTTTTGATGATTTCATAATTAATGAAACAATGTCTTGTCATCACGTAACAGCATAGAACCCTATAAGGCTTTCTCAGGACAGACTTCTCCCTCTATATCCTCTGCCTGCCTCACCTTTATAGAAAAGCTACTTGAGTTGATCAACAAATTCTGCAAAGTAGAAGGATATAAGATTAACATTCGGAAATCAGTCGCATTTCTGTACACTAACAATGAAATATTAGAAAAGGAATACAAAAATACAATACCTTTTAAAATTGCACCCCAGAAAAATCAAATACCTGGGAATACACCTGACAAAGGAGGTAAAGGACTTATATGCTGAGAACTATAAAACATTAATCAAGAAAATTAAAGAAGATGTAAAGAAATGGAAAGATATTCCATGCTCCTGGGTAGGAAAAATTAATATTAGAAAAATGGCCATACTACCCAAAGCAATCTACAGATTCAATGCAATCCCTATCAAATTACCCAGGACTTTTTTCACAGAACTAGAACAAACAATCCAAAAATTTATATGGAACCACAAAAGACCCAGAATTGCCAAAGCAATCCTGAGAAACAAAAACCAAGGAGGAGGCATCACTCTCCCAGACTTCAGGCAATATTACAAAGCCACAGTCACCAAGACAGTGTGATACTGGTACCAAAACAGACAGACCAATGGAACAGACTAGAGAACCCAGAAAGAAACCCAGACACCTATAGTCAATTAATCTTTGACAAGGGAGGCAAGAACATAAAATGGGAAAAAGACAGTCTTTTCAGCAAGTATTGTGGGAAACCTGGACTGCTGCATGCAAATCAATGAAACTAGAACACACCCTCACATGAATGCATAAAAATAAACTCAAAAAGGCTTAAAGACTTAAATAAAAGATAAGACACCATCAAACTCCTGGAAGAGAACATAGGCAAAACATTCTCTGACATCAACCTTACAAATGTTTTCTCAGGTCAATCTCCCAAAGCAACAGAAAGAAAAGCAAAAATAAACCAATGGAACCTACTCAAACTGACAAGCTTTTGCACAGCAAAGGAAACCAAAAAGACAACATTCAGAATGGGAGAAAATAGTTTCAAATGATGCAACTGACAAGGGATTAATCTCTAGAATATACAAGCAACTTATACAACTCAACAGCAAAAAAAGCCAACAACCCAACGGAAAAATGGGCAAAAGACCTGAATAGACATTTCTCCAAGGAAGATATATAGATGGCCAACAAGCACAGGAAAACATGCTCAACATCCCTGATTATAAGAGAAATGCAAATCAAAACTACCATGAGATACCACCTCACACCAGTCAGAATGGCCATCATTAAGAAGTCCACAAATAACAAACGCTGGAGACGATGTGGAGAAAAGAGAGCCCTCCTGCACTCTTGGTGGGAATGTAAACTGATACAACCACTACAGAGAACAGTATGGGGGTACCTTAAAAATCTATACATAGAACTACCATATGAGCCAGCAATCCCACTCTTGGGCATATATCCGGACAAAACTTTCCCTAAAAAAGACACAGGCACCCGTATGTTCATTGCAGCACTATTCACAATAGCCAAGACATGGAAACAACCTAAATGTCCATTGACAGATGAATGTATTAGGAAAATGTGGTATATATACACAATGGAATACCTCTCAGCCATAAAAAAGAATGACATAATGCCATTTGCAGCAACATGGATGGAACTAGAAACTCTCATACTGAGTGAAGTAAGTCAGAAAGAGAAAGACAAAGACCATATAATATCACTTGTATGTGGAATCTAATATACAGCACAAATGGACCTTTCCTCAGAAAAAGAAAATCATGGACTTGGAGAATAGAGTTGTAGTTGCCAAGGGGAGGGAGTGGGGTGGATGGGGGGCCTGGAGTTAATAGATGCAAACTATTGCCTTTGGAATGGATTAGCAATGAGATCTTGCTGTGTAGCACTGGGAACTATGTCTAGTCACTTCTGATGGAGCATGATAACGTAAGAAAATAGTATGTGTACATGTATGTGCAACTGGGTCACCATGCTATACAGTAGGGGAAAAAATTGTACTGGGGAAATAACAATTTAAAAAAAAAAAAAAAAAAAACCAGAAAAAGAAAAGTTGTAGACTCCCAGCCCTCCCCTCCGTCTCAAAAGCCTGTCTCAAGAGTTAATGATTTTAGAGTTCCCATTGTGGTGTTGTGGAAACGAATCTGACTAGTATCCATGAGGATGTATGTTTGATCTCTGGCCTTGTAGTGGGTTAAGGATCTGACATTGCCATGAGCTACAGGTCAGACATGGCTCGGATCCCACGTTGCTGTAGCTATGGCATAGGCTGGCAACTGTAGCTCCAATTTGACCCCTAACCTGGAAACTTCCATATGCCTCATGTGCAGCCCTAAAAAATTTTTTTAAAAAAGAGTTAATGATTGAAGGGATGTGAACATGCAGTGACAAAACTGGCAGTAGGTCCTGGATAACTGGTAAGAATTTAAACAATAAATAAGCCATGTGGCAGTTACAGAATATTTAGTTCCTCCCTGAAGTACCCAGTAGTACTTAGTATCTGTAGTTGTTCTACAGATGCTAAAACTCCCACCAAATCAAAAAAGTTAACTACTTGATGACCATGAGCTCATAATATCCAGACCTGCCTGAACCTGAGGATTAATGAAGTTAACACTTGTGACACCACCCTGTTACCCCACTATCAATCAGTCAGAGAATTGTGTGCAAGCTGATCACACACCCTGGGAATCCCCTCCCTCACCTGGCTTTTAAAAATGCTTCCCTGAAACCCAGAGAGAAGTTCAGGTTTCTTGCAGATGAGCCTCCCCATTCTCCACTCTGACCTGCAATAAACCTTTCTCTGCTCTAAATTCCAACATTTCAGTTTGTTCGACCTCACTGTGCATTGGGTAAAGGAACTTAGGTTGGACAACAATGAAACTATGGTCATTGCTGTATCATAACACAAAACCAGCCGGCTAGTTCCTTCAAACTCTTATCAAACTATATATTCTGAAGAAATCATGCTACAGAAAAATCACTCTTTTATTATGTCTCATTCCAGTCCTCCTCAGGTCTATACACAACAGACCAAAATTTCTGTTCTCTCTGAGCATGCTGCCAACATTTTGGTTAACGGTATGATTTGACACAATTTATGAAAGAATAAAGAAGTTTTCATCTTAAGAATAACAATTCCCAAAGGGAATTCATTTTCATTGTGGCACACACTGAGTTTAAACAAAGGTAACAATGTAAATTAAATATCGTGGACTCCAAAACCCCACCCTTGAATTAACTGGAATGTCAGTCTCTGTGCACCCACATCTTTTGGTTTTGTATTTACTACACCATGATGGAATTGCCTACCTCCTTCACTGAAATGTGACTCACCTGGAAAAAACTGAATCATTGTTTTTTACCTTTTACTATTTTCATGGTACTAGATAGTTAAAAAATCTTCAACAAAAGCCTACTATTAGGAGTTCCCAGTCGTGGGTCAGTGGTTAACGAATCCAACTAGGAACCACAAGGTTGTGGGTTCAATCCCTGGCCTTGCTCAGTGGGTTAAAGATCTGGCGTTGCCGTGAGCTGTGGTGTAGGTTGCAGACGTGGCCTAGATCCTGCGTTGCTGTGGCTCTGGCGTAGGCTGGCAGCTACAGCTCCAATTAGACCCCTAGCCTGGGAACCTCCATATGCCACGGGAGCGGCCCTAGAAAAAGGCAAAAAGACAAAAAAAAAAAAAAAAAAAGGAAAAAAACAAAGCCTACTATTAATGAAAGGATAGGTAGAAAGACACATTACTTAATTGACTAATTATTTAATTGACAGGATTTCTTTCATTTGAAAATTCCCTAAAGAAGTTATATTGGTTTTATAGTAATTTTATCTATGGGATTTCTATTGCTGCCAACTAAATATTTAAACAAATGACCATGCTTTGTTCTTTGAATCAATTTTCTTTGCCTTTTTCAGATGGAAAATATGTTTTAAGTAAAATCTATAAAATATATAATAAACTAATCAAAACAAGCTGATGCTTTGAACTTTTTGGTGGCAACCTGAAACCAATGCAGTGGAATTGCGTTGGGCAGGGTGGGGTGTGGGGACCGGGGAGAGTTGGGCATTGCTCTATGCTGAATACTAAGCATTTTCCTACTTGAAAAAAAACAAACATCATAATATAAAATTGTCTTTACAAAATGAAAGTGTGATGGTCCTGTAATACTCACAGGTTCTCAAATAATTATGAGCTACTCCTAAAAATAACATTATGCCAGTTTTAGGATTCTTTAATCCTCTTCATTTTCTCAGTTTCATTGATTTCAGAGGCTTTGATCTCTTTCTCTAAAAATTATATGATTCCTAAGGTATCTAAAGAGCCAAACAAACCTAGAGGGTAAAAGGGATGAAGTAGTAAAATGTCAATAACCACAACTCTAAGGCCCTAAAGGGAACTACATTTCTTGCTTTAATTCAAATTATCAGTGATCTGATATGGCAAGAGAAAAGAAATAACTTCAATTCAACCCAACTGTGTAACAGAAAATCATTTCTGTGTTTGGATATTTTACCCAAAAATAATCCCTGGAGAGGTTTTCAACTTCGCTGATGCCTGACAATAATAAAATAAGCCATTAATCTCTTCTGACTAATCCCAAATATGAAATTGAATGTTAAAAATCAGATACTAGAAATAGAAGCCTCCGTGTCTCCACTGCTTGAAAAGGTCAAGTATTGATTTTCCTTTTTAGTTGTGGGATTTTTTTTTTTTTAAAGTGGTTGGGGGAGGGGTGCATCTTTTGTGTGCTGGCCTATGAGTGTGCATGTCTGAGTGTGTTTGTGTCTGTGTTTCTGTGGTAGATAGGGGGAGGTGGTACCAATTATTTGTAATGGAAGTATTCATGGCTTTTGAAAACAGCCATTGAGGACGAGGATGAGAGGGAGGCAGGCTGCATTTCATAATGTTAATTTCCCTATTTGCTAGGAGGCATGTGAGCCTATAGATTCTGCCTCTGCTAGCTCTTTTACTTGATATGGAATATAATAAAGGGGCTACAGAGAACATTTCAGAAAAATCTGGAGACTTAGATTTAATGCAGCTAAGCAGCTAAAAATAAAAATCTTTAAGGCCTGATCAAACCAACCAAATATCTGGGGTCAACTAGAAAACTAAAATGCCTTTCTCATGTTATTTCAAATGGAATCTGGGGTCAAAAAGCATAACAATGAACTCCTTCTTCCATTCAGGATACTTCTCAGATTTTGTAGCTATTGTTTCAGTTTATCAGTATAGTCCTGAAACATAGCACTGCTTTGTAACCCTCTAAAAAAGAGGAACTATGCTGAAATACTGACAACCACTCCACTCACACCATGACAGAAAATAGATTTAAAGAAACCTGGCTTTTTATAATAATAAACATACCTAACAACAGTGTGTGTGTTTATACTTTTGCACATATACATATGATGTCACAGGGAGTACAGGGTCACATGACTGTTATTCATTCAGCAGGCACTGGGTATGCAGCAGTCATTAAAAAAAAATCCTGGCCTTTATAAATCTCACACTCTTGGGGGAGGCAGCAATAAACATGACTGGTAACATAGGTGAAATAGACTGTATACTACAAAGAAGAAAGTACTAAGAAAAAATGAATCACGGAAAGGAAACAGGAAGTGTGTTGGGGTAGGTGAAATTTTGCATAGGGTGGCCCATGAAGATGTCACTGAGAATGATGTTTTCCTAAAGATCTAAGATAAAGAGCATACATCAATAGAGGTTGAACACAGGAAACAGACACTTCTGTTTGTCGAGCAGAAAAAATTATTCAATACAGGGAATGATGTGTTTACAGAATCAAGGAGGTCTGCTACTGATTTAAGGAGCTGAAGGACTCACCATGTTAGCAGTGATGGAGAGAAAAGAAATTGGCAGCTGCTACTATCACCATCGTAGCGCCAGTGCCTAGACAGAGGTGAAACAGGACGGACAAGGATTCTGAGGCCACCAGTGCAACTGCAAAGCTGAAAGGATGACCTCTCCCTTGCTTCCACATTTTAAATTGCTCCTAAGTGCATATAAAGGATGGACATTATTCATACCCCAGATTCTAGAGAATCTAGATAATTATAGAGAATCTAGACTTTGGCTTTCCAAATGGAATGAGGATTGAATTAAGCTTGAGACACCCTATTCAAAAGTTCTATCAGTGGGAAATTAATAGGAAACAGAGTGCCCAGTGGCACAGGTATTCCTTAGGCACTCTAAGATTTTGCCTTTTTTCTCTGAGTGATATTGGAAGTCATTAGAGACTTTCCAAAAGAAGAGTGACATGATTCAGCTAATGTGTTAATAGACTAGGTGTGGCTGCTCTTCTGACACTAGCAAAAAAATTGTGGAAGGGGTGAAATAATCCAGACAAAATTTAAGCTTTCCTACGAGCGGTGCCATCAAAAGTGGAGAAACAGTCATATCTAGATGTATGCTGAATGTAGACTTAACTGAATTTACTTTTAGATTTCGCCTATTTTTTATTTTTGGCCTTAAAAAGGGCCCAAAAGGGCCTAAAAGGGCCACACTCACAGCATATGGAGGTTCCCAGGCTTGAGGTCGAATCAGAGCTACAGCTGCCAGCCTACGCCACAGCCACAGCAATGCCAGATCCAAGCCACGTCAGAGACCTACACCACAGCTCACAGCAATGATGGATCCATAAACCACTGAGCAAGGCCAGGGATCGAACCTGTGTCCTCATGGATACTAGTTAGGTTTTGGTTCATTAACCACTGAGCCATGACGGGAACTCCTACCTTTAGATTTGCTGTGAAAAAGGAAGAAAACAATCCAGAGTCATTGCAAGGTTTTGGTCTTTGAAGCTGGGAGGAATGAATTGCCATTAACTGAAATGCCAAAGATGTTAAGAAAAGTAGGATAGTGTGGGGGAGGGAAAGATGAGAAACTTAATTCCATACATGTTAAGTGAACATTCAAATATGATTTCAAGTAGGAGTTTGGACATGTGAATCTGAAGTTCAGTTAGTATTTAAGGATAACATCAATTTACCACAATAATCCTGTGCCTGCTTGAAAATTATGTTGAATATAGAAAAATTTATCTCTGATTGTTAGCTTGTAAAGGACTTTTCCCCTTTCCTTTAAATTAGTTCATATGATTTTCTGCAGTTAAAAAAAAAAATTGCCTTTATTTAATCACATTTTCTAACTAATATTAAGTTGGTTGACCTCTTGTACAATTCATCCATGTCTGTAAGATGTTGTTAAGAGAGTGATTAAAAGTTAACTGAAGATTAAGATTATTGAGCACAGGGGACTCTCTGTTACTTTCAAGGAGCATCTTCAATAATTCTGGAAGCAGAGTGCTTCAGTCATCCAGACCTGTGAAGCCCTAATCCCTTCTGTTTCAAGAGATAACCATTTATTTCCATTTCCAAGTGAACTCATCTGCTCACATGGCCTGAGCTCAGAAGGAGTGGAATCCAATAACTGCACAAGGGCCGAACTTCCTTTGGTCCCTCAACAAACTGAGCCGTCCTCACAGGACAGAGGCAGCTTCAGTGGTCACAAAGGCAGCCATGAGGGACTCAGAGATAAATGAGTAACTGACAGGAATACAAATGGAAGCCTTTGAAAAAGGACTGCTCTGAAAGAGGGATAAATGCACATGCTCACAAGCACTTATACAGAGGCACACAGAGAAAAGACAGAGCTGGGAAAAAAAGAATCACATATCTTAGAAACTGGCAAACAAGAAGAGGAACAAAACATTCTCTGCATATAAAATAATATTACATTATTATTATTCTACTCAATTTCCATGCAATCTATTCATTTGCTTTAAACTATTTATAGAAATATATATTATTTCTCTTCTAAAAAAAACAAGTATTACTGCTTGAGTTATTAAGCATTAAAGATCCTTAAACCACAAAAATATATAAGCCTAGGAGTAGGAAAATAGAGATGGGTAACACACTACTATGGAGGGGGCAAAAGAAAAAGAAGCTAAGATAGCTACAATGATACACAGACCTGACAGCTTATTCTGACTCCTGCTTTGCAAATTTAGAATTAAAACACTGAGAGTAATGACCAATAAAAGCATCTTCTAAGTCTTTTCAAATAGTTATCTCAAATGAAGGAAATAAAAATTTACATAACTTGCCTAAGGTAAAAATTAATGAAAGTCTGGTTTGGAAAACCATACTCCAAACTGCTATCTCACTGTTGTTTCCAATAAAAAATACTGTTTTGGGAAAAAGACGTCAATCAGGAATCAGACACCTCAACATCTGGATATGGAACTCATAAAATGATGGCATTCTGTAGTCTGAAAAGACTTCACATGTCATTTAGTCAGTGTCATCTTAAAGTTTTCCAAATGAGGACTGTTTTTAAAAATATAAACATAATTTTCCAACTGCCACACGACTGCAGTTGGACTTTTTGACCCTAGTGATTGTGGAAGTATATAAAGCATATGAATTCAAGGCCTTCTTGCAATTATTCCAAGGTTCATAATTTGGAAACTACTGATTTAGTCCCAATCCTCTCATTTTACAGAGGGGAATCCAAAACCCAGGGAAATTAAGGGAATCACCCAAGGACATAATGCAAGTTATTCAAAGAACCAAGACTGTGACTACTCCATGCTGCTTTCCCTCCTCTTTCATTTGGGAACAATTTCTTTTTTGTTTCCTTCTTGGCATCTTGTGGTTGTAGTTATCATGAGATTTTAATTCTATTTTGAGTGTTGGGTTGACTTGGCAACCCTATTTTCCATACAGCCTCTACTTCATTCCAGTAGAGGATCCAATGATGTCTCTGTTTTCTGCTACTGATTGATAAGGTGCCAACAAACTTTGAGGCAATTCAAGAAAAGAGAAATTCATTAAAAAATAATGATGACTAAATAAAATTACTAGGAAAAATAAATTTGGGGTGTTTATCTTTTCCATCATTCAAATGATGAATTAAAATGAGTGTTTCAATTAACTCCATTCTTTCCTTTGCGTAACAGGGGAAACCTTTCTATGAGGCCTTGTAAAAGTGGAAAGATAAACCAAATGCTACACATATTTTATAAAACATAGGTAAACAGTTCGGCTAAACAAATGAACACAATTTTCCTTACCAAGACTGCTCAGACATCTCAATTATTAATACACATTATGAATCTTTGGGAGAAGTTATGGCATTAAAAAATATGTATCAAAGCATTGTTTTCTTAAAGTTAAAAACATGACCGCAAAATATAATGTGGGCCTATGGCAAAGATTTATTTAATTCATTCATGTAAAAACCAGAAGAATGGTGATTTAAGCAATAGAAATCTACATAGTCCATCAAAAAAAAAGACATGCTGAAATAAATTTGGTAAATTAGAGACAGAACTGGTTCATGTCCAATAGGAAAAAGTTTAACCTTCTATTCCTCAGAATTAATTTGCGTCTCTTATCTCACAAAGAATTAACATGTACTTCACAGAACCTGGCTCCTAATCAATTCTAAATTGTACTTCAAAAAACAAGGGGAATTCTCACTGTGGCTGAGCAGGTTAAGAATCTGACTAGGTGTCCGTGAAGATGAGGGTTCAATGCCTGGCCTCAGTCAGTAGGTTAAGGATCCATTATTACCATGAGCTGTGGTGCAGGGTGCAGACGTGGCTCAGATATGGCATTGCTGTGGCGAAGGCCGGTAGCTGTAGCTCAGATTCAACCCCTAGCCTGGGAACTTCCACATGTGCCTCAGGGGATCGCCTCTTAAATAATCTGGAATGGGCTTGTTAGATGATGCTCTGGATTCATTTCCCAAAACTGTTGTATTCCTTCCTTTGAAACTTCCCTTTCAATATAAAAACTAACTTCACTTTCTTCAATAGTGGCAAACTATGAAGAGCCTGTCCTTCCCCCCCACCAAAGACTTCTCCAAAAAAGCAGCTAACATTGCCCATCACCCCATTTCCTCAGAATCAGAAGGTGGGCTGGTGCCCTACCTGAGGCTGACTGCCATTTCTAAACCCTGAATACCCAACCCTTCTTAACTCTGTTTTGGAGGCGTTTTTTCAGGGCATGTGCCTCTTTACTCATTCTCATTGCCATTATTTTCCAGTACCTAGGGCATCATGGTCATTCTTCAAATATTAAAGCATCTCCTTTGAGTCTTCCTTCAGTAATCCCACACCTTGATTTCAGTATGTACCATAACCATTCAGTTTCTGATTGTCATCACAGTTACATTTGTTCTTTGAATTCGTGGAGAACTACAACCCCTTTACCCCTCACATTGCTCCTCATTAAACCCCTTCTCCTTTCAGTTACTGTCTATTTATTTTTGATTCCATGAGCCATCCCTTCAATATATTTATTTCTAAATATGTTCAGTTGCATTCAAGCCTTCTTGTTTTACCTGAGGAAAGTATAATGTTCATAAACAAAACCTCTACAACAATGATCAGAGACAACCTTGAATTCATAGAGACTTCTTAAGACTGCTTTAGAACTTTTTTCTTCCTTTATGAAGGATAGATGTAAGGACAGCATGGAAGATCAAAGCGTGAGTGATCTGGAAGGCAAGCATAGAGGTCAGATCCCTTTTGAATGACTCAAACAGAAACAACAACAGAAGAAAATCTTAGAAGTTGAACTAATATCCAAGATGAGTTGAGAATATTATCTAAGATTTGATGGTCTAGGAAGCACTCAAATTTATTGGGTTATAGACATATTAGGCCAAGAAAAGCCAGCTGGAGATTACTGCAAAGATTTCAGCGTTGACCTAAAATCAAAGATACAAACTGGAGCCAAAAAGGGGTGTGTGTATGTGTGTGTGTGTTGGGGGGTAGGGATGTTGAGGGAAGGGGCACTCTTCCCCAGGTGCTAGGATTCAGTAATGACTAGAGAGTAAAGGAGCTAACTGCAGGGTGTGTATCATTCCTTTTGAAAACAGAAGCTGAATCTCAGGTCCAGAAGGGAAGCACTACAATGTCTCAGATACCACCAAGATGCCACTCAGAAAATTATCCTTAACCAGAAACACAAAGAATGGGTCCTTCTACGAGTCAGGAACCTTGTGAGTCAGAATGTGAGAGCCCAACACCAGGAAAGGACAGCATTTCACCAACTTTTGGTGAGGAAGAGCCCTGCAGGAGTGCAGCAGAATGGGGCAGGAAATTGTTCATCCTTGAGAACCCTAGGGAGAACACACTGGTATTTGGTGCATGCTGCTTGTCACCATAAGGGTATGCTTTGAATCACATTCTCTACTAAAATGTTGGTAAATAAATTAACCCTTTCCCTGATATCCCTATTCCTCATAATGAATTAATTCTGAACACCCAGTTACCACTTTCTATTTGAGATGCAGTGGAGACTACATTGTCCCAAAGAGAAAGGGTCTCAACTTTTGGGTCTGAGGTTGTTGGCAGCAGGTACATGAACCAGAGTTGAGATGAAATGAGAGGTCACAGGGAGAAGGAATGGCAGTTAAGACCCCACATCCTTCTGATTCGGCGATGGGACAAAAAAAAGAAAAAAAAAATGTGGCTAATATAAACCATTTTCATGGCTCTGATCAAGGAAAAAAGGTAATTGTAGCCACATTAACTGAAAAACAGAATTCCTTTTATTTAATGTTCCATAACTTATTTTTTCATAGTGATACCTATGGCAGGAATTATACTGCCAGTCCGACTATAATTTCCAGTTGACCATCAATGCTAGAAATATTTTGTTCTAAATATTGAAGAATTAAATTTTCATACACCAGTGGTAGAAGCAATATTAAGTTATAATGAATGATTCATGGTTTTAGTTTAGAAGTCAATTACAATGGACAATGCATATCAGGGTCACATGGCCAAATATTATTGAAGGAGATATTGTGGTTTTATAATAGTGAAGCTAGAACCTCCCCCACTTAACTCATTTCTGGTACTTGCATTTTAGCTAGAGAATCTTGAGCTGATTTTTGTTTGTTTATTTGTTTTTATGTTTTTAGGGCCGTGCGGGAGGTACATGGAGGTTCCTAGGCCAGGGGTCGGGTTGAATCAGAGCTACAGCTGCTGGCCTATACCACAACCACAGCAACATGGGATCTGAGCCACATCTGAGACCTACACCACAGCTCACGGCAACACCGGATCCTTAACCCACTGAGTGAGGCCAGGGATCAAACCTGCCTCCTCATGGATACTATTTGGATTAATTTCTACTGAGTCAAGGTGGGAACTCCCTTGAGCTGATTTAGTTTGAACTTTATCCTTGGTGGGACCCTGTGATAAGACACTGTATTGTTAATCAAGGCTATTCCTCTGAAGTTTGAAGGCAACTTTAAGCCTTTTACAGAGGTAGGTTTATTTTAGAGCGTAGCATAATGCACTGAAACTTTCAATTGGCCTAAGAATTCCTCAGATAGCTGTGAGACTAGGTTAAAAGGAGTACTCTCAAGACACAGATAAATCTTGATGCAATTAGTGGAATTTTTATAATCAAAGGCAAATTCTGTGTTTCTGGTGGTTAAAATGTTTTAGTTTAGATTTGTTAGTAATATTTTTCTAATTGAGAATATTATGAAGGGAGAATAACCCATAAAACTTCCTTTCAGATAATATTTATTGATGCTTTGTTTTTAAATTAACAAAAGTAAAATATGTTCTTGTTTAGAGAATTCAGACAGCAAATAAAGGTATAATGTAAAAAATGAAAATCTGGTGCCTGCCTCTCATAGCACCATTTTCTTGTGTATTTCCCAAAATATGTAAGCCAGCATGATTTTATGTATTGTTTTTTAAAACAAACAAGGCAATCACTCTAAACCAACTTTTGAGTACATTTTTTTTTCCACTTAATACTGAATCTTGGGCAGTTCTGGCACTGGCACACACAAAGATCCTTTTTTTTTTAATACAGCTTCAAATTATCCTGTTTCATTAATATGCTCTAACTTTCACATTCAGGTAGTTTTTTGCTTCATATTTTACTACCAAACATTCATCCTTTGTTTGATCCTAATTTTATAAATCACAACTTTTTATGAAGTACTAGTTTATATGCTATTTCAGATGTATTCAGATGTAGAGTTAAAAAGGTGGGACTCAAGTAAGAGTAACCAAATGTTTTGAATGTTTCAGGTTTCTGTTATCAATCACCTTATCTTCATGTTCTATGAAGTCTAGTAAAATTTACACAATTCACATTAATATCCCAAAGATTACATAGAGAATCTCTTTTGCTATTTTTTCCTAACTCTGAATTTTCACTACCAACCTAATTCTATATCCCAGGTCACTGTTGATTTTCTGGATAATACAAATTACTACAAACTAAATGAACCCAAAGTTATCAGATATACTACAACCATTATGATTCTAAGATTCTTTTTTCATGATTTATTTTATGTATTTTACATCTTGTGATGTAAAATATATTTTATGGGACAAATATTTCATCCTATTCCACCTCATTTAACTCTTTTTGCCCTAAAATTTAATATATACCAAATCTGATTATTGAAGCCAAAACAGAAAATCAATTTAATGAAAAAGAAATCATTAAATTCCTTATCTGACTAATTATTTGCCCAACCAGCTTCTTGATTCAGGCAAAATTATCACTGGGTATCTTTGTACCAATATAAATGAAACCTGCTGTCAATCTCTTCCATTATTTTTCCTTAAAAATATAACTAATTCTTCTTTTAACTCATTCACCTACTCAGCAATAAAAAGTTCTCCATTGTGAAAAGTCACAGTCACTTATCTTTACATTTCCACTTCAAGGTAATAGTCAATACTGCAACCTAGTTCTTGCTTAAGGCAACTGTGTGCTCACCTTTACCTCCAGCTTACATCCTGAAATGGGACTACTTATCTCTTATACCCTAACTGATTCTGACAATTGATTTTCTCAATCTGTTACATAAGCTCCAAAAATTTTTATATGACCTCATTCAACAAATATAAAAATGAATTAAGTTACATAAGAGGCCTATTCCAAAGCTCATTTTGCTTTGTCTTTCTTTTCTTCTTCTTTTTTATTTTTTAAAGATAAACATCAAAAACAAGCCATTTTAAAGCCCAGCTTTAATACCATATAATTTTCTAGCTGAATAGAGTACTGTAAATACTCTAGTTTAATTGCTCCCATTTATTTTGGCCAAGTCACTCACTTGATAGAATTGGATATTGAGACCCAAAGAAATGAAACAAATTGCCCAAGATCTTATAAATGGAGACATGCAAATTATTTCTTATTTTTTTTTACTTCCACTTATTCTATAGTGCTAAAGTTAAAAGAAAAAAGAAAAAACTCTATGCCTATGTCTAAGTTTCAGAAAGACATATCCCCAAATCTTGGACATCATCAGAGTGCAAAAAGTATTATGAATTCTCCCAAATCAAAACTTTTACCTTCCACCAATGAACAAATACTTCATGGCAAAATATAGAAGAAACTAGCAATCCTGGTTCATCTGAGGGTAAATTAATAGAGAATGGATACATGGCAACCAGAATGGAAAGTGATAGAGTGAATTAGCAGATGACAAGATAGACAATAATGACCTAAACAATTAAGATGAAAACTATAGTAGTAGAGCCTCAAAAAATAGTCATCTGGGGAGTTCCCGTCGTGGCGCAGTGGTTAACGAATCCGACTAGGAACCATGAGGTTGCGGGTTCGGTCCCTGCCCTTGCTCAGTGGGTTAACGATCCGGCGTTGCCTTGAGCTGTGGTGCAGGTTGCAGACGCGGCTCGGATCCTGCGTTGCTGTGCCTCTGGCGTAGGCCGGTGGCTACAGCTCCGATTCAACCCCTAGCCTGGGAACCTCCATATGCCGCAGGAGCGGCCCAAGAAATAGCAACAACAACAACAACAACAAAAAGACAAAAAGACAAAAAAAAAAAAAAAAAAAATAGTCATCTGGGACATCAGGTACCTCTTATTCTAAAACACAGTTTTTACCATGCTCTTGGATTAGAAGAATCAATATTATCAAAATGACTATACTACCCAAGGCAATCAACAGATTCAATGTAACCCCTATCTAATTACCAAGGACATATTTCACAGAACTTGAACAAAATATTTTAAAGTTTGTTTGAAAGCACGAAAGACACAGAATAGCCAAGGACATCCTGAAAAAGAAAAATGCAGCTGGAGGAATCAGGCTCCCTGACTTCAGACTATACTACAAAGCAACAGTCAGCAAAACCATATTGTACTGGCACAAAGACAGAAACATAGATCAGTGGAATAGGATAGAAAACCCAGAATTAAACCCATGTACCTATAGTCAACTAATCTATGAAAAAGGAGGCAAGAACATACAATGGAGAAAAGAGAGCCCATTCAATAAGTGGTGCTGGGCAAACTGGACAGCCACATGTAAAAGAATGAAATTACAACACTCCCTAACACCATACACAAAAATAAACTCAAAATGGATTAAAGACCTAAATATAAGACTGGATACTATAAAACTCTTAGAGGAAAACATAGGGCAAACGCTCTCAGACATAAACAGCAGCAATATATTCTCAGATCCACCTCCCAGAGTAATGACAATAAAAACAAAAATAAACAAATGGGACTTAATTAAACATAAAAGTGTGGAATGGAAATGCTATAAAATTGGGTTGTAGTGATCATTGTACAACTCTAAATATAATAAAATTCCCTGAGTAATTAAAAAATAAAAATTTTTTTTAAAATGGCAATACAATAATTTCTGCCCAATTTATTTTTTCCTCTAATCTAAATGACATTTATTATTCCTGAAGAGGGCACTTAAAATTACTAGTAACTCTTATAATGTTTCTAATTCATAAAAATTATCATAGTTTGTATAATACTAATACACAGTTATTTTTCAAATCTACAAAGGATCTAAGATTTAAAAGTGTGGTTTGGTCTTCCAAAATCTACTAGGTGGAATCAATAATCAACAGATTTGTTTGTGAAATTTGAGAAAGGCACCTATGATGATATTTGAGCAGAAGGCTCAAATCAAGACCAAAACCCAAACATCACCCAACAATACAGCATTGCACATGTGTGAGTTTATGTGTTGAGTATGTATGTGGTAATATCAAGATGTTTGTGCATAGCATTTCTTTTTTAAATATATAATGCCTTTTGTTACTGTGATGAATAATTCATCAAACAGTCACTGGGGTGAGTGTATGTATATTTAATGTGGACGGTCATTTTCTATTTTTAGAGTTCCCTACCCTAACTCTAGAATGCTTCTAAATTCAATTTATAGAAATACCATAAAATGCCATTGTCTCCTGATGTGACAATCTGCAATTTTAATTATTACTAGACTTTCAGGTTCTTCCAATTAATCTTAGGACAAAATACTATAGCTTAAATTTAATTTTTAGTCATTTATATTTCATGCTCAGGCTGTTCATTTGGGAAATTGAAATCATGACTTCAGTGATATGTGAGCACCACTGATAATCTCTGCCACCTGAATGTCTGCTCCTTAGGCTGTTGCTAGCCATGCTCAGCTTCAACATTTAATCTGTTAACTCCTGAAACTAAAAGAAATCAAAAGGTGGCTCTAACTACTTAATTAGAAAGCAGCCCCTCTCTTGTAAAAGGCATTGAGGAAACTGGGTGCTTGTTCTGGAACAAGGAAAAATGACAGTAAGGATGAAAGATCACAATCATTTGCTTCTGTTTTCTTGGCTAATAGCAACATTTTTGAGACAATGGAAAAATGTGAAATTCCTTTTGGTTGATAGTAATGCTAAGGCTGGAATCACAAGTGTTGAGCAAATTTCACTTGAGATTGCTAGAAAAGCCAGCATACTGAAACCCTCGTTTGAAACTAGCTTGTTCGCATTATTTCTAGGGGAGTAATAATCTAATGTATAAAATGATTTTTGCTGAATGTCAGAGGTTATGCTACATTTGGCAGTGCAGCTCTTGAATCTTCATAAAACATGACTAAACCTTGAAAAGAAATAACCATTTGATGTTATGTTCTCCTCCACAGAAAGTAGTATTATTGGAAAAAATATTTTCATTACAGTAAAATTACCATTATGCCAGATAACATTTTACTTTCTACTTTTTCTCATCTTAGGAAGAAAATATTCTAACTCCACAATAACAAAAATATGATCCTACCTTCAAATTCTACATAATAAAAATTTCATTTATAGTTAACTTAGCCCTTTTGAAATACCAGATGTTTTAAATTCTGTATGTTATTTATTTCAGGATGCGATTTCGTAAAAGCAAATTTATATTATTCTTTTGACTTGATGACACTGATTTGTTGGAATATCTTAGTAACTTGTTAAAAAAGAGAATGTGTAAACTGCTAGAGGAATCAAGTAAGTATAAAATTTACTTTAAATTAGCAAACCAATGTATACTGTACCTTGTAAAAAATGTAAGAACTATTATAGAAATTTTAGTTTTAACTTTTGACTCATCAATTCATTATTTATTCAATTACTAAATATCTACTATGTGCTAAGTTGTGCTGTTTTGTCCATTCCTATGAGACTCTGAGCTTTAAATTAAATATCTTTCCATTGACTGAAGTGGCAAACCCTAAACCAGTGTCTTAAAATAGGATAATGAGGAAATTTGATAACATCACTTTTTTTTCATTGAAGTACAGTTGAGATAATTTCACTTTTAAGGGTGTCTCTGACTGTTAATAGCAAGCCCAGAAAGTACTTAGGTTAAAAATTGTGTTTAAGATGATCTTAAGATAGCAGTACTTTATTACCTAAGCCAGAACTTAATCTTTTTCTGAAATCTCTATTTTCAATAAATCAGCAATTGACTAGATCCCACTTAACAATGTTCAGTTTAGTGTAAGGGTGAGGACTCTGAATATGCCCTTACTCCCACCCTTCATAGGGCCCTATCAAAACCAGTTACAGAGTAAATCTGATGACTCATACAGTAGAGTGGTTTTATTTTTATTTTTTTAAAGCATCATGAGACAAATTTCAGTCACTAGGAATTATCCTGGGTATTATTCTTTTTTTTTTTTTTCTCATGTTCTCATATTTTATTTCAAAAAATGTTTTACTTTTTCTTGAAAGGTCCCTGCAGCCCTTTGAAATTCCCAGAAAGTAACCATAGAATGTTCATACCAATGATAATAATAATAATATGTTTCTACTTTAAGAATATACAGATTGAAAACTTCATGTAAATTTTAATGCTATTATAATTGGCTTAATTCTTTTTTTTTTTTAAGGTTTTTTTTTTTTTTTGTCTTTTTGTCTTTTTGTCTTTTTGTCTTTTTTAGGGCCGCACCAGAGGCATATGGAGTTTCCCAGACTAGGTGTCTAATTGGAGCTATTGCTGCCAGCCTACACCACAGCCACAGCAACACCAGATCCGAGCCGCATCTGTGACCTACACCACAGCTCGTGGCAATACCAGATCCTTAACCCACTGAGCAAGGCCAGGGATCAAACCACAACCTCATGGTTCCTAGTCAGATTCGTTTCTGCTGCACCACGACGGGAACTCCAGTTGGGTTAATTCTTAACTGATTCTATTAGTTTTATCCAGCCTGTTAGGTATATTTTCTTATACATGGAATTCATAAGTCTTCAAGGTAATTCCCCTTTATGTATTTGCAAATCATCAGCTATTAAATGAATAACGATTGCTGAGAGACAATTAATGTAGACCAAAAAGAAAACTAAAGAATCTCTGACCTATAAACATTCCAGATAAACCCACTATTATTAATTCCTTACAAGCTGATTTTGTTAGCATAAAGTAAGAAAAATATTTTTTTGACAATTTAAAAACAATTCTTACATTTTTCTGTATTCTTCTCTCATCCCATCTGACCAAGTTTCTTCTAAATAATATGGTATTCTCTGTCTCCCCTAATCCCAGTTTATTCAGAAGTACCATCTTCTAAATTGTGCAGGTGTGGGGCAGTATGCGGCAGTTGGGGCAGGTCCTGGGAGGCAGTAGAAAACACTTTGGTGTGAAGCAGTGTTGGCGAACCCAAGAGCTGACACTTGAAGTCAACACCAAAATTACATTAACTCAATCATCTCTCTGTTAATAAAATATTACTGGGGTAAAAAAAAAGCCCTCTGTAATAGCGATAAAATTCAAGAATATATCTTCTTTCCAGCATCTAATTGAGTTATAAAATATCGGTTAAAAAAAAAAGGAATCTAGACCAGACATTGATAGAATAACCCCTTTTATGTGAAAAAAACAAGGGCCAGTTTGTTTTAATTCATTTATCAAAGATAGAAAAATGAATGGGGAAACAGAGACCATAGTTCAATACAGTTAATGCCAACTTGTAGCTGTAGTTCATTTGGGAGTAAATAGTAAATCTAAAAGCTCGTCAAAAAGTAGTTTCATGGAAAGAACATGTGAGGATGCAATGCTGTGGACCATAACCCCTATGAATCTTAAACTGAGAAGAGAACATGTAGAATTCAATATTTATGTTAACTTGCTGACACAGCGCTTCAGAACACTGAAGCAAACCACTTGATGTTGGTTGTCAATTGGCAGCTTTGTAAGGAAAGGCGAAACTGGAATGCTTTCACATTTGCCTTTTCCTTTCTTTGCACTAAACAGATAAGCACTAAAAGCAATTTAGAAGGGAATGGCATAATAAAACAGCAGGTATTTGTGTTGATTTCTCAGGTAAACATCCATAACTGGTAAAGGGTACTTACAACAAGAAGTCACTTCCCATTCAGCATCAATATCCTACTTCAATTGGACGACCAAAGCTCATTCCACAGGACTACTGACACTGGGTCCAAACACATTTGTCCTTCCCAAGGTTTATAGAGGCCTGCCAAGCAGTGTGAGACCACGTTTTATGGCAGCAATTGCTTTTTTTTTTGGTTGTAAACAGCAGAATCTGCAAGAGTTCTTAAAATACTGCTCCCCACAACCATGCCAAGAACCAACTGGGTAGTTATTCCACTGTTGGCCTTTCAACTTGTTAGTAGTAAACTAGCTATTGTGCAAGTGTTATGGCTTTGCATTCTACAGTTACATAGAAGGCTAATGCAGCAGCAACTTTCCATATTCAGACTTCTGTATTCTGTGTCAGATGTTTCTTTTACTCTCATATTCTTGTCAATCGTAGTTAAATGACCATGATCAGTTTGAACAGTTGACAATCAAACCATCAGTACTGAAGTTAGAATACTAGGCAAAGTTACTCTCTTCTAATTTCTGATGAAGGAAGAAAAATAAGATCAGAAGAGATAATTGCTGTAAAACTGGAATGAGTCAAATCATTACTATAAATGTCACCCAGACAAAAAGGAAAGGATTTTCTGTTAAGTTCAAACAATGAACCCTATTTTTCCCAATGCTAGAGTCATTTCAATGAATGGAAGAGATGTTGTTGCTCTTTTTCACGAGAGACTAATTGAGTCAACTAATAATAAGATGTATTTAATTGCTGACTTTAGGAGTCCAAAAAAGCGAACGTATTGCTGCTTCACCATCCAAGAAACTTAGTCATTCAAAAGTGAGGTTGAATAGTTTCATTTTTCCATATCAATGCATCACAATTTCCACAGTAACACAAAACATTTGTCATTTCCTAACTTCCCTCAGTCACCTGCCCCAAAGCCAAGAGGACATAGCCTTCTCCATTTCCTACCTCATTACTCACCATATATATATATATGCCTGACTTTGCAATTCATTCTTAACTTTCCATAAATTATCAGAGGCATAATAAACAGGCTTTTAACAGAAGGAAAGCTCAGAAATAGAAATGAGTAAAACACTTCATTCTATCTTTTTCCATATGTTAAAAGAAGCACATCTTGAAAAATCCAAGTGGTTAGCATATAAAATATCTGATTATATATTTTTCATGATCAAGAAGTAATATTAATTTTATGTTCTTTTTCTTTCTCAGAGGTATTTATTTTAGATTGTTTCTTTTAGAAAAAAAAAATCACTTTCAAAGCTCAAAGAGAATTATCCAAATTTTATCCCAGTTCAATGACTGTGAGATATGGCAGTATATTTTCATTAGTCACACAAATTTGCTCAACATCTGTTTTGGAATTCTCATTTAAACAGCATTAAATTTCAAATCAGGTATGTAAGCTATTGGCAAAAGATTCTCTTTGGAATTTTAAGTAGTAGATAATATGGCTTTATTTAAAGAAAAATATTATTGAGGTATAAATAAATTTACTATGCACACTTTTGTGAACAAGATTTAAGACATTTCAGAAATAATTTAAAATCTTTATTATATCAGTCATTAAGTTAAGCCTCTGTTATGTGACGAGGACAATTCTAAGTATACTTCTAGGCTATGTAGAAATTTTCTAAGATGTACCTAGTCTCAGAGAGTTTTAAATAAATCAATTTCTAGATCTTTAGGTTTTGTATATACCTTATCCTAAACTCTATTGGACTGGAAATCTACCTGTGACGGATGGATATATAGCTGCAATTGTTCATTTCTTGCTTTCTAAAAGAAAGCTGTATTTCACACTCATATTGGATCTTATCAGAATGCCTGCCTTGGTGTAAACAAACTCCAAGGCACTAATCAAACAGGGCAATTTAAAATACTGGAGTCAATGTGAGAAATTACATTTCTAAAATACTGGGGAAATGAAGTCTCTGGCAATCAGGAGATTTAGAGTCTGAAACTTATTGATGGTGTGGTCCTAAGATAAAACCCCATAGATGTTACCCAGGATCTTGTTATAAATGCACATTCTCAGGCCCTGTTGTGTGAATGTCAAGGTCCCCAAGTGACTCCTCTGTGCATTGAAGTTCATTACACACTGGTTTATAATTTTTGTTTGTTTGCAATGAGAAGGAAAGACTAGCTGTCAGTTTATCATTAAAAGTAATGTTTGATGTTTGATTATTACATGGTTTTTTTGTCTTACAGAGTTTTGAAAATCATTAATATTGCTATCTTTTGCAAGTTCTGGTTATAATGAAAAGTTTGAATTGCATCTTAACAAATGTGAGGAGACATATAAGTTTTAAAGTCATTTAAAGACTACATGAGCAAAAATTATGAAGACTATTGCTCTAATCCTGCCTCCCCACTGTCAAAAAAAGGCCAATCTAGGACTCTTAGACAAGAACATCATGAGGATGATGCCTGAGAAACAGATCCTGGCAACAGAAGACGGCGAACAGATGTTTCACATCAAATGGTAATCAGTCAGCCCATTGATTCTCAATCCACATCCACATACCAAAAATACATAGTTACACAGTTGTTGTTGTTGTTGTTGTTTTTTTTAAATAAAACTGGGTCTCATGTCCACAATTCTGAGAAAAGATCTGAGGTAGAGACCCAGCATCTCCCGCAGGAAGTTCAGGCTAGGGGTCAAATTGGAGCTAAAGCTGATGGCCTATAGCACAGCCCCAGCAACTCGGGATCCGAGTCACTTCTATGGACCTACACCACAGCTCAGGGCAACTCTGAGTGAGGCCAGGGATTGAACCAGAATCCTCATGGATACCAGTTGGATTAGTTTCCACTGAACCACAACAGGAACTCCCAAGCATCTGTGTTTCTTTCTTTTTTTGTCTTTTGCCTTTTTTTTTTTTTTTTTTTTTTTTTTAGGGCTGCACTAATGGCATAAGGAGGTTCCCAGGCTAGGGGTCTAATCAGAACTGTAGCTACTGGCCTACCCACAGCTACAGCAATGTGGGTTCCGAGTTTCATCTGCAATCAGCAGACAGCTCATGGCAACGCTAGATCCTTAACCCACTGAGCAAGGCCAGGGATTGAACCCACAACCTCATGCTTCCTAGTTGGATTCATTTCCACTGCACCACCATGGGAACCTGTATTTCTAAGTAGCTCTCAGATGATCCAGATGGACAGTAAAGAAGGTCAGTATTTCCCTAGATCTCTCTCTCCTCTCATCTGGTGGGCTGAAAAATTGATCAGAGATAACTGAGCTTCTTTCCAGAACTGAGACATGTTTGATGTAATCCATCTAGGGCAGGTATCTTTATTTCTGCTAACACTGTCTGTCTTCTAGGTGTTTCTAACTAAACAGAAAGAGAGGAGTCAAGAAATATTTTTCATTCAGTCAATAGGAAGGAAGGGTTTTCCTGTAACTCTAGGGGTGGAACAGGCTTCAGGGTTGTGTGGAGAACAAATAAGAAATTTTGGAAATATTGAGGTGGTTATTGGACATGTACATGGAGATGTTGAGTTGGATATTTCAAGTGGATCTATCAGTCTAAATTTCTGTTATTTATAAAAATATGAATCTGAGGGTCTTTTTCATATAAATGTTATTCAGTTTAAGATTTGGATGAGGTTTCCAAGGAAATGAGTGTAGCTAAAAAGAGCACAGCTCCTAAGACTAATTCATGGTTGACTCTGGTAACATGTTGTGAAATTCGATAATTTAGCTTTTGTTCTTGTCTTTGCAAACCTTTCAGGAACATTTTAACCTGATAGTCCTCTCCTCTCTGTCTTCCTCCTAAAGTATGTTTTTCTTTTATATTTTTAGAAATTCATTTGTCTGATTTGTCTTTCTTTACAATCATTTTTTGATGGCTCCAAATCTTGTGCTTAAATATTAGTGAACTATAGGGTCTAGTCTGTTTGTGCTCATCTGTCTCTGTATTTGTCCCCCTCACTTTCTGTTCCTACACACACACACACACACACACACACACACACAATCTCCTTGATAATTTTCGACAAATATTTACTGAACACATTGTATATCAGCAACTCTTCTAAGATCTGAAATACTGCAGTAGACAAACAAAATCCCAGCCATAGGAAAGCTTATTCTAATAGAGAAGAAAGATAACAAAGAATATTAATAAAGTATTTAGCATTTTAGATGGTAAGAAGACCATTTGAGAAAACTAGGACACAGAAAAATTTATAAAATCTCAAAGCTTGTAATAATTAGAGCAATGTATTGAAACATACCTAACATATAAAAATCCATGATGCAAAAAAAAAAAAAAACCCTCACTCATTTCAGAGGTTTCTAACACAATCACATATTAGAAAAATTGTTGAAGAAAAGCAAAGAATTCATCATTTATCTTGCCTTATCTGTAAAAGCTACATTTCAGGGAAACCCAAATATTTGGTGAGGGAAAAAAAAAATGTATTCTTAGAGAATAACTCCAACTTGTAAATGTCAAAAAAGTGATCTAATTAGAAAATTACTATTTTGCAGCAAAGGGTGACAGACTTTATCTGGAAAATGGTCATAATGCTAAAGAAATTAGGTGCAAAATTGAGAATTTTACAATGGATTATTCAAGCTGACAACACCTGGACAAAACAATTGATTTAATATCATTACACATCCCCTGATGTCAGAGAAGTTGTACACAGAATTACCTATGAAGTATTCTTGCCAAAATAATTGAATCAGAATCCAGTCAAGGCTTCTAGATATAAAAAGCCTTTTACAGATAATACAAAAGACAGAAAAACATAAAGGACAATACAAGCATACACTCAGTTAAATCAATAAAGTGGATTCTTACTAGGATCCTGGATAAATAAACAAATTATAAAAAGGTATTTTGGAGGCAAATAAGAACTTTGTTTCCTGAGAGCTATGTAATGCTAAGAAATTATTGTTGCATTTTTTAGGAATGATAAGTAACTCTGGTTATTTTTCTAAGTATCCATAATACGATTCAACAATGCTTCACTGATCTTTGCCATCTTGTTTACTTTAGGTGCCAAGGTCTTTATTTTATTTTTCTTTAATATACACTCACGGCATAAAGAAGTTCCCAGGCCAGGGATGGAAATTGAGCCACAACTGTGATCCATGCCACAGCTGTGGCAACACCAGGTCCTTAATAGTCTGTACCACAGTGGGAACTCCAAATGCCAGTATCTTTAAATTGAGATAGTTTAAAGGAAATATAAGATATCACAGTTTAAATATTAAAAAAAGAGACAGAGGGAAGGAGGGAGGAAAGGATGAAGGAAGGAGGAAACAGAAAAGAAAGATTTAAGAGGTTCATTTCTAGGGCAATGAATGTAGTATTTGATGAAACGTTATTTGCAGAATATAATAGCCCACAGAGAGTATTTATGAATTATAATTTTAAGGTTTGAGAACTATATTAGAAAACTAAAATGTGGAGATAGGATTAAGATGGCAAAATAGAAGAACTAGAGCTCACCTTCTCTCATAAAAACAGCAAAATCACAACCAAATGCTGAACAACCTTCAACCAAATGGACTGGAAACTCAAAAAGAGAGCCTATGGCAGAAGACAAAGAGGAGGCCACATCAAGAGGTAGGAGGGGTGATTACATTACATTCCCATAATTGCAGGTGGGAAGCCCAGAGATTGGAAAGTAACTATCACAGAGACTCACCCAAAGGAGTGAGAGTTCTAAGCCCCACATCAGGTTCACATGCCTGGGGATCTGGTGTTGGGAGAAAGAGACTCCAGGGCATCTGGCATTGAAGGCCAGTGGGGCTTGTACACAGGAGGACTGAGGGAAATGGAGACTGCATTCTTAAAGGCTCACACAGGCTTTCATGTGCACTGGGTCCCAGGGAAAAACAGAAACTCCATAGGAATCTGTGTCAGACCTGACTGCAGTTCTTGAAGGATCTCCTGGGAAAACAGGGGGTAACTGTGGCTTGTTGTGGGCGAAGGACAATGGAGACAAAGCTCTTGGGAATATTCACTAGCATGTGTTCCTCTAGAGGTGGGCATTTTGGGAAAATGTGGACCCACCCATCAGCACTGAGAACCACCAGGCCAAACAATAATCCAGGTGGGATCACAGCCCCACCCATCACTAAACAGGCTATGAAAAGAACACCCAGGCACACAGCCATCTTTAATCTCTCCAGAGACAAAGCCCTAACCACCAGAGGGATAGGAGTCAACCACAAGGGGGGCAGACACCAAAAGTAAGAAATGCTGCAACTCCATTGTCTGCAAAGAGGAGACCACACCAAAAACCTGTAAAAATGAAAAGGCAGAGGACTAAAACTAAGATAAAGGAACAAGAAAAAACCCAGAAAAACAGCTAAGTGATCTGAGATAATTGGCCTCCAGGAAAAAGACTTTAGACTGATCATGCTGGAGATGCTGAAAGACACTGGAAATAAACGAGGCAAAGACTGATAATTTACAGGAAATAATGAGCAAAGAAATACAAGATTTAAAACTTAAGCAAGCAGAGATGCAAAATACAATAAACAAAATAAAAAATTCATTCACAGCAACCAACTGCAGAATCCAGGAGGCAGGAGAATTAATAAGCGAGGTGGAGGGGAGACTAGTGAAAATCACTGATGTGGAACAAAAAAGAGAAAAAAGATTGAAAGGAAATGAAGACAGTCTCAGAGAATTCTGGGGCAACGTTAAACACACCAACATCTGTATTATAGGGGTGTCAGAAGGAGAATACAGAGAGAAAGGGACAGAAAAAATATTTGAAGAGATAATAGCCAAAAACTTCCCTAACATGGGAATGGAACCACTCACTCAAATCCAGGAAGTACAATGAGTACCATATAAAATAAACACAAGGAGGACCACCCCGAGACACATATTAATCCAACTGACCAAAATTAAAGACAAAGAGAAAATACTGAAAGCAGCTAGGGAAAAGAAACAAATAACGTACAAAGGGAACCCTGATAAGGTTATCAGCAGATTTTTCAGCAGACACTCTGAAGGCAAGAAGGGAGTGGCATGATATACTTAACGTGATGAAGGGAAAAAACCTCCAACCAAGATTACTTTATCCAGCAAGGCTTTCATTCGGATTTGAAGGAGAAATCAAAAGCTTTACAAACAAGCAAGCAAAAGCTAAGAGAATTCAGCACCACTAAACCAGCTTTACAGCAAATACTAATGGAACCTCCCTAGGCAGAAAAGAAAAGGACACAACTAAAACCAACAATACCACAAATGATAAGGCTCACCAGTAAAGGCATATATACAGTAAAGGTAGGAAATCGTCCACACACAATTATGCTACCCAAATCAGAAATCGTGAGAAGAGGAGGGAACAAATGCAGGACAGTGGAGATAACACTTGCAATTAAGACACCAACAACTTAAAACAATCTAGTATACATATATAGACTCCTGTACCAAAACTTCAGGGTAACTGCAAACTAAAATCTACAATTGATATATACACAAACAAAAAAGAAAAATCAACTCAAATACAACACTATAAACAGTCATCAAACCACAAGAGGAGAGAACAACAGAAGAAAGGAAGAAAAAAAGAGCAACAAAAACAAATCCAAAGCAATTGATAAAATGGCAATAAGAACATACATATGAATAATGACCTTAAATGTAAATGGATAAATGCCCCAACCAAAACACATAGACTGGCTGAATGGATACAAAAACAAGACCCCATATATATGCTGTTTTCAATAGACGCACTTCACTTCTAGGGACAAATACAAATTGACAGAGGATGGAAGAAAATATTCCATGCAAATGGGAATCAAAAGAAAGCTAGAGTAGCAATACTCATCTCAGACAAAATAGACCTTAAAGAACATTACAGGAGACAAGGAAGGACATTACATAATGATTAAAGGATCAATCCAAGAAGAAGATATAACAATTTTAAATATCTCTGCACCCAACATAGGATCACTACAATATATAAGGCAACTGCTAACAACCTTAAAAGGAGAAATTGACAATAACACAGTAATAAGAGTAGACTTTGTCACCCCGTTACAACAATGGAGAGATCATCCAGACAGAAAATCAACAAGGAAACACAGGCCCTGAATGATGCATTAGAGCAGAGAGACTTAATAGGTGTTTATAGGACATTCCATCCAAAAGCAACAGTATACACATTTTTCTCAAGTACACACAGAACATTCTCTAGGATTGATCACATTCTGGGCCACAAATCAAGCCACAGTAACTTTAAGGAAATTGCAATAATATCAAACATCTTTTCCAACCAAAATGCTATATGCTGGAAATCAACAACAAGGAAAAAACTGCAAAAAACACAAATAGGCAAAGACTAAACAACATGCTACTAAACAACCAAAGGATCACTGAAGAAATCAAAGAGGAAATTAAGGAATACCTAGAAATAAATGACAACAAAGACACAACATTCCAAAACCTATGGGATGCAGCAAAAGCAATTCTAAGAGGAAAGTTTATAGCAATACAAGCCTACCTCAGGAAAAAAGAAAAAGCTCAAATGAACAACTTAACTTTATATTTAAAGTAGCTAGACAGGGAAGAAAGACAAGATCTAAAATTAGCAGAAGGAAAGAAATCATAAATATCAGAGCAGAAATCAATGAAATAGAAATGAAGAAAACCATAGAAAAGATCAATGAAACCAAAAATTGGTTCTTTGAAAAGGTCTATAAAATTCATAAACCTTTAGCCATATTTATCAAGAAAAAAAGAGAGAGAAATCAAATCAATAAAATTAGAAATAAGGTGAAGTTACAATAGGCATCACAGAAATACAAAGGATCATAAGAGACTTCTATATGCAACTGTATGGCAATAAAATGGAAAATCCAGAAGAAATATACAAATTTTTCCTTAGAAAAGTACAATCTTCCAAGACTAAACCAAGATGAAATAGAAAAGATGAACAGACCAATCCCAAGTACTGAAATTGAAATGGTGATTTTAAAAAATTTCAACAAACAAAAGTCCAGGACCAGATGGCTGCACAGGCAAATTCTATCAAACATTTAGAGAAGCACTAACATCTATCCTTCTGAAACTATTCCAAAAAATTTCAGAGGAAGAAACACTCCCAAACTCATTCTAGGAGGCCACTATCACCCTGATACCAAAACCAGACAAAGGAATCACAAAAAAGAAAATTACAAGCCAATCTCACTGATGAATATACATGCAAAAATCCTCAACAAAGTACTAGCACACTGAATCCAACAACACATTGAAAGGATTGTACATCCTAATCAAGTGAGATTTGTCCCAGGGATGCAAGGATTCAATATTTGCAAATCAGTGTGATACACCACATTAAAAAACTGAAGAATGAAAACCATATGATCCTCTCAAAAGATGCAGAAAAAGCCTTTGACAAAGTCCAACCTCCATTTCTGATAAAAACCCTTCAGAAAATGGGCATAGAGGGAACCCACCTCAACAAAATAAAGGCCATATATGACAAACCCAGAGCTAACATCATTCTTAATGGTGAAAAGCTGAAAGAATTCCCACTGAGATCAGAAAGAAGACAAGGACGTCTGCTCTCCCACTACTATTCAACATAGTTTTGGAAGTCCTAGCCATGGCAATCAGAGAAGAAAAAGAAATAAAAGGAATTCAAATTCGAAGGGAAGAAGTAAACTATCACTATTTGAAGATGACATGACACTATACCTAGAAAATCTTAAAGATGCTACCAGAAAACTATTAGAGCTCATCAATGAATTTGGCAAAGTGGCAGGATACAAAATTAATAGACATAAATCGAATACATTTCAATAATAACAGCTAAAGATCAGAAAGAGAAATTAAGGAAGTAATCCCGTTCACCATCACATGCAAAAGAATAAAATACCTAGGAGTAAACCTACTTAAAGAGACAAAAGACCTGTACTCTGAAAACTATAAGCTACTGATGAAAGAAATAAAAGATGGCACAAACAGATGGAAAGACATACCATCCTCTTGGATTGGAAGAGTCAATACTATCAAAATGACTATACTACCCAAGGCAATTGACAGATTCAATGCAACCAGTATCAAACTACCAGGGACATTTCCCACAGAACTTGAACAAAATATTTTAAAGTTTGTTTGGAAGCACAAAAGACCCATAATAGTCAAAGCCATCCTGAGAAAGAAAAATGGAGCTGGAAGAATCAGACTCCCTGGCCTCAGACAATACCACAAATCTACAGTCATCAAAACCATATTGTACTGGCACAAAGACAGAAATATGGATCAGTGGAACAAGATAGAAAGCCCAGAATTAAACCCACACACCTACAGCCAAGTAATCTATGACAAAGGAGGCAAGAATATACAATGGAGAAGACAGCCCCTTCAATAAGTGGTGCTGGGAAAACTGGACAGCCACATGTAAAAGAATGAAATTAGAACACTCCTTAACACCATACACAAAAATAAACCCCAAATGGATTAAAGACCTAGATATAAGACCAGATACCATAAAACTCTTAGAGGAAAGCACAGGCCAAACACTCTCCAACATAAACCACAGCAACATCTTAGATCCACTTCTTAGAGTAATGACAATAAAAACAAAAATAAACAAATGGGACCTAATCAAACTTAAAAGCTTCTGTACAGCAAAGGAAACCCTAAACAAAATGAAAAGACAACCCACAGAATGGGAGAAAATATTTGCAAATGAATTGACTGACAAGGGATTAATATCCAAAGTTTATAAACACCTCCTACAGCTCAATATCAAAAATCAAACAACTCCACCCAAAAATGGGCAGAAGATCTAAACAGACAATTCTCCAAAGAAGACATACAGATGGCCAAAAAAACACATGAAAAGATGTTCAACATCACTCATTATTAGAGAAATGCAAATCAAAACCACTATGAGATACCACCTTACACCAGCCAGAATGGCCATCATCAAAGTCTACAAACAATAAATTCTGGAGACAGTGTGGAGAAAAGGGAACCCTATCACACTGTTGGTGGGAACATAAATTGGTGCAACCACTGTGGAAAACAGTATGGAAATTCCTCAGAAAACTAAAAATAGAATTAGCATTTGACACAGCAATCCCACTCCTGGGCATCTATCCAGAGAAAACCATGACTCAAAAAGACTCATGTACTCCAATGTTCACTGCAGCACTCTATACAATAGGCAAGACATGGAAACAACCTATGTGTCCATCAACAGAGGAGTGGATAAAGAAGTGGTACATATACACAGTGGAATATTACTCAGCCATTAAAAGGAATAAAGTAATGGCATTTGCAGCAATATGGACGGACTTAGTAATTATCATGCTAAGTGAAATCAGTCAGACAGTGAGACACCAACATTGTATGCTATCACATATGTGGAATCTAAAAAAAAAAGACAATGAACTTCTTTGCAGAGCAGATACTGACTCACAGACCTTAAACAACCTATGGTTTCTAAATGACACAGGTTGGGGGATGAACTGGGGGTTTGGGATGGAAATGCAATAAAATTTGGTTGTGATGATTGTTGTACAACTATAATTGTAATAAAATTCACCGAGTGCTAAAAAAAGAAAAAAGAAAAAAAAAAACTAAAAAAAAAAAAAACTTAAAAAAATAAATATTAAAAAAGAGTTCTATGTGTACCTCTAAAAGAGAGAAGACCTTTTTCGGTTTTGTCATTATTGTATTTCTGAATTGTTAGCTAAAGAGTAGAACTTCAACAAAAAACATGTTTTCATCCATAACATTATCATTTCATAGACACATACCCCATTTCTCCAGCCGCCTGTACACAAGTTTCAGCTTGGCCTGAGGGATGGTACTGAATTCAGTGGGAGAGACAGTGACAAAAATGGTCTCTGATTGTCCTACCCCCTGGTAGTCACATCCATGTGTGGTGCCCTCCCCTTGAGTATGGCCTGGATTTAATGACTCATTTCTAATTAATAGAATATGGCAGAACTTCTCAGCTCAGATTACGAAAGTCTTGGGGCTTCTATTGTGGGTGTTTTGGTGTTCTCCCATTCTCTTGGAATTCTTGCTTCTAGACAAAGCCAGCTTCCATGACAGGAAGCAGCCCTGTAGAGAGATCCACGTAGGCAAGTCTGGAAGCAGATCTTCTGTGATCTGCTAAAAGCTCTGTGTGTAAGTTCTGAAGCAGATCCTCACCCAGTGGAAGCTTCAGATAATAGCAGTACCATCCAACTGATTGCTAGTCTGTGAGAGACAAGTCTAAGTAAGAACCACCTAGTTACATCACAGTGTGGGATTCCTGAGTGGGATTCTCTCCTTTCCTAGTTTCTACCTGTTACTAATCCCACCAGCACTGGCATATGTTCTCTTGTGGGAACTTCTCACTCATACTCTTATGTTTGCCTTAGATTTCACCCTATATTTATCTTGCTTCATTCCTTTCCCTTCCTTTTCTACTTTTGTTTACCCATACCACCTACTTACTTTTAGTCTGCCTTTAAGATTGTAAAATCACTTTAAAATGATAATGTAAGCTGTTCAGAAAACATTACAGCCCTTATTATAGTAATATCAATGTTTTCTGCCCCAGTGATGACCAATCTAACTACCTGACAACAGAATAATAGAGGGTAAATATTTCACACCTCTGTGCTAGTCAGGCAAGTCATTGTCTTCTCAGAGATGAAAGAGGTTATCACTTCTTTGAGTCTTTGGGGATAAAAGGGGGTAATTTAACAGATTTTTTTTTTATTCTGGATGTGTCATAACTCTAGCTCTTAGCTAGCACATGGGGATTGCTCAGTCATAAAGCTAAATCAAGATGTAATTGGGGAGAAATATGAAACTATTTGCTCTTTGGTTCAATGCTATAGAAACTAACTTACAGGATGTGCTTCGTAAAGAAAATAATTTCCCAACAGTGACAGCATTGGCATAGCTATGTTATTTCACAACATTCCACTACAATTTGTTTAAAATAAAATCAGAGTCATGATTATACAGCATCAAATTGAATGATACATCCATTTTCAGGAAAAGTGGGACTAGAGAGTCCATACAGACAAAGCAGAGCCAATAGAGGAAGGAGATGGGGTAAATGGATCAGTTCTATCACCACTGTTGTTGTCACCATCATTACGAAGAGCTTTATCAATGACAAATGCTCTTCTAAGCAATCTACACTCTCAATTCTTTTAATTCCCTTAGAAGTCTATGAGGTAGGTACTACCATTATCCCCACTTTTAACACGAAGAAAATAAGACAGAGAAACTAACACATGCAGAGTTCATGTTCTTTATTCCTACACAATACTTAATACTCTTTTTAAAGTAGTATTTGGCTTGCCTAAAATTACTGTTGTTATTACCAAACAAAGAACAAGGGAAATATCACAGAAGAGAACATGCCATGTATAGAAAGGCAGAAACACATAGAAACACATATACTATTTCTAATTAGTGGTACTTGTGTACTTGGAGGCCAAACAGGGAAAGCTTAGAGGTAGATGGGAACTTCAGTGTACTTGAACATGGAGGGTGGGGACCTGCACAGGGCCTGCAAAATTATTTGAATTTCATTTGTCTTCTTATAAAAAAATTAAGAAGTGGTTGAGAGGGAGTATAAATGACAGAGCAAGGTCCTAGCAGATATAGAGGAAATAGAAATTGCAAATACAAATAGACACTTCTGCCTCCAAACATGAGGCACAGACTTCCTCTGTAATGGTGGGAACAGGTGAGCTGTCTAGAAACTCCAGGGTGATGCTAGAGGGGCATCTGGGTGAAGGAAACCTGCCTGGGCAGTCCTGATTTCTCAGTAAGGTAGACAGAGTGGATCTTTGCTATCAGCACTCACACAGGATTGGACTTTGGAAGAGAGGAAACAGAGATGGAACACTGCAGCGACAGTGTTTGAGGGTGACATGTTAATAACAAATTTTGCTCTGGAGTTGGAGTGAGCTTAGTGTGAGCAATTCTGAGATGCTCCGGGAACTCTTTGACCTTCAGGTTTTCTTCCAGTAAATAACAATTTGCATGTATACTTTCTTTTAAAATAATCAAAATAATCTGTGATAGTGGTCAAGCTCCCAGAATACAATTCAAATACAGTGAACCCTATCATTAAAGCCACCAACAATGAGTATTTGTAGAATATATGCTTCACGCCTCCTACCCGAGACCTGTTACATTTTGTAATGGCTTGAAGCTGTGGTTTTCTACTTAATTCACCAGGAAGTTTTTTTCCTGTGTCTAATCCTTTGACAGTTGGGTAAGTATAACTTTGATCATGAGTCTAAGCTAAAGAGAAAGTGATGGCAAGTAACAGGAATATGGTTACAAAGTCAAATATCCTGGCTTGAACCCAAACTCTAACATTTACTCATTTTTTCATAATGGGCAGGTTAATGACTTCACTCATATGAGCTTCAATGTCTTTTAAAAAATGAAAATAGGCCTGGCAGAGTTTGTGAAATGGAATATATGAGGTGATGGAGGTGAAGGTTTCTGACACCTAAATAACATTAATAGAAGTTAATTAATGAGCTGTTTATCAATTTCCTCCTCAATTTTTCATATATAATTAATTTTTATGAGTCAAATCCTTTTGGAATAAAGTAGTGTATAAATAAGTAAATAGAAAACTTAGGTATATAAATCACATTTTACTTTTCAAATCCAATTGTGCTCCATCATATTTTACAATGAAAATATTTGAGTATTTAAGTAAATATTCAAATTTCAAAGCTACAGGAAAACCCAGGTTATATATAACATCTTCTATCTTACCGTCTTCAGATTTTGATATACAAAATCTGGTTTTACATTGCATAATTGATGTAAAATTTGATAAAATGGAAAAAAGTCTTAGGGCTGAATACAGTAACTTCAGGTGAATTGGTAAACAATTAAATAACTATTTTTCTCTCTAACGTCTATATAATTCACTTCTTATTTCATAAAGCATACCAAGTATTATGTGGGAACTTTATGTTTTATGAACTCATGAGTCCACTGAGCTAATAAGACCGGAATTCTAATGAGTTATAAACCTACTCAATTTAAATATGTCCACAAACCCTTCTCTCATACTGCCTCCTTTCTCCAGGGGCATGGCAGTTTTTACCCCCAAATACAAATCTAGTACTTTATTAGGTTATATTATGGTCTTGTGGTACCAAATAGGTTGAGTGAAAGAAGGAAATAAACCCCATATGTCACTTTACAAATGTATATATAAATATATATAATATACAGAATTTTATATATATAATATACATAATATATATAATATATATATTGTATATATTTATATATAAGAAGGAAATAATATTTAATACATAATAGTTATATATATAAGAAGGAAATAAACTGTATGCCTCACTTTACATATATATCACATATATGAAAAATCTTATATATTTACCTAGAACTACCTTATGCATTCGTACAGTAACATGTGTATATGTACATTCATGTACACACCTCACACACATATACCAACAAATTCATGGTTTGAAATCTTCACCTTTACACCCAAACTATAAGACTTCCTCAATATAAAGCACTTAACAAAATATCGAAATGGTTACTGAAAATAAATCATGCGTTCTTTAACCATGGACTATTAAATCAAGAGTATACTGATTTTAGAGTTTGTGAAAAGAGGAAGATGGAAGACCAATATAGCACAACTTATTTTTAATACATAGAACAAGGCCAGAGAACATGAGTGTCCATGCACCACATTTGTCACAGTGTGAACAACTTTCTCAATATTCTCACTATCACACACTTCTTTTCCTCTTTGGATTAAAAGGATAGCAAGACTCTACAGGGAGATCAATTGTTGAATGAGCAGCCTATAAGGAGAGGCAAGATTTTGCTCCTACTCTTTGGCCCTGCTTCCCCATGCTTCCCTCCCCTTGGCCCTGTTCTGGTCAAGTTTTTTATTGCCCAGGGCCATAGTTTCCTTATAAGTCTAATTTTTCTTCTTTTCTCTTTTTCATTAAGAGTTTGTTAATGTCAGTCCCATTCCATGTGTTATTCCAGCTTCTCAGATTTCCAGGAATAAAAAATGATGGGTTGAGACATAGGGAAGGTAAAAGAAGGGAAAGTAAGAAGTGCCATAAAGAATAAGCAAAGTGCCAAAAAATAAAAGATTCTAGTTTTTAAGTTTCCGAGGAGCAAAAGAGATTTTGCCAAGTCTTCTTGCCCAAGCATTATTGAAGAAGGGCATGCTTTGAATATGGTATTATGAAAGCAAGCTATTAGGTCCACTGTATAGATCATGCTCTGAATGCACATAAAGAAATCTTAAATGTCTTTCATGTTTCCTGAGACCCTTAGTTTGAAGTAGAACTTGAACAAATATTAATGAGGACCTGCTTGTACTGAGAATAGAGAAATAAACAAATATAAATCTCTATCCTCTCTAAGCTTAAAAAACATTGTTTTATTTATTTATGGAAAGAAATATTTAAAAATCCCAGTAAACAAAATCCTCCATATTTTGAACTCACCGTGGAGGGATAGTACACTGATCGTTTGGACATTTAGTAAGATAGAATAACAGACTCACCAACAAAGCCAAGGTCAGGTTCAGGGAAATAAAAAGAGGCACACTGTCAGTTCCATGTCTGGATAGGTTCTGAAAAAAGAAATGCCAATTCACAGAATGTCCCTTCACTATGCAAAGACCTCCAGCCAAAGACTCTAACCCACAAGTCCATGTGAACCTTTATGTTCTCCAGGAAATTCATTTCAATTAAGATTCACAAGAAAATATTCTTGTCTCTAAAACACAAGATAGTTAATTTTTCTGCTCTGTTAATATTTCCAACTTTCTTTTGCCACACAGTTACAATTAAACATAGAGGGTGTACTAGTTCTTGGTTTCTTAGACCATAAATTAAATCGGGACTGAATGTGTTTATTCTATAAACTTCTAATACACTGTGTGTTCCATAAAATGGACTTAACACTGTCCATTATTTTTTTGTTGTTGTTTTCTATACTAGTTATCAGGTGACAAAGAACAGCATCAACAGTACAGAATTAGGTTCTCCTCAACCTATGACAAATGCAAAAATATTCATAAAATATGATGTAAATGTATTTATCCAAAGGTGGTGTTGGGCAGAGGCTTTTGTAGAACATGTTTCTATGAATCAGTTTTAGAAATACATCTGAGGAGTAGATGATTTTAAATAATTTTTAAAAGAAGAGTTTAAATAATACTGTCTTTTAGAGTCTTTAACCTTGAAGATATTAGTAGTATATAATACAGAATTAGTGATTCTATAATACAGAAAATATTTTGATTGCATACACTCATGCTTGAATGCTATCATAAGTAAGTGGATCAGAGGATGATCTGAATAAAAGACACCAGGCTATGTTTAGAATGAGCCTTCTCTACTAACTTCTGGCCTATTATACCCAAATAGCTTTGGCTCCTCTATCCTCTTTCACCTCCCACAAAGTGTCTCATTTTTTTGTGCAAATAAATCATGATTGACTTGCTCCACCCACCCTTCAGGCCTTCTGAGGCCTGCTTGCCTCCCAAGAGAATCAAGCTAGGAAATTTGTTGCATAATTATAGAGACCTGAAAAATGATCCTTTAAGACAAATTATTATTTCTAAACATTTACTGAAATTAATTTTGTTTTGACAATATGTATGTTGAAATATATTTAACACTATTTAAATATAGGTAATGCCCATTTGCTTGGATGTCAGATGGGGCAATAAATGTCTAGATATTGACAGCTGAGTATTGTGGGGCTATGGGTAACAATTTTGTGTATTATATTCCTGGAGGTCCAGTAACAGAGACCTCCCCACCCAGCCCAAGAGTTTGTTTTGTATTTATATGGTGCTCTGGCCATTGAAGAAAGCTTCACAGTAACATCCGTTGGAAAGAGTCAAATGGGATTATTAAAAATATAAAGGTCATGTTTGTGTCCTTAAATTATTACTACATGAAGCAAAGTCAACTATGAATTGAAATTTTTTTTTTTTTTTTGGTCTTTTTGCCTTTGCTGGGGCCGCTCCCACGGCATATGGAACTTCCCAGACTAGGGGTCTAATTGGAGCCATAGCCACAGGCCTACGCCAGAGCAACAGCAACTCGGGATCTGAGCCATGTCTGCAACCTACACCACAGCTCACAGCAATGCCAGATCCTTAACCCACTGAACAAGGCCAGGGATTGAACCCACAACCTCACGGTTCCTAGTTGGATTCGTCAACCACTGCGCCATGACGAGAACTCCTGAATTGAATTTTTAACCCTATAAAATAATGAGTACATTCCTGTAGCACTCTTATAACTTGAATGATAGAAAACAAAGCCATTGATAGTAATTACAAAACATGGTAATAGAAGGTTGGGATAGGTGAAACAAAGATAAAATGATGTCCTGAAAATTAAATTAACATTTAAAGCTCAAAATTCTCTGTTGCTAACTCCAAATAATGAACATTAAAAAAAAAGAGTCATAGTTGCCATCGTGGCTCAGTGGAAATGAATCTGACTAGGTATTGATGAGGACGCAGGTTCGATCCCTGGCTTCTCTCAGTGGGTTAAGGATCCAGCATTGCCATGAACTGTGGTGTAGGTCATAAACGTGGCTCAGATCTGGTGTTGCTGTGGCTGTGGTGTAGGCCAACAGCTGCAGCTCTAATTCAACCCCTAGCCTGGGAATCTCCATATGCTGTGGGTATAGCCCCAAAAAAAAAAAAAGAAAAAAGAAAAAAAAAAAGTCAAAAAATAAAACAAATACATTTCGTTAATAACAATAACAAAACACTTCCCTAAGCAAGGGCTTTGCTGATGGTTAGAGCACATTAAGGAAAAGGTCTGCCTTTATCTTAAACTACCTATTCCTTAGAATAATGATCCTTTTTATTTCATTCTGTGTCTCATGTCATAGTTATCTAACTGGCCTCACTCTCCTCTACCATCTTGGAGACACACAATGCTTTGCACGTAATAGATCAAATAAGAATTCAGAAATTGTCAAAACTCCTAAGCTGGAATGGCAGAAGTCAGGCAGTGCCTGTTACAGCTCCTCATAACGGCATATTAAAATACCTTAGAGACATTAAAAAATGAAAGAAGCTCAAAATATCTTTGAATGTAAGAATAATGCTATCCTATCCTTGGATATCTTTTATTAACTTACTTAAAATGCATAAGCCCAACTAAATAAGTTGAATGAACAGACAAAAAGCAAGCAGGCCAATAAACAAAAACACACACACACTAAATCTGGGGTGGGGGCTAGGGGAGAACACTGGGTTTTGTTAACCCAACATCTCTCACCAAAGCTAAGCCCTAGCCCTAGCCTCTTTTGTCCAATTCTAACATATCCCATAAGCCTTAGAACTGTGACATAGGGCAGGTCTTGACATTAATATTATATTATTAATATTATTATTAACAAATATTTGGTGACTTCCTCTCAGGGGTGAGTCCTGAGAATACAAAGAAAGTTTAATTATATAACTTTTTTCTTAAAACAGTTCAAGCTTTTATTTTACATTCACATTAAGAAAATACAGTTTCCTCTTTGCTCATGAAATAAACATCAAACTCTGCTCTCAGCTTCCCCACAATCTGGCCCTGTTAAATTTCTCTCAATTTCCTCTCTTTACTCCTTAACTTTGCCATAAAATATTTCCAGAAAAACATGACATAAAATTTAAGCGCCATCCATCAGTAACGAAAGATCACTGCTTACAAAAGAGAGCTAAATATATTGATATGTTTTATTCATCTTAAGATTCTTTCTCTTGCCTCTCTTTACATTAACATCTGACAAGTCCTAACTGTAAAGAGAAACACTTCTCTCCCTCTCTCTCTCTGTGTGTGTGTATCAGATCTATATAAGCTTTGAACAAGGATATGCTTACACAATCAGCCCTTAGTTTTCCAGAGCTACTTACATGAAGAGAGAGCTGTGAGATACACAGTCGACAGGCTGGTTTCAAGTACTGTGAACTGTGACAGTTACACAAGGTTCCCTTTTGCCACAATTGCTTGCTTCCACTAACTGCCATCTATCTAAACTGAGAATCACCAAAAATGAGTGCTATGGTTATTCCCCACATAGATATTAAATGTTGCCATCCTTCAAACAATTGCCAGCAGGAGATAATAAATTCTAAACTAAAGGTATAACTGAATAAAAAGTAAGAAATTTAACCAATGTCTGCAAGGGAAAAAAAAAAAAAAAAAACTCAAGGAAAAGTTAGAGAACAAAAATAGCTTCTTGATTCTCTTCAATTTTCCATTCAGAAAGCAGCAGCTATCCTTTAGAAGTTAAATTTTCTTTCCCCTTCTTAAAAATCACTGAACATTTTCCCTGTTATTGCTGGCATTTTCAATTCTCACTTACCCTGCACTTTATTTACAATTCTTTATTTTCAATTCTCACTTACCCTACACTAGTATTTATAAGACTTAAAAAATATAATTTTCATACTTGGATTCCAACCATACTTGTAATTGGACTATAAAAGCTAAGCTTTCAGATCATCAAATAAATCAAATTTATATGAAATAAAGGGCTTCTGAATCTTTGTTTTTCCCCTTGATTTTGAAAGAGAAAGAAATTATGCTTAGTAAGATTCCCTTCCAAAAAAAAAATCCTGGTCTAAGAGACAATGAAGGGCATGTTAAAGTCTGAATTAAATATTAGCAATGCATAGTTATGATCTAGCTAAAGGGCACACTGCAGCCATGAAAAAAAACAGAGACCTAGCATACCCAGACACTACTTAAAACTGGGGAAAGCCTAAACGTAAGACCAAATACAATAAAACTCTTAGAGGAAAAGAAAGGCCAAACACTCTCTGACATAAACCACAGCAACATCTTCTCAGATCCACCTCCTAGAGTAATGACAGTAAAAACAAAAATAAACAAAATTAAACTTAAAAGTTTCTACATAGCAAAAGAAACCCTAAACAAAATGAAAAGACAACCCACAGAATGGGAGAAAATATTTGCAAATGAATTGACTGACAAGGGATTAATCTCCAAAATTTAAAATACCTTTGTAGCTCAATACCAAAAAAAAAAAAAACAACAACTAAAAAACAAACAAAAAACCCTATCCAAAAATGGGCAGAAGATCTAAACAGACAGTTCTCCAAAGAAGACATACAGATGGCCAAAAAAACACATGAAAAGATGTTCAACATCACTCATTATTAGAGAAATGCAAATCAAAACCACTATGAGGTACCACCTTACACCAGCCAGAATGGCCATCATCAAAAAGTCTACAAACAATAAATGTGGAGAAAAGGGAACCCTATCACACTGTTGGTGGGAACGTAAATTGGTGCAATCACTGTGGAAAACAGTATGGAGATTCCTCAGAAAACTAAAAATAGAATTAGCATTTGACACAGCAATCCCACTCCTGGGCATCTATCCAGAGAAAACCATGACTCAAAAAGACTCATGTACTCCAATGTTCACTGCAGCCCTACATGCAATAGCCAAGACATGGAAGCAACCTAAATGTCCATCGACAGAGTGGATAAAGAAATGGTACATATACACAATGGATATTACTCAGCCATTAAAAGGAAAAAAGTAATGGAATTTGCAGAAATATGGATGGACCTAGAAATTATCATGCTAAGAGAAATCAGTCAGACAGTGAGACACAAACATCAAATGCCATCACTTACATGTGGAATCTGAAAAAAGACACAATGAACTTCTTTGCAGAACAGATACTGACTCATAGACTTTGAAAAACTTATGATTTCCAAATGAGACAAGTTGGGGGGTGAGGGGATACACTGAAGGTTTGGGATAGAAATGCTATAAAATTGGTTTGTGATAATCATTGTACAACTATAAATGTAATAAAATTCATTGAGCAATAAAAAAAAAAAACTGGGGAAAGCCTAAGTATAGGATTATGAAGAATTGTGTAAACTCAATTCCTCTTTTGTATAATTTCATCAACATCTGGGTTGATAAAGATGTTATTTGAGATCAATGTGATTTTTTTTTTTTTTTTTTTTGCTTTTTTTTTAGGGCCGCACCCACAGCATATAGAAGTTCCCAGGCTAGGGGTCAAATTGGAGCTACAGCTGCTGGCCTAGGCCACAACCGCAACAATGCGGGATCTGAACTGCGTCTGTGACCCACACCACAGCTCATGGCAATGCTGGATGCCATACCCACTGAGTGAGGCCAGGGCTTGAACCTGAATCTTCATGATTACAAGTCCGATTCGTTTCCATTGTGCCACAATGGTAACTCCCAGTAGCAATGTGATTTTGAGGCAGGGAGCTGATCAGCCATTAAGCAGAGCTCCACAAGGTGACATAGTTTTGGTGAAATCGTCCTTGTCAAGGCTCTAGTCTCCCAAGCTTTAGAGTCCTGAACCATTCTTAATATAGTAACCAGTAGAGATTAGTCTTTCAGGGACTGAATCACACTGGCCAGATGCAGAAGAAAATAGAATTAGAATTGCCCAGGTAACGGAATAACACGACCATTGGAAAATCACTTGAAGAAAGGCGATGGTAGGAAGCCAAAGTATAAAGAGGTTGTTGTGCTATGATCATAGAATCAGAGGAGGCACAATTAGCTGGATGATTCCACAGCTAGTGTCATCCAGCTCTTTGCCTGAAGCTTTCTTTTCCACCACGGTTTTATTGCTGCTGTGTGGAATCAATGGTAATGAGAGCATTTGTGAACACAAGCTTCCCGCTTCTTACCTGGAAGGAGACTACATGTTTATTAGCATGACTACATTTTTTTACCATCATCTGTTAAGTATTTAATAGTTTCTTTCTGAGTTTAGAGGTACCTAAGCGGTAACACTATCCAGCAAAAATAAGAGAGATTTGAGTATCTGTTATAGATGATAACATCTGTGTTTTTCTTTTGAGAAAAAATGTAGCTCTCCTTTTGCTATTCTTCCATCTTTGTGCCAGATCTTATCGTGTGCAGTCTGCTCCAAAATTTTACCTGCATCACTGACTTTTCTTTGGCTTATTTTTCATCCTTTCCTTCTCTACTGGTTATTCCCTTCTCTTATTAAATAAGTTCAGCTCTCTTAAATTTAAAAAAAGAAAAAGAGGAGTTCCCATCTTGGTGCAGAAGAAACTAATCCAACTAGGAACCATGAGGTTGCGGGTTCAATTCCTGGCCTCGTTCAGTGGGTTAAGGATCCAGCATTACCATGAGCTGTGGTGTAGGCTGCAGACGAGGCTCATATATGGCGTTGCTGTGACTCTGGCGTAGGCCGGCAGCAACAGCTCTGATTAGACCCCTATCCTGGGAAGCTCTATATGCTGTGGGTGCAGCCCTAAAAAGACAAAAGACAAAAATACAAAAGAAATAAAAAGAAATCTTCCTGGGTCTTTTACTCTCCTGTAGCTAGAATTCACTCTGTGTCGAATCTTCTAAAAAAATATTTCCCCTTAATCACCTCATAATTGGCATACTCAGTTCAATTTTTAACACGAATCTGTGGATTCACTCTGGATCACCAACCCTTTCCTAATTGCAAAATCCAGTAAGGACATGTTCATTCTGTGGCTTTGTTCGATGGTAGCTACTTCTCCCATCTTAAAGTCTTAGCTTCCTTTGGTTTCTCTAAAATGTACCCACTCTCTAACTTAATCAGAGCACTACTCAAAGTGTTTCATTCCTGGCTTCATTTCCTCTGCCACACTTTAATTTTCACTATTCTGCACAGTTTTATCTTTGCACTTCTCTCATGCTACTAGTTTTCTGAGGAAGCTGATTTATTGTTATAACTTCAACTACCAGCTTTTTACTCATGGTATGCCAAATTATTATCTCCAGCTCACCTCCTAAGCTCCAAATCTCTATATTTGGCAGCTATTTGACATCCTACCAAGTGAGAAATAAACATTACAAAATGAAGTTCATATTTTTCACCCAAACTTTCCTCTTGTGTTATATACCCAGTCTCAGTGAAAGGCTTAGCCTTTTATCCAGTCATCCAAACAGAAAGACTGAGTCACCTTCGTGACTTTCCTCTCCTTTGCCTCCAATATACAAATAGCAATATATATCATTGATAAAGGTATGGATATTATCTTCAATCAGTCCCTTTTCTCCACTCTCACCATTACTTCTTTAAGTCAGGTGCTACCATTTCTCATCTGGACTGTTTCAACAGCATGCTAAGCGGTATTCTCTTATATGAGAAAAAAATCCTACACAAGGGTTAAGAGGAAAAAGCAATACATTTTAAAGTACAATTAGAGATAATAAAGTGTGACCTCAACATCTAAAACCCTTAAAAGTGGCCAAAAATCTCATCTGTCACTGTTCTGATTACTGGAGTTTTTACTAACATCAGGGAATAGAAATAAATTCTAAATTAAACCATCCCATCCACTGCTCTTTTATATAGCGCGATCCTCATTTACCCATTTGGGCAATAATTTAAGGCTTTTGTACTATTGCTAGCTCTGGGTCAGTGTGAAATATTAAACAAGAGCCTCTAATAGATTTCTGAGTCTTCTTAAGTTGCCATTAAAGGTTCACAGCCTTACTCCTGTCTCATACTTTTATTTACTTATTTTTTTATTCCTCACTAAAACTTGTCTACCTTCCACTGTATTTTCATGGTAAATTGCAAGTTTAGCAATAAGTTTTCATCATCTGAAGTTTTAGAGTCAATTTTTCCACAAGATTCAATTTATTATATCATGTGCTCTGTTCTAAATCAATAGTATGTAAAATACAGTGTTTTTTATCTGTTAAGTATTATATGTTTTAAAAAGGTCTTTTCAGCATGATTATGCTATGCACCTTAATATCATTGCTAATAAATGTATGATAAAAGCTCAGCTAGAACAAGTCTCATGGAAAAGATTCTGATACACATGAAAGAACGAACCATATATTTATAATCTGAAAAGCTTGTCTTTTCTGAGCTTGAAGTTATCTCACAGGATTGACCTGTCAAAGCATTATATAAAAATTTTAAAAGATTATATAGACCCTTTATCCTTATCCCATCCTGGAAATACTGTCCTTTGGGCAGATGGTTCCATAGTTGCAGGGTTCTTTGTAGCACAAATAAAATACTCAGGTTGGGAGCACCAAGCACCAGGATGAGATCAATCATCCCTTTGTTCAGGAGGTGTTTCCAAGGCCAGTCTTCACACCTCTAACCATTCTTTGGCAATTGGAGCCTTGCTTACAGTTGTATGTTGATTTCTCCAGGAACTTTAAAATATTTCTTAGAGTGAAACAGCAAAGCAGCTATTAAAGTAGAGATAGGCAAGTTGAGTCTTCTGTTTCTGTGGAAGCATTTTTGTCATTCAACCAAAGCACGAACACCAACAAACAAAACTGAGGTCTGATTTCTGAGAACTCACAAACAAAGAGGAATTGCCAGCAAAATGGAAAAATAACTATCAAACTCTCTAATGTGATAGGTGTATGTGTGCATAAATGCAGACATGTGTGAGCTACTATGACTTCAGTCTACACTGCTTCAAGTATTTAAGGTTCTTGAACTATAATTCTACCCATTGAAATAGACACAATGGCCCCTACTGAAATGGGACATGAAGCAAACAAATTCTGTGGACCTAACTTAACTTGTGCCTTCTTGGTAATTTGCTTGGGAGTGGATCCTACCAAAAAAAGGCATCTTTGTCTGAAAAGTCCATCATGTCATAGCTATATCCATTGACCATGGAACAACATGAGTTTGAACTGGATGGGTCCACTTCCATGCTGACATTTTCTTTTCTACAGAATACCTGGTACAGCATATGAGGCTGACTGAATCTGCAGCAAGCTGCATCCACAGATGTGGAAGTTCAGACAATGGGGGACACTGTAAAGCTATATACAGCTTTTCCACCACCCACAGGGTTGGTTCCCCCAACCCCCACATTGTTCAAGGGTCATCTGTACATAAAATAAAAACCTAACATTCTGGGATTTAACTCTGAGGAGTTTTTTTGTAAATGATAGTTTTATCTCATCTTATAAGCCATTATCTAGTCTATCTGAATGATTCTGTTGAAACCTGAAAAAAAAATATTGGTATGATTCCTCTTTATCCCCATTAAAACTACTCATTTCCTTTCTCCCCCTCGGCAGTGATGCCAACCTGTGAGGGTTTAGCAGCACTAGAATGTCTTTTCTTTCTCAAACACACACTTATTATTAACTTGAAAAACCTAAATACATAAAACAAACCACTCCTGTGAATATTGTTTGACAATTTAGTAATGAAAGGCAAAGCAAAGATTTTCATGTTGGCAGAGTCTTGTTCCAAATTCTCAGTCTAGTCATTTCCTCTCCTATTAAGCTAACAATGTCTAGAAGCCACATTTAACTATAAAAGGAAGCAAACCTTTATTTGCTGAGTATCTACTCTGTGCCAGGAACTTTGCACTTACTGCCTCGTTTAATCCTCTTAACAACTGTGAAAGGTAGATGGTTAACTCTCTTTTGTACAGAAATGAAGAGAAATCCAGAGAATGAAATCTATGCTATACCATTAAGAAGCCACTAAGCCATGAGACCAATCCACATCGGTCTTGTGCCAAAGCCAAGTTCTTCTTACTTGACCCAGGCAAAGGATGTGCAGAGGAGCTGCTGAGAGGTTTATAAAATGATTTTCCTGAGGAGTCCAGCTAGAACCAGATCTGCACTGGGTAAGGCCTCAGCAATACTATAAGGGGGAAGGGATCTCTCTCCAGCAGCACATGGGAAGATGATTTATACCTTCTTCTGCCCTGAATGGGCATCACAGATGAGTCGGTTCAGACTGAGGTCCAAAAATGATGTGGAAAAGAGGTCCTTCACCTCATGGCCCTTCTGTACTTTCTGGGGAGGCTTTGCATCTTTTTCTTGTCCCTGACAGCAGCTAAAACAAACATTCAACGCTATAACTTTCTTTTCTCTTCAACTTCAAATAAAATAGAGGATATTAAACAAAACCTTTTTCAGCTTCCCTCTTCCAATCCTCGGACTGTATTCATGTGCAGCAATCGCTCCCTTTTTCTCTGCCACAGTGGAAAAGTTGCCCACCTTACTTCTACATCACTGTTGCCCAACTTCTCCTGCCTTCTCTGGGGCCATCTTTTTTTTTTATTTTTAATGATTTTTATTTTTTTCCATTATAGCTGGTTTACAGTGTTCTGTTAATTTTCTACTGTATAGCAAGGTGACTTAGTCACACATGCAAATATACATTCTTTTTTCTCACCTTATCATGCTCCATCCTAAGTGACCAGATGTAGTTCCCAGTGCTACACAGCAGGATCTCATTGCTTATCCATTCCAAAGGTAATAGTTTGCATCTATTAACCCCAAATTCCCAGTCCATTCCACTCTCTCCCCCTCCCCCTCAGCAGGCACAAGTCTGTTCTCCATGTCCATGATTTTCTTTTCTGTGGAAAGGTTCATTTGTTCCATGTATTAGATTCCAGATATAAGTGACATTAGATGGTATTTGTCTTTCACTTTCTGACTTAATTCATTTAGCATGAGAGTCTCTGGTTCCATCCATGTTGCTGCAAATGGCATTGTTTTGTTCTTTTTTATGGCTGAGTAGTATTCCATTTTGTGTGTGTGTGCGTGTGTGTGTGTGTGTGTGTGTATACATCATATCTTTTTAATCCATTCATCTGCTAATGGACATTTAGATCATTTCCATATCTTGGCTATTGTGAAGAGTGCTGCAATGAATATACGGGTGTATGTGTCTTTTTCAAGAAAAGTTTTGTCCAGATATATTCTGGGCCCATTGTCTATAGTAGACTCAGTCTATGTTCTGATTCCCCCCACTCCACCATAACTTTTAGACATTTGATTTTTCATAATAAAACAAATAACCAGCACCACTTACTGACCTAATTTTCTCTTCCCTTTTGTAATCAGATTTCATGAAAACTCATTTATACTCTTTTTATGTGCTTCCTCCAGTAGAGTTTTCAAACTCTTGCAATCTGACTTCTGGCCACAATAGTCCACAGCAGCTGTTCCTGTTATGGCCACCAGCAAGTTCATTCTTATTAAGTCCAAAGCCTTTTGACTCCATCAGCCATTATTCCTGTGAACTCTGGGCAGTGTCTGAGGCTGCTGACCTACCCTCCTTCTGCCATATGCTCTTGCCTTGCCATGTCACTGAACACTCTGGGCCATTCTCCCAGCTCGCTGGTGTCAAGTTCCCCTTTGCATTTATTTCATAATCTTTCTCTACCTCTGAACAACAAGGTCCTGGGAGAGATGGCTATGAAAAGTGGAAATTTATATAATGCTTGCCTTTGGCTTTAGGTTTAGGGAAATATATGCGATATCATATATACAAATATATATGTTATTCATATGTATGTATCTATACATGCACATACACATATATATATACACACACACATATAGAGAGAGAGAGTGAGAGAAAGAGAGAGAGGGAAGTGAGGCGTTCTTAAGGCCACACCAGGATTAATAAAATATGGGAAGAAATATGTAGACATGGACATCACAGCTTGATAAAGTAATAGGCATGTAGAGAAAGCTCCTGAGATGCCTATTGTTTTTGTTTGTTTGTTTGTTTTGATTTGTCTTGGGCTGTACCTAAGGCATGAAGAAGTTCCAGGCCAGGGATAGAACCTGTACCAGGGCAGTGATTCAAGTCGTAGCAGTGACAAGGCCAGATCCTTAACCTGCTAAGGCACCAGGGAACTCCTGAGATGCCTACTGTTGTTCTGCAATAATACACATTTCTTGAACACAGGTTAACTCATACATGATTGGTAAGTAAGAAAGATGACATCAGAGTAATGGGAAGTTGAGTAGTTTCATAAACAAATGTTCCTAGGAAAGAGAGGCTGGTACAGCAGGAAGAGGATAATCTTCATTAGAAAAAGCAAAAACTCTTAGTTTGACTACTGCTACAGGTAAGAACATTTTTAGTTGTATTATAACAAAGTTATGGTAAGAAAGAAGGGCTGCCCCCAGAGCAGCCCTCCCAAGCTTGGCACACTGTCTTTGCAGGCTGCTCTTCCTTCAGATACCATGGACCTTCTCTAACATCTGCATCATCTCAATGGCCCCTGAGCCCACAATTCTACTTGATATCCTATTTGATACCTACTTGATATCCTATTTGGTACCTGTTTGATATCCTATTTGATACCTACTTGATATCCTATTTGGTACCTGTTTGATATCCTTAAGGTAGAATCCTTGGGCTCAATTATTTCATGACATAAAAATTATTGTTACAAAGTTGCATGGGTTTGGGTTTGGGGAAGTCTTTCCCCAAGTCTTATTTTTACCATAGACTCTGCTAGTTTTGTGTCTGAATTTTCAAAACACAAAGATTTTTCAGGAATGTACAGCTGCTGACATCCCAGGTAAATCTTTAAAAATTTAATGGGAATTAAACATGGAATATCCTGTATTTTATTATCAGGCATATGCTTGGATTCTAAGCCTGTGTTTCTTAAAAATTTAGCAAGTGTCATATTTGTTTTCTCAATACAAAGTTTCTTCAAACAAGGCTGAGCTCATATTTTTTACTACCTGTCTGCCAGGCCTGAAGCATGAAGAGAAAGCTGTTTTTTAGTTAACATGAGTTATATGGTGTGAATCTGATAAATCTTTTTTTCCCCATATTCAAAGATGGCAAAAATAGACGAGTGAATTTTAATCAAGAATGCAGAAAGGAATTCACTTTTGGCTGAATTCCAAGCCGAAGAACAAGAAGTTTCACTCTCCTTTTTTTTCCCCCCCTTTAGTGACAGAACTAAAGGGGAAAATAGGAGATTAGAATGGAAATATAAATTTAATTTTACACACACTTTTCGAACATAATTTCTATGAACATAAAATCAGCACACAGGGTTACCCCTTGGTATTCAACTATTAAACTGTGCTGCTAAATCTCTCTTTAAAGGAGCCCTTCCCATTATCACTCATCAGAAATTATTCTCACTTTTTCATCTCCTCAATTCTCTTTACCTAACATCTTATCTCCAGGTTTAATCTGTCTTGTAAATTCTGTTCGGACTCCAGACATAATTAATGCAGACATATTCACTAGCTTTCAGAACATTGTCTTATAAAATGTTACTAACAACGAATTAGACAAGGATGTAATTCTCGTAGAGAAGGAAGCCACTCTGCTGAGATTTTTCTCTCAATTTTTTTATGCCCCAAACTCCTGATCCTGGGGTTTAAGAAAGGGTACATATCCTTTCTTTTATCACTCCTTCACACAGCACTAACTTGTCCAAAGATAAAAAAACTGAATTTTTGGTTTAGAGCTAAATATTACGTAAAGTTAATCACATTATTTTTAAGAAAGAATCTACCCTTGCCTGAATGAAAAGATTGCAGACAAAGAAATAACTACATAGGATAAAACTTTGTAGCAGTTAAAGCAGATGTTATGACAACTGGCAAGGGAGCTACCATGTTAAAATTCATGTGGTCACAGAGAGATGTGGTTAGGAGTGGGTCCAGTGAGTTAAATAGTTTATGGTTTGAACAAGGCGTGATTCATTTGAGAATTCACTGGATTCTTATAAAAGTATATGCCTATGATAATGTACCCAAGATATTATGGCAATAGATTTGAAAAGACATAAAAGTAGTAACTTAGGTTTAGTGTGCTCTTAAAAATATTATTTTCTTTTTTTATAAGTTTAGCTATCCCTAGGTATGGCCATAATAATAGTGCTTATATGTCCTTAATTAAAGTTTGGGATGCATTGTCAAAAAACAAAAATCAAAAACAATAACAAAAAATTCCCAAACATAACAACAACAAAAAAACCCAAAACCAGAGTGCATGCTTGAGAAAAACAGGGCAGAACACTTAAAATAAGTGCTGGCCCACATAATCCAGCTTATATTTTTTACTTCACAGAATTGCAAATGCATGAACCCAGAGTTTAAGTAATGCAGTGCAAACTTGTAAACAGACAGGATTTAAGTGAGTTTTATTTTTTACAAACTGCTGCCATAAAGTTCAGTTCCTGGGTCCCATTGTAGTGATTTACTTTATGGGATTGTTTAGTTTTCTGCTTCTCCTCCAGGATTTCCTAAAGAATTTTAAAAATCAGTGAATGCATTGTAATCTAAATTATTCTGAATTTTGCAAACCATAGGTCTTTAGTATATTACTTTCATTGGGCAGTTAACTGTGGTCATTAATCAAGTTGCATATACTTTAAAAAGAAAAAAATGCTAAGAATTTCCAGCAAGAAAGAACCAGGCAGCATTGGTAGCTCTTGCTAATTTCCAATGAACAGAGGTTTGCTTCACTGATGTGCTAGCTGCTACCCTCAAAACCTTCACTACAAAAATAAGTTATGAGGAAACCTGTCTGAAAAATATTGTAGCAGCCCATCCCTAGCCAGCCTCAGCCCTGGTGGTCAGTCCAAAAAGATGTGATTCAACCAGAAGTGCTGATAAAGTGAACAAAGCCCCCAACATGGCAAAGTCTATGGCTGCCAGAGGATGAAAAAAATCACACAGTACTGCAAATTACTTCTGTGATTCACTACTTGCCGAAACTCATCTTAATGACCATCATTTGAAAGGAAGTGTTGCTAAACTTAATATACAGCTATTTTTCATTGAACCCAAAATCTATTATAATGTTTTAATGCTATACTTTATAATATTTGAATGCTAATATTGAAACCGACAGCACTAACAGCCTGAAACCAGCCAAAACCCAGAATGGGACTTGAACCCATGTGCCGTCACTCGAACCCAGCCTAAAGCCAGATTGGGACTTAAAGCCACAGTTTTAGATTTGAGTTACTCACCCTGCATCTGGACTCACCAAGGCTCAGGTTCTTTATGCCTCCATGCAGAAGGAATTCAGCAAGAGATCAAGTGATAGGGAAGAAACAGACTTATGAGGATAGAATGCTTGTAGGAGATGCAAGTAGGCAAGAAAATTCTGCCCAAAGATGATCCGGTGGCCACAGTTTTATCATCCTAGGGGAGTGGGGCTTGCAAAGGCCCGCCTCTTCCTTTCTGGGAGTAGTTGCTTCTCCTTAGCATCCGGTAAAGTGTTGTATTCAAAGCAGCTGAAGGGCAGTCTTCAAACTCTTGCCCTTCATCTGAATCTGAATGCAGGCCTCATCCCATCCACCACCAATGACCTGAGGCAATTCTCACACCTCCACTAGTTAAGCAAGGCTGCCTTGTTCTGATGGTTTTCTTGAGTTTACAGTGGCCTCCCAACAACTCCCAGGTTTCCCTCTTTATCTGTGATCCCCTATTGGGACTCCCACAACCACCTGCCTACTCTATCCCTATCAACATTAGTCTGTATATTTTGGAGGAGTGTGGCTATGGTGGCCATGAATGTGAGATAATGTGTGGGGTGAACTGTAAAGAAGATGATAAAACACCTTCAGTTCTCTGAGCAACAAGTGGGCTTTTTGAAAATCGTTGATTTTAATATTGTCAGTTTATTTTCATGTAAAATTTAGCTAATGTGAATCCACTATGACAATCTTAACACTACTAGTTCACTAGTTAGGTGAGAAATTCCACTTATCCAAATTCACAAAGAGCAATTTTCCAAGCAAAATAGCTTACAGTGTTACAGGTCTCTGCATTTTTCCTTTCGATTCTTGCCCACGTGCAGCAAGGAAACAGGCCCTTTGGCGGGAATGGTCCAGATGGGAAGTGCTACAGTGGCACAGGGATAGAGACAGCAGTGGTGGGGACACATTGAAACAAAAGTGGCATTAGGGATGAAGCAGGCAGGCTCTCTAGGCAGGAGCATTCAGCAGGATCTCTGGCAGCCACTTAGAGTGGAGAAGGACCCTCTTAAAGCCACAGTGTCTGTTGTTGAAAGTTACAGCTCCCCTTAGGGTGCTTTAAGGGGCCATCCACCCTTCTGACTTTGACAGAATGAAAACACTGCCACTTCGGGTTGTGCTGGAGATTGCAATCAAGTGGAATCAAGTTCACTGGAACAAAGTGTATGGCAAATCTATTCATACCCTCAGAGAGAGCAGGGGCCCTGAGAGTAGGGACTGGTCCCATTCACAGTTGGGTTTCCCTTTATATCCCCAGGCTGTGGACTTCTTTGGGGACCTGATTTCCCTCATCCCAGGCCCACTAATTTCTCCTGCCCCAGCCCCCTGCACTATGCATAAAGGCTGAGTGTTGATTCATCTCTGTGTGGGGGCATCTTTTGATCCTCAGATTAGTTTCAGGCAGGATGCTTCACGTGCATGGGGAACAGGTGATATAGAGGCTGAGTGAGGAGTGGACCACATACCTTCCCAGTGGGTTATAGGAAGGAGCAGGCCAGGTTGCTCAGGGTGAGGGAATGGATGATGATAAGGGTCTGGTCATTCTTGTCTTGGCCAGAGTCTTTTGGGTTCAATCTCCTTGAAGGGAACTTGAAGCCTATAGCAGCAGTACTGATGATGCCTATGTGATAATGATATCTCTTCACAATATCTCTTTGTGGTTTCTAAAATAAAAATAGCTAGGTATGATTTTCTTTTCATTTGTCCTTTGTTTATACACAGAGGCAATTAGTGTAAAAGATATTTGGATACTCAGGGGTCCACTTGAATCATCAAATTATACTTGAGAGAATTGTCATAGAAATATCATTTAAAAAGACAAGTTTACTTCCAGAACAAAGCTGTTGAGCCCACATTAACATAAATATGTAGCATCAAATAAAATCTTGAAAATTCTTTTTAAAAATCAAATTGGGTGAAAATTCTACTAAACCTAGATTTTTCCTTCATAAGTCAATGCATTAGTGCCTCTTTTCATCATGTAAACCTTGTCTTGACTCTCTCCAAATCCCAAGCTTAAACTAATACCACACAGAGATTTTACAAAACCCTAACATATTGTAGTCAAACTGATGAATTCCTTTTGCTTGTCCCCAGGCTGCATTGTTCTGGCCACTTCTTCGTTGGAGAAGAACAGATTCCCATTCAGTTTATTTATTTATTTATTTATTTATATTATAGTTGATTTATAATATTGTGTCAATTTCTGCTGTACAGCCTAGTGACCCAGTCATACATATACAATTCTTTTCCTTTTCTTTTTCTTTCTTTTTTTTTTTTTTTGGTCTTTTTGCTGTTTCTTTGGGCCGCTCCTGCGGCATATGGAGGTTCCCAGGCTAGGGGTCGAATGGGAGCTGTAGCCACTGGCCTACGGCAGAGCCACAGCAACGTGGGATCCGAGCCGCGTCTGTGACCTACACCACAGCTCACGGCAACGCCGGATCGTTAACCCACTGAGCAAGGGCAGGGACCGAACCCGCAACCTCATGGTTCCTAGTCGGATTCGTTAACCACTGCACCATGACGGGAACTCCTCTTTTTTTTTTTTTTTTTTTTTTTGCCTTTTGTCTTTTTTTAGGGCCACACCCAGGGCATATGGAGATTCCCAGGCTAGGGGTCCAATTGGAGCTGCAGCCACAACAACGCAGGATCCGAGCCACATCTGTGACCTACAGTACAGCTCATGGCAACGCCTGATCCTTAACCCACTGAGCAAGGCCAGGGATTAAAACCATGTCCTCATGTATGCTTGTCGGGTTCATTAACTGCTGAACCATGATGGGAACTCCCATACATTCTTTTTCTCATATTATCTTCCATCATGTTCTACCCCAATGTATTGGATGTAGTTCCCGGTTCTGTGTATTGTAGTTTATTGAATAATGAACGCTGCTTTGCACTTTCTCTAAAAATTCAAAGGACTTTATGTGTTATCTTAAAACACTCTGCCTAAAATTTCAATCATTCAGAACAAAATCATGAACCCAAAGGACAATTAAATATCTCTCACAGAAAATAACACGACTTGGAAACATAGGTCTGAGAGCTGGTTACTTCATCTGTTCATATCTCAGTTTCTTCATGTATAAACTGTGGATAAATAATAGCACCTGATTCATGAAAAATTGTGAGGATTAAAGTGAGTTAACATATGAAAATTACTTAGACCATCACTTAGTACCTGTGCTGATAATCCTGAAGATGATGAATAACAGATGAAAAAACAAATCCTTAAGGAGATACGAGATTGGCTCAGGTCAAAGTCATACAGCTGAGTCCTGAGTCTAACCCCCAACTTTCTTACTTTAGATTCCACACTTTTTAAGTTGAGCCTTGTTGAGCATCTCCAAGGAGAAGGTGGGATATAATGGTTGAGGAACTACTTGACATAATTGTCATACATTCTCCTTAGTAGCAGGGCAGGTCAGAGGCATTTAAATAATTAAGGTAAAATTTAATTTGACCAGTTTGACTACCTGGTCACTTCTAACATGTTTACTGTGTAATTAAGGTATGGAAAACAACAAAGTAGAAATATTGCTGTGGCGGGTACTCCAAGCACACAAGTCAGATGGGAAGTTACAGATAATAACAAGACATGAGGTAAAATAATGACAAGATGAAAAATAATTACACTGTAGAGCAGAAATGCATGCATTAAATCTCTGAATGCCCTCACAGTCTGGGAAAATATTGTTCTCCATTTTCTCCTAGCTGCAGCATTCTATAATTCAATTATGATGACTCATGGTCATTAGGAAAGAAATAGAGTACATTTGGTATATTCTGCATAAGAGGATGAAGAAGTCATTATGATTTTCAAATATTCCTCAGTACTCATACATTACTTTTATTATCAGCAAAAAGAAGCACACAAACAAAAGCCAGTGACATTTATAAGCCTGTGTCTGGTATTTTTCTGTTCTTATTTTTTTTGTACAATGTCTCTGCTTTGCCCCAGCTTTTTGTAATTGAATCTACAGATGTCACTCTCTGACTCAATCTCTCCTCATTTCCAGAGTCAAAATTTATCAAGATAGAGTAAAATACCAATAGTCGAGGTCCCATCCCACCATCTATCTCATGGGGCTTAAAAATTAATCTCCTTTCAGAGGTCAAGTGGATATATAGTCCCAGTTTTGCCATTTTCTAGTCTGATACTCAGGAAATGCACTAGAGTAGCACTGCCCAGTAGAACTCTCTTCAGTAATGAAAATTCTCTGGACCTGTATTATACTGAGCCAGTAGCCTCATGTGGCCATTGAGCACTTGAAATGTAGCTAGTGGACCTGAGGCACAGAATTTTTATGGTATTTCATTTAATTAATTTAATTTTAAATAGTCATGGAGAGCCAGCAGCTACTATATTAAGCTATTTCAGCACTAGAGAGTCCCTGATTCTGGTTGATATTCCCTGCAAATGATTGTTTACCGTCTTACTTGCATTGGCTGCATGGATATCTTCTGTGATTGTGTGTCACCTGTTAGAAACTTCAGAGCCACTATCACTGAATTGAATTCAGATGGCAAGACCAGATTTTCAGTTAATATGTTGAAAGGACATGTTGTTGGAAAATACTTGAATCACAAAAAGACCTTAGAAAAACATTCTGAAATATTTTATTGATCAAATTTTATAGAAAAAGAAAAAAAAATCTCCAGATGTCAAAAATGAAGAAGGAACCCAAATTAAGTGATATGAGTGGGTGCTGAATCTGAGTGCTTCACCAGGAGAGTAAAATTATAGGGCAGGAGTAGTTTTTAAAGCCAGAACATAGAAAGTTAACAAGCCACCCACACTACTGAAGGATGGGAAAATGTGTTAGCTAGCTCAGGCTGCTATAACAAAATATCCCAGACAGGGTGGCTTAACAACAGAAGAGTATTTTCTTACAGTTCAGGAGGATGGAACTCTGAGAACAGGGTGCCAGCAAGGTCAGGCTGTGGAGAGAGCTTGTTTTGTCTTCTGTCTTATAGATGATGGAAACATGTCACTGTCACATGGTCTTTCCCCTTTTTTCTTTTCTTTTTTTTTTTTTTTTTTTTTTTTTTTGCTGCACTTAAGGCTCGAAGAAGTTCCTAGGCCAGGGGTTGAACCCGAACCATAGCAGTGACAATGCCAAGTCCTTAACCACTAGGCCACCAGGGAATTCCACACATAGACTTTCCTTAGTGCACATGAACAATGTCTCTTATGTCCCTCTTATAAGGGCACTAATCCCATCATGAGGCCCCACACTCATAACCTCATCTGACCTTAATAACCCCAAAAGCACCATCTCCAAAGACCATCACATTAGGGGTTAAGGTTTCACATATAAATTTGTGGGAGGGAAACTCAATTCAGTCTATCGTGGAAACTTCACTGGAGTCACAACTAGAGATTAATACTTTCATAAAACTGGCTTTGTCCCTAAAGCGGTAAGAAGAAAATCAGAACCTTCAGGAAACTTAAGAAATTAGAATTCCAAGATTTTATTCGTCCAAGGCCAAATTTACATAACCTATGGTACAAGGTACAATGGCTGCAATACTTTGCAGCTCTTTCTATGGAGAGGTGGAGTTACTTCCCAATCCCCTGAGTTTAGGCTTGGCCAGATAACCATTCTTTGAATAAGAGAACAGTAGTACATATGCTTCACATATGGACTAAAAGAGGGATTCCCTACCTGGAATTGCCATCTCTCTTCATAGGGTGATTGCCCTGTGAAGAAGTCAGTATAACCAGCAAGACTGAAAGACCATGGAGAGCAGAGTTCATCCATCTCAGGTGAACCACCTCCCCAGACAACCAGACAACAGTCTACCTGGGTTCTGTCCACAGACCTGGGAGTGAGCCTGCTGAAACCAGCAGAAAAACCACACAACTGAGTTCTGCCCAATTTACCAACCTATGGATGCTATTATTTTAAGTCACTAGGTTTTGGAGTGATTTGTTATGCAACAAAGATAACTGATACACTACCCTTGTCACACAGGAATACTGCAGTGAGATATTAATATAAAAAGTGATCTGGGAGTTCCCGTTGTGGCTTAGTGAGTTAAGAACTCGACTAATATCTATAAGGATGCAGGTTCAATCTCTGGCCTCACTCAGTGGATTAAGGATCTGGCAGTGCCACAAGCTGCAGTGTAGGTTGAGGATGCGCCTCAGATCCAGTGTAGCTATGGCTGTGGTGTAGGCTGGCAGCTGATTCAACCCCTAGACTGGGAACTTGCATATGCTGCAAGTGCGACCTTAAAAAGAAAAAAAAATTGGTCTGAACCAAGTCAAACTTAAGATTGGCCTATTGGGAAACCCATATGTGCTGGCTTAAAAACACAGAAAACAGTTTCTTCTTAGGTAACAGTCAAAAAATCATAACTACTTGAAGATTAAAACATGAAGAAGTCAGCATAAACAACCCCTGAAAGAATTAGAGATTATAGAAAAATCTGAAGAGCACTACCAAAAAAAAAAAAAAAAAAAAAGATGGAAGAAAGGAATAGGAACATAAGATACTAGCAGTATATTTTCAAAAAAGAAAATGTGAGATTTATATTAGAACCATACATAAAATTAGGAAATAAAAAATAGAATCACTACAATTAGGAATAAATTTTTAAAACTCATGTAAAAAGTGAAGTAAAGAAAAATCATAGTTGGAGTTCCCATCATGGGTTAGCAGTTAATGAACTGACTGGCATCCATGAGGACGGGGGTTTGATCCCTGGCCTTGCTCAGTGGATTAAGGATCTGGCGTTTCTCTGAGCTGTGGTATAGGTTGAAGACATGGCTTGGATCCCACATTGCTATGGCTCTGGCATAGGCTGGCTGCTAGAGCTCTGATTTAATCCCTAGCCTGAGAACCTCCATATGCCATGGGTGTGGCCCTTAAAAGACAAAAAAGGAAAAAAAGAAAAATCATAGTAAGTAAAAAAATGCAAAATAAGATGATAAAAATAAATTCAAATATCAGTAATCTCAACATCTGTAAATGGATTAATCATAGCAATAAGGCAGACACATGATTTCTTTTTGAAATTCAGAAGTACATTATTTACAAAAAACAAACCTGAAACTGATGAAGCTGAAAAGTTAAAAATTGAAATAAGAAAGACAGAAGGAAAAACTGTTAACCGAAATTTATCTACCATACATGTTAATATCAAACATTGGATTTAAGGGAAAAAATTGCTAAAGTGAGCCACCTCTTTCTTCTCTCATGTTCAGAACCAACTGAGAGATGGAGATAGAAGTCAGTAAGGTAGGGATAAAATTGTCACCTTAGTAACTCATAAGGATGACTGGGGGACTTGCTTAAGTTTAGTCAAAAATACATGTCTCTATTTTTTTCTGAATTAGAAACAGAACAAAGCAATCAAACAAATCAAGAATCCTGTACCCAGTCATAGGTAGGTCTGGACAAACATCCAGTAGAGCCACACTGGCTAAGCTTACAGTCTCCCAGAGAGAACACCTGCAAACACACCCTCTGCAGGCATCCCAACCCAGGGCCCAATCCAGGGGCTGAGTTTGAAAGATTAGCTCCTTTCCCAAATTCATTAATCAGAAGAGTTCATTCTTCTTTCTTTGGTTTCTATCAATATAATGACTAAAGCTCCAGAAAAATGCACATGGTAAAGGACACTTTATAGCAGATATAAAATTATATCTATGAAAAGATGACCAAACCGGTGATAGGTAATGGAAATACTTAGAAGCTTAGAAACTATACCAAACCTCATACCTGCTTGTAGATTGCTATTATCTTCCAATGCATGGAAGAAGCACAGAGATATCCTCTCTGGAGGAAAATACTCTAAACCAAGACCTCAAAGTCTTTCTATATATTAATTTTCAAGTAATAAATCCTATAAGAAAAAATCATGAAACATAGTAGTATACAAACCACCTTACTTAAGTCATCAAAAACAATAAGATTGTGGAAATCGACAAATTTATAGTTTATATGGAGAGTAAAAGATCCAAAATAGCCAATAAACTATTAAAAGAGAAGAAGAAAGTTGGCAGACACTCACTACCCAACTTCAAGATTTCCTATACTTAAGACAGTGTCGTTTTGGCAAAAGAATAAACAAATAGATCAACTGAACAGAATGGAGAGACCAGAAATAGACCAACATAAATAATAGTCAAGTGATCTTTGACAAAAGAGCAAAAGCAATACAATGGAGCAAAGATAGTCTTTTCAACAAATGTTGCTAAAAAATTGGATATCCACATGCAAAAGCATGAATCTACACACAGAACTTTCACTCTTCACAAAAATTAACTCAAAATGAATCATAAACCTAAATGTAAAATGCAAAAGATAAAATGAAAAGATAACATAAGAAAAATCCTATATGATTTCTGGGTATAGAAATGACTTTTTATATACAACAACAAAGTCAACTTCCATGAAGGAAATAATTGATAAGTTGTAATTCATTAAAATTTTAAACTTCTGCTCTTTAAATACAACTGACTGAAGAGGGAGAAGACAAGCCACAGATTGGGGGGAGGAAATGCACCACATACTTGATAATGGACTATTATCCAAAATAAACAAAGAAATTTTAAAACCCAACAATAGGAGAACAATCAAACTGATTTAAAATGGGCAACGTCCCCAAAGAAGATATACAGAAGGCAAATAAGCATGTGAAAAGAATCAATCCCTTGAAAATTCTCTATTTAGGAGTAGGAGATGGTTGGCATGATAAGCATGATAGAGGATAGTGCAATATCTTTAAACCATGTACTTATATAATTTGTATGAGAATAAAGACAATTTTTTTAAAAAAGAGAGATCTGAAGTTTTATGCATTACAATATTATCATTTGAAAAAAATCTCAAATTAATTCTTAGCAATGTGTCAGGACTATTCTTTTTTTCATTGAAGTACAGTTGATTTACAATATTGTATTAATTTCTGTGGTCCGGCAAGGTGACTCAGTTACACACCCACATACACACGTGCTTTTAATATTCTTTTCTACTATGGTTTATCATGGGACATTGAATATAGTTCTCTGTGCTATGCAGTAGGACCTTGTTTTTTATCCCCTCCATGTATAATAGTTTACATCTGCTAACCCCAACCTCCCACTCCATCCCTTCTCCAACCCCCTCCCCCTTGGCAACCCAAGTCAGTTTCCCTGGTCAGAACAATTCTTAAAGCAACTTTAATTCTACCCAGAACAGATACACATCTACTAGTATTCCTTTAATTAATTATTATGTAGGGAAAAGGGACATATTTCAAAGAACCTCTGTAGAATCATTTAGAACCTCTTGTACTAAGAATCATTTCCATTATATAGATATCTCTACTATCTGAATTAAAATGCAATTGAATATTTAGAGAACAGGTACTGCCTTGCTTTTAAAACTGGCAACATAATCGATTTCGGTTTTAAACTCTACTAGTCTGTAGTACTTGTCTCTGATGTGTTTCTTCTTTTAAGTTATAATAGTTCTCTGTAGCAGATGCCTGCTGTATTGATGGTACTTCATAAACTTATAACATGGACTTTTTTATAAGTAGGGGGTTCTTAGTAAATTATTATCTGTTCACTTTCCCCAGAATCAAATCTCCATAGGTCCAATGGCATAGTCTATAAAATGTTGCATACTCATACATCACAGATGACCTAACTATACCTATGACGTATGCATATAGCAATATATATCCATACTCTTAAACTTAAATCACTTTCAAAAACTGTTCTAAACTTACTTCATCTATATTTGTCCACTCACTTTAAAATCCTGTACACTATTCAAAAGGTGTTAATGTAATGTTTTTGGAATTGCTTGTGTTTTATTTTTAATCAGGTGATGGGTAAATGATGATCTCCATAGCTCATATTTGAAATCACAAAGTCAAGCCCATATTTAAAACATTAGACAACCCTCTTCTAAGGTAATTCTTCAGGGTTTACCATTTATATCAAATAATTTTAATTTAGTTAGCATCTAAAAAGATCTATTGGATAAAGCAAATGTTTACACAAACTGAATGATTCAAAGTTGAGAGACATGGAGGTACTATGCAGAAATGGCTTTAGTCACAAGAAGTTTGTGGTATTATCTGAATAGTCTAAAATGATTGAGCAAACGCTTATTTTCTTCTCACATAAAGACAAGGACATCATTAAAATGAGTTAGGTTTGGAGTTCCCATCGTGGCTCAGTGGTTAACGAATCCGACTAGGAACCATGAGGTTGAGGGTTCGATCCCTGGCCTTGCTTGTGGGTTAAGGATCCGGCGTTGCCATGAGCTGTGGTGTAGGTTGCAGATGCAGCTCGGATCCCAAGTTGCTGTGGCTCTGGTGTAGGCCAGCGGCTACAGCTCCGATTAGACCCCTAGCCTGAGAACCTCCATATGCCGCGAGAGCGGCCCAAGAAATGGCAAAAGACGAAAAAAAAAAAGAAAAAGAAAAGAAAATAGTTCCAGGAGCGAAAGGCACAAGTGTTTAAACAGAAAAGCTCCACAAAATGCTGAGCAAGATAAATTTTAAACATAAGCACATCATTATCCAAAACATATCATTATGAAATTTCAGAACACAAGAAGATCCTAAAAGCTTATCAGTAATAAAAAAAAAATCTTCTCAGTTAAAGGATGAAAATAACACATATCAAATTTATGTGCAAAAGAGAATTCTAAAAGGCAGCTGAGTAAGACTTTAAGTCTTGAGGGAAAATTACTTTGAATTTAGATTTCCATGCCTCCCTTGCATCTTATTGTTTGTCTATTCTGCAAACAACAGGAAAAGAGTCTTTGAGAATGCAAGTCAGACATAGCCATTTTCTGTTTAAAATCCTCCAATAGCTTTCCAGCTCACCAGAATAAACACCAAAACTTATCTGACCCTTAAGGGTCTGACTCTTGGTCCCTTTACTCCGAGGCTACTAGGACTACCAGCATCAACGAAATGAGTGACCGAACGGATCCTCAATGAGGGTGAAGGTGGCTCTGCTTTTGAACAATCCAGGATGAGAGGCTGTGACTCTCCCCTTTTCCATCCCCAGCTTCTCCTGGGCTCACCTGAGCTATGCTGTGTCCCTTTAATATCTAAAAGGTTTGCTTTTAGGGTGGTACCAACCCAGGAGGTATAACCTTAGATCTACTACCCTTTTAGAAGGTGAACAAAGAGATGCTCTCTCAGTCCCTTGAAAGCACCAACTTGTCTGAGTGAATTTATTGCCTCATCCAGTAATGAGATTGTGAATGCTGAGAGCTCGTCCCCCCAATTCTTTCTATTTATCTTTGGCAAGCCCCACTCTTTTTTGCCATCTTCTGCTCAATTCTAGAACTGTTGTTGGGCTCTGCAACGTAGCTCTGGCCCAGAGTCTCAGGTGCCTGAATATACAATTCATAGCCTCAAAAACCTAACAAAATGCTTAGGCTTCTCTGTAGACATGCATACATACATAAAATCAAGCACATATTGTGAATTTGATAAATGAATATCTTATCAATAATAGAAAAGGGGTGGGTTCATGTCTTCTAATGCTGGGAGAATTGTAGTCTCCACCCATCCCTGTGTATTAGGGGGAAGAATATGGTATATTGCCCACTGGCTTTTAGGATCTTTCACTCATATGTCATTGCCCAAAGCATATGACCATATGCAATTTCAACTTAGTGTAAGCCTACCGATTAAACAGCAGAAGAACTGAAATATTAAGAATGATTCTAATTTCTTCAATACAGGCCTGAAAAACAATAGTCCAAAGTAAACTCGAAGATAGTGGTCTCTGAAAAGAATGCTTTCAAAAAGAACATAATGCAGTTTAAGAAATAAATTAAATGAACAAGAACCTGGATCATATTAGGGATGTAATGGAAAGAGCATATGTCTTTTATCCCAATAAGAAAACACAAAGGCCACAGAAACTAGGGAAAAGTTTTTTAAAAATCGACAAAAAAAATCCATAGTCAAATATGGATCAAATTAAATATGATTTTGAATAACCTGTGGGATATAAAAAGGAACATAACATTTGAATATAATTGTAAAAATATTCTCCCTTGGGTACTACCAAATTTGACACATGAGAACACCTAAGAAGAAAAGACAATTGTGGCCCACTACTTTGCTATACAGTGAACCAAATTTACCTGGTCACAATAATGTACAAAGAAAAAAATTTAAGATAACTTCAATAGCTTACTGGTTTTCAATTTTCAAAGTCATTCTATAGATTGAGTACATAAGATTAGATTTGGAATATAGAACTGAATATAACTGTTAATCAACCTAGCAATATAAAATTTAATGTAATTTGAACAAACAGTAGGAAAGAGATAGGGAGGTAAAATGTCAAAAAGATAAGAGTGTTCCAATAGCTTTGACATATGAGTTAAGCACGGAGTCATTTGTGATAGAACAGGAAGTTTTCAATCATTACTTAAACTTAGAGCAGTAACAATAGAACGAGAATAGAACAACTGTTAAACGGGAAAGGTGTTAGAGAAGATCGAATTTGGATAAGTAAAATAAATCCTCACTTTAAAAAGAGGACAGCGGTAAAAAATTTCTAAATTTTGTTAAGATGTAGTGAACAAGCATTTGGGGGAGAGGGAGGTAACTACAAGAAAAGCAAATGCTGGGCTCAACCTGTATCCTTGTGTTTGAAAGTCTTTGGTGAGATCAGTCAGGTGTTTAAAACAGGCTATTTGTGGAGAAAATAGACTTATCCCTTAAATGATGTCAATCAAGTGCTGGGGTTAATGTCAAGACAAATAAGTGCCAGAAAAGCACAATGACTGGTTTTCATCAGGGTGTGATATACTATGTCACTCTACAGGACTTTGAGAATTAATTAATTCAGTGAATAGGGAATGAGAACAACAGATGAAGGTAACCTTTTAAAGGTACAATCTCAGAAATATAGGAAAAGGAGAAACTTGTAAATAGAGCTCTCAGATGCCACCTGGCATTTTTAGAGCACATTTTAGTAGCAATGCAATTGTTTCATTCTTACCAATGTCCTTAATTGGGCATATGGAGGTTCCCAGACTAGGGGTCAAATCGGAGCTACAGCTGTCGGCCTACACCAGAGCCACACACAGCAACGCAGGATCCAAGCTGCATCTGCCACCTACACCACAGCTCATGGCAACTTAACAGCTCACGGCAACTTAACCCACTGAGCAAGGCCAGGGATGGAACCCGCAACCTCATGGTTCCTAGTCAGATTCGTTAACCACTGAGCCAGGATGGGAACTCCCTTAATAGCATTCTTTAAAAGTGGCACAATTGTTAATTGCCAAACCCAACAATGTTAAACAGTGTCAAAATTAATTTTGTCATTTCAAGCAGCTATTTATATCAAAAATTGAAATAATAGTAAAAATTTTGCTTAGCTTAATACTGCCATTTTAACAGAAACAATAATCCCATATCTTGAAAAAAAATAAGGCATGTCTTAGTAATTCTGACGTATTCTTAAATGATTGCCTCAATCAGTTATTGTTATACATGTGTTAATTCACCAGGATTGAGTGTATTTTTTAATTGCCTACATTTTTAATAATGGCAGTTGTGTATTGGCACTTGGCACTAGCATTTGTGTGAGTTTGAGAATTCTTCTCTGGAGATTTTTCAAATTAGAGTATATGAGTTATAAATTCATCTGTTTCACTTAAATTGTGTTTGTTTTAGAAGAGCATGGTTTGTAAAACGTCTTAGTGTTCTTATAATCCTGCATCCTACTTCTGAGATATCTAAGGGCTCCATAACATGTACAAAATCCTAATAATTTTCCACTGGTAAGGAATTCTCAAAAAGACACCACCTTCCACCAGCAATTGACTGTTCAAGGAAGCCTCTGCTGGGTAATGACTTCATACCGCCTCCTATTAATGTTCTATTCCTTTTTTTAGCCACAAATGCTCTTGGGAATGCCATTTTATTCAGCAGTGTTAATTTAATGCCTCATCTCTGTGCAATGCAAGTGGGAGAGAGCAGTAAAAGAAAATGTGTCCTCATTCTCAAGAAGACTGTAAGAGGGATCCATACAGGCAGATCCATGCCACAGGATTTAGCCAACATCTCTTAAGAGGATGCCATAGAATTCTAAGACTACAAGTGAAAGTTTGAAACTGACTACATTTGAAATAAGATGTGTATAAAAATGTTGAATTTGTTTTTATCCTTTTGGGGACTATTGCCTCCAAACAAGTATTTCCCAGACTAAACTGTGCATTAAAATCATCTGTAGAGGATTTTACGTTTAAGGATTCCTAGGTCTTACCTCCAAAGATTTTTATTTGGTAGCTCCCCAGGTGATTGTGATAATCAGCAAATTTGGGAACAACTCCTAGAGATAATTTGAATATTAGCAGAAAAATGTGTTTGACCAGAAATGAAAAGTAACCCTGCAAGGGTCAACATAGTTCTGTAAAAAGTGGAGTAAAAGAACCAAGTCCTCATATTTACAAATCTTTACCTGTCAAAATAAAATTTCTGTATCTTCTCTCATTAAATTACTTGAAATTGAGACATTGTAAAAATTAATTTTTCTACCTTGATCACCTTGTTACTGCCTACTATTTCTCTTTTATTGTATTATTGTAGCTTTATACAAATACCCCTCCCCAAGGATTTCCAATGGACTGATGTTATAAAGTATCAAACCATATATTTATATCTATAGACATAAAAGGCAAAACTGTATCACCTATGACATATTTAACAAGTGACAATGTACTCTAAATTCATTTCCAGTTAATAATAAAACTTTAATCCCATAATTCTCTAACTCCCAGTGAGCCAGCACAGATACAGAGAAGGAAGAAAGGTTCAGAAAAGAAGTATAGGAAAGAGGAAGAAGAAAGTGGCATGGCTTAAAGATGACTGTGGATTGCTAAAAATGTAGTGAGGTGGATTTCTAACCAGAAAGGGGGAGTATTTATTACATACTATGTGTTAATAAAGCCAAAATTTTGTCTTCTTTTTTTTGAGGGCTGCACCTGTGGCACATGGAGGTTCCCAGGCTAGGGTTGAATGGAGCTATAGCTGCTAGCCTACACCACAGCCATGGCAATCCCAGACCCAAGCCGCAGCTGTGACCTACACCACAGCTCACGGCAACACCGGATCCTTAACCCATTGAGCAAGGCCAGGGATTGAACCCGCAACCTCATGGTTCCTAGTCGGATTTGTTTCTGCTGTGCCATGATGGGAACTCCAATATCACCAATTTAGATGTTATAGAAGAACATTTTCTCCCCGATACCTGTTTTCCTGTGGTGCCCATGGGTGCTGCAATGGAGAGTTTCCACAAGGGCAGTTGTTTGTATTATTAAATAGTGACCACTTTCTCAAACACTCTGATTTAAATTTTTTTCTCCTAAATTGTTGAGCTAGCTGTTCATCTGCCACAAAATCTTAAGGCTTTAAGAAGCAGATATCATGCCCTTTAAAACCTCTTCCAAGGAATCACAACACAATAAATTTCATCTTGGTTTTCATCTTTAAACACTGGCCTTTGAAGTAAGCCTGTATATGTGCACAAATAATTGTGGAATGCACAGTCAGCTTTATTGTCAGCACTATGCAAGCAACTATGGTCAAGGACTTTTTTATTCCCTATCCTTTACAGATTTATAACTTTGTAAAATATCATAAACTGAATATCTAAAAAATGAAATAACATTAGGCCCATGAAACACAAGCCCAAATTATTTATCATTTGATTCAGCAGACATAAAAAAAAGAGTACTCAGTCAAAATGCTATAAAAGCTTCTAACCACTTACTTTCAGAGTCTGTAATTGTCCTGTAATGGACCAGTTAGCAAAAATAATCTGAGAAGTGTGAATTTGGCCCAATCTGTTCATCCAAATGCTTGTTGGGACTATCAGTGAATGTTTACAAATTCAAGTCTCACATAAAACAATAGTAGGAGTTATTCCTTTTGGAATTGTATTGTATCATGTAAATACTATGAATATTTTACCCCCCAATGGATATCTACATGCATATATATAATCCTTATAACCTCTGCTTCTGTTTGGTCAAGGCTGGATTCCTTTACCTTTAAATTCTGCTGCTTTTTTCTATCATCTACACTGTCCATTTCTCAGACTCACTGTTTGCAGATTTGCCTTCTTTTTCTTAATGCCCTTTATTATTTGTAGATAATTTTCTGTCATGAATATTATAATTTTTTTAGGGCCACACTCATGGCATATGGAAGTTCCCAGGATAGGGGTCTAATTGGAGCTACAGCTGCTGGCCATAGCCACAGCTACAGCAACATGGGATCCAAGCCGCATCTAAAACCTACCATAGCTCACAGCAACAATGAATCCCTGACCAACTGAGCAAGGCCAGGAATCGAAACCACATCTTCTTGGATACTAATCGGATTTGTTTCCACTGTGCCACCAAGGGAACTCCAATAACAATTGTTAAGAAGACTTTCAGTTAAATACACATCTACTGACTTCTGTGGACCCTTCTTCCAAGCAAAATGCTGGTTTTCTGATATACTAGGCAATCCAAGAGCAGCATCTTCTATAATCTAAGAATCCTTTGTCTTTGCTTTCTGTACTTCCCTTTCCTTACATAAGCAATCTTCCTATTGGAAGCAAGCGTTAATTCGTGATTGGGGTTCAAGCTGACAAAGCCCTTTCGCACTCCCAGTTGAGTCTATTTTCTTTTTCTTTTTCTTTTTTAGGGCCGCACCCTCGGCATAGGGAGGTTCCCAGGCTAGCGGTCGAGTCAGAGCTACAGCTGCTGGCCTATGCCACAGCCCCAGCAACGTGGGATCTGAGCTGCAGCTGCAGCCTACACCACAGCTCACGGTAATGCCTGATCCTTAACCCGCTGAGTGAGGCCAGGGATCGAACCCACGACCTCATGGTTCCTAGTCGGATTTGTTTCCACTGCACAACGGGAACTCTTTTTTTTTTTTTTTTTTTTTTTTCCCAGTTGAGTCTGAATATGCTCTAGTGTTGGTCCTTGTCTATCACTACTAAAGCCCCTGGTGTGCCAGCCCAGGAACTGTTCTAGTTTAATGACATCATGCCCAATCTCAGGAAGCTATAGCTAAATGCAGTGGAAGGAGGGGATTAGAGGTAAAGAAGAAACTCTAAAAGAGAGCATGTGTACTAAACATATTTGAAAGATGATTACATGAAAATATTCTGAACTTGAGATCTTGTCTTCATATATTTAATGGCTTTCTCTCCCTGTATTGCCTTGTGTACTTATGCATGCCCTCCCCAGTGAGATTTCTCAAAACCCTTATTTTTACAACATTTTATTCCTGCATTATCATTAAAATCGAATCAGGAGTTCCCGTCGTGGCGCAGTGGTTAACAAATCCGACTAGGAACCATGAGGTTGCGGGTTCGGTCCCTGCCCTTGCTCAGTGGGTTAACGATCCGGCGTTGCCGTGAGCTGTGGTGTAGATTGCAGATGCAGCTCGGATCCCGCGTTGCTGTGGCTCTGGCGTAGGCCGGTGGCTACAGCTCCGATTGAACCCCTAGCCTGGGAACCTCCATATGCCGCGGGAGCGGCCCAAGAAATAGCAATAACAACAACAACAGACCAAAAGACAAAAAAGAAAAAAAAAAATTTAAAAAAAAAATTAAAATCGAATCATTATTAAGCACAGGGCATACTTCTGCAAAAACATTTGTCTTTCTTCCATCTGGTAGCTTAGGCAGCCATTTAGGTGAACCCTTCTCAGGGCAAAGTCTTTATCTGCTGAGTTCTCCTAAATGCTGAGCTGGGCTCTTCACTGATACCAGCTTCTCCAATGACATTGACTCACAGTGATTGCTCTTCTGGTCCCACCCTGGCCTCTGCATAGGAGGGTGTGATTATAGTAGGAAGTATCACACAGGTGAAATTCAGTCAGAATCTGGCTGGTCCCCACCCACTGCTGAAAATTGGTAGGTGGAACTCTGGCTGCCTTCTGGATCCCTGACTCCACTCAAGCCAAGAGCGTTTACGGTCTCTCCTGAAATGGACTTGGCAGCTTTGGAATTCAGTACCAAGCTGTGAAATTTGTGCTGCTGGCAGCAAATATGCCTGTCTGGCTTTGAGAACAGACATTTTTCCCTCAGGTTTGCCTCTTGCTCTATGAAAGCTTACCTTTCATTTTGTGTGTTAGAAAGAGGAAGACAGACTAGAAAGATGAGAACAAGGGAGATGCTTCATCTGCCTCAAAATCTTGAGAGGTAGCATCATATAAAAGTGTACCCCTGGAGTTCCCGTCATGGCACAGGGGAAACAAATCTGACCAGGAACCATGAGGTTGCCGGTTGGATCCGTGGCCTCGATCAGTGGGTTAAGGACCATGGCGTTGCCATGAGCTGTGGTGTAGGTTGCAGCTTCGGCTTGGATCTGGCATTGCTGTGGCTGTGGTAGGCCAGCAGCTGATTTGACCCCTAGCCTGGGAACATCCACGTGCCACAGGTGCAGCCCTAAAAAGAAAAAAAAAATAATAAAATAAAAATGCATTCCTTTCTCTACTATCTTTGTGGGGTCATAACATTTTTTGATAACATTATATTTTTTTACATTCCTTTCCCTGACCTCCCTTTGCTCTTTCCTTGTTATATGGAAATTTGCTCTAAGTTGTTTATTTTGTCCTTAATATTTTCCATACTTGACACATATGCTCACACTGTTGCTTCTAGATTCAAAAAAAGAAAAAAAAAGAAAAAACTTTATGCTAATTTTAAAAGACCTATCTACAACTACTCCAAAGAACATGATTGAGTCATGGCCTATCCATTCTATCAGTATTTTCTTATGCCTCCTTCTAAGAAACAGATGGTTCATCAGAAGACAGGAGACCCAAGAATTAAGCAAAAAAGACCCCACCTCTTCTATCTTACTCCCCCTAACCACTCATGAATGTGCACTTCCAACTCTAACCATCCAGGTTACCAGACTATTTTCTGACATGCTCATTTTTGGTTCCAAATTGCTGCTAGTGTATTTTAACTTTCACCTCCCTAACTCAGATCAACTCTCAAAGGACAAAAAGCCGTGCCACTATTACTTTTGCCCTTCAGCATGTCTATCCATAATTGCCTATTCACGCTGAGTGCCAGCTTATGAATTAGCAGCCCAAAGAAATCTTCCCTGAATGTTCTTTATCATAAAATAGTAAGATCCAAAAGCATTTTTAATTTTGAGTTGGATCAGAGCCAGAATTTTTAATAGAATTGGGCTCTAGGATCAACAATTCCACCACAACTAATATGGCACTGATCCTCAAATAAGGTTCATCTGCTCTCAAGCTCCTTGGCTCAGCTGTAAAAGATAGTTACTATTTCTTAAAATGTTGGCTCCAAAGAATGTGAAGTTTACAAGTTCTACCAAATTTCATGCGGTATTTATTCCTCATGGTTATTCCAGTCCTAGTCTTAACTATTGGTATAGGGTGGGATGTTTTGGGAGGCTGCTCATGCACAACTTAACTCTGAGTTACATGAGCAGACTCTTGTGAACTTGTAGGCATGACTGTACCTCTGTGCACCTCTTAATCCATTGACATAGTACCACTTGTGCCATGGCAATGTCTGGTCTTGCTTTTCCCTTTTTTTTCACATCAAGATCCTACCCTATTCATAGAAGAGGAGCCAAAAGAAGCCCGATAACAGTGAAGAAAGCATCCAGCTGTATGAGCCTGAATGAGAGCCTCTTCAACAGATGTACCAGGCCTAAATGACAATATGCTTCCCAGAGACAGATCTTCCTTAAAGCAAATTAGTTGGTACGGCAAAACAGTCCTGATTAAAATAGACCCAAATAAATCAAACTAGACAGCACCTTTAGATTTGGCCTTTTGAAATAAAGCATTTGCATGTTATATGGAAACATGACATATTATACTATCAGAAAGAAACTCAGCATTCTTATCTTCAGCATCAAAAGATAGACATATATTGTGTCTAGGATCTAATAAAGCCCTTCTTGAAAAATTAAATCAAACATAAAAGCCTGAACATTGCTATGCTCATACAGAATTTAACACATAATAAAATTCTTTGAAGAATGTTTAGCTTTATAATTAATATGTACTAAGCATTTCCTGCGTTAAGTCCCAAGTCCTTTACATGTGTTAAATAATTATTATTTCCATTTGAGGACACTGAGACACAGAAGTGTTAACTTACCCTGCAACAAAATTAATAAACAGAGATCTTGATTTTTTTTGTGTGTCTTTTTTTTTTTTTTTTTTTTGAGAGCCGCACCCAAGGCAAATGGAGGTTCCCTGGCTAGGGGTCGAATCAGAGCTGTAGTTGCTGGCCTACACCACAGCCACAGCAATGCAGGATCTGAGCCATGTCTGCAACCTACACCACAGCTCACGGCAATGCTGAATCCTTAGCCCACTGAGTGAGGCCAGGGATCAAACTCACATCCTCATGGATACTAGTGAGTTCGTTAACCACTGAGCCATGACGAGAACTCTGAAATCTTGATTTTTAATGCAAGGGTCTAGTTGTAGAGTCCATACTCCTTGATGCTGTATTTGTGTGAAATCCTAAAGACTAAGTCACACAATCCTTGCTCTGGAACTTAAAAATTTTATCTTCTTAAGCAAGCTACATCAACTCCAGGTGCATCAATTTCTTCGTCTCTAAAAGAGCAGGATAGCAATGATAGTGCTTATCTCAAGAGCTTTCTTAGTGAACTAAATGAGAAAATGTATAAAACATTTCCTAAACTTCACCTGCCCTTTAGATGAGCCTAATAAATGATGTATTTTGACTATTCTTATATCACAAAATCCTGTGGACCAAGAAGAAAAAACTGAAAAGCAGCAGAGTCCTTCAACGACTCTTACAAAAATCTTCCTAGGTCCCAAGAGGTGTGGATAAGTTAACTTCCTCCCCAAACTGGCCATATACGCCTAGACTGTAGTAGGCAAATTCTCTCAGTACCAAGTTCCTTTGAACAGTGTCTCTTGCAAGCCCTGCCCTTGGGAGGACTTTGGCATCGGGAGGCTGTATGTGAACACTGCCTTCAGGAAAATTCCCTCTAAAAATTTCACTCCTGCTGATCGTGATTCCCTCCACCTGGAAATTTCTGATTCTGTATAGCCAAAGGGAAAAAAATTATAATGTTTATTAAGCAGAAGTGAATGCAGCTGGGAGAAATAATGAGAAAAGAAAAAAAAAAATCTTTGGGTAGTTTAATGATCATATATTGGCCAAACACTACTTCTTGTTTTATCTTCTTCTGAATTGAAATCACTTTTGCTAGGAAATGCAGAAAGATATAATGATGATGTCACTGGCACTGACATTTTGACAGGCCTCATTTAGTTTTGGTTGAGTAAAGGCATCTTTTTTTTTTTTTTTTCTTTTTTTTTTTGTTGTTGTTGTTGTTGCTATTTCTTGGGCCGCTCCCGCGGCATATGGAGGTTCCCAGGCTAGGGGTTGAATCGGAGCTGTAGCCACCGGCCTACGCCAGAGCCACAGCAACGCGGGATCCGAGCCGCGTCTGCAACCTACACCACAGCTCACGGCAACGCCGGATCGTTAACCCACTGAGCAAGGGCAGGGACCGAACCCGCAACCTCATGGTTCCTAGTCGGATTCGTTAACCACTGCGCCACGACGGGAACTCCAAAGGCATCTTTTATTGTCAAAAACAAGGGTAAACACAAGCGAAAAGGGCCTGTTTTCTATACAGTTTGTCATCCTCTATCATTATCTTCTCATGCTTTTCCTCAGAAAGCAAATTTTCATTCCTGCAAATGAGCTAACATGCTGTAATAAAGTTATTTTTTCAGATGTAACTTTGTCTCTTAGCAAAATGTAGCAGTATATTACAATTCCTATCAATTAGCCACACTCTACAAAAAAGCATATATCTGTGAATAGACAGGTTATAAATAAAATATTTTAATAGAATAAACAAAAGGAAGTTTGTGGTTTATACAGTGAGGCCAGATTGCATGGAAATGTATGTTGTGAGAATTATACAGATGACATATGCAAGAGTATTATACTACTAATTCATATGATTGTTTCTATCAGGAGGTTGCAGTGTAGCAGGAATCAGAAACCGATGGCAGTCAGCAGACTCATTGACTTCTGCGTGGAAGGACAAAGCATTTTCCTTGACAATCAGTGAGAAGTAAAATCAAACATGACTGTGATTTACTAAGATAGGTTACAGCTAAAATGTTACAAGAAAATCTGGAGATTTATATGACAAGCCACGCAGGAAGCTAACTGCTTATTGAAAGATCTGAAGTACATGAGTGGTGGTTTACAGGTAAATCCATAACCACAGTGGCAGCTGGAGCTTAAGATCATGGGTAATGACATGCTTAAACTACTTCCAGCCTCTATTGCAGTATAGAATGGCCCCAGGTTCACGGAGTGCATTCCTTTTACTTAATTATGTATTGGCCTTTGTTAATAACTGCCTTATAATTGAAAAGGGAGAGGATCTTTTTTCTTAAAAATTTGCAGGAGACATTATTTTTCCCTTCCACTGCTTATGGTGATAAAAAGACTATATTATACAGACTGTAGCAAGGTCTCATCTGTCAGAAGCACCTCTATGACGTGTGATGTTAATGTCCTACTTGCTCATAAAGTCCCATGATCAAAGAACAACATCTAACTGGAGGTCCTAAAATGAGTCGCTGTGCCCTGGTAAGTCTGTCCACAGATCTTCCATCCAAGTGGAGAATGCTCTTTGTAAATATAGAGCATATCTCATAAGGTATTAATTGATAAACCTATTTAAAGTTCAGTGTTAAAATTTTCAAATAAAATTTTTGAACAGTGAACTGTACATGGCTGTACAAGATCAATAATTCAGTAGCAAAGAAAGTATTAGTGCCTATATATCAAGGTTAGAAGCCATTTCTCACAAGGATTTAATTTTCTTTTTTGGCTCTAGCAGAATTTTGTCCTTAATTCTTTGGCCATCAGAATCACTCATTATCTCAATAAAAAAATTTTTTTCTATATAGTTGCATAATGGCTCAGAAAAACTGAAATACATATACATACATGTTTTCTTCACAGTCTTCATATAGATGACTTTTTCTAAATAAGTTCTGATTCCTAAAATAGAAACAAGCCCTAAAATAATGATGTCTAAACAGCCTTAAAAGCATAAAGAATGTTAAATCTTCTCAGGCATTTTATCTAATAATTTGAGATACAAAAATATTAAAAAAAAAACAACCTCAGAACAAAAAAGCTGAAAATTCATTTATGCCAAAAAAAAGTCACTAAAGATGATTCAAAGAGGAAAAGAGAGAGGATATTTGTAATTCATGTCTCTTACCATTTTTTAAATAACATATTTCCTTCAAAATCAGATGCAGTTGTTACTTTTCTAGTACCTTTTGGAAGTATTTTTTATTATTAAATATTATTATCCACTGAGTCATCTTCCCCATTTGGGGGAGATAATCCCCATATACTGTGGGAAATTGTGTATGTGTGGGCCTGTGTGCGTTCTACAGAGAGATAAAAAGAGAGTGAGAAGGCTGGGTCCACCAGTGCCCCACTCAGCACTGGGCAAACCATCCACTTAGTTATTATTTGGAAAGTAGTTACTTTCCTCTGTTCCACTTAGTCAAAACTTGTTATTCTTGGGATTGTTTTGTTCTATAAAATATATGAAATACTTTTAGAGTGTGTAAGAGTGTTAATAAAATAGTTGTCTGTTATAATAATTATGTTAGAATAGTGCTGCAGCTTCAAATGACAGACTCAATGTATGCCTATATTTTAGAAAACAGTGATGATAGAATAAGTTAACACAGAAAGAACTTTTTAAAACGTCCAAGAAGGCATTTTTAAATGATTAATGGAGAGGTGCTATTTTCCTCTGTAGTAAAAGTCATGAATTTTACACATAGCACTGCCTTTATGAGGATCCAAGGAGGACCAGACTTTTAATTCATTAGGCAGTATCTAGGATTAGATATGGCTTTCCAAATGAAACCCAAATCCTTCACAAAACATTCCTGGTTTCAGATATCACTAGAAACCACCACACTGTAGGAAGGGTCATTGAGAGGTTTCCTGAGGTTCACAGACCTTTAAGCAAACTCAAGATGATTTTTTTTCCGAGGACAAATGCCAAGTTTTGAGCCAGCCCTAGTTAAGTTTCATGAGAACTTTACTGGCATGCCGAACCTGGACCAATTAATAATTCTGAGGAAACACTGGGTAAAACTCAGAGGTTTCAGCTGAATTCCTGCTATTCTTCAGGTCTCAAATTGTAAATATCATTAGACTGGCACAAAGATTGTTATAGTAACCAGAAAACTGCAATATCAAGTTTTAAATTTTTCATTTTATGTGTAATTGATGACATCTTGGTCAATATTTTCAAGAGCTCAATAATCATTGTCTTCCTCAAAATATGTGTGCCTGTATAAACCAATTAACTCCCCATAGTGCATTCCTTGGGGAGTTCCCGCCATGGCTCAGTGGAAATGAATTTGACTAGGATCCATGAGGATGCAGATTTGATCCTTGGCCTTGCTCAGTGGGTTAAGGATCTGGTGTTGCCATGAGCTGTGGTGTAGGTCGCAGATGTGGCCCGGATCTGGCAGTGGTATAGGCCAGCAGCTACAACTCCAGTTCAACCTCTAGCCTGGGAACCTCCATATGGGTGTGGTCCTAAAAAATAACTATAAAAAATAAAATAATAAAATAAAATAAAAACATAGTGTCTTCCCATTTATTTTTCCAAAATGTTTTTCTCCCCCTAAAAAAATTCACAGATACTTTAGACTGAGGGGAAGGAGGAGTCCATGGCCCCAGCTGAGTTCAGGCAGTCTGCATAAAAGCAGGCACCTTTCTAGAATTCAGCCCCCCTCAGCCGGCAGAGGGTCTAGGGTCCTGTGAGTCCACCTGTATACCATTTACCCTTAGAGTGGTGGGGGGGGTCTCTGTGGGTATAATCATTAGGTCCTTATAATTTAGACTGACCACAGGTTATAGTTTCAGAAGACACCAATCATCAGTTTTTATAAATCTATTGAATTATTGGTAAGAAAAATAAATACTGATGTATCTGCATTAAAGCATATAAAAAGATTATTTTTTTTTCCAGTAACAGTAAAGAACAACTTTCCAAACTGAATGGTTTTCACCTTGATATTGGGATGACTAATTACAAATACATCCAAGTAAACTGTCGTATTGAATCCCTTCAAATTAGTTATACCCCTATCCTTTGTTTTTTCATTCAGAATAAAGATGTAAGTGGTACAAGAAAAAGAATATGAAGATGATAAATCAACCCTTCAGAAATCCATTACCACAACTCAGTCATTTGTTAGATTTCTACTTTCTCTCTTCACTAAACATCTACCATGTATTCTTGTGGGTATAATCATTAGGTCCTTATAATTATGACTGACCACAGGTTATAGTTTCAGAAAACATTTTTTTTCTATTTTAAAAATTATTTTTAGTCCTTAAATATTTTTCCAAAGCTAATAAAAATATGCTTTTCACTCACCACAATTTTAATACTTGTTTGGAACTGTTTAAATTGGATTCATTTTTTATTAGTTATAGAGTCATACAAATGCCAGATACAAAATGTATTGCAGGTTATTAGAGCCCAGAGCCCTCTGAAATCAAAGAGTTCTTTTTGAACCACTTTTAGAGATGAGAACATGGAAGATTCTCTGTGCCTACTTGAACTGAGGGCTCCTGACTCAGTACAAAACACTTTCTACCATGCCATAGGGACTGTATTTATTTCTTACCATTAGCAAAATGCAAAGGGCAGGAATTATATCATGCATGTGGCTTAGTAGCTAACCTTTAATATGAATGCTCTTATGATATTATATGCACATATACACACATAAGCATTTTTATTTATATTAAAAGTATATCTAGTTGACCCTCAGACAACACAGTTTTAAACAGCATGGGTCCACTTATATGTAGATTTTTTCAATAAATACTAGTATTTTCCTTTTATAGATCTTTAAGTTAACTAACTCGGGGAAAAATTGTGTTGAATTAAAGATCGCAATACATGGATTCAAAAGAACTAGGATTTGAGTCCTGATTCTTTCCAGTCACCTTCCTGCCCTTGGGTGATTCACTAGTCAGTTTCTTCTTTTTTTGAGGCAGAGACGTCAGTGTGTGGATTTTTGACTGAGTATGGGTGTTGGTGCCCCCAACCCCCTCAAACTGTTCAAGGGTCATTTTTTCTATTTTTATATAAATTATAAATTGTGTATGTCTATATTTCTCTCACATTTCTGCAAAATGTGGAAATGTCTTTTCCCTAAGGAAATAAAACAAAAATTCTATTTTAAAATTAAATCTAATGTTTAATGAGCAACCTTATACTTTGATCATAGATCCAAGTTTCCATAAAGGGTACGGTGAATACCAAATCAAATCTTGACCAACTCTAAATGTTCTGTTCTATTTAAGGGCTTGCTGTTTAATGACCGCATACCAGCTCCGACCAAGTAGCTACTAGTTTAGATGTTCTGCACTAGGTTTGCAGCAAAAGAATCATGGACAAGTACAATGAAGGATCTATAAATTTCAGTGAAGTTTTACTAAAGGGTAAGCTTTGTTCAAAGACACTGCTATTGATTGCCTAAGTGCTCTGTCAGGTAAAGTTTCAGCTAAAATGGGTTATTAGCAAGAATGTGTCTAAAAACAATGTAGAAGGGAGTTCACGTTGTGGCTCAGTGGATAACGAACCCAACCATGTGGTTGCCGGTTCCATCCCTGGCCTCACTCAGTACGTTAAGGAGCTAGCGTTGCTGTGAGCTGTGGTGTAGATCGCAGACACGGCTCGGATCCGGAGTTGCTGTGGCTGTAGCTGTGGTGTAGGCTGGCAGCTGCAGCTCTGAGTCAACCCCTTGCCTGGGAACCTCTGTATACCACAGGTGCAGCCCTAAAAAGACAAAATTAAAAATAAAAAAATAATAATAATCATCAAAACAAGGTAGAAATATCCAGGCCACGTGCACAAATATCCATGTGCCCCAGTGAGAGCACCAAGGATCTTTACTGAACAGTTTGTTTAGAAAATGATATGCTTTTTACTTTCTGGCAAACTATCTTTAGCTTATTTAAATTTTAAGATTTTTGATTTATTTGCACTATTAAGCACTATTTTGTTTTGCTCACCTGTCTTTATCAAGCAGATATTGGTTAGGACATATAAGATTTTTCTTATAATTTTTCTATATAAAATAACCAATTTGGGAATATCAACAGGATTTGAGCCTTTTTCAAGGACATTTCTTGGCAAGACTTACCTTCTCCAAGAGGAGACTCGTGGGTATAAGAGGGCGGGGATGGGATTAGTGTTCAGAGGAGAAAGAAGATTTAGCAATGGCTGAATGAAGGAAAATAAATCAGCATCTGTGCCCTCTGTCCCCTTTTATAGAACAGCCAGTCTACAGCTTCAGAGCTGCCACTGCTTACCTGTATGGCACAGGGAAGCCTGTGATTCCTAGGACCCCTTTAGAGATTGTGAAAGGACTCCACCCTCCTGCTTACTTGACCAGTGGTTTCAGCAATGTGAAGTAAAAGCATCATAGGTTAGTTCTTCACTAACTGGCCTAATCCTTTGTTACTTACTAAAATACAAATTACAGTGGAAGCAGGTAAACATTAAACCCTATCAGTGACCAGGAGGTTAGGCCAGACTGAAGCCTCTGTTGAACTGCCAATCAGAGACACCACTTCCAATCACTGTTTGGGGGATGTAAAAAGAGACCAACCTCACCTTTTGCCCAGTGATCAGAAACCTATCAGTATCCACCTACCCATCGGTTTATCCCTAGAGAGAGTCTTACTTATGATCCACGGACTGGAGATTTATAGCCATGCTCCAAGATGTATTTCTTTCAACAAATGCCGCATTATGGATAAATTAAAATTTTAAAAAGCAGCTAAATATAAACATATTCTAACAAATATGTTAACTTTTGAGTAATAGTTCTACAATAGGGACTTTATAATAATATCCTAAGAAAGATGAAGTGCAAAAAGCAAGAGAGAGATATGACCTATTACTTTACCAATGGGTGGGTGACATTTGTATTTCTGTTTCTTTTGTATAAATTTCCCATTGGTGTCATATACCCATTTTCTGAGGAGGGGTCATGTTGATGTATAAATTGGGTTTTATTAATATAAATGACCTGAATCCTCGTTTTTTCACCAGTGTTTCCAATATTACCTCAGTTTAATTTTTGAAGGTGGTACTCTGATATTTTAGTGTTGTCTTCATGATTCCTGACTTCATATCATAGCTCAAAAAGTTTCTACCATGAAATTATAAAAATATTCTTCAGGGTCTTCATTTTTGGGTTTTTATATTTTTTGTTTGTTTTTGTTTTTGTTTTTTTGTCTTTTTTTTTTTTTTTTTTTTGCCTTTTCTAGGGCCTCACCCGAGGCATATGGAGGTTCCCAGGCTAGGGGTCTAATTGGAACTGTAGCTGCCAATCCTACGCCAGAGCCACAGCAACGTGGGATCCGAGCCGCGCCTGAGACCTCCACCACAGCTCACAGCAACGCTGGATCCTTAACCCACTGAGCAAGGCCAGGGATCGAACCCGCAATCTCATGGTTCCTAGTCGGATTTGTTAACCACTGCGCTACGACAGGAACTCCCATTTTGGGTTTTTAAATACCTGCATTATAAATTTAAGTTATCCTCAATTTATTCTTATAAATATAGAAATAAAAATATTCAATGCTAATACCTGAATATTCCGCTGCTTTTCATCATACCCATCTACCATATTCCTAGAATGTGGAGAGAGTTTACAGATTTGATATTTGTTAAAAGTTTCATTGTCACTAAAATTTAGAAATTTAGTATTTCCAAAATCCCCAAACATTTTTTTCTCTTTTATTTTCAGGTTTTTTTTTTTTAATTTCTACAAATTTTCCATAATCCATAGTTTAGAAACAGCTGTGTAATTAGAACCAACCCAGACTGACCTTGCTCTGAGTGCTGGCTCTTTCACATAAGCAAAATGAACTTGAAGAATTACTTAATTTCCTCATTGCTGAAACTGACCCACCCTACCTATCTCTAATATTTATAAAAATTAAGTTATGTGGAATAGGCCTTGGCACATATTAGCTGCTCAACAAAGATTAACTGCTTCAGTTTTCCATTCCCACCCCTCAACCAAACATTCCTTTCCTTATTGATACTAACTCAGCTCTTTATTCCTAAGTGACTCTGCAAAATGGAGATAGGGTGTTCTCTAATGTTTTTAGGGACCAGGACAAGAATAGAAATCTAGGCCAACACATTATATGTGTAAATATATTATATAAGAGCAAATTTTTTAAATATGGGCAGAGGATTTCTTTAATACGATTGGAGGTTGATAAAGCATTGAGTAGTCTGAAATCAATGATTATTGCGAATGTCTGTCTGTTTTGTTGTCAGGTCTGAAATGTTTTGATAAGTAACCTAATAAAGACTAACATAATTTGAGTTAGTATGTATTTATCCCACAAAATCTTTTTTTTTGCATTCATTTTAGTAAAATCACCAGTTATGTTACTACTAGCAAGAGTTGTTTAACATAATTTGTACTTTATTGGCAGCAATACTAAATTAGATATTTATTTGGTATGTTTTCATTAATTAGCTTTTTTTTTAATAATTTCAAAAAAATTTTTTTTTTTTTTTTGTCTATTTTCTAGGGCCGCACCTGCAGCAAATGGAGGTTCCCAGGCTAGGGATCTAATCAGAGCTATAGCCACTGGCCTACACCACAACCACAGCAACGCCAGATCCAAGCCGGGTTTGTGATCTATACCACCGCTCACGGAAACGCCGGATCCTTAACCCACTGAACAAGACCAGGGATCAAACCCTCATTATTGAACTCCAATAATTTCAAAATTTTTAAAAGACCTGTTTTACTGAGGCAACATCAATTGGAAATATCAGCAAAATTATTAAATCAATACTCTGATTGAGAAATGAGCCTTGATTTACTTCTCTCATGTAAATAGGGTCCCAAGTGATAAATTATTTTCCCACATAAGTTCAAAAATATTTTAATTTCTCCATACACATTGCTATCACTTAATATTACTGGTTTTATTATCTCTTATAGCAATATCTGGATGCAAACAGTATTTCTTAAGTTCTTCTTCTCCAAAGTTTTAAAAGCTTAGATAATATAAGAAGACTAAAAATAGCAATAACTCTTCAATCACAACTATTCCTTGAACAAACTTGGTTATAAAGTACTATCTAGAGGCGTTCCCATTGTGGCGCAGTGGAAATGAACCTGACAAGCATCCATGAGGATGCAGGCTCATCCTTGGCCTGGCTCAGTGGGTTAAGGATCTGGTGTTGTCATGAGCTGTAATGTATATCACAGACACGATAGGGCTCAGATCTGGCATTGCTGTGGCTGTGGCGTAAGCCAGGAGCTACAGCTCGGATTCAACCCCTAGCCTGGGAACCTCCAAATGCCGTGGGAGTGGCCCTAAAAAGACCAAAAATAAATAAATAAATAAAATAATATAATAACTGTAAAATACTCTGGAGATTACTTATATGTAAATGTCCTACTCCTTGTTCATGCAAGCATTTGTGTTTCCTTATTCTAATTTTGTTACATTTTAATAGAAAGGTTGCTTATTTTGCATGCAGTCTATTCTGATTTAGGGGCAAAAAAATTAATCCAAAACGTTTAAAATATTTAATCCCTTTAAAACTGATATAGCCAAGTTTAAATCTGTCTTCCATAAATTTTCACAGAAATAATAATTGTGGAGTTCCCGTTGGGCGCAGTGGTTAACGAATCCGACTAGGAACCATGGGTTTGCGGGTTCGATCCCTGACCTTGCTCAGTGGATTGAGGACCCGGCGTTGCTGTGAGCTGTGATGTAGGTTACAGATGCGGTTCAGATCCTGCGTTGCTGTGACTCTGGTGTAGGCCGGTGGCTACGGCTCCGATTCAACCTCGCGTCTGGGAAACTCCATATGCCGCAGGAGCGGCCCTAGAAAAGGGCAAAAAGACCAAAATAATAATAATAATAATAATAATTGTAACAGTTCATATTCAAAAAACAGTTAATGCATATTCAAAATTAATTTAATTTTTCAACAAAAAGCATGACATCTTTAGTTGAACATCTGTTGTTTCACCTGTTTTCATACATCTTATATCTAGGCTGCTATAATAAAATTTAGATGATATTTCAACCATAAATCTAAAGGTAATTAATTGTAAGGTCAAATATTATATGGGTTTCCTTAAGATTTCTTTCTTTGAGCAGCTCCAGAAAATATAGATTATAAACAAGGAATTGTTGCAAAACTGTATCAATTCTGGCACAATTAAGGACATGCTTTCTAGCAAAAATTCTAACCGTGCACAAAGAATGCTCTTTGGCCAAAATTTTGACTTCTATTATGCTCTATTAACTATGCTAGCTTCATTAGCATAGCTTATATCATTGATCTTTAATTAAAAAGCTAAACATTTATTTTTTATCAATAAAATTAAATGTAAGGCAAAAATATTCTTAATTCTCAGATTTAATATCTATACCAATAGATATAGAATTAGTACCATACTTTACATTTTACATCACTATACATTTAGAAATTTAAGGGAAATATGAAATATTTAATAATGCAAAATGTACCTCACTTGTGCAAATCTACCTGTTTTAATAATACACAGGTTTGAAAGAATCTCCAGAACTAGTCTTAGAATATGAAGGGAAGCAAAAAATAGATAGTGAGCACTACTGAGAAAAATTTATTTTTACATGGGAAAAAAAACACATCATGTATGGTATTTGATAGGCTAGATTTGACAAGGTATTGATTTATGTTAGTTCTTACCTAAATGACTTTGATTCCACTGCTCAAAAACCCTCTGGTATCCAAAATAATGTCCTTCTCAATACCAGCACTGGCACAGTCCTATACCATCCATGGTCTTCAGACAGGGTCACCTTCTGTTTTAAGGACATAAGAGATTTTGGAGAAATGTTACTGTAGGGCTCGAGATCTATCTTGTCTGCTCTAAGGGTAGCAATGAATCCAAGAACTACTATTTTATGGAACCTTGATGTTTAAACCCTGCAGCCCTATTTGGAATACCCACATTAATATTTACTAGTTAAGATTGTGTTCAGCTCCAATTTAACTGGAACTGTGAGAAATGGCAACCTATAAAGTGTTCATTTCCCCACATAAAGAGAAGTCCAGAGGAAAACTCAGCTGTTAAAAAGGGAGTTCCCGTCGTGGCGCGGTGGTTAACGAATCCGACTAGGAACCATGAAGTTGCGGGTTCCATCCCTGGCCTTGCTCAGTGGGTTAACGATCCGGCGTTGCCGTGAGCTGTGGTATAGGTTGCAGACGCGGCTCGGATCCAGCGTTGCTGTGGCTACAGCTCCGATTCAACCCCTAGCCTGGGAACCTCCATATGCCGCAGGAGCGGCCCAAAGAAATAGCAAAAAGACAAAAAAAAAAAAAATTAAAGGCCTTGGTGTTTGGCACAAGGAACCATATCCAATCACTTGTGACAGAACATGATAGAGATAAACAAGAAAAAGAATGTTCATATATGTATGACTGGGTCACTGTTGTACAGCAGAACTTGACAGAATGTTGTAAATCAATTATACTTTAATAACAAAAAATTTTTTAATAAAAAAATTTTAAACTCTGGAAATGCTAAGTTAAAAAAATTATGTGTGAGTGTATATGAGCAACGTCCCCTTTCTTCTTTTGCTTTTCCATCCTTGTGTGTGGCTCTTCTAATGGTTACAAGATGGCTATTGATCCTCCAGGTATTACATTCACATTCTTGGCAGTAAGGATAAGAAGTGATGAGGAGGAAGAGGCAGCATATGTATGAGAGGAGATAAACTACCCCAGACCTCCACATATGCAAATGAGAAATATAATTCTCATTTGCTAATGTGAGCTGCCTACACAGGAGAAGAACAAGGGAGTTTTCATTAGGACACTCTACCACCTTGAAAAAAAAATGTGATCCCATTTGTGAAAAAGGAAAAGAAGAATGCATTTTGATTAGGCAACTAATAGTACCTGCTTTCTAATCATGGTATAAGAAGAAACACAAATGCTGTTCCAGTGCTTCCACATTAAATTATTCTTTGTCATTTATACCTCAAAAGTTATTGGAGAGGAGCTTCCTTTTTTCCCTGCTTTTTGACTTTACCATTTTTTAATTTTAAATAAAAACGCATTTTTGCTATAGATTTATTAGATTTTATTTTAAAAATAGAAAATGCTAAAAATGCTAAAAAGAAGAAAGTTAAAAAATATCTAAATATCTAAGTATCACACTGTTGTTTTGCCAGACATTTAAGTGAACAGACATAGGAGTAAAAATATATGGTTATAGCACCAAAAAATTTTTTTCACCTAGTGAAAATCCAGGAAAATACTCCCATATTGTCAGAGATAAAAATAATATTTCTGATGCATTTAAATATTTAAATGACTAAACTTACTTGAGAATGTATAAAATATCCCCCATTAATAAAATAAAAATCTAATGAATAAAAATAAGTCAATACTTTCAATATATTATCCAATTTTTTTATGTACATGCTTCTTCCTAAAAATATATGGCTTTATGTTTTTAATAATACAGAAAGCAAAATGCTATTATAAAAATTTATATTTTATATTTACCCTCAACAGAGTATTAAAAAGTTTAGAAATAAAACTCTTGAACAATTCCCTCACTCAACAACAATCACAGGTAACAGAGAATATTTTTAAGTTTTTGCTAAGAAATGGTTTTTAACATTGAAAAAAATCTTAGAATAAAACAAAAAATTGCAACACTATCATATAACCATGATTTATCTTTTGAATTAAAACAAAGTAATGCTTTGTAAAATCTTTTCTTTTTTTTCAAATAAAAACATTTTTTTCTGATATAACTCTTACTTTTTTTTTTTTTTTTTTTTTGTCTTTTGTCTTTTTTAGGGCCACACCCAGGGCATATGGAGGCTCCCAGGCTAGGAGTCGAATCAGAGCTGTAGCCACTGGCCTTAGTCACAGCAACCACAGATCCAAGCCGTGTCTGCAACCTACACCACAGCTCATGGCAACTCCAGATCCTTAACCCACTGAGCAGGGCCAGGGATTGAACCCATGTCCTTGTGAATGCTAGTTGAGTTTGTTAACCACTGGGCCACCATGGGAACTCCTAGGTCTTACTTTCTCATTGGGCCCGTAATAAATTCTTTCATACTCTCAAATTCCTCAGACTCTCTTCAACATTGTTTTGGTGGATAAGAAGCTCATCTTGAGAGCATTCAACAGCCAAAGCAAATAGTCTTTCTGATAAGTGAATATTGTTCATTTCAATGCCTCTCATCGCCACTTATCCTTAATCCTCCTGACAAAAGCCTGAATACTTTTAATTCCCATCTTCTTTCACTTTCAAAGGTAATATGATAATGTAGTCTAGGTCTTATCAAAATTCCACTGATAGGAATTATATGATTAATGAATGCTCATAGTATGATGCCTATATATTGCTGATATATACTCTTGCCTTAGAGTAAGAAACCAACTGGTCCTTTCCACCTTGTTCTCTTTTTTGTGAAATTATCTCAAAAGTATGTGTAAAGTTTTCAGGCTTTGGAGATAGTAGCAGGAAGAGATTCTCATTTATTCTTATCCTTTCCTTTGACAATGAAAAAAGATAGTGAACCACTAAAGTCCACTAATTAGGAAAAATGAACCAGAGTTTCCCATCACAAGTATGGAAAATGTTATAAAAGCCCTAAGGAATCTGAGGTATGTCGCTCTAAAACAGTAGAGACCTTAAGACTATGCTTGGTTTATAGAGTGCATAAAAGTGTTCTAAGAAAGTTATTCTTCAGGAGGTAGAAAGGCAAAGAAAATTAAAAGAATTGGTTAAAAGGGAAGGTTTCTTAAAGTATATGCCCACAGGGATGTGTCTTAAGATAAAGTAGCATGTATTCAATCTCATTTTTCTAGATGGACTCAAAGTATGCTTAAAGCCAAGTTGACTAAAGATAATTCCTGCACATATTCTAGCCCTAACTTTAAAAGTTTATCCTTTACCTCCTTTATATTGAAATAGTTCTTGAAAACAATGCTGCCATTTTGTTTTTGCTATTTTTTTGCTGTTTGTACATCAATCACTTAGTGTCAGACACTTAATATACCAGCATATTCTTAGCACTCATGTGTGTGTATAATTATTTTGCATGTTTAAATCTTTTTTGGATTAGCTACTAATAGTATTATTCAATTTTATTTATTTCTAAAATACTTAGTTTTCTTTTTGAACCAACTAAAGCCCCAGAAAAGGGGTCTGCATCCTGTATACCTTATCAACACAATAGAAGAGCTTATAGTGATGGTAATTTCTGAAATAAAATTCAGGAAATAAGATTTGAGAAAACATTTAGTCCTGTGATTTATGACATACTCTGAATCTTTGGATTACATAATCTCACATGGAGAGATTAAAAGAAAGGACAAGAAAATTTGAAAACAGGTCAACAGAGCTTGTACAAACTGAAGTACCAGGAGGTGGTGGCAGGGTGTGTTGGGGGGAGAATGGAAAGAATGAGATAAGTGCAACTGGAGCTTCTGAAAGAGAAAAGAAAGGGCGCAGAAACTGTTTGCAGACATATTCGCTAAGATGTTTAATGTTTTTTAAAAACAAAATGTAGATTTAGGAAAGTAATACCCAAGCAGGATAAATACAAAGAGAATCACACTTAAATATACTACAGTTAAACTGTGTAAACTAACGGTTTTAAAAAAAAAATCTTAAAAACATCCAGAGAATAAAGACATATTACATACAGGAGGACAAACTAAGAATAATGGCTGTTATATCATTAGAAGCAATGAGGCTATAATAACATAAAATATCTGAAATGCTAAAATAAAGTATATAACTCTATATTAAGCAAAAATATCCTTTAAAATTAAAGATGAAGTAAAGACACATTTACACAAAAACCAAGAATTCTTTGCTAATGGGCATACCCTACTAAAACATCTGAAGAAATTTCCTCAAATAGAAGGTAAATGGTATCAGATGAAAATGCAGATCTATAAAAGTAAAAGATGAGCACTAAAAATGGTAAATATGTATGTGAATAAGCAACAATATTTTTCTTTCTTTTATTGAATTATTTGAAAGCAGTTAAAAATAGAAAATAGAAAGGTCAGTTTTCTTTCCTTAACCAAAAATAACAATATATCATAAGGTTCAGAAAATTTGTGGAAATGAAATATATGATGAAAATAAAAGGATGTTATCAATTTCTAACATTAAAAATTAAGTGTTATAAAATTAAAGTTAAATTGTGATAAATTAAGGAAGATTTTTTGTAATCCCTAGAGAAAACCAAATGCTATTTACAGAAGATGAATCTTAAATATAAAGACAGAGAGCTGTTCAAAGTAAGAGAAGGAAAAAGAATACCAAGTAACAACAAACATAAAAATATTGCTATTGCTATATTTATATCAAGTAAAGTAGATTTCAGTACAAGGAGTATTACAGAGACATTTCATAACATTTAAAAGTCCAATTCATTAAGAATATGCAATAGGAGTTCCCACGTGGCTCAGTGGGTTAAGAAACCTATTAGTATCCATGATTTTGCAGGTTCAATCCCTGGTCTTGTTCAGTGTGTTAAGGATCTGGCATTGCCATGAGCTGTGGTGTAGGTAGGTCACAGACGTGGCTCAGATCTTGCGTCACTGTGGCTGTGGCATAGGTCAGCAGCTACAACTCTGATTCCACCCCTGGAGAACCTCCATATGCCACAGTGTGGCCCTAAAAAGATAAAAAAACAAAAACAAAAAAACAATAATCCTTAATGTATATGCAGAGCTTGATGTAGGTGAAGAAAAACTTGACATAATTCAAGGGAGAAGTAAATAAATCTATAATTCTAGCTCTATTCATTTTATCACCCCTTTCTCAATAATTAATACAAAAACTAGACAAAAGTTTGTAAGGGTATAAAAGATTTGAACAGCATTATCAACTAGACTTAATTAACGTGCATAGAGCATTGCACTTAATAAATGCATAACATATATTTTTTAAAAAATGCACCAGCTGTATTCACTGAAATAGGTCATTTGCCAAGCTATGAAGAGAACAGTTACTGGTTTGTTTTTTTAGCTATGATCATTAGCAGAAATGTCTGCAGACTTTCCTTATAATTTTCTGGACTACTAAATAGACATAGTTTTCTGAATTTCTCTCTATATAGAACTTATATAAAATGCAGTTTTCAAACACAGCATAAAAACCCTCTATTTTTCCAACTAAAGATACCAGAAATTTCTATTTCTTGTTTTCTTTCTTCTCTTTTTTAGAGGTGAATAAAAATAAATTCAGTATTAGTGAAGTTTACGAGTCTGTGTTTGGTAAAGATGGTAATTAAGACACCATGTGATAAAAGAGAAAAGAACATCTATTGGTTCTGAGTCAGAGAAGGTAAAATACCGACATAATTGTACCTTAATGAGAAATAGGCAAGTTACATGAACATAACCTAGAAAGGGTATACATATATTATTTTTACCACTGACCAAGTCTGGCAAATTCTGCTTAAAGAACTTTCTGCTCCAATTTTCCATGTGAAGAATAAACTTATGTCCACCAAAAAAACATATAAAGAATGAAGAACCGAGGATCAAATTCTTAGAAAATTCGTTAAAAATTCCTTCTGTGAATTAGATTATTCCAGTCATTTCCTGATGCTATTCATTTTTTCCACAACAGTTTTGATTTAAAAAAATGTATTCACCATATGTTAAGGCCATTTAAGGCTGTCAAGTAGCAAGCAAATTTTAAAAAATCAATTACCTGTGATTCAGGGGTTTTTTCTCTCATAAAATTTCTCTGATTTTTGTCCATATCATAAAATAGAAAAGTGGACTTGAGGAAATTAAGCCAGCTATATCACATGGGGAAAAAATAATTGAGAGAAAAGAGAAAGGAACTGGCATGTTTGTGAATTTAAAGTCTCAGAGGAGAAAACTATGGTGAGAATAAAGTTAGTATAATACACTGCATGAAACTAATGATTCTTATAACCATTCACTGGGGGACATGGGGGAGAGTGAGACCCAAGAAGAGAAAATATCCAAATGTCATAAACATAAGGAATGGAAAATTTATTCAAAATCACTTAGTGTCTCTATATAACTATTATACCAGATTATAAGAATATATAGGCTCATCTCTCTCCCTTTTTGTCCCCCCCCCATCCAAACTTTGTCTTTCACATGTACTCATTTCCCTCAAAAAGCTCTGCTTAGGGAGGAACTGAATATATTTGTATATAATATTAATGTGAAAAATAATGAATGCTTTACCTCAATTAAAGATGCCTGAATACGGAGTTCCCATCATGGCGCAGTGGAAACGAATCCAACTAGGAACCATGAGGTTGCGGCTTCCATCCCTGGCCTTGCTCAGTGGGTTAAGGATCCAGTGTTGCCTTGAGCTGTGGTGTAGGTCGCAGACGTGGCTCAGATCCGTGTTGCTGTGGCATAGGCTGGCAGCTGTAACTACCCCTGGCCTGGGAATCTCTATATGCTACAGGTGTGGCCCTAAAAAGCAGGAAAAAAAAAAAAAAAAATTCCTGACTTTGAAGCATCACCTTGCAGCTGATGCCAGAGTCTCTTTGTAATTAAATTCATTTTCTTGGGGGTTTTTTTTGTAATTATTTTATTGGAGTTTAGTTCACTTACAATGTTGTCTTAGTGTCAGGTGTACAGCAAAGTGAATCAGTCACACACATAAACATACCCATTCTTTTTTCCCGTATAGATTATTAAACTGTTGAGTAGATTTTCCTGTGCTGTAGGGTAGGTTCTCATTAATCATCTATTTTATACAACAGGGTGCACGTGTTATCCCCATCCTCCCAATTCCTCCCTCTCTGCAACAGCTTCACCTATGGCGACCATGAGATTGATCTTGGTGTTCATAATAAAAACCCTTACACCCAGACTCAGAGCAAGTCCACTGATTCTTTATTTCCTTCCATAAGAAATTTCTTAGTATCTTTAAGGAATTCTTTTCTAATCTATGAATTCCTCCAGGTGGGTGATTCTTTCCCCCGCTGCCATTGTCTGAGCTCCAGAAGAGCAAGGCCGTTTTCTGTCTTATTCATTGTCCTGGCAATTCAAATGGTGACATAGGAAGTACAAATTCAATGTGTGGATGAAACAAAGAGTGAACCAGTGAAACTTGACTGCTCATGAGCTCCTCAGGTAATGACCCCCAGGAAGTTAATCTTTTTTTCCCTTTGTTTCTGTGTAATACAGGGATAATAAGATCACCTCCCTCAAAGGATTATTGACAGGATACAATGAGTTATCCTTAAAAGCAAAGATGAGGGCTGACTGTATGCATAAATTTATTTCCAGAATATCTGGGGTATAGAGGGTAACAGAAATAAAGTTCATGTGTCAATTATATCAATATCACAGCTACTCTGAGGGCCCAAAGGGAGCCCTATTTGGGGGTTTGGGTTTTTTTTTTTTTTTTCTCTTTTTTAGGGCTGCATCTGCAGCATAATGGAAATTCCCAGGTTAGGGCTCAAATCAGAGCTGCACCTGCAGGCCTATGCCACAGCTACAGCAACACCAGATCTGAGCCGCCTCTGTGACCTACATTACAGCCCACAGCAACATCAGATCCTTAACCCACTGAGTGAGGCCAGGGATCGATGCTTCCTCACAAACACTGGTCGGGTTTGTTACCGCTGAGGCACAGTGGGAACTCCACATGGGTCATTTTAAACATGGAATCTAACAACCCTTTGTTCTTAAATTGCAAAACAAGAAGAACCTGGCTTCTCTGTAGTCTAAGATATGCTGGATGAGGATGTCAACCTCAAAAATAAAATAGACAGTTATTTTTTTTTACCAGCAAAATGGGTTTACTTGGGATTAGCAGAGAATTGCATTCACAGGGTAGCTATGGTGAAGTATAGACAAATCTGAAAACAAAGGGGAGGGTTTACTTAGGTTGTAAGAGGAAATTGAGGAGGGTTGTTTTGAAAAAAAAGTTCACTGGAGAACAAGAGTTCAAGGTTGCAGCAGTTTCTCCTTGGCATTGGTTTTTGTGTGGCTGCTGGGGCAAGGAGGGATCTTCTTTTTTTCTTAAAAGCAGGAGATAAAATTCCTGTGTGATTATTGCCCTCCTTGCACCAGAAGAAAACATTCTTAAATCTTCCTTCTTTCTGCTGGTATGCAGGCTGCAAGAGTCTTATGTGAGTGAGAGCTGCCCCTTCAGGGCTCCCCAAATCCATTTAAAATGAGGTTCCCTTCATTTTCAGTTGAGACATTCATTCCCTTCAGGGAATTCTCTCATTTCCGATTTCCTCTTCCAACCCATGAGATGGTCTCATCTCTAGAGCCCACTGAAGGGGATGCAAACAACTATTATTTCCCTAAATCTGGCTTATTAAATCTATCTTAAACAATACTCGTGTAGGATCCCCAATAATCCGGTATAATTTAACTGTTGGAATCAGCTATAATGGACAAAATAAAAATCGTTACTTAAAAAAAAAAAATTATTGGAAGGAAAAAAAACAACCTTAACTGGTGGGTTGTTAGATTTAAAAATTCTGGTGGGAAGATTAATATGAGAATACTTTAATATAACATGTGACAAATGGTTCCGACAGTTACTCACCAGAGGAAAACGAAAATACAACAAAAAAGAGTGGAGCTGATTATTTGCCCAACTTAGATGCTAAATTGAAAACTTAAAATTTTAATGTCTAAGATCTTCATTCAAATGTGGAAATTAGTTTGTTTTCTCTAAGAACAATAGTTATCCACGATGACCTGCTTTACTTTTGTGAACCTAGCAGACCCAGCCCAGTAATTTTCCCCAAAGAAAAGATGTGTGTGACAAAAGTAAACAAAATTTCCACCTTTGGGAAATAAGTACTGACAGCAACACTCAAAGGAAGATCCCTCACAGAAAAAATACTGATAATGATGATAATGAACCTTATCCTTCCCCACTGGCACCAGAACATTTACAGCAACTTTGCCTTCTCCATGGTGATAAATGAAAGCGTATTGCAACATATGCAGACCCTAGGAGCTGCTGAAAACCTCTCTTTCCCTCTCTTCCCTATCATGAGTAACACTTCTCACTGAGAATCAACTTAGCTTTTGAAACGCAGTGTCTAATGAAGAAATTATAACATAAATGAAAATATTTTCTAGCTCAAAGAAAACTAATATATATTCTGTTGAAGAAAGGAAAGATTTTTTCCTTATCTGGGGGACAATGGAAAACTACATCAGCCTGGGGTAAGGTCTCAGCTAATCTGTGCAAATAGAGCAGATGCTATTTTACTTCTGCAGCTAGAAGAAGAAGGGCTCTCAGTTTGAAAGGGGGAAAAACAATGACTCGATCTCTTTACAGTGGTTAAGTTGAAAGTAAAATAGCTTCCAGTTAAACCTTCCTGGTATAAAATGTATTGCTAAAGCTATTGGAAAATGGTCGTCTACACATAGATCCGGTAAAAACGCATCAAGGATTTCTTGTGAAGTACAGACCATGAGGATTCTCAGCCACACTCATATACCATAAACCCTTCTCTCATGTGGAGACAAGTTGAGGTCAATAGTAAAAATAATGCTTCCTAGTACTGTTTAACTACAGGGACCAATGCTGCAGTAATGAGTAATATATGGACAGGGGTACTAGCCAAACTAGGGTCGATGAAAAGCCGTGTTTACTAAAATGTTCAAGAACGTAATTTTCTGACACACAGGAGAGCTTAGTCAGAAAAGGGTACAGTTCTATTCAAACCAAGACACAGTCCTATGAGTGAATGCAATTTTCAAAAAGTTCTGGAAAATAAGATTTTTTTTCCCTCTTGAATTTTCTGAGACATTTAAAAAACTGGTGTGAAACTTTTACTTTCTTCAAATAAAATAGCTAAATTCTTGCATTTGAAAATGGGCCTCAGAGTTGCCTTCATGGCTCAGTGGTTAATGAACCCACCTAGGATCCATGAGGATGCAGGTATGATCCTGCCCTCGCTCAGCGGGGTTAAGGATCCGGCGTTGCCATGAGCTGTGATGTAGGTCGCAGATGTGGCTTGGATCCCATGTTGCTGTGATCAGGGCGTAGGCCGGTAGCGGTGGCTCTTGTTGGACCCCTAGCCTGGGAACTTCCATATGCCATAGGTGCAGCCCTAAAAAGCAAAAAAAAAAATAAAAAATAAAAAAAAAATAAAAAAAGAAGACGAAGAAAAAGAAAATAGGCCTCAATCACACTGCTGAAATAAGGTTAAGGAGCAGGTCCTGTAGACAGTAAGCTAATGCCAGGGATAGTAGTTTAGACTTTGTGCTAGTGATTAAGGATGATTTTCCTAAGAAATCTGAACATTTGTAACACTGAACAAAAATCTTGTGGAGCTCTCTGTAATGGCTTACCACTTGAAAGACGTGTAACAGCTTTCGAATTTTGTCTATTTTAATAAAGCTATACACAGACATCTCATCAGGACCATATGCTTACACATCAAGAAGATGATGGCAGGCTGGAGAGCAGAACAGTGGAAAGATTTTCTGACTGTTCTGGGAGGCAGCCAAAGCCAAGAGAAATTCGACACCCCATAAAGTAACCTGGGCCACTGTGCTTGGAACTCTCTGGCAGAGGAGTTTCCTAAGTCATATTTCTAATTATAAATTGAAAGCTTTTGTCCCCTGTTAAAGGAATGTCCTAAGTTGGGGAACAGGTGTGGAAAGCAAGTTCTGGAATGGGGCAAGGAAGGGGGAGGAGTTGGAGCTTCTGAAATCATACTGCTCAGCAGCTGTTTGCTCCACCTAAATAGAAACCCAGCCCTTTGTCGACAGTGAAAACATACTTGGGACTTATTGAGGCATGAACTGATTTTCAGTTTAAAAAAAAAAAAAAAAAAAAAAACCACACTGGAAAGTAAGAATATTGTCAAGACAATCAGTAAGGGTTTTGATAGTAACCCAAAACACTGGTGACCAATATGCTATTCTAAACAGTAGGACTCTTACAACTCCAGGTCAAAGAGAAAGAGTAGTTCACACCCACGTATAAGGATGAGGACCAGGAGTCAGGCTCTGAGGTCTGCAATGAGCGCCTAGAAAACAGGAAGTCCAGGTAGCTCCTCCCCTGGGACCAAGACGACAGGAGAACTTGCATTTCTTTCTTTTCTTTTTTTTTTTTTCCCCATTGTATTACAAATCTATGGATTCACTTGATATCCAGAATCAAAATAGAGATAAAAGAGGAAACAGCCTCTTATGTTTATCTCTTCGCTCTATGGTGAATGGGAATTGACTTGAGAAATCTCCAAGTCTATCACAGCACCTCTGCCTTAGTGCTCACTTAGCTCCTCTGTAATAGTATTCTAATGAATAAATATGTTTGTCACTGCTTTTACAGACATCATAAGCAAAACTAGATTTTTAAAAGATGGCAACAATGAAAGGATAATGAATAGACTACTACATGATTTTATAATCCAAGACAAAACCAAGAGCATTTCAGTCCCTTGAATTGTTTCAAAATTAATATACTAGCATACATAATAAAAAGAAATCCAGAAACTTTATAAAATCATGTCTTTTATCTTACCACAGCTGAATGAGTCAATTCAAAATAGAAATAATGCACCATGTGTTTGAACATTGTACAATATTAGCTTTTGTTAGACGTCAAGAGTTGTGATGTATACTCCCATGGGAGAGCCAGAGTGAATTCGATTGCATTTCCTTTGAAAATTAAATAGCAAATGTCTCCTTCTTACAAAGCAAACTCATTTATTTATTTTAGCTGGTGGTTGCTGACTTTTTTCTCAACCCCAACCACCCATGGCTCATTATACTTTAGTCTGTGTTATTGTCTCTTTCTTGGTAGAACAAATTGAAAGCTTTAGCAGGAGAACTGGTTGTCCAAGGTGCCCACTATCTTGGCCAGAACAGTCAATGCCACACAGCTTGAGACCCATTAAATATTGAATAGTCATTGCTGTAGGCAATAAAGACATTATATATTGATTGCCTCATTTCGTCTTGGAAGGAAGGAGATTCTGTCATGTAAGTTCTAAAATGAATAGGATATAGTCCTTTGGATATGGGAAAACAGATTGAAAGAGAAGAGGCCTGATAAAGTGCCCTATCAGAAAGCATCTCTCTGATAACTGATTCCTATGCTGAAAAGGTGGTTCCTAGCAGCAGCTCTCAGCAAAGCTTCAGACATTTCACAGACAATCTCTGGCAGCTGTGTTGATAACCTATGTTCAAGGCAAGCAAACACAAACTTTAACATCCACTGAGGAGTTGTAAATAGTACACCATTAATTCTCTAACATCTGCCTGGCAAACAAGAGCACTCTTTGCAATTCGCCTTAAAATGTTGCAATGCAGAGAGACCTCTGTGTTTACATACAAAGAGATTGGCCTTGGGAACTATTTATTATTCTGCTGGGTAACTAGGCAGCTGTTGTGATTAGTTCTTGACCTTTGGGAGAGGTCTTAACCTGGGGCCTCTGAGGCAGGTGCTCTGAATTATGGAACCTGCTTCTCTGCCACGGAATGCCCTTCTGAGTAACAGAAACAGCACAGAAGGGAAGAGAAAAGTTCTGCTAACCTGAAAAGAGCAAAGCGTCATAGTTTGTTTGCAGGTAAGGATGTTATAACCATATCATTGGCAGCTTGACCAACTGGCCCACAAAATTTCTGGAGTGTATCTCATTCAAAGTTATCTTTCCTTTATCCAGGAAAAGACAGGTAACCATTCAGGATATGTGATTTACCCTCAAGCTGATTTAATTTCACTACACAAGAGAAAATTAAAATATTATTTATAGGCCAACTCAGCATTTTTTTTAATGTCTTCCTCACAAATTGCAAGCATATAACTTGGCTGCAAATATGGTGAGGACAGTGGTGAGAAAAAATATTATGTTTCAGCACAACTCCTGACAGGAAATTTCCAAGTATCTACTGAGAAGGTAGTTAAATATCCACGATATTTAAAAAACGTGAGTTTTTTTTTTTTTTTTCCTTTCCTTGAATGTATTATCTTAGAAGCAACAGGATGGTTAATGGCTCAGAAGTGCAGGTCCTGTGGCCAGAGCAATAAAACACTAACACTAACCTTACACTAAGTAAGTAACAGCCTTTCACTTTTTAAAACTTTCCTGCTCTGTTAAATGGGAAGAATAAATGCATTTGCTTTCCAGATTGTCATGAGGATTAAACGGGTTAATAAACGTGAAGCATTTAGCTCTCAGTGCCAGGAACATGGCGCAGCACTCAACGCCCATTAGCTGCATTAGCTTCTCTCATTTTGCATGAAATTGTTATCAATACGCTCTTTTTAAAGGAAAGATCAAGTGTTTGATTCACTAATGATTGCATTTAAACAGACAAGAAAATTGAATTTAAAACTCTTGACTAAGGATCCTTTGAATACAAAGTTTAACTTACTCCTGAATTGAAAGTACATAAAATCTTTCAGTTCATCAACCTCAATGAAACCAAATCATGAATCAGTGTTACTATGAAATGATATTTTTTAATGATATAAGATAATCCATAGTTATTACAGCAACATTTTATAAGCTTTAGGGAAACCCTACCAATATTAAGCAGAAGCAAATAGTCAAAGAAAGGAACCGCCAGTATTTGGTTCTTTAAATATGACTTTATATATGCATACATGTATGTATGCATTTATAAAATACCTAATCTTACCCCCCAGTTTAAAATAGCTATTCAATAATGATTTATTTTTCTTCTGTTTTTCTGCATGAATAAATGCTGGTAAGATTCAGAAAATACTTTCCAAACTAATTCTGCATGATAACACATTGTGCTTAAAAGAGAAGCACCAGGGAGTTAATAATATGAATCCAAAATCAGTGGAGTAAAAAAAGCAAGAAGTTAATGCACACAATTGATTATATGTATTCCCATTCCTAGAGTTAAATTAAATATGGTATTTAGAAAGTAAAAAAAATTATAAATTATTTTTGCTCCTTAATAATCTATTATTTAGATTTTTGTTATCATTCTATCAACAAAATATTTTTGGACACTAGAATGATCATAATTTATGGATAATTTTCTCCCTTTACTTTTTATCTCCAGAAACATTTAAGACTAAGTTGGGCCTTTCCTGACACAAATTTATTTTATCATTATACCTTGCAAATATCGTGAGATGTAGTTGACTGAAAACTTATCACTGTTCTAAAACAGTATTCATGTTCATTTTGTAATATTTTATGCTATTTTTGAATGATTTTCTTTTGACCTCTTAGTAACTCTCAGAACAAAGGAAAGCAGATTAACCATTTTACTCCACAAAGTTCACCATGAGAGAAAATACAATTGAGATTTTATGCAGATTTACTGATTTAATCCTAAAGTGGAAGAAGCCTGAAATCTATCCCATCCATCCACCTCATTTCGCTGAGATACAATTTCTGCTCCATTCTAAATGCATCCCTTGATTTAAAAAGATGATCCAGAAGCATGCCAATTGCCCTATTCTACTTCAAACCCACAAGGACTCCATTCTGGTGTAGTGTTGGTCACTTCTCCTCAAGGTAAATGGGATTTGGAAATAATTCTCTATTATCTCATGCCAAAGGGCTAAACTGCCATGGCCTGCACAGTCTGCTCATCTGTACCCCCTTTAGGCTGGACATGCCTTTGGTCAAGTCCTTCCTCTCTGGGTCTCTTGAGTTCCAGGTTCTTTAGCTGTAGGGCCAGCCTTTGTCTCCTTTAGCCTAATTTCTCAAGCCACTCTTTCCAGTCCTGACCCTCAGCAGCTCCAGCTTTTCTGCCTATTTTTAGTGGATTCCCAAAGATAAGTCTTGGTTGTCCAGCAAAGTAGCACAGCATTTCAAACAATTAATCCTCAGCCTATATATCCCTATTTTGATTATATGCATTAATTATATTGGACCTTGCCACATGCTTGAGACTCACCCTGATCCATACTGACAGGAGGGAGAGTAAAAGTTCAAGATGCTTCTGCCCAAGCATTTTCTTGGACTCCGCTCATATTTGTCCTGAGCTTAACTCTTCTCCTGTCAATGATGCTATGTTGCCAGAGAAATATCACAACTTGTGGCTCTCCGTTTCTATCCATGGCCCCGATAGAAACTTAGATCAGGAAAAATAAATTAATTTACACAAATTAGTTGGTAATTATGAATGTGAGTGCTAATTATAGGTTACATATCAATTTGATCTATTTTAATAATAGTAAGGATATGACTGAAGGTGAAATTAAGGTACAAGTTACATAACCAGATAATCTGCAGTGATATTATATTCACCATTTAATTATTTTAACTAAATTTTATTTTGAGATAATTGTAGCTTCGTATGCGGTTTTAGAAAAATAATGCAGAGAAATCCCATGTATCCTTTACTTTTGTCCTCAGAAATAACATCTTACAAAACCATAGTACCATTTCACAAACTGGATATTGACATACAGTTAAGGTATAAAACATTTCTGTTTTACTCTTATAGAGCCACACTGAAGCCCCTTTGTCCCCGTCCTCATATCCTCTCCAGTCCTTAATCCTGGACTTAATTTGTTTTTCATTAAAAAATTTGTACTTCAAAAATGACATATAAATGGAATTATACAATAAGAATTCTTTATATGGTGTTTTTATCACTCAGCATAAATCTCTAGAGATTTATCCAGGTTGTTGCTTGTATCAATAGTTTTTTTTTCTTTATTACTGCTCAGTGGTATTCCATGATGTGTATGTTCCATGCTATGCTCAACTAATCATCCAAAATGGAACATCTGGGCTGTTTCCAGTTTCTAGCTATTATGAATAAAGCCGCTATAAACATTCCTGTACAGGATTTTGTGGGAACACAAGCTTTTATTTCTCCAGAATAAAGGCCCAGAAGGGCAATTGCTGAGTGGTATGTTTAGTTTTCCTTATAGAAGAAAACGCCAGTTTTCCCTCTAATGTGGCGGTACCATTTTACATGCCCACCATCAAGATATGAGTGATTCAGTTTTTCTGTATCCTTACCAGCATTTTGCATCTTCATTTTTTTTTATTTTAGCAATTATGATGTGTGTGTAGCAATAGCCAATTGTGATTTTAACTTTCATTTCCCTAATGCCAAATGATAGTGAACATCTTTTTATGTACTTTTTTTCAACTTATATATACTCTTGGTTAAATGTCTGCTTTAAAATATTTGTCAGATAATTCTAATATCTTTGTCATTCTGGTGATAGCATCAATTGGTTTTTCATTTTAAGTTGAGATTTTTCAGGTTCTTGGTACAGTGAATGATTTTCTGTTGCAACCTGGGCACTGTGTATCACTAGAATCCAGGTCTACTTTCATCCTCCTCTGATTTCCTCTGACACTGCTCCATATGTTTGGGAGAAGGTGGAGCCTCCTTACTGCCAGGTGGTGGTAGAAGTCCAGGTTCCCCATCGACCTACATGGATACATAATGGAGAGAAAAACTCATTACTCCTGGACAGGGATGGGAGTTCCGCATTCCCAGGGGAACTCCCCTGACACTACCCTGGCTGAGGGACAGGTGTGCCTTTTTCCTGTATCCCACCTCACCTCCTTTGACATAATGGAAGGAGGTGGCCTCTACTTCTAGGCACTGGTGAAGGTCCTGACTTTTCCCTGGGCATCCTTTGAAACCACCCAGTAGGGAGATAAAGGGATGCTTCCGTACTTCTGTGTGGGGACGAAACTCCAGGCTCCCCAAGTCGTATCTAAGGATGCTGTGCTGGCAGAGGGTCTCATTACCTAGTTCCCTATTTGGTCTTCATTGACAACTGGAGGAAAAAAGGATGGGCATGCTGGGGCCCCCGGCAAGGCTAGACTTGCCACTAGACACTTGCTGATATGAATAGCCATGAGGCCTCTAATTTTTCCATGGTGTTTGGCTGGAATAGAAGAGTTATTATCTAAAATTTTCTCTCTTGCTAGATTGTCCCTTTCCTAGTCCTTTCTCTAAAGAAAACATATGCTGTTGGGGAGGTTATTGTCTTCTAGAATATGGAGGCAGAAAGAAAACCCAGGGAATGTAATGGGATATTTTGGAGTCACTTTATAAAAGGCACATCCAAAACACGGACAAAGAGATTAAAGTTAAATATAATCCTGAAGAAATAATATCTTAGAAATAATATTTTTTAAATATTCATATATCAAATTATGCTTAGTTTCAATAAAAGCAAATAACCTATACTTGCAAGCAAATACATTATATTTAAAAGAAGAAGATGCCTATAAATAAAATTTTTCAGTCGATAAGCGTCAGTAACATTTGTTTGACCTCAAATCTCATAACAGAATTCAAAAACAACCATTTTACTTTTATCTTAAGCATTTAAATTTGACTGCTAATAATAGATGGCCTAAGTGACTGTTTTTCAACTTTGGCTATGGACTTTGTATATATGACATTTTCAATATTTAGCTGAACCCATAATTTTATTTTTAAAAAGAATTACCATTGTTCTTCTCAACCATCACCATGACTTACATAATTAAGAGAATCTACTAGTGGAAAATGTTAACTTAGCATTTCTTTTGTATCCATGACTTTTTTATTTCTGTGTAAAATATGAGGCTGGAAAGTGTATTAGCTAGTTATGACAACTGAAACTGTTGCCCATATTGTTAATTATGTAAACTGGAATTGAAAAGTTAGGAATGGTGTACCGAGAACAGAATAGCAAGCAAGAAGCTTAACTAGGAAAATAATGGGAAGAGCATTTTAGCAGCAAAAGAACTTCTTGAATAATATTAAACTAAAGAACTTCAAAGATAGAATTTATTTCTATTCCAGAAGATTCTTATCAAGATTTCACAGAATGTAGTCATACTTCGAAATTCTGTAAGGTACTAGACCATTCTCCACTAAAGACTTCTAAGAATTTTGTTTGTTTGTTTTTGTTTTTGTTTTTGTCTGTCTTTTTAGGGCTGCACCTGCATCATATGGAAGTTTCCAGGCTAGGGTTCAAATCAGAGCTGCAACTGCTGGCCTATGTCACAGACACAGCAATGCAGGATCCGAGCCACATCTGCAACCTGCACCACAGCTCATGGCAATGCCAGATCCTTAACCTACTGAGTGGGGCCGGGAATCAAACCTGCATCCTTATGGATATGAGTCTGGTTCTTTTTATTTTCTTTTTTTTTCTCAGGGCTGCACCTACAGCATATGGAAGTTTCCAGACTACAGGTCTAATTGAAGCTACAGCTGCTGGCCTACACCACAGCCACAGCCACAGCAACTCAGGATCCAAGCTGTGTCTGTGACCTATACCACACCTCATGGCAACGCCAGATCCTTAACCCACTGAGCCAGGCCAGGGATGGATCAGACAACCTCATGGATCCTAGTCGTGTTCATTAATCATTGAGCCATGAAGAGAACTCCAATTTTTTTTAAAAAAATTCAGCAAATGAGTAAATGGCTATGTGCTTAGTGAATATTGGGTACCTTCCCAAAACACATGGCATCGTGTATGTGTGCGTGTGCGTGTGTGTGTGTGCCACATCTTTATCCATTCATCTGTCAATGGACATTTAGGTCACTTCCATGTCTTAGCTATTAGAAATAGTGCTGCTATGAACAGAGGGGTCCATGTTATCTTTTTGAATTAGAAATTACTCCAGATATTTGCCCAGGAGTGAGATTGTTGTCATATGGATTATATTCTAAAAATCATATGGAATCTATTTTTAGTTTTTAAAGAATCTCCATACTCTTCTCCATAGTGACTGCACCAGTTTACATTCCTATCCACAGTGCAGGAGTGTTTCTTTTTCTCCACACTTTCTCCAGCATTTGCTATTTATAGACTTTCTAATGATGGCCATTTTGACTGGTGTGAGGTGATACCTCATTGTAGTTTTGATTTGTATTTCTTAAATAATTAGTGATGTTGAGCATGTTTTCATGGCCTCTTGACCATCTGTATGTCTATATGTGGGTTCAATCCCTGGCCTGAGAACATCCACATATATATAAAACGTTGAATCCAAAGGGGCTCCTGGAATAAAGTAAAGATGGAGACAGAAGATGGGCTCAGTGCACTGCCCAGAAAAAAAGCAAAGGGCCCAGAACCGTGTGTTATTGAGGAGGAAGGAAACACAGTCCTCCTTTCCTGCTCCGTTGGCTCAGAGGAGCACAGGCATTATCATACCAACATTTCCTTTGGGGTCTAGGAGAGTTAGGGAGGCCAGGTTCTTCCGAATGTGAGCAATCTCCCCATAAGCCATGTTTTCCCAAATGATAAAACTGCTTCAGAATAAATTAAAAATAAAAAGGAGTATGCCCTCTAAATTAAAAGATGTACAATTTCATTTTACTTGTTATTGAATATGGATTTGTTAGCCTTTGTGTTCCATTGCATACCTTCAAGGGGTTTCACTGAAATTTACAAGTGAAATTGCATTAAAGTACAAGCTACACTTCACAGTAGAGATAGATTCCAGTGGAAGGGTGCCTACCCTCAAGGGAAGCATTGAATAAGGTAAATGTACCTTAAATTATTTGGTTATCTCGAGTCAGAGATATTAACTGGAGAATACCCTTGGCTCAGCAGGTTAAGGATCCAGTGTTGTTACTGCTGCAGCTCAGGTCCCTGCTGTGGCACAGGTTTGACCCTGGCCATGCTTCAGAAGCAGCCAAAAAGAAAAAAATAAAGAATCATTTTTAAAGAAGAATTAAAAAAGTAGCACTTCTGTGATACTCAGATATATAGTGCTAAGATGAAACAAACCATTTGTCTTGAATGCTCTTACACTTAGTTTGGATCCTAAAGATTTGCTGTTCAATTGCTAATAGTCTCACTGAAACTTTTATCCTTCTTTAGCAGAAAGAGACTTCTGGTTCTAAAATTATTTACAAAAATAAAAATCTCTATAGAATTTGATCTTCATTTTGAAAAAGGCTTGCACAAAAAATGGCAAAAAATAATTTTCAAAATCAATTGCAACTAGAATGTTAAGTAAGACACATAAACCCCATTACTCAATACCAAGTTTAGAAAATTCTCAAGGTTCGAAGTGGCTAACATTGTACAGTATATGAATAAAGTGCTGTATATATACACAAACATTTAATTTCAATTAATGATAAAATTGAGACAGACTCCCAAGTTTTCAAACAGGCTACAAGAGATGAGGTTATTGGCTAGCCTGATTGATACATACGTTGAGATATTAAAAATATACATGCATAAATAATCACTACATATCACTTGCACATTATATAACCATTGCTTGCACATTATTATTTGGCTTTGAAGACTCCCAACTGAAATTTTAAGTTTCCTAAACTTGTAATCCAATCTATAACATTTTTTTATCTTCCATACATGTGCTTTGATTCATAATGAAAAGGTTTTAAGAGGTAACTACTGTAACAATTGATATCTTTAAATTTGACAAAATGGTTGGAAATTTAGGCGTTAATGTGTCCATGTGTTCAGTGTACATGGAATGGAATTCTTTCTCTAACACTGTCAAGGAGCTATAAAGGGTACAATAACTCAGGCTCTTCTTTCAGTATTTTTTGGCTAATATAAGGTGTGTCCAATTTGCAAGTGGTTATTAAGGCCAGACAGATTGAAATGCCAAGAAAAGGATAGAGATAAAAAAAGAAAGAGAGAGAGAGAAATTTGTGAAACTAATGACTCTGTCCTCCTGTTTTGCTGTAGAGGACTTGCAGTCATTTAATTTAAAATGATATTCAATTAATAACCATTCCTCTTACACCAATGCTTTGAAACTCAACTTTTCCCAACTTACTATAATTCAGGTAATAAATGTTACAATTCAAAGATTTACACATTCCACCACTTGGCAATATAAATCTACTCAGCTATTCAGGATAATGATCCCCTGATCACACTATGAGCATTGGAGTAAAAGTGTTTAAAAGTGTGACATAATTTTTTTATTTCTATAACAGGCCTATCGTCTCATTTGATGTAGATATTCTCCATTAAATCATGGAACATATGCAAATTGTAAGTTATAGTAACTAAGTTCCTATGAATAATAATAAATCTATCAATAATAAAGGTGAAATCAGTATGAGTTTTTAGAATCATATTAATGAAGCAATTAAAAGTTCTCTATTATAACTTATTGGAGTTAAGCAGCATTTTTATGGAGATTTTTTTTGCTTTTCTGTTTGTAGATGTGTGACATTAATAAGACTGAGCTATAAAAACAAAGTAATTCAAGCTTTTTTAAAGAAAATCTTATAATTATTAAAAGTCATTATTGACTTTTAAAGAAAAAAATAAAGCTTTCAATTAAATATAGCATTTCCTATATGCATTTAAATACAAAATCAAAATCTCAGACTGAGGAGCATAAAAGTCTTTCTCCACCTGCCCTTTCTAAGCTTTAATCTCTTTGACAATCCAGGCTGAGTGACAGAGCCTCTGCTTTAACCCTTTCCTGGTAGGTAAGAGCTACGAGGCACCCATTCTTTCTCCTGAAGTGGCAGATGGCAGGATTATTGTGTTGGCGAGGAGGTAAGAATGTGGAATTAATTTCAGGTCTCCCCCAAGGCCCTTCTCTCATTATTACCAACTACATTTCTATTGATTTTCTCTTTCTGACACAATGAAGAATTAATAGCACTGATGACCTTTCAGAAGACAACATAAAGGTTCTTTATCTATTTGTGAGGTGTAAGGAAATTATTACCTTCCCTAATAAAAGAAACTCCTATCTTCAAATCCTGACAATGAGGAGAAGCTTTCCAGCATCTAGGGGCCTCTCCTCTCTGAGCCCAGCACCCTTGAATCACATGGCTCACTTTCTCCTTGGTGATCTCCTGCTAATGTTCTTCTATCCGCATGTGTAAGTCTCAGGGGGGAGTAAAGTTTAATTATTTACAGGCGCCTGAAATGAGGAGCATATTTTACTAAAATTTAGGTCTTGGACTTCTAATTAAAGGGTGATGTAAAAATTGATAATAGGACTTTTAAGCCTCTCCCTAAATTTGACCTGCTTCAGCAAAGTGGAAACTTTCCACAACTTTCCCAAACAATTAGCATTTTCTTGAAATGTAGGAATATTGGTCAGAGGGCATGGTCTATAGACAGAAATTGTTTGGCCAGGTTACGATCCAATGTAACAAGTTCCATTTTCTCCCAATAGGAATTATTTCCACCATGAGTGGTTATCAGCAGGGGTAACCCTTACTACAAAGTTTACCAGCACCTATATAAATAAGGAGTGATTTTAACACAGGTTATGTTTTTTCTGATATTTCCTTTAATGATTTTGAAATCTTTGTCATTTTTTTAATAAGAAACTAAAGATTTAGATTTAAATTCTCCGTATCAATACTAGGACACCAAGAGAAACTTGTAATAACCTTTTCAAATTAGTGCTCAGAGACAATTGCTGTAAGTAGGAACTAATAAAACAGATGCCAGTTTTCTCCAGCTGTTTTTTTTCCTCTTCTAATTCACCTAGATAAAAGGTCCACAGATGGGTAATACCTGGTATCAAGAAAATAGGAAATAATCCTTTTGTTGCAAATAGGAGGGAAAAGAAAAAACAAGAAAAAGACGAAATATAAACAGCCCTTCAATGACAGAATTGTAAAAGGTTACAAACTACTCAGCCTGTTTTACCCTAAAGCACTTTACCTTTCAGCTCTGGGACAACAAGCTGATATGGAACTGCAGTACTTCTAGCAATCAAACAATAGCTACACTTACCAAACAGCTTTATGTGCTTCCTGGGGTTTCTATGTGGAAAGCAGGAAGGAGGATGAAGAAGCAGGAGCCCTACACGAAATACTCCTATAGTCGGCAGGTAGTATAACTCAGATACAATTCCTCCAAGAGGAAGACTGTGGGAATATTTGATATTCAGCTCTCCTGACTCAAATGCAGTAAGCTCTATGACAACCATGCTGCTTCTTTTTACCAATTTCATTTCACTAAGAATTTTCCACTAGGTTACAGCCTGATGTTTCCTCACATCATCAGTTTTCCTATTGGATCAAAATAAGCAGTTACCAATCTAAACAACAGTCTTCCTGGGGAAGGAAATACAACCTACTCAGTGACACTGGACTTCACATATACAAGAGGCACGAATTTCACTGTGATCTCTGGAGTTATGCATTCTACAGGCTTTGCAACTGCAAAGCTTTCAGCAGTAATACTAGTAATAACAGGTACATCCATATATAAAGTGTTAAAAATAGCTAAAGGTATTGGGTAGATCATTGTGCTATCCTTGTGATTTTTCTGTAAATTTGAAATTATTTTAAAAGAAATTTCTGGTCCTCAAACGATGCTATTAAGGAAATAGTAAAAAGACAAGCTACACATAATGAAGAAAAAATAAGTAGCAGCATACACAGAAAATTTTTACCATTTGATAATGAAAAAAAATTTTAAGTAGAGAAATGGGAAAAGATTAAAAAAAAAAAGGTACTCAACAAAAAATAAAGCATAAAGGCAAATACTCCTTATATCTAAGATGAGAATAGGGTCACTTCTCATGTTGCATATGTATCCGTTTAATTCCTACGTTATAAAAATTACCCCAAGCTGGGAAATAAGGCAAAAAAAATCTGTGCTGTTTTCAGTATCTTACAAGAGCATTCTCTACCAATCTGACCTAAGGATAATTAAATGTTCTAAGAAAATGAACTTTTTATATGACTTACTATTTGACTATTCTTAGAGCCCAGATTTTACAAATTTGGATTTTAACTTATAGAAAATGAATATGTTGCAAATAAATGTTAACAAATATAGATAAGCAGATGCTTTCTACCTAGTAAGGGAAAAAAAAAAAAAGGTTATGGTTTTATTACCTTGTAGAGCATTAACCAGTTCTTAATTGACTTTAGATGACTTATTTCAGCTATATAGATTTCTTTTACGGGCTATATATTTTAGTCTCTTGTGTCCTCTTTTGAACCAGTTTGTCATCCTGCTACTTCCTTCATTAATTTATGATTTAAATGTTTGACATACGTTCACTATATAACATTTTTCAAAAATTATCATTTGGTACACATCAAAGAACTACAACTTGCAATAAAATTAACTAATAATATCCCTTCATGTGTCATAATGAAATCTCTTCAGTGTTTTGGTGACTGTCAAAATTTTAAGAATGAATGAGACAGAAAGGCCATTGTTAAATAAGATATTCCAATTTGAAAGCATTATTTTGACCTTTTATTACTGCTGAAACAAAGGAGGGAAAAACTGTCATTATTGAGGGGGAGAAAAAATGATTTAAAACACAAGGTAGAAATCAGAGATGATGCAATCATTAGCTTTTATCTTTTTTCGTTTCCTTGGTTGTATTTTTTTCTCAAGCGCATAAAGAAAAGCAACCAATTGCATTCCAATCCAAACCAAAGTATTCTGAAGTAATATGATAAAAAGAGTATAAACACTACATTGAAGATGTAATATTTTCTGAAGTATTACTCCAGGTTTTTTGGAATGTAATATTTTTCTCAGGATTTTTGTAGTCTTTGTGAATATGTTTCCCTTTTTTTTTTTTTTTTTGTCTTTTTGCTATTTCTTTGGGCCACTCCCGCGGCATATGGAGGTTCCCAGGCTAGGGGTCCAATCAGAGCTGCAGCCACCGGCCCACACCAGAGCCACAGCAACGCTGGATCCTAGCTGCGTCTGCAACCTACACCACAGCTCATGGCAACGCCGGATCGTTAACCCACTGAGCAAGGGCAGGGATCGAAGCCGCAACCTCATGGTTCCTAGTCGGATTCGTTAACCACTGCGCCACGACGGAAACTCCCCTATTTTTGTTTTTCTTTAATGATATTGTGTTTAAATCTTCAAAAGCAGTGGTAAATAAATATTGTATTTTATTTTACACTTGATCTTAGCCGAAAGGCCAAGAAGTGATGTATTTTATTTTAAAATATTCTAGGAGAATTAGCAGCAGTTAAACTAGCCCAGCTTTTTCTTACTGTTTCAAGACCTCAAGACCCAAAGGAATATATTACACTATAAAAAAGCAGACCATAATATGAAACAATACTTGGTTGATGATTTGTAACCTTTTCATTCACTCATTTATTCACTCTTTGAAACAAATATATTTAGTACTTAATATTCTGGATAGGAAGGAGTAGAGAACTAATAGAAATGTTAAAAAACACTCTTACCTAGAAAGAGCTTAGGTCTTTTTTAGAAAATTTAAAGGTCTATCATTGTATTTAACAGAGGAAATGAGTTGCTTTGGAAAATGATAAGAATAAAAACAAAAACAGGCGTTCCCATCATGGCTCAGTCATTAACGAACCTGACTAGTATCCATGAGGACTCCAGTTCCATCCCTGGCCTTGCTCAGTAGGTTAAGAATTTGGCATTGCTGTGGCTTGGCATAGGCCAGCAGCTACAGCTCTGATTTGACCCTTAGCCTGAGAACCTCCATATGCCACGGGTGTGGCCCTAAAAAGACAAAAGACAAAAAAAATAAATAAAAAATAAAAATAAAAACAGTTAAGTAAAAGAACTAAAATACTACATCAAAAATCACAGAGTTCCCGTCGTGGCTCAGTGGTTAACGAATCCGACTAGGAACCATGAGGTTGCAGGTTTGATCCCTGGCCTTGCTCAATGGGTTAAGAATCCAGCGTTTCTGTGAGATGTGTAGGTCGCAGACTCAGCTTGGATCCTGCGTTGCTGTGGCTCTGGCGTCAGCCAGTGGCTCCAGCTCCGATTGGACCCCTAGCCTGGGAACCTCCATATGCCGCGGGAGTGGCCCAAGAAATGGCAAAAAGACAAAATAAAATAAAAAAAAGATGTCTTAGTTAAAAAAAAAAAATCACCTTTCTTTAGAAACAATTAAGTTTAATCATTATCACATAGTGGAAATTCAAAGGTTATTTTTTAGTTGTATTGATAATAATATGCAGTAGTTGGAGGGGACATGGTAAGATAAGAATAATCATAACCTATTGGTGTTAATAGGAATCAATATAACTTTTTTGGAGAGCAATTTTGTAATATGTGTCAAGATTCTTAAATTTTTCATCATGCTTCCTTAATAAATCGAATTTAAAATACTAAGTAAATATTCATAAATGCATGTACATATGTATACATAAATATATTCATCATAGTATTGTTTGTTAATAACTTGTATGTGGACATGAAAGGAATGGTTAGGTAAATGATAAAATATTCATACTATGAAATATGAAATGGTGTTAAAATAATTTTTCACTGTTTTTTGAGATCACATGAAATGACCACACCAGAATGCTAATTTTCAGTTTTATATTCAATTTGAATTAAAAGCTTATTTCTAAAAGCATTTCCAAATCCACCAGTTGATACAATCAAGTGTTAGCAGGGGTACTTGTTTTTATATTCTCAAAAACTTTCTTTGTTTCCCATATATTTTCTTTCTTTTTTTTTTTTTTTTGGACTGCATCCTCAGCCTGTGGAGGTTCCCAGGCTAGGGGTCTAATTGGAGCTACAGCTGCTGGCCTACACCACAGCCACAGCAACACCAGATCCGAGCCACATCTGTGACCTACACCACAGCTCATGGCGATGCCAGATCCTTAACCCACTGTTGGAGGCCAGGGATTGAACCCACAACCTCATGGTTCCTAGTCGGATTCATTTCCGCTGCACCACGACAAGAACTCCTATATCCCATGTATTTTCCGTGTAGACCAAATACTAGTCTAATAACCAGAGAAATATTTTTATATATAAAAGAGACTAGAAAAAGTAGACCATTAAATATTCTAAAAACAACAGCACTGAAGAGCATTCATGTTTTTCTCAATGTATGTTGACTACACGAATAGATGCAGAAACAAGTGCATCTCTGAATGAATGAATGCATGATTGAATATATACAACATTAGCTATAATAACATTTTTTAATAGAGAAAATAACATTTCTATCTTGGCTTTTCTTTATCCTACATAGAAAAAAAGAGGCTAATAACCTTAAAAAGAATACACAGTTATAGTGGATGGTTTTATTCAATCTAAGTAAATAAACTCCTTCAAGGGCCTTAGTGTTAAAAACAAATGAGTGTTTGAACTTTAGAGATTCCTCTTATCTAATGAATAGGGAGAATACCAGCAAGGATTTTGTAAACAGTGAAGTTAAGGTAGAACTGATATCAACCACTAGCCACAGATAAGGCCAAAACACTTGTTAAAATATTTAAGTATTTTTATTCTGGTTGCCTAGAGCTCCCATGTTTCCCTTTGCCCTTTTCCAATACAGATTCTTCCCCAGGGCTTTCCATGTATTTTCTTAAATAACCCAAGAATCATTGTCTATGGAATGCTGCCCCAGTTATAGCTAGCAAATACCCTGAGTGGTCGGTTTCGCATTTTACCAATTGTTGATTAATCTTTTTTTTTTTTTTTTGGTCTTTTTGCCTTTTCTAGGGTTGCTTCCGCGGCATATGGAGGTTCCCAGGCTAGGAGTCCAATCGGAGTTATAGCCACTGGCTATACCATAGCCACAGCAACGTGGGATCTGAGCCGCATCTGCAACATCCACCACAGCTCACGGCAGTGCCAGATTCTTAACCCACTGAGCGAGGCCAGGGATTGAACCTGCAACCTCATGGTTCCTAGTTGGATTCGTTAACCACTGAGCCACGACAGGAACTCTCCAATTGTTGATTAATCTTAATTTCATCTCTGATTTACTATAATACCTTTCTTTCTTTCTTTTTTTTTTTTTTTCTTCTGCTTTTTAGGGTTGCTCCTATGGCATATGGAGGTTCCCAGGCTAGGGGTTGAATCAGAGCTGTAGCTCCTGGCCTACACCACAGCCCCACTGTTGCCAATCTCAGCAGAGTCTTCCCACATGTCCCCACTTCTACATTTAGGGTCCCATGCCCTCCCAATCAATGCCCTCATTTTAACAGTAGACACCCTGCAAGGGTAGGAGTTCAACTTATAATGTAATTCAACCAGTCACAGGATAAGATTCTGGGTTTGATTTTCAATTGTTTCAGTCCTGAAAAGCTATAGGAAATAGGGATCTTCAGGGCACACGTAGCAGTTTTCAAATGTATGTTGTACTTTAGCAGGGAATTCAAATTCCTGAACTCTTATCAATTTAGAAACTTCAAACTTAAAATTCTGTTCCTCTAGAAGTACTGTGCATAAGGGCTGAGTGTTGTCTGATCTCTGTATGGGGCACATTTTGACTCTCCAATTGGTTTTGGGTGGGATGCCTTATGTGCATGGAGAATAGATTATAGAGAAGTGCTCTCTGAATAGCCTGCCTGGTTTGTATAGGGAAGTGCTTCAAAGAGTATGTCTCTGGTACCTGTGTGCATCCTGATTGTTTGATTGCATGTCTCTTATTTCGATAATGATAAACTGCTTGTTCTGCGTCACCTGGGTCAGATTCCCTATCCTATCCTACCTAACAGACAAAGAACAGACTTGCCAAGGGGGATGGGGAGTGGGGAGGGAAAGGGATGGACTGGGAATTTGGGGTTAGTGGATGCAAACTATTTCATTTAGGAAGGATAAACAACAAGGTCCTATGGTATAGCATGGGGAACTATATTCAATCTCCTGGGATAGTGCATGATGGAAAAGAATATTTTCAAAAAATGTATGTGTGTATATATATATATATATACACACACACACACGTATATACCTATATACGTGTGTGTGTGTGTGTGTGTGTGTGTGTGTGTGTATAACCAAGTTACTTTGCTGTACAGCAGATTTTGGCACAACATTGTAAATCAACAATACTCTAATAAAAAAATTTGAATCATGGTGTTTTCTTAATACAGTCCTTTATAAGTAATATGAAATATGTGCTAAGAAGTGGAGGCGGGAGTGAGGGAAGGCAAGCTGAAACAAATTCTAGAGAAAAAGAAATCAACATGTTTCAGTCAGATAAGGTGAGCTGGGCAGACTAAAGACTCCATTTACAACAAACCAATACTTCAATCAATATGGAGTCCTTATAGTTATCATTATAATAGCATTCCTGTTGGTTTTCCTGGCTTCTCATTAAGAACAGAGGATGCCGGATTGACATGTATTGTCTTTGGCAAGTTTTGAGGCTTTTAGAATAAGAAATGCTACAACGAAAATATGTTTCCTGTGAAATGTACTAAATTAAGACACAATGTGACATACAAAAATGTTTTACATTAAAATTGTTATTGAAGTTAAATATGAGGTTGGATGGCTCTACTATATTTAAGTCTTAAAGCATGTGTTACACCAAAAAGAAAAGAAGGGGAGAAAGGGAGAAAGAGAGAGAGAGAGAAAGAAAGAAAAAGAAAATAGTTTCCCCAAATCTAAATGTGTGGAATAGTATTAAAAAATCAAACAAACAAACAAACAAACAAACAACAACAAATGTACATGCAGACTCTCTACTTAAATTTTAAATTATCAGCCACCCAAAATCACACACACAAAAAATCCTTAATTTACAGAACATTTAAATTGTCTTTTGTTTACTTCTCTTTCATTATGTGACAAGCTGAATATTCATTTCCATTTTCAATTCTGTTTCTTAAATACCTCATTACTTTATGACAACCATAGGAATAATCAGATGTCATGCTTTTGAGGGAAGAAAGACAATATGCATTTTTAACTGGCTTATCAGAAGGTGAGAAATTCCAAATAAGCAAAACTATCTTCCAAATTCCCCCGGTCCTCTCCTGGACTTGCTTACACTTAAAAAGAATTTGATTTGCATTTTAAAGTGTTTTCTATTTCTTTGTAAATATGCAAATAGAATGGTACTGAGGCTAGTAGAAGTGTCACTGGAAGAGGATCAGGAGATTTGGTCTCTGGCATCACTCATCAATTGGGAGATCTTGAGTAAGGATGAAAACTAATGTCATATAAAAAATACTGAAGGCTTTGATGGTGTTCGTAAATGCTTTGCAAAGACTCTAGAAACTGGTTTGCTAATGAACTTACTCTCTTCATCATATATGAGCCGCCTGCACAGCCCACTATCACATGTTTTCTAACCTGAAGGTAGGTTTCCAAATGTGCATGCCTTTCTCCGATCTCTGTAATTTCTCTTCTAGTTACACTGCCTGTCCAAACAACTAAAACTGAAACCCTACACCACAGATTGGGATTCAAACCCAGGTGTTGGGACTCAAATCCAACCAAGACTCAGATTAGGACTCCAACCCATGGGCTAGGTCTCATATTCGGCCAAAACCCAAATTGGGAACCCACTTGAACCCATTGTTTTTTTTTAATTAAAATTATACACCTGGTCCCAGGGCTTACTGAAGTTCAGGTTCTTCATGTCTTAGCACAGAAGGATTTCAGGGAGAGACAAAGTGATAGGTAAGTAGATTTATTGCGAGATAATGTGTGGGCCATTTCGAAAGGCAAGAGGTGAGAGACTTGGACCCAAAATATGGGGTGTTGAGTTTTTATGGGCTGGACAACTTCATAAACTAATGGGTGGGAGGATTATCCCAACTCACAGGAAAGGACAGGAATTGGGTCATCACCCACATTTTGGCCTCTTATGGTCTGCCTCGAAACTGTTCTGGCACCTGTGGACCTGTCATTCAGCATGTTACAATGAGCATCTAGTGAAACTCAAGGTCCACAGGAAATCAAATCATCCACCATCTTGGACTTCATTGTGTCCAACCAGTTATTGTCACATCCTCAAGGACTATGTTGTTCTTTTAAAGGTCGTGTCCCGTCCCCTTCCCTCCTGTTTCAAAACCATATTAATGACATCATTTTGTGTCTTTTTAGTAAGAGCTGCTATGCTTAAAAAACAAACAAACTATGCTTTACTCTTCAGAGCATGTGTTTTCTAGGTTATTGTGTGGGAAAACTCAAGTTCAGCAGTGATAGTTGTGGCCTGGAATCACGGTTTGGCAGAACATATGTGGCTTGAAATCACAAATTTCAGGCATTGCTCAGAGCTCCACCTGCAGCAAATGTCAGGTTAACAATAGACTCACGTCTCTACTTAGAGGAAGAGAAGACAGATTACAGGTAACTTTTTAGTTCATGGAAGAAAACAAGCTCAACACTTTCAACTTTTCTGATGACTGTTTTCTACTGCATATCAATACATAATTCATAGTGATTTATTTAACATTGAGATTAGACTAAAAGTAAACCAGTGGTCATGTTTTACCTCTTACTCTGATACTGCATCAATTCAGACATCCAAGCTACTTCTAGTTCATATGAAATATTTATATAACTATTCATTTTTCATGCATAGAAAGTCAATCAACCTGAATCTAGAGAACAATACTGAGACAGTCCTGCCCGTGAGAAGATCAATGAAGTCATTTCTTTAAGGGAGAGATAGGATGCCGACACCTGAAACATTATTACTTCCAGGAAGTGACTGTTCTTTTCAGCCTTCTGCAGTGTTCAGGCCTATATGGATTAACATTGTGCCAAGTATATTTGGAAGACACGGAAGTCAGTACTGACAAGTCTATTTCAATGAAGAAAGGTGGGAGCTTGATGGAACTGCTGAATAACCACTAGGGCACAACATAGAAATATGTTCTGGGGGTTTCCTGTTTGCAGATGATTAAAAACTCTTAAATAGTCAGGAATCATCTGAAAGTGATGAGTATGGAGAAGATGCATGATTCAAGTTGTCTCATTTTTTATTAACATTAGCCTAGAGTCAGAACGGCAAAAGAAGGAAAAGATAATTGCACATATTATTCAAAATTTCTCTCCTCTAGAAGTGACTGATAAAATGCTCTATCAACTTCTGTAGTAAGATTGATTTAAAGGATCAAACTGAATTCTCAGCAAGTTTTATGTGTCTTTCGGAAAATGCTGATAAGGTAATACATAGTCTTTACCAAAGTAAAAGGTTTTTTTTTTTCCCCCGAGACAGTGGTATTTGTGTCTATTGTTCATACAGAACTTTTAGCTATAGTTTACCTTTAAAGATATACTGACTATATTTTCCAAGTAGCTTTTCTTTAGGGCAGAGTGCCTGATTAATTACTCTGTGTAAAAATACATGTGTACATATGTATAGGGCTTTAGGCTTATTTCATGTCAGTATAAAAGGATTCTTTCCTTCACTCTAATAACTTTTCTCCCTGACAGTCTAAAGAAAGGCTTCTATTGGCTCAAGGATATTTTTAGCAACCAAATTAATATTTTTCTATACCAGTTAAAGTGAAAAACAAACAAACAAAACCTCATGTTTTTCTCAGAATACCTAAGGTTGAATTCTGATTTTTGCAGGGCATGAAAATTGTCCCTTGAATGTTAAAGTACACTTAGAAAGTTGTTGATGACTGAGTTTACATGTTCGGAGCACCAGATTCGGCCTCACTGGATTTCCCTCATCCATGGTGTCAACTCAGAGTTCCCTGGTGGCTCAGTGGGTTAAAGATCTCAGCATTGTCACTGCTGTGGCTCAGGTCATTGCCATGGTTTGGATTTGCTCCCTGGCCCAGGAACTTCTGCATCCTGTGGGTGCAGCCAAAGACATTGCTTTTTGAATGTGCATGAGATTCTCCTCTGTCCCTTCCAGGTCTACTCTCCACCTTGTCCATCTCTTTTGTAGCACTGGGAACCAAATTCCCTTTCCTTCTGGATTCTAGTTGCAGTTAGGGAATAGAGTAGGCACAGGTGGTTGTAGGAGTCCCAATAGGGGATCATAGATAAAGAGGGAAACCTGGGAGTTGTTGGGAGGCCACTGTAAACTCAAGAAAACCATCAGAACAAGGCAGCCTTGCTTAACTAGTGGAGGTGTGAGAATTGCCTCAGGTCATTGGTGGTGGATGGGATGAGGCCTGCATTCAGATTCAGATGAAGGGCAAGAGTTTGAAGACTGCCCTTCAGCTGCTTTGAATACAACACTTTACCGGATGCTAAGGAGAAGCAACTACTCCCGGAAAGGAAGAGGCGGGCCTCTGCAACCTCTGCTCCTCTTGGATGATGAAACTGTGGCCACCGGATCTTCAGGCAGAATTTTCTTGCCTACTTGCATCTCCTACAAGCATCCTATCCTCATAAGTCTGTTTCTTGCCTATCACTTGGTCTTTCGCTGAATTCCTTCTGCATGGAGGCATAAAGAACCTGAGCCTTGGTAAGTCCAGATGCAGGGTGAGTAACTCGAATTTAAAACTGTGGCTTTAAGTCCCAATCTGGCTCTAGGCTGGGTTCAAGTGCTGGCACTTGGGTTCAAGTCCCATTCTGGGTTTTGGCTGGGTTCGGGCTGTGAGCGCTGTTAGTTTCAATAGGAGGCCAATGTCAGAGATCAGAGGAGAGGTACATTGGATATTTATTCCTTAGGCTACCGCCCTTGGCAGGGCACCAGCTGACCTCTAATGAGAGCTCTACCTCCTGCAGAGCAGTCACTCCCCTGCAACTTCTCTTCTCAATGTGTCTCGTACCTGGCCGGCTGGTACCAGCCCTAGGTACTTAACCTTGCAGTGTGCGTTCCTCTAGTGCTCCCCACACTTTGTAAACAGTCCTCTCATAAAACCCTCTTCAATCTTCCCTGCTGAGGGTGCCATGTCAATGTTGTCTGGCAGCACACAATAAAAAGAGAACTACCTAGATTTTATTGCAGTTCACATAAGAAAAATGATATGCCACCAACTTCTGATAACATGGTATGGACTTTCTAATTTCTTCTTTAGTAAGTTAAAATTGAGTCTCTCTCTTTCTCTTCCTGGTATTATCAGGTGGATGTTCTTGGGGAGGGGTGATTCTTCATTTTCTGAAGCTTTATCCGTTCTCCAGTTGGGTATATTAATAACATATTTTATTAATTCTGTTCTTAAGGGTGGGCAGGGAGTGGCCTCTTCTAATTTTCTCTGCAAAATGCCATCGCTAAATATTTTTAACCACAGGATTCACTATTCTCTTTCTATTTGTGTGGTCCTCAAGTTTTCCATCTTTCTCTAATTTTAGGGCTTTAAATTTCGTTAGCAAATGCTTCTGTGTTATCCCAAGATGCTGGGATGAGAAACTTTGCATAAGAAGAATAACTTTGTAATTGAGAAACAAGCAGGAAATGCTTTCCTCTCCTGCAGCATCACACCTATGCCCCCTCCTTCTAACCACCTCTTCCCACACCTGCTTCCACTAGTGAGCAATGTAGATAATGCACACACATTTATTCATAACTGTGATTTCAATTCTCACACCAAGTCTTTCTGGATCACATTTGTTTCATCTACAGATGCTTTATTTTTAATATTCTAAAATAAACATGCTTCAGATCTCCCAGGAAACACTTTTCAGAGATTGGTACCTACATGTCCTACCCTTTCCTTCCTTCAATTCCGAGGAAAATTAAAAGGATTTCTTCCTGCTATTTTGAGACATTGCATTGATTGATGAATCAGGAACTTTGCTCTTTAAAAAACACAATGAATCTTGAAGTTCCCATCATGGCTCAGTGGTTAACGAATTCGATTAGGAACCATGAGGTTGTGGGTTCGATCCCTGGCCTCGCTCAGTGGGTTAAGGATCCCTCGCTGTGAGCTGTGGTGTAGGTCGCAGATGTGGCTCAGATCCTGAGTTGCTGTGGCTCTGGCGTAGGCCTGTCGCTACAGCTCCGATTAGACCCCTAGCCTGGGAACCTCCATATGCCGAGGAGCAGACCTAGAAAGACCAAAAAAAAAAAAAAAAAAAAAAAAAACAAACCCCAAAGAATCTTGTATGTCAAACACTATTATATGTGCTGTGGTGTCATTAGTTTTTTGGAGTTGTAACTCTAGAATTATCTACATATCATTCACCTAATACAGGAGGCAATTTCTGTGAAATGACTGGTTCATATTGACTTCCATTTAAATAAATCATTTCTCAATCCAGAGATGTTTCTGAAATAGTCAGCCTACAGCTTCATCTATAACAAGATTTCTGAGAGCATGGGGTATTCAGTGAGGTTGGAAATAATGTTGTTTTCTGGTTAGGATGCAAGAACCACGTGGATTCAGACTATAGTCTTTGGAATCAAAATACTCAATGTAATATATTCATGAGAATAAAGTTTCTGTCACAGAATTCTCCCATAAAATTTAATTGGAAAACATTGTATTACATTAGCTGTATAAGTGAATGGGTGCCAGTATATACATATGTATAGTATATGATGTATGGGTGGTAATATGTAAGGTGACTCATCAGAAATCATTCCCACTGGTATGTAACTGATATAAACAGAGATAAAATTCTGTCAAGATTAGCACCAAGACAATAGATTTTCTTAATGTTTTTTTTATTTTCTCTTGGATAATTTTATCATTTCAAGATCTAACGTTTACTTTTAAGCAAATTTTCTCTGTATAGACAAGATTTCTTAAATATTCTAGAATGGTGATTTCTTTTCTTTTTTTTTTCCTTTTTAGGGCTGTGCCCACAGCACATGGAGGTTCCCAGGCTAGGGGTCAAATCGGAGCTGTAGCTGCTGGCCTATGTCACAGCCTCAGCAACATGGGATCCAAGCCACATCTGCGAACTGCACCACAGCTCACATGGCTACGCCAGATCCTTAACCCACTGAGCCAGGCCAGGGATCAAACCTGCATCCTCATGGATGCTAGTCAGATTCGTTAGCCGCTGAGCCACGACAGGAACTCATAGAATGATGATTTCTGAGTGCAGTTTACTGCATTCTCGATTGTCTTTGTTAAGCAGGAAAACTGACCATTACTCTCTTGTTCACTTTGATCAAAAATAAAGAAGCTTGACATACTGTTTAACAGCGATTTTCTCCTTATATTATACAAAACTAAGAGGAAAAGTACTAGCTCTTAAAGATGATGGGCAGTAGGAGCTCTAACAATCCTGGCTGCATGACACCCTGCAGCTCTGTTATGAGAGGCAGCATGCCTGCTGGTTCAAAGTGTAGCCTGTGGTGCTCATCTGCCCAGTTCACATATTGCCTTGCAGGCTCCTAAGTGTAGGAGCAAGCAAGTGACTTAACTGCTATAAGTAGCAGCTTCCTTCTCTCTAAAACAGGGGTAAAATTGGCTATTTCATAGAGTTCTTGTGAGCTGATATTTTCAACTACTTAAAACAGTGCTGTATAAGAGCAGTGTAAGCAGTAAATTCTGATGTAGAAGTGATCATCTCTCTTCCTCATTTATCAGATTTAAATCCTGGCAATTTCTACCCAATCATCATGACAACGAGCAGTAGCCAGACTGCATTTGCATCTAAATATCTAGGCTTTTAGGTTAGCAACAGAAAACATGCTTGGTATTTTCCATCGTGTTTTGACAAATTTCCATATTTCTTTTACAATCCAGAGTGGAGAACCTCATTAAGCAATCAGGTAGATTCTTGACTTTCACAAGAATTCTTGTTGGCATAAGGTTTTTAAAGGTCCTCCCTTTTCCAAAGGGAAGCTTAAATCGTAAACATACGTGAAATATAAAATCAGTACTGTTCTTTCTGTAGTGAGGTGGTGTAGAACTTAGGAATGTCTCAGCTATCAGAAAATGATACTAGTAAGAAAACATGCAGGGCCTCTATTTAGTTGTTTTTTAAAACATTAAAGGGAAGAAAAAGGAAAACGTTTTCTTTGCCCCACAAAGGAGGAAAACCAAATTCCACAGTGCTCAGAATCTCCTTTGGAAATAAGTGTTTCATGGAATTAAAATGTTCCAATGATGTTGTTTTGAGATCATTTGGCTTGTTTCTCATCCTATGTCACACACAAAGAATTCTCCCACATAGGATGAGAAATTGGCCATGAGTTTTTCAAGCATCTGTTTTCAGACATGGCTTAAGCACTTGTTCCTTAATAGCTGAAAACTCCCCAAACAGATTCCCAGACTCTGTGAAAATAGGATAATTTTTTAGAGGATTATGGAGGAGCAGAATCTGGTCTCTCTGGGTCTAGCAGCACTTCACTTGCCCTGGTGGCTAATTATAAATTTGTTAGGAAATTTGGGGGAAAAAACGCATGGAACCGTCAAGAAGTTTTCATTATTTGGAGACTCTACTGATAGGTGGAAACATTTTTGGAAATCGTTTAATAGTTTAATATGTGTAAAACTCAGTAAAGTATTTGAATTACGAATCCTAAACTCTTGGATCATGTATAATTTACTTTTTTAAAGATTTTATAGCTTAGAAGAATTTCTTTTTCACTAATTACAATCATTCTGTCAGAAAATCCTTTTTCCCTAAAGCAAATTAATATACCTTCAATCCCAGGCACATTATTAAACTTGAAATAATTTAGGTTACATGTTCCTGTTAGCAATATTTATTTTAGCTTTTATGTGATAGTGCAGCATTTGTCTAAGATTTCTGAAATCCTGATGTGGAAACTGCTCTATGTTCTGGTCATATAAAAGTACTATGAAAATAAAAAATACTTTGACATTGAAATTCTCTTTCAGTGCAATGGGTTAAGGATCTGGCATTTTCACTGCAGTAGCTTGGGTTACTGCTGTGGCACAGGTTCAATCCCTGGCCTGGGAAATTCCACATGCCACAGGCGCAGCCAAAAAAAAATAACAAAAACAAAAAAATCTTCAATATCTATTGCCTTATATTCATGCTAGTTTCTTTGTTAGCAGAACAAAATCTGCATGGATAAGTTGCTTGCTTCAGAATTAGTTCAATGCCATCAAGCTCACAAGAAGAACTTCTAAGATGACACTATACTATTTTTGCATTAAGTGTTCCATATAAAACTAACACCGTGCTTTTGAACTTTTAACCATACCAACAAAGATCATAAAATGCCATGGAGCGAGAAGAAAATATTCATCTTTTTAACATTTGTGAAAACAAATGTAAATTCACCTAAGCACAGCTATTTCTGGATACTTGTAATGACAATAAATCTAGTCTTGAATTAAAAGGGATCAAAAGTTTTCAAAAGCAGTAACTGTAGTGATTAGACTTTCCAATGTACACATATAACTTAAAACCTTTAACAGATCTAATAAAAAAAGATTATCTCCCAGTGTAAGTTCTTATTTGTTTTTCAGATCAGCCTGAAGCCAATTCTGTAGCTCTGAGTGAAGCTCCTTAAAGCTGGGTAAAAGGAGTAAGCGTCAATTGTAAAAATCCATATATTTTGGCCACACCTTTTCTCCTTTACTTGCATGGTAGCCATTTTCTTTTAAATATTAAAGCTCTAAAGCCTGTCAGTGAGAAATCTAACAACATAATTACAAACTTGGTATTGCTCTTACCTTTGCTGAGTATCACATAAGAGACTCACCAAAACTTTTGTATGCCTATCTACTGAATGTGAACCACACCAATAGAAAGTTTGTAAATAAATCTACACCTTCAGTCCTAACCTCTCAAATGAGCCATAGAATTGCAACTGCATTTCAGACAGCCCTATGACATATCCTCCCACCCTAAAATCTATAGCTCAACCCACAATCTTCTCCTGCAGGCCAGATACCTATTCATCTCCTGGGTATGTGACCTTGATTCTGACTTTGATTCATTTTCTTAAACTTGACCCCCTCCTAACTTTTTCATGTACATTAACCAAAATGTTCTTTTAATATTCCCTATTGTTTATCACTGTCAGATTTATACCATTCTCATTATCCATACCTAAACTATGATCTTAATTTCACATTTAACCTAACATAATAATTTCTTAGCCTACTTTCCCACATCCAAAATCATCCTAAATATGAGTACTAGACTGATCGTCATTAAAAACTACTGACATTTAATGTAGAATTCACCTCTAAAATAACCTAAATTATTCTCCAGAAGACAAGATTTGAATTCTTCAAACTGGAAAAGGAAAGTTCTATACTAAAAGATACCCCCTTACTTCCTGTAATTTACATCTTATTTCTTCCCCCATGAACTTTCCTTTCCAGCTGATCGTCACCTGCACACCCAAGCAAAACACCCTTGTTTGCTCTGTGCTAGCCTGCTCCCTCTGCTATTCAGAAAGTCAGGAATGTCTTCTAAGATGATCTTTATCAGTTCATACCTTACACTCTTTTAAAAGCCCAACTTCACACTCACCAACGTTAAGATACTCTAAGCATTCAATAAGTATTTTTGGAATAACGACTTCTTAGGATAAGATCAATTTCACAGCATAACCTCGAAATTTCAGTGGATTAAAACAATATAGGTAGACAACTCATGTAAGCTCCATGTCAATCTCAAGTCTACAGGGAAATGTGCTCCACATTCCCCTCACTGAGATACCAGGCTATCTTACAGTATACTGTTGGCAATACACCCATTTCTTTGAAAGAAACATGGAGGATCATGCACCAACTCTGAAAGTCTTCAACCCAGAATTGAAACACATCCCTTCTCCTCACATTCCACCCCTAACTATATCAGCAAGGTTGTGAAATCCTGCCATCGGCTCAGAAGGAAGAGAACTGCAAATATTGCTGTATTTCCTCATGTGCCTTGAGATAAGTGAGGGCTGATCTTAAGTGGAGGATATTTTCTCTCTTCACTCTTCCCTCCCTGTATAAACCATGTATAATCGGCTGCTTCATGTCCTCATTCAGAGATCTCTCACTATGCCCGGACCGTTTCTAACCTTTGAGGAAAGTGGAGTTATCAGAGAGTCAGTCAATGAATAGGCCAGCAAATTCGTGACCAAGTTCTTGGCTTTATATCCGTCTTAGAACTGTGGGTAAAGTAGCCTGTGGCATTCATGAGTGTAGGTAGCCCTCTTTCCAGGTACACGATAGAACTCCACTTCCTGAGGCCAGTGTCTAATACTAGCCAGTAATTTTTGGCCTGAAGTGATAGGTTTCAAGCCAGAGCACAGATGCACTGATACAAGACCTTCTAGAGCCCTTTTACACTTGACCTGGATGTCAGCATAGGGGAAAGTGGTGGCTTCTTTGTCAGCCTCAGCCAAGAATGACATAAACTGCAATAATCACAGATTCCTCATCAACCTATAGTGCATATGACGCTGAGCAGAAATAAGCCTTCATTCCTTTAGACTGATAGATTTTGGAGCTGCTTATCAACAGCATAATCTAGGCTTTACTGACATAAACATATATTATAAAAGCTATATGAATTAGAAGTTAAGGATTAAAACATATACACTGCTATATATACATAGATAACAAATAAGGACCTAGTGTAGAGCACAGGAAACTCTACTCAATATCTTGTAATAACGTATAATGAAAAAGAATCTGAAAAATGATATTCTATATAAAATATAAAAAACTATATTATGTATATGTAACTGAATCACTTTGTTGAAACAGCTTCGTACATCAACTATGGTTCAGTAAATGTTTTTTTTTAAAGCTATAGCTCAGAGGTGCAGTAAGAGGTTTTTTTCTCCTTCTCATGGAATGTTGCAACAACCACTGCTTCACTGTTTTCAGATCCCAAAAGCCCTGAGTCTGGCTCTGGTCCCCTGCCAAGGCAGAGGGCTTTGGGGATCCTGTTTCCCCGCAGAATTGAACTCTGGCTGCCTTTGTTTGCTTTCGGAGCCAGATCCCAGCAAGCCCAGGCTATAGTCGTGTGTTCCTATTCCACTTCTGGTCCATAAAGATTTTTATCTTGTTTACGGACACTTCTTTTGATGTTTTAAAATTATCTTACCTGTCATTGCTCTGTGTTTGGCATGGGAAATGTGCTTTTTAAAAGAGGCTTTCACAGTGCCACTTTTTCCTCAAATGATTTTGATGGTTTTTAAATATCAAAGCCTTTGCCAACACTATGTTAGAAAAATACGATTCAGGATTTAAATCAGGAGTTTTCAATGACAATTTTGAAGTCAATGAGTATCAATGACGATTTTGCCAGATAATTCTCTTTTGGGATGGGGAGAGGGCATTGTACATTGTAGAATGCTGAGCAACATTCCTGGCCTCTATACACTAGAATCTTGTAGCCACCCTGTACACACACACACACACACACACACACACACACACACATGCGAGCTGTGACAATTATGAATTTCTCCAAACATTGAGGGATGTCCTTTTCGGGAAGAAGACAAAATCACTACCAGTTGAGAACCTAACTCTATAAAGGGGGGCGGGGTGATTAAAATGCACTCAATAAATTATCAAGGTAATTATTAAGGTTAACATCTTTAGAGGTAATTAATTGGGGAGAGTGCAGATTTAGATTATAGGACAGGTGTTTAGGGTTTTTGAATCAAAAAAATATATTAGACCATTTCATCATGTATCTTTTGAAGTAAATGATAACTAATAATTCAAGATATTGTGTGTTAGGTGCCATGTGTGTGCCAGAGACTGTCTGTGGCACATGGATGTCAGTTAGTGGCTTTCTGTCCTTTATGACACTGGATAACTCATCTCAGTTTGGGAATTTTCAGAACTGACAGTCCCCATCCCTGGAAAGCTTTCAGTGCTGGGCAGACTGAGATGCTTGGTCACCCAACAGTAAGATAAGCAGCACACCCAGTTTATGCCTTGTAGAAAGTCAACACCATGGCTGCAGATTCTGCTAAACCCAAGGAAAAAGATATTTCTCCCATCACCGCTTGCTCTTATTTCCTGCTCACCTTGAATTTTTATTTTGTGCCCTAATCTTGAGGATCTTCCGTCATCTCCTCACTGACATTTAAACAAACGTGGACTTTATATTCTTTCTCCTGTTTTAAAAGAAAATGCTCAAAAGGCCTTCTGTGCATGGCAGAATCCACTAAAGATTCTGCAGATTAGAATATCACAGAAACCCTATGGAACATAGAACTTCATATGTTCTGGCTTCTCAAATATCTGAAGTAAATCTATCTTGTTGCACATCTACTTATCTTCTCTCTTCTATTCACATTCCTCCCACCACAACCACTCAGGCAATCACACCCTTCCTATTTCTCTCTTTTCCTGTTTATACATGATCAGAGTATTTTAGTTACTTTTTTTTTCTTTGTCTTTTAGGGTTGCATCTGTAGCATGTAGAAGTTCCCAGGCTAGGGGTCAAATAGGATCTGTAGCTGCCAGCCTATGCCACAGCCACAGCAATGCAGGTTCCAAGCTGCATCTGTGACCTACACCACAGCTCACAGCAGTGCCAGATCCTTAACCCACTGAGCAAGTCCAGGGATCAAACCCTCATCCTCATGGATGCTAGTCAGATTCATTTCGGATGAGCCACTCAGGAACTCCGATCAGAATATTTTAGATTTCTTTCCATAACTTTAGGGTGTCATCTCTTTCCTCAGTAATTTTATCAAAGTTTGCTTGTTTGGTTGGTTCTATGCAAAGACAGTTATCTTCCTTGGTTGAATCCTGGAATATGCAGTAAGATAATGTCTCTTTTGCCCCATCCAACATAAGATGGGGATTTGGAGGAGAAAGAGGAATGTGAGTGGGCTAGCACTTTCTTGCCAAGAGAGGAGACAGGAAAAGCAAAGGTGTGGAAGTGAGATGATGCTGGGCGATCTGGGGGAATGACAAGATGTGTGTGGCTCTAGAGAAGAATGGAGGGAAGTAATGTAGAGGATTAGATTAGGAATACATCAGAGAGAAGTTTAAATTCTCAGATAAACACTTGGACATTTACCCCATAGGCAATTAGAATGTATTGAGTGGTTTTTTTTTTTTTTTTTAAGCAACGGAGTGATACAATTAAAAAGAACTTTTTTGGGCCACACTCTTGGCCTGTGGAAGCTCCCAGAGCCCAGGGATAGAACCCTTGTCACAGCAGCAACCTGAGCCACTGCAGTGACAATGCCAGATCCTTAACCCGCTCTGCCACAAGGAGCTCCTAAAAGAAAATTTTATATATTAAGTCAGTACACAATAATTGCCATTTATTTTACCTATATCAGTCCTATATCACTTTTTCATTCCTTAAGCTAAAATATAATCTCAACAGTTAACTTTAGAATAGTGCAAAATCTCCCTGTTAGATATGGTGTTGTACATTCTTTTTTCTTTTCATTGTCTAGAGTAACTCTAAATTGACAGGAAATGTAGATTAAATTTCTTGAGTGATTTTTATAATTATCTTTTCTCAGAAAATTTACAGTCCACATATTGTATATCCCCTTTTCCTTTGAAAAAAAATGTTACTACCAGACAGCCAAAAGAAAAACAACAAAATAAAACAAAAAATTTCTGAAGTAGTAATAGAACCTTGGTTTTTATTTTATCCCTATTGGCAACCAGAATTTTTTTCCAGTATAAATAAATAAAATATAAGAATGGAATATTTAGAAAAATTTATATAAGATGTGCTCTTAAGCTTTTGGGGGCAATAGTCAACATTTTAGTTTCTTTCCTTGCCATGTCAGACCTCACATGGGAATCATTCAGAAAATAATTGAAAACATTTTTTGTCTATAAATTCCCAAGTACCTTGTGTAAAAATTATTTGCAGCCTGTTGACTCATCGATGAACAAGGATTATTGTTCCTCACTGATTTTAGTTCTTTGCTAATGTCAAAGTGAAAATAGTTCTTGTTGATTTTTATATCAGTTATATATATAAATATAAAATTATAAATTATAAAATTATATATATAACTGATATAAAATGTTATTCTTTTTTCTGTCCTTTGTTAGTTTACATACATAATTTTGAGCTAGATTTCCAGGACTATCATATGCGCTTGTCAGCTGAATTTTGTCATAGGATTATTAATAAGCAGCCAGTTTTTTACATCTTTATCATACATTTTCTTACATTAAATGTGACAGAATAAAGTTAAAAATACAATATTGCAAAATTTACCAAAAGTTGACCAAGATCTCAGGCCCGTATCTATATAAATCATTTATTTACATAAAAACCCATTAATAAATTTCCATTTGAGGGAAGCTCAATTGAGAATGTAAATGACACAGATTGCATTGTTCCAGTGTGACTAATCTACACAGAAATTACTATAATGGACCCATCCTGTATTTCTAAGTGTTGGGCCATTAAATCAGTTTATTTTAATGGTAAAAAACAGACAATGAAAAAAAGAGCCCATTATCTTGCTAATATAATCACCATGCATTTGCAGTGGCTTTAAGCTGAAAACAATAAAATCAGGACCATCATAAACAAATATATGTGGCCAAGTTGCTTGAAAGACCTGCTATCCCCAGGGTTTTGTTTCTTCATGTAGGTCCAACTCAAATAACAAGGCACCAAGAGTTATCCTGAATACTAACAAGTTTGTTTTATAAACCAACTATGGTTAGGCTAAAGTCTTTACTCTTTCAAAGCTAGTTACTCCTTAAAAGTACTCATATCCACTTAATAAGCTATTTCTGAAATGTGTTTTCTTAGCAGAAGACTGCCATCCTGATGAATCATCTGTACCTACACCTACCTATAGATTAGGATTCAGGCATATCTGCATTCAGGCCTGGCTCATTTTCTCAGTATCCCCTTCAGCTCTTCTGTCCTGGGCCTGTTAGCATCATCTTCCAGTTGGTTCTCACCATTGTGGGAAATTGGATCTAGCAAGGATTGAAGGGTAGAGAGGAGCATTAATTCCTATAATCACACAAGTGCTAATATTTACACTGATTGAAATGTCCCTGAATCATTCCCTATGATCAGGTGACTGTAATATGATAAATGACTAGCCCTGGATTATCTGAACCTTTAACTGTGGCAAGTTAGACAGGAGTACCTTGATTGTTTTAGGCAAAGCATTCAACCTACCACTGAGTATTAAGCTAATCCCACCAAATAAGATCCCAACACAGTGGGATAGGGATTGAGTAGATGTTGGTGAGAAAACTTGCAGTATCCACTCTCACAGACTGGGTTCCCTGGATGCAACCCCCCACAGAGGGGGTTTAGTATGCAGGATTTTGTTTTAGAGCATACCCTTGGGATCAACACCTGCATAGGGCAGGGAAAGAAGGAAGCTTAGGCAGAGCAGCAGAGACAATGACAGGTTTGCTGATCCCATGAGGGGTTTTGAAGTTAGACTTGCCGGCCCTTCAGAGTAGTTCTCATCTGGCTTGAAACACTGAACATTCATGCTCCCATACAGATCCATCACTGGATCTGGCTGCAGGGAAAGGGGAATGACTTTGGTGGGTCTCTGTAGGGCATACAATTCCTGCAAAGGCTGAGAGCTGAGGGCATCTGTTGACAGGACTCCCAGCAGCTGAGGCAACAAGTCCTTCAGTAAAGGAACGTCTGGACAGCACATCAGGATATCTGCCACATCCACTACAGCCTCTAGAAAGTAGCACCTGAAACACTGGTCATGAAGATACTGCATGTATTGATGGGGCTTTGAAAGATAATTATTTTCCAAGTTGACAATGGAGGTCAAAGATTGGTTTGATTAATTCTACACCCTTCCAGCTCATCAATTAGACAGAAAAAACCTAACCCTTTTCCTTTACTTATCAAATCATTCCACTTCAGTCTCAAGCCCTGATGAGGCAAAACAAAGGGTTAAAATTCTTTGGAAATCTTAATCTAACTCACATTTTAGCTTTATAAATGGAAATCTTAATTTAACTCACATTTTACTCCTTTATAAGAGGAGTTTTGAGGTTACTAGTTGAGTTATACAGCAGCATAAAATTACCCTCCCCCATACTAATAAAATGAACAAAAATAGTTTTTAAATGGAGAAAGAAAAAAAGAAAAGAAAAAAAGTCCCTTCACGAGCAGCAACCAAATAAGGAAATAAGAACAAATGAAAGCCAGTAACCTCAAAAACAGAGCTAAGGAAAGAAACAAACCTCTCACGTGATAGGTGGTGTGGAGTGCGCCTCTAAACCAGCTTCCTTGCTCCCAGAATCAACCCCTAAAAAAAGAAAAGGACCCTACAACATTCTCTAAAGTTTCACTAGAATCTTCCAGTTGGAAAAGTGTGAATTGAGGAGAAAAGGGCAACACTTTTGATTGTTTTTCTCTCTAGTCTCTATATAGTTTGATTTTTTTAAAACATTGAGTGAGCATATATTACTTTTATTTAAAAAGGAATTATTTACTTGAAAAATCAAAATAAGAAGTAAAGAACTGCCCTATGTATCACATAGACAATGTCTGTTTCAGGGCATCAGGACAATCCACAGGAGGAGAGTTGAACTTGGCCAATGTATTTTTTGGTTCATCAGATCTTCAGCAGACATGCTTTCCAAAGAGAACTGTTTGACTTAAAACAAGTTAAGAAAATATACTATGTCCATATATCTGTATGAATTTATTCTAAAGAGATGAGATTATATCTTAAAAATGACCTGACTAGTTTACTTAAGGAGTAAACATTGACATTATAACTTTCCTCTCCCTAAAACCTTTATGTTACACTTTTTTCCCCCTATAGTTTTGTACTCTAGGTAGTATTAGTGACAAATGAACACCTCGTGTTTGTTTAATCTTCACTGCCATGTATTTTTACTCTCCCAAACTCTTACAGTGTATGAATATCATTCACTCTCATCCTTTATTTTTAATGTCCATTAGCTTAGCAAATACTAATTTTGCTTAGCACTGTGCAAGACACTGTAGGAAATCCTTGGCACAGGCCTACTCCCAATGAGCTCAGAGCTGGTAATAAAATAGCCCCCAGAAGCCATTGTATCTGCCTATAACAGATGCTCCATAGAGAACTACTAGCTGAGGACTCTCCTAGGGGTACCTTCTGGGGACTCATCATGTACTACAAATGCCCAACTCACATGTCTCAAAATAATGGTCCAAGAAGCCTGCCTAGTCCTCAAAGGATGTGAGAATATTGAGGATCAGCAAATGATTCTTCTTCTTCTATGCTTCCCTTCCCTCCCACCATGCTTTAAGTGCTTAAAACTGAAAAAAGAGAGAAGCGGGGAGAAGGAGAGAAGAAGGGAAAAGAAAATTTGGCTCAAAAGAAAATAGAATGCATGTAAATCTAGGCCTTAAAGAATATTCCTTGTTAAAGTCATCCCTTACTAAAGACTCATGGCAACTCAGATGCCAGGAGGCCCAAGATAAAGCTGCAGATGCACAATGTATCAGTCAGGGTTTTCCAGAGAAACAATCAGAAGGAGAGAGAGAGATTATCTGTTATAGCAATTGGCCTCCATAGTTTTGGAGACCAAGAAGTCTCACGATCTGCTATCTGTGAGACAGAACCAGAAAAGCCAGTGGTGAAATTAAGTGAGTCACAGGTCTGATATTTGGGGTCTACATGATATAAGTCCTAGTTAGAGTCCATAAACCCTTATGTGTGAGGACAAGAGATAATGGATATTTCAGCTCATGGAGAGGGAGAGAATTCGCCCTTACTATATCTTTTTTTTTTTTTTTCCATTCATCTAGTTCTTTTTAATTTACATTTTAAATGATTTTTATTCTTTCCATTATACCTGGTTTACAGCATTCTGTCAATTTTCCACTGTACAGCAAGGTGACCCAGTCACACATACATTCTTTTTTCTCACATTATCATGCTTCATCCTAAGTAACTAGATATAGTTCCCAGTGCTATGCGGCAGGATCTCATTGTTTATTCTTTCCAAAGGCAATAGTCTGCATCTATTAACCCTAAAGTCCAAGTCCATCCCACTCCCCCTTGGCAACCACAAGTCTATTCTCCATGTTCATGAGTTTCTTTTCTGTGGAAAGGTTCGTTTGTGCCCTATATTAGATTCCAGATATAAATGATAATCATATCGTCTTTGTCGTTCTCTTTCTGACTTACTTCACTTAATACAAGAGTCTCTAATTCCATCCATGTTGCTGCACATGGCATTATTTCATTCTTCTTTAGGGCTGAGTGGTATTCCATTGTATATACATACCACATCTTCTTAATCCATTCATCTGTTAATGGACATTTAGGTTGTTTCCATGTCTTAGCTATTGTGACTAGTGCTACAATGAACATACGGGTGCATGTGCCTTTTTCAAAGAAAGTTTTGTCCGTATATATGCCCAAGAGTGGGATTGGTGGGTCATGTGGTAGTTCTATGCATAGTTTTCTGAGGTGCCTCCATAGTGTTTTCCATAGTGGTTGTACCAATGTACATTCCCACCAAGAGCGCAGGAGGGTTCCCTTATCTCCACACCTTCTCCAGCATTTGTTATTCGTGGACTTATTAATGATAGTCATTCTGACTGGTGTGAGGTGGTACCTCATAGTTGTCTTGATTTGCATTTCTCTACTAATCAGGGATGTTGAGCATTTTTTTCATGTGCTTGTTGGCCATCTGTATATCTTCTTTGGAGAAAAGTCTATTTAGGTCTTTTGCCCATTTTTCCATTGGGTTGTTGGTTTTTTTGCTGTTGAGCTGTCTAAGGTGTTTGTATATTTTAGAGATGAAGCCCTTGTCAGTTGCATCATTTGAAACTATTTTCTCCCATTCTGTAAGTTGTCTTTTTTTTTTTTTTTTTTTTTAATGGTTTCCTTTGCTGTGCAAAAGCTTGTCAGTTTGATTAGGTCCCATTGGTTTATTTTTGCTTTTATTTCTCTTGCCTTGGGAGACTGACCTGAGAAACATTTGTAAGATTGATATCAAAGAATGTTTTGCTTATGTTCTCTTCTAGAGGTTTGATGGTGTCTTGTCTTACATTTAAGTCTTTAATCCACTTTGAGTTTATTTTTGTGTATGGTGTGAGGTGTGTTCCAGTTTAATTGATCTGCATGTGGCTGTCCAGTCTTTCCAGTACCACTTACTGAAAAGACTGTCTTTTTCCCCCATTTTATATTCTTGCCTCCTTTGTCAAAGCTTAATTGACCATAGGTGTCTGGGTTTCTTTCTGGGTTCTCTATTCTGTTCCATTGGTCTATATGTCTGTTTTGATACCAGTACCACCTTGTCTTGATTTCTGTGGCTTTGTAATGTTGCCTGAAGTCTGGGAGAAGTATGCCTCCTCCTTGGTTTTTGTTTCTCAGGATTGCTTTGGTAATTCTGGGTCTTTTGTGGTTCCATATAAATATTTGGATTGTTTGTTCTAGTTCTGTGAAAAATGTCATGTGTGATTTGATAGGGATTGCACTGACTCTGTACATTGCTTTGGGTAGTATGGCCATTTTTCCAATAGTAATTTTTCCAACCCAGGAGCATGGCATAGCTTTCTGTTTCTTTGAACCCTCTTTCGTTTGCTTGATGAGTGTTTTATAGTTCTCAGCATAAAAGTCTTTCTTTAATCCTCTTGGTCAGGTTTATTCCTAGGTATTTAATTTTTTGGAATGTGATTTTAAAAGGTATTGTATTTTTGCATTCCTTTTCTAATATTTCATTGTTAGTATACAGAAATGTGAATGATTTCTGAATGTTCATCTTAAATCCTGCTACTTTGCTGCATTTGTTGATTGGTTCTAGTAGTTTTTCGATTGAATACTTAGGGTTTTCTATACATAGTATAATGTCATCTGCACACAGTGACAATTTTACCTCTTCTCTTCCAATTTGGATACCTTTTATTTCTTTTGTTTGATTGCTGTGGCTAGGACTTCCGGTACTATGTTGAATAAAAGTGGCGAGAATGGGCATCCTTGTCTTGTTTCAGATTTTAGTGGGAAGGCTTTCAGCTTTTCTCCATGGAGTATTATATTTGCTGTGGGTTTGTCATAAATAGCTTTTATTATGTTAAGGTATGTTCCCTATTAACAGCATCAAGGACCTGCAGGAAGGTGGCTCAGGCTATTCCTAGTTGCAGGGCCCTTGGAAATGGTAATAAGCCTTAGCCAGATTTATAAGTTGCCCAGAGCATTTGGCAGTGGCAGTGGCAGGGTATGTGAATTCCCAGGGTAGTGAGAATAACGATAGGTAGTGTTCATTCACAATGCCCTCCTCTGTGGTGCCCTCTGAGGTGATGAGGGATGCAAGTGGTGCCTGTTCATGGACTCTTTGTGGTGGATGGCCATGCCCACCTCTGGAGTCAGAGATAACTGTGGTTGTTTGCCCCCACCACTGGTAGACCAGACAAGAAGCACCCTATCCCACTTAGCGCACACAGGAGGTGCTGCCCCAGCTGCTCCTAGTTGCAGGGTCTTGAGAAGGGACAATGATCAGGTGTCTGGACATTGCCTAATGCATTTGGCAGTGGCAGTACCAGGGCAGGTGTGTTGCCAGGGGAGTGAGAGCAACAGCGGGTGGTGCTCGATTGCAGTGCCCTCTTCTTTTGCCGACTTCATGGTAACTGGGCCATAGGTGGAGCCTGTTCACAAACCCCTAGTGGTGACTGGCCATGCCTCCCTCTGGTTTCTGAGATGACTACTTTGGTTTGTCCCTTCCTCCTGTAGATTATGCAAGACGCACCACGTCGCACTTAGCCTCCCACTGCCCTTAGCAGTGGGAGGTGCCTGGCCACCTGTAGCCTGCAGAAGTCCACCATTTGCCATAGCTAGAACAAGTGTCTTCTTGCCACCTGTAGCCTGCACCAGAGGTGCCCCGCCCCTTCCTCTGAAAGCCCAAGCATGCACAGGGAGATTCCTATGGCATTGGCCCCTCCTCCTCTCACCCTCCCCAGTAATAGCACCTTGCTTCTCCTGTGGGCCCAGACCTCCTCCCAGGCTCCCTTGGCTATGGTGTTCCACTCTCCAGCCCATAGCTCACCGCTCTTCAGTTCATGGCACACCACTCCTTAGCTCCTCAGGCTGTCTCCACACAGCCAACCTTAGTTCTCTCCCTGGAACTGACCTCCTCTGGAGCCTGAGTCTCAGCACCCAGCCCCCACCCGAGCATCTCAGGCTGTGGTGTCCCGCGCAGTGGTGCAGATGGTCTTTGCAGCTCTCACTCTGCTTAGCCCTCCTCAGTCCAGCTGCTGCACTTTTCTGGGGGAGTTTGAGGTCCCTCTATCTCCACTGATCTCCCTGTCAGTTAAGTGGCTTCCCAGGGTGTGGGTTCCTTTTTTCTTTCACAGCTCCCTCTCAGGAATGCTAGTCCCATCCTGATTCCTTTTCGCTCTCTCTTTTTTGTTCTACCCGGTTGTGTTGAGAGTTTCCTGCCCTTTTTGGAGGTTTAAGTTCTTCTGCCAGCATTCAGTAGATGTTCTGTGCGAATCGTTTTACATGTAGATGTGTTTGTTTTTATATGTTTCTGGGAGAAGGTGAGCACAAAGTCTTATTGCTCCATCATCCTGATCCTTCTCTCCATCTTTTTTTTTTTTTCTGTTCAGACCTTCAACAGTTTGGATGATGCCCAGCACATTGGCGAGGCTGATCTTCACTGACATGTTCAAAGGCTAATCTCTTCCAGAAACACTTTCCCAGGTATGCCCAGAAATAATGGGGTTTTTTGATTTTTATTTTTTCCATTATAGTTAACTTAGTGTTCTGTCAATTTCTACTGTACAGCAAAGTGACCCAGCTATACATACGTACATATTTTTTTTCTTCTTTTTCTCACATTATCCTCCATCATGTCCCATCACAAGTGACTAGATATATTTCCCTGTGCTATACAGCAGGATCTCATTGCTTATCCACTCCAAATACAATAGTTTGCATCTATCAGAAATAATGTTTCACCAGTTATCTGGGCATCCTTTAGACAAGTCAAGCTGACACATAAAGTGAACCATTACATACCTTTAATACCTTCTGTGACTCTGGCAATCTTCTTGGCCTCAGTTCCCTAATCTGTAAACTGGTGATAGGTAAGGTCCTAGTAGTCTTAGGGTTAATAAAAGAACTGAGTAAGTGAAAGCAATTTATACATGTAGTGTGCTATAAAAACACAAATGCAAAAGGATATTCCAGTTGTACTCAGCCCAAACTAATTTAGAATCAGTTTGCCAAATCAGAAGATGATGACTACTCCAGAAATCTATGTGCATGTGTTCTTGTGCAGGAGGAATCTTATTTTCAGGTTGAAGGAGAAAAGAGAATGTGCACATGTGTGTGTGCGCGCGTGCGCGTGTGTGTGTGTGTGTCCAGCACTAGCACTGGGGATTGTCTGTGGGAAGAAAGAAAAACCAAAAGAATTGAGTGAGTAACTTGGTATCTGTTCTCACTTAGTAAGAGAAGGTTTACTTCCCCTGTAGGGTTGGGATTAAAGCAAACACTAAAGAAGGTGTTTATGTGACATTTTCTGTATCTCTGAGACCTAGCACGGTTTCTTGGTTTAAGTGACAAAAGTGAACAGAATAAGGGAGCAGGCTCACTCTGTTTTAGTGAGAAGTAAACTATGACCACTGCTGGAGAATTCTCTGCTTCCCCTGCTCCTACAGCTTTGTGTGTTGGCTGGAGCCAAGCATAAGCATAAGTAATGAAAGAAGTTTGTTTTCCTAGAACAATGTGGGAAGGAAAAAAGAGGAAACCTGTTGTTGTCATAAGTGCTTGAGTTCTGTGTGGGGTTTTTTTATTGTATAAATCAATGACTCTTACTATGGCATGGAGGTCAGAATTGGCATCCAGATACTCAAGAGCCCAGAGATGGAGATGGCCCTGGGAATTTTAAAAAATATACTACAGTAGTTTTTAAGTGACCAGTGTCTCTTGACTTGGTGTGGACTTCAGCCAATTCGACTTAGGTTTTGAATAGGAGGTAGGCTTGGGTTTATGTTCAAAATACATAAATGAAACATGACCTCTCTGATGGAAAGATATGTAGGGGCCTAGACAATTATCCATTGGTCAGAGTCAGTTCATTTGGGTGGCTCCTAAGCCATCTTCATGGATTTTCCAAAGGAAACAATGTGAAAAGCAGTAAATTAAATAATATTTAACATTACTTCCATCAGGGAGAATTAAACTGAATTTTATAAATATAGTGTAAAGCTTTTATTTCTATGTTGTTTCTCTATGTTTTGGTTTATGCCAAGCTCAAGAATTGTGCTCTGAGGCGATATTCACACTCATCAACACATTTATGCTGAATGAAATCTGGTATATATATCATCACTCACTTTTCTGTTCCTTCTCCTTTTACAACCTTAAGACTATGCAGAGAGTGCTATAGTTACTAAGTACTATCATAAACCCAACCATTTTCCCACAGAAATGCAGAACTAGTCTTTGAAGAGACATGCAAACTATCACTATGAAAGACATCATTCGCTCCATCATCACTTGGAGTGTTGGTAAAATTCAAGATACTATGAGAAAGGCAAAAAATAACATGGCTTTACCTGTGAGAAGTTTCTAGTCTAGTGAGGAAGAAAGGCAAAAAAAGAGAGAGATCTTTATTACATGATGTGATGCATATTTCAGAAGAAGGGTAAAAATGCTATGAAAACAGTGGTGGGGGGGAACAACAACGAAGTCTATCACCTACCAGAAGTAACTTTTCAGATCTTGAAAGGTGAGTGGAGTCAGTCATACAGAGAACAGTGGAAGAAATGACGGAGGATGGAGGGAGGTGACTAAGGCCAGCAAAGACAGAAACATGGAGAAACATATCAGCCTTGTCAATTGACAGTCAATTAGGCTTTCAGGTGAGGAGAAAAATTAGAACCAATTCACAAGTTTTTCATTATCTTTACTAATAGAACCAATAAAAGGTGTCAGCTTCTTCTTGTTGTTGTTAATTGTCAAATTTTTATGTTGTTTTCCTCCAGAAAACATAGTCTCATTACATTTTCCCACTATATTCTCAAAACAACTTTTGGACAGGCAAATCTTATTGAAAATTTCCCAACTCTTTGGCCAGCAAACTGCAGTAGTAGACAGGACAACAGAAATCTGATATGGTAAAGTTTTCTGGCTATCTTCAAGAGAAATGGCACACATCCAGTCACGTTTCAACGTGCTTATACAAAGTGAGCCCTCAACCATTTAAAATTTCACTCATCATCACCAATTACAATTCTATATGTTTCTGAAGGCTTTATAGTTCAACCCTAACATTTTGCTCAGGGCTGACATTTGGGCTTTCCCTTCAAAACTTCATAAGAACTAGAATCAGGTAAAACCAGTTTAGCAGATTTTGTGGAGGGTGAGTTACAATCTCCTACACTGTCCCACACTCCAAACACTTACCCCCAAATTGATGGGTGCTGCTGCTGGAATGTCAACATTCTCAGAAATACTGTCAACAAAAGCAGGGCTGGTCTCCAAGATATTCAAAACAAGTAACTGAATAAGGTACTATTTTGAAATATGACTTCTTTATAGCTGATTTTGGAATTATTGACCACATGTAATTTTATTTATCTGGGCTCTCTCAGAGAGAAAGCCTCTCAGAGATTTGTACGTTGAAAATGTATTATTTTTTTCTTAAATGATAGGTCGTGAAAAAATGTGAGGGCAGTGGAATTGCCTGGAAAGTCATATAAAATTATAATCATTTGTAACCCTTAGAGTCAAAGAAAAAGAGTATTTGTAAAAACCCACGGGCAATCATGCAATTAAAAACTTGAAAAATAGAGGGCTTTTCATTTCTATTCATTTTAAAGTGCCAATAGAAAGTAAACCCTTTTAGAAGGCTGAGCAAACTTAAAAATACCATCTCAGAGGCATAGAATTTTAATGTAGGGAAGGACTTCAGACATTATCTATATCAACCTCTTCATTTGATAGATGAATAAAGGAGTTCCATAAAAAATAAGCACCAAGCCTAAACTCACTAGGAGGGCTATAATGAGATCCTAGAACTCTTGACTACTACTGTTTTCTCATAGACATTATGTAGAGGAAACCCTTTTGAAAATATTAAACTATGTATATATATATATATATATATTTATATATATTATATATATAAATATTAAACTATGTATATATATATATATTTTAGCCTGTCCTACTCTGTTAAGTAGGACACTCCATTCAGGTTTGAAAGATATGAGGCAACTCTATTCCAAGGAACCAAAGTCCAAAGGTTTTTTTACCCAAAAACCATGGTCCAAATGAAAGAAAGACTAGATTACAGAATATTCTGTATTTAGAGAGAACTAGTTTTTCATTTCATCATGCCCTTTTCTGCTCTGATACATACAAATCCTTCAAGATGAGGAAGAAAGGGCATTGGAGAGGAAAACAATTAAGAAGCAGACTTGATCAATATTCACTGCAAGAGGAAGATCATAAATGTGCAAACAAGTCCAGGGATTTTAAAGCAAATGGATCTGGTGCCTGTTCACAGGAAGGCAGTAATCTTGAAGGAGCTCCTAGGTTAAAGGCCACCTGGAGTATTGCAGAAAGAGAAGAACCAAGGCAGAGTCAGTGACTTTCCTGTAGTCCACACAATCTGCAGGAGATTCAGACCTTCCCCAAACTCTAGAAGAATTAGAAGTTAACTGAGATGGAGAGTCCACAGACCCAGAAGTCTCATGAAGAGACAAGGTATTAGCAGAAAGGGATGTGGCTCTTACAACTCTGATGGCCAGTCTTGACAATATGCACCTCAAGGCATGCCAGAGAGCCAGAAGCCAGCTAACCAAGATCCTGCATTACCTACTTCCACAGGCTCTCTTCTCCTGTTAAGGGATGAATTGTATACCCCAAAATTAAAATTTTAAAATCCTAATCCCCATTACCTTAGAGTATGACTGAATTTGGAAATAGGGTTTTTTAAATGAGGCAATTAAGTTAAAATGAAGTCTTTAGGGAGGCTCCTAATCCAATATGACAGGTATGCTTACAAGAAGAGGAAATTTGGGCACAGATATAATTAGAGGAAAAACAGCTTGTGAACATGAAGACAGCTCTCTGGAAGCCAAGAAGAGAAGCCTCAGAATAAACTAGCTCTACTGACACAGTGACCTCAGATTTCAATCCTCTAGAACTGTAGGAAAATAAATTTCTGTTGTTTACAACACCCAGTTAGTGATACTTTGTTAGGGCAGCCTTAGCACCAATAAACCACCCTAAACACAGATGCCATTCAGAGGGAAAAAAGGACTAGCATTGACTTATAAACTGACAATGGTCAAAAATTCCCCAAATTGAACCTCTTAGAAGACTATGTTCTGTCATCAGTTCAAATCACAATAGAGATTCAATTAATGAATATTAAAAAAAAAAACACCCCTGCTCTATTACCATTCTGTACCTCAGAGCCTATAAATTCTGTAGGGAATTTACTTTGAATAAATTACATAAAGTCAAAAGTATGAAATAGGTAGATATTTATTGAACTATGGAACTTTAAAAACAGTGTATCAATACCTATTCATAAACTTACTTTCCATATTAGTTTATTAAAAGACTATAGGGATGGATTTTGTTAGTTTGGTTAGAAAGAAAAATGAATTAATAAATTGGGAGGAGGTTCTTTACAGTTAAATATTTTTGTTTATTGTTTGTACTACAGAGCCATTTCTAATTCAGTCACATATATGTCAAACATGGAAGGCAATATGAATAAAAATGTGGAGTTATGAAGAATGGTAGATATCCCAGTTTCGCCATTATAAAAAATATATAGCCTTAAGCAATTTACTGAACCTCTCTAAGCTTTTCTTCCTTGTCTATAAAATGTAGATAAAAAAATCTAATTCATAAGGTTGTTGTGAAGATGAAATTGATGGCACTGAAAATATATAGTAAATGTTTGAGACAAATGAGAAATTAGTTTGAAGTGTCAATTGGAGCCAGACTATAGAGAGTTTCCAATATCCAAACTATGGAAGTTTGAACTTGATTTTTAGGTAAGGAAGAACATTAATACAGAAATGCTGTGGCTCACTGTGCCCAGTGTTCTGTATTTTATTATAGTTACTATTTGAGAACAATTGTTCATTGTTAATCTCTTGAGTTTGAAGTTTAGTGGGGCAAAGCATCAAGACACCTGTCATCTTAGGATAAAACTTTGTCATATTTTCTACATTCCTATTTTGGGAAATTATTACTCATTACTCCAGTTGCAAATATGTTATATCTTAGTCACCTAGCTCTTCCTTCAAGAATGAAGGCCTTATTTCCCCAGATATGGGAGAACTAATGACAGACATTCATCAGGTATTTGCCTTTTGGGAGAACTGCCTTTGTTAAGAGCCACTTTTCCCTAATTTACAGGCCCAGAGGTAAATTAATGACTGATGAAGGAGTTCCCATGTGCGCAGCTGACAGAGGAAACAGAAAGCAATTGTGAATCATAGAGGGTTTGGCTTGTAAGTTGGAAATGGCTAGAGGTTGCACTTGAAAGAAGGTGATGAGAGAAAATCTTTCCAAAAAGCAGAGCTCTAAGCATACAGTTGGCCATCTATACTGTGTACAAAGAAGATAGGTATTAAAAACCAAGTAGACAAAATTACCAACCAGTGACCTTGGCTATCTCTGGTCATCAGACAACCCAGTGCCTGAATAGCAGGTGCAGGACTAAAATAATCACAGAGGCAGGGGTGGAGGCTATGAAGGATCAAACAGCGCTGGTTCCCACTTACAGCAGTTGACTGAGTACTGCCACCGCTGAATGGTGAAAAACCAGTGATGGAGACCAAGGATGAGTCCCAACATGGCACAAATTGTCAAGGTCACCAGTTAGCCACATGGTGGCAAACTGAGTACATTGAATGCCTCCTATGGAGGAACCAACAGTGATTGGTTTTGATAAAAAATAGCCTTACATTCTCATTATGGATTTACACTTTCTGACTACAGGGTCTCAGTCAACAATACTTTTGCAGGATTTAAAGACTGTTTAGTTTACCAGCCCCGGGTACTACTTCATAATAAAGGAAGTGTCGATGTGAGCTTGAATACAGGGTTCACTGGTTCTATTATGTCTATACCATCCAGAAACTTCTGGCCCAATAAAATAACAAAGAGATTGTAAAAACAGAGCTGAAGCACCAGCATGGAGAAGGTAACTTGAGAGGATTTGGTGCCATCTTCCAGGATGCAGTGCACACACTAAATCAATGATTTTAATGTCTTCAGTGCTATGTCTTCAGTGGGTGGAATACTTGGGCCTAGAATCAAAGTGGTAGGAAGAGGAGATACTCTGCTACTATCACTGTTAAAAACATTATGGGGGAAGTTGTCATTAGAAGTTCTGATTCCTAAAGTGGGGAGTACTGAAATAGTGGAACACTAAAGAATGCCATTTAACTATAAAGATCAGTTGCAACTGGGTCACTTTCAGTGCTTTATCCCAGAGACCAGGAATCAAGAGGACTCACCATCTTAGAAAGGATAGTTGATCCTGATAAGTCTGCTGTTATACAATGGGGCCAAGAACAAATATATTTTAGCCAAGGTAATATGATTGGGTACCTCTTTGCAACCTGTCCACAACTTTTATGTTAAAAAAAAGAAATACAGCAGTTATGATTCAGATAAGTTCCTGGTACAGGGCTCAGGCTTTTCAAAGTCTGGGTTGTATCACTAGGTAAGCCACCAACAACAGTAGAAATACCAGTTTAAGGTTAAAAAAAAAAACTGAAAAAGATATTAAAGCAGGGAGACTGTGAGTATCAGTTGTGGCCCACAAACCAATTACAGTGGTGGGAGCTATAGTTCCTCTGACTAACTCTGCAAGATTAAAAGCCCCCAGACCTGAAAGCTTCATGCAAAGATGTAATTCTGAGTGGTACAAGGACTGGGCCCTTGCGTATACTGTGATTGTTACCTAACCCCCTTTTGGAAAGAAGGACTTATTCCTCCACCTTCTAGGAGTGCCTAGTGCTGAGATCCCTCAAAGGTCAGCCCTAATCTGGAGGTGCTGTGTTGAAGAGGTCTATTTCAGCCAAGGCAAATTCAATTCCCCAGGGGCTCATATTCATTGACTACTCAGCAGGGGAATATTGAGCTGAATTCCTCACCCCAACTCATGACAACTCTGAAGATTCGGATCTCTCCATGGGATTCACTGAAGCCTTTGTTGAGACTACAAAACAGTCCATTTTCTCCTTTGTCCAATCCTGCTTCCTCTCCTTCCTTTTCCTACATGTTGGTTCCAGGAACACCTTTAATAAATCTCCTGTATGATAACTTCCATCTCAGAATCTGCTTCCAGAGAACTCATCTTATGACAGATGCTGATTATGGGTCAGAAAAATCCAACTAGTCTTGGAGAAATAGGAAAAAGAAGTATTTAAAAAAATGGAACCTAAAATTAATAATCTTCTGGAAGAAGAAGGTAGAGTGACTGAAAAAGTAAGTCAAGCTGGGAATTATTCCTCTACATTATAACAGTGCTAAATTTACACGAAGGTGGACTCCCCTTAAAATCTAAGAATAACAAAGAAGCATTTTTCCATTGTTACACTGAATGAATTTGTTGGGAGTTTTGGGAAAATAATGGAGTCTTATCTTACACCTGATTGCTCATATATTCATCTAATTATCTGCCCAGGAGTCCTTTTATAAAACAAAACAAAACAAAACAAAACAGCAATTCTGTGTTGTCCCAACAGGCAAAGGAATCACAATCCAACACCGTGCTATTAAAATATAATTAGAAATAGTTCTAGTCATTTTCCCTAAGTGTGTGTGTTTAAAAATGAAAAAAAAAAATAGATCATATTTTGAGGCACTATTAAATGTATAAACAGAATAAATTTTCCAATTTCTCTATAAGTGAAAATGTTTCAACTGTCCTACAGAAAGCTTGCATTTGATGGACATTAATCTCAACTGAGTAGTAACAATCTGTGCTGTAGGGAACTCTGGCCATCATGAATGTGTTTGCTCATTAAATTCCCATGAATGCTCTAAATTTATTTTAGATTACATTTGGATCCCAGGGAAATAAATGGAAACATTTATATGGAAAACTGAGTTTGTTTTCTTCAAAACTTGTTTGATATAAAAAAATAAGTATTTTATAATTCAGCTAACAAAATTTTACAGCAAATTATAGACCAAGAATCTTGAGAGATTTTTTTTCCTTGTTATTTGCCATTTGGAATTCAAAATTACTTTTTCAAGATAGTAATACTTTATTTTATTTAAAAGTTAATTGGATCTGGAATTCTTAAAGTAATTAATGATTTAATTAGTTTCCCATGTGAGAATCTGAGAAAAGCACCGTGTAAACTTGGATTGCATTTTCCTTGGCATATTAGGAGATGTAACAGACAAAACATATAACATTATTTAATATATGGGAGTTTATATCCATTGCATTTGAGCCCAGGAGACATATTTGTATGCTCCTTTATATTTCTAATCTCATAGGAAATGATTGTTGGTCAATCGTACAGATACTGTGAGGGTGACAAAGATTGTTTTATACTATAAATTTGTGTCACTGGGTATCAGAAGTAATTAAAGGAGAAGTTATATGTAAAATACCTGACATAAGTCGATACTCAGCAAAAAGCAAGCAGTGTTATTATGGCCAAAGTGAGGAATGTTTTAAATGAAGAAGAGAGTTACTTTTTCTTACAGGAATGTATTCGATTTAGTTTTAGTTTTTGTTTTTTTAAAAGACTTGGGTTTGGCTCCTGAGCTTCTGCTTAGAATTTAGAAAGATGGAAAGCACAAAACTCCCACTATTTCAACAAAAATAATAACAGGTAACCTACAAATTCCAACTTTTCTCAAAGAGCTTAGTTCACAGGTCAACAAACTAAGCTGAAATCTAAGGAAAGACAGTTGCTTCAAACAAGCCATGAGACAAAAACATGCTTACCAGGGTCAGATGCCACTGGACACCAGTATGAAGAATTTAGCTACAATTTTTAATAAAGAACTAATGGCGACGTATAAGCAGTAGAAAGAATATTGAACTCCTGGAAACAGCAGATGAAAGAGGAATGTGTGCCCACTCGCAGCCACGGACCTCACTGGATTCTTACAGGCAGAGCTCTTCTGACAGAGCAGAGTCATGATGCAGGCTTCAGGGAGAGGAGCCTACAGCCAGGGCAGGGAAGGCACCATGCTCACCCTTACCCTGGTCTACCTCTGCTGTAGATTGAAGGCCTTCAACCACTGAGAGAAGGGCAAACACGGTCCCTTCGGGCCCTGGGGAAAAACCACTGCAGTTAAGGAAAGGGAAGAGGAAAATATTCTCGTTCCTTGAGGGAAGGGCAGGAATCTATGTATGTTGGGCCAGGACTTACCCCTTGAGAAGGCCCACCTTCAAGATCCAGGTACACAGTGCCTGCTAAGGCTCAGGTTAATCAGAAAGGGAGACTGTGGAAAGTGGAATAAGGGAAGATACTGTAATTATGACTCATTTTTATTTTAATTGCTTTAAAAGAACACCGTCTGAAGTTAAAATAGTTAAGGGGAATTCCCTGATGGCCTAGTGGTTAAGGGTCCAGCAGTTGTCACTGCTGTGGCTCAGGTCACTGCTGTGGTGCAGATTTGATCCCTGGCCCGGGTATTTCTGTATGTCTCAAGTGCGGCTCCCCCCCCCCAACTTTTTTTTGAAAAAACTAACAAGATATTTTGTGTTGATAGTACATGTACAACCAAAATATATTAATAATAGTACAAAATGGGATGATGGAGGAATTGGGAGCGTACAGTTGTAAGATCCTTCTATACATCTATATAATAGGATTTTAATGTATGTTCTAATTAAAGATGTATATTGTAAACCTGGGGTAATTATTACACATTTTAAAAGATGTAAATAAGAATTAGAAGAGATTAAATAGAATCCTGAAAATTACATCTGTAATAAGATAAAACATGTCAGAAAATAGCTAAAAGAAAATAAAAAGAGATAGAATAGAAAATAGGTAGCCTGATGGTAGGTTTCAGTCCAATCACTTTAATAATAATATTAATTATAAGCAGTCTATACCAATTAAAACACAGATATCAAGCTTGATGAAAAAGCCAAATTCAACTACCTGCTATTTACAGAAATGCACACTATATGTAGGTTAAAAGTAAAAAGAGAGGAGTTCCCGTCGTGGCTCAGTGGTTAACGAATCTGACTAGGAACCACGGGGTTTGGGGTTCGATCCCTGGCCTTGCTCAGTGGGTTAAGGATCCAGCATTGCCGTGAGCTGTGGTGTAGGTTGCAGACACGGCTCGGATCTGGCATTGCTGTGGCTCTGGCATAGGCTGGTGGCTACAACTCTGATTCAACCCCTCGCCTGGGAATCTCCATATGCCGCCAGAGCGGCCCAAACAATGGCAAAAAGACAAAAAAAAAAAAAAAAAAAAAAAAGTAAAAGGTGAAAAAAATCATACTGTGCAAACACTAATCAAAATTAAGTTGTGAAAGTAATATAAATAAATATTTTATATAAAGGGGGAAATTATACAAAAGATTAAAAAGTTTTACAATAGTATCTTATAGTTTGGTCTATTACATATGTAGGTGATTCATTAATTACCTGAAAAGTAATTAAGAAGAATAAAGCACAAAAACTACTTGAGCCATAATGAGAAGGACATATTTGAAATGCAATCTAAGCACTTAATTCTGTTTATAATATCTTTTGAAAGAAGCTGATGGTTTGGAAGATTCAGGAAATGGAACCAGATAACTCAATCTGCAGGTTGATACCCTCTTCTAAATATTTCCTGTAAATCTTTCTCCAAGAAAAAGGATAGATGAAGTTAGAAATAATTTTGATTAGATTGTAATGAAAAGTAGCCTCCAGTTGCTAGAAAGACAAGTATTTGTGGAAGAACTTTATTCTTAGAACAGCTATTTAGATATAACATACTGATACTTCATTGATAGTACCATTTGTATTTCACAAATTCAGGAGAAGTATGTGTTTAAATAGAGCAGGTAGTCCAAAAAGTGAAACATTAGCATTATTTAAATACCTGAAAAAAAGCAAGAAGTGGTTTGCTGAAGTTATTTGCATCCTAAAATATTTCAAATATGTTAAATATTTGAAAAGAACACAATGCAATAATATAATAATCACTATGTTAAAGCTTAGGAAATAAATGGAGAGAGGAGAATCATGAAATATCATGCACTACTATCTCTGACTGTCAAAACCAGTCATGGCAAAGATAAAACTCGTTTTCCACTTCAGCAAAAGTGGAATTCCGAGTCAATTTCAAAGTTCAGTCAACAATGTATTATTATTCCTCCTTCTGGTATATAAACAGGAACACATGTTAGAAAACACACACACACACACACACACACACAACAGCCCAACCCAGACTGTTTTGCTCTTAAAATCTCAAATTGTGATTCACGGCAGCCAAGTGATTTTATTCCTGAGAGCAATTCAATTTATGTTCATTTGGTGGAATTCATTTGGAAATGTTGAAACAAAGCCAGTTCAGTTTGGATTGCTTCTAAGCAAAGGGAAAGACATCACAGCTATTCATAAAGCATATAAGATTGAGAAACAATAAACAACACTATTTCTCAAGTTTAAAGAGAATTTTTTGGTGAACAATCTGTAAAATTGGTTCTATTGAAATAATTCTCATAGACGGCACATTTACACCAGTTTATTTCATTTCATTTCTAATCCTGCCAATACTAATAAGTCAGAAATTGTGTAATTTAATGTGCTATTGGAATGCTGCTGATGAAGTGCACAAACAGTGGAGACATTCCAAAGGTACATGTGAATTAAAGTCATATGTTTCCATGGAAAAAGAAATAAAAATTTAAGACTGGCTGTCATTTGTTGTGCCTTAGCACAAGCTTGCTAAGGAAAACATAATTTTGTATGAGAAACAATTGCTTATCATTATCCAGATTTCAATTTGATATTATATCTTGTAGAAACGTAAAGCAGTGCTATAGTAAAGAACTAAATTGGAGACAATCTAATGTATACTCTTTCAACCCAGGTTCATTCACGTTCATTCAATAGACAAATAGGGGAGGTCTCTTGTGGCTTAGCTGTTAACAAACCCAACTAGGACCCATGAGCATGTGGGTTAAGGATCCGCAATTGCCATGAGTTGTGGTGTAGGCTGGCAGCTGTAGGCTGGCAGCTGTAGCCCTAATACCACCCTTAGCCTGGGAACTTCCATGTGCTGTGGGTGTGGCCCTAAAAAACAAAAACAAAAATAGACAAATAGAGAATAGAGTTTTGATCCCTAATGTTATTGCTATTCATTGTGATCGAATATTACCTTTCTTAGGAGAAATGAAAGCAATCAAAGATAATTTTATTCTCTGGAGAGCAATGCCATCGAAGGATCATATTAGTGTCTATTTCTCTTTTCCTAAATGTAAAATAAATATGCAGTCTTAAGATTGAACCATATTAATCTTTAGCACCATTGAAAGATAGAACCATGAAAAGGGTGTTTGTCACAACATACTATTGGAGAAGACCTCCAGAGGGTTATAAGGCCTTCAGCCTTGTACCTCATGTCCCCAAATTCTTCCTTTCATGTCACCTGATTAGAAGCTGCAGACTTAGGAATACTGCAGTTCAAAAGCTCAATGTCAGGAAAGTTTCTGGGGCATTTTGAGTTTGGCAGGCTAGAATTACTATGAATAAATTAATCCAATTTCAAGATTTTGTGCTTTTATTTATGCCTCACTTAACTAAAAACACATGAACTCAGCTATGTCTCCAGTATTTCCCAAATTACTCTAAAAATCAATTGACAGTTCAAAGACAGATTTTGTTGTTGTTGTTCAAAGTTATGCTTGTATTTCTAGAATTTCTTGCTGTTGTTTTAAGGTGTTTTCATTGGGATTCTCTGTATGATGTTATTATTAAGTGCCATTTAAGCGGTATATGCCCTCATGTATGATATACAGATAAAGTATGCTTACTTGGGTCTTTTATACATAAGATCCTTTGTATATAATATATAACATATATAGATAAAACATCTCTTAATTCTCTATAAAAATATGCTGAAATACATTACCCAATACATTTCATTTGGAGCCAGGATATATCTAGAGCTCACAAACGCAACTACATCTATAAAGACAAGTAAGGCAAATAAGACAGAATATTTTCTAGCCAAAGACTTTAAACACTAATATATAGACCAATAAAATAATTAATTATCTTCAAGTTCAGTGTAAGAACAACAAATAAGATTGCTTCAAAGAATTTGGTTCAGTGATTTATCAAATAAAATAATTTATATTGAATTTCTTATGCAGTAGTATTTAAGAAGCAATAGTATAGGAGTTCCCATCATGGCCCAGTGGTTAAGGAATCCGACTGGGAGCCATGAGGTTGTGGGTTCGATCCCTGGCCTCACTCTGTGGGTTAAGGATCCAGCATTGCCGTGAGCTATGGTGTAGGTCGCAGACGCGGCTCAGATCTGGTGTGGCTGTGGCTGTGGTGGAGGCTGGTGGCTACAGCTCTGATTAGACCCCTAGCCTGGGAACCTCCATATGCTGCGGGAGCGGTCCTAAAAAGAAAAAAAAGAAAAAAAGAAAGAAGCAATAGTATATTAAATATGCAGTCAAGGGAGTTCCCGTAGTGGCTCAGCAGAAATGAATTTGCCTAGTATCCATGAGGACGCAGGTTCAATCCCTGCTTACTCAGGGGGTTGAGCATCCAGCGTTGCCATGAGGTGTGGTATAAGTTGTAGCTGCTCTTTGGATCCCATGTTGCTGTGGCCATGGTGTAGGCCTGAAGCTACAGCTCTGACTCAATCCCTAGCCTGGGAATCTCCATGTGCTGCAGTATGGCCCTAAAAAGGCTGTATGTGTATATATATATGCAATCAAGTCTAAAGATATTACCTATCACTGTAGCTTATTAAAGATAATATTTTATTATTTCAAATTTAATAAGATTTGTTATTTTTTATTTTGCCAGGATTCTGATTTATCTAGGTTATTTTAATTTAAAATACTCACTTTGTAACTGTCAATATATAGACTTTCTGAGACACATGGAAATATATGACATAATACTATCTGTTAAACTACCTAATATGAAATTGAGAAAGCCTTGGGTCTTTGAGTCCTTGGTTAGATAATAAATATATTTACTCATTCCTTTCCACCAAATCAAGAGTATATATACGACTATAACAAATGCCCTAAAATGTGCAGCAAATATTAAAATAACAATTTCAAGCTCTTATGTAAAATAGATCACATTTAACAATTCATAAAATTACTTTTTCTATAATCTAAACTGCCTCACTATTCAATAAAATTATGTTTAAAAATGAAAATACTTTTTGGAATAAAGTAAGAATCAATTAATTAAACTTAATGCATGCAATTTATGTATATCAATCAGAAATTTCCCCAGTTGAAATCAAACACTTTCCTTCAAATGATCTTTTTGTTAAATTAACAGCATGATGATCTCAACTCAATTTGCCAATATAGAAAGCTAATGGGGAGTTCCCGTCGTGGCGCAGTGGTTAACGAATCCGACTAGGAACCATGAGGTTGCGGGTTCGGTCCCTGCCCTTGCTCAGTGGGTTAAGGATCTGGCGTTGCCGTGAGCTGTGGTGTAGGTTGCAGACGCGGCTCGGATCCCGCGTTGCTGTGGCTCTGGCGTAGGCCGGTGGCTACAGCTCCGATTCAACCCCTAGCCTGGGAACCTCCATATGCCGCGGGAGCGGCCCAAGAAATAGCAACAACAACAACAAAAAAAAAGACAAAAAAGACAAAAAAAAAAAAAAAAAAGAAAGAAAGAAAGCTAATGGGCTGATTGTATTTGATTTAGTTACTATTTAGCAAATTTTTCACTCACGGAACTACCTTCATGGGAGAAGTACACTTTCCCGCTCTGTTGACATTGGGCCAGACCATGTTCTTTGGTCTATCAAATGTGGGCAGAAGTGAAAGTGTGTGATGATGTGTGTGACAGTTCTAACACTGCCTGTTTCCGTTTACCTATCTGGGAGCTTCTGTCTTCACCACAGGAAGCCTAGGATCTGGGGAGACCTTGGCCCCTACTGAGTGAGTTCCTCAAGCCAATCTACACACACCAGTGAAAATAAATACTGCTATAGGCCCTGAACTATTCTTTAGTTGTTTCTTATGTAGCAAATGCTGACCAGTACACTAACCAGAAAGTGCAGTAATAATTAAGATACTGTTCACAACAACAACAACACACACAGTATTTACAAATTAATTTACAGAAGGATATTTGAAAATCCATCAGAAAGCTCTTTTTAATACAAGATCAAAGATGATCTCTGAATAAATGAACAGCATTGCAAATTCCTGACTTAAAATTGTAAAGATGTCAGTCCACCCCAAATTAAAGTGTAAATTTATATAATCTAAATAAAAAGTGAGTTAATTTTTTTTAAGAAACAAGACAAACTTATTGAAATGTTTATCACAAAGGAGTACCATCCTAGCCATAATGAAGTCAACCTTTTAAAAAGAGTAAAGAATAGAAAAATATAGCAGTGGAAGAGAACAGAGTTTAGAGCTATATCATTGTATACATAACAACTTGCTATAAGATAGAAATGGTATCACACAGCAATGCGAGTGGGACACATTGTTCAGTAGAGTTGAGGGGATAGGAAGAGAGGCGGGAAAGGGTTCCCCATATGAAGAAAAATAAAATAGATTCTAATCTAACATTACATATTAGGATGCAATCTAGGCAAAAGAAATATTGAAGTGAGAAACATAAAAATATAAAGTTATTAATAGGGGTGCAGGTAAACATCTTATGACTTAGTGGCAGTGAAAGAATTCTTAAAAAGAAATTAGGAGTTCCCATTGTGGCTCAGAGGAAACAAATCTGACTAGCATCCATAAGGACGCAGGATCAATCCCTGGTCTTGGCTCAGTGGGTTAAATAACCTGCATTGCTGTGACCTGTGGTGTAGGTCGCAGACATGGCTTGGATCCAGTATTCAAGAATTTATAGGCTAAAATATGTTTATCTTTTCAAGAAAAGACACCATTAAAAAAATGAATAGACAATGAAAGACTGGATCAAGATATTTCTAGTATCTAAGACAAACAATGGATTAATCCCTGGATATACAAGGAGCTTCTGATAAATAAGAAGAGACAGCAAATCTAACAGAAAAGCAGTTAACAGCTATGAACAGTGATTTACAATCAAGGAAATGCAAAAAGCCAACATGCACAAAAGTGCCATTCAAAGTCAATTGTAATCAGAAACCTGCATATTAAAAATATTATTCAGAAAAAAATAAGAAAGCTGGATAATTTCAATTATTGAAGAGAATACAGTGATATAAGAACCTTGTACATTGCTAGTGGAAAGTTGGACTGGTATAGCCATACTGGAGAGAATCTGTCATTACTTAGGCAAATAAAATGTAGGCATACCCTATGATAGTCTTTCTGCTCCTATAATGTCAGAGAGATTCTCACACAAGTAAGTGAAGAGAATTCACCAGTATATTTATCACAGAATTATATGTAGCAGCTGGGAGTTAGAGGCAACCTGTGTGTCTGTTACTCAGAGAAAAAAAAAAATGTCTGGATAAACAACATGCAGTTATACAACAAACAGAAGTAACAGATAGATGTATAGATTACAACAAGAAAGAATATCAAAAACATCCTTCTTCATTGAAAAGAAATGAGATGTATTTTATAACAACATTTTTAAAAATCAAAATACTTGCACGTAAAACTCACATATTTTGTAAGGCATTTGGAGGAAAAAAGGTGTACGTTAAACACAATAATATGGTGGCTGTTCCAGTTATCTTTCATTGAATAACAAACCACTCTAAAACTTAGTGACTAAAACAACAACAGTCTTTGATTTTGTTCACAAATCTGTGAGTCAGGAACTCAGACATGGCCTGAGTACGTGATGCTGTGCCTATGTGGTATCCAGAAAAGGCATTAGAAGGATTATATTAATAGCTGAGGCCAAGACCTAGCCTTTCACATTTCTGACATCTTGAAGATTTGGTTCAACTGGGATGCTCTCCTGTTCAAATATACACTCAGGGCCTGTCTGTATGTTTTCTCTAGCATGGTAGATCATCAGAGCCGTACTCTTACAGGCTAATCCAGGAGTTTGTATTGCATCATATCCGTCATGGTTGTGGTCGCTTAGTTGAGATCATACAGTGGCTCATAGATCAAATAAAAAGGAGGAGATCCCATCTTTTGAAGGGAGACATATCCCAGTATTTATAGTCACCTTTATCCAGTCATTGTTGCCTACAGAGGAAGAGACATGGTGTACAACACAGAGATAAAAGGTAATAGGAACATTAAATAGAAGGAGCTTGGGGGAGGGGAAAATGAAAATGTGCCATGAACTGAGTGGTATGTATCTGATATTTTAAAAAATCAGATTCAGATTTAAAGGATGGAGACCTCTTGGAGTTCCCGTCGTGGCGCAGTGGTTAACGAATCCGACTAGGAACCATGAGGTCGCGGGTTCAGTCCCTGCCCTTGCTCAGTGGGTTAACGATCCGGCGTTGCCGTGAGCTGTGGTGTAGGTCGCAGACGCGGCTCGGATCCCGCGTTGCTGTGGCTCTGGCGTAGGCCGGTGGCTACAGCTCCGATTCAACCCCTAGCCTGGGAACTTCCATATGCCGCGGGAGCGGCCCAAGAAATAGCAACAACAGCAACAACAACAACAACAGACAAAAAGACAAAAGACAAAAAAAAAAATAAAATAAAAAAAATAAAGGATGGAGACCTCTATAATGCTCTGTTTACCTTTAACCTAATCACCTCTGCAGGCCCATTCTCTCTGCGTAAACATTTTGACCAATATTTCTGTGGTAGGAATAATATATGTTTTGATGGTATAGCATTGATCAGAGTGACAATGTCTCCTTAAATTTTCCAGACTGGAGCAAATATTGTAAGATCTGAATTTATGTTAGATCTAAGTGGTATTTACACAGGCACATGTGATATGATTTTAATAGTTTCCTATGAGTTAGAAATAATTCATTAGTAAAAAATAACCTCTCTCACTACCAAATAGCTACCTGGAAAAAAATTAAATACCAACATTTTGAATGGGTAAGCAACTTCAAAATTCTGAGGAAAAATGGTCAATCCAGTTAAAACTGCCTGTAAATCTAAACAGAGGCACAGCTGCATTTTGCAAACAAAAGCAATTTGCACACTCATTTTCCTTGGCTTTACATGGAATCCAAACACATGCCATCATTTTCATTTTTTTTTTGAGAAATAACAACATAACTTTTTTTCAGAGGAAGATTATAGTTTATAGACAACACTACAAAACATGATTTCATTGCTGAAGCTAGAAATTTTTGTTTAAATGTTAAGAAATTGCAACACAAGTCTAAAGGCATTTATTACTGTGATAGACATTTTTTAGTCAATCAACATATATGCCAACACCAACTATACTCAAGGCAATTAAAAAAGTGTCTGGAATCTGTAATCAACTAACAATATGATGTTAGGGAATTTACTTGTCCTCTCCAAGTCTCTACATAATGGATGTTACAAATCTCCAAAGGTCTTTTGCACAAAAAAATTCCACCTTTAATGAAAAATCTTGGCAGAACTAACAGTAAAATTAAAGGTAGTACATGATAAAGTCACAAATTAGATCATCAGGTAGTAAATGGATATTATCCCTGTGGAGGGTGATATTGAAACAGGATGGCTAGGAAAGAGGAGGTGAAAAATGACCTAGATCTTGAAAAATGATATATTTGAATAGGTATAGAGGAAGGAGAAGTACTTTAAGTTAAGTAAACATCATGTGAAAGGCTAAGGAAACAGGAATGAAGAGTTGCCTGAGGCAGGGTTATTAAACTCCGAGCAAGCAGAGGTTGCAACTGGGGGCTGAATACTACCTCTGGTTTGTGCTTGGTAAGCAGAGGAGTTTTCAGATATTTGCTGGTTGCCCACATCAGGAACGAAAAAGAGAAAGAGAGAGAAAGAGAGAAAGAAAGAAAAGGAAGGAATAAAGAAAGGGTTCACTGGTGGCTCATCAGGTTAAGGATCTGGTGTTGCCACTGCTGTGGCTCTGGCTACTGCTATGGTGTGGGTTTGAGAGATTTAATCTAGGTCTCAAAGTATCTGACAAAATTGGCCTTAATTCCCACAAGACAAAAATCTGCTTCATCTAAGCAGTGGCTGTCCACTTCTAGCTGGACAATTCACTCTGCAAATGTCCATTACTCCCACTAATTTTTATTCCACTCAACAGATTTTACTTATCTATAAACCCTGAGAATCCCCAAATAGAAATTTCAATATGTCAAAGCCACAGAATAGGTCATTTTTTAGAAGTTAAAGATATTACAATTGTCAATCTAAAAAAGTTGAATTTCATCTTATGAGATTTTACTATATACAGTTTTTAACAAGAGGTTTACACTTTTGAAATGCATTTTTTTTTATATTAAGAATAGTTCCAATTATGTTCCTAAAGATGCTAGAATCAAAGAGAAGTCTACTCAGGCATGGGGAAAATACAGACTTATGAAACAAGAAAGAAGTTGGTTTTAGAAAATCATTGCTTTTAGAGATAGGAGGAAAAATTAAGAGAATAGGGAAGTATAAGGCAAATTTGGGTTGAGGTTGAATATGAGAGTAGATATAAAGACGATCTACTCAGGTTTCTAGGTTAGAGATTGAATTCTCCACATCCTTTTACTCTGAGAGAAATTGAGCAGGACCCCTTGGGGCCCTCCCAAGTACAAATCCTTTCCATACCCCCGATTTCTTTTTTGTAGGAAATAGGCTTTAGTCATCCTCCTTGACCTTCCCTGAGTTCTGAAGGGCAGATTCAAACAGTTACTAATCAGCAAGGAGAGGATATGCAGAGACAAGGGAGGAGTCATCAGGAAACAATAGTGGAGACTTGGGGAAGGATCCTGGTTCCCCCTCAAGGAATCTTTGAGTTCTTCTGAGGGAAGTAAGACCCCCACCCCGGTAGAGGATGGTAACTTCAGGCAGAGCACAAGATTCCTGGAGCACCACCCTGTTAATTCACCTCCAACTCATCAGAAGAGAGTCATGCACCCTGCAGGCCTTCCCCCAGATTTCACCTATAAAAACTTCTCCACCAAAACCATTGAGGAACTCCGGGTTCTTGAACATAGTCCACCCATTCTCCTTTCATGGCCCAGTAATCATCCCTTCTCTGCTCCAAACTCTTAAGGTTCAGTGTAGCCTCACTCTGTCTTGGGCACATGGCCTTGCATTCCGTACCATTAGTAGATGGGCTATTGGCATGTAATTAGGGTTATAAATGCCCTTATGGAAGAGGTCTGAGAGCTCCCTTGCCCCATCTGCAATGTGAAGATATAGCAAGAAATCTGGGACCCAGAAAAGGACCCTCACCAGACCATGCTGATACCATAATCCTAGACTTCCAGCCTCCAGAATGGTGAGAAATAAATGTTTATTATTTATATGCCCCCCAGTCCCTGATGTTTTATTCAGCAGACTGAATAAATGAAGACAACTTTTGAATGTTCATCTTCCATGGTATAAATCAAAAGTTGATATATAAAACTAATTTAAAAAATAGCAAAATATATTACTTAGGAATTTAGAGCAAACACAGAAAAGTCATAAAAATAATAAAGTCATAAAATAAAAATGTTTTCATTTATTATCTAACCATTTACACATCTAATTTGGTCAAAAGACCTTATCTTCTTGATGCTATATGAGCAAGTATAACCTTCAAAAGTCTGTCCTGCTTTCCCATCGCCCTTCATCCTAGAGACCCCCAACTACCAGCTTTCCTTCATTAAGAAACAAAATCCAGCAGAGCAAATTTGAAGATGAAATTGGCTTTATTCAGTGATTCATGAATCAGGGCAGCAATCTGTCTAGCAACTAAAAGGGTGCTCTAAGGGGCTGTACAAAACAGAAGATTGTTATAGGAAGAAGGGTGGAGTAAGGGAGCTATCAGCAAAATTAAAAAAAAAAAAGGGATTATTCTTAGGTAAGGACATCTTCTTATTGGAGGGAAAGGACCAGCAAGGATTTTATCATGCAGATTATCTCTTATTCCTCAGAGATGGAGAGGGCTCATGTGACAGATACCACATTGGTACCCACCAGAAATTTCCAAACTGGTCGATTAAGATTACATTGCAATTAGATTAGACATTATTGCAATTAGATTTGGTATTATTGCAGGAAGGGGGACCCCTTCTAGGGTCCAAGAGTGGGCTCTTGTCTAACCTTCGGAAATGAATTGTCCTAGGAGACATGTGCTGACAAAGCAAGAAACTTTATTGGGAAGGGGCACCCAGGCTGAGGGCAGCAGGGTAAGGGAACCTCAACTGCTCTGCCATGTGTCTCACGGTCTCTCATTTTATGGGAATAGGGTTAGTTTCTGTGTTGTCTCTGGCCAATTGTCCTGCTTGGCACACATTTGGTCTAGCTTAGGGTCCTTCTTGGTAGCATATGCACCTCTCGGCCAAGATGGATTCCAGTGCCAAGGATCCCAGGACATTGGTCTTCCCCTGCCTCCTACCGGACCCTCCCAGTTAGTCAGTCTTCAGGGCAGCACCATGTTCCTTATTAGGGCCTCCTGTTATGAGACAACTCAGGCATGTGACTATTATTATGCCTAACCAAGGTGGGCAGTTCCTGTCAGTGGTCATCCCCTAACAGTATCACAGGCTTTTAGCACAAGTGACACCATTTGGGGCCTGTGGTTTTTCTCTTTAATCATTCCCCTTCATGATTTCATGCCACCCTCTTATATCCTTCCCTAATATACCTGCAAGACAACTATTTAATCTTGAAGACCCAGGTTAGAGAGCTGCTTCTTTATGAATTCTTTTCCTTCCTCTTCCTTCACAATTTTGAGGAGCATCCTTTTTTTTTTTTTTGAATACATGATATGTTCATTTTTTGTTTTAATGATTTTTATTTTTTTCCATTATACCTGGTTTACTGTGTTCTGTCAAATTTCTTCTGTACAGCAAAGTAACCCAATCACATATACATATATATGTTCTTTTTTCTCACATTATCATGCTCCATCCTAAGTGACTAGATATAGTTCCCAGTGCTATGCGGCAGGATCTCATTGCTTATTCTTTCCAAAGGCAATAGTCTGCATCAATTAAACCCAAAGTCCCAATCCATCCCAAGCCCTCCCCCTCCACCTTGGCAACCACAAGTCTATTCTCCATGTCCATGAGTTTCTTTTCTGTGGAAAGGTTCGTTTGTGCCCTATATTAGATTCCAGATATAAATGATAATCACATCGTCTTTGTCGTTCTCTTTCTGACTTACTTCACTTAATACAAGAGTCTCTAATTCCATCCATGTTGTTGCAAAAAGCATTATTTCATTCTTCGTTATGGCTGAGTAGTATTCCTTTATGTATACATACCACATCTTCTTAATCCATTCATCTGTTAATGGACATTTAGGTTGTTTCCATGTCTTAGCTATTGTGACTAGTGCTACAATGAACATACGGGTGCATGTGCCTTTTTCAAAGAAAGTTTTGTCCGTATATATGCCCAAGAGTGGGATTGGTGGGTCATGTGGTAGTTCTATGCATAGTTTTCTGAGGTGCCTCCATAGTGTTTTCCATAGTGGTTGTACCAATGTACATTCCCACCAAGAGCACAGGAGGGTTCCCTTGTCTCCACACCTTCTCCAGCATTTGTTATTCGTGGACTTATTAATGATAGTCATTCTGACTGGTGTGAGGTGGTACCTCATAGTTGTCTTGATTTGCATTTCTCTACTAATCAGGGATGTTGAGCATTTTTTTCATGTGCTTGTTGGCCATCTGTATATCTTCTTTGGAGAAAAGTCTATTTAGGTCTCTTGCCCATTTTTCCATTGGGTTGTTGGTTTTTTTGCTGTTGAGCTGTCTAAGGTGTTTGTATATTTTAGAGATGAAGCCCTTGTCAGTTGCATCATTTGAAACTATTTTCTCCCATTCTGTAAGTTGTCTTTTTTTTTTTTTTTTTTAATGGTTTCCTTTGCTGTGCAAAAGCTTGTCAGTTAGATTAGGTCCCATTGGTTTATTTTTGCTTTTATTTCTCTTGCCTTGGGAGACTGACCTGAGAAAACATTTGTAAGGTTGATATCAAAGAATGTTTTGCTTATGTTCTCTTCTAGAGGTTTGATGGTGTCTTGTCTTACATTTAAGTCTTTAATCCACTTTGAGTTTATTTTTGTGTACGGTGTGAGGTGTGTTCCAGTTTAATTGATCTGCATGTGGCTGTCCAGTCTTTCCAGTACCACTTACTGAAAAGACTGTCTCCCCCCCACCATTTTATATTCTTGCCTCCTTTGTCAAAGCTTAATTGACCATAGGTGTCTGGGTTTCTTTCTGGGTTCTCTAGTCTGTTCCATTGGTCTATATGTCTGTTTTGATACCAGTACCACCTTGTCTTGATTTCTGTGGCTTTGTAATGTTGCCTGAAGTCTGGGAGAAGTGTGCCTCCTCCTTGGTTTTTGTTTCTCAGGATTGCTTTGGCAATTCTGGGTCTTTTGTGGTTCCATATAAATTTTTGGATTGTTTGTTCTAGTTCTGTGAAAAAAGTCCTGGGTAATTTGATAGGGATTGCATTGACTCTGTAGATTACTTTGGGTAGTATGGCCATTTTTCCAATAGTAATTTTTCCAACCCAGGAGCATGGCATAGCTTTCTGTTTCTTTGAATCCTCTTTCATTTGCTTGATGAATGTTTTATAGCTCTAAGCATATAAGTCTTTCACCCACTTGGTCAGGTTTATTCAAAATATTTGATTTTTTTTTTCTCTTTTGCCATTTCTTGGGCCACTCTCACAGCATATGGAGGTTCCCATGCTAGGGGTCAAATCAGAGCCATAGCCTCCAGCCTGTGCCAGAGCCACAGCAATGCGGGATCCGAGCCACGTCTGCAACCTACACCACAGCTCACAGCAATGCCGGATCCTAAACCCACTGAGCAAGTCCAGGGATGAACCCGCAACCTCATGGTTCCTAGTTGAATTTGTTAACCACTGAGCCACAATGGGAATTACAAAATACAACTGTTTTCTGAATATTAATCTTATATCCTGCTAATTTGCTGAATTTGTTCATCAGTTTGAGCAGTTTTGGGGTTGAGCCCTTACGGTTTTCTGTACATAGTATCATGTCATCTGCATACAGTGACAATTTTACCTCTTCTCTTCCAATTTGGATACCTTTTATTTCTTTTGTTTGATTACTGTGTGAGAAGCACCGTTCTTTATGTATTCTGTATGCCTGGATTTGTAGGAGAAGTTAATCTTTTCCCCCTGTATCTCCTAGGTTCAGTAGCTGGGACCTGAGAGCCAAAGTGATAAAAGACAGATTAACAAGAGAAAAAAGTTTAACTCTGTATATATGCATGGGCATTTCAAAAAGAAATGAGACTCATGGAGGAGGAGAGATGACAGAGACTTCTATACCATTTTTTGGCTACATAAAGGAAAAGATGTTTGGCGCTTCAAGTAGGGGAGGCAAGTTGTAGGGAGGGGAGGGGAGGAAATGGGTGGTAAATAAAGGTTGTCTTGTTATGCAGGTAAGTTGATCTCAGGTGATTAATTGTTGTCTCCAAGAGTTGTTCTCTTCCTTGTATAGAGATAGATTTACAAATAAAAATAGATGGTATTAATGTAAATTTTCTTTACAAAAGAATTTTATGCTTCTTTTTAGGCAGTTAGTGGGAAGTAAAGAGCCTTTCTTGTACCTGTGGTTTTTAATGACCTTTAGCTCAACAAAATCACTAGCAGACTTTGTCCATAGCCAATGTTCTTTAAAAATGAGGGAAATGAGGAGTTCCCATCATGGCTCAGTGGTTAACGAATTCAACTAGGAACCATGAGGTTGCAGGTTCAATCCCTGGACTTGCTCAGTGGGTTAAGGATCCGGCGTTGTTGTGAGCTGTGGTGTAGGTTGCAGACGTGGCTTGGATCCCATGTTGCTGTGGCTCTGGCATAGGCTGGCGGCTACAGCTCCGACAGGACTCCTAGCCTGGGAACCTCCATATGCCACGGGAGTGGCCCAAGAAAATGGCAAAAAGACAAAAGTAAGTAAATAAATAAATAAAAATAAAAAGGAGGGAAATGAGTTGAGATTGAGGATGTTTGATATACGTTCATCACCTCTACTAGATAAACAAAGCAAAAAAGCATTTCTATTGAGAGACTCACAGCCTCCTTTTTACTGGTAAAAGTAATGTTTGTTTTAATAGATATATAAAGGTATTGAGCTTTGTCTGATGAAATTTAAGAGAATTATTTATATTTCTTGAATATTGCAATTTGATATCTTTATTCCCCTACCCGAATTTAACCTATGCTAGGAATAACTTTTTTTTTTTGGATTACTCAAATTAAATTTTTTTAAAAGCACATTTATCAGGATTACTAAAAGAAAAAAAAAGTTATTTTAAATTAAGCTATTTTCATCCTTATCCTGCTGAGTCTGAATGTTAATGTACCTCCTTTGGCCCTCCTAATGACTTTGTTTCAATAATGTGTTGATGACAGCTATTTGCTGGTTCAAATTTAAATTTTCTTTGCCTGGGCTTTTTAAATTATAATTGGCACTGACAGCCAGTGGTCACAAAGAGACCATAGTTACACTTAGCAACAGAAAAATAATGGAAAAAAAAATCACTATAGCAGAAACATCAGAGGACAGACCTAATGCAGTCTGATGAACAACTAAAATACGCTTTTAATAAGACAAAATGTAAACCTTATCTCAATACTAATATTCATCAATCTCATTACTTCTACTGGTAAGATGACAGTTAAAAAATGCAATAAGCATAGCCATCTTTGAAATGTCACTCTTCTTTTTGACGATCTAAATATAATTTATTGATTTTGTTTTTGTCCATGTGATTTTTGCCAGTACTCACTAAGCATCTAGACTGCTCTGTATATTTTAAGTAAGATAAACTTTCAATATTGGCATAGAAGCTCTCAAGTTTTCCATTTCCTTTCTTTTCACCACACACATTTATATTATGTCATTGGTCATTTTAGCTAAATATACACTTATATTTTGGTATATGCAATCAGATGTATGTAATCAAAACTTCTCTATTCTCTTTCAGTTGATTCAGATAAATTTAATGGATGCAACACATATATACAATAAGACTGAGATTAAAAAAACACTTTTTCGGAGTTCCTGTCATAGCACAGTGGTTAACGAATCCGACTAGGAACCATGAGGTTGTGGGTTCAATCCCTGGCCTTGCTCAGTGGGTTAAGGATCTGGTGTTGTCTTGTGCTGTGGTGTAAGTTGCAGATGCAGTTCAGATCCCTCATTTCTGTGGCTCTGGCGTAGGCCAGTGGCTACAACTCCGATTGGACCCCTAGCCTGGGAATCTCCATATGTCGCAGGAGCGGCCCTAGAAAAGGCAAAAAGACAAAAACAAACAAACAAGCAAACAAACCCACTTTTACTGCTTGTGAGAATAAAAGCAAAAAAAGATGAATCAAACTCTTAACTGATGAACTGTGTTTGGCCCACAGTTTTGCCCCTTCATTACACAGTAGCAAACAACTCTACCAGTTCCATATGAAGGGCACCAGAATATGCTACCCCAAAACATGCTTCTTTGGCATATATATTTTTTGAGCTAAAGCCCATTAAGAACCAGTGGATTCAAAAAGCTCTAAAAGTAGCGCCTGAGTTTTCCTTTAAAGGGAATTTACATTTGTAAAGATGCCTCTCTCCTTCTCCTATACTGGAAGGAGGAGAACTCTTAGTAACTCTTATTAATGGAGAAGGCACCAACTTAAGTCTTCAAAAACATACCTTACTAAACCCTCCTTTACCATACTCTTCCTGCTCACTTTCCCATTTTTGCCTCTTCCATCCAGAAGTCCCAAACTCCTTTCCTTTGTTTAGCCTGAGGGAGTATTCCACCCCTTTGGGTTACTTACCACTGTGTGCTCCCATGGAAATGTACAATGCATGTGTTACTAAAATTCTGTTTGTTTTTCTCTTATTAATCTGTTTCTTAATAGTCAATTTATAAGGTATCAGCCAGACAACCTAAATCGGGTACAGGATAAAGATCCTTTTTCTCTCCCCTATAAGTTTCTTAGTTGCTATAACACACCTCCCTCCAATATTTGCCCATGCCTTTACCTACCCCCAAATGCCAAATTGTACATTATACCCAGTGAGCATTTACTTTTTTGTATTTGGATTCAGATTAAAGACAGATATACATTAGCAGAATAAACCTTGCAAGCTCCTTAGAGTCAGGGAACAGGTCTTTAATAGTACTCTAAAATGCCTAGCACAATGCAATAAATGCCTGTTATTGGCTGTGGTAGCAGTTATCTGAAACATTATTGCAGGGTGCATCAGTTAATAAGAATTTGGGGAATTGTTAAAATAATATTTTACAACAAGCTATTTTTTTCTTACTCCAGTAGTCCTCTCTTAGCCGTGGTTTCGGTTTCATAGGTTTTAGTTACCTTGGTCAATCACAATCTGAAAATATTACATGAAAAATTCCAGAAATAAGCTTTCATGCTTTTTAAACAGTGTGCCATCCTGAGTGGGTGATGAACCCACTGGGTGCCATCCCATTTCATCCTGCCCAGGATGAGAATCATCCTTTGTCCAGAGGATCCAACCCATTTCTCACTTAGTACCTGTCTCCATTATCAGGTTGACTGTCCAGGTTATCACAGAGCTAGTGTTCAGGTGACCCTTGTTTTACTTAATAATGACCACGAAGTGTAAGAACAATGTTTGCCTCTCAGATCTGCCAAAGAGAAGCCTTAAAGTGCTTCTTAAAAGTGAAAAGGTGAAAGACCTCTATCTACTAAAGAAGGGAAAAATCACATGTTGCAGTTACTAAGGTCTACAGTAAGAACACATTTTCTATCTGTAAATTGTGGAGAGGGAAAAAGAAATTTATGCTAGTTTTGCTCTCTCTTCAAACTGCAAAAGTTATAGTGCACGATAAGCGCTTAGTTAAGATGAAAAAGGCATGAAATTTGTATAGTCAGATATATTGAGAGATCTTTATTACAGTAAATTGTTATAATTGTTCAATTTTGTTATTGGTTATTGTTGTTAATTTCTTACTGTGCCTAATTTATAAATTAAGCTTTATGAGAGGTGTGTATATATTGAAAAAACATAGTAAGTATAGGGCTCAGTACTATCTGCACTTTCAGGCATCCACTGGGGGTTTTGGAACATATGCCCTGGAATAAGAAGGGACTGTTGCATTTATTAAATAAACTCTACATTGGCATTCTGTGGCTGTGGTATAGGCCAGCAGCTATAGCTCCAACTGGACCCTTAGCCTAGGAACCTATATATGCCACAGGTTCAACCTTCAAAAGACAAAAATAAATAAATAAATAAATAAATAAATAAACTCTACATTGATAGACATGGATGTTTCTAAGATCAATTTCTTATAGAATGAGATGATACTAAGGATTTTTAAAATACAGGTCTACTTATAAAGCCATTTCATTAAGAGGGTAGAAGATTAAGTATGTCCATGACAATAGTTAGAAGGCCATTTCAGGATACAAGGGCTAAAGATTCAGTCATGGATTGATTTGTGATTCTTGGAAATACAGGAAAGAAACTTGAGAGACCACAGATCATCTGCTAATAGATGCAGACATTAAGCTACATATTGAATATTAAAACTAGGGTCTTCATTTTGGCTAAAATGATGTGAGAGATTATTTCACTATCTTTCCTTGTAGTTAATATAATCAAGGACCTAAAAGCTCCAGTTGCTGCATGTATAAATGTGGCCCTTTGACTTCTGTCTTTACATGAGATTTTAAGTGAGTATTACACTATTTTGACATTGCAAGTTCACTCCCTCCTAATAATACACTATTGCTACATTTTGCTTCAGTGAAAGCATTAGGTTAATGTATAATTATGTGAAATGTGTAAGAGATATGATTCAGTTACACACATTTCTAACTTCCATTCTTTGTCAGAGACAAAAAGAACAAGGTAACAATAGCATAACATTATTTTTAGATATATCCTGAGGTACAAAGTCATAAATAAAATAATTTCAATATACTAAGAAATAAAAAAAAGGTAACTATTAGAAATCATGGACTTGGAGAATAGACTTGTGGTTGCCAAGGGGGAGGGAGTGGGATGGATTGTGAGCTTGGGGTTAATAGATGCCAGACTATTGCCTTTGGAATGGATTAGCAATGAGATCCTGCTGTGTAGCACTGGGAAGTATGTGTAGTCACTTATGATGGAGAATGATACTGTGAGAAAAAAGGATGTATATATGTATGTGTAACTGGGTCTCCATGCTATACAGTAGAAAATTGATAGAACACTGTAAACCAGCTGTAATGGAAAAAAATAAAAATCATTATATACATAAAAAAGTAAACATAAAAATAACATTTGGGTATATAGTCTAGCAAATGAAACAATAAATTATAAATACATGGATAACAAAAAAAAAAAAAAAGAAATCTGGACACACACTTAAAGAGATTATCTCTCGTAACTTTCCATGTTAGTGATTATACAGTCAGAAATTTTTTCAAGGGTATATCACACAAAAAGGTTATTCCATCCATCTTTCTTCTTTTGCAGTTCATTACTTTAAAATGAGCCATCCTCTTTGAATTTCAGGTTAGGCTTTATTTCCTTTAATTTTATTTTGTTGGTGTAATATCCAGAAAAATGGAAAGGTCAATAGATGAAGCAGAGAAAAGGCAAAAGATAAATATGCTTTCCTTTCCCATTTTTTGACTAAGGACTTAATAGAAGTTATTTAATTAAATTGGATCAGAGCCTATATTTTAAGCAACATACAGAGACGTTTAAGATAGATTTGAATTTAGTAATTTAAAAAAAATCCTGACTTTCCTTGTCAAAAATGTTTTCCTCATTCGCATTTCTCCATTGCATTCACACACAAACCCTAATTGGCTGATTCTAATTTGCCTTACATAATGTATTTTTTATCTTACTTACATGCAGGTACTCTTCTTTCAAAGACATGGTAGAGCTTACATCGTATTTAAAGAAAATCTCATATGATCACACTCAAGCATTACTCAGAAGAGTAATGTCTCTTAAGAAATGATATTCTTTCACCAAAGAATAGCCTTAAACCAATTTATACTCAGTCTAATCTATAATCACTTAGGTAACAAGCTTTATACCTCCAGTGCCTCCTTCATCTCTTGGTGATTCTATATAGCAACAGTAAGCTGTTTTCAGGACAGAAGCTCATTTTAAGGATTTCATAATTACCACCTGTCTCTGAGAATACCATTCACAAAATGACAGAATTATTCACCCTTGGGAGTATCAACCATTGCCATGAAATTTTACCTTATCTATCTATGCAGAAGGAACAAAAAATCTGGCTTGTTTATTCATTGAATTAAGATTTATTGGGTGCCAGTTACTATATATATGTCAGGTACTGTGCTAGGAAAGTGAGAAGAAAATGCATATACTAATGTATGGAGCCCAGCAGATTTAGGATTAAACCTTGATTCTGAAAATTATGAACTGAGTGTGTGATAAAGAATATGGCTGACCTTTGCCTCTGGTTCTTGGAAGGCAACCTCTACACCCTTGGAATTTCCTGAGTAATAGGAAATTTCCCTCTTATTTATGATATGCCCCCAGGACCTCATCTAATAGTTTACAATGGGTGGGGGGCACAAGAAAGTGTAGGCTGGAATTCCCCTCATGGCTCAGCGGTTAACGAACCTAACAAGTATCCATGAGGATTTGGGTTCGATCCCTGGCCTTGCTCTGTGGGTTAAGGATCGGGCATTGCTGTGAGCTGTGATGTAGGTCACAGACATGGTTAAGATCCCGAGTTACTGTGGCTGTGGTGTAGGCCAGCTGCTGTAGCCCCGGTTTGATCCCTAGCCTGGGAAACTTCATATGCTTTAGGTGTGGCCCTAAAAAGACAAAAAAAAGGAAGAAAGTGTATGCTAAAGAGGTATCTCAGGAAGCAGGCTGGCTTTGAGCCACTGTGGCATCAGCCTAACCTCCAGAGTGGCTGGATCATGAGTTCAACCATTTGGACAAAGATTCAATCCATCATGTCTACATAATGACGCTTCAATAAAATCTTCTTGGGTTGATAATATTCCATGACTATATTACTACACATTGATGTTTCAAGGATAAAACATTCCTGATGATTCAGAAGTCATGGTATCTAAGTTAACTGAGTTGTGGAGATGGTTAATTCTATAAAGTATTAATCATATGCCTTGCACATAATTTGCTTAAGGCTTTATTATTATAGGAATTTTCTTTTTTGGCCGCACCTGCAGCATGCAGAAATTCTCAGGTCAGGAATAAAGCCCGGGCCGCAGCTATACCCAGAGCTACAGCGATGACAACACTGGATCCTTAATCCACTGAGCCATGAGGGAACTCCTGGGCTAGGAATTTTAAAGATCCAACCTAAAACATTATCTAACAAATAAAAAACTTACTAAAAATGTCTCTTAGAGCACACAAGAAAGGATGTAGCAATTTTCATGCATCAGGTCTCTCACTGATTTATCTTGTCAGTTTTCAGATATGAGAACTTAGCAGTACACATCTCATCACCAGGGTGAATAACTAGAATACCATTAGGAGTCTTAGACCTGTGGCTAATGCTTTCATCTTAATCTTTGAGAAGTTTTTTTTATTCTTTTTTTTTTTTTTTTTGTCTTTTTTTTTGCTATTTCTTGGGCCGCTCCCGCGGCATATGGAGGTTCTCAGGCTAGGGGTCCAATAGGAGCTGTAGTCTCCCGCCTACGCCAGAGCCACAGCAACGCGGGATCCGAGCCGCGTCTGCAACCTACACCGCAGCTCACGGCAACGCCGGATCGTTAACCCACTGAGCAAGCGCAGGTACCGAACCCGCAACCTCATGGTTCCTAGTTAACCACTGCGCCACGAAGGGAACTCCGAGAAGTTTTTTTTAAAAGCGTGAGAATTATAGGACAGAGCTCCTTTATCAATATTTAAGATTTAACAGTGAATTACTCTGGAAAGTAATAATAGAGGAACTACCATGGCAGAAGAGAAAAAACTCAGATCAGAAACAAAGATCTTGCTGAGAACCTAAATTCAAACAAGATATCTTTATTATTTCCAGTTCTATGACACTGGAAATCCCTTGGCCACCTAAAATTACAATCGTGGAGTTCCTGTCATCGCTCAGTGGTAACTGACTAGGATCCATGAGGACTTGAGTTCAATCCCTGGCCTCACTCAGTGGGTTAAGGATCCAGTGGTCCTGTGAGCTGCAGTATAGGTTGAAGACCCAGCTCGGACCCCACGTGGCTGTGGTTGTGGCATAGGCCAGCGGTTACAACTCCAACTGGACCACAATCCTGTTGGATTTTTATTTTTTTTGCTTTTTTATTTTTATTTTTTTTGCTTTTTAGGGCCAAATTTGAGGTATATGGAGGTTCCCAGGCTAGGGGTCCAGTCAGAGCTACAGCTGCTGGCCTACACCACAGTCACAGCAACATCAGATCCTAGTCGTGTCTGCGACCTACACCACAGCTTATGGCAATGCCAGATCCATCACCCGCTGAGTGAGGCCAAGGATCAAACCCACAACCTCATGGTTCCTAGTCAGATTCGTTTCCACTGTGCCATGATGGGAACTCCTATTCTGGGAATTTCCATATGCCATGGGTGCAGTCCTAAAAAGCAAAATAAAATAAAAATAAAATAAAAATACAGTTGTGATGCCTGTTACCAGAGGTGAAGTAAGGATTCCCTAAAGTGGTGAATACAACAGAATATGAGAAACTTTAATTATGTTTTACTAAAATATATAATTATTGATTTGGACACATAATGATATTATAATATAGAGGTAAAAGTACTTTTGAGCAGTGAGAAACATAATTGCCTGATTCAATAAAAGTAAGAGAATTGGCTAAAAAGAAAACTGGCATTGAGACATAAATCCCTACAACAGTTGTATTGATGTAATTCAAGGATTAATCCCAGAGTATCAAATTAAAAAAAATAGGATGACTATTGGCCAAATGTGCCCATAAATATGTCCTAATTAGCCAGCAGAGTTTTAAAAAAATTGCTTTTTAATTTTGGCTACATTTGGCCCATATTCCCTGGTGGCAACCATCAATCAGAAATAAATGCAGTCGTGTCCCCTCCAGGTTTCCACCATGTTCACTCAAGCTGCATTTCTTTTTCCTTTTTTTTGTCTTCTGTCTTTTTTTTTTTTTTTAGGGCCACCCCCCCCTCTTTCCTGCAGCACATGGAAGTTCCCAGGCTAGGGGTCAAAATGGAGTGGCAGCTGTCAGCCTACACCGCACCACAGAAACGCAGGATCCAAGCTGCATCTGTGACCTACACCACAGCTCATGGCAACGTGGGATTTCCAACCCACTGAGCAAGGCCGTGGATCAAACTCTCATCCTTGTGGATAATAGTCGGGTTTGTTTACTCTGAGCCACAAGGGGAACTCCAAGCTGCATTTCGTTACATCCCCAACCTGGAGCCTATAGGCGTGTGAACATCTGACTCATTTCACAGAGTTGAATAACTCATAGATTCAAGGTGTTTGTGCATGGTAAAAACCAGGAGATAGATATGAACAAGAACAGAGAGCAAAACAGGAGATCAAAGGACCTTTGTTAAGAACACAATGATTCATAGGTCAGCAAAAGGCAAAGCAAGTAGGAGGAGGAATTAGAGTACAAGCACCTAGAAAGCCCTGCATGTAACACCCTATTGGCCCAAAGCTCTTGGCACATCTGCAGGAGGTTTCAATAGCCTTGAGTTCATCTTGGCCCTTCATAAAACCTCAGGAAGACAAAGCTTGGCAGAGAGCTGCAGCTGTGACTACCCTCCACCTCCCCAGAGCTGTGAAATGCCACATTTCCGATTTGCATTGGTCACACAGCTATCTGCAAAGGCTCAATGCTTACTGAAATTTAGGAAATAATTCCTACATTATTCTGATGATAGGTGCTGTGACAATCATGAAACTTTTGAGAACCAGAATGAATACATTAATACATTAAAGGAGGCCAACAAAATCATCCTTTTATGAGGGATACTGAGTGCTACTGAGCTCCTACTCTTATTTTAGGAACTATTCTAGTTCTCCATCATCTTAGAAAATTATAAACAAGAGTTTATACTATGATAGAGAAACAAAGTTATGTCAGGTGGGAATAGGGGTGGCTGAATACATAGAGTGTCTTTAAACCTGACTGTTAGGGTTGTATTACGACATGTAGGGAGTGGGGTGAGTCACTGCAGTGGTTCTGCCTCTCTTTTGCTGATGGCCAGAGAAATGTGGGGAAGGCAGAGTTGAGCCAACTATGTGTGCAGAGGCCCAAGCTGGCAGACCTGGTTAACATCTATACTGAGGTAGGTGATTCATAATACATTCATAATATAAGGTATTACACTCATAATATAAGTAATACAATACAAAGTAATATAAGGTAATATATTGTATAAAGTTATATTGTAAAAAAAAAAAATAGCAGAAGCCAACATTTGGGTTCCTTCACTCATTTATTCATTAAGCAAACTAAGAAATATCAATTGATAAGGTGATATGAATCTGCTGTCCATTTTAAGAATTACAAACTTTAAGGAAATTTATTCATTAAGAAAAAGAGGACAGGTATGTCTAAAAAGCTACGTAAGCTTTTTATAATTAACTATCTAAAGGATGTTACTGGCAGAAAGAGCTGTAAGTGTCCAGATGAAGAAAAGGCTGTAGAATTCTGCATGTGCATCCTGGAGAAAGTGAAACTGGAGTCATGAAGTACTGGGCTAGCAAAAGGAAGCAGAGGATGTAATAAGGCAAGCCTTTGCATAAAACTCCTTCAAGATTTCCAAGATGAAACAAAGGCTCCATAAGGAAGATGGTGTTTTCATTATTTGACCTAAATCTTAGTGAAGAAGCAAGTATTTGCAATGGAGAGGTATTAGCACTTTAAGTAGAAAAAATACAAATGCATAATGCTTCATCAACTTGCACTAGAATAAAACATTTAGGTTTGAGAGACAACTACATAAAAGAGATTCTGAGTTATTTATAATACAGAAAAGAACAAAAGATTAAAAACCAAACTACAAGGAATGGCAGCTGAAGCATGGAGATGGGAAATAATCTAGAAAAAAAAATTTCATACCAAGTGCAGCAGGATCATTTTCTGAGAATGAGAGTTGAGGAGGTTTCTATAACTCGCAATGCTTTGGGTGACTGCCAAAAACACATTTCCCCCTGCGTCGGGGAGGTGGGGGGGGGGGGGAAGCCAGATTGACCCTTAGAAACGAACTGGTTGTGAACAAATGGAATCTGATGGTATAGGCACACACTTGAGCAGTTTTTGTATTTAAAAAAAGAGAGGAGGAAGGTGAGGTAAGATTGTATTACTGATTCAATAATTATTGAAGAGTGAAGGTAAGGTTCTGAGAGCTGAGGTACAGATGGTGAACAAGACAGGGAAGCCTTTTATACAGTGGTGCCTAAATCAGGTGAACGTCTTCCACTTCAAGAAAACAGGAAACCTACACAGGTTAAAAGTCAGAGAGAGAGAGATAAAAGAAAACAAGTTAATATCTTGAATAAGGCCTGACCAGTGGAATAGGAAGAGGGGAAGAGGCACCCTTGGGGATTAGTCCAGAGAAGAGCAAGGGTCATTTCTTTTTGGGTCTAAAACCTAAGTTTAGTTCCTTTCTTTGTAATATTTCTCACTACATATTATACCTTATTGTTGCATATTGTATAGTAAACTTATCCTCACTATTGTTATTGTATACAGTTATCCTTCAGGAATAGTGCATAGGCATGCCTCATCTCTATAGTATACTTTATTTCCTTTCACATATATGGTGGTTTATTTTACAAATTGAAGGTATGTGGCAACTCTGTGTCAAGCAAATCTGTTGGCACCGGTTTTCTAACAGCATTTGCTCACTTTGTGTCTCACGGCACATTTTGGTAATCTCAATACTTCAAATTTTTCATTATTTTATTGTGATCAATGATCTTTAATATTACTACTGCAAAAAGATTAGGACTCACAGAAGACTCAGATGATGGTTAGCAATTTTTAGCAATAAAGTTTTTTTTTTTTTTGGTCTTTTGCCTTTTTTTTAGGACCGCACCCATGGCATAAGGAGGTTCCCAGGCTAGGGGTCTAATTGGAGCTGTAGCCGCCAGCCTACACCACAGCCACAGTAACGCCATATCCGAGCTGCACCTGTGACCTACAACACAGCTCACAGCAGCACCGGATCCTTAACCCACTGAGTGAGGCGAGGGATCGAACTGGCAACCTTTTGGTTCCTAGTCGGTTTTGTTAACCACTGAGCCATGAAGGGGACTCCAACGAAGTATTTTTAATTAAAGTATATACATTGTTTTCTTAGACATAATGTTGTTGCAAGTTTGGCACACTATAGCATGATATAAACACAATTCTTAAATGCACTGGGAAAGCAAAAAAAATTCATGTGACTCACTTTATTTTAATATTCACTTTATTGTGGTGGTCTGGAACTGAACCCAAATATCTCTGAGGAAGTATACCTCAGAGTATTCTTGTAAATAGAGAGTCTGTAGTTGTAGATGTTACTGTGTTAAGAAAAGTCCCAATTGCTTACCTAGTTTAATCAATTCACATGTTGAGAATAAAAAAACCTACATATATAGTTTCTAGGATAACTTGACTTTTATGGATTAGTTTATCCCATGTGACTCTCTCAGTTTGATTTTTCATGATGAACTCTCAGTGAGTATATATAGCGGATTATGCTCCTTAAATTTCAAAGTAAAAAGTCTGCCTGAATATGGACTCAATCCTTTTAAGTTTTCATTTGACTTATCAGATATTTCTAGAGTTACACATACAAATATTCTTAGAGTTGCACTCAATTTTTTTTTTTTTTTTTTGCTTTTTAAGGCTGCACCTGTGACATATGGAAGTTCCCAGGCTCTAGGGGTCAAATCTGAGCTGCAGCTGCCGGCCTACTTCACAGCCACAGCAATGCCAGGTCCTTAACCCACTGAGTGAGGCCAGGGATCAAACCCACATCCTCATGGATACTAGTTGGGTTTGTAAACTGCTAAGCTACAGTGGGAGCTCCCAGCACCCAATTACTGTCTTAAGTGATGTAAGAGCTCATTCTATTGATTTTTCTAATTAAACTATTTTCTGTTGAACTGTTAATTTTCCAAATTTTCTTTCTTACTATTTTTCTATGTCATTTCAACTTTTTATGGTATCACCTTTTTTTTTTTTTTTCCTTTGTATTAGAGTTGAGTCAGCTTAAAAAGCATAAGGATGGATTTTATTATTTCGGAACTTCCATTTTGGTCTGAAATGTTGCCAAATGACTCTTTTTCATGCTAAAAACAAGCATGGTAACTGATATCTTTCAAAGACAGATTCAAGAACATCTATGAATGACAGTAAAACATAAATTATAACTTATTATAACCTATTATTTATTTTAAAATTGAATACAGAATTATAGGGTGTCCCTTTAACAGTGATTTTCCTGTGTTATCTCAGCGGTAAAGGGATAATTATAATGTTTCAAGAGAAGTTATTATATAAAAGCTTTCTTTTATCCAATTGATATAAAACAACTCATTTTGAATTCCATATAGGAGCCTGTAGTCTTCCAGGTGACCATTTTCTTTCCTACTCTTCTATTGTAGTTCTTCTGTTGTACACAGTGTGAAACAAAGAATATCAAATAGATAACCTAAATATTTTAATGAAAAATGGCATCCCAGGAGAAAGGTATATTCAAATGTATTATAAGTTTTCTACCCAATCTTCAAACACTATGACTTGAAGGCAAATACCTTTTAACAGATCGTTAGTTTTTTTCAAAGTTTATTTCCTCCTTTCACCATAATTACTCAGTTACCGGTAAAATATTTTCTAGGCTTCTTTGAAGCTGTGTCCATGTGACTCAGTCTTTGACAGTGGAACAAATGGCAGAGAAAGTGATATCTACACTTTTCATGTTGTTTGCTTAAAAAGAAATGAATTTTCTTGGAGGTTCATTTTTATTCCCCTCTTTTCACTGATTGGATGGGGTGCCAGAGGTCCTGAGCTTGAGGTCTTGAGGTCCTGAATGACCTGGTGGAGCAGAGTTGCCCCAGAAGCTTGAGATGCCAAACCATTGCACCAGAGGAAATCTTCACTTTGTTAATTTATTATTCTTCGGAATTTCTTATAGCAACTCATACTCTGCCTTGATTAATAGCATCGTAGATCTTAACGATTTTATTGGAGAATGCTATCTTCTTCAAAATAATTACCTCTTTTTTTCTGTATCAAAAATAGTAATCTATAGCCATTTAAGATTATAGTTGGTAATTAATAAACACTCAAAATATTACTTTTAAGATTATATATAATCTGAAGTCCCATGGTTAAATTTTTAATTACAAACTATTATTATATAATATAATCATATGTTTATTATAATCATTTTAAAACTGCCATTACTGTCATCACAAAACAGTTATAGTGAGAAGAAAATACTCTACAATTGCATGAAAACGTGCAACTCTAGAAAAAAACCCAAAAACTTTAAATAGATTTCTCTGTACAGTCATTTTATTTGCCTCAAGTAGTAAAATTTTCCCATCCCCCAACTCTGCAGTATCACTTATAGCCTTTAGTTGAAGTACTGAAAAACTAAAATAAAAAATCCTATTCACCTTCATATAGTCTAAGTCAAAAACTCTGGAGAATTATTTGCTTCCCAGTGATTAACTATCTTCCTCTCTATACAGTTATTTGTCTTTGTTTTTTAATTTAACTTTTTATCTTTTCTGAGTTAAAAAGATTCTTTCCTAGATAGACAACACTTTCAGAAATTTGAACACTAGAAATGAATTATGTACAAAACAATTCCATTGTCCTCAAGGAGTTCACAATATACATCTTAAAATCTACAAAATCCTCCTACAACCCACTTGATTCCTAAAGTTCCTTCTTCAAAAAGCTATTCTAGTTAGATTAAGTTATTTTCAAGTTCTTATTCTCCATTCAGTATGATTAAAAATAGTTACTAATAATTTGACAGTACAGTACAGGCAAAACACTAGAGAAATCGGTGGGGGGGGGGGGGAAGAAAGGGATTAAAGAAACTGGGTCAGGATTTCCTGAGAGCAGTGGGATTTAAAATGATGTTAGCAAACCAAGGAGAAAAATAGGAAAGTAATTCATCATGGGGAGGATATTTCAGGATTTAAGAAAAATATTTTCAAAGTTAATGGAAAAATAACATGAACTCAGGACATAAGTTAAAACTAGATAATATATGATTAATTTTAGCCAGCACGTAACAAATGTCAAAACATGTCAAAACATACTTTTGTGTTGACCATCTAAACTATTCCAACTCATGTAGACATAAGTTTTTGAATATGAATTTTTTTAGGTTTGTATTACACAATCCCATCAAGACTGACATAAATAAAAATTTGAATTGTATGTATGCTATATGAGCTGTCGCTAAGTCATTCAGAATATTTCAAAGCAGATTTGTTTTTTACATATGGTATATCATTTGTAATAAACAGGCTGATACACACAATTTCCCTGATGGTATGTGTGTGAAAGTTATTTCAATGTTATAGAATTGCTAAAATTATCTTTCTAGAAAGGGAACTCAATACGAGAGACAGGCAAATTAGCAGAAGCCTATATGTTCAGACCAACAAGAAACCTGGCTTTGGACAAGAGGTATTTCAGCTAAATTTTCAAAATACAATTGAGGTTGTTTTTTCTCTATTTCTTCCATCTATGCTGACCCACTGTCATCAAATATAGCTTCAAGATTATTCCAAGATTCTTCACTTCTTATCTTATTGCTTTACTTTCTGACAACCATCCTCGGAAAAATTTGCTCCTATAATAAGATCATGAGAATTTTGCAGTAACCATACAAAAATAAAAATGTAAATAGTCTGTATTATAAATCTAGGATTCCAGCCTCTAAAACCTATTTAAGATTTTAATTTCAATATTTTATTATTTAAATATTTGTATCAAACTTAAATTTTAGGTTAACTTTTAAAAAATTAATACACCTGGACTCTAGGATCTATTAATAAGAACAAGCTTATCAATGATTCATATATATATATAGTCACATTTAAAGGAACTGCTTGGGATACTTCAAAGAATCAGAATCTTAGAGACAAAAGACCAGTTACTAGCTGTGGTTATTCATACAGCCTAAAAGTACCCGTACAACTATCTGAAACCTCAGTGGAAAAAGGAAGGTAAAACCACATTTTGTAATTAAAAGGAAAAGCATTTGTAAAGCAAATAGTACAACTGGATCATTGACATAATTCACATACAATAAATATTAATCTTCCCTTTTATAGAGAAAAATTTCTTTGTTTACTTCTTTAAAACATTTTTATTAAAGTATAGCTGACTTACAATGTTGTGCCAGTTTCTGCTGTACATCAAAGTGACTCAGTCATATATATATATATATATTTTGACAGTACAGTACAGGCAAAACACTAGAGAAATCGGTGGGGGGGGGGGAAGAAATCGGTGGGGGGGGGGGAAGAATGTGTATATACATATATACACATTCTTTTTCAATTATTTTCCATCATGGTCTATCTGAGATTGGATATAGTTCCCTGTGCTTTACAGTTATACAACAATAAATTGTTTACTTTTTAAAATAGACTATTTTAGGATCCTATCATCCAAATTTTAGGTTGGAAATCTACGGGTTTAATTTTTTGAACTACTTTTCTTTATCCATGATTAATTAATAAAACCACACACATACTCAAACATCTATTCAGTTATCACTTTAGGATGTTGGTCACATACAAGTTTCCCCCGCTATTGGCAGGTAGAGTGTTCCTATGAAAACTTTAGCAAGCCAAAATGACTCAGAGCAAAGAAGCCATTGTCTTAGGACACATCTTCTTTAAGAATGCACAAAATACACAGAGATAAAGCACCGATGTTCACATACGCAGTTCACAGTATGGCGGTTTGAGAGATGCTGAGTGTAATTCCTGGAGAAGGAGCTTGGGGGCGCCCCTATCGCTGCTCAGGATGTGCTACATCTATAACAGTTCTAGCCAAAACAAATACTGAATGTTCTTTCACTTTTTGTCTTTTTTTAGGGAAAAAAAAATCCTCTTTGGGTTTCTTTTGGTTAGCAAAACAGGTACTAATAGAGGTCTTTTTTGTAAAAGGGAAACAGTATAAGTTAACTTTCAAAAAGTGAACTTACAAAGGTCACTGTATTCCTGTGACATTGACATTGGCAAATAACTTTGAAAATTCTCATTCAGAATTTCCTTCACAGTATTTTTTTAAAATATTGTCCAATAGTGTTAAATATTCACATTTTATGGGTGCACTTTAAAAAAAATTTTTTTTTAATTTTTGATTTTTTTTAAGGGCCATACCCTGGGCATATGGAGGTTCCCAGGCTAGAGGTCCAATTCAAACTACTGCTACTAGCCTCCGCCACAGCCACAGCAACTCGGGATCCGAGCTGCATCTTCGACTTACACCACAGCTCATGGCAACACCAGATTCTTAAAACACTGAGTGAGGTCAGGAATCAAACCTGTAACCTCATGGTTCCTAGTCAGATTCGTTTCCGCTGTGCCACAAAGGGAACTCTGGTGTACTTTTTTTTTTTTTTTTTTTTTTTTTTAGCAAGAAATATCCAGAAGTCATTTAGATAAAAAGGAAAGAATTTGATGGAAAAAGTCATACTCCTTTTGTTAAATATATCTAAAATAATAAAGTTGAGCTATATGGATTATAAATTCACTTCACTTACTAATTATATTGATAACATTTTTAATCATATGAAATCATTAGATGTATTTGCTTTTACGAAAGGACAGATCTAATTATGTGAAATTTGTTTCATAAGTAATATAGTTACCTTAGAAACATCTAGGGATATGCTATTCATGTACTGATTGGAGGGATGTAAATAATCTGAGTGACCCTTCAGCCTTTGAGCACCCCATAATGTTGAGTATCTGCCTGTCTAGTAACTATGGTTGTAGTCAAGTGAAAACAGATGATAGAAGAGGTAAAACACAGTTGCTGAGGCCATATTGGGAAGAATTCTCCAAGTAAATGCAAGAGGGGATTATTTGCAGTCTGCTTCAACAAGTATTTATGGAGCATCTGCTCAGTGTTCAGAACTGTGCTATTTGGCACTATTTCTTTTTTCTAAACTTGGATATTCCCGTTTTAAATCTTTAACTGTCAAGGAGAAATATTTAATCTTTCCTCGGGAGTGTCAAGATATTGCCAAATTGTTTGAAATGGTATTTGAACTTTAGGACAGTTTCATTTCTGCTAAGTTTGAGTAAACCTCTGTTTTAAAAACAAGCCAATTATCAGTTTTTAAAAGCTCTTGTTATGTTACTTGTAAACCATGAATGATAGCAAGTAAGTCATAAGCATTTCTATAACTTAATTTGTAACATGTTCAGTTGGATAATTTTTAAATTGTCCAATTAAAAACTTTTAAGATAGAGCAGAGAATTCATCTTCCTAGTGCATACTCCATGCCTTTAAAAATATCTGGTACATAAATAAAGGCATTTCATAAATATTTCTTGAACTGACATGGCTTTACCATCAATTCAGAATGAATTTGAAATAAATGATAATTCTAGGAAAATCAAATGCTGTATTCTAAATTAATATTTTAAATCTAAGAGACAGAGGGAATAAGAGAAATACCAATCTTATCTAGGATACTGTGTATATAATAGAAAAATTATGTGTATACACAAAAAAGAAAAATTTATTTCCCGTTTGCTATAGGAATCCTTCAAGAAAGCCTTTTCTCTTCATCTGACTTTATAAAATAGTTGTTACATCTGTAGTGTTTAGAGAACTTTGAATTTTTGGAGATAGCGTGGTTTGCTTTTCATGAAGCACTTCTCCAAGTTGTGCTTTTAAGAGACCCCCCCCCAGAAAATATCACATGGACCTTGTTCTGAGAAAATCTAGTGAAAATCTGAACAGATCTATACATCTCTATTGATGTATTCAAAAATTTGCAACAAGGAACTAAATTTCAAATTTTATATTAATGCAATATTAGATGTAAAATAAGGTGTGACACCCAAGGTGAGAAAAGGGGATAATTACACTGGCCAGCAAATCACTAAACTTAGTAACATTAGGTTTAAGGAGCACCAAAAAGGTGACTAGGTAATGGGTGTAGTTAGGAAACCAATACATAGTTAACCACTATTTGGCCTCTCTTATCAGAGGGGAAAGGACTACCTTTTACCAAGTGCCACAGCCTGATTTACATAGAGATTACACTTTCTCTTGAAATCAACTTTGCTTTGGAGTATTTAGTCACAGGAAACATGAAGGACCTTCTGTCTCCTTACCTCAAAACGAAGGGAGCACTTGTTATTTCTATGCCACATAATGAAAAATGAGATTAAATTACAAAAGACCATCAACTCAAATAATATTTCTGCTTTTATTATATTTATTTATTTTTGCTTTTCAGGGCCACACCTGCAGCATACGGAGGTTCCCAGGCTAGGTTCGAATTGGAGCTACAGCTGCTGGCCTATGCCACAGCCATAGCAACGCCAGATCCAAGCTGCATCTGCAGCCTACACCAAAGCTCACAGCAACACTGTATACTTAACCCACTGAGTGAGGCCAGTGATCAAACCCACAACCTCATGGTTCCTAGTCAGATTTGTTTCCACGGCGCCACAACGGGAATGCCAATATTTCTGCTTTTTAAAATATACGTTAAAAAGCACCATCATGCTATTCCTTATCCAGGATCATTCCACATTTCTGTTAGAACCCAACTTTAAATAGCTAGATCTGAATTTAGAAAGCGGTAGTGAACACTGTGAAACTAAAACTCTTGTGTTCGCTATATCGATTTCTTCAAGATTCAGTCTATTTGAAAAGAGCTTCTGAGTTGTGAATCCCTATTTTTTCTCTATTGCAATATGCAATACATAATATTCCCAAGGAGCAGATATAATCCAATGAGTACACCAAGGTTTTAATAGAACACCCAAAGTATTTTGCCCACCACTATAATAACTATAATCACTATGGATAAAAAACTGTCAATACAATTGATCTATTAATTAATTAATAGCGTTATCAGGACATGCTCTGGATTACATTACTTTTGATCCGTTTCTATTGCTCATTCTCTTACTCTCAAGAAAGAACACTTGAATGAGAGTTAGAGTGATTATTATTTTAATAGAAAGCTTTAAGTTGCTTTTGAGCAGTACTTAGAAGTACTTTAACCTCTCTTAATAACATATTATTTGTGATACACATCACAGAAGATACAAGTAAGCAAGAACATTAGCCATGACAGAAAAGATGAAAGCCAATGCATTTCAGTCAGAAATAGTTTTCATTGGATAGAAGTTGTCATTACAACAAATTACATACAGCTGGGAGAAGAGCATCATTATGTCTGTGAAAATTAGCTGGTCCATGTCTAAAGTAATTTTGATCATTGCACTATGGGACTCTGGTCAAATGTTCCATAAGGAAGAAAATTCTACACAATATTAATCCATATTGGTCTAAATTAGCCCCAAATTTCTTATTAAATTATTTTAAACATAAAAAAACTGATTTAACACATTTGATCTTGTGTTATCAAATACTATTTCTGATACTGAGATTTCTAGTTTCATTACCCCAGTTAATATAAGGTCTAGATTGCTATCTTTGGTTGGTAGGTTATGTATGACCTTTATTTAATGTCATGCTTTTCTAGATTTTCCAAATTTTCTACGAAATATATATTCATTACTTATATGTATTAAAATAGATTTATATATACATATCCATATACCTACATATATTCATATATATCTATATAAAAATTTATATTTATATATATACATATATAGTATATGTCAGTATATGCATATATGTATATGAATAAATTATATATTTATAAATATATATGTACATACATAATTGCAATCAGATAAAACACTAAACAAGACCATTTTTAAATGTTGAAGATAAATAATATATGTTAAAACCTCATATTTATTCTTATATTTATTCAAGTGGGATAAGCATATTTTCTTCCTCCTTGAAGACTGAGGTTATTGATGACGGAAACTATCAAATATACAAATCATCTGGAGTTCCCATCGTGGCTCAGTGGTAAACGAATCCGACTGGGAACCATGAGGTTGCTGGTTCAATCCCTGCCCTTGCTCAGTGGGTTAAGGATTCGGCGTTGCCGTGAGCTGTGGTGTAGATTGCAGATGTGGCTTGGATCCCGCATTGCTGTGGCTGTGGTGTAGGCTGGTGGCTACAGCTCCTATTGGACCCCTAGCCTGGGAACCTCCAAATGCCGCAGGAGCAGCCCAAGAAATGGCAAAAAGACATGTGTATATATATATATATATATATACACTATATATATATATATATATGTATGTATGTATACAAATCATCAAAGGCTAAAGACTAGGAAAAACCAGTTAGTAGCCATGTCTTCTATATCTAGCATGGATGAGTACAATTTATTTGCTTTTCGAGTGGTTGCAATATTGGTGTCTGAGCAGTTTATGATACTTTGCCTTTAATAGGAATTTGGGGAAGAAGTAGTAAATATTTTAGTTTTCATAAGACTGTTTAAAAATTGGGAGGCATGAGTTCCAAAAGCAAGAGAAGTACACAGAAAATGATCTTGACGAAATAGAGTACTTTTTCTAGTCTTGGAAGTTATTATTTGTAGTGTAACTTGTTAAAAACTATGCTCTTTTCTGCTTGATAGACTAGACACAGTAAAACCACCCTGCTTGAATAAATTTTTTATCTAAAAGCTTAAAGCATAATAATTAGACTAAGGCACAGTACATTTTCCACCTTTGTACTTCATAGGCATTGCTGACTCCAGTTGGCATTCACTAAACAGGGAGAAAATTGTGGCAATCATTGAAAATTATTGGATTTTAAACACAGTGTACTCAACTGTCTCTTTTCACCCAACCACATGCAAATTCTTTTTATTAGGAAAGTAACAAATTATGCTGCTTCAGCACCAAGGAAGCTAGATTGTGGAAAATAATTTTTATTTTGTATTGCTGTTTTTCCCAGAGAATACAGGGCACACATGCATTTGTGGTTTTATTTTTTGTTTGTTTGTTTGTTTGTTTTCCCCCAGTCTGAACCATAGTTTCATCAATTTCCCTATGCTTAACATATTCCCTATTTGACTATCCTTGCAAGTATTATAACTCAAATTCTACCTCCTCAAATAAGTCTTTTCTAACTTCCCTACAACTTTGCTTTTTTTCAATATCACATTTTCACAGTATTTTCTGTGGCCCCATCAAGCCCTCGCAGTTTGCCTGTTAATACAGTCATGTGTATGTAAGTGTCTTCATGTGGCGTGAGCACTCAGTAGAACTGAGGCATTTCTTCTCTGTCCCCAACATCTGCCTCAAAAACCTACACATGATTGAAATTCACTGAAAAGATAAAGTTACCTTAAACCTAGTGACTCAAACAAAAATACCTTCCTCTCCTTAATAATTTCACACACACAGAAAGAATTGGTCTTTGATGTTTTGTTCTGTTTTGTTTTGTTTGAGTTAGAGACAAAGAAGTATGGTTGGATGAGTAAAAATGTTAAACTGAAAGAATTAAACTATCATGCCATTGTAAATGAACTTTTATCTTTTTTCATATTTTCTAGGGCAAATTTTCCTTTAAAAGCCTGGGCACATCATTTCGAAAAAGTAACAATTCTAAGTGAATCTATCTACTGAAATTTGACTAATCATAGTCATAGGCTATTTGAAATATGATACAGTGTACTTAGAACAATAAAATACTCTCTTGGATGAAGTTAGATTTGAAAATTCTTAAATTAAAAGCAGAAAAAAAGCCTGTGTCACCATATTCAAAGCTGATTTTTCATAAGCAAATGACATGTTTATAATAGATTATTAACTCCAGAGAATATATTTTCCAGTTTATGTTATTGACTGTGAAATGAGTACTTATATACATCAGGCCATTGTTAATCAGAGATTTTTCATTGTCAATATCAAGCTCTTATGCGATATAACTTACAAAACCCAATTTCTGGAGAATCTCACTGCTGTTATCTTTTTTTTTTTTTTTTTTTTTTTTTTTTTTGTCTTTTTGCTATTTCTTTGGGCCGCTCCCGCGGCATATGGAGGTTCCCAGGCTAGGGGTCGAATCAGAACTGTAGCCCCCAGCCTATGCCAGAGCCACAGCAACGCGGGATCCGAGCCGCGTCTGCAACCTACACCACAGCTCACTGCAACGCCAGATCGTTAACCCACTGAGCAAGGGCAGGGATTGAACCAGCAACCTCATGGTTCCTAGTCAGATTCGTTAACCACTGCGCCACTACGGGAACTCCACTGCTGTTATCTTGAAGTGGAAGTAAAGGAAATTTATTTTTTCTAAATAAGCTTTTGAAATTGAGCAACCTAAGAAACAGAAAACATTAAAAGACCTTATTATGAAAAAAAAAGAATTGAACTTACGTCTATAACAATTTTTTTCTAGATTACTGATGACTCCACAATTACACATCACTTTGGTCAGATAGTCACCCGTCTTGTCCCGAGCCTATATGCGTTCAGAAATATTAAGAAATAGGCTAAATATGTGTAACTGAAGTATTTTAAATATTCAAATTGTATGTCTACCATGTGGCAGATCTTATGCTTGCTTTTGACTTGAGTCACAGAAACAAATAATACTTGAACCTTGTCCTCAGGAACATCACAGTGTTAGCTAATAATATATTAATTGATGTTTCATAACTAAAATTTTGTCTACTAAATTAATTTTACCATGGTAAATGTCCTGAGGACTGCAGACTCTGAGTCATTATAATCTCATAATAATAGTTTCTCCAAGTAGTAACACTGAGCGAAAGAAAAAGGATAGCAACTTACTTTGTATTGGTTGCAATTACTAAAAGGGAAATGGTAGAGGTAGAGTTCAATCTATTTCCTGAATATAAATTGAAACCTGAATCTTTACAATAAAAAATTTCAGGCAGAAATTACGGATCATAACATGTTGTCTACTGTAATGTTTCTAGAAAATCCTATACCCTAATTTGATTTAACACTTTCTAAATCTTATTGTTTTCACATGAAAAGAATTTCATTTGTCAAGAATGAATATGCCATTTGGCAAACGTACATATTTCTAGCTCACTATAATGTATTACTGATCCTGTTTAGGTTAGATATTCCAAGCAGGAACTCATGGATCCTGACATCAATTAATTTAATTTCCACACAGTTGAAGTGAGTTATTCACTAGATAATCTATGCAGCTTAATGATTTTTTGTCATGCCAAATTGAGTTGTTTATTTTCATATCTGAGAAACACATGAGTTCTAAAGCCAAATATTTCCTAGGGAAGTTGGGGTGGGACAAAAGTAGAGGACATTGTCAGACATAGGTTATAAAATTACTACTTAAAGAAGCATAAGACTCATTTTTATTTTCCCAACTAGAGCATGACAAATTAAGGTTGTGTAGCATAAAATAATTTACAATAGACTTTGGTGAAAATGCATAGTGGATGCAAAATCCTAGTTTAAAAATGGAATTTTAAACAAATTATTTTGTCTAAAACTTTAAAAAAAAATCTCAGCTTGGGTAGGGATGGATACTGCATCCATAACCATAATTTGATATAAAACAAATAGGAGCTTTATGTTATCATGAATACTTCCTGGTTATATAGAATTCACGAATAGAATGGCTGTTCTACACCAAATGGTTTTAAAACACACAGGCAGACAACCTTGAACATTAACATTTGATGGATCATTCTGTATTTGCATATCCCTTTAGATAGAACAAGCCAATTTACATGATGTTCCAATATTCTTTTTATGTGAGAAAGCAAGGAAGTCTCAATATGGAAGAAGGACAAAGGAAATGGTGTTGGTTACAGTGCCATACTTCTGCTTGATAATTGAATGTTGTCCAATCCTGTAGGTATAGCTAATGATCTTTGCTAATATCCTGTCTCATCCTGATATTTATTACCCTGCTTTACAAGAGAGTGAGCAGCACAAACATTGGTTATGGTAACCATTTTAACTCGGCAAGAACAGGGGTCAGAAAGCCCCTTGGGATCTCCAAAGTAACAGATTTCAAAACAGCTGTTCAACTGGTATATATTTTGGTTCATCTGCAACAACTAAGCTGGGATTATTAGACCTTAGTGTTAGTCTGAACCTGTGAAAGATTTGGGATGTGAATTTAGAACTGGATTTTTCATCCCAAATTAGGGAGGGACTTCTAAATGCCCAGTCAGCCACAGATTATTGCATTTTTTTAATTTTATTTTATTTTTTATTTTCCCACTGTACAGCAAGGGGGTCAGGTTATTCTTACATGTATACATTACAATTACAGTTTTTCCCCCACCCTTTCTTCTGTTGCAACATGAGTATCTAGACATAGTTCTCAATGCTATTCAGCAGGATCTCCTTGTAAATCTATTCTAAGTTGTGTCTGATATTTTTAAAATTTTTTTACTTTTTTTTTTTTTTGGTCTTTTCTAGGACCGCACCTGCAGCATATGGAGGTTCCTAGGCTAGGGGTCTAATCAGAGCTGTAGCTGCTGGCCTTCGCCAGAGCCACAGCAACACCAGATCCGAGCCACGTCTGCAACCTACACCACAGCTCGGGGCAACGCCAGATCCTTAACCCACTGAGTGAGGCCTGGGATCAAACCTGCAACCTCATGGTTCCTAGTTGGATTCGTTAACCACTGAGCCATGATGGGAACTCCAATTATTGCATTTTTAAATTGACATTTCTATAATTGTGCCAGAGTGTATTTATAGACAAAAATAAGGATTTCTTATGTGAAGAAAGCATGGATTACTTTTGATTAAGCCTAGGAAATACTGGATCAGGCCATCAACATGGGCTGTTCTGTATACACTGGGGTAAGGCTTTGTCCTCTGTATTTAAATGATTCATTTAAATGCTACTACAAAGCAGAGAATATGGGTGTCAATCCGTTAATAAAATACACCATTCCATAGCCTTTTCCACCTCTGTGTCTTTGCTTTAGTCCTTTCTCTTTACCTAGAATTGCCACGTATTCCCACAGTTATCCACTGACGTCCCTCCCCCACTTCTCTTAAGGTCCCAGGAATGTTCAGATTATGATTGATTTATGCAACTTCCTGAATTGTCACAGTTAGATGTTTTCCTTCTCTTCTGTACACAAAATTTAAACTACTCAAGAAGTATAAATTGCCTTTCATCAGATTCATTTTACCACTTTTCTAGATTATAAATCCTATCAATACTTGAATTGCATCTGAGGCAACTTGGACTTCACAATATGTAGCAGAGTGTCTGATATAAAATATGTGCTCAATGAATATATACAGATAAAATATTATTTGAAATATTGCTTCAAAAATAAGTCACAGCAATCTAAAATGGATTTTACTCTAGGAGGGTTTTTGTTTTCTTTGATACTAAGTGTTGAACATGCACACAGATGATAATAGAGCAATCAATACTAAGCATATTTCCTACAAGTCACAATTGAGGGTATTTGACTCCTCTGGGGAAAAATGGTAATGTTGAAAATAAGTCAATAGGCTATTTAATATCCATTACCAGGACATGATATTTTGAATTTAGTATGTGGTTTAAGAAGTCTGACTCACAAGATTTATTTTCCAAGCAGAAAACTAGAGGTACTCACACTGATTCTTTTGTTATTTAAAATGTAATCTTCATGGTCTGCTCAAGATATATATATAAACTAAATCAACTTTGTCTAGATACTCATGTTGCAACAGAAGAAAGGGTGGGGGAAAAACTGTAATTGTAATGTATACATGTAAGGATAACCTGACCCCCTCGCTGTACAGTGGGAAAATAAAAAAAAAATTATTAAACTAAATCATATATATATGTATATATATATAAACTAAATCATATATATATATATAAACTAAATCATGGCATAGAACTTCCTTCATGTTAAAGACAGGGTTAAATATGCATCTCTTTATTAACTGTTAAAGCAGGAAAGGAGGAAACACAATATCTTACTGAAAAGACTCTCAAATGTTGTGTCAAAAAGAAAAATAATATTTAAAATACCATCAGTTAAAAATGACCTTCATAAAAAAAGACATGTAATTTTTATTTTGTAATCTGAAACTCTTTGAGACTTTAGAAGATTAAGAATTATTTTTATTTTTCAAATATTACAAAAATGACATACAGGAAAGGGAATTCTTTGTAATGAGGTTTTTATTTACTTCTGGTTTAATATGTCCTTTCCACACTTAACTGATTTGTAACTTGTGATACCATGCCTTTTCTTTCTTTTCTTTTTGTTTTTGTTTTGTTTTTTCTTTTTTAATGCCTATTTTCTCTGGCTAGAACTTCCAGAACTATGTTGAACAGAGGTAGTGAGAGTGGCCAGTTTTATCCTATTCTTCAACTTTTAGGACAAAAAGTCTAACTTTTCACCTTTGATTATGATGGTAGCTGTGGGCTTGTCACATATGGCTGATATTCTGTTGAGGTATGTTGCTTCTATACCTAGTTTGTTGAGATTTTTTGTCATAGCATAGTTGTGTTTTGTCAAATTCTTTTTCTACAGCTTTGTTTATGCATCATATAGTTTTTAATCTTTCATCCTATTAATGTGGTACATCACACTTATTGATTTGCATACATTGAACCATCCTTGCATCCCTGGGGTACATCTCACTTGATTGTGGTGTATAATCCTTTGTATGCACTGTTGATTCAGGTTGCTAATATTTTGTTGAGAATTTCTGCATCTATATTCATCAGGGGTATTGGCCTGTAGTTTTATTTTCTTCTAGTGTCCTTATCTGTCCTTGGCTTCAGTTTTAGAATGCTGACCTTGTAATATGGTGTTCCCTTCTCTTAAATTTTCTGGAACAGTTTGAGAAATGTTGGTATTAATTCTTCTTCAAATATTTGGGAGAATTCACCAGGGAAACCATCTAGTCCTGACTTTTCTTTGTTGAGCATTTTTGATAACCAATGCAATCTCCTTACTCACAATTAGTTTGTTCACATTTTCCGTTTCTTCATGAATTAGTCTTGCCAGGTTGTATGATTCTAGGATTTATAAATTTCTGATCAAAGGTAACTATAAGAAGCCATTGATATAAGATATCCTGATACCAGAAGTGTTGAGGGAAAATATAATATGCTTTATAATTAGTGACTTGGTAAATAGTAATCTGCTCACTACTAGAAAGAGTAAATGAGTTAAGAGCTGGTTGGCTCTCATTTCTCCAACCCATCCTTTTGTACAGACCCCACCACTCTCAGCTCTATCTGGCTTCACTGGGTATAGACAACAGAGCTATAAATATACTTAACTTCTTGTGAAGAGATGCCAGAGCAACGGTGGGAGTGCATTGTTGCCTCCTCTCCAAAGCTAATGGAGAAATTTGAAAAGTCAGGATTTATAAAAATTCAGAGGTCATCTAATTAAATACTTCTGGCCCTTGTTATAATCAGAGGAAGTCTTTCATAAATAACTGTTCTAATCATCCATAAATAGCTAAAGGTAGAAAGACATGTTAAGAAACCTACATTTTAATTAATTTTGCATTTGACTTTTGCTTTATAATTTCAGTAGTTTTATTAAATATAGTGTGGATTTCAAAGCTCAAAGTTTTCCAAAAGGGGTAACAAACTAGAATAGGATCAACCCTAGATGATCCTTTACCTCTGTCCAGCTTTAGAGTACACAAGAAGGGTGATCTGAGGTCAATACGTGTTTTTTTCCTTCTCTTGGTCAAATCCTGATCATAGTCGTATCCATTAATAAAGGCTGCATGGCACACATTTGAAATTATTAAAATGTATCCTGTGTAAGACTGCAATTTTTGCCATTCCAAATTGTATTCTATCCTTAATAACACAACAGGCTAGTATAATTAAAAGAATGAATGGAGCCCAAGCCTAAGTAATCAGAAGTATAAATATAAACAGATGCAAACAATATGCTTTAAATTTAAAAAGGAGGAAAAAAAAACATGCTTCTAAAGAAATGAACTTTTCCCAGCTTACTTAAAAGTATACACTGACATGTAGTAATTGGGGAAAAAAAAAAAAGCCCCCTTTCATCTCCTCCCCAGGGTACACTCCCAGTACCTCATGATGCTAGGTTAATAATTTTAAAAGAAAAAGACTAAGTTAAAAAGTCATGATCAAAACAAGATAAATGTCTTTGTAAATTGAGAGGAATAGTAATGCGAATTAACAAACAGGACAGCAGTCTTGGGTGGGAGAAGTAAGAAAAAAAAGCATCAGATACTTAGTGGCCTTAGGTTAAGTGGACTAAATAAGATACTCAGATGCAAGGAATGGAAACAGACTTACTTCTTGAAACTAGAGACTGTGTACAACTCCCCCCTTATGAAAAGACTCTAACAGTTGCTGTGGGGCTATCATTTAGAATAAGTACAATGTCTAGAAAGGTGGGAGATCAAAGACAAAGCCCTTCTACTAGGGAATGAGCCAAGCCACTTGGTAACTATATCTGTAATAATTCCAAAATCACCCAAGGCAAAAGTCTCAGTGCTGCCATACTAAGACTTGGCTCTTGGAAAAGATTTTAAAGTATATATTGTGAAGATCTTCACTGAGGCAAATGAAAGAACATCTAAAACCAAGTGGAACTTTTTAAAAAGAGGTGGATATTATATTAAAACCGTAAGATAGAAATCTTGGCAAAGAAAAAGTACCTTCACTGAAATAAAAGAACACATTTAAAATTTTAAACATTAGGTAGGAAAAATAGTTTATATTAACTTTATATCACAGTGTAACCCATTACCATAACTTTGGCAGCTGAAAATAACACACATTTATTATTGCACTGTTTCCATGGGTCAGGGGTCTGGGCAAGACTTAGCTAGGTCTTCTTCCTTAGCAGATTCATAAGCCTGCTAATGAGGTCCTGGCTGAGCTGTGTCTTCTCTGGATTTGGGGGTTGTCTCCTAAGCTCATGTGGTTGCTGGCAGAATTTCTTGCAGTTGAGGACTGAAGTCCTCAAATCCTAGAGGTTGCCCACAGTGCCCTTACCACATGGTCCTCTCTATAGCCTCAAAAGCATGGCAGTTTACTACTTAAAGCCACCAGGAGAGCCCTTCACTCTAATTTACTAAAATGGAGTTTATATAATATAATCTCATCTGTGGAGTGATGCTCCATCATTTTGCCATACTCAGGTGGTTAAGAGCAAGTCTTAAATTCAGTCCACACTTAAGGGAGTAGATCACACAAGGGCATGACCTATCAGGGTTACCTTAGATTGTATCTACCATATATTAGTATTTAAAGTTAATGAATTAGAACACAGTACTCTGGAATTTTACTAGAAAAAGAAAAAAAAATTAAAACCTGTTAAGAAACAGGAAGAAGGCAGGATAAATAATCCCAAACATAATTCTAATGTAAGTTCAAGATGAAGATAATAGAGATGACAGAAGGAGCAGTTTAAAAAAGTGGCTGAAATTTTTCAAGAATTAAAATAAGGCAACATAATAAAAAGCAGCCCTTGCTTTGAAAGTGCAGGGCAGAGTGAAATAAAAATCCCACCTTAACATAACACATAGATCTGGATAACACTAGAATAAAAAGAAAATTTTCAGTGCTACCAATGAGAAAAGAAATATTGTCTTCAGACTGATAGCAGCCAACTTCTTATCAGTAGCAACAAATTACCTAAGACATTGAGCTAAAATCATCAACATAGAGAGGGAAAAACTAATAACCTAGAGTAATATAAACAGTTACAGAGTTAAACTCTTCTTCAATAATGTGAGAAAAGAAATTTTAAGACAAACACCATAAAATCTCCACTAAAATATTGCTTAAAGGTTATACTTTAACAACAAAAGTCAACAAATATATTAATGGTTACATATAAAACAAAATTGACCATAGAAATTAAGAAATATATGTTGGTGAATTTAATCACTATCTACAATAAAACAAAATATACCAAGAATGAATTAGAGTTTGTTTCCACATTCATAATAGTAAAGGATTTTTTCCTTACTAAATATTTCTCCATTTCCTGCAATTGTCTCACATTTTTCTCCCTCCCGTTCTTCTTTCCTTCCTTTTCAACTCCTGAAAAACATACTGCATGTAATAGGAAGAAAATCTGGGTTTCTTTGGTAGTCAAGACATGAATATAAAGGCCAGGACATCTGACTTCCTCAGCTCTGAGACTTACTATTTATATTTAGACCTTTGACCTGAGTGAGTAAAACTTGCCCTGATTATAGGATGATGAGACTATCAAAAGAGGTTCAGACAATGAGCAAAGACAGTTCTGTTGTGGCCACTGCAGATTAGCTTTTAGTTGTATTACCATCGCAAAAAGAGTTAAATGCTCATGCTTCATAGAAACTGACCAACTAGAACATGCTTTCCAAACAATAATTTTTTTACATTACATAATTTCAAAATTATAATATATGTAATGCATATTTTTGTTTTAGGCTTGGCTCTATTTTCATTCCCTTTGCAAATATGAGCTAAAATTTTGTTTTCTTTAAAACCAGCACTTACTGATGTTCATCAACTATTTGAGTCCATACAAGACTTGCTTCATTGATTCAGGTTTGTCCTTAAGGAGATTCACTTTCAGGGCAACACATTCACTTGTTTAATCTCAAATTAGGACATAAGATTATGAAGCAAATTTTTAATATCTTTGCTCCAAATTGGAATTTTCTAATAACTTGAATTTATTGGCTCCAGATCCTAATCACTGGTCTACTGGACTAACACTGGTTTTATCTTTTTTCTCCAACTAGCAATAATAATAAAAACAATATATATCAACATCTTCTAAGTTACAATAAACATACAGTTAACATAAAGAAAGTACAATTAATGACAGGCCTAAAACCTTGTTAAACTGAATTTGGGGATGACAAGCAAATGGATAACCAGCCTGTTGTATTGTTACCAAAGTACTGATGGTGAGAGATCCTTCTAAATGTCAGCAAGAAAAAAAGTACTGCTTTAAAAAGCAGACTCAATTTATACATAATTTCAGTGGGATTAATGCTACATCAGCTTGAAAATGAATGGTAAAATGAAAAAATTAAGACTGCATCAGCGTTCCCGTCCTGGCGAAGTGGAAACGAATCTGAGTAGGAACCATGAGGTTGTGGGTTCAATCTCTGGCTTCGCTCAGTGGGTTAAGGATCCGTACTTGCTGTGAGCTGTGGTGTAGGTCCCAGACATGGCTTGCATCTGGCGTTGCTGTGGCTCTGACGTAGGCTGGCAGCAACAGCTCTGATTAGACCCCTAGCCTGGGAACCTCTGTATACCACGGGTGTGGCCCTCAAAAGACCAATAATAATAATAATAATAAAGAAAAGAAAAAAAGAATGTGTCATTGCAGTACAGTCTTGCATGTGGTTGTGGCTCTGGGAGAGAAAGGTCATCAGCTAGAATGAGCTGTTTATGACTTTATCAGAGAACATGTACAAACACCTCAGATATTAAAGCTGTGTATCATTCCCAAAAGCATTTTAGAGGGTATTATTCACCATTTACACAGATGATCCATTCATTCTCACAATATTTACCTGTTAAAGAAAATCATGGTCTCCGTTATTACTCTTCAATTTCTCTTCTCTCTTTAACACTGTTCTTAAGTTACCTTACAGACAGTGGTTTACGATTTATAATGTTTAGTTAAATGACTAACTAGTTGCAGATATATTTGAAAACTATTGTCCATTAGTTGAAATAGGACACCAAGAGAAACTTAAAGGAAAATAAACATAAATAAATCTAATATACAACTGAGAAATGCAATGGAAGTCCAATTACACAAAAAAGATTAATAACACACAGAAATGTGTTAATAATTCATTCTAAATGGCCAAAAGATCCCCTCTCAAAACATCTGATACATCTTTCATATGGCGCCAAAGTGACAGTGTCATATGGAAAATAGAATAAAAATTAACAATGTTCCATGTGCTCAAACAGTTAGATGAATGGTGCAATTATTAGCAAAGCTGGTGAGCTCTGAAAAAGAATAAAGACACAAAGAGTTCTTTTGGGTTCTTAATGTGCAAGCGCTTTTTACGACTACTAAAACAGTCATGGGATAATTCATTTTTCCCCAAAAGGGGCAAGTTCCAGATGGAGAATATAAGGGTATCAATAGAGCCTACGTGATGTGTAATATGAAATATGTACACTTTAATGAAACTGCCTTATTATAGTGTTCAGAAATAGACTATTTCATTTAGCAAAATAGTGATGAAATAGGCCTGGCCTTTGCAGATAAGAACAGCAACAACAAAAGTTAAAAAAGAAAAAATGATAAACATTTAAAGAGACCATCAAATAGAATGGCCCTCAGGGATTTGAGCTCTCCTGGCTCTCTTTACAAAAGGTCTCAATCTTAAAACTGGGATTTTGTGACTTGATTACATCCACTGAGAAGTCTGACTGGATGTACATACAAGGAAAATGAAATAAGCTTCATCACTGGGCATTTTTCTTTCCCAAAGGCTCTGAGTAGTTTGTTGTTTTGCTCCATTTTCTCCATTTGTTATGTAGTTTCAAGAGTGTGGATGGACACACACCTGCATCCAATTTGAGTAACACGAACACATGGCTTCACTGGCAGAAGAAGTAAGAAAACTGGAACCCACAGAAGGGCTTGCTCTTCTCACTGATGCCAGTTGCCTTTTTTTAAAATAACTGTCTCCTCTCTTTTGTAACTAAAAAATGCTTAAGATTACAAAGCAAAGCAAAAAAGACAAGATTTTTTTTTTTGGAAGTCCAACTAAAACCTGAAAATAGCAATGATAATAATGATTTATATTTTTATAACTGCCATCCAGCCTCCTAAATCTTTAAATGTTTAATTAAATACTAAGATTTTAAAATAGTCTTACATGGTAGGTATATGCCAGCTATTATTTTATAACATGCAAACTAATTCTATATATGTATATATGTGTATGTATATATGTATGAACATACATATATGTATATGTATGTTAATGCATTATGTACACACACACACACACACACACACACACACACATATATCCCCTAGCATTACATTTAATTAAAATTTTCAATTTTCAACATTTCAAAGTCAACAGGAATAGCTAAAAATTGAGTACTACTAAATGTTCAGTATATCTCTTTTCAAACAAATAAAAAAAGCTTCTAGTTTACCACTAATATCTGTAAATTAATATTTAGAAAATATATGCCTGTAATTTGGAGGATGAAATCTATAGGTAGATAAATATGTAATATTTTTGTGAAATATGGTATGACCCTATAACTATCCATCATTGATCAAAGTTCATATTTAGTTCAATTCAAATGTTTCTGGAGTATCAAGCTCCAAATATCAGATTGGACATAGCAAATATGAGCCATAGATTGGTAGATAGATAGATAGTATATGTGTGTGTGTGTGTGTGTGTATTTCTCCCTTTCTTTCTCACAGAGCAAATGTGAGCCTTCAAGAAATAATTGTGAAATTCTGCAGAATTTCAAGCAAGTAAAAAGATTTTGTGACTTACACATTATTCTATTTTGGAGAATTTCTAACCTCTAGGTTAGAAATTAAGACCTTAAGTCTTTCATGGTCTGTCTGTATAATTAGTATATGTCTGTGATTATAACATTTCTTAAGTTAAACTATAAAATAAAGTTGTCTATAAATTTTACACATCTAACTTTCTTATCATCCTAGTTAAAATTTGGTTAATTTTAATTATTACCTACTTAAATTATCAAAATAAAAATCATCATCGTATATTTTGGGAAAAGAGAAAATACTAACTCAAGTTAGTAATAATTTCATAATTTGGAGATGGTAAAATCCATTGGTAGTCTCTTGATGAAATATCATTGTGTCAGCCTGATTTGGGTTCATCCCAGATTTCAGCTATTTGACTATAACATAATAATCAAATTCTCTAAGCCTATGTCCTCCACTATAAGAGAGACATAAGTGTTTCACAGGATAACTGTGAAGTCCAGTTGGCAGGACACATTAGAAGCATTTTAGGACTCCCTCTGGAATATATAGAAATTTATATGGAGAATGTATATATTTAAACATATAGGATGTAAGTATATAGAGAAGGTATATAGGTATATATACTAGGATATATAATTTATATATAAATATGTGTGTATAATATAAATCTATACATAAAAATACATGCATATATTTGCATGTGTATATGTAGATACAAAGATATTTCTCTTTTATTCTCAAATGCATTCTTCAAACACTAAATTCTATTTTATTTTTCCAACTCCAATAAGAATTAATGAACTGCCTACTTATATTATTTTAGATGTTACAATGATAGGAAACAATATTATTTATGTTCTCACTTTTTCAATACTATTGAAGAAGCAAAGTATACACACATAAAGTATTTAGAGAGCACCATATAACACCACTAAAATTTTAAAATTCAGCAGATAAAGTGAGGAACATATAACTATCAGGAGCAGGGGTAGAGGGAATCAGAATAAACTGAAAGTTTGCTGGGAAATTGTAAGGCAGTATTAGCTAGACTCTTGAGAAACATCTTTATTATTTAATCTCATCATAAGGCTAAATTCCTTACATTAGCATTATTTTTCCCTTGCCCTGTAAAAATCTATCATTATGTCTAGAAAGCTTAAGTTGTTTCTCATCATTTCTCTGCTCTTAAGTCTGATCTCCTTCCTAGCTGTATGTGTGTGTGTATGTGTCTAAATTACTTTGTGCCAAAATCTAAGAGCAAAAGCACAATTTTTGGAGATGGCCTAAACTTGTAAAATCAGCTCCATTTCTAACAATGTTGTGGCAGTTATAGTCTTGGCTTTATCAGTGTTGTATGTTGTCCAGCAGGATCAAAATAAAGAAGTGTTAATAACAAATGTGTCACCCCATTGCTGTTGGAAATGAACATCTAGTTTAGCATCAGCCTCCAGCTGGACATAGAACTAGTGAAATTTGCTGAGTTGGCCCTCTATATTGCCAGCCTCAGACCCATCTAGTAGAAGATTTCTTTTTGATGTGCTTCTCCATTTACAGTGCAAACTGTTTCAATTATACAAAGAAAAATGTTTCTTATAATCAAAAACTAGATACAGATTTAAAGAATGGTGAACTAAAATCATTGCTATTTGTGGAGTTCCCATTGTGGCTCAACGGGTTAAGGACCTGATATAGTCTCCATGAGGAAGGGGGTCTGATCCCTGGCCTTGCTCAGTGGGTTAAGGCTCTAGTATTGTCACAAGCTGCAGTGTAGCTCACAGATGTGGCTCGCCTGGTGTTTCTCTGGCTGTGGCATAAGCCTCAGCTGCAGCTTCAATTTGACCCCTAGCCCAGGAATGTCCATATGCCATAGGTGCAGCCATAAAAAAAAATATATATATATATATATTACTATCTATAAGATGCCATGGTAGACCTAGAGGAAATACAAAGGCAAGATTCAAATTTCTATCCACTTAGCAGTAGAGTCACTATTGTAAAATTGTAACTATAATTTTAGCCCCAATATGATCAACAGTTAGTACTGAAGCATACAAACATTAAAGAGAAAAAAAGAGAGAGAAATACTTATTCTTGCTTAAGATAAATTGGAGGAGTCTGTGTGTTAATTGCCTCCTCTTTTTTCTTTTTTTTATGGCCATACCTAAGGCATAAGGAAGTTCCAAGTCCAGGAATTGAATCCAAGCCATAGCTGTGAGCTGCACCTTAGCTTTAACAGGATCCTTAGCAATGCCAGATACTTTAACCCACTGTGTACAACCAGGAATGGGACCCATGCGGTTGCAGTCAGATTCTTAAGACACTGAATCACAGCAGGAACCCCTTAATTGCCTCCAGTTCATCCTGGTGGTCAGGGAGGTATCCCTGCCCTACGGTCATATAGATGGGCAAACACACAACACCTAACACTGGACAAATGAGATCCATGGCAGATTATTGGTCTCACACACTTAGCCTGTGGGAAGGAGGGTGCACAACACACAGGGCCACATAAAAGTCACATGCAGGGTCACAGGGAACAACTGGGGGCTGTGGGAGGCAGGCTTTGTAGTATCAAGATGGTGAAATGCCCGTTGATTCTTATGGAAGGATGGGATTGGCTTGTTTGAATAATCCCATGAGCTCACAGGGAACTGAAACAAGCTACTTGGGGATAAGCAGGAACTATGCTTGGTCCCTTGGATAAGGAGTGTTGTTTGGTGCAGGGACCTTATCTGTGGGAGCAAGGTGGGGAGGAGAACTTGTAGCTAAGCTATCTGAGGTCCTCTCGGTTTCCTCAGATGTTAAGATAGCACAAAATATTAGGCCTTAATTTTAAACCTTACACCTCAATCTGGTAGAATCAGAGAAGATTGCATTCAGGGGGTTACGACAGATTTTTTTTTTTTTCTTTCTTTGGCTGCCCCCTGGCATATGGTGTTCCAGGCCAGGGATTAGCTCCAAGCTGCCACTGACACCTACACCATAGCTCACGGCAACACTGGATACTTAACCCACTGAGTGAGCCCAGGAATCAAACCTGCATCCTCATGGATCCTAGTTGGGTTCATTAACCACTGAGCCATGAAGTGAACTCCTACACTTGAATTCTTAAGTTGAATCTTGATGGATGGATAGTAACTTAACAGAGATGAGAGAAGGGGAGAAACTACCTTAATCATATATGTGGAGAAGGGAAAAAGAAATGTTTAAGTAAGTAATTTTGTTGTTGTTGCTGCTGTTTTGGGGGGGTTGTTTTGTTTTGTTTCGTTTTGCTTTGCTTTTTAGGCCCACACTCGTGGCGGCATAGGGAGGTTCCCAGGATAGGGGTCAATTCGGAGCTACAGCTGGCCTATGTAAGAGTCACAGCAATGCAGGATCCGAGCTGCAACTGCAACCTTCACCACAGCTCATGGCAATGCCAGATCCTCAACTCACTGAGCGAGGCCAGGGATCAAACCCACAACCTCATGCTTCCTAGTCAGATTTGTTTCTGCTGCACCATGATGGGAACTCCCAGAAAGTTAATTTTTAATGAATGTTTATTTTATCCTAGTAGAAGGGACTCTGATAATATTCTGCGTATACTTTTAATTTTAGTAGATGTGCTGCTTATACAAAGATCCCGTCTTCATGAAATACAGATTGTAAGATAGTAGGAGACTAAATCATATGTGATTTAGGGCCAATATTTGAGCTACAGTGCAAACCCTTATGAAGGCAAAATATTTTACCTGGAAAGCATGAAATAAAGCTAACGCCTGTTAAAAAAATCTGTCAGCCATGGCTATCTCTTCCAAATGAGCCCCAAATCTTTATGATTCTGGATTTTAGCTTTGTAGATTAGACCTAAAAGCATAAAATCTTAGTACTAGAGACCACATTTACCCTAATCATCCTCTTACCAAAGGATCTTGGCTTGCAGATCATTCTAGTAGCAGGAAATGCACAATTTTGAGACAATCCATTTCATTCTTAGATGCCAAATTGTGTTTGTATTGAACTAGAATATTCCTCTTTACAACTTTGTCTATTGACTCAAATGTGCTTTCTGAATCAATATAGTCTATCCTATACATGACTGAGGAAATGACAGCTAAGATGTGATGTTCCCTAATGAACATAAACATGGTCACAGGATATGAACAATAGAAACAATGACCAAGAAAGGCATGATATGACTGGGATGGAATAAGATAGAGACCATGCCACCTTGTGACACATCTGAAATAAGATAGAGACAAGGACCCTGCAACCACAAGACTAAGTAAACGTACCCTCCTTGCTAACTTGAATGACTGCTGCTTCTTTACCGAAGACAATTCTAACCCCACTTCAGTACTCCCTCCTTCTAGATAAAAGCTACCAAGGTTTAACATCCCCACTTGCAGACAACACCCAATACAGAATGAACTCAGCTTCCTTTAACCCTCTTTAGAATTGGCGGCATAATCTGAATTCTATAATAAGCCCCTTCCTACTGCCTCTTAGCATGACATCCCACAGTCTCTGTGATGTGCCTTCTTTTTTGTTGCAGAAACTTCCTTGATGACAGATGTATTCCTGGTGGTTTTTGACCAGTGGGCTTTAGCACCACATTACACTTTTTGCCATCATCATGAAAGAGAGGTTGTATAAAGTGTTACAATGGGATCCATACATTTCTAGGAATCAAAGAGACCTAGGCTCTGGCCCAATTCGAGGGGATACCTTGGGTAGGTCACTAAACCTAGCTATGCCTCAGTGTTTCAAAAACACAGAATGAGAGGGTTAGATTGATGAATTATGACCTTTTAAGTCTGAACAACAGGGACCATGAGTTACTACAGGGGATCTTTGAATTTACTTGAGCATATGGATTTCTGCAATCAGTGCATTCAGTGTGTCTGAAAAATACAACTACTCTTATAGGAGGACACTTAAAAGGTTTAGACTTTGAAAGAAACCTTTATGCTTGGTATTGGAAACCACTAGACTCCTTCCGAAAGTTTATATAATTGTAACCTTCCTTGTGAACATTTTAGAACTGATAAAACCATCAAAAATTCTCTGCATCATCTTGGAAAGTAAAGTGAGTGTGTGAAAGAACCTACAGACTTTCTATTAGTAGAGTGGAAGGTGAAGCATCACTACTAGTCTAAGTACTCATGATAAAGCATAAAGCAACTTGAGAAAAAAATAAGGATATGGTGCCATAGGAGTTTGCTGCACACGGTAGGGAATGTCACTTGTTCCCCAATTATGCTTAGTGACGAGAGCTGCGAAGGCTAATGGGAAGCTGAGTTCTCTGGTTAAATACAAGATTCTACCCTGGATTGCTAGCAAAAGGAAGTCTCCCTCCAAGGAGTTAATTCAGAATGGTAATGAGCTATAAGCTTTTCTGACTATAGACATATATATATATAAATCATTAAGTTTTAAATTCTAAAAATCCCTGTTTTAGCCTCAAATTAAACTTCTTATACAATACACTATTTTTCCCTCAGATTCTCAAGCTTTCAGCCATCATTTTTATGCACTACATTATGAATTTAAAACTTGTCCCCTGAATACAGTTTTTGTGCTATATTTAGCAGAAGGATGCTTCCTGTTCTTCCTCTATAGATATTTCTCAATGAGTGCAGTCTTTACTCATTGGCACTATGAATAGTCTTTCTTCAAACTCAGGATCAGGAAAAGCTTACCCTTCTGTTAGGGGAAATGGAAATTTATATGATTTTTGTGACTATATTAAAAAGAACTTGCATACCTGTCTGTCTTTCAGATACTTATGAGTTTATTCTGATTATTGGTAATCATTGAAGTGCTTTTGTAGTGGAATCTATGCTGGCCATAACTTTGATTTGATTAAATGCAAAATATCTAAAATTTTAACTACTTTAGTGGAAATATATTATGTTTGAGGTTTAAAACATAATATTCACAGGTTTCATAAAAATTTTTTAAAAAGGCCTGAGGTTAAACCTATTTCTATACTAAAATTAATAATAATAAAAAATTATATTTTCAAGTAATTATGATACAGATTAATGAATTGATATTTACAAAGCATTTTGAATCTTCAGGAAAAATATTAAACAATTTAATTGAATATTTAAAAAGCCAAATTATTAACTTAGGTTGTTAGTTTGAACATTAAATGTAGATACATATATAAGTATAATATATATATGTTATGCATTTGTATGTGTCTCTTTATGTATAACACTGAAGAGGATACACTGAATCACAATCTGACAAGAAGCCTACTACAAATATCAATATCAATTATATACATATATGTGTGTGGGTATATGTGTGTATATCTATATATGTGTGTATATATATATATATATGAAATTGGTTTTATTCTTATCTGAGACTGATGCTTAGCACTATTCTTAGGACTTCTTAGCAGAAAAATGTATGAGTGAGTAAATGACCTCCCTCTTATCATATTTCTTTCTTCAACTTCACATTGAAGAAAAGTTTATATGTAGTAAATGCCTTTTAACTCTATGTAAATTTTGCATCTCATTATTTTACTGAAACTATTTTGAAGTTCACTTTCCACATTGCAGTTACCAAATTCAAAGCTCTTTTATCATTATTCTTCATGTTGTACCCCTGCAATAGCTGGACAAATTTAGCATTACTTTAATTTTAGGACCTTGCCCCTCAAGCCATGATATCTGTTCTCATATTATACTATAAAAATTATAGCCTTTAAAAATTTTTGTCTTAGCTTCCTGTCTCCGAATGTAACATTTTCTCACTCATGTTTTTGTCTCCTCCACTTTTTATCTTCTTTACCTTGAAGCGGGGACCTGCCATAAACTTATTTCCTGATAACTTAAAAATCTATTTCTGCAGCAGCAATCTCCCCTTGGGGTTTTTGTCAATGTGCCACTGCTTATCCATCCCACCATTTGATTCACTAACATCTCAAATGTAACATATCTAGACAATGACTAAATGTATCGTTTTTACCCTAGAACTTGTTACTATGTGACTTACATACATGTGTTAATAAATTGCACTACAATCACCATAATCACACTCAGGCTTAAACACAATCATTAGCATACAAAAGCACATATCCATTTTATCGTCTTCATGTAGGCTCATGGCACAGAATTTAACATGGTATATAATAGTTTCATGGTCCACTGCCAGTCTATGCCTCACACTTCTGGGAGAACTCTTCTTGCTGCACAATTCTAATTGGTCTCCTCAGCTGCTCAAAAATGTTCAGTGGATAGAGTTCCCGTCATGGTGCAGCGGAAAATATCTGACCAGGAACCATGAGGTTGCAGGTTTGATCCCTGGTCTTGCTCAGTGGGTATAGGATCTGGCATTGCTGTGAGCTGTGGTGTAGTTTGCAGATGCGGTTCAGATCCTGTGTTGCTGTGGCTGTGGTGAAGGCCAGCATCTATAGCTCCTGTTCAACCCCTAGCCTGGGAACCTCCACACAAAAAAAAGTTCAGTGGCTGACACTGCCACTGAGTAATGTACAAATTGCTTTGTTGGTCCCCCTGACAGACCTCAAATGGTTTTCTTTCTTTTATTTCTAGTATTATTCACAATTACTTTCTTTCAAATACCTCCACAACAACTTAAAGAGACTACTTGGTGGGCTCTAAATATGTCCTATGCTTTTCTTTCTCTGTGAATTTTTTTCACATGGGATTAAATTCCTAAACATATAGCTAAAATATATTTTAGGTACAAATTCCAAAAAAAAAAAAAAAAAGTAGGGCAGCTGAATCATTTTCTTTTCTCTTAATGTATCTAATAATTTGGTTCTATGTTAATTAAATGCATATTATAATTTTTTGCATTAAAATTCATGCTGTGTAACAAATTACCACAAACTTTCTAGCATAAAACAACACAAATTTGTTTTCTCATAGTTTCTAGTAGGTCAGAGCCTAGTACACCATGAGTGAATTCTCTGTCCAGAGTCTGAAATCAAGGTGTTAGTTGGGGCTATAGCTCCCATCTGAGGCTCTGGGCCCTCCTCCAAGCTCACTGTGTTTGGGCAGAATTCACTTCCTTGTGGTTGTAGGACTGAGGTCCCTATTTTCCCATTGACACTTTCTTTTCCTAGATATCTCCTGCATATATTTTTTTTCTTTTGCCGTGTAGCTGCCATAGCCCATCCCAACATGGATGTTTGCTTTCCTCCAGGTCAGGTAAAGATGTCTCTGTCTTTCCCTAATGCAACCATGTAAAGAAAACTATGCTTTTAAAGACCTTGTGTGATTAAATTAGGCCCATATGGATAATCTCCCTATAGTAAAATCACCTGATTTGGGACCTTAATTACCTCTATAAAATCAATTTATAGCAATACCTACTTAGCTTTTAATTGAAGAACTAGGAGAAGGTGTGTAAACACCAGGAGCTGAGACTCTTTGGGAACCACTTGGAATTTGTCTACCACACATACCTACTTCTTTTTTAAGTACTATTTGATATATTTCACTATTATAAGCCAATAGTCCTTGAAAAGCAGTCAAGTTTATTGACTATTTGCTAGCAAAAGGACAGCAACAAAAATTGTTGACTTTGGTTCCATATTGTCCCAATTTCAAATATAAATACTCATACTAAATCCTGTTATTCAAGTCAAATGTGGACAAATATGCTCCTTCTAACTTTTTGGGTAAGACCATTACTATGTGATATCATTCAAAAGCAATTTTCTTTGGGAGCCATACAAGGATCCTTAATGACTGAAATGGCCAACTGACAACACCTGCTTTTAAATTTCTAGCCCAGCTTCTCTCTTTCATCCTGCATGGTACAGAACTCTGGATCAGAATTAAAAATTCAAGCGGTTTCATCTCTTTGTGGACAATTTTGGACTCACAGGTATAGCCTTCTATGCAGACTTTGGACAGCCCTTTGCGTCTCATTGAAATGTATGTTAGATTTTGTTAATGAATAGCAAACACAATTATATACCCTTATCCTTAGTCAAACTTCTCCAGAATAACATCAGTTCAGAGCTTGTCAGAGAAACCAATCCCAAAATAATTGCCCTGTGAATTCCTGGAATTCAGGGACCAGATATAAAACATTTAAATCTTCAATGTCTTAGCCAACCCTAATAGTAAATAAATGTTCAATTGAAATATTATATTTGAGTAAGGCTTTCTAAGACTATGCTTATGTCCTTAAAGAAATAGCTTTATTTGGGAGTTCCCGTCATTGCTCAGCGGAAACAAATCTGACTAGGAACCATGAGGCTGCAGGTTCAATCCCTGGTATCATTCAGTGGGTTAAGGATCTGGCATTGCTGTGGCTGTGGCTCCAGCAGCTGTAGCTCCAATTAGACCCCCTACCCTGGGAAACTCCACATGCCATCGGTGCAGTCCTGAAAAGACAAAAGAAAAAAAAAATGAAATGGCTTTATTGGAATTCCTGCTGTGATGCAGTGGGTTAAGATCCAAGCACAGCAGCTCAAGTCGCTGTGGAGACACAGATTCCATCCCTGGCCCAGTGCAGTTGGTTAAAGGATCCAGCATTGCCACAGCTGTCTTGTATGTTGCAGTTATGGCTCAGATTCTGTCCCTGGCCCAGGGACTTCCATATGCTGCAAGTGTGGCCATAAAAAAAAAAAAAAAAAAAAAAAAAAAAAAGAGTAAGTGCCTTGAAGTGAGAATGAGTCCCATGTTCCGGTCATGGCTTAGCTGAAATGAATCCGACTAGTATCTACAAGGATGCAGGTTCAATCCCTGGCCTAGCTCAGTGGGTAAAGGATCTGGGTATTGCCATGAGCTGGGGTGTAGGTCACAGATGTGGCTTGTATCTGGCATTGCCATGGCTGTGGTGTAGGGCAGATGTTACAGCTCTGATTTGACCCCTAGCCTAGGAACCTCTATATGCCACAGGCTCAGCCCCAAAATGAAAAAGAAAAAAAAAAAAAAAAAGAAGAAGAAGGCTAGAGATTTCTAGAATAGAATGAGTTTGGGCAAGAACGTTTAGGAGGTGATGACAAACAACTAAAAGTAAACCATACATGAATATATCCATTGGAAAATTTTGGACAGAAAACTGGAATGATCTGACTCATGTTTGTAAAAGATCACTTTGTCCCCTGAGTGGAGCCAGACTGGAAGGGGGCAAAGGTGGGAGTAGGGATGGCCTCAGGAGTCTAGTGCAGTGATACAGGGGAAAGATCCTGGAGGAAGGGATCCAGGTGACACAGGGGATGTTGGACAGTGATTGTCCTCGACCCCCTTTTATGAATGAGGATTCTGGGCTTGGGATGCTTAAGTAAACTCCACAAGGTAAAAAAAAAGTAAGTAGACTAGATCTATTCAGAAACAAATCATCCTGGACTTGAAAACTTATACTATTTCCATGTATTTTCTTTTCTTGCTTTAAAATAAATAATTAGCAAAATTTATATTGTACTAGATTAGTGATGTTTGGGAGAAGTTGTGGTAAATGCTATCACACTTGGGCAAAGAAATGACAGAAGAAAAAAAAACTTAAAAATTAAAAGAGAAAAATACTAAACAGTCATCACTTTTCAAGGCAAAATGGATTTGAAGGACAGTGATATTTTTAGGTCTTCTGACAAATCCAGTTGGTAGAACAGTAATAATGTTTTGTTTCTTCTTGGCCAGGATCACTGAAATGACTTCATTTGAGGAAGAATTTAAATCTAGGTGAAGGCATAATGGATTCCTATTTAAACACTCATGATGTGTAAATAGAACACTGCTGATCACCTTATAAAAACAAACATAGTAATAACCTTGATCTTCACCCCCTTCCTCTTCCTATCTTCACAAAAGAGTTTCCAAACTTTTCTGAATATTACTCACAATGAGAAATACCTTTAAATTATGGCCCAGTAAGCAAACACAGGCATATGTGTGCGCGCACACACACATATACACACACACATGCCTGTCCCAATGAAACAAGCATGTCAAAAAAGACCATTTATTTTTACTATTTATGAAGACATCTGGAGTGTTTGATTTGATTCGATTTGATTTGATTCCATTGCATTCTATTCTATTCTATTTATTTTTTCTTTTTACAGCTGAACCTGTGGTATATGGAAGTGCCCAGGCTAGGGATCAAACCTAAGCTGCAGCTGCCAGCCTATATCACAGTCACAGCATCACTGGATCCATGCCACATCTGTGATCTACACTGCAGCTTGTGGCAACACTGGATCCTTAGCCCACTGAATGAAACCAGAAATTGAACCTGCATCTTCATGGATACTAGTCAGGTTTTTAACGCACTGAGCCACAATGGGAACTCCTGATTCTATTTTGTTTTTGAATGCTGAATGCAAACCATTAAACTGATTTCAATTGGCCAATGTCCTAGAGTTTATAAAGCATTGGGGTTAGAAAGCAGACCAGAGGAAGCTGTAAATATTTAGCTTCTGTTCCCATGTATGTCTTTCCCAACGTAGGTGCAGGATCATTATGCTGAAGCCAACCCACAGCCCAAGGATCATTATGCTGAAGCCCAGGATCATTATGCTGAAGCCAACCCACAGCCCAAGGGAAACTGGGTCCATAGTCATGAAAGCAGACCCTCTCTCTGAGATGCCCTCCTCAACCCTTTGACCTCTTAGAACATTCCTCTTGGCCAACACACAGCCATGTGTCACAGTATGGCCGAGTTAGGGATCTCTGACTGAAATCAAAGACAGATGTAGAGGCAGGGATTCTTCTGGCTTCAGGGGCCATTACCCCACCTGCTCCTAGGCTGGCAAAAGTCCACTAGTTAATGGTTAAGAGCATGGGCTCTGGAACCAGATGTCAACACAAGCCCTCCTCTAACACTGCTGTGTACATTTCAGAGGAATGCTTCTCTTCATGTTTTGGTTTCCCTATGTTTGAAATAGCACTAGTAGGCTCACAACACAGAGGGCAACTGGGATAGAAAAAAAGAGCTGATGTGAGCAAAGGGCTCAGCTTAGAACTCAACACAAATTGAGCATCCACTGATAATTGCTATTATTATTATTATTACTTTATTATTGGCAGGGCAAGTCATGAAATCAGAGGGAAATGGAATTGAGTGACCGAAATACATTTCCTTATTCTTTACTTCTTACTGTCGTCTCTCTCAGAAGCAAGTAACAGTCAAGAAGAGTAGAGTCCATGGAGTTTCCATTGTGGCACAGCAAAAATGAATCTGACTAGGAACCATGAGGTTGCAGTTTTGATCCAGGGCCTCGCCCAGTGGGGTTAAGGATCCGGTGTTGCCGTGAACTATGGTGTAGGTCTCAGATGCTGCTCGGATCTCCCGTTGCTGTGGCTCTGGGATATCCTGGCAGCTGTATCTCTGATTGGACCCCTAGCCCAGGGACCTCCATAAGCCGCTGGTGTGGCCTTAAAAAGCAAAATAAAATAAAATAAAATAAAAAGTAAGAAAAAAAAACTAAATTAAAAAAGGAGAACGTGCCGTTTAAAAAAAAATTTAAAAAAGTAGAGTTCTAAGAAGTCTGGTCTTTTACTGAGAAATAACTCAAAGAGGTTCAGTGACTTCCCAACTCATACAGCTGATGTGAGGCAAAGTCAGGACTACATTTCAGTTTTCATGAGTGGAAAGTCATTACTCGTTACATTTCATGCCATTGCCATTTCTGGCAAGGATTCACAAGCATATTCCTCATAAAATTTTTAATTTCAAAAACCATATGCCAATTAATGTTTTATTGCAAAGTAAAGATGAACTGCTAGTAAAAACTTTAAAAGATTAAGAGACTAGTTTTTCAGGTATATAAATGGTTTAGTATATTTATGAGAGTTTTATATATTTTAATGATTTATAAACACTACTTATAAACATAAACTGTCATCTCCTTAGAGTCACATATGTGGCAAGATCTGTATATATTTGTGTTTATTATTAAATTGCTTTTTAGAATTTTGTATCATTTTAAATTAAAGCCTAATTGACATACAACATTATATTAATTTCAGGTATGAAACATAATGATTAGATATTTGTATGTATTGCAAAATGATATCCACAATAACTCTAGCTAACATTCATCATTATCCACAGAGAATATTTTTCTTGTAATGAAAACTTCAAGATTCACTTTCCTAGTAACTTTCAAATACGCAATACAGCATTATTAACCATTGTGCCCATGCTGTACATTACATCCCCTTTACTTATTTATTTTATAACTGGAAGATTGTATTTTGTGACTCCCTTCACCCTTTCCAGTGTTATTAAGATAATCATACCTAGTGAAAAAGGCTGAGAAAGAACACACACACATACACACACAAACACATAAGAGGTAATTGAATAGTATCTGAGATTAAATTGCTTAATTTTTTTTCATACAAGGAAAAATTGGATAACTGGTTCCGTGTATCCCACTCAGCATGTTTATCATCCTATTAGGAGCTGGTAAGGTAACGTAGTGATGATGGTAATGTTAACACTCAAACAATATACTCAAATCATCCATCCAGTAATTAGTGGGGTCTAAATTTTTCTAAAGTTGCACCTTTGTAGATATCTATATAAATACACACACACACATATTCACAGAGAGAGAGAAAGAAAGAAGACAAGTTATCACAGGAATATTTAAAAATTTTTGATCCGGGGTATACATCGAGTTAATAGTAATATTTATCATTTAAACATTCATTGGGATAATGGATATTTTTGCTTATGGTGCCAGCTATCACTAATAAGAGAATCATTTTCTAAAATTACAACGATGAACATTTAGGTTTAGTCCAAATATAATAATATATTTCCTAACTAAATTCAACAATCAAAAAAAAAATTAATTTCCAAAGTATATAGATATATATGTTGATGAAACTACTTGATAATGTATGTTTCTGAATATAGATACGAACAAAATGAAATCAAACCTTTTAAGAATGTTGGAGTTCCCGTCGTGGCACAGTGGAAATGAATCTGACTAGGAAGAATGAGGTTGCAGTTTCAATCCCCGGCCTTGCTCAGTGGGTTGGGGATCCGGTGTTGCTGTAAGCTGTGGTGTAGGTCGAAGACGCGGCTCAGATCTACATTGCCGTGTCTGTGGCATAGGCCGACAGCTGTAGCTCTGATTTGACCGCCTAGCCTGGGAACCTCCACATGTGTGGGTGCGGCCCTAAGCAGCCAAGAAAAAAAAAAAAAAAATGCTGAGGCTATTGTAGCCAATTCATTAAAATATCACCCCTTTCTAGAAAATTTTCTGAGAACCAACCAGAAATGCCTGACTGATTCTAAGTTTAAAGAGAAGCTCACATTCATGACAAATTCAAAGAATAAGATGACTTTATCAATTCATAATAATCTAGTGAAATAAAAAGACTGATTCAGAGGGAATTCTCTTATGTCTCAATGGGTTAAGGATCTGGCATTGTCACTGCAGTGACTCAAGTCACTGCTATGGCATGGGTTCAATCCCTGGCCCGAGGACTTCTGCATGCCCCAGAAATGGCCAGAAAAAAAAAAAAAAAAAAAGACTGATACATGCAAACCAATTTTCTTTCTTCCTTCCTTCTTTCTTTCCTTCCTTCCTTTCTTTCTTTCAAGGTGTCGTAATTCTTTTTTCTTTCTTTTTTTAAAGATTTATTTTATTTTTTGACTGCACCTGAGGCATGTGGAATTTCCCAGGCCAGGGGTTGAACCTGCATCACAGCAGCAACTGGAGCCATTTCAGTGACAATGCTGGAGCCTTAACCCGCTGCACCACAAGAAAACTCCCAAACTAATTTTAAAACAGCTTAATTTAAAAGCTACAATGAAAATTTCATCAAAATTCCAACAGATATTAGAGCAATAGGACTTGAATTTATTTAATTTATAGACCTAGGTAGAATATAAACAATGCTATGTTTTTAGTATTTAGTTTTTGTGCACAAATCCATCTTCCTAATGCAAAGACATAATGTAAATACTGTTGTTCTTCCCCTCCCCCCCCTTTTTTATTTGGTTGCACCCATGGCATGCAAAAGTTCCCAGACCAGGGATCAGACCAGATCCAGTGACCGTGCTGGATCCTTAACCCACTGTGCCACAAAGGAACTCCAAAATACTGTTTTCTAATTGTTTTTCAACAGTTGAAAAGATGATTAACTTTCCAAAATAATACCTACCTAGAATATTTCCTGGTAGCATAGTTCCTCTTTATCATTTAACATATATTTTTTAGAGTTGCCTGCTTTCCAAACCCTATTCTAAGTATTGCAGATACAATAACCCAGTCTCTGTAACTATGGAGTTTACAATATAAGGAGAAAAGCAAATATAAACAAAGGACTCTTAAGTATACAGAGGACTAAGAAGAGCACGACGCTAAGAGGGTATAGGACATAACCTATTCCAGGGTCAGGAAAGCGAAACCTAGAGTTGTAGCATATTTCCTTTAATCAAATTCTTAGGTATTCACACTTTCCAGTGTTTCAATGTTATTTTAAAAACTGGCTCCCATGTACATCTGTAGAGCTGACCTTTTGCATAATTTCTTGGTAAGTGATGTAGAATAAATTCCTAGAAGAGTAATTTAGGGGTCAAAATATATGCACCATTTTAAGCCTTCTAATTTGTATTATGTACCCTCTGGAAAGGTTATAACCAAGTAACAGACAGCAGATCACCAACTGTGCTTGTGCTTGAGACAGTTTTCTTTCACTCTCATAATAGTGAATATATTCTCAATCTTTCTCTGTCTCCCTCCTCTACTTTCTCATTCGCATAAAGTCATGCCAATTATTTATTGAGGAGTAACATTTAAAACATGGGGGGGGGTGTTAAATTAATTTGTCCATGTTTATTAAACTTGATTAAAATAAGAATCATCTATGGGCTTATAAAATTCTGAGCATCTTAAAAAAAATCTTTAAGGAGGGCACAGGAAACTTTTATTTTTAAGACGTGCCAGGTTTTTCGTTTTATAAAGCAGCAAAGGAAAAAGGCAAACTTATCCATGGAAATATCTGTTAAAATGCTTAGAGACCAGCAAGGTATGGGTTGTGTACTCCACCATTATCAAAGAAACCAAGAATAATATTTATGTGCTGTCTTAAGCATATCAGTGAAGCAAGCACACTGTTCTGCAGAAAATGTAAGGTTTTCTGGGTTTAATACTCAACGACTTTGCAAAACTATTACTTCAAGGACCTGCTTTGTCTCAACTTTTGCAGTTTAATTTATTTGAAAGTTCAAGAAGAAGCAACTCAAACTGGTATCACCATTTCCTTTATTTATTTTACTTTCATTGACACAAATTAATGGACAGAGAACATCACATTTAGATCAGTGAAGCAATTAATGGAGTTCATTCTCAACATATACATATTAGAGCAGGAAGTAGCTGTGCTTTGTAAGGTAATTTGCATTCAGCATTTATGAAATGTATCATATTTTTACAGGCTATCAGATTCTAAGCTAAATTGAAAATAAAAAGTTGAGTTTGCATTTTCTTGCAACAGGGAGTTCAACTATCTAACTTGGGAGCATACTGCTTTAAGAACATTATACTACAAGATGATAATACACTGAAGTGGAAACAAATGCAAAGTACTGTAAGGTTATTGAAAGAATCTAGATCAAGGAAGACCAAATGACTACACTTAGAAACTTATTCGAGATAAAGAAAAATTAGTTTAGTTTAAAAATCTAAATGCACAATTTTAAAATATTAATTGGCAAATCCATAATCTATTAGCATATTTGAATAGAATTTTATTTTATTATTTATTTATTTATTTATTTACTTAGTCTTTTTAAGGCCACATCCCTGGCATATGGAAGTTTCCACGCTAGGGGTCAAACCTGAGCTATAGCCACTGGCCTACACCACAGCCACAAAAACAACAGATCTGAATTGCTTTTGAGATGCTATACTGTAGCTCAGGGCAATGCCAGATCCTTGACTCACCAAGCAAGGCCAGGCTCGAACCTGCATCATCATGGATGCTAGATCAGATTCCTTTCCCCTGAGCCACATGGAAATTCTCTTGAATAATGTTTTAAAAGAGAGTTATAAAACCGTAATGCCAAGGTTATTTCCCTTATGCAAGACAAATGGCTTACCCTCAGAGAGACAGTATCTCTTAGTTATACTTTGTTCTGATCAAGCAGCAAACATTAAACTACTTTTTTAGCAAATCTTATTGGCAATATAATGGAAATAGCACCAGAATGAACAAAGTATATACAATGAACAATATATGGACAATATATAACCTTTTTATGAATTTCATTACATTCATGCTTGTACAGTGATCATCACAACCAAATTTTATAGCATTTCCATCCCAAACCATCAGTGCATCCCCCTACCCCCCAACCTGTCCCATTTGGAAACCATTAAGTTTTTCAAAGTCTGTAATCAGTATCTGTCCTGCAAAGGAGTTCATTGTGTCATTCTTTTAGATTCCACATGTAAATGGTAGCGTTTGATGTTGGTATCTCACTGTCTGACTGACTTCACTTAGCATGATAATTTCTAGGCCCATCCATGTTGCTAAAAATGCCATTAGTTCTTTCCTTTTAATGGCTGAGTAATATTCCATTGCATATATGAACCAAATCTTCTTTATCCACTCCTCTGTTGATGGACATTTAAGTTGTTTCCATGTCTTGGCTATTGTATAGCATGTTGCAATAAACATTGGAGAACATGTATTGTTTCGAGTCATGGTTTTCTCTGGATAGATGCCCAGGAGTGGGATTGCTGGATCAAATGGTAATTCTATTTTTAGTTTTCTGAGGGATCTCCGTACTGTTTTCCACAATGGTTGCACCAATTTACATTTCCACTAACAGTATAATAGAGTTCCCTTTTCTCCACACCCTCTCCAGCACTTATTGCTTGTAGACTTTTTGATGATGGCCATTCTGGCTGGTTGCTGTCATTTAATGTCAGAGAGTGTTTGGCCTATGTTCTTCTCTAAGAGTTTTATAGTATCTGGTCTTTAATCCATTTGGAGTTTATTTTTGTGTATGGTATTAGGAAGTGTTCTAATTTGTTTCTTTTACATGTGGCTATCCAGTTTTCCCAGCACCACTTATTGAACAGACTCTCTTTTCTCCAATGAATATTCTTGCCTCATTTTCTATAGATTAGTTGACTGTAGGTGTGTAGGTTTAATTCTCGGCTTTCTATCCTGTTCCACTGATCTATATGTCTGTCTTTGTGCCAGTAACATATAGTTTTGATGACTGTAGCTTTGTAGTATAGTCTGAAGTCCAGGGGCCTGATTTCATCCAGCTCCATTTTTCTTTTTCAGGATGGCTTTGGCTATTCTGGGTCTTTTGTGATTCCAAACAAACTTTAAAATATTTTGTTCAAGTTCTGTGAAAAATGTCCTTGGTAATTTGATAGGGATTACATTGAATCTGTTGATTGCCTTGGGTAGTATAGTCATTTTGATAATACTGACTCTTCCAATCTAAGAGCCTGGCATGTCTTTCCATCCATTTGTGTCATCTTTGATTTCTTTCATCAGTGTCTTATAGTTTTCAGAGTACAGGTCTTCTGTCTCTTTAGGTAGGTTTACTCCTAGGTATTTTATTCTTTTGATACAATGGTAAATGGGATTGTTTCCCTAAATTCTCCTTCTGATCTTTCATTGTTAATGTATAGAAATGAGGTTGATTTCTGTGTGTTAATTTTATATCCTGCGACTTTGCCAAATACATTGATGAGCTCTAATAGTTTTCTGGTAGAGTCTTTAGGGTTCTCTAGGTATAGTATCATGTCATCTGCAAATAGTGATAGTTTTACTTTCTTCCTTTCCAATTTGGATTCCTTTTATTTCTTTTACTTCTCTGATTGATGTGGCTAGAACTTCCAAAACTATGTTGAATAGTAGTGGCGAGAGTGGACATCCTTGTCTTGTTCCTGATCTCAGAGGGAATTCTTTCAGCTTTTCACCATTGAGAATGATGTTCGCTGTGGGTTTGTCATATATGGCCTTTATCATGTTGAGGTAGCTTCCCACTATGCCCGCTTTCTGAAGGGTTTTTGTCAGAAATGGGTGTTGGATTTTGTCAAAGGCTTTTTCTGCGTCTATTGAGAGGATCATATGGTTTTGATTCTTCAGTTTGTTAATGTGGTGCATCACACTGATTGATTTTCAGATATTGAAGAATGCTTGCATCCTTGGGATAAGTCCCACTTGATCATGATGGACCATCTTTTTAATGTATGTTTGCATTTGGTTTGCTAGTATTTTGTTGAGGATTTTTGCATCTATGTTCATTGGTGAAATTGGCCTGTAGTTTTCTTTTTTTGTGGTATCTTTGTCTGGCTTTGGTATCAGGGTGATAGTGGCCTCCTAGAATGAGTTTGGGAGTGTTCCTTCCTCTGCAGTTTTTTGGAATAGTTTCAGAAGGATATGTGTTAATTTTATTGATTTGAGTCCTCTCTTTTTTTCTTGATAAGTCTGGCTAAGTGTTTATCAGGTTTGTTGATTTTTTTCAAAGAACCAGCTTTTGGTTTCATTGATCTTTTCTGTGGTTTTCTTCATTTCTGTTTCTTTGATTTCTGTTCTGATCTTTATGATTTCTTTCCTTCTGCTAACTTTAGGTCTTGTTTTTTCTTCACCCTCTAGCTGCTTTAGATGTAAAGTTAGGTTGTTTATTCGAGCTTTTTCTTGCTTCCTGAGGTGGGCTTGTATTGCTATAAACTTCCCTCTTAGAATGGTTTTTGCTGCATCCCATAGGTTTTGGAGTATTGTGTATTTGTTATCATTTGCTTCTAGGTATTTTGTACTTTTCTCTTTGATTTCTTCAGTGATCCTTTGGTTGTTTAGTAGCATGTTGTTTAGTTTCCAAGTACTTGCATTTTTGCAGTTTTTTCTTGTTGTTGATTTCCACTCATATAACGTTGTTGTCAGAAAAGAGCATGATATGATTTCAATTATCTTAATGTTACCGATGCTTGATTTGTAAGCCAGAATGTAATCCTTTGATCATTATGTAATGTCCTTCCTTTTCTCTTAAAACATTCTTCTTTTTTTTTTTTTATTTTCCCACTGTACAGCAAGGGGGTCAGGGTATCCTTACATGTATACATTACAATTACATTTTTTCCCCCACCCTTTCTTCTGTTGCAACATGAGTATCTAGACATAGTTCTCAATACTGTTCAGCAGGATCTCCTTGTAAATCTATTCTAAGTTGTGTCTGATAAGCCCAAGCTCCCGATCCCTCCCACTCCCTCCCCCTCCCATCAGGCAGCCACAAGTCTCTTCTCCAAGTCCATGATTTTCTTTTCTGAGGAGATGTTCATTTGTGCTGGATATTAGATTCCAGTTATAAGTGATATCATATGGTATTTGTCTTTGTCTTTCTGGCTCATTTCACTCAGGATGAGATTCTCTAGTTCCATCCATGTTGCTGCAAATGGCATTATGTCATTCTTTTTTATGGCTGAGTAGTATTCCATTGTGTATATATACCACTTCTTCCGAATCCAATCATCTGTTGATGGACATTTGGGTTGTTTTCATGTCTTGGCTATTGTGAATAGGGCTGCAATGAACATGCGGGTGCACGTGTCTCTTTTAAGTAGAGTTTTGTCCGGATAGATGCCCAAGAGTGGGATTGCGGGGTCATATGGAAGTTCTATGTATAGATTTCTAAGGTATCTCCAGACTGTTCTCCATAGTGGCTGTACCAGTTTACATTCCCACCAGCAGTGCAGGAGGGTTCCCTTTTCTCCACAGGCCCTCCAGCACTTGTTATTTGTGGACTTATTAATGAGGGCCATTCTGACTGGTGTGAGGTGGTATCTCATGATAGTTTTGATTTGCATTTCTCTTATAATCAGCGATGTTGAGCATTTTTTCATGTGTTTGTTGGCCATCTGTATATCTTCTTTGGAGAACAGTCTATTCAGGTCTTTTGCCCATTTTTCCATTGATTGATTGGCTTTTTTGCTGTTGAGTTGTATAAGTTGTTTATATATTCTAGAGATTAAGCCCTTGTCGGTTGCATCATTTGAAACTATTTTCTCCCATTCTGAATGTTGTCTTTTTGTTTTCTTTTGGGTTTCCTTTGCTGTGCAAAAGCTTTTCAGTTTGATGAGGTCCCATGGGTTTATTTTTGCTCTTATTTCTCTTGCTTTGGGAGACTGACCTGAGAAAATATTCATGATGTTGATGTCAGAGAGTGTTTTGCCTATGTTTTCTTCTAGGAGTTTGATGGTGTCCTGTCGTATATTTAAGTCTTTCAGCCATTTGGAGTTTATTTTTGTGCATGGTGTGAGGGTGTGTTCTAGTTTCATTGCTTTGCATGTTGCTGTCCAGGTTTCCCAGCAATGCTTGCTGAATAGACTTTCTTTTTCCCATTTTATGTTCTTGCCTCCCTTGTCAAAGATTAATTGACCATAGGTGTCAGGGTTTATTTCCAGGTTCTCTATTCTGTTCCATTGGTTTGTCTGTCTGTTTTGATACCAGTACCACACTGTTTTGATGACTGTGGCTTTGTAGTATTTCTTGAAGTTTGGGAGAGTTATGCCTCCTGCTTGGTTTTTGTTTCTCAGGATTGCTTTGGCGATTCTGGGTCTTTTGTGGTTCCATATAAATGTTTGGATTGTTTGTTCTAGTTCTGTGAACAATGTCATGGGTAATTTGATAGGGATTGCATTGAATCTGTAGATTGCTTTGGGTAGTATGGCCATTTTTACAATATTGATTTTTCCAATCCAGGAACATGGAATATCTTTCCATTTCTTTACATCTTCTTTGATTTCTTCGATTAAAGTTTTATAGTTCTCGGCATATAGGTCCTTTGCTCCTTGGTCAGGTGTATTCCGAGGTATTTGATTTTGTGAGGTACAATTTTAAAAGGTATCGTATTTTTGTATTCCTTTTCTAATGTTTCATTGCTGGTGTACAGAAATGCAACTGACTTCTGAATGTTAATCTTATATCCTGCTACTTTGCTGAATTTATTAATCAGTTCAAACAGGTTTTGGGTTGAGTCGTTAGGGTTTTCTATGTATAGTATCATGTCATCTGCATACAGTGACAGTTTGATCTCTTCTCTTCCTATATGGATGCCTTTTATTTCTTTTGTTTGTCTAATTGCTGTGGCCAGGACTTCCAAAACTATGTTGAAGAGCAGTGGTGAGAGTGGGCATCCCTGTCTTGTTCCAGATTTGAGTGAGAAGGCTTTCAGTTTTTCCCCATTGAGTATTATATTTGCTGTGGGTTTATCATAAATGGCTTTGATTATATTCAGGAATGTTCCCTCTACCCACTTTGGCGAGGGTCTTGATCATGAATGGATGTTGGACTTTGTCAAATGCTTTTTCTGTGTCTATTGAGATGATCATATGATTTTTGAGTTTTCATTTTTTTTTTTTTTTTTGTCTTTTTGCTATTTCTTTGGGCCGCTCCTGCAGCATATGAAGGTTTCCAGGCGAGGGGTCGAATCGGAGCTGTAGCCACTGGCCTACACAAGAGCCCCAGCAATGCGGGATCCGAGCCGCGTCTGCAACCTACACCACAGCTCACGTCAACGCCGGATCCTTAACCCACTGAGCAAGGGCAGGGACCAAACCCCCAACCTCATGGTTCCTAGTCGGATTTGTTAACCACTGCGCCATGATGGGAACTCCAAAATATTCTTCATTTTAAGGTCTATTTTCTCTGATAAGAATATGCTACTCCACCTTTCTGTTGATTCCCATTTGCATAGAATACTTTCTTCTATCCTCTCACTTTCAATCTGCATGTTTCCCTAGAAGTCAAGTGGGTTTCTTGAAGATAGCATATATATGGATCATATTTTTGTATCCATTCATTCAGACTATGTCTTTTGTTTGGGGCATTTAGTCCATTTACATTTAAGGTCTTTATTGATATGTATGTCCTTATTGCCATTTTATTAACTGTTTTGGATTTGTCTTTGTTGCTCTTTTTTCTTCCCTTCTTCTCTTGTTCTCTCCTCTTGTGGTTTGATGACTGTCTTTAGTGTTGTATTTGAGTTGATTTTTCTCATTTGTTTGTGTATCAATTGTAGATTTTTGTTTTGTAGTTTCCCTGAAGTTTTGATATAGGAGTCTTATATATATACAAGATTGTTTTAAGTTATTGGTCTCTTAATTGCAAGTGCATCTCCAGTGTCCTGCATTTGTACCCCCCTCTTCTCATGATTTCTGATTTGGGTAGCATAATTGTGCGTGTATGATTTCCTATCTTTACTGTATGTATGTCTTTACTGGTGAGCCTTGTTATTTGTGGCATATTTGTTTCTGGTTGTGGCCTTTGCTTTTCTGCTTAGAGAAGTTCCTTTAGTATTTGTTGTAAAGCTGGTATAGTGGTGCTGAATTCTCTTAGCTTTTGCTTATCTGTAATGCTTTTGATTTCTCCTTCAAAGCCTTGCTGGGTAAAGTAATGTTGGTTGGAGGTTTTTTCCTTTCATCAGTTAAGTATGTCATTCCACTCCCTTCTGGCCTGCAGAGTTTCTGCTGAAAAATCTGCCAACAACCTTATTGGGATTCACTTGTTTTTATTTGTTTCTTTTCCCTATCTGCTTTCAGTATTTTCTCTTTAATTTTGGTCAGTTGGATTAATATGTGTCTTGGGGTGTTCCTTCTTGGGTTTATTTTATATGGTACTCATTGTGCTTCTTGGATTTGAGTGAGTGGTTCCTTTCCCATGTTAGGGAAGTTTTTGGCTATTATCTCTTCAAATATGTTTTCTGATCCTTTCTTTCTATCTTCTCCTTCTGACACCCCTCTAAGACATATGTTGGTGCATTTAATGTTGTCCCAGATTTCCCTTAGACTGTCTTTATTTGTTTTTAATCTTTTTTCTTCTCTTTTCTGTTCCACATCAGTGATTTCCACTAGTCTGTCTTCCACCTCACTTATTTGTTCCTCTGCTTCCTGGATTCTGCTGTTGCTTGCTTCTAATGAATTTTTTATTTTAGTTATTGTATTTTGCATTTCTGCTTGCTCAAGTTTTAAATCTTATATTTCTTTGCTCAGTGTTTTCTGAAATTTATCAATTTTTGCCTCCAGTTTATTTCCAGTGTCTTACATCAACTTTAGCATTATCATTCTAAAGTCTTTTTCCTGGAGGCTGATAATCTCCAGGTCACTTAGCTGTTTTTTCTGGGTTTTTATTCTTTTTACCTTATCTGAGTTTAGTTAAAGTTCTCCACCTTTTCATTTTCATTTTGGTGTGGTCTCCTATTTGCAGACAATAGAGTTGTAGCCTCTCTTACTTCTGATGTCTGGCCCCTTTGTGCCTGAAATTGGTATGGGGGCTTGCTGTAGGCTTCCTGATGGGAGGGACTGATGCCTGCCCACTGGTAGGTGGGGCTGATTCCTATCCCTCTGGTGTGTGGGACTTTGTCTTTGTGAGATTAGAGATGGCTGTGTGCCTGGGGTGTCTTTAGGCAGCCTGTTTCCTGATGGATGGGGCTGTGATCCCACCTGGATTATTGTTTGGCCTGGTGCTTCTCAGTGCTGTTAGGTGGAGCCAGATTTTCCTAAGGTGGCCACCTTCAGAGAAACACACACTGATGAATATTCCCAAGAGCTTTGCCTCCAATGTCCTTCCCCTACAATGAGCCACCATCACCCCCAATTTTCCCAGGAGATCCTCCAAGAACTGCAGTCAGGTCCAACCCAGATTCCTATGGAGCCTCTACTTTGCCCTGAGACCCAGTTCCCATGAAAGTCTGTGTGTGCCTTTTACGAATGGGATCTTCATTTCCCCCAATCCCATGGAGCTCCTGCGCATAAGCCCCATTGGTCTTCAATGCTAGATGATCCAGGGGTTCTTTCTCGCAATGCCAGATCCTCAGGTTGGAGACTTGACATGGGGATCAGCACTCTCACTCCTATAGGTGAGTCTCTGTGATATAGTTACTTTCCAGTTTGTGGGCTTCCCACCCAGTAGGTATGGGGTTGCTTAGATTGTGTAATTACCCCTACCTCTTGATGTGGCCTCCTCTTTGTCTTCTGTAGTAGGATATCTTTTTGAGTTTCCAGTCCATTTGGTTGAAGGTTGTTCAGCATTTGGTCCTAATTTTTTTGGTTTTTGTTTTTATGAGAGAAGTTGAGGTCCAGTCCTTCTATTCTGCCATCTTAATCCCTTCTCTCAATAGTATATAATTTAATGTTTATAGACATACATTGGTAGGCTCACTGCTGTTTCAAATTTGTGTGTGATTATGTATCTTTTTTTTTTTTTTTTTGCTTTTTAGAGCTTCACCCATGGCATATGGAGGTTCCCAGGCTAGGGATCTAATCAGAGCTATAGCTGTTGGCCTACACTACAGCCATAGCAATGCAGGATCTGAGTTGCATCTGTGGCCTACACCACATCTCATGGCAATGCCAGATCCTTAACCCACTGAGTGAAGCCAGGGATCGAAGCTGTAACCTCATGGTTCCTAGTCAGATTCGTTTCCTCTGTGCCACAACGGGAAGTCCCGATTATGTATCTTTAATGTGGTTAGACATGATCTTCAGATTATGTTCCTCAGAGTGGAACTTTGCTTAGTCTGTAAATTTCTAATGCAGCAACACTAACTAAATTTGCTCAGTAACCTAAACAACACTTTCAGGTTATCAATGTGAATTATCTTATAGTTGGCACATAACATACTTAGAATTTGCCTATCATATTAACCCAGAACATGAAATAAAATGTTATATAAAAGCCATTGTTCTTTCTTCCACAAAATAAATCCTTGTCTACAGAATGGCATTGAATATTGGCTTGGCACTAAGATCATTGCATTTGAGGGAATAGGTCCTTAATTAAAATGATCCTCTACATTCATACAAGTTTTCAAATACTTTAACATCTCTGTCATAGGTTCCCAAACAGCTAAATTTTGTCTTTCTTTTAAAATTATCCTACACAGTTCCAAGTAGCCCTTATCAGTCGCAATTTCAGGAAACTTTCAGAATAACATTCCAAGAACTAATTAAAAAAAAAAAAGTTCATTTCAGTGTATTTCAAAGATAAATTTGTGAAGAAGCAAGAACCCTTTAGAATGGGTAAGCTTTCTTCTGTTTGAACAACTCCCAACATGTTGGCTAATCTTGTTTTAACAGTGCTCAGTAATGGTACTTTCACTTCTTCCCCTTGGAAACAAGGCCAGGTCCATACCACAATCCAAACTAAATGGTTTTGTACATAGACAGTGAATTGGAAATAATATGAAAGATTCAAGCCAGAGGATTTGGGGGCTCCATGTAAATATTTGACTACAAGAATATTCCAAATGAAGCAAACTTTTGGGCAGCCCTCCACTTTGCTGGAATTAAACCTGGCAAAGGCTGCCTTTGTACTGGCAAATGGGACCAGACTCCTCCAAACACTTGTACAGAAGCATATCACTGCTAGGACCATATGACCAGACACAGTTTTTTGAAAATGCTTATATCACTATAACTACACAAAAGTTTTTTTATAAACATTTTCAATAGAAAGCCGCTGGAAACCCATGAAAATTCCTAGCTGATAGGAAGGGTTAGGGTTAGAGGAGAAAGAGGTGGAGCAGGAAGAGATGGTGGGAACTTTGGGACATGGGGAGATAACTAATAAACATTTTCATGGGCCTGTTGCCAAATTATTGGGGAATCATTACCACACTAGCAGAATCTTTTGGAAAATGTTGACATAAAATTTATATTTATTTCTGAATTCTGTGGTTGAGCTGATAGGGAATGATTTAAGGAAGAAATTGATTTGCTCTACATTCATTTTATTTATGAAAGGTTTCAGCAGTCATGTTCAGGGTGATGGATTCCAAAATTTTCATAATACACAATCTAATCAATTGAATTCAAGCAAACAATGAAAATTTTCCTGTATTATATTTACCTCATCAAATGTTTACTGTCATTAGTGAAAGCATTAACCTTTTATCTCAAATAGCTAAAGGATTCAGTGTGTGCCTAAATATGCATTCTCTTTTTGAAGATTGTATTGTCTATCCAATGCTAAAAGCAGACATTGTCTCAGCATTGTAGTTGATGGTTCAATAGTTGCAGAATTTTTCAATTCTGATTATCAGAACTATTAGGATAAAATGAAAACTCAAGGGATGGAGATTGTGCTCACAAGAACTAAATGATCAGGACATTGGAAATGTCTCTTTGATCAAGTCACTTTTTGAAAATGAAGATTTCCTTCAGTTTTATGCTCTGCACTTCTAACCTGCACTGTAATTGTCTTCTTCTTTGATAATGTAATCCAAGGAACCCCTTTCTATATTTCCCTACATCATTTATTGCTTCAGTCTGAGCCACCATCCTTAAGTAGAATTGCCTCTTCCACTTTTAACAATTTACCATGTGATTTCTTTCTTTTTTTTTTTTTTTTTTTTTTTGTCTTTTGTCTTTTTGTCTTTTGTTGTTGTTGCTATTTCTTGGGCCGCTCCCAGGGCATATGGAGGTTCCCAGGCTAGGGGTTGAATCGGAGCTGTAGCCACCGGCCTATGCCAGAGCCACAGCAATGCGGGATCCGAGCCGCGTCTGCAACTTACACCACAGCTCACGGCAACGCCGGATCGTTAACCCACTGAGCAAGGGCAGGGATCAAACCCGCAACCTCATGGTTCCTAGTCGGATTCGTTAACCACTGCGCCACGACGGGAACTCCCTTATTTCATTTTGATCCATACTAAACATTGGATGATTTGGCATTTTCTGCCATCTGTAAATACATGGTCTACTTTACTAGACATCAAAAGGAAAGATATGGAAAAGACATATAATAAAGAATAACACAAGTGAATAAAAAACTACTAAATAATGCAGAAGTTCCCAAGAAAGCATTATACAAAATTTGCTTAGGAAATGGACTAAGAGAAGAATTTGTGGATGAAATGAGACTTGAAGTGGGTTTACATATTGATAGATTTTTCCCCCAGTTAGAGAATGGTTGAAAATGCTCCACCTCACCTTCAGAATGCCATGCAGTCATGGAAACACAGAATATAAGGTCCTGCATTATGCAGAGTGTGTCTGCCCCTCTGTCCTTCCAATCCACAACCTCACTTTGAAGTCTCTGCCCTTATACACAGCTTTGTGCAACCTCAGAGACAAAGCAGGTGCATTCAACTTCATACCACCGAATCTGCCACTTCTACTGCCCAGAATATACTTGAGTCCTCTTCTTTCCAGCAAGAGTTCCTTCTCCATGTCTTGCCTGGTCAGCTCCTACTCACCCTCACAAAACCCATCTTAAACCTCACTTCCTCTGGGAAGCCCCTCATGACAGCCTTTTTTTTTTTTTGTCTAATCTTTTTATTTATTTATGTATTCGAGTCCATACTTGTGCTCACTCCCTGCCACATTATCATCAGGGGTCCAAACAAGCTTCCCCTCCTGAAGGTATTATTACCTTTTAGCCACGCATCCGCTCTTGTCCTCACCTCTAACGTGTGCAACTGCTGCAACTATTCATTAGGTGTAGTGAGAACTATTTCATTTGTAGATGTTTACAAACTCTTCATAGCCTGAATACATGCATTTTCAAATGTATGTAAATGTGTTGCTTTAGAATTCTTATTGTTTCTTACTTTTCACTAAATACTGTATATTTAAGATCCATCTATATTGCTCTTACTCCAAGTAACCTTTATATGTAATTGTTGTATATAGTCCATGGTGTGTCCACTCTCCCAGTGCTGGCCATTTGGGTCACCTAGATGAACATTCCCTCACATGTGCATGCGAACACACACGCACACAAATGCACACTCATATTCAACAGATATACACTTACACAAATATTCACACACATACCCATATATAAATACATTCACACATTGTCACCCATACGTACTCACTGTACTCATGCATAAATATTGTAATTGATAAGGCCCTAAATGCCCCATTATGAACATGTGAAAATTTCTTTGGTACATGGACCTTGAAGGAAAAATGCTGAGTTATAAGCCATGTTTATTACTTGATATTTCCAAACAGTGCCACTCTGTTCTCCAGAATGGCTGAAGTTCCCCGTATCTGCACATCTCTGATGCACTTGGCATTATTCAGTTTTCTAATATGTCCTGTCTAATTCTGTGTGAGAAACCTTTACTGAAACAACTCCTCAACACTTAAACTGAGTCGTGTCTCTTCTTGTGTGTCTAGCCTGTACTTGCCTGCAAAATTAATGGCTATTAAAACCCAAAGGTGCTAAAACATACTTGAAGTCTAAAGATTTCAAGAAAGCAAGGGTGAGTGAAAAAAAGAGAATATTTCCCAAATTCATTAAACTAGGAATTGGCTATGTGACATAGATGTGACCCAGTTCCAAGTCCAATTTTACGTTCATTTCCACGTGTCAGACGGCAACCTAGGCATACCTCAAGTCAAGAATCTTTTTTTTTTTTTTTTTTTCTGATTTTCTATTTTGGGTAAGAGTAATCATCAATAATTGCCTCAAGGTCCTTAAGGTATCTTATTAATTCTAACACTTCCCTGAAATGTAGAGTTATACTTGTCATAATGTCATAAACGAGCGAGAAAGCTCAGGGGGAGCAGTGAGGGAGCTGTTCTTTCATCAGCTTGTGGTTTCAGCCTCAGCAGCTCCATCTGGCTCAGCAGGTTCTAAATGCCTGCTCTGGTTCTCCAAGTTTCATGATCCAGGGGCTAAACAGCATAGCCTACTAATTCACGCCTGTCGAGATTGCCCAAGGAATTCTTTGTTTGCTTTGTTCTGACCTTTTCAAAGTCTTCATTAATTTATACATTCACAAAGTGGTCTTTGAAGTATTTTGTAATAAATAATTTAATCTATTTGTCATTGATTTATATCTTGCTCATTCCAAAAGGAATTTTAAGTGGCAAAGAGTTTATCACTCGATTTCAATGACATAGCTAATTTTATGTCCTTTTGCTGTGAGCTGGACATTTTTTTCCCCCAAAGCTTTTTGTTCCTTCTCTGAGTAAAGGTCACATGCATTTCTATGTGGCTGACAATGGCTCACAGTGAGGCTGCCCATCACATTCTTGGGGGCAGCCCTTATGCTACACATACAGATCAGTTTTCCTCTAAGACCTTTGATTTTATCCTTTATAGAGCTATATATAACTCTTCTTATACTCCAGCCCTCTGTAACAGAGAATTTCTAAATCTGTGAAGCTCAATTAGAAAGAAGCAGATAGCCATATGGCTGACAGACTTAAAAATCAGAAGCTCTGGATTTGAGCTATTCTCTCATGAACTCCATTCAATGATGTGGAGCTCTTAATAAAGATTCTTCAATTCCTTTGTCTATAATGGACAGTATTATAGTATTAAATTGCAAGCGTACTTTAATATCAGTGTCCATTATTATTTATTGAACAAATATATTTTGTTAACACTAACTAAGCTCCAATTCTTAGTATTTTACATATATAAAGTGCTTGGCTCTTCAGTAAATCTATTAAGCAGGCACTAATATTATCTCCACTTTATAAGTAAAGAATCAAGGTCTGAAAAGGCTAACTCACTTGTTCAAGTCTACACAGTTTGTCAATGCTGAAGCTAAGATTCTAACCTTAGCAGTTTAGCTACAGTCAATGGCCCTGACATGTTTCCAACTGAGAGTCCCAAAACACAACACAATCTGAATAGTTTTCAGGCATATTACGTAGAACTATTATTATTGTGTATGTAACAGAAAAAGCTTACTTTGTGAAAAGGAAGAGATACTATTTCACAAAATCCAGATCATATACTGTGGCTCTCTTCACTTCACTTCCCTAATTAAGAAGGTTTATTCCAAGAATCCCACAAATATGTCCCATGGATTATAGTGCTAGAGACAAATTGAACCAACTCTCACACCCTTTATTTCCCTGCCTGGTTTCTTAATTACCACTGTCACCTTATCTCTTTGAACCAAAAATATCACAACAAAACAACAAAATATTATATCATAAAGTAAAAGCACTTCTTCAAATTTTATCCAAGGGAAAATCGCCCCATATTTAACAAAAATGGCACAAAGCTTGTCAGTTTGTCATTCAGTCATTTGGTATAGAAACCTGAAAGTTACCTTTCCAATATGTTATATTTTACTTAAAAAGATAATCACACGTCATTTACCTTTTTAAGTAAAAAAGGACATGTCAATAAAGCTTTATGAAGTTTTATGAACTACATGACACTCTGCATGTGTCAATTACCATGCTACAATTTGGAAATGCTCAGATGAATAAGGTAATACTTAGCATCTAAAAATACATATACAGAAAACAGAAAAATTAAAATCTGATGTAAATGCTACAAACAAAATAGATCAAGGCTTATTTTTGTTAAGATTTTATTATATTAAAAGCATCAGATGCAGAGCTTAATTAAAAATTTTTTTTTTCTTTTTAGGGCTGCACTCATGGCATATGGAGGTTCCTAGGCTAGGGGTTTAATCAGAGCTACAGCTGCCAGCCTGCACCACAGCCACAGCAGTGAGGGATCAAAGCCGCATCTGTGACCTATATACCACAGCTCACGGCAACGCCAGATCCTTAACCCTCTGAGTGAGGCCAGGGATCGAACCCTCAGCCTTATGGTTCCTAGTTGGATTCGTTTCTGCTGCACCATGATGGGAACTCCTAAAATATTTTTAAAGTAATAAAATGACCATAAGAATTTATTTGAATTAAACATGTATACATGTTAAGACTTTCTTTTAGGTCCTATATAAATGAAAATAAAAGGACTTGTAGATTTAAACTGCTCTCCAAAGACAGGTTAAAGTCATTTTCAAAACAACTTCACTAACCAAGTAAACACATTGGAACAATTCTTTCAAATGAAAATTTTATGGGAAATCATCCAATTTTAGGCCTAGAAAATATGTTGGAAACAATGCATTTTCTGGATGTTTCTGATAGATTTATGTTTTGATTTGGAGCCTATTTAAACTCCCATATTATTTCTCAGTGTAACAACATCTCTAAAACAGAAATACTGTAGTGATGTCATGGTAAGAACTAGAAAGGCTTTCCAAACAGAGATAACAGACTGTTATTCTGTCTGACCTTATATTCACAGATATAGAGTCAAACCAAATGGAGGAAAATCTTTATTAACCTGGTGACCTCAGTCTGCAATGCTCACAGCTGGCTGTTACTCATTCTTCAGATCCAGCCTTCCCATTTCTTTGGAGAGGCTTTCTCTAATCACCCAATCTAAAGCAGGTCCTTTATAGTCTTTCAAATAAATCTATACTTTCTTGTATAGTAATGTTTCTGTTAGCTCAGGCTGCCATAACAAAATACCATAGCCTGGAAACCTAAACAACAGGAATTTATTCTCTTGCCATCCTGGAGGCTGGAAATCTGAAATCCAGGTGCTGGTACAATGCAGTTCTGATGGGACCTCTCTTTCCAGCTCACAGGTGGCTGTCTTCTCACTGTGTCCTCACATGTTGAGGAAGGAGTTCTGGTGTTTCTCTCCTTGGAAGGGCTCCTTCCTTATGATCTCTATTAATCTAAATCACCTCCTCAGAGGCCCTATCTCCAATAGTCATGGGGGTTTAGGGCTTCAATATATGATTGGGGGGGGGCATGATTCAGTCCATAGTAAATATTTACCACAATTTTTCACCACTTAATAACCTGTTTACTCATTTGATGACTTCCCTTCCAATTCAGTTATAAGCTGTGGGGATCAGAGCCTCATTTATGTTGGGCACCACTGAATGTCCAGCACTCAGCTTGGTTCCAAGAAATTTGGACTAAGTTTCTTTCTCCAAACTCAACAGTTTGAATAGTGTTCTCTGTTCACCTGGAGCAGAGAAAGAGTATGGTAAAAGGCCAGAGTGTCACAATGGAAGAATGCCTTAAAAGTGGGAAATGATCATTTTACCACTAACACAGCATAAAATTCATCAGAAAAAATCCTTTAAGCTAGTGCCTTAATTCAGAGTTTTGGTGAAGACAATCGCAACAGTTCCCAACCTTGTAAAGTTCTTTCCAGTTTAAAATCTCTTTATGTAGGAGTCATGGCATAGGGGAAACGAATCCAACTAGGAACCATGAGGTTGTGGGTTCGATCCCTGGCTTTGCTCAGTGGGTTAAGGATCCAGCATTGCCATGAGCTATGGGGTAGGTTGTAGACACAGCTCGGATCTGGCGTTGCTGTGGCTCTGGCGTAGGCCAGCAGCTGTAGCTCCGATTAGATCCCTAGCCTGGGAACCTCCATATGCCGCAGGTATGGCCCTGAAAAGACAAAAAGACACACACACACAAAAACTCTTTATGTAGATTTTCTTATTTAATTCTAATAATGCATTATTAACCTCAGATTTTAGTTGGATAAAAAGAGTAAAATTAAGGATGTGGTAACACTACAGATAAAATTCATGTCTATTAAGCTCAGTACTTTCACCATTATATTTGGATGTCTCAAAATTTGAAGCAGATGTTCCTCTCAGCACAGGTAATACAGGCTAAGATAAATTTGAAAAAAAAATAGCCTTGAATCTACTGGTAGAACTGAATAGAAGATGACTATAGAACTTCAAAATATATTGGATTTAAATTTCAGGATGGAATGGGGATGAGGGGGAAAGGGGTTTTGTAAACCAGTTCTGGATATAATCAGTGCCACAAATCCCTCTCTTCAGATGTCACTTAGGACATTTCTTTGTTCCGATGCTAAACATCCCAAGCAAATTAAAGGTTTTATTTTTCTCTAGATACTAATTGACTCAGTGCAGTTACTTTTCCAAGTTCTTCTTCATAAGAATCATTTTGAGATTTTTTTTAAACAGGACTTTTTGTCCTTTGATCAAAGATAGATCTTATCAGGAGTTCCCATCATGGCACAGCAGAAATGAATCCGACTAGGAACCATGAGGTTGTGGGTTTGATTCCTGGCCTTGCTCAGTGGTTTAGGGATCTGGTGTTGCCATGAGCTGTGGTGTAGGTCGCAGATGTGGCTTGGATCTGGCATTGCTATGGCTCTGGCATAGGCCCACGGCAACAGCTCTGATTAGACCCCTAACCTGGGAACCTCCATATGCCAAGGTTGTGGCTTTAAAAAAAAAAAAAAAAAAATCTTATCAGTTACAGTTTCTGTGTCTGTACCTAAGAACATCTTCCACATGACAAAGATTTAAGTTGGCCATTAATAAGGATGGTATTATAAAATAATCCCCCACCGGTACTGCTGTGAATTATCAACTGACATTATTTTGCACTTATTGTTTTCAAAGTTTTATTTATTTATTTTTATAATGATCATAACAAGCTAATTGTTTTCAAAGTTTTAAACAGGGAAGATTAATGCATGCATAGAGGTATGGGTAGAATTTAAGTCCTGAAGCTACTGAAGAGAATACATTCCATCAACAAATGGATTTCAGAAATTTCTAATGTGAGGATGCCGATCATGACCACATTCTTTGTTCATTCAAGATTCGATCAGGGGCCACTCTGAGTGCTGGACATTCAGTGGCGTCCAAGGCAAATGAGTTCCTGATCCCTACAGCTTATAACTGAGTTGCTGAGGTAAACCACCAATTAAATAAATAGGTCATTAATGGTGAAGTATGGTAGATACTTGTTATGGACTCAGAGTTTAGCCTCTCCTTCTCTGTTTTTGCAGTGAGCCCTGTGTGTTTCCTCTACTGTGTTTTCCTAGGGGCAGGCTTGGCAGCTGATGGAGGAGGCTTACTCCAGTTCAAGACTGCTAGTCATGAAAGGCTTGGTAGCCAGCACCCAACAAAACCACCAATGATTCATGGCCCCAGGGAATTCATCCCAGTGTGCGGTCCCCTCCCACCTTGAAACCAGATGACTTGTAAAGTCGATAAGATAATGCAAAAATGACATGTAACGTCTGAGGCAAAGCCATAAAAGAAACTGTATCTTCGATCTCACTCTTTCTTGGGTTACCCACTTTAGGGGAAGCTGGCTGCCAACATAATGAAAACATTCAAATAGTCAAAGGGAAAGAAGCCAAGGTCTGCTGCCAACAGCCAGCATCAACTTGTCAGTGATATGACTGGGTTCTCTTGGAATCGAATCCTCTAACCCCAGTCAAGCTCTCAGCTGTGGCCGAAGCCAACATCTGGACTGCAACATCACCCTGAGCCAGAACCACCCTGCTAAGTCACTTCTGAATTCCTCATCTGTAAAAAATGCAACAGAATAAGTGTTTATTGCTGTTTAAGCATCTAAGTCTTGATGTAATTTTTACATAGCAATAGATAATATAAAATATTAAGTGCTTTTCAATCTTATGTCTGTCACCACACATAAACTATGTTCTTCAATATCAGCTTAAAATATCAGAGTTGAACTTTTACCTTCCAAATGATGAATCTTTTATCTTTGGGGTCATTACTTCAGAAGTTGAGCAAAGAAATTTGATTCTAGTTATTGAACCCTCTCAAACATTTTAATATCATTCATTGCAATTATCATTGATCCATTGATTCAAAAAGCATTCTAGTGAACATTGCCTAAACTCTAAGAACTGTGCAAAAGTTCCGAATGCCAAAAGAATTAGAACTAGAATAAGAACATCCATTGAATTTCAATTTTCCATGGTCTCATGGGGGGGAAATAAAAGGCAAAACTTCTAAAAACTATGAAATAACATTATAGATTGTCAAATTTCACTTAACTTATCAATGGGACATGAGAGCAGACAGAGAAGATTTCAGTGAGTATAAAACTGATTTGATATATTTAATTAGAATTAGCTCCCGTATGTAGACAGCATATTTAAGTAAGCCCAGCCCCATGTGTTACTTTATTGATATAATCTCTTTGAAAAACAAAATACAATGGGTAAAGGCATAGATTTTAGAGTCAGATTGTCTCAGTTTCTGTCTTGGCTTTGCCATGATCTGTGTGATCTTGGGCTACTTATTTAAACTTTCTGTGCCTGTTCCCTCAACTGTCAAATGGGGTTATTTGAGGATCAAATGAGTTAATAAATGGCAAGTATTTAGAATATTGCCTAGCACTGTATTATTGTTTGATGTTATTATCAGGATTTATAAAATCATTTAATTATGTTGACAATGATTAGTCTCAACTTCCTCAAACTCTGATTCATGCAGGTAAGAGTCAAGTTACTCATTAATGTTATTTTCATCAGGTAGTTTGACAAATGTTAGAGATGTTATCTAACATTCCAAGAGTGCAAAGGAAAAAGTTTGTCCTTAATGCTGGGATTTCTTTCTTTTTTTTTTTGTCTTTTCTAGGGCTGCACTTGTGGCATATGGAGGTTCCCAAGCTAGGGGTCTAATCGGAGCTGAGGCTGCCAGCCTATGCCAGAGCCACAGCAACGCGGGATCCGAGCCACGTCTGTGACCAACACCACACCTCACGGCAATGCTGGATCCTTAACCCACTGAGTGAAGCCAGGGATCAAACCCGGAACCCCATGGTTCCTAGTAGGATTTGTTAACCACTGAGCCACAATGGGAACTCTATTTTTTTTTTTTCTTTTGATGCTGGGATTTCTAATGCCAGGTTTTTGAAAAGCCAACCAGAATTGCTTTCTTAAAGTCATGCTATGAAGAATTTGTGATTTTTTCACCTTTTTAGACTGTTTCCAAACTGGATAAAATTTCAGAAGAAATCAGTTGATTATTTATCTTTCTCAAGTAAAAAAGCAATGCTTTAGTCATATTCTAATTCAAGTTGTGCAGCCATCTTTTGATAATTGTTCTAAATTATTACATAGTTTACTGAATGTAAAGCATTTGATGGTGGAAGGGTACAAACCATTAGTTATAAGATGAATAAGTTATGAGGATGTAATATACAACACGGTGGTTATAGTTAATAATACTGTATTAGTACTTGAAATTTGCTGAGAGAGTAAATCTTATGTTCTCACCATACACACAAGCACGCGTAAGGTAACTGTGTGAGGCTATAGATGTGTTTCATTTAAAAACTACACAAAATAAATATTAATTTATAAATCCATTACTTTTTCTACTACATTGCAAGTGCCTCAATAAATATGTATGGTATTCAGGTGGAGGAGGCAGCACTTTATCCATTAGCAATATGTAGGTATTATTTTACTTTAGCAAAAATTAACACACCAAAGACATGAAAAAGATTTTGTAAATCATTTTTAATGGAAAATTAACTGGGGAGGTGACCAGGCAGCAGAACTAGAAAATAAGGATTACTTATTTACTCTTGGACAAGGGGAACATCCCGTGGAGTCCAGAAAGAAGCCAATGGGAGGCAAACAAACAAACAGAGGGATGTACTGAGAAAGACGCTGCTAGTGAAAACTGGACAAGTCTTGAGAAAGGGTCAGGATATTGAAGAAGACAAACCACCCACATCACACTTCTTCTCTAGAGTTTACTCTGGATTTATTGGAAACTTTGAGGCTTAAAAGAGCTGTATGTAATTATGGCAGAATGTTAGAATTAATTAAAATTTCAGGAGCTGATGGCTGTTTTCAGTTACTGCAGGGAATGGTCTAGTTAGCTCCATTGTCATGAGGAGAAGAAAACTGGTGATTCTTAAGAAATCTTTGGCAGAAAACTTGAAAAGCATATTAGCATAGCTCAACAAACCATGATCATGAACAGCTTCCTCAGAAACATTATGAGATGAATAAGAGCTTGATTTTTTAAAACAGGTTTTATATTCCAATCATATTTTACTCTAATAATAAAAGCATATTGATAAAAAATAATAAATGAATACGAACATGAAAGAATCCCAGCATCCAGAAATACCACTGTTAACATTTTGGAGTATTTCTTTTCAAATATTTTTCTATTCATTTTTTGATTACAGAGATAAAAATATATCATACAATCAATTTTCTATCTTGCTTTCTCCACATACCATTTTGCAAGATAAACATTTTCCAAGTTTTTATTTCAAACCCTTTAATACCATTTGTTAACACAATATTTCATCATCTCAATCTACTATGACTTCACCATTCCCCTAGTTCTGGACATTTAGTTTGCTTCCAATATTACGCAATTATAAATTATACAGCTCGATGATGAATATTTTATGCCTGAGTCTTTAATGACATTTAGAATTACTTCTTTAAGATAGATTTTTGGAAGTAAGAGTATGAGATAGAAGTCTATGAATACTTTTAAGCATTGTGATCCTTCATGCCAAAGGTTTTCCTAAAGAGCTGGGTCATCTCCCATGATCTCTGCCCTAGAGTGCAGGGGAGTTAAACAGGCAATGTTGTGATGTGAGTGAAACCAAGCTCTAAGAAGGAAAGACAGACATCAACCTCACTGTCAAATTTCACCCTAAAGGGAAAAGTCCCGTGGGGAGGGTGACATGTCACCTCTTGCAGAGAGAACTACAGGTTATAGGAATGAGAGCCTATCAGGACTTTTTCCAGCCAGTTGGAAAAGTTTGCTTTCCCTCTGCTCACCAACCTGGGCAACTCCCTCAGTCCACTTCTCCTATGACAGAGGGTGGAGCAGTGGCATTGGTCAGCTCACTTGGGGACTAATGGCCCTGCCCACCACAGTCACCATCCAAAAGGCAGGAAAATGCCAGCTGGAAGAGATCTTAAAGATTTCTCCCCAACCCTCAAGCTGCATCTACAACCTATACTACAGCTCATGGCAACACAGGATCCTTAACCCAGCGACTGAGGCCAGGGATGGAACCTGCATCCTCATGGATTCTAGTCAGATTCATTTCTGCTGCACAACAAAGGCAACTCCCGAGACCTTAAAGATTCTTTGGCCCAGTCTCTCACGCTATCAGCTCAAAGCCTAGAAAAATATAGGGACTGCCCAAGAAGGGATTCACAGCTAGTTTGTGGCAAATCTTGGACTGACACCTTTATCTGCATCTACTTTTGATAACAAAAGCAACAGTACTTCATTTGAGGGCACAAGCCTTGTATTCATGATTCCTTATGGTTCCCTCATTAAGTCTGGAGGGTGGAGCTGATGCTGCACATTGACTTGGAAGGTTTTTGAAGAAATCAGATAAAATAAATCTCAGAGTTTCCTGACTGATATGAGTATATTACTAGGGTGAAAGTTTTCTCATGTCTTTGTTAATTTTCTTTTTTTTTTTTTTTTTGTCTTTTTGCTATTTCTTGGGCCGCTCCCGTGGCATATGGAGGTTCCCAGGCTAGGGGTTGAATAGGAGCCGTAGCCACCGGCCTATGCCAGAGCCACAGCAACACAGGATCCAAGCCGCGTCTGTGACCTACACCACAGCTCACAGCAACGCGGGATCATTAACCCACTGAGCAAGTCCAGGGATCGAACCCGCAAACTCATGGTTCCTAGTCAGATTTGTTAACCACTGCGCCACGATGGGAACTCTGCTAATTTTCTATATGCTCTTAAAGGAAGTTAATTACTTTTAGATCTCTATCTTGATTTTTAGAATGAATTTTTAAAATTTTACTGTGTTAAGATAAAAAGGCTTAAATATATTTAATAGTACAAAAAACATCAGAAAGGTATAATAATGTGGATTATAAATACAAAAATCTGTCAATTATTTCACAAGGCTTTTGTATGCAAAATACATTTAATAACATGTATTTTCATTTCAGAAGTCTTAAATCAGTATTGAAAATATAAGGCAGCTATTCTTAGAAAAGATGTATAATTTTTATTTTATACTGTCATCTGAATTTTAAATCTACCTAAATTATATCTGTTGGTCTTTTTTAGGGCTATGCCCATGGCATATAGAGATTCCCAGGCTAGGGATCAAATCAAAGCTGCAGCTGCCAGCCTACACCACAGCCACAGCAATGTGGGATCCGAGCCATGTCTGTGACCTACACCAAAGCTCATGGCAATGCTGGATCCTTAACCCACGAGTGAGGCCAGGGACCAAACCCACATCCTCGTGGATGCTAGTTGGGTTCTTAACCTGCTGGGCCACAATGGAATTCCCAACATTTCTTGTTACTTGAAATTAAAATTCTGTAAAGTTGGAGTTCCCGTTGTGGTACAGCAGAAATGAATCTGACTAGAAACCATGAGGTTGTGGGTTCAATTCCTGGCCTTGCTCAGTGGGTTAAGGATCCGGCATTGCTGTGAGCTGTGGTATAGGTCACAGACACAGCTTGGATCTGACGTTGCTGTAAGCTGTGGTGTAGGCTGGCAGCTACAGCTCCCATTAGACCCCTAGCCTGGGAACTTCCATATGCTGCAGGTGCAGCCCTAAAAAATACAAAAAAAAAAAAAAAAAAAAAAAAAGAAAGAAAAATTCTGTAAAGTTATATTCTGTGAAATCTCATATCATAGAATCCACCAAGTTCAGGTTTTATTTAAAATATGTCTATGTTTAAATTTGTTGTACAACGAGAATGATTTCAAATAATTATTTTGTTTAATTTTATTCGCAAACAAAAATGGAGTTTAAAGGAAGGGAGAATGGAAAAGTTTGCTTAATCACATGGGCAGAGCCTAGGAATTAAAACAAGAAATCAATGGGAACTGGTTTGTGACTTTTTTCCTTTTCCAAACACATTGCATCATTCATTTAACTCCATTACTAATCCCATTTAAAGTTTTTTCTTGATGTGCTGCACAAAAGGACTTTGGGTTTCTCTTTCCTAATCTAGAGAATGAAAGGCCTTTAACAATGATGTAATTGAAATATTTTCAATGAAGTTCTCAACGTGGTAAGATAAATATAAGCACAGTTTACTCGACAGGATCATCCTTGTTTTAAGACACTTCTCTGGTGACATGGAAATTGCATTTAGTGAAGCTGGAGCTAGAGAAAAATAAAAGAACACAAACCACTATTTTAGCCTCTCTGGATTTTTCTCCACTATGTGTTCAAGTCAAGTAAAAAAAAGAGTGAAAGAGGTCTCAATGGCATGACTTTAAAAAATCAAGTAAAATGAGCTGCTGGAAACCAGGAACTGGGTGTTGATAAATTTAAGATGTGAACTGATGTTTTAAAACATGGATTTGAAAATGAAATGCTAAAATATATTGAGTGTTCTATAGACAACTTGCGACAAAGAATCATTGATTGTGAATCTGCACTTACAGGAGTTCTTACTAAATGTTTAAATACAGGAAGTTGATCATTCTCTTGGCAAAGTAGATGGCAATCCACATTGTAGTCTTTGATAGTTCCCACCTACTTGATAGTATTTTCCCATCATCTTCCTGACTCCCCTAAACAACCTAGATGGCTGGAAAGTTTTTTTGGATTGTCAACATTGACGTATTTGAACAGAGGTTGGCATAACAACTACAAAACAAATGTCTGTTTCATTTTACCCTTTCATTTTCAAAACACCACTATACAAATGGAGACATTTTACTGGGATAAAGAGAGATACAGTATGGTAATCCTGGAGAGAGTGTATGACACTCAATTTTTAGCATGTTGACAGCAACATATTTATCAACTTAAATATTATTCTTACTGTTGACATCCAGACCTTAAAGATATTAATTATAAAGCAAGTAGTTTATCATACCAGTTGAAGAGTACTGGCTTAGAATAGGAAGATAAGATTGTAGATATAAGAGCACCCTAGAAGTTGCTTGAGCCAAGAGGGAGAGTCATGAAGACCAAATGGAGCTACGTCATGTCTTTATCTCTTAGTGCCTGTGCTAAATGTTTACAAATGACATCACTTTAAATGTGTTTTTGAATTTTAGCTATGTTTGTAGTGTGTGGATCATATTATACTTGTCTTTTTCTTTAGGGAACAAAAGCTTGCTTACTGACTACATGGAAAAAAGAGAGGAACAAATACAAGAGTAAAAAATACTAAATTTATATTTTCTTATTAAGAAAACAAGTCATAAAACATCCAAAGGAGTTAGGAAAAGGTAATATGGATTTAGCCACAATGTTTTAAAAAACATGGTTGTAACTGAAAGCAAACCAGACTTTGAATACGTGTCTTTATCCAGAGCCTTTCCTGTGAAGAGCAGCTTTCATTATTTTATTTTCTAATCCACTGACTTAATTAGATGCATATACCAAGCTAAAGAGAATTTTAAAATTATAAATACAGATAATGTTGAAAACTTCAGTTGCTCATCAAGCATATTTTGTCATTTCCCCCTCATAGGGAGCCTATGAAAAAACATCTGGGTGATTCATCACCTAACATCTTATTGAGAAATTATCTTTTCTTCTTTTTACATAATACAAGCACACATTTCTTAAGAAACTATGTAACAATGGATTCTTTTGGCAGGTACTCTGTGCAAAACTGTCACAACAAAGCTGTGACACATGAAACAGGTCACTGGAACCGTTCTTACAAGCTGCCCTTGTTATCTTCAATCCACTAGAAATACTAGATTTTAATTTTTCCTGAGCTAACACAGTTCACTGACCCCACCATCTTTTATTAGCTAAATGGAATTTTTTGAAAAGATTGATAGTACTTTGAAAAACTCTTTTTTAAAAAAAAAACTCATGGCAATTTGCATAGCAATGTGTTGAAGTTGGTGTCCTGAACAGGCTGGTCCTTCACTACAGTGTGTCACCATCTCCTGCAGGGTGCAGCCCAGCAGGATGGGAACTTTATGCAGGGGAAATTATGAACTAATCACCAGAGGTCCAGCATTAAGTATCACCAAAGAAAACAAAAAGCATTGCCTCATTGTTCATGCCAAAATTGTGATTCCCCAGATAATTTTAATCATGAAAAATGAAGGGCCAAGTTCTATGAACCATGTCCTTGTGAAATAAATGAATGCATTTCTCTTTATTGTAAACAAAAGCAATAAGAGATTTTTAAAATAGGTACTTCAATATATTTTCTTTCAAAACTGTTTTTTTGCATACTTGTTTTTGAAAAGCAATGTAAAGAACGTATCAGTTAGACTCACCATATGAGATTATAGTTATAAATGGCTCTTGTTACAGGCATTTTTTTCCTTTGGTAAGGATTTTTAATGTACTTTGGATTATTATTTAAGACTTCTTGCTCCTTAGCTGACTCCCATATAAGTAATATAACAATTAAAAGGCTTCAACATAGAAGTACAAAAGGATTGTTGCTACAACTCTGCCTTGTAAATTTAAAAATCTACACTAAAATATCTCATCAGAATGACTTGATCATCATACATTTTCTGGGACAGTGAATCCCAAACTTGATTGGATTGGTTTCTGCAGTTTATCTCAAGTAAAACCAAAGAAGAATGCCTTCCGCATAGAACATACTCAGTATATATGTGCTCGGCATGTGGGAGAACCAAAGGTTTCCCCACCCTGATGCTTTCCTCATGTCTCAGGTCTAGAAGAAGTAAGTCCTAAGAGAGCCTGGGTGGGTTTTAGACACCTCTTGCTTTGATATATTTGAGCAATTTTAAATGTACCAGTGAGAGAACTGTTGCAATTAAATGAGTAAAAATTGGGAAATGATGTAGTAAAGTTCCTTTTAAAAGATGGTGGGAGTTTCCATCATGGTTCAGTGGTTAACGAATCCAAATAGGAACCAAGAGGTTGGTTTGATCCCTGGCCTTGCTCAGTGGGTTAAGGATCCGGTGTTGTCGTGGGCTGTGGTGTATGTGGCCCGGATCCCACATCGCTGTGGCTGGTGGCTACAGCTCCGATTCGACCCCTAGCCTGGGAACCTCCATAGGCCACAGATGCAGCCCTAGAAAAAGGCAAAAAGAAAAAAAAAAAAAAAAGATGGTGTAAGAACTGGCTTTAGACAGTTGGGTAGTGGGATGCAGACCACCTTGACACTGGGGTAGGTGAGTTTGTTGGGGGACAGGGTGGTGCCAGAAAGGAAGAGAGTTGAGGTGACATCCATCTGACAATTTTTATTTTAGCTGTGAAGTATAAAGCCAGCTCATTCTTTAAAAAATTTTTCAGCTCACTGATGTGTGACAAACTTGTATATATTTAAAGTGTACAGTGTGATGTTTTGATACACATACATACTGTAAAATAATAACCACAATCAAGCTAATATATTTATCATCTCGCATAGTCACCATTTCTGTGTGTGTGGTGAGAATACTTAAGACCTATTCTCTCACCAGATTTTAAGTACACAACACATCATTGTTAACAATAGTCACCATGCTATGCCTTAGGTCTCCAGAACTTTATTCATCTTAAAACTGAAAGTTTGTACCTTTGACCAGTATCTTTCTCTATTACCTTCAACCTTCCTATTCCCTGGTAACCACTCTCTTACTCTCTGTTTCTATGAGCTTATTATTATTATTATTTAGATTCCTCATATAAATGAGATCATTCAAATTAGTCCTTCTTTGTCTGGCTAATTTCACTTAGCATAATGTTCCCCAAGTTCTTACACATTGTCATTGTCACAAATGGCAAGATTCTCTTCTTTTATAAGGCTGAAGAATAGTTCATGTATATACATACTACATTTTTTTTTTACCCATTCATCTGCTGATGAACACTTATAATGTTTCCACCTTTTGGCTATTTTGAGTAGTGCTGCAGAAAAGAAGGAGTACAGATATCTCTATGGGAGTGTCGTTTCCTTCCCTCTGGGTATATACCAAAAAGTGAGATTTTTGGATCATGTGGTATTTCTATTTTTAATTTTTTAAGGAACTTCCATACTATTTTCCATAATGGCCATACCAATTTACATTGCCACCAATAGTCTACTAGGTAGGGTTTCCTTTTCTTCACATTCTTGGCCAACTGATAATGAAGGAAGATGAAGTATAAAATGACTTAAGAATAGTGGAAAGGATTTTAAACAGACTAAAAATAGGTTGGGGCATGATTTTTAAGTGCTATGAATGACAGCATAAAGACTTTGAATTTCTATAACTGGAAATGAGTCATTTCATTTGAGATCTGAATACTAACTGTGGGATTTGCAATTATTAAATCACCGATCATCTTGATAACCACTTCAGTAAGGGTGAATGTCAAATTGTAATAGACCGAGGAGTAACAGAGTGGAAAAATGAGGAGTTCAGGAAGTGAGGCCTAAAACTATGCCAACTGCCTAATCCAGAATTTCTACACCTGGGATATATCCTGAAATCTCTGAGAATTTGGTGTGCCTCTCATTCGGTCTCCCCTTCAAGTGTGAACCCATGGAGTGTACTCAAAAAATTCATTAGCCAAATGGAAAAAGAAAACTAATTTTATTAATCTGTGCAAGCATAATATAATGGAAAACGGGGAGCTGCTTGGTGAAAGCTCAACAGGAGAATGAATTGACTTCAGGCCAAAGGGAGGCCTCATATTCTCATACTGAGTGTGTGTTTCAGGACTCTCATGTTTAGCAGTGCAATGGGGGTGAGTGTGGTGGTGTGGAAGATTAAGAAGAGGAGGAGAGCATGATAAAGTGAGAGCTGGCCAGACACCAGGAGACAGAGCAGCTGGGTCTCCAAAACAGACTTAGCAGACAGGCTGACAGAAAGGACTTAGAGAAAGGTTGGACCAGCTTCTATAAGGCAGGGAGTCAGGGTGATAGGGATAGAGTAGGCCCAGGTGTTTGTAGGAGTCCCAGTAGGGGATCATACTTGTCTTTATGGAGGGAAAACTGGGGGCCGCTGGGAGACCACTGTAAGTTCAAGTTAGCCATCAGAACAAGGCAGATTTGCTTAATTAGTGGAGGTGTGAGAATTGCCTCAGGTCATTGGGTGGGGGATGGGATGAGGCCTGCATTCAGATTCAGACCAAGGCCAAGAGTTTGAAGACCACCCTTCAGCTGCTTTGAATACACATCTTACTGGATACTAAAGAGGATCTATTCCTCCCAGAAAGGAAGAGGGGGGACTTTCCAACCACTACTCTCCTTGGATGATAAAACTGTGGCCCACTGCATCTTTGGGCAGAGCTTCCTTGCCTGCCTGCTTGCATCTCTTACTAGCATCCTATCCTAGTAAATCTGTTTCTTGCCTATCACTTTGTCTCTCGCTAAGTTCCTTCTGCATGGAGGCATAAAGAAGTTGAGCCTTGGTGAGTCCAGACACAGGGTGAGTAGCTCAAACTTAAAACCATGGGTTTAAGATCAGTCTGGCTTTAGGTTGGGTTTGAGGGCCAATCTGGGTTTTGGCTGGGCATGCGGATTCAAATCCAATCTGTGTTCTGGCTAGGTTCAGGCCATTAGGGCTGTCAGCTTCAATGGGAGCTGTGTCAGAGGAGTATAAGCTCCAGGAAGACATTGTAAGTATTACTGTCCATTTCATATCCTTAAATTGTAAAGTCACACAGATTTAGAAAGATTGTTCTAACTGCAGTGTGGAGAATAGAGTAGAGGTAGAACAGAGTGAAATCAGAGATTTCCGATAAGCAAGCAGTTAAAGCAGTTGTCCACTTGAGAGAATATGATGACAATGAAGGCAAAGATGGCCTCGTGAAATTACAAGGGTATAATCAACCCTTACATTCTGTTTAATCTCACTTCCGCATCTAATGTTTAATCTCTTCTGTATAATCACAACCAGGTTGCTATGTACTTCTCCTCTTGAATACTTTCCAATGTTGATCTAAAATAAAGTTATATGTAGGCTAGTATAACTGAGCAATAAAGTACACAGACTGGATTCAGATTATTTGGTTTCATATCCACTATTTGCTTGACCATGGGAAAGTTTCTTCATCTATGCCTCAGTTTCCTCACTGGTAACATAGTGATAATTGTACCTACTTCAGATAATTGTGATAACTAACTAAAACAATGTACTTTTAGGATCCAACACAATTTTTTGCAGTAAAAGCTCAAGTTTGATTTTTATATCAATAGATGATGATGCTTGATTTATAAAACTATGAAATAAATATCTGAATCTTTAGTATCTTAGTATCATGGTCTTTCATGGTCCTTTTAAGATAAAGTGAAGATTTTACAGTATACTATATGGGAACATGTCTTTTCAGACTTTAAAACTGAGGAACTTTCTTTCATTAAAAAATCTTATTGTTCATTTTTTTTATTCTAGTGACCTTGGCATACACTGTTGATACTAGGATGTGTACTTGGATGTCAAAGACCTTATCTTTAATGCTGGATAATTAATACATTGACATATCCTTAGGAGTTAATTGTATTAATTACATTTAAAATTCTGACTTACAGCTCTAAAGTAGAATGTGAGATGAATGTGAATTTGGCTATAATGGAGGAAATAAAGATTATAACTTGATGATAGTAAAATTTATGGAGTTTATTAATTCTCTAAAATACTTGAGTGATTCTGTTCTATAAACTGGAAGTCATAGGTAAGAGGTTGCCAAATTCAACTATAAAAAATACACTCACTTTTTATTTAAGTATAATACTTCTTATTTCTATAATACAGTTTTTGCTAAGGGCTTAAAAATTTGTGTATCATCCTAGGGATAAACATTCCTTTATCCTTCCTCTTTAACATATATTGATTTTAAGGGCATTGGTATGACAGAAATGTTGATAATCATTTTTGAATAAAGACAACTCAATTACTCTTGTCATTAAAAATGAACATATAGGTATTTCAGGGTGTCATATTTAGAAAATACAGAATGTTGTATATGTGTGTTTTTTTTAACTTCATGAAACTATAAATTTAGGCACAGTACAGTGTTGGTTACTCATTTTACTTTTTATTACTAAAAAGGAAATACAAATTCTGGTTATACTGTTGATTCCTGTTATAATTTTTATTCCTTTGCAATGAATACAGATAATGCTTAATGCTCCCTTTACACCCCAACAGATGATTTGATAATTACTGATGTTGTAATATATAAATTAAAATTTAAGAAATATGTGGTTCCCATTCCTATAGTTTATATTAATTTATCCATCAATTTTTTTCACACGAATTTATCATTGCCTATTGAATGGCTGCATAAAATATATTCCATCAGATTCTAAAGGTACATATTTAAAAAAATAAGTCAGTGTCCCCCAGGAGTCTGATGGCAAAGTAGACAGACACAACATGACTGCTTTCATGGAATAGGCATAACACATGTAATGTGAACATGGAGGAAGGAATAGCTAAGACTAATAGCTGAAGGAGTTCAGGAAAGGTTTCACAAAGAAACTTAAAGTTGAAGCTTTTGTAGGAGTTTTCCTGGTGAATTGAAGATGTAAGAAGGAAATATTCTACATGGAATGTTTCCAAAGGTCTGAAAGTTTAAAGAGCTTAGGTAATTTAGTGTGTACAAAGCATGCATGGGGGAAAAAAGCTAAGAAATAAGTAGGAATGCTAGTTAGGTGCCATATCATGGAAGGTTAGACAAAGGAGCTCAGCTCTCACATAGTTTAAAGGCAGCCAATGGGAGAGAAAATAATTTATCAGAGGAACATGATAATTAGATTTTTTTGTATTCAAGAGATTAATTTTTCTGTGGTGCAGAAGATAGACTGCTGAAGGTTGAGATGGGGAGTAGGACGATCAAAACAGAGAGAAGGAATCTGAACTAATTAGTAATGATAAGGAGAAGGGTAGATATTAAAGATAAGTAGGAGGAATAAATAGAGTTTGATATAAAGAACAAAGTAAAGGAAGATGGATAGGGTGATTCCTACACTTTTGACTTGGGCAACCAAGTGGATTATGTAGCCAAACAGTAAGAGGGAATCCAGGAGGAGGAACAGATTTGTGTGGGATGGGAAGATATGTTCATTTGAATTAAAATGAAAATATCATGTTGTGGGTATATTAAATGAGGTTGCTTTTTATAAAAGTAGCTCTGTGTCTCTCTGTATTAGTCATAGTACATTTATTTATTCAACATTCTTGCAGAGGAATAACAATGCCAAGGCAGGATAATGGATGGGGGTGGATGGTGCAATAACAAATAGGCATGGCCCTCGCCGTTCAGAAGCTTACAACTGAGTGAGAGAGTGACAATAAGTTACACACAAAAAAATCAATTTGTATCATAAGAGATGTTCAAAATAATTACTTTGAGAATTCAGGTAAGAAAGTGATTATTTTTAATGGCAAGTTTCAGTAAGCATACTTGAAAAAATGGAATTTATATCTAAAACTAGTAAAAGGATTTTAATAGGAAATTCTGGGAGGGCATTCTATGTAGAGAGAAGAGAATGCACAGGGAGGCCAGACCATGTAAAAACATCTTGTGGTTACCCAGTTTGACAGATGAGGGAATTATATTTAAAGTAGTGATGAGCAGTAAATTTGGAAAACTACAATTTGACCTCAAAAGAAGTTTGGCAATTAGACCTCACTTAGTCACAATGGGAATCTACTGAGACTTTCTGAGAAAGGCAATGAATGACCTACCAGAGCTTTTCTTACTGAGATTAATTTTGAAGCTTGTTTAGTTAGGGAGGGAGGCATTTAATTGGCTCTCAGAGATTTAAAAAACAAAACAAATTAAAAAAAAAAAACAGAATATGGGAATAACATATACACACTACTGTATAAAATAGATAATTAACAAGAACCTACTTATAGCACTGGGAAATCAATTCAATAGTCTGTAATAACCTATATGGGGAAAGAGAATGGATATATGCAGATATATAACTGATTCACTTTACTGCGCACCTGAAACTAATACAACATTGTAAGTCAACTATACTCCAATAAAATTTAAAAAAGAAAAAGAAAAAAAAGGTACCTGTTATTGAAAAAAAGTCAAGCGGAAGACCAGTCCATGGGACTTGTCTGATCGTTGGAGCTGGCAGAATTGAAAATAAATGATGACACTAGGTTATCAAACCAAAATTACTGGATGTGTCATGGTGACATTAACTAACATTGGGAACAGAGAAAGGTTTTTGTTTTGGGAGAAAATAATGAAAGGCCAAGGATGAATGCCATGAGGCATTCAAATGATGTTGTTTAGCAGCCTTTTGCAAACAAAATACTGAAAGTTAAGAAATAATTTAGATCTGGATTTATAGATTTGCAGGATGATGAAAATCAGTAATGTATGATCTTCATTGTAAAAATAATGATTTCATCTTTCTGAAATATTTTGTCACCTCTTTACATTCATGCTACTTCAGCTGACTGAACTTTGTAGGTGCAGAGGTATCTTTACATCTCAAGCACCTAGAACATAGTACACACTCATTGTTGAATGTTTAGTCAGACTCTTTTGGTTGGAAAGAAAGTTATTTAAACATGCTCCTGTAATGGAGGTCTAACATAAAGCTCAGTAAGAGAGATGAGGCTTACAATGAAATATAAGAGAAAGATCCAGAATAGAATCAGAAGACATGCAGTTTGGAACTAGATTCAGGATAGCAACAGGGACTTCAACAAGAACCTAGGGTTTTTCCCTTTAAAAACAGGCAATGAATATGAGCCCACTACCTTCTTTCCCATTCCTCCTTTCTGAGTCATTTTTGTTTCTACTAAACACTGGTTTTATAGTTCTCTTTACTTTATAGTTTGCACTTACTGATGATTTCTGTATTCTTACACGTCTGCTTTAACATGATGCATTATGTTCCTTATTTGAATTTCCAGGTTTCCCTGCATCCTTTCATTTTGAGCTTCTACTGGTAACTGCATGATTGATTTTCTCTGTAGGTCTTAATATCTGCTCCAGAATATGTAGTGTTATTGGCCCAATTATCCCAGGTTTTACAGAGCTTTTCAGGCTTATTCATTTCCTGGTCCATCTATAAGTTTCCTGACTTGTGTTAGCTGCTCACTCTTGGTCGCATCAACAAAGCTCATATGGGGAGGGGAGTGTCTCATGATGGAAAATGTGGCCATTCCATGCTTTCTTTTCATTACAAGCTATGAGTGTCACTGAAATATCTAGTACAAACACAAGTTTTTTTTTTTCCCATTAGATGTCAACTGTTAGTAATGTATATATTTAATTCAAAATGACTTATATAAGAAATAGTATTTCTGTAAAAGCAGAGTAGAAACATAGAAATACTATGATATTAAATACTATGAAAGACAAAAGAGTTTATTAAAGTAAAAATACTCCTAATTGAACTTGAAACTTTCAGAAGATTAATATAATCAATCATTTATTGTTAATAAACAGCTATGATGATATTAAATTTATAAAGTTAAATTGGCTGCAAAGGGTGGTAAGGCATTTTGTTTGATTTCATTGTAAATCATAGAATAGAGCCTTAAATGTGAAAATCATTTTGTTTGATTTCTTGTAAATCATAGAATAGAGCCTTAAATGTGAAAGTTATTTTAGTCCATTTCATATTTAAAGATATTCTCTTATTTTATTAGCACATGTTTTCTTTTTACTATTATCAACTAAACTACTTCAAGTCAAGCACTGTTTTAAATGAGTATTGTACTCTCCCACAAAATGTAACAGAATTGTGAGTAGACAATTAAAGGAATGTTGTTGGATGTCTAATTGGTTTCAGGTTTTATGAATTCATATTTTTCACCTTAAAGTTTAAGAGATTTTATATTTATGTACATATATATGTATACATATATATACATAGCTGCAGCCTACACGTTAGCTATGGCAATTCTGGGTCACTGGGAATTGAACCCACACCTCTGCAGTAATCTGATCAGCTACAGTCAGATTCTTAACCCACTGCTGCACCACAGCAGGAACTCTTATTTTCACATTTTTAATAAATATTAAAAAAAGAGTCAAATGCCAAAGAGTACAAGATATGAAAGAGCAATCACATGTATGCATGTGCATGCACATGCGTAAACATACATACATTTACACACATTATTAAATGTCTGTACATTGTAACAAATTAATGTCTCTTGCCCCCAGCCCACATAAATGATAAAGGAATTGCTGTGGGGAAATTTCATTAGCAAGTGCATACATATGATTGCTCTTCCTTATCTTGTACTATTTGGCAGTTGACTCTTTTTTTTAATATTTATTAAAAACATGAAAGTAAGAGTTCCTGCTGTGGTGCAGTGGGTTAAGAATCCAACAGCAGCTGATCAGGTCACTGCAGAGTCGTGAGTCCTATCCCTAGTGATCCAGCATTGCCATAACTAAGGTATAGGCGTCAGCTGTGGCTTGGATTCAATCCCTAACCTGGGAACTTCCATATGCTACAGGTGTGGCCATAAAAAAAAAAAATAAAAAGTAAAAATATATAAATAATAAAAGTGAGCAAGATCCTTCAGGCCCTACTGCTGACTCTTATAGCATGAAGAGATCTAACCATATTTGTCATTATCTTTTTTCTTTTTCATTTATATGGAGTTAATTTACATTTCTATTAATTCATGCTCAAAGGCTAATAGTACTCTCATAAAAAGAACCAGAGAGTCACTGTCTACTTTCAATATATTGCTTTGCCTTTCTGTAGTAATATTTTAGTAATATTTCTTTCTTCAGTAATATTTTTTCTAAGGCTTTTATTATGAAAAAAATACTATGATAAAAAATTTATTTAATAACTTATTTGATTTGCCCAAGATTAGAATTAGAAACTTGATATCTGGGCTTCTAGTTTACTCTTCTGGTAAGACTTGTTCTCTCAGAGTGTACAAGAATTTTATGCAAGTGGCCAATAAAATAGAGTACAATTTCCACAAATCATTTTATTTCATCAGTACTCTTCAGATAACATTCAGTAAAGGAGAAAGGGTGTGTCTGCAGGAACAGGCACACAGAATCCAAGAGTGGTTCCAGCAGAGACATTGGCTCCTGCTCCTGACTTCAATGGAGAGGACAGAGTTTATATATGTACGATTAGGTATTGAGTGTTTCTGACTGCTTACAGTTAAAATGGGTTCATAGTTTCTGGTGGCACAGAAGGTTAAGGATCCAGCCTTGTCACTGCAGCAGCTTAGGGCTGGGGTCACTGCTGCGGTTAGGGTTTGATCCCTGGCCTAGGAAATTTCGCATGCCACAGGTGCAGCCAAAAAGGCGGGGGGGTGGCTCATACACTCAGGTATCACTCAAGTATAAAGACAAAATTTGAAATCAAGGAGAGGAAGGCAGAGCAATTCAAAGCACATTCAAATCCTACAAGAAGGATTTGATGTGTCTTTGCTGGCTGTGAAGGAGTAGGGGATCATATACAAAGAAATATAGGTGGTCTTAAAAAGGTCAAGACTGGGCCTCCGCTGACAGCTAGCAAGGAAATGAGGGGCTGTAAGGGACTCAATGCAGCCAAGAATCTGAAGGAACTTGAAAGCAAATTCTTCCTCAGAGCCTCAGCATAAGAGTCCAACCTGGCTGACATCTTGATTCTGTCTTTGTGAGAATCTAAAGCAAAACATGTTGAGCCACAGCAAACTCCTGACCTTAGCTGAAGACAATAAATTTGTGATGTTTTAAGTTACCACATTTGTAGTAATTTGTTACCTGGCTATAGAAAACTAATACAGTTATAAACATTCTGGCCCCCAAATGAGGGGAATGGAATCAGTTTTAAATCTTACTTGGAAGACTCTGTTAGGTTTCAAGGCCCCAGAATATTCTCTGTGGCTTTCCTCTCTGCCTTCTGGGATTTGGCTCTGAGTCATCCTTCCTTTTTTATGAATGATAGATCCTACTTGCAGCTGAGTAGCCTTATCAGCTCCTGCTTCCTGCCAGGAGAATTTGGGGATGCTGAGAGTCTCCTTTTATTTCATATTCTTTCTGTCTCTTTTGGTTTCAGCTCGCAGTGCTCCTATTGATAAAATATTCCCAAGTACCCTGTGGCTTTATGTGGATTCCAGGGGGTTCACTCTATTAGACAAAAGGTTCATCCACAGATTTTTTTCTGAGATAATTTCTTTTCTACTTTTGGCTTTAGCTGAGATGGCTGAAGGACACTGCTAATAAGCTTCTTAGAGGTTTTCTGGTTTTACTGAGATATAATAAGCACATAATCTCTGACCTTTTGATCTTCCCAGGGTTGCAACAAAAGGTTATATAGCCACACCCACAGTTTTTACTCTACCATACCATCAGGGGTAATCTCTTAATTTTAGCATCTTTGGCCATCTCTATAGGCTAAAAATTTCCTAAATCAACATATCCTGGTTCCTTTTTTTAAACAATCTCAATTGAATATCAAAGTTTATTATCTACAAGTTCTGCTTTCTATGTAGCTTCAAGAAACAATTTTCCTAAAATTCCCTCTGCTATATACCAAGGATTTCCATTACTCCAATTTCCAGTAACATGTCCCTTACTTCTTTCTGAGCCCTTGCCAGCAGCATTTTAGCATCCATGTATCTACCAACAGTCTTTTCAAGCAATCTAGGAGTTTTCTCTCATGCTCCTTGAAATTCTAACAGCCTCAGTTCACTGCCTGATTTCGAAATTCCTCCCACATTTTTGGGTATTTGTTATGCTGGCATCCTTGGTACCAAAGTCTGTATTAGTTTTCCACTGCTTTAGAATAAGTGATCATAAGCTTAGGAGCTTAAAATAGCTCTACTTATTATCTCACAGTTTCTGTACATCTCAAGTCCAGGCAGCTCAAGTGGGTTCCAGGTGCTCAAGGCTAAAGTGAAAATGTCGACTGGCTGTGTTTTCATCTGGAACTCAAGGTCCTTTTCCAGGCTTATTCCTGCTATTGATGGAATTTAGTTCCTTGCACTTGTAGGACTAAGATCTCCATATCTATGTTGGCAGTTGGCCAGGAGTTGGCCATTCTCAGCTCCTTGAAGTCAACTCTGCAATCCTTGCACATGGCCCTGTCCATCTCCAAAGGTAACAATGGTGCTTTAAAGCCTTCTCTACTTCAATCTCTCTGCATCCAAAAAAAAAAAAAAAAAAATTCCACCAGAAAATTATCACTTATGGTTGGGTTTACATTTATTGTGAGGCTTCAGCTGTGATTTTCATTTCTAGTTACTGCATAATCTGGGGGACTTTGGTTCCAACAGTACCTCCCCCACATGAACTTTTCAATATTAATTTCTGCCTTGGTCTTATAATGTGTCTTGATTAAAGTATTTTCTTCTCTCTAGCCTCTAGGTCTTGTTAATAAATAACAGTACCTTGTACCGCTTGAATTTCAGGAACTATGTGAGAATTTTCTCTATGTAACCTGTGTACCTCTCTGAAAGTCCTGCTTTTATCTTATCAATTACAGATTATAGACTGAAATGTCAAGTACTTACTTAGGTAACATTTCTAAGTTATTCTGGAAGCGAATAATGAATGTATATAAACAAATACAAGTAAAAAAAAAATATTCCCTATTCATTTTAATTGGAAGTTAGCCAAATTAAACTATCATGTATTATAATACCTGCTAACATTACAAAGGTTATATTAGATAAGAAATACATCTTGAAAAGATATTGTTGATGTCAGTTATTAACTGTGAAATTATTTTTGAAAAAATGTTCATGTTGATGAATTATTTTAACAATAATTTCAAACAAAATTATTAATGTTTTAAAAATTACCTAAAACTAAGCAAAGACTAATACTAAACAAATATTTGACTTCACTTTTCTGCTTAAAGGAACTTACTTCCACCATTGATGACTAAAGAAGATAAAAATAAATTGTTTTTAACCTTCCTAGATTAAGAGATTTAATTAGAGATAGAATGGCAAGTTGATTAAATCACAGCATATTTTATAGAACTAGAAAAGAGAATATTGACTTTTTTGGTCTTTTTTGTCTTTTTAGGGCCACACCCATGGCATATGGAGGTTCCCAGGCTGGGGGTCGAATCAGAGCTGTAGCTGCTGGCCTACACCACAACCACAGCAACATGGGGTCCAAGCTGCATCTGTGACCTACACCACAGCTTATAGCAAAGCCAGATCCTTAACCCACTGAGCAAGGCCAGGGATCAAACCTGCATTTTCATGGATACTAGTCAGGTTCGTTAACTACTGAGCCACAATGGGAACTCCATGAATATCGACTTTTTAATGTATTATTTAATATAAATAATATTCCATTTAAAGTCAAACAAATTATCAGTCTCTTTTCAACTATGATGTTCAGGTTTTCTGAGCCTCAGCTCCTCAAAATCCCGTTCTGTTGAGTAATTATTTTATAAATGTAAAACCCAACACTGAGAAAAATGCTAGTGTAGATGGACATATGTTTTTATCTTTTGATTTTATTCCTGTTTATTCCTGTTTAGTGATATACTGAATTTAGGAGAAGCTATTTTAATCAGTTTCATAGTTTCTTAATCTGCAATCCTGTGACATAGAAAGGCATTATCCTTTTAAAATGAAAACAGACTTGTGTATTTGTGCATTTTTTTTTTTTTTGTCTCCTGGTTGGGAGTTTATGCTTTGTCAAATTCTCAAAGATTTCCATTTGTGGTACTTAAAAAACCTGACCATAATATTTTTCACTTCATCCTTTCAAAGGTGAAATCTTTCCTCACTCCTTGAATCTGTCCTTGTGAATTTCTTTGACCTATAAAACACAACAGAATTGATTCTGTGTGAGTTCCATATCAAGGCCTTAGAAGCTTTCCAGATTCTACCTTGGCTCTCACAGAATTCCAAGGCCACCTTGCTGTGTAAAGAAGCAGCAAGCTTGAGAAGGCCAACTCATTCTTTGCAGCCAGCCTAGCTAGTGCCCCAAACATGATAGTGAAGGGAAGCCAGCTGAATGCTCCTAAATGAGGGAGCCCAGGGGAGGCCAGCAGAAGACCTATCCAGTCAATCCAGAGAAGTGTGAGAAATAATAAGTTGGTGTTTTAAGCCACTATTTAGATTATGGTATGTGATACAGCAACAGATAAGTGATATACTAAAAATCTAACACTCTACAAAGAACTGATTTTTACCACAGAAAATTTTTGATAAATAGGCCCCCCAAAGAGGATTTTAATAACATTTGACATTTCCCTCCTACTCTCTGAGTCAAAAGGACATAATACTGAGTTTCAGAAAAATGTATTATTTATAACACTTTGTAATTAAAATATTTTAAAATTAGTTTTTATTAAATAAAAATTATATATAGATTTTGTTTCCTTTGAAGAAGTGAAAGTTTCCAGGCTTATTCTATCAACACAAGGCCTCACAGGCCTAAATCCATACTCAGTTTCTCAGGGTTAGGCAGCCTCTTTTGCAAGCAATATTTGCCTTATCCTATCATTGCCTGATTTTTCTTTTTTCTTGATTTTTTTTCCTCATTGGCATAGAGAAGGAAGAAATCTTTTGAGGGTAAAATTGATCTCTGCCAGTGTAGGAAATAGAGCCCCAATTTAGGAAATCTTATTCTCTAGATTGAGAAGTAAAAGGGTTACCTTGGTTCAGCAGATTGGGAACCAGGATATATTACTGCACATTGACAAGGAATTGTATTCTTTAGTTGCCTATTAAACTTATTATTTTTCTTCATCCCAAATTCTTTCAACATTGTCACTGGAATTTCTTGACCTTTATGCAAACATATGGACTCTCCAATTTGAACTTTGAAAAATTCTCTTATGGGAGGATTCTCCCTCTGAGAAATTGATCATTTTATGAGAGTTCCCTTGTGGCACAGTGGGTTAAGGATCTGGCATTATCACTGCAATGGCTTGGGTCCCTGCTATGGCATGAGTTAGATCCTGGACCTGGGAACTTCCACATGCTCCAGGCCCAGCCAAAAAAGGGGAAAAAAAAGAAATTGATCATTTTACATTCACTGTGTCTTGACTCAAAGATAATTATATATCTAGATCATTTATTCTATATCTTTTTGGCTCTGTTTATTCTTGGTCTGAATAAATGCATATAATATGAATTTATATATAATCTAACTTAAACAGAAGGTATCTCAATTCAGTTGTCACTGATGACTTATAGATAAATGGTGTTTTTTCTTAATCCATGATTTATTCAGTAGTCCTCTGACATGAAAATGCTTCGCTTAGCTTTTCACATTCATTTTCATTAAAATGAAAATTTTAAAAATCTTTCAGTTAGCAACTCACCTGCTGTTTTTATGTTAGATTTTCATTGTTAATGTCTTTATTGATTTACTATCAGTGTAACAGAAATATTATAATTTTAAGACAAGGAGAAGTAAAATTTCCTCTCTAAGTTCCAGAATGTTAAAGTAAACAAAATAGAACTACTTGGTGAATATTAAGTTGAAGGGAAATAACCTGAGGCCAATAAAATGAAAGAAATTGACTTTCTCATGTCAGTTTCTCCCTGGGATTTAAAAAGAATCTTAATACTTTATTCTAGATTTCTAGTCTTCCGTCATTTTTTTTTTCTTAAAAAAAAAAATGATTACTGGAGTTTCCATTGTGGCTCAGCAGATTAAGAACCTGACAGTGTCTATGAGGATTCAGGTTCGATCCCTGACCTCGATCAGTGGGTTAAGGATCTGGCGTTGCTGCAACCTGCAGGTTAGGTTGTAGACGCATCCCAGATCCTGCATTGCTGTGGCTGTGTTATAGGCTGGCAGCTGCAGCTTCAGTTTGACCCCTATCCTGGGAACTTCCAGATTCCACAGATGTGGCCCTAAAAAGAAAAAAACTTCTCCTTCTCAAAGTGTACCTCTCCCAGGATAAAGTTGATTACTTCTTTTCCCACCTTCTCTGGGCTCTTAGACCACTGATTTGATTGAAAAAAATATTCAGTTTTATAATCCTTTTTTGATTGTAAGAATCAGTTTGGTGGGATTCTCACATAAAGATATGATCCTTGAGTAAACTAGTTTGCCTCCATGTTAAATATTCTAGTATTCAAAAGAAAAATTTGAATAATTTATTAATGAGCTTGTTCACCTGTATCATTCAAAATTTAGATCTCTCTCTTAGCTGCATAAGTTTCTTAATAATGTCTTCTGAGCAAATAATAGATTTCCTCTATGAAAAATGAAACCGGAATGAAACAAAAGCTTTTATTATTTAAGGTTAATCCTAAACAAAAATGTTTTATTCTTTTCAAATTTCAAAGTAGTCAAACTCTAGGCATTCAGAAATTAAATCAATGTCATTGAGTTAATGTGCTTCTGATTTGGATTACTCTCTGACACACCTTCCCAGTCAAAGCTATGTTGGTAAATTGAGAAGGCAGCTTCTGATTCTCATTTACTATAAGACAGTATGCTAGAACCAGATGCTATTTATGTTTAGAAATATGATATGGCTGTCTGACAGGCTAGAATCAGAAATGTTCCTATTGAGTAAAGGTTTCTAATGTAATAAGAAATGTCTAGTGAAGATAAATACACCTTCTCATTCAATCTATATGATTTTAAAAAGTTCACTTTTATCTCATTTCTCCATTTCTCAAATGGATAGTGTTATGTACCATAGAAAACTAGGATGGTATAAATGATGTTGTTTCAGTTCTTCAGAACTACTTTAATTGCCCAAGAGACTAGATGAAGAGAGGGACAGAGAAATAACACGTAATAATTGCAGAACACTAGAAGATTTATTATTTCCATCAGGTAGGGTTTTAATCCTTTATTACTATATAACAAATGACTCCACAACTTAGAGGCTGAAAATAGCAATCATTCTAACATCTCTTATGGTTCTGTGGTTCGACTGGGTCCAGCTGGACAATGCTTTCACTGGGCTCACTTGGGGTTCTTTGTGAGGTTGCAGTTAATGGTGACTAGGGCTGGAGTCATCAGGAGGCCCAAATAGGATGCTGGACTGGCTGGGCCTCTCTGCATCTCCATCTGACCTCAAGGCTTCTTCACATGCCCTGCTGTGTGGTCTCTCCACATGGCCTCTTCAGGAGGGCGGCCAGGTTTCTTCAATAGTGATTTCCAAGAGGTGAGCATTCCCAGGTATGACACAGAAGCTGCTGGTCCTCTTCAGATCTCGCCTGGAGTGAATATAACATCATTTCTGCCACATTCCTTTGCTCAATGCAAGTACTACCCATTAACTGATTAAGGGTGTAAATTTCATTAGGTGAGGTTCCTTGGGGGGGTTTCTCTGTCCTACCTATCTTGGACAACAGCATTCATAGTTGGAAGAAAGGCATAAAGATATTGCTTCCTTTTTCAGGAGTGTGGGGATCTATGCATGTGCCTTTCAGAAAATAATTTTAGATGGTATTTTCCATACATTTTCAATACATTCCTAGTATGGCAATTATCTCTGATAATCCCTTGCTGTGTTTCATTGTTAGAAGAACTGGCAAATGGTGCGCCTCAACCAATTCAGTTCTAGACTTAGGGTTTTAGTTATGCTTTTCTGTCTGAAGAATTTTTAAAAACAGAGGGGGCTTAATCAAAATTAACTGAATAATAAGGGATGACCTAAAGGAATAACCACATTTTCCGCTAACTGGAGAGGGCTAATAAGAAATACAGGCACCTAGATAAAACTGGTAAGGAAATTACCAATTACCTTATGGAGGTCTTTTGACATCTGACCTAGTGGAGAAAAAATGAAACAAAACAAAGTTTCTGAGAAGTTAACCGCCCTGCCATAGGTCTCTAGGTGCTGCTATACTATACAACTGTCCCTGTCTCCACCATCAATATAAATAAATATACTGGCAACTTGTGTTGGGTGGGAAGTGTGGGATTCCCAGGAGCTTCTGTGACCTTAGAAAAATGTATTCTAAGAGGAGTTCTTCCCATAGACATTTCGTTCAGTTTATTTTCACGCTTTCTAGTATAGAATATTTATCTTCCAAATATAATTTACCTCCCAGAGGTTGCTAATACCAAAGTATGCTGGTCTAGTAAGTAACAGACCTGGAAAAAGACAAGGTATGCTTTTAGAAGGGCAGAGAGACTTAACGACAATACATAAAATGACATCTCTCATTTACCTGGGAACCTATCACGTTTATAATTATGTGCAGCAAATCAAGAGATTAAATATGCCTAATATTTCACTGTAATTTGGTCAAAGAATGCACAGAGGACATGATTAAGTTATGGAAGTCCATTTTGATGAATGACACTTGGCATTAGTTTCAAATTACTATAATTATATCCAATTATTGCTATTTTTATATATAACCATATAACATAGGGGTCAGGAATATAACATTGCTAAATCAATTTCAACTGTTCCCACATACTTAAAATTAGGTTCAGAGAATGCTCCATGAATGACCTTTATCAGGATGAGAGATTTCATAAAAGGATGGTGGTGACTCTGTGGTTGATATGGACGTTTAAACTATATATGAGCTTACAGAAGAAAAGGTAGGAAAATGTAATTATGAAAATCTATTGGAGGGACATATTTTGGAGGATCCTAATTTACTTCTTTAAATTTCTTGCTGTGGAGTTCTCATTGTGGCTCAGCGGAAACAAATCTAATGCCCACGAGGACGCAGGTTCAATCCCTGGCCTCTCTAAGTGAGTTAAAGGATCGGGGTCTCCATGAGCTGTGGTGTAGACTGGCAGCTACAGCTCTGATTCGACCCCTAGCCTGGGAACCTCCATATGCCGCAGGTGCGGCCCTCAAAAGACAAAAATAAATAAATAAATAAATAAAATTTAAAAATAAACTCCCTGTTGTACTTGAGAGGCAGACAACAACACGAATTTCAGATTCATACCATCATGTGTTCTGTGGGTATAATATTGGAGTCTATTGAGAGTTTTTGCTCTAAGAGCCTGTACAATATGGTGGAGCATTGTAACCAGCTATTCAGTAACCACAGCTAGTGAGTCTTTATTCCCCTTGGCTGGTAATTCTACAAAATAAATCTTATTTTGGAGTTTGTTTAATTCTTTGAAGGAAGGGTCTGTGCCTTACACAGTTTGTAAGAAAAAAAAAAAAAAACACCTATTTTTAGGCTTGTCTTCAAGAACAGGAACAAATACAGCTGGCAATGGCACTTTTAAATGTAATGTGTAAATAAGCATTCTTCTAAAAAGTGTATTTAAGAGGGCAGTCACAGCTGAATGTTCCTAAAATTATACTTACTTTGTCAATCAAAGACTTTCTATAGTCTAGGACCATATCAAGTCCAACCAACATAACTAACATAACTTGTGCATGTTTGTGTAAGCAAGGCACTGTTATTAATAGTGGTATTAAAATAATCTGGAATGGGTTTGGTAGATCTTCCATATTTATTTACAGCTTCGGCCATGGCCATGTTTAATAGAGTGTGAGATGCATTAGCAATGAACAGAATTCTTTAAATTTGGGGGGAAAATCTGAAAGCCTACCAGCAATGACTCTTTTCCAGACTCTATCCAGATGCAAAGTAACTAACCACTTCCTTTCAAGGATACTATGCAGGATACTAGCTGACAAAACAAAATTCAACTTGATATGAGAGGCTAGGTATAGCCAACTCCATGTCTCGTTGGTAGTCAGTGAAACTTTCATGTTAGCTGATCCTACCAGGTACTTGGTGTGCTAGTCAGGTGCACTGGCCTGCTGCTTCTGCCTTTGACATGCATGAACTCACCAGGCTGCCACGTCTGAGAATCAATGGTAAATGCAGAAAATTAAAGGTAAGATATATCTGAAATATGCGAAACAGAGGCTGAGTCACACTGTAACAGAGCATATATCAAGTAGGCTGAAAGCTTTTGTACAATGAACAGAGTTCTTTAAATTTGTGATATAATCTGAAAGACTGCAGGTGATAACTACTTAAATAATTACTTTGTCACAAACTACTGTGTATAAAAGAGATAAGTAAGAGGATATATTGTGTAGCATAGGGAAATATAGCCATTGTTCTGTAATAACTTTAAATGAAGTGTAATCTATAAAAATATTGGATGTTGTACCCCTCAAACTAATACAATATTGAAAATCAACTCTAATTAAAAAAAAAATTACTTTGTAAATAAACTTGGAGTTTACTAGTTAAACTAGAGGACTAAAATGAGCCCTCTAAGTTTTCATAACATTTCATTTAAAATTATTGAAACTCTAAAATCAAAATATTTGTCTTTTTAAAGTATTGTAATTTCTGAAAACAATGGAAGATATTGAAATTTATCTCTACCAAAGAAAGAACTAAATGTATTACATGATAACAGTACAAATACTATAAAAGACAGTTATCAAATTTATAATTGGGCTTTGGAATATTGCAACTTGGGAAAATCATTTGATGGAGCTCTGATTTTAATTGGATAAAATTATATTTTGTATCCAAATATATTAAAAATCAGAAGACCTATAATTTTGAAGCATCTAAATTAATTGAAACCACCAACATAAATATAAAATTTATGAGTTTTGTCTTGTAAAAATATTTGCTGAAATGTGTTACTCTGAGTTTTAAAAAAGACATATCCATAAAAAGATCTGAGCTGAAAAATTTGTATATTTCAATATAGAGATTAGAATATAGTTTATATGTATATATTTGCTTTATCAGAGTTTGCTTTGAAGTAACTAGGTACCTTGGCATTTATAGATAAAGGTTTCAATTAAAAATATTATGGTCTAGGAGTTCCCGTTGTGGCGCAGGGGAAATGAATCTGACTAGGAACCATGAGGTTGCCAGTTAGATCCCTGGCCTTGCTCAGTGGGTTAAAGATCTGGTGTTGCCGCGAGCTGTGGTGTAGGTCACAGACGTAGCTCAGATCTGGCATTGCAGTAGCTGTGGTGTAGGCCAGCAGCTGTAGCTCTGATTAGACCGCTAGCCTGGGAACCTCCATATGCCATGGGTATGGCCCCATAAAGCAAAAAAAAAAAAAAAAAAAAAAAGAAAAAATTATGGTCTACATTAGTTGAATGTATCAATAATTTCAAATTTATGCAACCATGACGATTTCAGGCAATTTTATGAACAAATTAAAAATAAGAAAAGTCATTCAATAAAATGCATTCTTTATATTTTTACATCAGTATTTGTTGGGTGGAGAAAATATGCTAAGAAATTGATTAAAGTATGTGAGAATGTATCGAGAGTAATTACTCTGCTTATACCATTCTTAGCATTCAGGTAATTGATAAAAAGACATTTTGTAAAATTTGGCATATATATGTTTTTACATGTAGAAAATATATATAATTTTTTGACGGTGGGGATTTCAGACTTTAGGTGAGACAGTAATCTAATCTAGAAGTTAGAAAGAGCTTAAAAATATCATTGTTTTACATTAAAAATTGGTGAGATAAATGGATATCCTGAAAAGAATGGCTAGAGCAGTCCCAAGTTTCTTTTGTCCTGTAAACAGCCTCCCAGACTTGAAAAAACTGTGTCCATCCATCTTTATAATCTGCTACTATGCCCAACATAATACTGTATGCATAGAAAGTGTCTAAATTAGTGATTGTGGCATGAAAGAAAGAACAACCCTGCTTTCCATGCAGGGAACCTTGCTACACACCTATAGAGGTGTGTAGAGCATATCTCTGCTTTTCAAAAGTTTTTCTATTAGGGAATGCAAAAAGCCATAAATGAAATGGGATTAAAAACTTTAAAAAAATTCTAAATTAATCTGAAGATTAATTATAGCTTAGTTATTGCTAAAGTTATTTAAAACAGTATTTCATGATGGTTAGTTACCTTAAAAAACTAGGCTCACTAAACCAAGAGTTTCTGTAACTCCTCTCTCTAATGGGCAGAAATTATTTTAATCATTGTATTAGCAAACAGACTATCCATGATATACATATTCCTTATTTAAAATTTTTTTCTAAACATTATTTTACAACCATGAAACTGAAGGGGTCATCTTTTCCAAGGACAATAATATATGGCAAACAAGTGGTAATTAAAATTGCTTAAGCAAACATATAAAAATTGTATCTTTTTAAAAATAATTTTTCATCACTAATTCTGGAGAATTTATATTCTGCCATTTTTTGCTTGTGTTTTGGAAAAGAACTTCAAAATTCAGAGCAAATGCATTAAAGTTAAATATTAAGATCAACAAACCTCAAATGCCATGGGTAGTCTGGCCATAGCCCATTTTTCTAGTTAAGAGTGACAGCTATACTTTGAAATTCCTAAAAACATATGGGAAACTCGCTTAACATTTAAGAAACAAACACATTTAAATTAATGGAGAACAGGAGGAGAGCTCATGGTTTTAGCACAAATAATAAAATAATAAAGACTACATTTTCTACCACATCAGTTGACAATGCTTTCCCAGCAGAAATTTGGAATTTGAGTAATCCAGGTCCACGTGAATGCAAAAAACTGGCTTGTCTAGTTCAAAAGTAACTGCCCTGTGGTCAGGTTCTCTAGGACAGTTCATCTGGTTCTGCATTCTGACCTCGACCATGGTTTTTTTTCCCCCTCTGCGGTCATCAATCCAAACATGATTGCTTACAACCACTATCCGGTGGAGACCCCATAACGCAGGTGGAAGCATCCTCCCATATCCCTATTAACTTTTATTTTTACAGCCTTCTTCCCAGTCCTTACTTGATTTTCTTAATCCCAGGCCGAAAAAGTAAAAGCATCACCGCAATTTAATAGATTGAAAGGGGACCCAGAAGACTGAGGAACAGGACGGACATCCAGTGGCCTTTGTGGACAAGAGGCTTAAGGGAGTGGCAAGGGGTAATTCTCCTAGCTCAACTGACCCTCTAAGCAGCGGTATGGCCCCCAAAGCAACGACTCTCTCAGGCCTGGAAGACAAAGGAAGGCTCAGGGCCGAGTGGTGACGGGGTGGGTGGGGGCAGCGACTCGCGTGAGCTCGGGGACGTGAGAACGCAGCCCCCGCCCTCTTCTCCGCCTCCATCCCTGAGACAGGCGGAGCCGCCGGGCCGCCCCCAGAAAGGTCTCCCGGCGGGGCAAGCAGCGAGTCCCAGGAGCCCGCACACGCCCAGGCACGGGCGACGGCGGGACTGCGCCGTGAGGGCGGAGCTGGGCGAGAGGGCGGAGCCGGCGGCCGAAGAAAGGCCGAGCGTCCGAGGGGGCGGGGCTTGCGCCGGGAGGGCGGGGCCGAAGGCGGGGCGGAGCCGGCCGGGTCCGGGGCTGCCTGAGACAGTCATTGCCCTGGCGGCGGCGGCGGCAGCGGCGGCGGTTGGCCAGTGGGGGTTGGGAGGAGCGCGGCCGAGGCTGCTGGGGCAGCTGGAAGTGGCACTTGCCGGGGGCCAAGAGAGGCTCTGGACCCAGGAGCGTGCTCCGGGCCGGGCTGAGGAAGCGGCTGCAGCTGAGTCCGGGGAGCGCTGGCGGCGGCGGCTTCTCAGCGAAGCAAGTGCCTGAGGCTGAGAGTCCGCAGCGGCGGCGGCGGCGGCGGCCGGGACCGAGGTAACCGAGGGGCGGCGGCGGCGCTGGAAGCGAGGCCCCACCCTCAGGTCGGAATCTCGGGGGCTGGGGTTGAGGCTCCGACCTGACCCACCCACCCTTTCCAGCCTTCGGCCGCAGACCCTATTTCTCCGGTGGCTCCGCTGTGGGCCGGGCCGGGGCGGGAGCGGCGCCCGGGGTGGGGGCGCGGAGTTGGACACCTATCGGAGGCGACCCCTTATCAAGGATTGGCGAGGACGTCGGGCACCCCCTCCCCCTTGAAAGGACACACCCCAGTCTCGAGGCGGGGCGGGGTGTCGAGGCGTTCCCAGCCTTCTGGAAGGAAGACCTCTGTGTGGAGGCTACACCTCCGTCCTTGGCCTCTACGAGGTGGCCCCCCTGTGGCTCCCTGGGGCTGCTGAACCCGAGGGAGGTTCCCGTCTTTGGGAATCCCGGAGTTCCTTTTGTCTATCAGCTGAAACTAGAGGCCGGAACTGTAGGCAAACACCCACCAGCCCCGAAGCCCTCTACTCCTTATCCCTTTCCTGCCTGGAAGGAATTCTCCCAGGCAGCCTTTTCTCCGGTCACAGTAGATTTCATTCCTTACCCCATCCGAAACCTTACTCTTTGGCGCAGAGGAAGGAAAGATTCACGTTGTATTGGTGTTTGGATTTATCATTCATGTAAACTCATCTCCCTCCTCCCCTCTTTTTTTCTTTTTAATCCATTTCCATCCAGCCGCAATCCTGATAATCATCTCCAAAATTTTGCGAACTATCAACAAAGAAGTGTGGCTGGTCAAGTAAATAGACCCCTTGATTGGCTGGTCTGTGCAAGTTAATAGAGCTTTTTTAACGGCGCTCTTCTACCAAGCTAGTCCCAAAGACCTTTCTGGCTAGTTAAGGATGTTACTGCATGTGAATAAAGTGTTCTTTTCTCCTTTCTCCAGCGAGATTTTAAAAATCTAGGGTAACTTGATTCAGATGTAGCCGTTTGGGAAGCCTAACTATAGAGAAAGGAAAATATAATTCTGGTTTTGGGTTAGTTGCCCAACTTTTTAAAAGTGCCAGAGATGAAGTGTATGGATTTTTGATATTAACTGGTAAATTGTATTCTTTGCTAAGTAGGCTTTTAGCCTGCGGTATTTTGCACTAAGATTTTTTTTGTATATTTTATTTGAGTGACTAGGGAATTACTGATTACTTGGATATCTTAAACCGAGGAACCTGTGGGCAGGTTAATCAAGAATCTATCTTAAAAAATTGCATTTAATGAATGCTTTGAATTAAGAAGGTGTTAACAGTGGTTTGTCATTTTTGCCACGTAAGAGACCATAATCTGAAACAGTTCTCTCCCTCGCAGTTGCCCATATTTCAGAAACTGGCAAGGTCTCATACTTGGAGTGACTGTCCTTCAACAAGAAGTGTAGCACTAACAATCTACTGTGTAAATTCAATCTCTTTGATAGCATTTACTATAATGGACACCTCTTCTGGATCCAATTTTCAGATACAAAGTTAACGCTTGAAATCTGGAGAAGCATTTTGTACAGATTGAAAGATTGGGCTTTCTCTTTAGTTTTCCAGATGTATTGTCTCATCTACATACTTGAAACATCCACAATCACTTAAACTCCACATGTAACCATGGAGTTACTCGACCCATCAAGATATAGGAAAAGTGTTGCCAAGGTTCGGAACCAGGCAGTTTTCCACCAGTTCCGCAATTAATATAAACTAATATATTCTCTGCTGATTATCAAGAATAAAGAGCCAAGTAAAGTCATGCACATTCTGTTGGCAGACGGACTCTGTGGCTGTTGAATTTTACTGTAACTGGTTATTACTGTGTCATTCAAAGTCAACTTAATGTGCAAGTTATGTCCTAATGGATGTAAAGACCTTGATGTATCCAGATTCTAGCAAATGTTGAAGATAAGAAACCTATTATGACTAATCCTTGGGAAGAGAAAGTCTGCAAAATGGCTCAAACGAGTTTACTACAGGGGAAGCAGTTTTACTGTAGGGAGTGGGTTTTCCACAAGCTTCAGCATTGCCTCCAGGAGAAAACTAACTGCTGCAACAGTGCTGTCAACACACAACCCCTAGTAATGAATTCTGGGAATAATGCTAGTGTTATCTCTGGAAAAGGAGCTGCTTGGGGTGTATTATTGGTAGGAGGGCCTGGCAGTGGCAAGACAGCCCTTTGCACTGAGCTCTTGTGGCCAAGTTCACCTACAAGCTTGCAGAGAGGTTTACATCGCCAGGCTTTGGCTTTTCACTTCTGCAAAGCCCAGGATTCTGACACTTTGTGTGTTGGAGGGTTCATTAGAGGTCTGGTTGCCCAGATCTGCCGCAGCGGACTACTCCAAGGATATGAAGACAAGCTAAGGGATCCAGCAGTTCAAAGCCTCCTACAGCCCGGGGAATGTGAGAGAAACCCAGCTGAAGCATTTAAAAGGTAACTATGAGAATGTCATGGTGTTCTGTTTCTATGCAAAGATTAAAGTTTTTTGTTTTTTTTTTTGTGTTTTTTTGATTTTTGACTTTGTGGGGTACTTTTACTACTGCTGGATATTTGCAGATAATCTGCTCACTTTGAATGCTGAAGGAAGTAAAATTTAAGCTTTGTATTGTGAGGATATCCATTAAACGTATGTCTTTTACTTGTTTAATAACAGAATGTGAAACAAGAAACTTAGTTTGAGAGGTGTGATATTCTTGCAGACTTTGTAATGTGTAAGGGCTGTCCACTAAAACTCTGGCAAATAGGGCAAATCTGCTATTAGCTATCAAAATCAGGGTTAGAACTGTTGTATCATTCCTAAATTAAGGAGGAAATTTTTCAGGCAATGCCTGTATCACAAATATGGCACTCTAGGTTTGATGGGCAGGGTTCAATATGGAATCACTGTGTATGGAGTCATAATGTAGTCTTGACATTACTTTTTTGGAGATAATATCACTAGTTGAAGAACTGAATTTTCATTTCTTGTAAGTAATTTCATGAACTATGGATTTATTGAAACTTTAGAAAATGTTTCAAAGGGCTTAGTCTGAGTTGAACTTGGTCTAACTAAATTATGTAATTATGCATTTTATTGGGATTAGTTATGTTAAATATTTATAATCAAGCCCTTTAACTATATTTTTGATATATTCTGATCATGAGGAAATCTTTCTTTATAGTATCAGAGGTTTTCTTTTTTTGAAAAAATATCCTTCTACTCAGATGGTTTTTCTATAATTTGTTTTCCCCATGTGAACTTTAGTTACTAATTGAAGGGAAATAAGCAAATAGAACTGTGCTTAAAAACCACACCAGACTTGATTTTCTGATTGACAGAGGAGCTGATCATTTAGTATTTCCACTTGGGTAGGGAAAGTCTAGACTTTACTTGAGCCATTTTGGTGCTCTTAATCTTCCACTAGATCTTTCAAGAACTTAGGTTACTTTCTTTTTCATTAAGGTAATGAATCATTAAATAAATTAGGTAACTTTGGTATTGGAACAGCTGTTTCTGGGAGTTCCCATTGTGGCTCAGCGGTTACCCAACTCAACTGGCATCCATGAGGACGCGAGTTTGATCCCTGGCCCCGCTCAGTGGGTTAATGATCTGGCGTTGCCGTGAGCTGTGGTAACAGACGCGGCTCAGATCCCAAGTTGCTGTGATGTAGGCTCTGATTGGACCCCTAGCCTGGGAACCTCCATATGCCATGGTTGTGGCCCTAAAAAACTAAAAAAACTTGGTTCTGATAATCCTTAGAGCTACATTTCCTTTACAACTGAAGTAGCAATATAGTTGAATGCAGACATGAGAATGCTGTTAAAAGTTAAAAAGAAATATTTTTACATAGTCTGAGGCATTAGATGATCTAGGCCTCTGTTTTTGGACAAATACTTAAGATTTTATTGTAGGTTTTATTAGTGCTTGATTGACTTGTTGAATAAGTCCTTTTTAGAATTTTAATAGGAATATATTTTATTTAAGCAGGAATAGATGTAATTCAACAAGTAGACAGTGGAGCAAAAGATCATTATTCTCAAGGAGTTACAATATTTTGAGGCAGACAGATGGAAGTAGTTAATTATAACATGATGGGAGATGAAATATAAAGAAAGAAAAATAATTTTCCTTTCTTTTGACAAAAACAACCTCTTAAGCCAGTCTGTATATTATTACTTTCTTAACATCTAATACTTGGTAATATCGATGGCTTCATAGGTCCATATGCGAAACTCATGTCAATTTAATAGAAGATTGATAAAGACAAATCTTAGTTCTTCACAGATCCACAAATTCGAGGCAATTTCAGAGTGATTCACTAATTAACACTTTATCTACTTTTCTTCAGTTTTACTTCCTAATATTTTATCCCTATTTTTTTTTACCCTCATACTAGATATAGTAGGTAATAATACAAGCTAATTTCTTACATGAAGTCACATGTCTCAGTGTCAACTTGGTAATTTTTAGTTTTTCGAAATCATATTTTCTTCATGATAATTAAAAAGTACTGAAAGGAATTTGTGTTAATATAGCTGAATATTGATTGCTTCTTTCCTTTCTAACATGATAGAGTATACTCTGTTGATTCTGAGATTTAGTTGTCAAGAAATTTCTTCTGACATCCATTCATTTGTTCTTATAGCAAATACTTATTGAGAGCCTTTTGTGTTTTAAGCACAGTTCAGCTCAAGATATTTCCTGAGAACTGTCTGTGTGTTAGAATTCAGCTGTAAATAAATCAGTGAGTAGAACAAACAAAATACCCTGTCTTCATGGAGCTTTAAGTTCTTACACTAATATTTACCTTAATTTTGTAAGAAGAAGTAATACTTTGGGTAAATAAGTGCTAGAGTGTTCATAGAACACATGAACATTTTAACATTGATGGAATTATATCATCTCTAAAGGAAATGATGAATGAAGATACATGAGTTTCTTCTTTTTTTTTGGCATACCCGTAGTATGTGGCATGCAGAAGTTCCCCAGGTCAGGGATCAAACCCAAGTCATAACAGTGGCTTTTGAATGCCAGATCCTCAACCACTAGGCCACCAGGGAACTCTGAAGACATATTAATTTTTTATTTTTGTTCCAGTTTTATTTATTTATTTATTTATTTATTTATTTTTGCTTTTTAGGGCCGCACGTGTGGCATATGGAGGTTCCCAGGCTAGGGGTTGATCGGAGCTACAGCTGCCAGCCTATACCACAGCAATGCCAGATTCAAGCTGCGTTTGCAGCCTGCACCACAGCTCATGGCAATACCGGATTCTTAACCCACTGAGCAAGGCCAGGGATCGAACCCACAACCTTATGGTTCCTAGGGGGATTAATTTCTGCTGTGCCATGACAGGAACTCCCAGTCTTCTTTCTTAACTGGTTAAAGTGCAAAGCTGTGGTTGCTACATTTAGAATATACATATTCTAAATATACTCCCCCCCCACACACACACTCCTATTGATGCAACTAAGGTGATGACAATTACATTTTTACTTGTTTTGAGAACCAAAGGCTAATTTCATTCTGCCTCCCCTTCAGGCTCTTATTGCAAAACTGTGTGGTGTTGAATTGTCTTTTCTAGTGTCAGTGTTAGAGGTAAGAGTTTCTCAGTAGCCCTATAATTATAAAACAAATTCTAGTTATTTTTGACAGAAGGATTAAGGAACTGAAGTTACAGAATGAGGCTCGGGCTGGTGGTTTTAGGTCTTGCGACTGGCTTACAAGCACAATTGAAGATGATCATTTTGTTCAGCCAGAAACTTCTTTCTGCATCTTGCTCTCCACGTCCTCCAAGGGTCTTTTTGGAGATTTAAATGGATGTGGAATGGAAAAACAAAGCTTTGTTTCAGGTGATATCCTTCTCTTTTATTTCTGGTTAACAGTCTGCAAGGCCATGTGTGAGTTTTCCGTGTGTGGTGTCAATTTTCGTGGGTTGAGTAAAAGATTTTGTTCTGAGTAGTGTTGATAGGAATTAAAGATCTTCAGGGTACCACAAATTAAGTGTAAATGGAATAAACTTATAATGAAGAATTAAGGGTGAACTACTTTGAACTTTGAGAGTTTAGCAGAAAAGTTGTGTTAGTGGTAAAAGGCAACAATGGCTTGTTAGAAAAGGATTGGGACCTGGAAGACTAAACTCTGACATTTTTTTTTTTTTTTTATGTTGAAAAGGAATCCTTGAATGGTGAAATTTTCTTTTTAATCTTTTTATCTCCTTGAGCATTTTATAGTCTTTGACTTGTAGCTCTTTAGATTTTTAACTTTTTTTGTAATTATTTATACATACATGTTCTCTTATCTCCTCTATTAGGCATGTGTTTCATGATATTATTCATCATTGATTAATATTTTACATTTACTTTAGGGCTTTGAACAGCACTTTGCACATTATAACTGCTAAATGACTATCATTTGAATGAGTGAATACTACTACTTACCTATCTAGAATATGTTTAACCTAATTGAAGGACAGCTGAAGCTCTTCTATAAGAAAGGAAATTGAAATGTTATACCATTTAGGTCAGTTTTAAATGCAGACTAGGCTTGTATAGTGATTACTAATTTATTAACCTGCTATCTACTCTTTAGCATGTATGAATATGGCATTGGTCCAGATAGTTTTAAGTGGCCAGATGTCGATCTTCTGTGTCATCTGGCTCCAGGTTTTTTTGGCAGACTCAACAAGAGGCAGAGAATAGAAGGGGGACTGGAACGTGTATTTTCTTCTTACTTATCCTCAGTTGTGGGGCAAAATACTCTCTTTCCTTATCTGTCTGGTATATCTAAGACTAAGATAACTATCATTGTCTAGTCTTAAAATATTGTCAGAAAAGGGAGTGGCTCAGTGGAAATGAAAACGACTAGGAACCATGAGGTTTCGGGTTTGATCCCTGGCCTCGCTCAGTGGGTTAAGAATTCGGTGTTGCTGTGAGCTGTGGTGTAGGTCACAGACATGGCTCGGATCTGGCGTTGCAGTGGCTGTGGTGTAGGCCGGCGGCTACAGCTCTGATTTGACCTGTAGCCTTGGGAACCTCCATCTGCCGTGAGTGCACCCCAATAAAAAAAATAAATAATAAATAAATAAATATTGTCACGGAAGTTCCTCCCGTGGCACAGCAGAAATGAATCCAACTAGGAGCCATGAGGTTGCAGGTTCGATCCCTGGCCTTGCTCAGTGGGTTAAGGATCCGGCATTGCTGTGAGCTGTGGTATAGGTCACAGACGTGGCTTGGATCTGGCACTGCAGTAGCTGTGGTGTAGGCTGTAGGCTACAGCTCTGATTAGACCCCTAGTCTGGGACACCTCTGTATACTGTGGGTGTAGCCCTAAAAAGACAAAAAGACCAAAAAAAAAAAAAAATACTGTTGGAAAAAAAATGCTCTTGTTAAAATGTCTTTTTGTTCATACTTTGAATAAGTGTATCAATATAACTTTTCAGAATTAAAATTCTACATCTTTTAGTGTAAGAGTGGCGCTTTTCACTGAATTGTCTGTTGTTTCTAGCTCTTAATTATGTCATTTTGACTTTAACATGGACTTCCATTCATTTAAACCCTCCCACTTTTCCCTTCCTAAAATCTTTTCTTTCTACCCTAGATGGCCTCGCTTTCTTTTATAATGCCTAGGTGCTACTTCCTTTGGCTCCTGGTACCTTTATCATTTGCTGAACAAGCCCTCAAAGTTTAATCACTTCTGCTGTAGTGGCATAACATAATGCTTCATATTTATATTGCTTAACATCAACCATGTTCTTAATTCTACTTGGCTTTTCTTTTATTTACTTCTTGATAACTTTGTTGTTGTGGTTTTTTTTTTTAGTTTAGTTTTGTTTTTTTTGACCAGAGAGAGTTAAGTGGTGCCTTACAGGTTAAATGTTTTTTATCCAGTTCAGGAAATTTGACACACCTATCCAGATATGGGGGTTTTCTTGAAAAAAATTGGAAATCTTGACAATATTAGGCTCTCATTCTTTTGAAGTAATAATCTTGTGTACTAAGTCTGCTGTATTTATATAGGGCCTATACATTCTTTTTTTTTTTTTTCTTTTTTTTTTTTAGCTTCTTTAGGGCCGCTCCCACGGCATATGGAGGTTCCCAGGCTAGGGATGCAATCGCAGCTGCAGCCGCCAGCCTACACCAGAGCCACAGCAATGCAGGATCTGAGCCGTGTCTGCAACCTGCACCACAGCTCGCGGCAACACCAGATCCTCAACCCACTGAGCAAGGCCAGGGATAGAACCCGCAACCTCATGGTTCCTAGTTGGATTCGTTAACCACTGAGCCATGACAGGAACTCCCAGGGCCTATACATTCTAATTTGATTCAGTCTTCTCCAGTGTTTCTCTATCCCAGATCTCTTCATCTATTTATATATGACAGCCTGGCTCCAATGGGCATTTTCAAATATGAATATGTTTTCTGTTTCTTTGAGTAAAGAAACACCATACCTTTTATCTCCAAATTTTTATCCCCAAATTTGCTCTCATATTATCTTATATTTATATATAGAAGTGCTGCTACTTCTTCCTAGTTACTTCATTTCTTCTTGCTGAAATCTGACCTCTGTGTCTACTTTTTTTTTTTTTTTTTTTTTTGGCTTTTTAGGGCCGCACCCATGGCATATGGAAGTTCCCAGGCTAGGGGTTGAATTGGAGCTGTAGCCACTGGTCTATGCCACACCACAGCCACAGCAACATGGGATACAAGCTTTGTCAGTGACCTACACCACAGCTCATGGCAGCACCGGATCCTTAACCCACTGAGCACAGACGTGATTAAACCCACACCCTCATGGATCCTAGTCGGGTTTGTTACTGCTGACTCATGATGGATACTCCGTATAATAGCTTCTGAATCCACTGCTCAACTTGACTTGAGCCTTAGATAATATACTTTATTTATTTTTGTCTTTTTGCCATTTCTTGGGCCGCTCCCGTGGCATATGGAGGTTCCCAGGCTAGGGGTCTAATCAGAGCTGTAGCTGCCAGCCTACGCCACAGCCACAGCAACTTGGGATTCGAGCCGCGTCTGCAGCCCACAGCTCACCACAACGCCAGATCCTTAACCCACTGAGCAAGGACTGGGATCGAACCTGCAACCTCATGGTTCCTAGTCGGATTTGTTAACCACTGTGCCATGATGGGAACTGCCAGATAATATACTTTAGAACTTTTTTTATTGTTCATAATTTATTCCATTCAGAATCCCCTGTCTGACTATAACGACCCTTCCTCTGTGTTCTATCCAATGAGGCTTTCTTGCTTTCTTAGATATTCTCTTTTTGTATATATGCCTTCAATAATTTTATTTATTTACATGGCTACCAATGCTAATGTCTACTATGATAGCATCATGTCTAATACAGTAATCATATGTGTATCAGCAGCCTTCATTCTTGATTCATTCTTGATTCTCTTCATTCTTAATTCAGTGTATATCTTTTCACTGGAATGTCCCTCACTTATCTTCCTGTGTTCAATCCAGCATCTCTTTTAGCATTTCTTTTCATTGACTCATTCATTCCTTAATCAGATATTCAGTACCTGCTATGTGATCTAATGTCCAGATAACAGAACTAAAGTGAGCCAAACAGGACACTGAGTTAGGTATGGGGAAATACGTTGAATAAACAATCACAAAAATAAATGTAAAAATGCAGCTTTGATAAGTGCAAAGAAGGTGGGACACAGGCTGATAAGAACACATATGAGTCTTGATCATTATCTGGGGTTCTGGGAAAATTGACTCTCTTCATCTCAGTTGTTCTGTAATTTTATTTCTTAGACCCGTTCTATTTAAAAGTATAGTCTTAAGATCAACAATATTGGCATCACCTGAGAGGTTATTAGACATGAAGACTCTCACATCTACTGAACTGAATCTGCGTTTAAACAAAAATCCCTGAGAGAATTCTGCACACATTGAAGCTTGAGAAGCACTGCCCAGGCTAGATTCTAGAGTTTTCTTTGACTATTTTCTAGTATGTTTCTCCATTTTTTTTGGAATGGTCTTGAATTCTTTTACCCTAATCTAGCACCTCCTAGGTGCTTTACTTAATCTTAGCCTCTCTGTATTGTAATTCATTTTGGTTACAGTTGGCCAATTCACCCTAGTAAAACAGTGCTTCATTTTTAGGTCATTCCTCTGAGCTTGTGATAACATAAACAACAAATTTAAATTTCTCTATTTGGCTTTAAAAGCTCTTCGTAATTTAGTAATTTCATTTTTTAGTAATTTATTTCTGTTCCATGAATATTTTTTCTTAATGTTTAGTGAAAACTTCATAATAACATAATAAACCTTCATAATAAGCCTTTTGTTTGTTATGTATGTTGCACATTTTTTAAGTTAGTTTTTTGCCCTTCAGTTTGTTTTTAAGCAATTTTGCTTTTAAAAAAAATCTGTGAAATAGAATCGTTTCTATACAGTGAAATGGTGTGATTTTTTTTTTGAAATAAGACAAGTAAATACTTATTTTTCTCACCTTAAAAATTCTGATTGGCTTTCTGTACCCTTTAGTTGTACTATTGCTCTCTTTGACTGTGCTATACATAATTGTTTTAAATTTCAAACCAATTTCTCTCTCTCACATTATCTTAATCTCAGAAATATCTCTAATGTCATTTTTTTCTCCAGTACACATAGTATAGCTAAATACAGTATTTGGTAATAAAGTAGAACTTGAAAATGTTCATGTAATTACTTAATAAAAATAAATATTAAGATAATTATATCCTACTTATGAGTTGAAAAACTCTTTAGAACATTCCAAAAACTGATGACCTTTTACAGTTGTGACTCATGATTTGAATATATAGAAACTGGTTGAATTGAATTATTTGCTTTTGTTCTTCTCTCCATGTATCCTTGGTCTTTGCCATAAGATACTGCAGATCCTTCTATTTGCAAAGTGTACTTTTCTGCCTTTTTATTTTGGTTCAGTCATGTGATTTTTCTTTGGCCATTGTGATTTTAGTAGACACGACCAAAACAAAGGCTCAAAATGTGCCTGAGTGATTGAGCTTGTCCTCCTTGTGCCTCATTGCCATGAGAAGAATGTGTTCTGGCTTCAGCTTGCTGGTCCAAAGAGGATGAGGGTGATGTGGACCAAACAGACCCAACCTGAAACTTGACGCCAAGCCTAAAGTACAACACACGGGAGGAAGTATAAATGATTGTTAAGCCACTGTATTTTGCGGTGGTTGTGGCATACCACTGTAGTGGAAATAGCTAACAAAACAAAGTCTATGGAAATAATATTTCAAATAGGAAATCGTTACTTTTCATCAAAAATCTAGGAGTCCTCACTGATTCCTCAGTTTCACACATCCCCTACTCAGTCCTTCAGCTACTCTTGTTTTATATCCAAGATAAAACAAATACAGCAACTTTTTTCATCTCATTGCAGCTACTCCCATTACCCTTGAAGTGATGTCCTAGCTGGTATTGTTGCTATTGTCCATTTTATCTTCCCAAAGCAGTTAAGGATATCAGATCTTGTTATATTTGTGCTTAAAACCTGCAGATAGCTTTTTATTACCTTCAGAATAAAATCTAAGCTTTGTAGGGTCTAGCCTTTGCCTGGCCTTTGACTTTAGCCTATGCTATTTTCAGCCTTGTTCATTGTTCTTCGTCCACATTGTACTAATTATGGTTCTGAAAAAGGTCATGTTCTGGCCAACAGATTTTTATATGGCTCCTTGCTCTGGTATCACTTAGGTGTATCAGCTTTAATGTTGTTTCCTCAGAAAGCTTCCCTTGTCTACTGAGTCCAGAAGTCTCCCCCCACTCAATTTCTTAAATCATCCCCCTTTGCTTTCTTTATTTCTTAATTTTCAGTGTCTCTTACGATTGGGAATTATTTTGTGCACTTGTTTTCTTTGAGTCTCTGCCTTCCTTCTGGAATGAGTACTTGTCTGTCTTGTACCTTTGTGTCCCCAGGGCTTACAATATAGTAGAGACTCAGTTTTTCCTGAGTTAATGAATAACTATATTTTAATTTAAAAGACTATAATTTTGTAATGTTGAAAATTTGTATTGGTCAATCATATTCTGTTTTGAAATATTCATTTTTTGTGAAATAATCTATACATATAGATTATATAGTTAGAGATGAAAAGTATGTTTTAAACCAGTCTTTATGATGATTATATTAGTATCTTTTACAATTCATGTTGAAATTAATTTTTATCAAATGGAGAATCTTTTTAAGAGCATCAGATTTATATTATGTGATATGAGTCATATGAGGTCATCTCTAATCCATAGTTTCATCTGTAGAATTTCTGTTATTCTTTCAGATTGTCATTTAAAATTCATATTCATCTTGAAAGGAGAAAAAAATTTTACAGCTCAAATCTCAGTTAACATGTTGATTAAAATGCTACCTTAGTGAGAAAAGCAACTTGCAAAATATGGACTTCATAGGAATTGAAAGGGAAAAAATAATGGCATGAAAGTGAAGAGATTGTTGTAGAGAAGAGAATATGATAGGGGCTCCTACCCCCAAAGTTTCAGATATACGGGAAAGTTAATAAAACAGAAAAACAAACATGCATGTACCTACTCATTTTGCCGTATTTTCTCTAAATCTGGGTTTCCTGTTTCTGTTTACAGAAAAAATAATCCACATTTAAAGCCCTCCAGGTATCCCTTTTTATTTCTGATTTATTCAGACCCCACAGGTGACCCTCCTGTGAATTTACTTTTTATGCTTATGTAGTTTGACTAGTTTATATGTGATTGACTACATAGGGAGATACATATACACATCTGCTTGTTACGTGCTCTATCTAGTTTTATATAGTTTTGATTCCATATCAGCAATTCTCAAGCTTTTTTCTTCTAGGTCCCCTTTCTACTCTTAAAAATTGAAGCCCCCAGAGAACTTTGTTTATGTGGATTATATCTATCATTATTTGCTTATTTGAAATTTAAACTGATAATTTAAATATCTATTAATATATTTAATAACAAATCTATTACATATTGACATAAATAACACTTTAATGAAAGAATAACTGTATTGTCTAAGATTCCCCCCCCAAAAAAACACTTAAAAAGTGGCATTGTTTTACATTGTTTTCCAAGTCCTTTTACTATTAGGCTTAATAAAAGACAGCTGGATTATTATGGTTCTGTTTCTGCATGCAGTCTCTGGATAATTCCACTTTATCCTTGAGAGAGAACAAGAATGAAAAAGGCAAATTACATTTTAGTTTTATTATGACCCTGAATAGGAGTCTACTAGGGATCCCCAGACTACACTTTGAAAACCATTGTTTTGTACAAATAGTATTGTGTTGCTAGCGCTATTCTGCAACGTTTTCTGTGTAACATGTTTATTTTAATGTTTATCTATGTTGTTACATGTGGATCTACATGATTCACCTTATTATACAGTATGTAATTTCATTTTTTTTTTTGTTTTTGTTTTTGTTTTTGTTTCTTTAGGGCGATACTGGCGGCATATGGAGGTTCCCAGGCTAGGGGTCCTATCAGAGCTGCAGATGCCAGCCTACATCACAGCCACAGCACCTCGGGATCAAAGCCCTATCTGCAATCTACACCACAGCTCACAGCAACACTGGATCCTTAACCTAATGAGTGAGGCCAGAGATCGAACCCGCATCCTCATGGATGGTTCTTTAACTGCTGAGCCACAACGGGAACTCCTTTAATTTCATTCTTTATACTGTGATTCATTTGTTGTCATGTTGCTACTCATTCAAGTTTTTAACTTTACAATACAATGCAGCTATAGACATTCTTGGATATCCTGGTGGGCATATATTAGGAATAAAGTAGTGTTTCTTAAGTTGCATACTTAGAAGTGAAATTTTGAATCATAAAGTGTGTATATCTATCTTCAACTCTGAGATAGCACCAAACTACCCTTTAAAATTGTATCAGTGTATATTCTTGTAGTAGTTTGTATTTGAGTTTTTATTCCTCTACTAGGTTGTCAACACTTGCCATGTTCTCAGAGTTAGGTTTTGGAAGGTGAATATGAAATAGTATCTTATTATTTTAAATATTCTTGATCCTGTGGCTTGTGATTTTGCTTGTGAAGTTTTTGCTTTGAAATATACAGAAATGGATGCAGTCAAATATTTCAATCTTTTTATGATTTACTTTTTAGCTTGGCCTTTTTGGGTCTTAATATTTAAAAACTTGTTTTCTAATTGATTGTTTTAGCAGCATTTGTTGAATGGCTCATCTTTCATTATTAATTTGTAATACTACCACAGTGAGATACACACACATACATGGACACAAATATGTATTTATGAGTTGTTTATTTTACTTTGGTTTATTCATTCATTCATTGATTTATCAAATATGTTTTAGATACCAGGAATACACAATATGACTTTCTTAATATTGGGGTATATTAGTTAAAAAAAATTAACAAATGTCATCTGGGTTTATTGCGCTTGCATTTGGAGGGTTGGGGTTGGATGCTGGTAGAAAAAACGAGGAGCCTGTGTGGGATAGAATAGAATGAGCAAGTGGTTGTTGAGTAGTAGAAGACAAGTAGAAATGTAGTTAGGAGCCATGCAGTGTATGGATTGGAGGTTGTTGTAAGGACATTCACTTTTACTTTGAGAAGGCTGGAAGCCATTAAGTCTTTCAAACAGCAGTAAAATACCATATGACTTAAGATTTTAAAGGATCACAGTAGCTACTGTGTTGAGAACTGGAGTGGTAAACATGGAAGCATGGAAATCAGTAAATGGCTACTGTAGTAGTTGAGGTGATAAACAATGTACTTGGACTTGGGTGAAGTTATTGAGATAGAAGTCTTGTATGCTGATTATTTTTAAGATTGAATTGATACCACATTGGACAGGAGAGTATGAGAAAAGTAGAGGGGTAAAGGGTAATTTTAGGATATTTGGCATGGGAAATTGTAAGGATGGAGCTGTCCTTTACTGAAAAGAGGGAGACTAATAAGAGGAGCAAATTGCAAGTTAGAGGTCAGAAGTTTAGTTTTGAATATGTTCAGAATTAGACATCTGAAGTTGGGTAAGCTGTTAGATTTATAAGGCTAGATTCAAAAAACAGGTGCTGAAAGTATACATAAACTTGGTTTCAAAGGAAAATAGATGGTATTTAAGAGCATTAGTAAGCTTATGTAAGGAATGAATGTAAATAGAGAAGAGAGAAGATCCAAGATCTGAACCTTAATGTATTTCAAAATTAAAAGATTGGGAAGATATGAAGAGAAAGTAGCTAGTGTGGGATAGGAGGAGACAGCCAAGTGACAAAGTGATGACAATTAAATTGGAGTGATAGGCTCTGTCAGGTATTTGCTGAGTTGAGGATTAAACATTTATTTTAATAACATGGAGGTCTTGGGGGTATAGACAGAGTGGAAAGAAAAAGCTTGATTATAATAGGATCATGAGTAAATAGGAATAGTAAATAGTAAATATAGGCAGAACTTTTAGGCATTTGCTATAAAGAAGGGGAACAGCAAAGTTGAATGATAGAGAAGAATATAGGTTCGAGGGTGGTGAAGAGGTGAAATTGGTGATTCAAGAGAGAAAGGGTACTGGAAATACATCATTGAGAAGGTAAGAGGGAAGGATCTTTTTATTTGAGTGAATGGGACAGGTGCACAGATGGTTCATCCACAGTTAGAAGGCAGAGTATGTAGACATAAGTGCAGGTGGGTTGGTAGAGTAGATGTTCCAGTGAGTATGTGGAAGCTCTCTTCTAATTATATATACTTAAAGGAGTGTGTGTGTGTGTACACACAGAAATTTATGTATTAAATGTTATTTATACTTATTTAAATATTTTTATTATCTAGGAAGCAAGGGCAATAGTTGTGTGTAAGGGTAGGGAGCAAGGAAATATTGGAGGTTTGAGAAGAAAGAAGTGTCAAATGGTCATCTAGGCAAGTGGGGCATGGATGTTGAGAGTTTCTCCAATGTGGTGTAGGGACCCTGCAAGGTCAAAATTATTATTTTTTTTTCCATTTTTTTTATTATTCAGATGAATTCATCACATCTGTAGTTGTATAATGATCATATAACAATCTGATTTCACAGGATTTCCATCCCACAGCCCAGGCACATCTCCCCACCCCCCAAACTGTCTCCTCCGGAGACCATAAGTTTTTCAGTGTCTGTGAGTCAGCATCTGTTCTGCAAAGAAGTTCAGTCTGTCCTTTTTTCAGATTCCACATGTCAGTGAAAGCATTTGATGTTGGTGTCTCATTGTATGGCTGACTTCACTTAGCATGATAGTTTCTAGGCCCATCCATGTTGCAAAAAATGCTGGTATTTTGTTCTTTTTAATGGCTGAGTAATATTCCATTGTGTATATGTACCAAATCTTCTTTATCCACTCCTCTGTCGATGGACATTTAGGTTGTTTCCATGTCTTGGCTATTGTAAATAGTGCTGCAATGAACATTGGAGTACATGTGTCTTTGCGAGTCGTGGTTTTTCTGGATAGATGCCCAGACGTGGGAGTGCTAGATCAAATGGTAGTTCTATTTTTAGTTTTCTGAAGAATGTCCATACTGTTTTCCACAGTGGTTGCACCAATTTACAATCCCATCAACAGCGTACTAGTGTTCCTTTTTCTCTACACCCTCTCCAGCACTTATTGTTTGTAGACTTTTTGATGATGGCGATTCTGGCTGGTGTAAGGTGGTACCTCAGAGTGGTTTTGATTTGCATCTCTCTAATAATGAGTGACGTTGAACATCTTTTCATGTGTTTCTTGGCCATCTGTATGTCTTCTTTGGAGAATTGTCTGTTTAGATCTTCTGCCCATTTGATAGGCTTGTTTGTTTTTTGGGTATGGAGCTGCAGAAGTTGTTTGTAAATTTTGGAGATGAATCCCTTGTCAGTTGATTCACTGGCAAAGATTTTCTCCCATTCTGTGGGTTCCCTTTTTGTGTTGTTTAGGGTTTCCTTTGCTGTGCAGAAACTTTGAAGTTTGATTAGATCCCATTTGTTTATTTTTCTTTTTATTGTCAATACTCTGATAGGTGGATCTGAGAAGATGTTCCTGTCATTTATGTCAGAGAGTGTTTGGCTTATGTTTTCCTCTAGGAGTTTGATAGTGTCTGGTCTTATATGTAGGTCTTTAATCCATTTGGAGTTTATTTTTGTGTATGGTGTTAGGAAGTGTTCTAATTTCTTTCTTTTACATGTGGCTGTCCAGTTTTCCCAGCACCACTTATCGAACAAGCTGTCCTTTCTCCATTGTATATTCTTGCCTCCTTTGTCATAGATGAGTTGGCTATAGGTGTGTGGGTTTAATTCTGGGCTTTCTATCCTGTTCCACTGATCTATATGTCTGTCTTTGTGCCAGTACCTTGCAGTTTTGATGACTATTGCTTTGTAGTATAGTCTGAAGTCCGGGAGCCTGATTCCTCCAGCTCCATTTTTCTTTCTCAGGATGGCTTTGGCTGTTCTGGGTCTTTTGTGCTTCCATACAAACTTTAAAATATTTTGTTCAAGTTCTGTGAAAAATGTCCTTGGTAATTTGATAGGGATTGCATTGAATCTGTAGATTGCCTTAGGTAGTATAGTCATTTTGATAATATTAACTCTTCCAATCCACGAGCATGGTATATCTTTCCATCTATTTGTGTCATCTTCGATTTCTTTCATCAGTGTCTTATAGTTTTCAGAGTACAGGTCTTTTGTCTCTTTAGGTAGGTTTACTCCTAGGTATTTTATTCTTTTGGATGAGATGGTAAACAGGATTGCTTCCCTAATTTCCTTTTCTGCTTTTTCATTGTTAGTATATAGAAACGCTGTCTATTTCTGTGTATTGATTTTGTATCCTGCGACTTTGCCGAATTTGTGGATGAGCTCTAACAGTTTTCTGGTAGAGTCTTTAGGATTCTCTAGGTATAGTATCATGTCGTCTGCAAATAGCGATAGTTTGACTTCTTCCTTTCCAATTTGGATTCCTTTTATTTCTTTTACCTCTCTGATTGATGTGGATAGGACTTCCCGAACTATGTTGAAGAGTAGTGGTGAGAGTGGACATCCTTGTCTTGCTCCTGATCTCAGCGGGAATTCTTTCAGCTTTTTACCATTGAGAATGATGTTCACTGTGGGTTTGTCATATATGGCCTTTATCATGTTGAGGTAGCTTCCCGTTATGCCCACTTTCTGAAGGGTTTTTATCAGAAATGGGTGTTGGATTTTGTCAAAGGCTTTTTCTGCATCTATTGAGAGGATCATATGGTTTTCATTCTTCAGTTTGTTAATGTGGTATATCACACTGATTGATTTGCGGATATTGAAGAACCCTTGCATCCCTGGGATAAATCCCACTTGATGTACAATCCTTTTAATGTATTGTTGGATGCGGTTTGCTAGTATTTTGTTGAGAATTTTTGCATCGATGTTCATCAGTGAAATTGGCGTATAGTTTTCTTTTTTTGTGGAGTCTTTGTCTGGTTTTGGTACCAGAGTGATGGTGGCCTCATAGAATGAGTTCAAAATTATTTTAAAAATACTACTAATAGTATTTGTCTTTTCACTCTCATTCTCTTTTGAGGGTATGGTAGAGGTCACGTGAGAGGTTGAATGCACAAATATTCTGGCTGAGATTTTGATTAGGATTGCACTGAATCTTTACATTGTGGGAATTGAACTATTTCCAATACTGAATCCCCTAGTCCATGAATATGGTATATACCTCTATTTATTTAGATTTGTTTTTCAATTTTCCTCAGCAGTGTTTTATAGTTTCCAGTGTACAGGTCCAGTACATCTTTGATTAGATTTATTTTCAAGTATTTGGTTTTGTTGGTGCTGTTGTAAATGGTATGGTTTGTAAATACTATTTATATATATTACTACTTAGTAATATATATATATATAATATTATACTTAGTAATATATATAATACTTATATATAATATATAATATTAATATATTTAATACTAATTTAGTGTTATATGTAATACTAAATACATATATAGAGAGAGGAGAATTAGTGTTTAGAGATTCAAATGATCTTTGTATATTTATCTTGTCACAAAGCAGCTTTGCTCAATCCAGTTATTAATTGCTATTTTCTAATCTCTTTCACTTTTGAAGGATATTTCCACTTGGTATAGAGTTAGAGGTTTAGAAGATTGTGTGTGTGTGTGTGTTTGGGTGTGTGTGTGTATCCTTCAGCACTTCAAAGATACCTTTAAACATGTCTTATACATCTTTGTTTCTGTTGAAAAGTTTCCTGAAGTCTTATTTTTGCTCCTTTTATAATAATGCCTTTTTTTCTTTGCTTCCTTTTGAGAATTTCTGTATTTGATTTTTTTTTTTTTTGCGTTTGACTGTATTGTGCTTAAGTGTTGCTTCTTAGTAATATTTTCTGTTTTAGATTTATTTAGTTTCTTAAATCTGTGGATTGATGTTTTTCATAAGTTTTGGAAAAGTCTTATCCAGTATCTCTTCAGCTATTATTTCAAGCTGATTCTTTTTCCCTGAGGACCACAACTGCATGTATGTCGTATCTTTAAAATGTATCCCACATGTATTTTCCATACAATTCTGTTTGCTCTAGTCTTCTCTTCTCATGCTTCATTTTGGGTATTTTTTTGTCTTTTATTTTGAAATTGTTAATTCTCTCTTCTATTGTAATCAGAATGGTATTGAATATATCCAAAGGGTTCCAAATATCAAATGCTTTTTTTTTTTTTTTAAGAATGGAATTTTATTCTGTGTTCTTACAGATTCTGAGGGTTTTTTTGTGTGTGTGTGTGGAACTCTTTTATGCATTTTTCCTATCCTTTCCATTTTTTCTTTTTTTTTGTCTTTTGTCTTTTTAGGGCTGCACCTGCAGCATATGGAGGTTCCCAGGCTAGGATTCGAATCAGAGCTGTAGCTACCAGCCTACACCACAGTTCATGACAACGCTGGATCTTTAACCCACTGAGCAAGGCCAGGGATCAAACCCCTGTCCTCATGGATACTAGTTGGGTTTGTTAACCACTGAGCCATGATGGGAACTCTTTTTTTTTTAAATTTTCTTTAGCATTTTAATCATGATTATTTTAGTCTATGTTAACAGTGTCTGGATTATTTGAGTCTATATTTATTATCTCTTTTTCTTTTAGATTATTAGTCACATGCCCTTTTCCTGTCTGATAATTTTTGATTGTATGTCAGACAGTGTGTTAAATAACTGTAGAGTTCCATATAGTATCTTTTACCAGAGAAGGTTTCCTTTTTCCTCATTTGGGCAGATAGAGTGAGGAGTTGAAGTAAATAGGAGTCAAGCTGGGCTGGGGCTCCTTGTAGTCTTAGTAAGACCACTGGTTTATTTTCATTATTTTGGTGTGGAGTTTCTAAGCTTTTGATTGAGAGCTACAAAAAGGACTTGATAATTCAGTTTTTCCTTAAGAAATATTTAATTCTTATTAGTACCTGATTATCATTTCTTTATAAAAAATAAAATGGAAACAATTAAAAACAATTTAATTCTTTAACCTCCTGCCCATTATAACCTTCATATTCTAACAAATGTTTTAAAGAGGATGGATTTGTGTTTGAAGCAAGTACCCTCTCTTTAGCAGAATTGTGTCTCCATTATACAGACTATAGGAGATCTCATGCTGGCCTTTAGACACTCATCCTTGTTCCCCTGCTTTTTAAATACAACCTAGAATTTAGCAAATGTACCATGAAGAAAATTAGCCTCTTGTTAGCAACACCTCAGATTTGCACTCTGCTGTGTAAGGGAGACATGACTGACCTCTAAAAGCTGTACAGATTTTATTCCTCTAGTAGTGTTCTTTGGGGTGGCTCAAGCCTGATGCTCAGTCCATACCCAACATCAGTATATGCTTCAAATCAGCAAATAACTCCTGAGAAGAAATAAGCAGGTGGTTTGTTGGTTTTGATTTTTTTTTTTTTTGCTCATTTTGGATGAACTCTCTCTAGAGTTGTAATTCATTTTGTTCTCTTGCTTCAACAGCCTTCTCATTATCTTTAAAAATATAAATTTTCTAATTTATCCTTTTTTTTTTTCTTGACTGTTGCAGGAGAGTTTTGGTCTGCTGCCACCTATTGCATTTTATCTGTCAGTGGAAGTCCCTATGAGGAAGGTTTCTCTGGTTCCTTCCTGCTTTATTTGATTTGTGCCTTTGCTTGTTAAATAATTTCTTTTTTTAAAAAAAAAGGATTTTTATCCCCTCTTTTATTTACCTGAACATCACAATTAAGTTCTTTGATAGCTTTATAAGTTACTTTCATTTGGATCTGAACACATAGTATGCTTGTTGAGTTTGCTGCTTGCTTTCTGAGCACTATGAATTTTATTTATTTTTTTCATTCTCTTTTTTGGATCACCATTCCTACCTCTGCTCTCTTTGCTCCAATTGCTGACTGCCTCCACCATTCCACACCCTTGATGCAGTCTAGGATGAAGGCCAATAATTGAGATATGAAGCTTCTACTCCTAGCTGATACTAGTGATTTTGTAGATTTACAAGACTGACCCATGGTCTTTTTAGGTTAGTTTCTATCTTAATGGAGGCCGATTTTTTTTAGCCCTCCCTGCTACTTCTTAAAAGCCCTAGCCCAAGGCAGTATTAAACCGGGGGTCTTGAGTCCTATCAGTAGAGGCAGAAATTGTTGCCCCTTTTACTTCTACCATCTACTCCTCAAGCTGCCATTGCAGACTTGTTTGACAAGCTGGAGTTTTAGACTCACTCACAGCATTATCTGCTTTTCTGTTTCTGATACTTTGAAATGTTTATTTTTGACTCTGGTTGTATTTTTATTTTTGTGTTTATATTCCATAATTCTCTGCTATATTTTAGCAAAGGGGAAACAGTTCATAAAAGTGTGAAATTACCACAGTATCTTGGTCAAAAGTTTAGAGAGAAATTTTACCCTACATTTTGGCCAAACTCCTAACCTGATTTAATTATCAGTTATACTTGTTAGTTTTTTTTAAGTGAATATATATTTGATCCCCAACTGGTTTGAGTTATTAATTATACCTTGTTCCACATTTTCACATACTTTAATTTTTTGGAGGGTAATTTCATTCCTAAGAAAGAAAGTAGAGAAACAACCCAAGTGTCCATTGACTTAAATGGATAAAGAAATTGTAATACACATATACACATAATTCAGCCATAGAAAAAGAAGGGAATCCTGCCATTTGTGACAACATGGTTGGACCTTGAGGGTATTATACTAAGTGAAGTAAGTCAGACAGAGAAAGACAAATAGTATGATTTCACTTTTATTTGGAATCTAAGACCAAACTTATTGAAACAGAGATCAGATTTGTGGTTCCCAGAGGTAGAGTTTACGAGATGGGGGCATTAGATGAAGGTGCTCAAAAGGTACAGACATCCAGTTATTTATTTATTTATTTGGTTTATTTATTTATTTTAGGGCCACATATGCGGCAAATCTGAGCCTGATATATTACCTATATTACCTCACAGCAACACCAGATCCTTAACCCACTGAGTGGGGCCATCCCATATCCTCATGTTTACTAGTGGGGTTTGTTACCACTGAGTCACAGTGGGAACTCCCAGACTTCCAGTTATAAGATTAATAAGTTCTGGGGATATAATATACAGCATGGTGGCTGAAGTTAGCATTACTGTATTGTATATTGGAAAGGTATTAACAAAATAGATCTTAAAAGTTCTCATCACAAGGAAAAAAATAACTGTGAGATGATGGATGTTAACTAATCTTATTGTGGTAACATTTTGTAGTATATACATATATCTGTTGTACACCTTATACAATGTAATATGTCAGTTTATATCTCAATAAAACTGGAGAAAATGAAAAAGTAGTACCTGGGCTTGTTTTCCTAAGATAAGATAGAATAATTAAGAATTACTAGAATTTAGTTTTTCTGCTTCTCATCTTTTAAAAAAACATTTTAAAGCATAGCATTTTTAAAGAATTTAATCATCTCATTAATAAAATAACAGGCAGGTATGTCAGCATTATACTTCCAGATGACTTTGGAAAGTGTTAGGTATTTAGGATTAACCTTCTAGGTAAACTCCAAATGTATTTTACATATATATGTATTTTGTCGTTATGGCCACACCCCTGGCATATGGAGGTTGCTAGGCTAGGTGTCGAATCAGAGATGAAGCTGTAGGCCTATGCCACAGCAATGCCAGATCCAAGTGGTATTTGTGACCTACACCACAGCTCATGGCAACGATGGATCCTTAACCCACTGAGCAAGGCCAGGGATTGAACCCATGTTCTCATGGATACTAGTCAGGTTCACTAACCACTGAGCTATGACAGGAACTCCTCAAATGTATAATATTTTGATGCTGTATTTCACCAGATAGTAGTGAGATTCTAGGCTTCAGGTTTCAAGTGGGTAATCTCATAATATTATATGTAATTTTTTTGTTATTGAAAGAACTTTCTCAATTGCATTACCTATGTGACTTTGAAAAATTCAGTTTCCTAAATTTATATATGTATGCAGGTCTATTTGTAGACTTCTGTCTGTTGCAAATACTATTTTTATTTTTTTAATTTATGAACTTTTAGAGCACTTTTATGTTCACTGCTCTTAAGGGGAGAGTGCAGAGTTCCTCTGCCCCATCTCTGCACACACACTGTTAACATCCTACATCACAGTGGTGCACTTGTTATAATTGATGAACCTGCCTTGGCACCCAAAGCCCATAGTTGACATTAGGGTTCACTCTTGGTGTTTACATCCTATGGGTTTTAACAAATACATAATATGTATCTATTATTATTGTATCATACACAATAGTCTTACTGCCTTAAAAATCCTCTATGCTCTGCCTATCCATCCGTCTCTCCCTATAACCTCTGGCAATTTCTAATAACTCTTACTGGTTCCGTAGTTCTTCCCTTTCCATAATGTTTGACAGTCAAAATTATACTTCATAAAGGCTTTTCATATTGGCTTCTTTTACCAGGTAGTATACATTTAAGACTTCTTCATGCCTTTTCATGGCCTGATAGCTTATTACATTTTAGGACTGAATGATATTCCATTGTCTGGATATACCACAGTTTACTAACATTCACCTACCAAAGGACACCTTGGTTGCTTCCAAATGTTGGCAGTTAAAAATAAAGCTGTTATATACATCTGCATGTAGGTGTTTACCTGGATTCAGGCAAATACCAGGGGGAATGATTCCTGAATCATAAAAGATTCCGTTTAGTTTTGCAAGAAACTGCCAGCTGTCTCCTAAACTGGCTGTACGTTTTGCATTCCCACCAGCAATGAAGAATAGTTCCTGTTGCTCCACTTGCCACTATTTGGTGTTATTAGTGTTTGAATTTTGGCCATCTAATGTAGCGGCTTCTTGTTTTCATTTGCAAATGATGACATATGATGTTGAATATCTTTTCATATACTTACTTGCCATCTTTACAGCCTCTTTGTTGAGGTGTCTCTTCAGGTCTTTTGCCTATTTTTTTACTCAGGTTGTTTTCCATTGTCCAGGTGCACCTGCCCCAGGTAAGCAAGTGCTTGTGTTGTATCTGCCTGCAGACATCTGCGTCACCTTAGATTTTGGCCTAGTTGTTTGCTCTGTGACCTAAACTCTCTAGGCGTTCGAGAAAAATCTTGAACGTTTGGCTTGTCTGGCTTATTTTGTTGTAAAACTGTAGGCAAGAGACTTGTTCTCTGTGCCTGAGGGAATGAGCCAGAGAGTGAGCTGAAACTGGACGTTTAACTGTGAAAACTTTAGGAAATTATTGTACATGTAGTATCTGTCTATCTATTAGTATACTTCTTATAATACTTGTAACAGTTTTTAAAAGTTAATTCGCCTCCTGAGAAAGAGGCGGTAAGTAAATTCACTATATTAAAAAAAAAAATTGAATGAATGTCTTTCATTTCAGAATTGCCCTAATGGTCTTGTAGCTGCCTTTCTGCTAGGAAATCAGCAGGCCAGTTAACAGAAGGATGGTGCTGCCAGTACTGACATTCAAGGTGGAAATGAAAATGAGGGAAAAACCAGTTCAAGGATCTTAAATAGAATTCATAAGAATATTAAGAATGTAATATATATTGCCTGAATTCTAATAATTAGCTAAGAAATGTAAGCCATTTAATAGCATATACATACAAAGGTAAAACCCTGAAGCATAGCACTGCTTTTAAAGATAGTGATTATCTTTGCATGAATGTGATAACCTAACACTATTACATTTTCTCATTTTGAATGATTATATGTCACACACACACACACATATATATTCACAACGGGAAAATTCTGTTTTAGACTGTCCAAAGTACTGTTGCTTTACATGTGCATACCTTGAGGGACTATCATTTCATAAAATGATAAAATGTAACCTGGCAGAAAATGTGAAACTGTGTGTCATTTAGTGGTGCGAGTATCCCATATGGTGCTTTTGTTGGAACTGAAAGGGAACTAAATATGAAATTCTGAGTCTAGTACATTTTTATCTAGTATTTTAAAGTAGCAGTTTTCCTACTAATTACCAGTCATTCATAATGCAGATTTTATCGCACGTTTGTGATGTACTAACAATGGTTTTGAGTGCCAGGAATCTAGCATTGCACAAACAGGCATTGTCCTGGGGGAGGCAGTATGGAAATGGACAAATTTCACTCCAGCTTTACCATGAAAATTGTACACAAATGATGCAATCACTTAATTAGAGAATATGATAAACACTACAAAGAAAACAGGATGAGGTATTAGAATTCAGCAATACATGATGATGAAGGCTATTTAAGATATGGTGATCAGGCAAAGCCTCTTAAGGAATAAGCTTGTTTTAAAACCTGAAGGAAAAGAAATTTTGCCTGGGGGAGCTTTCTAGGGCAGATGGAGACATAGGCCCTAACTGGAGGACACTTGGTGTTAGAACTGAAAGAAGAATGTGGTTGGAACAAAATGGACTCAGGAATGAGTCCTGGGATTTGACTTAAGAAACTAGGTGGTGATGGGATCTACTAATTGACACAGGGAAGATGGGTGGGGAGGAACTTACTTGGGGTGTAAATATAGAGAGAATGCTTTTTTAAACATAATAAATTTGAGATGTCTATAGGGCAGCCACATGGATTATCAGTTTTGAGTTTAGGAGTGAGGTCAAGTCTGGAAAAATTTTCTCAACTTTTTTAAAGCCATATGCTGGCTTTTGGCTCTAACATGACTGAGGCCTGAGAAATAGTCTAATAGCAAGAGAGTAAAACTGTAAGAGACCTGTCCATAAACCCAAACCTCAAGATAAATGTGGACGTTGATATTAAATTGAGATGCAGACAAAACTGACAGAACAGTCATTCTTTAAAATAAATGTACACCCTGAACATCATCAAGAGCATAAAGGCTCTCATTTGGAACCATGGAGACAGTTATAGACTTAGGCTAGAAGTTTCCCTGGACTCAGTTAAGTAGAAAGGAAGAACAAACAGGGCAAGTGTAGCTGTAAAAAGGGAAAAACAAACAAAAAATAAAACAGTTGTAAGAAGACTGATAAATCCACACTTACATTCAGATATTTTAACACTCTCCTTCAATAACTGACAGAACAAATAAATAGCAAATCACAGAAAATCAGTTAAGTACAGGTGACCTTTGAACAACATGGGTGTGGACTACATGGGCACAATTATACATGGATTTTTTTCAATAAACATAATACCTGTATTTTCATTTTACAGATACTGAAATTAACTTAGGTATGGGGAAAAGTTTGTGTTCTATTAGCGATCACAATATGTGGATCAAAAGAACTAGGGTTTGAGTTCTGATTCTTTCTAGACTGTTTCAACTTGTGCCCTTGTGTGTGTCATTTGTCACTTCCTTTGTTGTTCAGTCAGAGATAGCAGTATGCTGATTTTTAACTGTGCAGGGGCTTGGTCCCCTAACCCCCAAGTTGTTCAAGGGTCAACTGTATATAGAACAATTGGACAACACTATCACCACTTGACCTAATTGACATTTATAGAACAGTCCACCCAGTAATAGCATACACAGCCTTTTCAAATGCTCACATTTACCAAGTTAGACATTCTGGACTGTAGAACAAGTCATAATAAATTTAAAGGTATGCAAGTTATACAAAGTGTTATCTGGTCACAATTGAATTTAAATAATGATAATATACAATAATGCACAATACCTGGGAATTCCCCAAATATCTGAGAACTATACCATTCACTTCTAAGTAACCTATGATTCAAAGAAGGAATCAAAGGGAAATTGTATTGAATTGGATGGTAGTGAAAATACTTGAGGGAAGTTCATGACATTAAAGGATTATCTTAGAAGAAAAGAAAAGTATGAGACAATGGTTTCAGTTTCTATTATAAGGAACTAGGAAAAGAAGAATGTACAGCCTGGAGTAAGCAAAGGAAATAATCATCAAATCCTATCAATTTCACCTACCAAATTTCCCTCAAATCTGTCTACTTCATTCTGACCCTGCTGCTACTGCCTTATTTATAATACTGGTTGTAGATAGTCAGTAGACCAGACAAAGTGGATAAAAGCGTAGAAGAGGGGTGACTGACCATCCTGGTATGCCTGGGACTGTGGGGTGGGGGCACGGACGGGAAGGAGGAACAGCTGGTTCTCACTACTCAGTGCTTCAACTGGTAGGTCTCAGGCAAACCAGGATGAATGGACTACTCTCATGTGGGTTCTAGGGCCAGACCCTGAATTTGAATCACTTCTTTTAACTTTGGATAAGTGACTTATTTTCATATGCCTTGATTTCCCCATCTGGAAATGGGTATCAGTACCCATCTTCAAGAGTTAATGTGAGAATCAAATGAGTGATATATATGTAAAGTGCTTAAACACTGTAAAGCACTGAATTACAGTGGCCTTGGGGTAGTTCGGGATGGAGATTTTCTCTCTTTTTTCTCCCTTAAGTTCTAAGCAGTGGCCTCCTATTTCATCCTTCCCTTCTAGACTTTATTTCAAGCTTTCCTTCAGCTGTAACCAGTTAGCCTTCTAAACACAAATATAACAGTTTCCTGCTTAAAATTCTTCAGTGGCCCCTTAGTACCCTTAGGTCAAAGTTCATAGTTCATAATAAAGTTTTTAAAGCCCAGCCTTTAATCATCTTCAGTAATTCTTTTCTTCCATATATTTGTTCACTGGTCTTTCTCTTCTCCAAACTTGGGTGTGTCCTGTTGCCTCAACTAGATTTTTTTTTTTCTCTTGTGTGTCTGCCTTACTCTAGTGCTTTCTCCAGACTAAGCTCCTTCTCCAGACTTTGCTGACTTCTCCTCCTATCCCATCCTTATCAAAAGTAGGTTAGGTTGGCTTTCTCTGTACTCCCACAGCACTGTGTTCTCTCCTAAGTAGCACTGATTATATTACTACAGTATATTTTATATGTACTATATGTAGAAATATATATGCATATATTGTACTATATGGGTAAGTATAGATACAGTACTATAGTACTGGTTTTTAAATCAACTTTTGTTCTCATAGTAGAGGGAATATATACATAAGGTATAATAAATTTTCCTAAATTTAGCACATTCCTCTTGCCAGGATTGCCCTGTCTCCTTTTATTTTAATTTATTGTAAAATTTATTATTAATTTATTACAACTCCTAGAGAACTATAATTGGTTCTTCAAAACTTTGTTCATCTTGAGCACCTAATGTTTAAATGTTTTACTGACATTTTCGCATTTCCTATCTACTTCCCTTGAGTTGATTGTTTCTTATCTACCAAGTTAGTAATTTTACTGTTTTTTTTTTTTTTTTGCAGGGGGTAGGGGGGTAGCACTAAGCCCCATTGAAGTTACTGGTTTCCCATTCTAGACCAAACAATGTGACGATGTCATTTAGCATCTGCCTTGGCACAGCATTATGATAGGTTCTGGGGTTACACCATGAACAAGACTGACATGGTCCTTGTTCTTTGGATGCTTACACTCTAAAGAGAAGTAAGAATGACATTAAACAGGTGTAACATTGCAAACTTGATAGTGCTGTGAAAAATATTTGATGTTGTGGAAGTATACTATAGGGACTCAGTTTTGAGAAGGTGACTCTCAAGCTTACAGTTGAAGATCACGGAGGAATTAATTACATGAAGAGAGAAGGGAAACAAGTACTAGGCAGAGGAACTACAAATCAAAAGGCCCTTGTGTAACTGCATCTATTGAAAGTCATTGAAAGAAAGCTAGTGTGGCTGGAATAACACTGTGGAAAGTTTACTCTGGCGGCAGTAGAATTCTGGAGGGGAGTGGTTGCAGGTATGTAGTTTATAATGGTACCAGGAGAAAGATGACAATAGTTTGGAAGAGGGTGATGATATAGACTGAGGTGAGTTTGAGAGACTTTTTTTTTTTTTTGCTTTTTAGGGCCACACCTGAGGCATATGGAGATTCCCAGGCTAGGCTCTAATTGGACCTACAGCTGCTGGCCTATGCCATAGCCACAGCACCACCAGATCTGTGACCTACACCACAGCTCATGGCATTGCCAGATCCTTAAGCCACTGAGCGAGGCCAGGGATCGAACAACGTCATGGTTCCTAGTCGGATTCGTTTCTGCTGTGCCATGACGGGCACTCCAGAGAGAGATTTTTACAAAGAAATATTTATAGGACTTAGTGATAAATTGGATCTTGGTTACTACTGGGATTGAAAGAGAGTGGTAGAAACTGTTATCTGTAAATTTTTGGTATTTATAACTAGATGGATTTTGTTTTCTTAACCACTGTATCTTTCAGTATCTCGTTCAGCACATAGAATGCCCAAGTAAGTATTTGTTGAAAATGGATAAGTATTGTTTTAGTTATGAAAAAAATTGCATTCAGTTTCAACATAAATTATGAGTAGGGAATGTGTTCTTCAGTGGAATTAATCCTAATAATTTATTCTTTACATTGAAAGTTGAACATACACTTAACGGGATCTAGACCGTAGATTATTTTTGAGTATTCTTTTAAAATGAAATTTGTGTGTGACCAATTAGGTAAAGTGCAGTCATTTTGTGAGAGACATGATGATAAAATACTTCTAAATTCTAGAGAACCCTTGATATTTTCCTATTATTGAAGTGGTCCCCAAAGTATTTTTTTTTCCTTTGCAACACATTTTAGCTTTGTCGTAAACAATTCAAGCTTTTACTCTTGATTCAAAACATCAGGAAGAGAATATGGAAATCTTATTTCCTCAAGTTCCCCACTGCCCTTAAGTATGCTGAAGCACTAATGCACATGCATACTCACCCACTTTATTGTGAAAATGCTGTTTATTGGAAATGTGAACTGTTTAGTAGGACCAGTATTCTCATTAAAGTAAGGAATTGAAACTTGTACAACATTTTTACTGTTGTAAAAACAAAACAAAAAACAAAAAAACTTTTTTCTTAAAACATTATTTATAATGTAATTCTAATGTTTGAATAGTAAATCTCAGTATAATAGCCAGTAACATTCAAAGTGCTCATATGGATGTTTTTTACAGGTGTGTTCTGCTCCCTCTTTTGGGAATGAAGCCTCCCCAGCAAAGCCTCTATCTGCTTGTGGATTCTGTTGATGAAGGGTGTAATGTTACCGAAGGTGAACAGGCATCTACCAGCTTATCTGGGACTGTGGCTGAGCTTTTAGCTGGTCACCACGAGTTCTTTCCACCATGGCTATTGCTTCTCTGTTCTGCCCGAAAACAGAGCAAAGCTGTTACTAAAATGTTTACCGGTAAGCATCATTTCTGCCATTCTCAAATGCTTTTCGTTGATGATTAATACCGTGTTTCTTTAGAGGAGAGTACCAGTTGAAAATGTGGTTGTTGCTTCTGCTGTTCTGTCAGCTGTTCTGTTTTATCAGCTGTTTTCATACCTTTTTAAGGTTGCATTAAGGACAAGCCATAGAATATTTTTAGATCGTTTAACAGTACTTTTTTTTTTTTTTTTTTTTTTTTTGTCTCAAGATTCTTTACGTAGCTTCCTTAGTAAAGGTTAGGAATAGTTCATGCTGTAGTAGCGGCTCTGAATCTGTAGGACTGCATTTTTTATGTTGATGTATCCTGGTCAGCGCTAGACTGAGTGAGCATCGTCAAAGTAGTGAATATGCTTATTCATATTGGCAGTTTCTCTAAGCCCTTTTTCCTTGTTTAAGGGGAGTGACAGGGTTGACAGCCTTTTAGGATACCTCTTGGAATAGATCCTTTTTTAAAAGTTTTTTTTTTTTTTTTTTTTTTTTTTTTTTATGTGTGAGAAGACAATCTATATATGTGTAAAAGTACATGATCAGGTTTTTTGTTTGTTTTTCTTTTGTTTCCTGACTTGGCTTTTTCACTTTTTAAACTATCACAATAAAATTGTGTTTACTCCTGTTAAATTATGTAAAGCACTTTTTCTTTGTGCTATGGGAAATAAAAGGAACATAAAACAAGGACCACTAACAGAATCAATAGTGTAATTGGAGAGATGATAATTAAATTATTGGTTAATTAGCCATATCAGTTTAAAATAGTTCTATACATTCAACAAAATGGTGAAACCTTATTAATTTATTAAAATGGTTTCCTTTAACCAGATGTATTCCTTCTCTTTTAGATTCTCTTGCTACTAATGACAGCACTTTTGATTTGGTTTCTATTCTACTGTTTTGTTTTGAACTGGTGAAAATCTAGTTGATAAACTTGGATTAATAGGATAACAGCTAATACTTATATAGCTCTTAGTATGTGAGGTACAGATAAAGATAGAGCCCCTTTTTGTCTGTGTCATTCCATTTCTTTCCCTTTATTAGAGAAAACCATTAGTCCATTTTGTATCCTTTCAATTCATATTTATATTCTGTATATTTTTAAGGTTTACATAAATGAAACACTGATATACCATCTTGGTTCCTCCATTTACTGGCTGTGCAACCTCATGTAACTTACCAATACGATCTGCACCTCAGTGTTCTCATCTATAAATGAGGATTATACTTTGCTATTACTTTCTCACAGGGTTTTTGTGAAGTTAAATGACAGTTAACGTTTGATCAATGCTTAGTACATAATAACTGCTTCATAAATGTATTACTGCTAATAGTGGTATTCTGATATCATTTTATCTTCTTTTTTTGGCAACATTATTTTTGATGATTTTGATTTTTTTAAGCAAACATTATTTTTGAGCCCTATTCCCATACCTGCTTATGAAGCCAGTTCATTGGTTCTAACTGCTTTGTACTATTCTTTCCCATGAATAAATCTCAAGTTTTTTTATTATCCTATTCATGGACGTTCAGATTATTTCAGTTTTTCACTATTACAAAAAACGCTTCATGAACTCACTTGAACACATCTTCTTGTGCACATGTGCTAAAGGTTGACATTATAAACCTACACATAGAATTACTAGATTACAGAGTATGTACATTTTGAGCTTTAGTTGATTTTACAAACCGCTGTCTAGTGTGCTTGAAATAACTTTCTGCTCCTACCAGCAGCACGTGAGATTTCCTTTTTCTCTATATTTTTATCGGATAACATTTGTTATTTTCAGATCTGTTTTTTCTGTTTGAGGTCTTGTGCTTGATGTTCCCTCTGACTGGAATGATCTTTTCCTGAACGTCTTACTGTCCTAACATTTAGATCTCTGCTCAGATATGTCTCATGTAGGCTTCTCTGTATTTTTCTATTTTATTTCTATTTTTGCCTCCTCAGCTACTTAGTCACACACTCTATATCTTGTTCTATTTTCTTCATATGTCTTCCTGTTACTTAAAATTGTTTTATATTTGTTTTCTAACTAGTCTGTCTCTTCATAAGAATAGGAAATATGCTTGTCTTGTTCACTGCTCTATCTCCTCAACATCTATAGCAGAGTTTGGCAAAAGCAAATAAATGAATTTGAGTTTCTTTGCGCTTTCTTGGTGGGAAAAGCAGTGAACCAAGAAGGAATAAGAAGGAACTGAATATGGTCATGTTCTCTTACCGTACTCCTCCTTCTAAAATGCTGTTAATTATTAAAAATGCTGGGCTATAATAAGCATTGGACCACACTTCTGTTGACCATAGATTTGGAATTTGGAGGCAAACATTAATATTACTCAAGTTCAAGTTATGAACACATATTGTCAAGTTGCTTTCCAGAAAGGTATATATAAATATCATGTTATATTTCTGCTGAGAGTGTTGGTTTCTCAGAACTTTCACCAGTATTAAATTATATGTATTTTCATATTTGCTAACTTAGTGTAAGAAAATTAATATCTCATTTTTATTTCAACTTCTTGTTTACTATTGGATTATTTCCCCCTTATGCTTATTGTATCAAGTTGTCTTTGTTTTTTTCCCCTAAGACTTCTGTGAGCTTTCTCACCTTTACATACATTTCCTCCAGGAAGTTATTATTTTATATTTTTTTACCTTTGAAACTATTTTCTAAAGCTTTTTAAAACCGTAATAATTCTTTTGCAGTCTATTTTATGTAATCTAATGTACTGTCCTTTACTTTGTGTATTCTTATTTTTACATATAGTATATATTCTATATGGATTTATTTATCCATATAGTATATATTCTACTGAATGGTGTAATAAGACTCTAACTTGGACACTTCATCAAATCACAAATTTTCTTAGCACAAATTTAGGAAATATTTGACATTTAAAATGTTTTCTTTCTATCCATGAACATAGGATATTTTTTTCACTTATTCAACTTAAATTTTATTTTCAGTGTTCCTTATATACATCCTACACATTTCTTTCTGCTTTTTATTGATGTTTTAATTTGAAATATATGGATCTTGAATTAAGATCCATGCATTCCACATCAGAATTGGCAGGTGCAACTTATCTCACAGGCCTAACATAAAAAGAAGTGTTAGGTATGCTAAGTACTTGAAATGCTGCTTTAAAAATAATTGACTCTCAATAAATGTTGATCTCTTACATTTCCTTCTTAAGAATCAAACCTGTTACTGTGGAGGTTTAGCCTGGATTCTGTCTTAATTACTTCAAGTTTCAATGGTGCTATCTTGGTTAAGTAGGTTTAAATTTATAGATGGTCTATATGATTTTTCATGTAAATCAGTATCTATAAGATTGCTTTGGAAACTTTAAAACACTGTACACTGAAAGGTAGTTATGATTTTTTAAAATCCTTTTTATTAGCAACATGTCAGGTGTTTTTCAACTTTAATGAATTAATAACAATTGAACATGTTCATAGCAAATGAACATGCACAGAAGGTTTGGAGGCAAGTTATCTCACTGGTAAGTGTAGATTGTTACAGATTTCTAGTCATGTTTTCAATTCTTTAGATCGAGTGGCTTTCATAATTAAAATTTATCTTTTAAAATTAAGTCTGTTGAGAATAATCAATTATATGTTTAATAAATTGTAAGTATATAAATATATGATTTTGTATATATGTTTGAGTATAATTACAGATCCCATTTTTATATAGGTTTGAGGTATGTAGATTTATTTCTTCATGTGTCATTCTTGGTAGGTTATGTTTTTTTATAAATGGTTTATTTCATCTAAGTAATTCAGGATTAGTGTCACAAAACTGAATTTATCAACTTTCTTTTCAAACCTTTTCTTTACAATTTTTATTGGAATATAGTTGATTTAAAATGTTGTATAGGTGTACAGCAAAGTGAATCAGCCATATATATACATATATATATTCCCCCTCAGATTCTTTTCCTATATAGGTTATCAAAGAACATTGAGTAGATTTCCCTGTGCTATATAGTAATCTTTGTTAGTTATCTGTTCCACACTTGGTAGTATGTATATATCCGTCCCAAACTCCCAGTTCATCCCTCTCTCCAGACCTGTTATTTTTCAGTGGACAAATCCTCTTTTTCCATCCTGTTGACCACTCCAGAAATGAATGGCAACTTTGACTCCTTCTTCTGTGTCCACACTTACTAAGCTCTATGCAATCCAGGTCTTATTAGTAATTTCCAAATCCAACTTTTATTTTTATCTGCTGCTGCCACTGCTTTGGTTGTTCAGGCTTTTTAGTGATTCTTACTTAGACTTTATCATAACCTCTATAAAAGATTTTACTGCTAGTATTGACGAACTCCAGCTGTTTCTCTTTAGTAATACTAAATTAGTTTTTCAAAATGCAAATCTGATCACATTATTGCCTTGGTCAAAATTCCTCACTGGTTTTCATTACAAAATGAAAGTCTCATCTGCTCACATAGTTCTTGGTCTGTATGGTCTGTAGTATGTGAAATATATTTGTTTTATTCAGTTCAGTAAAGTGTTTTACTCAGTATTGATTGATTATCACTAATCTTTTCTGAATTTCTAGATTTTTACCTATTAAGAGAGTTCATTAACTCAGCAGTATTTTCTTCTATGAGTTACACAATTGTCTAATAAATCTATGTCTATGAAACAGAATATTATCTCCCTTCAGAAGATGAAGTTTTGGTTCCCTCTAAAGAACTTAGAGTTTTGAGTAGCTGTAACTATTAGGTTTTTAGGTTAGTTTGAATTTTATTAAGTAGCTTTATTTTCACAGTGCTGAAGTTTTGTTAGCATAATTTGAACAAGTTGCATTTTAAGATTCAAGCTATTTACTGACAATCTGAGATTTAATTATTTTAATTGGTAATATGTAAAATGATGTGATTTAAAGGCAGTGACAGGTGATATTCTTTTTAGGGCCTCACCCACAGCATATGAAAGTTCCTGGCTATGGGTTGAATTGGAGTTAGAGCTGCTGGTGACCTACACCACAGCTCAAGGTGACACCAGTTCCTTAACCCAATGAGTGAGGCCAGGGATCGAACCCACAACCTCATGGTTGTTAGCTGGATTCGTTTCCACTGTGCACAGCGGGAACTCCAGTGATATTCTAATTGGAATAGTATATAGTTATGTGGATGGAAATATATTAATATTTCACATGAAAAAGATCAGCTTGTAAAAACAAACTTTATTTATGTCATCTGCAACTTTTTTTCCTAATTATTTGGGGTAATCAGAAAATCTTCCCCCAGGTATTTAGATAGGGATATAAGACATCTGATGCTCAGTTTACTATCTATTATAACTGAAGTTGAGAGGAGCACTGAGCCATGAAACAATAAGAAGTAGTTCCAATTGTAGCTAGGAAAATGAAATAGTTGATCTGCCATCAGTGTGTTTTTCCAGAAGGAAAGAAAACTGATACATATACACTTTTAGGTATTGATTTGTTTGTTAGTATTAACTGATTTATCATTGATTTATTTGCTTATTAGTTTATCACTTATTGAAGACATTCAATTGAATATTTGGCAACTATAATAATCATTTTCAATTGCATCTACTTTTTGTCTTTAGGTTTTCGAAAAATAAGTTTAGATGACCTTCGGAAGGCATATATCGTTAAGGATGTTCAGCAGTACATTCTTCATCGTTTAGATCAAGAAGAAGCTTTGAGACAACACCTCACAAAAGAAACCGCAGAGATGTTAAATCAACTGCACATTAAAAGCAGCGGATGCTTTTTGTATCTAGAGCGAGTTCTTGATGGAGTTGTAGAAAATTTTATTATGTTAAGAGAAATTCGTGACATCCCAGGAACTCTGAATGGTCTGTATCTCTGGCTCTGTCAAAGACTTTTTGTAAGAAAGCAGTTTGCAAAGGTTCAGCCCATTCTGAATGTGATTCTTGCAGCCTGCCGACCTTTGACCATAACGGAATTATATCATGCGGTATGGACCAAAAATATGTCATTAACCTTGGAAGACTTTCAGCGCAAGTTAGATGTCCTCTCCAAACTTCTTGTTGATGGACTAGGAAATACTAAAATACTCTTTCACTATAGTTTTGCAGAGTGGCTTCTGGACGTGAAACACTGTACTCAGAAGTATCTATGTAATGCAGCAGAAGGACACCGCATGTTGGCTATGAGTTATACCTGTCAAGCCAAGAATTTAACACCTTTGGAAGCACAAGAATTTGCATTGCACTTAATTAATTCAAACTTACAGTTAGAGACAGCTGAGTTAGCTCTGTGGATGATCTGGAATGGTACACCTGTCAGAGACTCCCTGTCTACTTTAATACCCAAGGAACAAGAAGTGCTGCAGCTGTTGGTTAAAGCCGGTGCTCATGTCAACAGTGAAGATGATCGCACATCATGCATAGTCCGGCAAGCCTTAGAAAGAGAGGATTCCATTCGGACATTATTAGATAATGGAGCGTCAGTAAATCAGTGTGATTCGAATGGAAGAACATTACTGGCTAATGCTGCTTACAGTGGCAACCTTGATGTGGTGAATTTACTTGTCTCTAGGGGAGCAGATTTAGAGATAGAAGATGCTCATGGACACACACCACTTACCTTGGCTGCTAGACAAGGACATACCAAGGTGGTTAATTGTTTGATTGGTTGTGGAGCAAATATTAATCATACTGACCAGGATGGCTGGACAGCATTAAGATCTGCCGCTTGGGGTGGTCATACGGAGGTAGTTTCTGCACTACTTTATGCTGGTGTAAAAGTGGACTGTGCAGATGCTGATAGCCGAACAGCTTTGAGAGCAGCTGCCTGGGGCGGCCATGAGGATATTGTACTGAACTTGCTACAACATGGTGCTGAAGTCAACAAAGCTGATAATGAGGGTAGAACTGCTTTGATAGCAGCAGCCTACATGGGACACAGAGAGATTGTGGAACACCTGTTGGACCATGGCGCAGAAGTGAATCACGAGGATGTTGATGGCAGGACTGCACTCTCTGTAGCTGCACTTTGTGTTCCTGCGAGTAAAGGACATGCCTCAGTCGTTAGCCTTTTAATTGATCGAGGTGCAGAAGTAGATCATTGTGACAAAGATGGCATGACTCCACTGCTGGTTGCTGCCTACGAAGGACATGTCGATGTGGTTGACTTGCTTCTAGAGGGGGGAGCAGATGTCGACCACACGGATAACAACGGCCGTACACCCCTCTTAGCAGCAGCTTCTATGGGTCACGCTTCAGTTGTAAACACACTTTTGTTTTGGGGTGCAGCTGTGGACAGCATTGACAGTGAAGGGAGGACAGTCCTTAGCATAGCCTCGGCCCAGGGAAATGTTGAAGTAGTACGTACTCTCCTGGACAGGGGGTTAGATGAAAATCACAGAGATGATGCTGGATGGACACCTTTGCACATGGCAGCTTTTGAAGGTCACAGATTAATATGTGAAGCACTAATCGAACAAGGTGCTAGGACAAATGAGATTGATAATGATGGGCGGATACCTTTGATATTAGCCTCACAAGAGGGTCATTATGATTGTGTTCAAATATTATTGGAAAATAAATCCAACATTGATCAAAGAGGTTATGATGGAAGAAATGCACTGCGGGTTGCTGCATTAGAAGGACACAGGGACATTGTTGAACTGCTTTTTAGCCATGGAGCTGATGTTAACTACAAAGATGCTGATGGTAGGCCTACTCTTTATATTTTGGCCTTAGAAAATCAACTTACAATGGCTGAGTATTTCTTAGAAAATGGTGCAAATGTAGAAGCAAGTGATGCTGAAGGAAGGACAGCACTTCATGTTTCCTGCTGGCAAGGCCATTTGGAGATGGTGCAGGTTCTCATCACCTACCATGCTGACGTCAATGCTGCAGACAACGAAAAGCGCTCTGCTTTGCAGTCTGCAGCCTGGCAGGGCCATGTGAAAGTAGTGCAGCTTCTGATCGAGCATGGAGCCCTGGTTGACCATACGTGTAATCAGGGTGCAACTGCACTCTGCATTGCGGCCCAGGAAGGGCACATTGACGTCGTGCAGGTTTTATTAGAGCACGGTGCCGACCCAAACCATGCTGATCAATTTGGACGCACTGCTATGCGTGTCGCAGCCAAAAATGGACATTCTCAGATAATTAAATTATTAGAAAAATATGGTGCATCCAGTTTGAATGGCTGTTCTCCATCTCCTGTTCACACAATGGAGCAAAAACCTCTACAGTCAGTGTCTTCAAAAATGCAGTCACTAACAATTAAATCAAATAGCTCTAGCAGTACTGGCGGAGGGGATGTGCAGCCTTCATTACGTGGTTTACCCAATGGGCCAGCTCATGCATTCAGTTCTCCTTCAGAATCACCAGACTCGACCGTTGATCGCCAGAAGTCGTCCTTGTCAAATAATTCCCTGAAAAGCTCCAAAAATTCATCTTTGAGAACTACTTCATCTACTGCAACAGCCCAAACAGTGCCAATTGACAGCTTTCACAACTTGTCATTTACAGAACAAATTCAGCAGCATTCACTGCCACGCAGTAGAAGTCGACAGTCCATCGTTTCCCCGTCTTCTACCACACAGTCATTGGGACAGAGCCATAACTCACCAAGTAGTGAGTTTGAGTGGAGTCAAGTAAAGCCCAGTTTGAAGTCAACCAAAACAAATAAAGGGGGGAAATCAGAAAATTCCAACAAATCTGGGTCAGCTGGGAAAAAAGCTAAACAAAATAATTCTTCACAGCCAAAGGTTTTAGAGTATGAAATGACTCAGTTTGATAAAAGAGGACCTACAGCCAAATCTGGGACTAGTGTACCATCTAAACAAATACCAGCAGAATCGCAGTGCAAAATTATGATACCTTCAGCTCAACAAGAGATTGGTCGATCACAACAGCAGTTTCTTATTCAACAAAGTGGGGAACAGAAGAAGAGAAACGGAATAATGACAAATCCAAATTATCATCTTCAGAGCAACCAGGTTTTTCTTGGTAGAGTTTCTGTCCCACGAACAATGCAAGATAGAGGGCATCAGGAAGTGTTAGAAGGTTATCCTTCCTCGGAGACAGAATTAAGCCTTAAACAAGCCCTGAAGCTTCAGATTGAGGGTTCTGACCCTAGCTTCAACTATAAAAAGGAAACACCGTTATAAAAGGTAACATTTCATCAACATAGCCATAGAGAATACATAGCCAAAGCATAGGTCCCTCTTCTTAGAATACTCTATTCCCTATTCACCTGGCCAGTTTTCTCACCTCACCATACTCCTGTCATCTTCTCAGCAACTCCCTCCCTCAGCACGCTTCTGAATTTGATTCTCCCAACTCCAGCACTCCTTTTCCCTCTTTCCTGCTTTATATTAGCCACAGTACATTGTATTTAACATACTTAATATATTTTCTTTATTGTTTTTATTATGTCTCCCCCAATTAAAATGTGAGCTTTGTGAGGGTAGATTTTTGTTTTGCTTTTTTTTTGTCTTTTTAGGGCCGCTCCTATAGCATATGGAGGTTCCCAGGCTAGGGGTCCAATTGGATCTACAGCTGCTGGCCTACACCACAGCCACAGCAACACTGGATCCGAGCCGCATCTTCGACCTACATCACAGCACATGACAACACCAGATCCTTAACCTACTGAGCGAGGCCAGGGATCGAACCCACAACCCCATGGTTCCTCGTTGGATTCGTTTCTGCTGTGCCACGACGGGAACTCCCAAGGGTAGGGGTTTTCTCACGCTTTTGTTCACTGCTGTATTCCATGTACTTGGAATACTGTTTGGACCTATAGTAGTTTCTCAGTAGAAATGTGTTGCATAAATGAATGGATGTGTGAAAGAGTGAATATACTGTTTATGGATCTCAGATTAAGAATTCCTTCTTGTAAAGTCATTTCCCCTCTTAAAAGTTGTTTGGTAACAGAGGCAGGGGCTATTTTGCAATATTATCTTTAGGGTTTGAATAAAATAGTGTGTATATAGTGCTTAGTAGGTAGTTAGTGAATGTTCATTTCCTTCCCTTTTTTTTATCCTGTAAGAGATAAAAGATTTACTCATCAAAGGTAGTTTTTATTATGACAGATTTCTAAAGAATCTTCCAAGTAAAATTTACACATATCAAGAATAGGTAAAGGTAAAGGGGAATTTCTGTTGTGGCTCAGCGGGTTATGAACCAAACTAGTATCCATGAGGATGCAGGTTTGATCCCTGGCCTCACTCAGTAGGTTAAGGATCCAACATTGCCGTGAGCTGCGGCATAGATCACAGACGAGGCTCAGATCCCACCACAGTTGCTGTGGCTGTGGTCTAGGCCAGCAGCTGCAGTCCTGATTCAACCTGTAGCTTGGGAACTTTCATATGCTGCGGGTACAGCCCTAAAAAGAAAAGAAGAATGGGTATGGGTAGTTGATAAGTGGATGTTTGGCAAAAGGGTGTTTAGGGCCCAGTATATTTAGACCTAAGAATTAAATGTTTAAACCTCAAAATAAAATTATATTCATTAAATACATCTTTTCTCCTTTCCACCATAATGGAGGTTACATTAATTATATAGAGAATGATAATGGGAAAAATGCATAACTTTATATTACAGACACTTTTTCAGAAGTACATTTCTCATATTCAAGATAAATTCAAAGATTTTACTAGGAACTTTTACTGATTTGTACTACGAGTATATTTATCCCACTTAATCATTTTTCATCCTTTAACAAAATACTCTTTAGTAAACTGAAATCTTCCTTTTGCTTTTTTGTCTTTGGAGATATATTTTAGGGATGTTTTAGTTAAAACATTAAATTCCCTATACCTTTTAATAATAAACACCCTCCAATGTGAATGTATGGATGACTGATCAAATCTCTTTCAAAAATAATTTGTATAAAAGTTTCATTTCAATGTGATTTATTTTAAAAATACTTAGTTCTGATGGTACAACCCTCTGACTCTCATGATATCTTTGTAAAGTTTAAGTTAGATATATATTAAATGTATGAATTAAACATATAAATTAAGGTAAACATTTTGTGGAGTCTTTGAAAGTGATTCATACGTTAAGAAAATTTTAATAGGGCTACTTTTGTGCTTTACATAGTAAGTATATTCTTATATAGGGTTTTAAAATTATATGTAGCTATAAGTATGATGTAGAAATTAATTTTTTTTAACTTTTGCATTAGTTTGCTATTCTGTGAAACAGAAGACGTTGTGATTGGAGTGATTCTTCAGCTACTGGATGAAAACATAAAATGCCTGTTGATTTGCTGGAAAAAAAAAAAAGAAGAATGTGATATCTGCAGTACGTTACCTTAATTACTGTAATGTGCCTAAGTAGTAAGGCTGCCTTCTCACTGTAACTTCTGTGCTTAAAAAATTTCATTTTGTGTGCTTTGTATTCACTACCCAAGAATAAGCACTTTTAAAAAAAAATGCAGATACATACTGCAGTTCCCTGATGAAAGCTGAAAACATTTTTTGAGTAAAGTATTTTAAGTTAAGATTTGATAAATGTGCATGTGCCATGATCAAATATATATGAAGAGGCAGTGTTCATTGTATTTATTTTTTTCTTTCTGTGGCAAACAAAACTTAAGCATTACTGTTTCAGTCACATTTGCCTTGTTGTAGTGTATGGCTCGTTTCCTGTATCCTTAATGTCACTCAGCAAAATAAATCATGCAGCTGTTTTATGTTCACTACACCTTAAGCATTGGTTAAAAATGTGTTTCTATTGAATGCCACACTGAGGTGAAAACATGGTTTCATCAAAGTTTTTTTTAAAGTCTAGTATTTTAGGGAGCTGCTCTAAGTAGTTTAAATTTGGATTTCCCAGTAGAATCCTCCTAATCTTCAGCTAAAGGTGTCAAAAAAAAATAGGAAAAAAAAAAAAGAGGGAAACACATACACACACACACACACACTATAGGCAGAACAAAGTTCTGTTTCATTCACTGGGATGCAGTGTCATTTTCACTCATTGTCCTTCCACCTCCAAGAAGACAGATGATCATTCCTGAGGCATGAAAATTCTCAGGGACAAAGCCAGGCCTCAGTGGCATGTGTGTAAAGAGAGATGCACCTGTCTATCTGAGGGTAGATTTTTGATCCCTGAACAATTCATTGACTACCCTTATCTCTTCCATCTGGTTAAATAAAATATGACTAAATTTTGATGCTGGTTTCTAATTTGTTTCTATTTTGAGGATCACTTCATGACTAAAACAGCCCATGCAAAGTCAATTGGATCGATCTCAGTGGATTAAAATTCAATTAGATGAATATTCTTGTTAAACATAGTATGTGTTTTCCTTCACAGATGACACCACTAACCTATCCGCCATAGCACAGGTGTATATTTTTATTCCTATTTGATAAACAGTAGTGATGGATTTGCACTTTTCTGTCCACATACTCCTTCCTGTTTTCCTCTGTGGACAATCACTTCCAGAATGATGGATACCAGGGTTAAGGGTGAAGTATATAACTAAGGAAAACAAAGTCAACTGCTCATATGAGCATGTGACCCCACAGTTTTGGCCTCCTGGATGGACTCTAAACCAGTTGAGCTAGCTTAGGTGGGTTGTATGCATGTCTGGAAAGGTTAGAATTTACTGTTTAGAAACAAGTTTGTTGGTTTGATCTTTGAAAAAGCCCCAGGATCTTACAAAACCCAGAAATTCTGTCCTTTCCATGTGTTGATAAGGAGGAATAAGGGAAGAGAATCTGGAGATTCAGCACAAAAGCATTGCCACTACTGGAAAAAAAAACCTTTAGAAAATGTCTTTGTAACAGAGGTCAGTAATGTCATCTTCTTATATGAAGGACACATACATGATGTATTGTTCGCAGAAACAGACATGTGTAATAGGTTTTGATAATTGTTTCACTTGATCTTCCTTACGTAAGGCCTTTATTTTAAAGTCAGCAACACTCCTTTATGTCATCAATAAATCATAATCAGGAATAGGAGATAAGTTCAGTCAACATTAAGGTGACTTGGCAATATTGATAACACGAATGTGAATGTTTCAAGTATTGAACTTTTGTCCCTATGGGACATTTATTAAATACACTTAATAGGACTCTTGCAAAGTAGCCTTAAAAGTGTTGTTGATTCTGTTAATAAATTTGAACACATCCTATTATTAGAACCAATTTTACTCATAGCTCAAATACAGTACACTTACATAATTTTAGAAGATGAAGCTCTAATTTCTTATTAGGTGTATTTTTCTTTAAAAAGAGAACCCTGAAAGCTGCCAGTTTTTCTATTAAACCTTGAATTATTGAATTTGTATTTATTTAATTTTATTGTTTTTACAAAAAATGCACCTTGTGGCCAAAGGGCAAGGCTATGACTCATTACAGAAGGGATTTATGTTTTTTGAAGAGCTAAGTGTTTTCATATCCATACTACATACACTTGAAACAGTTGGTAGGAAGAGAATCTGTTGGAAAAAATATGGTTTTCAAACGTAAGTATTCCTCTGGATTTTTTTTTTTTTTTTTTAAACTAAAGTTTTGGCATTGAACAGCAATGGCTTTCAGTTAGGATAAAGATAAGGGCCCTGAAGATGCCCTGCTTTGCTCTTTGGTTTTTGTGGGGATTTATCTAATACCATGACTGAAAATAGGTTCTGCTCCATTAAGAGAGTAAAACTAGTCCCTCAAATATAAAACTCCTAAATAGCTATTTTTAAAATAATATTTAAATTTTGTAAAGCACCTAATGCCACACCACAACTGTGGTGCCATGTGCTTACAGCATTTTTATACCATTCCATCTGTGCTCATTCCCTAAAAGTCATGAGTTGATAATAAAGTTATCAAAAAATAATGAAAAATAGAAATCTCAGTGTTTGTAGGAAAATGTTTAGAAGGGAAGTTGGCCAAAAGAGTGTGTATTGCAGAGCACAGCCAGTACGTTGTGCCCTTCACCCTCACCCCCATGCCTCCAGAACCCTCACCTCAAATAGGTCACTGCTTAAAAAACAGGAGTAAATACTTTTTTCAATATTGTTTGGCTATGCAAATATTTGTTTTACTTAATGTCCTCCATTTACACTTCTTAGCGAATGTAGTTGCAGACAAGTGCTTTTTCCTTTTTAATTTGTCCCTTGGTTTGGGGTATGTAAATAGCCTAAAATGTACATTGAATTTCACATTGTAAAAGTTTATTTTATTCCTTGTATGATATTAAGCAAAAATCCCTATGTATATGAAAGTGCATAATAAATATATTTGCTTTACAGAGGATATCTTGTTTTAATTTTATCCTTGAACCAACAGAACATGCATGACATGCTTATAATAAAAAAATAGTTGTTTTAAGTAAATACTGAGCAAATGAATTTGGAAACATTTTACAAAGACAAAAAAAGTGAGATATAAGAACTTCGAAGGAAGGTGAAAAAAATATCTAGCCTTAGTATCTTTCTTTTATTTTTTTGGTCTTTTTTTTTTTTTTTTTTTTTTTTTGTCTTTTGTCTTTTTAGGCCGTGCCCTCGGCATATGGAGGTTCCCAGGCTAGGGGTTGAATCGGAACTGTAGCTACTGGCTTGGTATCCAAGCCTCGTCTATGGTCTACGCCACAGCTCATGGCCACGCTTAACCCACTGAGAAGGGCCAGGGATCAAACCCATGTCCTCATGGATGCTAGTCGGGTTTGTTAACCAATGAGCCACAACAGGAACTCCAAGCCTCAGTATCTTTCTAAAACATCCATAAGCACTTACATCCTCCCCCACCCACCCCAATGACGTACTGTATCTCCCCAATGATATACTGTATCTTCCCATGTCAGCTTTCATGCCTCTGCAATTGCAGTGGTCCAGTAAATTGTGTGCATGTATGCTCCCCCTCGATCCTCAGAATATTATGGGCATCTTTCATGTGATATTTTGGGGCTTCATTGCAAACATGGTCATTCATTTTTCTAAATAAATTTCTATATACTCTTCACTCAGTAAACTTAAGTCATTTTTTCATAACCTTCTACTTGCTCCACCAGAACAGTGTGTGTGTGTTTGCATGTGCCCCAAAGAGGTTTCTATATAGGCCAGCAAGGCATGTTCTGTTAGGTAATTTTACAATAATTATAGGGTTTTATAGTAATTACATTCTTTATAAATTTGTTGGAATAATAAATATCTTTCAGATGTTCTAATAATTTTTAAACACAAATGGGTGATGTATACAAAACTTTAAAACAGACTGGTTGACTAAATAAACTTGCATGGAATTTTCTAGCTGGGGGGTCCAACCAAATGCACTGGGAATTTGGTAATATCGAGTGTTTTCACTCCTTTTTCCTAGCAGTTGGAAGGAGTCCAACTAATAATAATGAGATGTACAGTGAAGGCATAGATTCCTGAAGTTCTGGGAAAATTTCATTCATCATATGAATATGTCCATTAATCTTACTTTTAAGATAGGGTCTCTTTTTGCCTGTGTTGCTAATAGAGTAAAATTAAAATTATCCAACATTAAAATGGAGTCATTTGAAATTTAATGCATATTTAAATTTCTACTCTTAAATATACACTATCATCACCTACCACACCAGCAAAATTTAGCTGCATTCTAAGAACCATATTCTTAGAATATATTTGATGTTTAGAAAAAGGCTCTATGTACATCTAGCATTATTATTATTAATCTACATGTGTGGATACTGATACAAAAGCATGTCCCAAAATAACTGATTTCTATATTTTTAATGAGTGTCTGTTACTCACATTTTGTTTGTAAACTTAGGCTGAACTTTAACAGATATACAGGAACTTACACAAAATCCTGTTACTGTCCTATGCATTTTTACAAACTTAACATCACCTGTTTAACCATCACCGCCCTGATCAAGAATCAGCCATAATCATACTCTCAGAAACCTCCCTTGCCACTTTCTAGACATTTTCCTCCACAAAGGAAACCAGTATTCTGACTTTCATCAACATATATTAGTACTGACTATTTAACTTTGTATTAATGGAATCAACAGTGTGTCCTTTTTGTGCTAGCTTCTTTCTCTTAACATAGTTTATGAAATTCAGCCACAATGTATGAATAACAGTGATTTGTCCCTTTTTGTTGCTCTATAGTATTCTTTTGTCTTTTTTAAACTGTTGTGTGATTTTACCATACTTTTCAAAAATCCATTTTACTACTAATGGGTATTTGGATTGTTTTGATTTTTGGTTCTTAGAAGTTCTGCAAGCAGTAACATTTTTGTGCATACTTTTAGTATCCGTATATATCTATTTCTTTTTAATGGTGAGTGAAATCCTGGGTCTTACAATACGTGTATGATTAGCTTTAATAGATGATGTCAAACCACTTTCCCAAGTAGTTGCAGCAGTTTCTATTCATACCAGGCATGTACAGTAGCCTCTTATTGCTCTACATCTTTACCGGTATTTGGTATTAATTTTCTTTTCTCTCTCTTTTTTTTTTTGTCATTCTGTTTGATTGTATCCTACTATTGCATTGAGGTTTGAATTTCCATTTCCTGGATATCTAATTAGACAGTTTTACATATGATTTTTGTCTATTTGCATATTCTGTCTTGCGAAGAAATTTGCCTTTTTCCCCCTTCAGGTTTCTTGGTTCCTAGAAATTATATTTTGAATATAAATTTTTTATATTTAATAGAACACTATCACAAACAGGATATTATCATTGATAGAATCAATCAAGCATACTCCAGTTTTCATGTAGTCCCAGTTTTACATGTACTCCTTTATATACTGTCCTATGGTGACTCAAGATGCTACCACGGGAGTATATTAGAGAAAGGGCACATAGGATATTTATTATGTCTTACAACTGCATCTGAATCCACAATCACCTCAATTAAAAATTCAATTAAAAGGACAATTGGGTGAAAATGTGGAGAAACTGGGAGCTCACCCATTGCTGGTGAGAATGAAAAATTGTAGAGCTACCTTGTAAAGTGTTTCATCAGCTTCATACAATACAGTTCTGTGACTACAAGGATCCCTTGTGCTTCTCTCTCATGACTGCACTCAGCTACTTCTACTCAGCCCCTCCATTCCTAACTCCTGGCAACCACTAGTCCAGTCTCCATTTTCATAATTTTATTATTTCAAAATTGTTATATAAATAGAATCAGAGTATTTGATTCACTTTTTTTGGATTGGCTTTTTTTCACTCAGCAGAATTCCCTTGAGGTTTATCTAACTTGAATTTATCAATCATTTTCTTTTTATCACTGAATAATATTTCTGGTATGTACACATCACAGTTTATTTAGAGTCACCCATTGATGGACATGCAGACTGCTTCCAATTTGAGCTGTCATTTTTGTTGTTGTTGTTGTTTGTCTTTTTAGGGCTGCACCCATGGCATATGGAAGTTCCCAGGCTAGGGGTCTAATTGGAGCTACAGCTGCCAGCCTACACCACAGCCCAAACAAGGCCAGATCCAAGCCCTGTCTGCCACCTACACCACAGCTCATGGCAACACCGGATCCTCAACCCACTGAGCAAGGTTAGGGATTGAACCCGCAACCTCATGGTTCCTAGTTGGATTCGTTTCCACTGCGCCACAACGGGAACCCCGAGCTGTTGTGAATAAAGCTGCCATCACTCTATGTAGATTTTTTGTGAACATACGGTATCATTTCTTTAGGATAAATGCGCAGATTGCAGTTGTTGGTTCACCAATTTATTTCTTTATATTTGAAGTGGGTTTCTTATACATGACTTGTAGGTGGTCCCTGCTTATTTTTATCCAATTAACAATCTATCTTCTGATTAGAATATTTGAGCATTTCCATTTAATATAGTTTCATATGACTGAGTTTATCTACCATCTTGTTATTTCTTTTATTGTTTGTCTTATCTGTTCTTTGTTCCTTTATTTTCTGTTTTCCTGTTTTATTTTTTGGAGTAAGTATTACTTTATGGCTCCATGTTATTCCAACTATTGGCTATATTTATAGATCTTTATTTTTTAATGACTGTTCTAGGGTCAAATGTATATATCATTAACTTATCACTGTGTTCCTTCAGATAAGATTACACTTTATATATAGTTTAACAATCTTATTTTCTCTTCCCCACAATTTGTATTATTGTTACCATACGATTTACATCTAAACATGACATAAACCCACCAATGTATTAATATTTTTGCTGTAAACTTTCAACTACATTTAAAGATTTAAAAATAAGAAAACAAACTTTTATGTTTACCCCCCCTTTTTTTTTAATCATTTCTAGCACTCTTCACTTCTTCATAGATCCAATTTCCCATCTACTGTCTTCTCTCTTCTGATCAAGAAGTTCTTTAACAATTCTTATAGTCCCTGTCTTCTGGCAATGATTTCTTCCACCTTTTGTTTCTTTGAAAAGTTATTATTTTCACTTTTACTTAATTTTTGAAATATATATATATTTTGAGCATATAAATTTGTGTGGTTAATTTTTTTTTTTTCAGTACTTTAAAGATGTTGCTCCATTGTCCTCCGGCTCCCAAAAGTTTCTAGTGAGACAAACACTATGATTCTTTGTCTTATTTATTTCCTCCCCTACAGCTCTCCTCTGGCAATCTCTGGCTGTCTTCAAGATATTTTTTTAAGTATTATTTTTTTGTAGTTTAAGGAGAATGTCTCCGAATGTGTTTTCTTATTACTTTGCTTGGAACTTTCTGAGTTTTTGCATATATGGTTTGCTTTTCTTCATTAATTTTGGAAAAATCCTGGCTATACTATCTTCAAATATTTGTTCTGTCCCCTTTCTCTTTTCTCCTTTGAGGCCAAATTCTATCTATTTTACACTATTTGATATTGTCCCAGAGTTGGATCCTCTGTTGTGTGGTTTTGTTTTCACTAACTTTTTTTGTTTATAGTCTGGATAATTTCTATTGAACCATCTTCAAGTTCATTAACTCATTTTATACTGTGAGTAGTCTGCTAATAATACTGTTGATAGAATGTTTCACTTCTAATTATCATGGTTTTTATTTCAGGAGATTTTTATATATTAAAATTAGGAAATTTTAACTTGTGACTTGGCTTGAATGTTTTATACTATCTACCCATTTAAGTTTCACAATAAAGAGAGCATTAGTGTCATCATCATTTTACAGATGAGACACCCAAGGTTTGTACTGAGGCTTAAGTAATTTGCTCAAGAGCATATGGTAGATGAGTCAAAAAGCTGGTCGTGAAAAAAAGAGGAAATAAAAAAGCTAGGCATGAAGCCCAAAAGTCTAGCTTCAGTACCTGTATAACTAATCACTGTGGCTATACTATCTTGGTGTGAATGAAAAGTGGCCCCATCTTTATGTATTATGAAATGCCCAAGGTCAAAGGATTCTCTAGACCTAAAATTCTAACAACTACCAAAAAATACTTGATAAATGCATTATTATGGCAAATGGAATACTGTATTTTAGGTTTTTTCAGTGTATTAGACTAAAATTCTTAATAAATAATTCTTTAATAACTTGCTTGCTGCAAACTATTTAAAATTTCCTAAAGATTCCATTTAGTTATCTGATTATCTTTACTCAACACCATGAACCTAATTTTAAATATGAAAATGCTCATATTTAAATCTGCTATTTAATAACATACCATGTTAAAAAAACAACAGCATATAATTTGGGGGAAGAAACTTTAAGGAGTATTTGTGGATTTATTCAAAATCCCATTAGTGATAATAGTTATAAGAAAAGTCATGTCCAGACAAAAGAATTATCACATGGGAATAAGTGGCACAGCAAGAAATTCCTTATAAAAAGGTAGACCACTGCAGGTGGATGTAGGTCTCTCCAAGACCAATGTTGTGAAACATGAGTGTGTGGCTCTGAGCAGCTCTGATGGTGCAAATGCCCTACTTCCTGTGAGCTACATGGACCACATCAGTCATGCTTTTGTAGGAGGTGAGGGAGATTCGGGAGTCATGTCAATTCATATCCTTGATCTTGAGTACTTCCAGTACTGCTCATTTACTGATCTGGTAATAAATACAAGGGAAGCAATGATAAACAGATGACTCATCATTCCTGTCAGGCTTTTAACCACACCTGTCTTTGGAATCTAGCCTAGCTCAATAGTTTAGGACTTGGAACATACTGTGTATCTGCCCACTGTTTGAAGCTGAACCCTTTTCTCTTAAGGATTTGAGGATGAATTTTACATTGGGCACACACAATACCATCATTACATACAATGTTAATTCTGTGTATCAAAATGGGTCAGGCTACTGTGCCCATACCAGTGCCCATACCGGTGTCACACACCAGTTTAGATGTTGCTGTCATGGTGTTTTTTAGATACGGCTAATATTTAAATTACTGGACACTGAGTAAAGCAGATTACCCTCCATAATGTGAGTGGGCCTCATCCATTCAGTTAAAGGCTTAAAGAGAAAAAGACTGAAGTCCCCTGAGAAAACAAAATTTCTGCCTCCAGGATGCCCTTGGACTCAAGATAAAACACCAATCTTTACTGTTTTCTACTGTGCTGGCCTGATCTGCACAATTCAAATTTGCCAGTCCCGTGATCATATAAGCCAATTTATTAAAATATCTCTCTGTATCTCTCTGTCTCTTATTCATTCTGCTTCTCTAAAGTATCTGAATATAGTAAACATTCTTTAAAAATCCTAAATTCACACATGGTAAAGGAGATAAATTAGCAGTAAGAATTAAGATAATTTCTTATACTAATACTACATTTTTATAAGAATTTCCAAGAGAAAGTAAGTTGAATTCTTTAATTTTCTTCACTTTAATTATATATGAGGAAAAAAAATGTCCATGTGAATGTTCAACTTGACACATGGAGTTCAGAAAATAACACATGGTGTGCACAAAACATGCATTCAACATGAGGATATATTCACATAACACAATAGTGATAAACCCCACTCTATACATCCACTCGCACAAATCAATAGCATTCAGGGAGATTTAAGTCATTTTGAGAAACTAGCTAGTTTGCTCCAAATAAATGGAAAACTCGACTTCCTTTAGGGAAAACTAATGTAATACCACCACTTAGCAATGGTGTCAAACTTTGAAGAGCTGTATAAGAGAATGGTATGCTGTCATTGCCAAAGATATAACTATTCACAAGATATTTTTCTAGAGTTTCAAGACATTTCCATTGAGTTTTCATTAAATATTCCTGTAATTCTGAGGTAGATTGGTTTTCAACAGCAAGTTTGTGTTGTCACTAGTGTGGCACCTGTTTGTGCTTCTCTGTCATTCTTGCTGGAGACAAGAACCAGTGTATCAATGTGTGGTTTTTATATCTAAATGCAAACCTCATGTGTCTGAAAAAAATGTTTATTGTGAAAGGTTTATTGATGTGAAAGTAAATAATGTGATTTTATGAGATTTGATAGTGATTTAATAGCCTCAGTAGCAGATTCCAGTAGGTAAAGAAACAACAAACACACTCTTGAATACATGCAAAAAAATTAAAAATTTAACTGTGAGTAATTCTAATTAGGGAAAGGCAAATTTATGCATTTCTAAATACCTGCCAAAGAACTGTGTGAATATTCTGAAAACACTGTAAATTCAGTATATCCAAACCCAAAGCCATCTATCTCTCCATCCAAACTTCAGTCCTCTTCTTAACTCATCTGTGAATAAGTAGAGTTTGCCAGTTCACTTAAAGAAACTGAAATCAGATACTGTAGATGATGCTGTATGGGTGTGGCTTATGCAGGGAAGAGGACCTTGAGGGGACCCTGTGAGGAGTCCTTCCTGTTACAAAAGCCTTTGGTCCTTCCTCAAGAAATTAGCTGAGGGATATACTGTCACATGCTTCAGGTTAAAATGTTTCGTGACTAAAAACTAACCAAATATTTTAATTAAAAAAACCAAATGCCATCCTGCCTGAATCAATTAGAGGGCTTCTCCTTTATAGTTCACTCTCCCTGGCACATTGATTTAAGAACCCAAAGTAAGATGACTGCATTTTGTTTCTAAATTGTGTGAATATGCCTAAGACAGGTTTTTATTGATTTTATTTTTAGACTAAGAAATTGCTCTATGCTGGTCTTTTCTCTTGGATAATTGTAATACACATTATCATATAAGTCACTGAGAGGTCCTTCAGGAAAAAATAAATTAACTTTGGAAAACTAGTGTTATTTCAAAAACAAAGTTTGGTGATAGAGTGCCTGACTCTGCACTTAAAAAAAAAAAAAAAAGTCCTGTTAAAACATGGGTTAAGAAAACATCCCAGAGTCACCCTGCTGCTCTTTACTGCTCCAAACCATTTACACTTGATAGTCATTACCTATGGGCTCTACCTCCACCTCCACCGCATTCCTGACCTCCTGATTCTCTCCCCTGCCTCTCCCACCCTCTTCATCCAGGGCCTCCCTTGCTCTCAGAACCCACTCTGAACCAGTATCCTCTTCTCTGTGTTCTTCTCCAGCCCAACATATTGGTGGACCTATTGTGTGGCAGGGGGCACATCACAGACTCTACAGCCAGCCTGTGATCTGTCTCCTCTGCAGTTTGTCATGTGGCCACCAGTTATCTTTTCAGAACCTCCCCCCATATGGTTTATTCCTGCCTCTAAACCATTAACAGTTCTCACAGATAAGCAAAGGCTAAGAGAATTCGGCACCACTAAACCAGTTTTACGACAAATACTAAAGGAACTTCTCTAGGCAGAAAAGAAAAGGCTGCAACCAGAAACAAAAATACCACAAATGACAAGGCTCACCAGTAAAGGTATATATACAGTAAAGATATGAAATCATCCACGCACAATTATGCCACCAAAATCAGAAACTGTGAGGAGGGTACAAATGTATGACACTGAAAATGCACTTACGATTAAGAGACCAACAATTTAAAACAATCTCGTATATAGACTCTTATATCAAAACTTCAGAATAAATGCAAACCAAAAATCTACAACTGATACACAAATAAGAAAAATCATCACAAATACAACATTAAGAGAGTCATCAAACCACAAGAGGAGAGAACAAGAGAATAAGGGAAGAAAAAAGAGCAACAAAAACAAAACCAAAGCAATTAATAAAATGGCAATAAGAACATACATATCAATAATTACCTTAAATGTTAAAGGAATAAACACCCCAACCAAAAGACACAGACTGGCTGAAAGGATACAAAAACAAGACCCATATATACACTGTCTTCAAGAGACCCACTTCACTTCTAGGGATACATACAAATTGAAAGTGAGAGGATGGAAGAAAATATTCCATGTAAACGGGAATCAAAACAAAGCTGGGGTAGCAATACTCATATCAGACAAAATAGACTTTAAAAAGAATATTTTAAGGGACAAGGAAGATCACTACCTAATGATCAAAGGATCAATCCAAGAAGAACAATTTTAAATATCTATGCACCCAACGTACATTCACCACAATATGCAAGGCAACTGCTAACAACCTGAAAAGGAGAAATTGACAATAACACAATAATAGTGGGGGATTTAACACCCCACTTACAGCAATGGACACATCATCCAGAGAGAAAATCAACAAGGAAACACAGGCCCTGAATGAAACATTAGACCAGATAGACTTAATAAATATTTATAGGACATTCCATCCAAAAGAAACAGAATACACATTCTTCTCAAGTGCACATGGAACATTCCCTAACATTGATCACATCCTGTGCTACAAATCCAACCTCAGTAACTTTGAGAAAATTGAAATCATATCAAGCATCTTTTCCGACCACAATGCTATATGACTGGAAATCAATAACAAGAAAAAAACGCAAAAAACACAAGCAGGTGGAGACTACACAACATGCTACTAAACAACCAAAGGATCACTGAAGAAATCAAAGAGAAAAGTACAAAATACCTAGAAGCAAATGACAACAAAGATACACTTCAAACCCTATGTGATGCAGCAAAAGCCATTCTAAGAAAGTATATAGCAATACAAGCCCACCTCAGGAAACAAGAAAAAGCTCAAATAAACAATCTAACTTTACATCTAAAGCAGCTAGAGAGAGAAGAACAGACAAGACCAAAAGTTAGCAGATGGAAAGAAATCATAAAAATAAGAGCAGAAATCAATGAAATAGAAATGAAGAAAACCTTAGAAAAAAATTAGTGAAATGAAAAGCTGGTTCTTTGAAAAGCTCAACAAAATTGATAAATCCTTAGCCAGATTTATCAAGAAAAAAAGAGAAAGGACTCAAATCAATAAAATTAGAAATGAAAAAGAATTAACAACAGACATCACAGAAATACAAAGGATCATAAGAGACTACTGTTATGCAACTATACACCAATAAAATGGAAAACCTAGAAGAAATGGACAAATTCTTAGAAAAGTACAATCTTCCAAGACTAAACCAAGATGAAATAGAAAAGACGAATGGACCAATCACAAGTACTGAAATTGAAACTATGAGTAAAAAACTTCCAACAAACAAAAGTCCAGGACCAGATGGCTTCACAGGCAAATTGTATCAAACATTTAGAGAGGCACTAACACCAATCCTTCTGAAACCATTCCAAAAAAACTGCAGAGGAAGGAACACTCCCAAACTCATTCTAGGAGGCCACTATCACCCTGATACCAAAACCAGACAAAGATACCACAAAAAAAAAAAAAAAAAGAAAGAAAAATAAAACTACAGGCCAATTTCACTGAAGAACATAGAGGCAAAAATCCTCAACAAAATACTAGCAAACCAAATGCAACCATACATTAAAAGGATGGTCCATCATGATCAAGTGGGACTTATCCCAGGGATGCAAGGGTTCTTCAATATCTGAAAATCAATCAGTGTGATGCACCACATTAACAAACTGAAGAATCAAAACCATATGATCCTCTCAATAGAGGCAGAAAAAGCCTTTGGCAAAATCCAACACCCATTTCTGATAAAAACCCTTCAGAAAGTGGGCATAGAGGGAATCTATCTCAACATGATAAAGGCCATATATGACAAACCCAGAGCCAACATCACTCTCAATGGTAAAAAGCTGAAAGAATTCCCTCTGAGATCAGGAACAAGACAAGGATGTCCACTCTCGCCACTACTATTCAACATAGTTTTGGAAGTCCTAGCCACATCAATCAGAGAGGTAAAAGAAATAAAAGCAATCTAAATTGGAAAGGAAGAAGTCAAACTATCGCTATTTGCAGATGACATGATCCTATACCTAGAGAATCCTAAAGACTCTACCAGAAAACTGTTAGAGCTCATCCATGAATTTGGCAAAGTCACAGGATGCAAAATTAATACACAGAAATTGACTGCATTTCTAGGTACTAACAGTGAAAGATCAGAAAGAGAAATTAAGGAAGCAACCCCGTTTACCACTGTATCCAAAAGAATAAAATACCTAGGAGTAAACCTACCTAAAGAGACAAAAGACCTGTACTCTGAAAACTATAAGACACGGATGAAAGAAATCAAAGATGACACAAATGGATGGAAAGACATGCCAGGCTCTTAGATTGGAAGAATCAATATTATCAAAATGACTGTACTACCCAAGGCAATCTACAGATTCAATGTAATCCCTATCAAATTACCAAGGACATTTTTCAAGAACTCGAACAAAATATTTTAAAGTTTGTTTGGAATCACAAAAGACTCAGAATAGCCAAAGCCATCCTGAAAAAGAAAAATGGAGCTAGAGGAATCAGGTTCCCGGACTTCAGACTATACTATAAAGCAACAGTCATCAAAACAGTATGATACTGGCACAAAGACAGAAAAATAGATCAGTGGAACAGGATAGAAAGCCCAGAATTAAACCCACATACCTATAGCCAGCTAATCTATGACAAAGGAGGCAAGAATATACAATGGAGAAAGGACAGCTTGTTTGATAAGTGGTGCTGGGAAAACTGGACAGCCACATGTAAAAGAATGAAATTAGAACACTTCCTAATACCATACACAAAAATAAACTCCAAATGGATTAAAGACCTAGACACAAGACCAGACACGATAATACTCTTAGAGGAAAACATAGGCCAAACACTCTCCGACATAAACGAAGCAACATCTTCTCAGATCCACCTCTTAGAGTCCACCTCTTAGAGTCCTAACAGTAAAAACAAAAATAAACAAATGGGACTTAATTAAACTTAAAAGTTTCTGCACAGCAAAGGAAACCCTAAGCAAAACGAAAAGACAACCCACAGAATGGGAGAAAATATTTGTAAATGAATCAACTGACAAGGGATTAATCTCCAAAGTTTATAAACACCTTCTATAGCTCAATACCAAAAAAACAAACAACCCCATCCAAAAATAGGCAGAAGATCTAAACAGACAGTTCTCCAAAGAAGACATACAGATGGCCAAAAAACACATGAAAGATGTTCAACATCACTTGTTATTAGAAAAATGCAAATCAAAACCACTATGAGGTACCACCTTACACCGGGCAGAATGGCCATCATCAAAAAAGTCTATAAACAAATAAGCGCCGGAGAGGGTGTGGGAAAAAAGGAACCCTATTACACTGGTGGGATTTTAAATTGGTGCAACAATTGTTGAAAACAGTATGGAGATTCCTCAGAAAACTAAAAATACAACTACCATTTGATCCAGCAATCCCACTCTTGGGCATCTATCCAGAGAAAACCGTGACTCAAAAAGACACATGTACTCCAGTGTTCATTGCAGCACTACATGTGATAGCCAAGACATGGAAACAACCTAAATGTCCATCGACAGAGGAGTGGATCAAGAAGATTAGGTACATATATACAATGGAACATTACTTAGCCATTAAAAGGAACAAGATTCGGGCATTTTTAGCAACATGGATGGACTTAGAAATTATCATGCTAAGTGAAGTCAGTCAGACAATTAGACACCAACATGAAATGCTCTCACTGACATGTGAAATCTGAAAAAAGGACACAATGAACTTCTTTGCAGAACAGATACTGACTCACAGACTTTGAGAAACTTATGGTTTCCAAAGGAGACTGTCTGGGGGGTGGGAGGATGTGCTGGGGTTGTGGGATGGGAATCCTATAAAATTGGATTGTGATGATCATTGTACAACTATAAATGTAATAAATTCATTGAGTAAGAAAAAAAAGGACTTAATAGATGCCACTATAGTTAGGAAAACATCCATTTGGCCTTTAATTATTAGCAAACATGGAAAACCAGCAGTTGTCAGGAATTCAAAAGAATAAGTGTGGGCTGTTTACCACACTCCATATCTCTACTGGCAGACCACTCCCTTCTCCTGAAAATCCACCATAAGATCTTTTGGTGCAATAATAATAGACATTTGATTGGGACCTGGTAATAACTTACTTGATATAAATGTTAACAGAAACTGAACTGGAAATAGTTGGGTTAGTGGGGAATATAGCCCATTAAAAATGAAATTAAATTGATGAAATGAAAGAAGAAAATGGAAAGGTGGAACGCAAAAGAAAATGTGTCAACATAAACTAAAGGAAATGTATTTTGGGAATATTAGAAGCTCACAAAATTCATGAAAAATGTTAAGAGTAGGCAGAGTTCAATTTATCTATAGATTCTAGAAAAAGGATATTCAGAAATAGCAGGAAATATTTGTTTAGGGAGTCACTGTAGGGATGTCAGTTGTTTTCATTGTCTTTGTTGCTCTGTTTAAGTTCCTGTGAGGTTAGCCTGGGTCATGCTCCCATCCTTTAACGAGAAGGTCTCCATCTAATTATATTCTTAGAGATAGTATCCAGTAAGAAATACAGAATTCTCAAGAGGGAATCAGGATGTTACTAGGAAAGGGAAGTAAGTGCTAGGAAAGTCCAACTAGAAAACGGCCAGTTATGCTGCTTTTGTAAACTGAGGTGTATTAAGAACTGAAAGCTCTGAGATTTTACCCCACTTGTAGGCTCATGAATCACAAGCCTGCCACAGTTTCATAGATGCCAGCAGAAGGCACAAGACTTCTTTCTGGGTCAGAGACAAAGCACATCATTACTCACACCACAGCAGGCAGCATGAGCTTCATGTTTGTGTTGGCTCTCCTGGTCCCTCAGTTCCACAGGAATGATGTGGAAGCAGGCCCAGAAGGATGCTACATGCACAGTGGTTGCGGTTGTGCATCACAGCCAAGGGACCCAGTGCCTGAGCAACCCTCATTCTTATAAAGGGGCTGCTAACAAACTTTCCCGGCTTTTACCCCAAAGAGAGCTGTTTATTGTTTTGGACAGCAAAGAGGTCTGCCCCCTGCACTGGAAGGAGATAGTCTATCTCCAGGGTTGTCTGCTACACAAACATCCTTGAAAAGTTGGTCCAGGACAACAGATGTCAAAAGACTGGCAGAAACAAGCGCGATCTGGGATGGGGAACTGTCTACCAACAAGGTCAGAGGGTAAGCTGAGAGAAGCAAAGAAGCACTGATGGACAAATGTCTAATTCAAATCAAAGATGGAAGAGAAAGACAATGTCAAAAACATTAAAACTCAAGATCTAAAGGACTAGAGGATAAAGATTAGGGACAGATAGCTGGAAGATTTGGGTTTTGTAGATTCAGAGAGATGGAGATGGGGCAGGTGTTGGGGGTGTCCTCAACCCCCAATTGATTGTCACTTGTGGCTGGCATGGGTTAGGCGGGCTTATAACACCAAGAACAGGGTGGACATTTTGTCAGTTTGTGCCTCCATCTGTTGGGTAGAACTTGAAGAATTAGATACATGTATTTATGAAGATCACACAGGCACGTGTTAAGATCAGGCAGAGCTCATTTGGGATTCAACAAAGAGATACATTTCAGGCCAGTGCCTGATAACAGCGCACTTACCCATGATGCTGCACTGAATGAGCTATTCTTTGGTATTAATTCCCAGAGTAGCTCCTGGGCCCTTCATAATTTCCTAAGAAGGAAGAAGACTGTGGCCTTTGTACTTGGAAATACTTTCCTGTTGGAGCCTAACTATGTATGCTATAGACGTCTTCTTACAGGTACTTCCTGGGAGAAAAAAGCTGTTCTCTGTCAATGCAGATCCCAGCCCTTCCCACAGGGAGTGATGAGAGCACAAGTGTGAGACCTGAGCCAAAAGTGACACCCTAGATCCTTAATGGGAAAAGATGGGCAAGTGTAGGCAGCGTCCCTCCTTATCCTGCTTATCATCTCTCTTGTAATGTGCCTGTGAGGAACACTGGAAGAAACAGTTCTTGGTTTCTGTTTTAAAACTATGTCGATGGCTTACAGGTGAAAATTGGTATTAAAGAAAAAACAGTCTTAAGGTAAATTTTTTTTTTAACTGAAGCACAGAATAATTCACAATGAAGCAGAGTCAGGATTTAAAGCAAGTAGCCCCATGTAGGTAGATTCTTCTACCTAAACAATTTACAATTGTTCTACCTATGGAATTTAAAGCATATATTTTAAAGGAAAGAAAAAATGCCTCGGTCAATGTTGCAAATGAAGCAATGCAAAGTTAATGAGAATATAAAATAAGACATTAAGCAAGAAATGTGTAATCACTTACAAAATCATATAGAAGTTTTATCCAAAGTATTTCTTCCTTTTTTTTTTTTCTTTTTGGTAGTGACCCTATTCAAATCTTGAGTAATGAATTACAGTACTTCATAAAATATCAAAGAGAACTTTGATTTCATTGCACTAAAGCTGCTATTTAGGGTCTATTTCAGTCAAATACACTCTCAGGGAATGCTTAAGAATGAAGATTTGAAGGTGATCTGGAATTTCCAATGGATTAAAAAGCAATTTTTAAAAAGAATTAACTATTCCTCTGTGGTCTGTAAAAGCAATATAGGGATTGGTTTAAAACCTCATTTTTTCCAATTAATTTGTTGTTAATTGGGAAAAGTATCTCTGCACTGAATGTTGTTACAGTCCTACTTAAAACAATATTTTTAAATGGAAAATTTATCTTGGATCAGATTTTCAAACCCAACTGGCCTTCAGAATCACTTTAGCAGCTTCCCAACATTTTCTGAGAATCAGCCCTGCTTGTGAAGCACTGCCTTGGGTCATCTAGTTCAACTTCCTCCTTTAACAGAATGACTCAGAAAACTTAGTCTCAATCATATGACAGATCTTCTTAAGCCATGCTGAATGGTTTCCCATCCCTACCCTAACCTCTAAGATTTTATGTTCTACTTTCGCATTGATTATTCTGACATTCTTCCTTCCCCACAAGGAATCTATGGTGAATTTGGATTATTTCAAAGGACAGTGGATCAGATTTCCTTCTCCAACCTGTCATGCTATGAACAGAGATAATTCTTTTTTCCTGTCAGAGATCAGTATAGAAAACAGCAGTGTATAACCTAGCTGTGAGCAGTTTTTAAATCCAATTTTTCAAGTGAAGAGATAACAACGCTCTATGAAAACACAACCATGACACATATGAAACATATTATGAACCTTGAATGTGCATAGACTAAACACTATTATTGAGTTCCCTACTATCTGTAAGCATATCTGAGTATCTAAAAGGTCTAAGTTTCTGTATGAAGAAATTAGTCTAAGAATTAGAACAAGAATTTGCTCAAATGCAAGCAAACTTCTTTTTATTTTAGTTGCAAAATAAAAAGAGTTCAGAGTTGTTGTGCATTCTTTCTCTGGATTTTCCCAATGATAACATATTACATAATCATAGTACACATACTAAAACAAGGAAATTTACATCGAACAGTTATAAAAATCTATAGAATTTGTTTGTATTTCATAATTTTCATGCACTTTTTTTTATAGTCCCATGAATTTTTATCACACAGATTTATATAACCACCATCACAATCAGGATACAGAACTTTTCCATAATCCCCCCAAAACTATTCTCCCTTTATAACCACATTTCCCACAAACCAAGCTACAATGGTTGCTACAATGACAAAAGAATTCACAAATAATTTCAATTTAAAAACCCAACATTACTGAGTTAGATGTATATATTAATAAAATTGTCTAGCTTTGTGATGAAAAGCCAGCAGTTACTTCTAGTATAAACATGAAATGCAAGGCAGTAATTTCCCTTTTTTCTTCTGGATTTTAAGAAAGTTATAAGATGAACACTAACAAGATTTGTAGGCTCCATTTTCAGTGAAATTAGACGACAGATTATTCACAGACTCAAATAAAAGGGTAGGGTCTACCATGACCAGGTAAGAGTGCCTCCAAAATTATTGGAATGAAAAGCAGCAAATATTGTTTCAGGGGAAATGGAGAGCAAGAGGGCCCAATGACAGCAGAGCCCAAATGACCAAAAAAAACAAAAAACAAACCCAAAAAACAAACAACCAAAAATATACCCAGCACTTACTTCTTTCCAGTAAAGGATCAACCAGAGATAACCAACCTATATGTGATGCATACTGGTAGAGCTAATATTTAATGTTATTCAAATAAATTTGGAAACTAGAATGAAATAAACCATTTCCTTAATAAATATAATTTACCAATACTAACACCAGAAAAAAATTTCAAAATCAAGCATCTGTTTCCACAGGAGAACTATAGTAATCCTAGGGGAAAAAAAAGGAAACAAGAGGGGATGGTTTCACAGGAAAATTCTGATATTTGGCAGAAAATTCTAAAGTTTTTACAACTGTTCTAAAATGCTGTTAAAAACAAACAACTTCCAAATTCTTTGTATGCATCCTCACATTGCATGATTCCAATAGGCATAAATTTCAGTTATTACAGTTCAGTTAAATAACACCAGTGCCTCAACAACCGGGTTCAAATTTCAGGCACCATGATATATTAACTATGAGTAATTATGTAAAGTAAAAACTTCACTGCTGGCTCTTCAGTCCACAAATCACTATGTCCGTAATAGACATGCATTATGATCAGGGATCATCACGTCATCTCTTTCAAAGTTTGTTGGTGATTGGTTGACTGGTCACTGAGTATATCTATTACTCATTTCATGCACAGACAGAAAAACAAGTTATTGTGTTACTTCTTTATCTCCCAGTGATAAAGCCATGTAACATTATTCAAAAATGGATTATTGAAAGAATTGGCCAACAAAGATTAAAGTGTGGCAAAGACAAGAAAATTGATGATGTTGGAAAACCACCTGTGCAATTGGATATAAGCTGAAGAATTGAAGATGGCAATAGCAAAGCCAAGATAGGATGAGGTCGAGGCCTATGTGATGTTATGGTACAAATCATGTTTAAAAAGTTTGGTGAATGCAAAAATCAAGCTAAAGTTGCTTTAATATCTTGTCATGTACTAAGCACATGAAGCCGCTATGGCTGAAATGTATCATTTGCTTCTACTTTTTAAGTAGAGACTGTAATAAGAAATCCCAATCAGTTTAGCTAGGATTCAGTCTACAACATTCAAGTTACTTACTGCATTGAAAGAAAACAGGGATCATGAGGAGACTAAAAAAAGACCTTTCACTGCCAGTAAAGCGTGGTTTTTGTCATTTCAGAAGTCTATCAGAATGACAAAAAAATCTGCAAATTTGATATTCAAAATACCTTTTTCTTTAAAGTCTGTGAGAAAGTAGGCATTCTCAGGCACCACAAGTGGGCATAAAACTGCTGCAATCCTTATGGAAAGCAATTTCCTACATATGAAAACTGCAAACTCATTTGCTCTTTCATCCAGAAATCCCACTTTTATAGTTCACCTGCAGATGTGTCTCCACATGTTTGAAATGATGAAGGTACAATTTTATTCACTGGAGCATTGTTTGAATAATTGAAAGAGAGTTGGCAAACAGAATTGAAAGCCCAGCAAAGAAATGAAAATTGAAACGGCAAGAAATTCAAAAAACACGTCCACCAGTAGAAGACATTAAATAAATGATTACCTAGCTGTGGACACTGCACATAAGAATGAGGCAGCTCTGTGTACTACCCTGACACTAAGGGATCTCTAAGATATTTTGTCCTGTGAGGAAAGACCTCAGTGCAGAACAATGTGCTACTTTTTATATAACAAGATACACCAAGACCTGCAAGAAACAAGCATACAGCTTTCTGCACAAGAAAGATGACAAGATCTGCAGGAGACAATCCTTGCTGAGCACAGAAGAAAACTAACCAGTGGGCGCACACATAGGAGGAGGTGAATGGGACCCCCTGGGGCAAAGGTGGAAGCACATTTTTAAGCTGGATACCTCTTACTTATTCACCAAGTGAGTTTATTCTCAACTCATAAGAGGCAATGCAATAAAAATTTTAATTTTTTTAACTTAAGCTTTAGATCATTTTAAAATATTGTTCAGTCACTTGTGGCCCATTTCATCTTTTTCCTGAATGTAAGCAGGCCCCGTGTGCCAATTTGTACATGGGCAGGAACCATGCCATGATGATTCATGAGGGCATCACTTTAGCATACCCTGCCTGCAACCCAGGAATTAGCTAAGGGTGTGAAACTGTTTCCTGCCTGGGCTCAGGCCTGGGGAGAGGTGTGAACTTTTCAAGTCAGCCTCAAATTCAAATCCAGAATCTACCACTTCCTAGCACTATGACTTTAGGCAAATTACTTAACCTCTCTTAGCTTCAGTTTCCTTTTCCCAAAATGAAGATAATAATACCTTCACTACAAGGTTGGGAAGATTAGAGTTAATATATAAAACATTTGCTGAGGCACAAAACAAATGTGAGTTTTTTTTTTTTTTTTTTTTTTTTCTTCACATGACTTGCCAAGTTTAGCAAATGGTATTCTAAATTAACTGGCTTGAATCAAGTAACTGTCCCTTATTCATTTGTTAATAACTTTTGTAGTGACTGATGATCTGGTTGAGTATGAACAGTTCTGATTTAATTCATAAGTCCTATCAGATTTTTGCTTCCTATGGTATTGTGACTAAGCCCATAAACAGCCTATTTGTGTTCAATCTTGGTAACTAGTTGAAACAAACCATATTCCTTCATAAAATGCTGGCTGATTGCTGGTTTATGGATTTCTTGGGACAAGTTAATTCCATCAAAACAGCTAAATGGATTTCTGTGTGCAGACTTCTTCTTCTTTTTTTTTTTTTTAATTTTCCCTGGCTAGTCAGGATTAGTTGTAGTGTACACAGCTATACACTTTGATTTAGTGACCAGGGCAGCACAAAACTTTATACCTCCTAAATGCTGTGTTAGTAATGAAGGTAAGTAGAGATTAATAAGAACTATTAAAAGCAGATTAAAAGCCAAACCAGCATTAGCAATAAGCTTTCTCTTCAAAGACTAATAAATATTCTGAAATATTCTGCTTAGAAAAATGAAACCTCAGGTTTGGTCCTCCAGTGGGAACCTGTGATTTATTTGGGAATTCCCATGAAGAGATTGCTGAGACGTGTAGAAACTGGTGATGAAACTTAGAGCTGTAAGTTGAGATTTACAGATGAGACACAGGTACACACTTCTTCAAAGTGACAGCATTTGCTTCCCCAATTAAGTTTCTGAAGAAGTATTTTGAAATTTCATGTCATAAGTGAAATAGTTATCTTTGAGAATAATCTATAATGGAAATTGTACTGCAAGATTTATAGCTGTGTTTGATTTAGCACAATATTTTGATTTGAAAAAGGCAAAGGACAATGCCAATTGTAATATGGACCAGATGAACGAACCTGGTCCATATGACATCTTACCTCCACATCCTACCTTCATTGGATAAAAGCACTTTTCACCAGGTGCTGAGAAAAAAGATGCCTTTTGAGCCATAATGATTGATACTAGTATCCTAAATGGCCCAGTCATTGTCCCTAAAAATTATTTTGAAAATAGAATATACAGAAAGCAGAAAGGACCAGGGTTATTATTTTCAATTTTGTTTCTATTTGTAGTAAAAGCTTTACTTTTTTTTTTTTTTTTTTTTAAGTGAGAAAAGTCTTCCCTTGAGGCACATTCCCTATCAGTTTTTTATAGGGAATTTGTGCCTGCACTAAAGGTGAATTATTTAAATCAAATTATAAATAGAAAAGTCATAGTGAAAGACGGGGGAAAAAGTCAGAGTACAAATCAAGGAAGAGGCTGAAGTCTTCTACAGAGAGTATTGTTGGAAGCATCATCTGTATTTGTACAGGCTTTGAATCCACAGGCAGAAACTTCCATCTACCTTCCCAGATTAAAGTATCAATCCTTTGGAATTGCTGGGAGGATGAGTAAACAGTACCTATCAGTTTTTTACAACAAGGAATTGAGAATTTTCCTCGTTCACTGTGACTCATTTTAATATTTTTCCCAATAAAAGGACAGTGCTTTTAAAATACACAATTAGTTATCCTGGGAATCTGAGGAGATAATGAGCAGGAGATGGTATCCTTGCGCTCCTGGGATTGTAGGAAGTTAACCCTGAAATGGCTTTAGGGGAGGGAGCCATCTGGTTTTACAGTTCATTACCCGTTCACTCAGGAGCCACACATGCTGTAAGAAGTTGCCCTTTGCTTGCTGAGCAGTTTACAATAGAAACTAACAATGGGATTCAATTCATTCTGCTGCCCTGCAGGTTTCCATCCTCAGGGTGCCCTCAATTTGAAGAATAGTAACATCAGCTCAGGAGTTGGGGAAATGAGAACAGCAGGCAGAACACATGGGTGAAAAGCAATCAGAAGACGTGTTTGCTAAGAAATAGCCTACTTAGAACAGGGCCAGTCGTCAGTGCCAGAACGCCATCACCACGGACAGTTAGAGGTCAGCAGTGCTTGGGAAGTGACCAGAGTGGGGAGAAAAGCCTTTTCTTGGAAATCTATCAATTCTGTCTAAAGCTAATTTAGTGGTTTTCTTTTTTCTTCTTCTTCTTAAAAAAAAGAGAAAGAAACATCTTGTAAGTTACAGACCCTCTGAGTACCTCTCCCCCTCAGCCTAGGAGCTAGGAAGAGCATGCTCTTTACCAAGTGTTTGTATGCTGGGCACGGTGCTAAATGCTTTGTATGAGATTTCTTTGCATTTAATTCTCACAAATTTTTATGAAATGTTTTACTACTCATATTTTATGTATGAAGAAAATAGATGTGAAGAGGTTTAGTAACTTGTTCAACAAAGTAAGTAAAAAGAGAGAGCCAAGATTTTGTATTTGTCATGACTGAATGTTAAGTTGAAAGAAAGACTGAAGAAATAGGTGGCAATTTAGGGTCTATGGACAAGAGGCAAGCAAAATAAGATTGTAAAATGTGGAAAATAAAACATGAAGGGTGACATAATAGTACCTCCAAACTCATAAAATCTATCAGGAAAATGTTTGGTAGTCATTCCATATGTCTACATAGACAAGAAAACTGGGAACATTTTACATTAAAAACATGTTTCGCATTAATGAATGATTTGTGTAATAGAGAGAATGTAATGGTGATGATCCTTAGAAAATTAAAAATGTAAAAACATATGATTTTGATGAAAAGGATATGCCGGTAGGGAGGATTTGGAAATAAATGATCTCAGTTTTTATCTCTTAATCATGAGATGGGAAAAGGTTGCCAACCTGAAGACACGTAAGTGGAAGTGAATGAAGGGCTAGGTGATCACGTGAGTTTCTTCTTGTCTCCTCAAATATGTAGGCAGAGACATTCAGTCCTCAAGAAAACCTCCAGAAGGACTTCCAACAAGTTTCAGAAAGTGAGAATCTGGCTTTGTTTTCAACGGGGCCTTGAATGTACAGGGAGAGCAAGAGTTGCCATAGGCATTTGGTTGTCTTTGAATAAAGGATAGAATCTAGATAAATGTATGATAAGCTATTATATATAAACTGATGTTGGAACAGGGCCTTGATACACACTCAGTGCCCTTGCCAAAACATAAAACAAAACAAATAAAACGCCTACTAAAAAACCAGTACACAACCAAAAGTGTTTTCATCTATTAAATTACAACAACAAAAAAAGTGTTCCTTTTTACAGTGATCCATCAATTAGCAGGGATAAGTAAGGAATTGTCAGTTGCCTTTTAGCGAAATTTATGGATTAATGGCATTGTGTTTCCTGTTCAGATGAAATATGAATTCTATCCACCAAGGATTTAAATGCTAAATTGTGAAATCTCTTGCACCTACATGTATGCTTTATTCCCAGCAAAATTATCTTTGCATCAATGTTAATTGTGTAAAGAACACAATTGTATATAAGAAGACAAAACATCAAATACTTCACTTCCTAGATTGCCATAGATGCCATTCCCTTGGTGGTTTAATTTTTGAAGAAAAACTTTTTAATGACATGTGGTGTGTTAGAAAGAGCACTGAGTTTCCAGACTTGAAAAGTCATCTGTTCTTTGATCCACATCATGCCTGAGTCACTGCTCTATTGTCTATAAATCAGTAATACTAACACATTTTCTTCTAGTTCTTCATATAATTACATGAAAATACAAAGTGTAAAATGAAAGTATATCTAAATTTTAGATACTGTTGATTGGTAATTCTAGAGACTCAATTTTAATTTTTTTCCTAAATTTTAATAAAATTAAATTGTTCAGAATTAAATTTGACTAGGAATTAATTTCAGTATATTCTCAATAAGATAACATGAAATTTCAAACATTTACAAAGAAGAAAATAAGCAGACAAAACAAAAAAATAAAATTTTAAAACCATATCCAAATATTGAAAGAGAATTTAATTTTATGATAGTAGTTGATAATCTATTTGCATTTTGTTCAGATCAGCTTTCTTATAAGCCTGGACTGTGGCAATACTGCTTTATGTTTCCTGTCCTTAACTCAGCCTTTCATTGACTTTTGAGTAACTATGTGATCATTTGGATCGTTACAATTGATGCGTCACTTCTGTCTTTTCTTGTTTAAAATCGAGGCCAACACCAACCCTTCATACTGCACGGACACCAACAAACAGTTTCAAAGCTTTCCTTAATTTTGATAGAGCTGGAAAGGCATCTATTTCCTGAAGCAGAGCAGTCAAAGTAGGAACAGCCAGGAACTTTCTTCCAAAACATACTTGTATCTCCTTTACTATGAAATTAGTCTATTTCAATTAGCAACTGACACAGAATTCAAAAACAATTCTCCCCACCCCCACCCCGGCAAAGAAATTTCCAACTGCATTTCCAATTCATGAATCAAAGGGTGAGAGGAAAGTTAACTTTCTAGAATTTTTAAAAGCATTGTTTTTAACTTTCCAAATACGCTTTATTATATTACTAGCTTTTCCTTTATAGTAAATACATTGCAGGCAACTCAGAGAGAAGAGTACATTAAAGCAAGAGATGCACATATTGCTCAGGGCACTTTAATTGATCTAAACAAAGGCTGGGCTCCTAGCAAAAGTACCTTTGGAGATCAGAAGACTACAGCTGCTGGCAAAAAAGTAGGTTTCACACTTGGGGAGGCCTGCTATGGCTGCTCAGGTCCCTTGCATTTTGTCAGATCGAGCAATCCAAACATTTAGAATTCTCATGGAAATTTGCCTGAAGCAGGCATGAACATACCGAGGTGTAAAATAATGATTAGTTCATGACTAGAGGTGTTGCCCTGGTTTTTTTTTTTTTTTTTTTTTTTTTGGTCCAATTTGGATTACCCTTAATGGGAGTAAAGAACAAAGGATTTTTCTCAACATGTACAGAGTTGTATTTCTCATGGAATATTTGAACTATCTCCTTACATATTCTTAGAGTCAGGGCCTTGGTTAGTCAGTGAGATTGGAGCTCTGTGGAATGAGCTGCTAAGAGCCCCTGGACTGTAGTAGACTAATTACAAACTTCCATTCAAACCTACTTTATATATATATAATTATATAAAACTTGTTTATAGAACTGTGCTGTACTCTGTCCTACCACTCACAGATACACATTCACTGTCAAACTCATAATGAAACCCCCAAATGGCTCCAATGCCCTAAACCCCCTCGGACCCTACTGTGCTAAGACCATTGCGTTGACTGCTCTCTTATTTTTACCCTTAATTCCCTGAGCTGATCTGAACAGAAGTCCTCTTTGATCAGAGTCCAAATTCGGATCAACTCTGAGGGACCTGAAGAAGATGAGAGACAGGACCACTCATTCCAGACCTGAAGTGAACTCGTGCATGTCTGAGAGGACAATGGTGACATACTTAGACCCTTCATTAGAAACTGTGAGTCTAGAGAGGTGCAAGGCTGTCTAAACTGGATGATAAAGGGCCAGTGTTAGAAATACCTTCTGAGAGGAATATGTAAATCTTGAAATATCTTTGAAAACCTACTTGCTAGGAGACATTTTCACAGGACAACAGTGATATACTGCCTCAGACGGTTTCCGTAAAGCCTTAAGGAAAAGTCATGCTAACCAGACAAAGAGAAGTGAGGTCCTCGTTAATAGGTGATTTAATGGCCATAGGTGACAAATGTATTCACTTTGAGTCTGTTGCTTTGCAAGTAATTCCATTACAATTATTTCCAGCAAAGGGGGGACTTTATTACAGTATGCTAGTGTAAAAATATTTAAATTATTTATCTAAATCGGAGTGCTTCTGTTACGAGATGACTTGATATAAACAGGTTGATCTTTTCCTGTAATTTATACTACTTTATGTTGTATGATGTTTTCTTTTTAAAACTTCATTTGGGCAATTGATGCTAACTTTATAATTACCATATTAGAGTTAAAAATTTATAATGAGATGTTTATAAAAATGATTGATATTTAAGATTGAATTTTTCCTTCTGTAATTCAGCTTTTAGAAAATTAAAAATAATGCTTTTGAGAGTGTATAAATAAATCATAATTAATTATGTTTTGAGATACATCAACTAAGCTGGGCCTGACAATTAAAAAGCTAATTATGTTGAAAATGCAATTTCACTTCCCCCCAGGCTTGTTCAGTTATTTCTGTTCTGTAATTTGGATATGTAAGTGTTTATTTGCCGCTAGGCAACACCTGATGGAAATATTTAAGTACATGCAAGGACAGTTATATACCTATGAAGACATGTACAAAATAGTTTTATGTGAGAAAGATGATTATCTGCTTGAAATTTTGAATATTTTCTTGGATTTTTATATGTCTCCAATACAACCAGGGAATATAGTAAATCTAGGTTGCAAAAGATACTAGCTTTTGAGCAAGTAAGGTTATAGTCATGTTTTCATGTGGAACTTCTATACCAGGCATGGAGAGATGGTGATTAGGTGGCTATCCTTTTCTAGATTGAGTTAAGACATCTTATTAGAATAGTTAACGCTACATAAAATCGAGGTGGTCAATGACTAATTGTTATAGAGGATTTAATATTGTATGTGACACAGAGCAGTCATGTTTTCCAAGAAATGGCGTCGTGTCTCTGATTTCTATTCTGTGAAAACAGATCAGAGAGGTCTTTTTTTTTTTTTTTTTTTTTTTGCGGTCCGATTCCTTTAAGTGTTCCGTAGAGCCAACACTTGCTCTCTACACTCCTCTAGAAAACACTAAAACAACAGTAACAGCAAGAACAATAATACGAGTGAAACCCTTTGGTGTATTTCCTCAGGAGAAAAGAAAGTTCTTTTAGAAATATGAAGAATGTTTTTTTTCTTAGCACAGAGGCAATGATCTGCTGTGCAGAGCAGTATTTTCAGTGAGTGGCAAGAATTGTTTCACGGTGTACGACAAAGGCTGGCTGTGAAAAAATCATGAGTTTATAAAGAATTTCTTCATAACACATGTAAACTGAATTTTTGTACCTCAGTTTCTAAAAAGCAGAACCTCTCATAATTGTGTTTATATAACTTTAATAAAAGTGATAAAGTGCTAAGATCAAGTAAAGCAGGGTGAAAAATGTGAAAATTAAAAATGAGTAAATTACATATAAAAATACATACACACACTAAAATAGAGTAGGAAATAAGGGGTAAAAAAAAAAAAACTGGAATCCCGAGCAACAGCACTTGATGGCAGTCACTAAAGCAGTGAGGGAAGCAGTGTGCTCCTCAAAAGCCGATAAGAGAACCTATTTCACTAGCTCCTAATAAGGCTAAGAGGTAATACGTAAACTCCTAGGCTGGAAGATGGATTCTAAGAGTGAAGCAGCAGCAAGTCCTAAGACATTTCTCATGGAAAGGCTTAGAACAGCTATGTGCAAAAAGCACTGGCAGTCCAGGGCTAAAAGGGACAGTTAAAAGCTTGAATCATCTGTTTGGTTTAAAATAGACTACAATTGTATATAGTTTGGATCCTCATAAACAGTTATTATTTTATCCACAAAATTCAGATGTTCAAAAATAGATTTTTAAACATTTTCCCCAACTGATATAATGAACATGAGCTCAAATTACACCATCGATTCCACCCACCCCCCAAATGACCCACTCTCGTTTCTCGGGACTTACATCTCTAACATGTTAAGGGGCTTACAGAGTGCCACACAGTTAAGGACCACATCTGTTCCAGGTAGCTGCCTTCTCTCTGCCCTGACATCTCTCACAGCAGCCTTGTTTAGTCTGGTCTTTGTGTGTCTGCCTGTGCAGAATGCTGTCATGACACATTTTAATCTCATCCAGATGCTCCATGGGTCATGTAATGACTCAGTTAATGCTTGCCCCCCCACACACACACCCTGGGTGCACGTAAATCACTCCGCTATTCTTGTCTATACTGAGACCACAGAAACTGAATGAGGCTTCATACAGCTCTTTACCCCTTCCTGATGGCTCAGGAAAAGGACATCATCTACATCTAGTATAAAGAGATTGTATGAGGCTTCCTGGATTTATTTGAACCCAGTTCTACTTAGGACTTTTCTCTTCTTTCTACTAGGAAAAATGAGGCAAAGGTTCCCTTTACAGCTTTTTTTCTACAAAATGTCTAGAATCCTTCTGTTCCTCAAGACTTTGCTCAAAACAGAGTTCCCACCATGGCACAGAGGGTTAAGAATCTGACTTCCATGGCTCGGGTCAAACCTGACTTCAGAGGCACAGGTTTGATCCTTGGCTGATACAGCTGGTTAAGGATCCACCATTGCTGCAGCTGCAGCTTGGGTCTTGGGTCATAGCTGCAGCATGTATTCAATCCCTGGCCCAGGAACTTCCAAAGACTTTTTCTCAAAAGAGCATGGCTATCTCTACCTTAGACCCCACTGTGGCCACCCACTCCTAGATCTCGTTCTCACTCTTCTCTTCCCTCCAACTTTTGGGGTTACTTTTCATCTTGAGGTGGAGGAAGAGAAGTGAGAAGGGGACAGAAACACTAAAATTTTACTTGAGTCATTAACATCTTTGTGCTTTGAATTGACTTGTTGGCTAGATTTTGCCTGTAAAAAAAATACAGGCTTTTGATTCTCAACAGACTGTTGTTTGATTCTTTAAGTACATTTCTTCCAGAAGTCAACAGATGCTGCCTGGTTTAGCTGCCTAAACGCCAAAGGGTCACAAGGTAGCATATGACACAGAGGATACACATTGGTCCAAACTTCAAAATTTTATTCCAACTATCAATGAATAGCACAATCCACAAGCAACCCAATTTTCTGCTTCAATATAACAAATATGGCAGGAAAAGTACTAGTTTGAGTAATATGAAATTACTACTAGTTGACCATTTTGATTAGAACAGTAGAAAAAAATTTCAACACAGAAACGTAATTTGTAGTGTTTTTTTTTTCCTTTTCAAGGTCTGGTCCCTGTACCATCTGCTTCAGAATTACATGTGTTCACTGTATTGGGGAGTAATGAATTTATCAAGGTGGGGTTAACTGCACCCTACTCTAAGCTTCCTAACCAGAAACTCTAGAGGGGAGGTCTGTGAATTTGTATTTATAGACAGCATGCCAGTAGGTTGGTTATTCTGCCCATATACCAACCCCTCCTTGGGAGTTTTCCTTTTTGGGTGGTGCTATTAAGTAATCTACCTGGACCAGCAGCAGATGAAGTTATAGATCTTGTTCAGGGAGCCATCCTTCTGTCTCATTGGCCTCAACCATGGTGGGCTTGTGTTACTTTGTCACATACACTAAATAACAAGTTACTCTGTATCCTTATGACATTGTTTGATGAGGGATTCATTTCATTTGCAGAAAAGGGAAAACTATTTTACTTCAGTTAAGCTCATTTTACACCAAAGAAATACATAGCAGAACCAAGTAAAGAGAAACTCAAGACTTAATTCTGAGTTTTCTTAAACCACTGTTTGTTTAAATAAATTGAGCTGTGTCTACATTTAGCAAAAAGAGACGAAGGAAAAGAAAAATTGGAAAGTATAAGTTGCATTTCTATAAAATAATACTAAGATTGGAATTTTTGTCTCTAAAGCTGAAATAACTTATATGGCATAAAGTGAAAGCTATAATTGTTGATAAAAGGATTTGTGTTTACTTTAAATAACAAAATAATAAAAAGTCTGATAAATTAGGCTCTTAAGAAGTGGACTGCTATCCCAAATTTTTATAGTAAATTTTTTAAATATGGAAAGATAACAAATGGAAAATTTCATATACTTAACTACTAATTATAAGCTATAGTTTGGGGGCTGCGTTTACTTGGATTAAATTGGGGCAAGAGAGACTACCAACACATTACCTGGGACAGCAAACCAAGGTACTGGGTAAATTGGCTTCCCATCAGCAAGTAGCAAAATGCTGAGGAAACTGAACTTACAGTTAAAATGATGTTGGCAGAAGAAAACGGTCATTTTTTCATGGATGGGTTATTTAACCACTGAGTTTAATGCAATATGTGACCTTAAAAGAAACAAGTTAACCAAATTTATGTGTGTCATTTCAAGAATTTAATTCCAGTACAATTAATCCTGATTAACTTTAACCCATCTAACTGGAACTCTTAATTAACTTTTCTTTCTCTCAAAAAGCTGAAAAGAAGTGAGGTAGCGCACACACAAAAAAGCTTACGTCAAAGTTTTACTTTAAAAGATCCTTCTACAAACTTCCACAGCACATTTTAACATCTCTACCTATTCAGAAAACAACGTTCCAACCTACACTTCTCTTTCTTATATAACACTTTTATATATCCCCTAAATATGTAAAATTCTTTTTAAAAAGCCCATCTTACTTAATATAACCTACTTCCTAAGGCAACAAAGTAAACTAATCTTCATTATGAGAAAAAAAATAAAGAGAATGTCAAGAATTCTCTGATTTGCAGTTAATGAGAATACTGAATTAATCTGGAATAATCCATTTACAAAACTTTTTGATTTATTAAATTTCAGCTTTAATAACTGAGACAGCTTATTATTAATTCTCAGGTAAGTGCCAAGGAGATCAATGAAAAGTGATCAGACAGTGGACACTGAAATTGGGTGTTCACAACTTCTGCCCTGGAGCACACACGGGGACACTGGAGCGATCCATGTGTGTTCTGCTCAACCCATGTTAGGAAGGAACAAGGAATAGGAGGGCAACATTAATAAAATGCATAGAAAAAGAGGAAGCTGAAAAGAAGACAGATAAATAGATGAGAGGGTGAATACATGCTCTCAGAAATCACCTTAGGTTCCATTTAAGTAGTATCTGTGCAGATGGGTACTTAGACATAGCTCAAAAATATACTGGTTCATTATGAGAAGTTGTGATTTTCAGGCTGTCTATAATACTTGTTATCATTATAAGTGATTTATCTGACCAAATGTTTTATCAAACTATTTCATACATCTATTTGTATTAAAAACACACTGCGCAACAAACTTTATACTTCTGATGTTTCTTACTACACTGTGATCTACTATTGATGACATTAACTGAGAAAGGCTGCTAACTAACAGAATTTTAAACATGGTGTATGCTATGAGCTACTATAATGTTAAACAGTACAGCTATTTCTTTTATCCTAATAAAACATTTACACAGCTTCTTGGTAGGCCACTGAAATGTGTAAATAAGCCTTATTTATTTATTGTAACAAATGAGTAAATTAATAAATTAATAAACCTTGTTGTAAATAACTGCTTTCTTGTTTACATAATTGAGACAAATATGTTTACACTATCATCAAAAACCTGGGAAAAATTGAATTTTTTTTTTTTGGTCTTTTTGCCTTTTCTACGGCTGCACCCGCAGAATATGGAGGTTCCCAGGCTAGGGGTCTAATCAGAGCTGGAGCTGTCGGCCTCTGGCACAGCCACAGCAATGCTGGATCCGAGCCGCGTCTGGCGACCTATACCACAGCTCACAGCAACGCCAGATCCTTAACCCACTGAGCAAGGCCAGGGATCTAACCCACAACCTCATGGTTCCTAGTCGGATTTGTTAACCACTGAGCCACGACAGGAACTCCTTGAATTTCAATTTATTGAGCAATTGCTACTTTCAAAACCCTGAGGTAAGTGTGTTGAAAATCCAGAAAGATAAAGCCCCTTTCCATGACTCATGAAAGCTCACAGACCATTTCAACAAAATAGAGTTTTCATATTTAAGACAGTATATGGGACAGTACGTAGGAAGAAAGACAAAATAAATGATACTAGAATTTAAGGAAGGGAGAGATTCATCACAGAACAATTATGTGGTAGCAAGAGAGAGGGTTGAGAAGTGGGATGGAATTCAACAGTGGAAATGGTAGGAAGAGAGGCTACCTCAGGCCTGGAGGTATTAGAGTATATGTAGAAAGTGGGGTAGAGGGGGGTGACATCTGGGGCTGAAATTACAAAGGGCTAAGTCTGGTAAAGTAAGCAGGCTTTAAGAAGTGGAAGGTTTGATTGCCATGAGATTGCATGATCAGCTTTGCATTAACAGGAGAATTTAGTAAGGTTGAATATGAGGTGTTATTAGCTATTTAGATAGGGATGAGGTAATTAGATATACAAATCTGGGGTGAATCTTCATAATACTGATGGCATTTAGAGTTACTACCTCAAACATTGAGATCACCAAGAAGTGAGGGTATTTATACAAAACAGGAGACTCATGGAATGAGCCACACTGCTCTCAGAGGTTAGGGAGTTAAAAAAGAAGTAAAGGAGAAAATTCACTTGCATATGTTGTTGTGAAAGCCAATGAAGAAAGGATAAAGTGTGATCAGTCTTGTCAAATGTTAATGACAAGTCAAGATGTGAAAGAAAAATTGGTCATGGGATTTAGATACTTGCAGGTCAACGATGAACCTGAAAAGGAGTGTGCCAATGAAATGGTACAAGAAATACAGTGTGATTGGCATGAGGTTTAAAAGGAGGGGAGCAAAGAAATTATAGAGGAATAACGAAACTCTTAAGGGGGATGTTACACATAAGAATAGAGAAATGGATTGGTAACTGAGGGAGGATCACAATCATAGGGATGGATTTTTTAAGACAGGTAAAGTTTGCATGAGGATGGGAATAATCCCTAAAGGGGAGGGGAAAAGGATGATTCAGGAGAGGACAGGGAGGTAACAGGGAGCTGTGTCTGAGTAGGCATGATGGAAAGACTCTAGAGAGAGGCTCAAGTGAGAAGGACTTAAAATCAGAAAATATATAACTTCCTCAAAATGAAGCCAAATACTTCAGAAACTATTAATTAGAATTCTGATTCTAATTGTTGCATGTTTTAAATGCTTTGATTAGAATTTTTGTATGTTCTAAGTTTTCCCAGATTTAAAAAACACACTTAAGAAACTTAAGTGGTTTGAAGAAAGCCATTTTAACCAGATAAATATGGTATCTGCCTGATACTGGACAAATAGCTTACTAGAATAGAATAGAAAATTCAGAATTAGTTCCAAAGAAATAAGATAATTTAATGTATGACACATGTGGTAGTTAAATTCATTGGGAAAGTACTTACTATTTTATAATGAGTGCTAGCAAAAGTAAACTTCCATCTGCATAAAAATAATTATTAGCCTTTATCTTACAATAAGTGAAGATAAGTTTCAAAGGAGGAGAAGTGGTAAGTATAAAATTAAAATTTTTGTGAGAAAACCTTGGAGAGTTTTACTTTAGAGTTACTACCTCTAAAGTATAAATTATAGGTATAAATTATAAATGAGGTTGAGATTCTTAAGCAAGACTAGAAATTCTGAGGTTTTAAATTAAAAAAAAGACATATTTAATTACATTAAAGGACCTTAGGCTACTGTCAGGAGTATTGTTGAAATGATGGATCATGGACTCCCAATGGAATAAGGCCCTAGGGACATGGATTGGGAAAGAGTAAAAGACTCAAGAAGCTCGAGGACTCAGTTCACATCCATGCTTGTCCTGAGTGTGGCTGGACCAGCAAGTAGAAGGAGGGAAGGTGTGGTCTGACTCAGTGAGAGATTTGGGGAGTGGAGCAATCAGAGGTGATGATAAGATCCCAAGTGACATCATGAACCTGGGGAAACCAGGAAGAGTAGAGAAGGATGAATAAGAAAACATTAAAACCACCTCCTATTAATCTGCTCTTAGGATACATAAGTGCTTCCTGTGGGTTTACACTAGCTTTCTGCCACAAAGAAGGGCACATGTGCACATTCAGGCATCCAGAGCTGACTAAGGGATAGGCCAGCATGATAGCTTCCCAGGCTTCAAACTGCGAAAGGTGTTAAATCCTTGCTGGAATACTGCTCGCTGGAAAGGTAAGGGTGTTAAGGATTTCCTATCAACCATAACTCTTCTCGGGGAAAATAACAGCAGGAAGAGGTTCTCCCAGCCTCCTCTCTTCCTTAGTGGCCACAGTCTAATAACAACAATTAGTAATCTAGTTCCTGAGGGAGTTGGGCCAGTTTAACCATATTTTGCTGAGTGGGGCAGCAAGTCTGGAGTCAGAATTGCTTTAGAAGAATGGAGGAAAGGGATGATTGTGCCCATTAAACTTCTACCATTTCTGGTGTTTCAAATTATTAGTTTTAAGGATCATCAAAAAACTCTATGCCCCCACCTACCTGACCCCCACCAACATATGTTTGATACTGACAATATTTCTGGATTGCATCTTTTCTCTCTCAGTCACTCTCTCTGCAAAAATATATAAATTGATTCAAGAAGAGGATATTACAGAGCAGGGACAGGATTAAATGGTGGAGTAGAAGGACTGGAGCTCAACTTCTCTCATAAAAACAACAAAATTACAACCAAATGCTGAGCAACCTTCAACCAAATGGACTTAAAACTTTCAAAAAGATATCCTACTCCAGAAGACAAAGAGGAGGCCACATCAAGGGGTAGGATGGGCAATTACACAATATAAGCAACTCCATACCTCCTGGGTGGGAAGCCCCACAAACTGGAAAGTAACTGTATCACAGAGACTCACCTATAGGAGTGAGAGTGCTGAGTCCCACGTCAAATCACCACACCTGGGGATCTGGTACGTGGAGAAAGAGCCCTGGGAGCATCTGGCATTGAAGGCCAGTGGGGACTGTGTACAGGAGCTCCATGGGCGCTCTGGGGGAAACAGAGACCCCATTCTTGAAAGGTACACACAGACTTTCATGGGAACTGGGTCCCAGGGTAAAACAAAGGCTCCGTAGGAATCTGGGTTAGACCCGACTGCAGCTCTTGGAAGATCTCCTGGAAAAACAGGAGGCTTATTGTGGGGGAGGGCATTGGAGGCAAAGCTCTGGGGAATATTCATCATCCTGCCTTTCTCAGGAGGTGGCCACTTTGGGAAAATCTGGCCCCACCCATCAGTGCTGAGAAGCCCCAGGCCAAACAATAATCCAGGGGGGATAACAGCCCTGCCCATCAGTAAACAGAATGTCTAAAGACCCCCACCCCCCAGGCACATAGCCACCTCTAGAGATAAAGCCCACCCACCAGAGGGATAGGAATTAGCCCAACCTACCAGTGGGCAGGCACCAGTCCCTCCCATCAGGAGGCCTACAGCAAGCCCCCCTACCAACTTCAGCCACAAGGGGGGCAGACACCAGAAGAAAGAGAGGATACAACACTACTGTCTGCAAAAAGGTCACCACACCAAAAACTTATAAAAGTGAAAAGACAGAGAACTATAACTCATATAAGGGAGAAAGAAAAAACCCCCAGAAAAACAGCTAAGTGGTCAGGAGATTCTCAGCCTCCAGGAAAAAGATTTTAGACTGTTGATGCTGAAGATGATGCAAGACACTGGAAATAAACTGGAGGCAAAGATGGATAATTTACAGGAAACACTGAGCAAAGAAATACAAGATATAAAACTTAAGCAAGAAGAGATGCAAAATACAATAACTGAAATAAAAATTTCATCACAACAGCCAACAACAGAATCCAGGAGGCAGAGGAACGAATAAGTGTGGTGGAGGACAGACTAGAGGAAATCACTGATGTGGAACAGAAAAGAGAAAAAAGATGAAAATGAAATGAAGAGAGTCGCAGAGAACTCTGGGACAATGTTAAACACACCAACATCTGCATTATAAGGGTGCCAGAAGGAGAAGAGAGAAAGAAAGGGACAGAAAAAATATTCAAAGAGATAATAACCCAAAACTTCCTTAACATGGGAAGGGAACCACTCACTCAAATCCAGGAAATGCAACGAGTATCATATAAAATAAGTCCAAAGAGGAACACACCGAAACACATATTAATCAAACTGACCAAAATTAAAGACAAAGAGAAAAATACTGAAAGTAGATAGGGAAAAAAAAAAAAAAACAAATAACATACAAGGGAACCCCGATAAGGTTATCGGCAGATTTTTCAGCAGAAACTCTGCAGGCAAGAAGGGAGAGCATGATGTACTTAATGAGATGAAAGAAAAAAATCCTCCAAACAAGATTACTTTACCCAGCAAGGCTCTCATCAGATTTGAAAGAGAAATCAAAAGTTTTACAGATAAGCAAAAGCTAAAAGAATTCAGCACCACTAAACCAGTTTTACAACAAATACTAAAGGAACTTATCTAGGCAGAAAAGAAAAGGCTGCAACCAGAAACAAAAATATCACAAATGATAAGACTCACCAGTTAAGACATATATACAGTAAGGATAGGAAATCATCCACGCACAATTATGCTACCCAAATCAGAAATCATGAGAAGAGGAGGGTAAAAATGCAGGACACTGGAGATGCACTTGCAATTAAAAGACCAACAACTTAAAACAATCTGTATATATAGACTTCTATATCAAAACTTCAGGGCAACTGCAAATCAAAAATCTACAAGTGATACACAAATAAGAAAAATCATCTCAAATACAACACTAAAGATAGTCATCAAAACAGAAGAGGAGAGAACAAGAGAGGAAGGGAAGAAAAAAGAGCAACAAAGACAAATCCAAAACAGTTAATAAAATGGCAATAAGAATATACATATCAATAATTACCTTAAATGTTAATGGACTAACTGCCTCAACCAAAAGACAGACTGGCTGAATGGATACAAAAACAAGACCCATATATATGCTATCTTCAAGAGACCCACCTCACTTCTAGGGACACATACAAATTGAAAGTGAGAGAATGGAAGGAAATATTCTATGCAAATGGGAATCAACAGAAAGCTGGAGTAGCAATACTCATATCAGAGAAAATAGACCTTAAAATGAAGAATATTGTAAGAGACAAGGAAGGACATTACCTGATGATCAAAGGATCAATCGAAGAAGAAGATCTAACAGTTTTAAATTTAAATCACCACAATATATAATGCAACTGCTAATAACCTTAAAAGGAGACATCAACAATAACACAATAACAGTGGGGGACATTAACACACCACTTACAGCAATGGACACATCATCCAGAGAGAAAATCAACAGATCACCCAGACAGAAAAGCAATAAGGAAATGCAGGCCCTGAATGAAGCATTAGACCAGATAGACTTAATAGGAATTTATAGAAATAACGAAAACCATAGAAAAGATCAATGAAACTAAAAGCTGGTTCTTTGAAAAGATCAACAAAATTGATAAACCCTTAGCCAGACTTATCAAGAAAAAAACAGAGAGGACTCAAATCAATAAACACCTCCTACAGCTCAATACCAAAAAAACAAACAACCCCATCAAAAAATGGGCCGAAGATCTAAACAGACAATTCACAAAAGAACACATACATACAGATGGCCAACAGACACATGAAAAAATGTTCGACGTCACTCACTATCAGAGAAATGCAAATCAAAACCACTATGAAGTACCATCTTACACCAGCCAGAATGGCCATCATTTGAAAGTCTACAAACAATAAGTGCCGGAGTGGGTGTGGAAGAAAAGGCACCCTATTACACTGTTGGTGGGAATGTAAATTGGTGCAACCACTGTGGAAAACAGTACAGAGATTCTTCAGAAAACTAAAAATAGAACTACCATCTGATCCAGCATTCCCTCTCCTGGGCAACTATCCAGAGAAAACCATGACTCGCAGAGACACATATACACTGTAGTGTTCATTGCAGCACTCTATACAATAGCCAAGACATGGAAACAACCTAAATGTCCATTGACAGAGGAGTGGATAAAAAAGATGTAGTACCTATACACAAAGGAATATTACTCAGCCATTAAAAGGAAAGAAATAGTGGCATTTGCAGCAACATGGATGGGCCTAGAAATTATCATGCTAAGTGAAGTCAGTCAGACAATGAGACACCAACATCGAATGCTATCACTTACATGTGAAATCGGAAAAAAGGACACAATGAACTTCTTTGCAGAACAGATACTGACTCACATACTTTGAAAAACTTATGGTTTCCAAATGGGACGGGTTGAGGGGTGGGGGGATGCATTGAGGGTTTTGGATGGAAATGCTGTAAAATTTGGTTGTGATGATTGTTATATATCCAGAAAAGTAATAAAATTCATTAAGTAATTAAAAAAGAGGATATTACAATCATCAATATATATGCCCCTAATATATGAGTACCCTGATACCTACAACAAATACTAAGAGACATAAAAGGAGATATTGATAGGAATATAATAATATTAGGAGAATTTAACGCTCCACTCACAGCAATGGACAGATCCTCTAGACAGAAAATCAATAAGGCAACAGAGATCCTAAAAGACACAATAGAAAAGTTAGTCTTCATTGACATTTACAGGACATTACATCGAAAAAAAAAAAAAAGAAGAATATACATTCTTCTCAAGTGCATGGAACATTTTCAAAGATCAATCACATGGTGGGGCACAAAGCTAACCCAAACAAATTTAAGAGTATAGAAATTATTTCAAGAATCTTCTCTGACCACAATGGTATGAAACTAGAAATCAACCACAGGAAAAGAAATGAGAAAAAACTTACTACATGGAGACTAAACAACTTGCTACCAAAAACCCAGTGGGTCAATGAGGAAATCAAGAAGGAAATTAAAAAGCCTCAAGACAAATGAGAATGAAGACACAACCATTCAAAATTTACGGGATGCTACAAAAGCAGTGCTTAGAAAGAAATTCATAGCGATACAGGCCTTCCTCAAAAAAGAAGAAAAATCTCAAATCGACAACTTAACTCACCACCTAAATGAATTAGAAAAAGAACGAACAAAACCTAAAGACAGCAGAAGGAAGGAAGTCATAAAGATCAAAGAGGAAATCAATAAAATAGAGATTCAAAAAACAATAGAAAAAAATCAATAAAACCAAGAGCTGGTTCTTTGAAAAAGTAAACAAAATTGACAAACCTCTGGATAGACTCACCAAGATGATGAGAGAAAAAACCCAAACAAACAAAAAAGAAATGAAAAAGGAAAAATCACAACAGATAATGCAGAAATAAAAAAAATAATACAATGAAAAATTATATACCAACAAATTTGACAACCTAGAAGAGACTTACAGCCTGCTAAAACTGAATAAAGAAGATCAACTGAACAGACTGATCACTAGAAATGAAATAGAATATGCCATAAAAACACTCACTACAAATAAAAGTCCAGGACCAGATGGCTTCACAGGTGAATTCTACCAAACATACAAAGAGAAATTATACCCATGCTCCTTAAACTTTTCCAAAAAGTTAAAGAAGGAACACTCCCGAAGACATTCTATGATGCCACGATCACCCTAATACCAAAACCAGACAAAGATACTATCAAAAAAGAAAACTATAGGCCAATATCTTTGATGAATACAGAAGGAAAAATTCTCAACAAAATTTTAGCCAACTGAATCCAACAACATATAAAAAAGTTCATACACCACGGCAAGGTGGGATTCATTCCAGGTGCACAAGGATGGTTCAACATACACAAATCAATCAATGTCATACACCGCATTAACAAAAGAAAAGTCAAAAAAACCACATGATCATCTCAATAGATGCATAAAATGCATTTGACAAAGTCCAACATCCATCAATGATAAAAACTCTTGCCAAAGTAGGTAGAGAGGGAATGTACCTTAACATAATAAAAGCCTTTAATGACAAACCCACAGCAAATATAATACTCAATGGAGAAAAGCTGAAAGCCTTCCCACTAAAATCTGGAACAAGACAAGGATGCCCACCCTCACCACTGTTATTCAACATAGTACTGGAAGTCCTAGCCACAGCAATCAGACAAACAAAAGAAATAAGAGGTATCCAAATGGGAAGAGAAGAGGTAAAATTGTCACTGTATGCAGATGATGTGATACTATATATAGGAAACACCATACAAAAACTCCTCAAATTGATCAATGAATTCAGCAAAGTAGCAGGAAATAAGATTAACGTTAAGAAATCAGTCATATTTCTGTATACTAACAATGACATATTAGAAAAGGAAAACAGAAAGACAATACCTTTCAAAACTGCACCCAAAAAAATCAAATACCGGGGAATAAACCTGACCAAGGAGGTGAAAGACTTATATGCTGAGAATATAAAACATTCATCAAACAAACTTTCTTTGAAAAAGACAAATGTGTCTGCATGTTCATTGCAACACTATTCAAAATAGCCAAGACATGGAAACAACCTAAATGTTCACTGACAGATGAATGGATTAAGAAGATGTCATATATATATATATATATACACACACACACACAGTGGAATATTACTCAGCCATAACAAAGAACAAAATAATGCCATTTGCAGCAACATGGATGGAACTAGAGGCTCTCATACTAAGTGAAGTAAGTCAGAAAGAGAAAGACAAATACCATATGATGTCACATATCTGGAATCTAATATACGGCATAAATGAATCTTTCCACAGAAAAGAAAATCATGGACACGGAGAACAGACTTGTGGTTGCCGAGGGGGAGGTGGAAGGAGTGGGATGGATGGGGAATTTAGAGTTAATAGATGCAAACTATTGCCTTTGGGATGGATAAGCAATGAGATCCTGTTGCATAGCACTGTGAACTATATCTAGTTGCTTATGATGGATCATAATAATGTGAGAAAAAAGAATGTATATATGTATGTGTGATTGGGTCACCTTGCTGTGCAGTAGAAAATTGGCGGAACATGGTAAACCAGCTGGAATGTAAAAAAATAAAAAAAAAAATCTTGTTAAAAAAAGTGTATAAATTGAGTTCTCACTGAAGCCAAGAGTAAACCTAATGCTACCATTAGGCCTAGTTCATGAAAGCTCTGGAGAGAGCAAGAATTGTGGGGTTACTCTGAGAGTAATTGCTGCCATCTTTTAGAGCAAACAGTCAATGTAAATTTACCAAGGAGAACTTCATCAACAATCTTCAAAGGCAGCAAGCTGAAGCTGACTACAGTAGGAAAGAGGTGTCTTTGCTTTTAATCTTCTTGTCCTTTGGTTCTTAATGGGGAATAGATGGCATCACCTTTTAGACTAATGAGAAACACCATTTTAACTTATTTTCAAAATTTCGGTCTTTCTGATCCAGGACTTTTTAAATTTTTGCCTTTCTACATTTGACTTCCTCTACATTTGTGTTTTTTTTTTTTTTTTTTTTAATGTCAGCTGACCTGTATATGGCTCTTATCTAATCATCTTACCACATCCTTGTTTAAGCAACAAGGTCTAAAGAGTACTATTTGTCTAAGTTGTGTCATGAAACTGTATCTCTGTTTTCTTTTGAGGCAGCTGTGAGCTGTGATTATTATGGAGAAATTGGAGCTTGGAGTAAATGGAACACGTTGGAATCTCAGTTCCTATTCCTACTATCCACATGAGTAGGGACACTTTGGTAACTTGTTTTAGATTCCATTTTATCACTTGGAAAAGCAAAGTGGTAAAATAAAAAATATTCCTGACAGCGGTTAAAGAAGTTACGCATTTGAAAATATCCAAGAAATAGAAATACTCCTTAAACTATTTTTATTTTTTTTTCCATTTTAGACAGCACACTTAGAGGAAATTTATGAGTTTACCCATTTTAGGTGATCATGTTGTGTGCACATAATCTCTAGAAGCTCTAATCCACTGACAGAGATTGAGATGATAGGACCAAGTGGAGAGAGTTCTCATTAGGGTTTTCAGGGAGAAAGCACAATACTTCCTCTAGGGTCTATGTGAGGTGTATGATCTTCCTACTATTATATAGAAAGTATCTGGTTTCCTGAGAACTGAAGCAGTAGTTCTTGGGTTTTCAATATGAGATTCCCTTTTGCGCTGACGAGCCATATCAAATGACATATTCCTTCATTGTTCTCCTGATAGTGGAAAGTAATTCTATATTGAGATGAACACAAATCTCAGTTACAGAAAATAGGGAAAATAGTGATAATCCTGTGTACCTATTTATTCATTCTCTCCGAGTAAAATTTCTAAACTAGACAAAATGGGCGTGTCTGTGAGTATGTGTTCAGGATGATAAGAAAATACATAGAAGTAAAGAAGAAAGCATAAGAATTACTCCTCTTTTAGAGATTATGCCTAAGAAAATAAGAGAGAGAACAAGAACAGTACAGTTACATCTTTCAGAACCACCCCACCCCACACCCTGCCCTGTGTGTGGTGCAACAGTGCACATGTTACGAGTGATCCAGGTCTTGTGGAATCAGTCAGCAAACTTGTCTAGAGAAAATACATACTAAATTATCTTCTAAGAGGGAGGCTGATATGAGTTGAGAGGGATTTCCAAATAGATACTCCAGATAGGAGTCCTGGGGAAAAAAACTGAATGTGTGGGAATGTAAGCAGATTTGTCCGAAGCAAAAAAAGAAGTGATGAGAGATAGAGATGGTAACAGAGTCACAGGAGAGACGTGATTGGAGAGTTAGAGAAGATACATTCAGTGGCAGACGTTTCAGGGTTTGTTGCTGACCCAGGGAGAGGCAATGAACCTGCTGTTTGTGAAGCTCCTGCCAAGCTCTTCCCAGGGAACACCATCTGGGCTCAGCCTTAGGGTAACTGCCATGAATGACATGAATGACGCAACCCACTTGCCCAGAGCAAGTGCTGACAAATGCCAGGTTGTTCTGTATGCCAGACCACACAAGGTAGCGCGAGGAGTTGTCAATATTTTTTTTTTTTTTTCAGAAGGGAGAAACAGAAATCTGGGAAGTCTACAATCTATTAATCCAATGGAGTCGCTGAAATGTTTTTAAAGAAGAGTATGCAATTTGTGTCTTTAGCTATGCTTTGGGCAGAGAGTTTATTATCTTTTCCTAGCAATTAATTTTGCTGTTAGCAAAACATTCCCATAACAAGAGAATATTATCTTTTCCTGGCAATTAAGCTTGCTAGTAGCAAAACATATCTGTGACCTATAATGTCATGGAAAGATTTAGAATAATCTGTATTGTCACTAATGAGAAGATTTTTCTTTCTCTCAGAGCACCTGCCTTCACCCAGCATTTCTCGGCAAGCAAGGTGCTCTCTAGCAAATATTCTTCCATAGCCAGAGCATGCAGTATGCCAAGAAATCTGCCAAAACTTTTCTTTCTTCCCTCCTCCCTTTTTCTTTCTTTTTTAGCTCATTTGTTCCCCCAAGCCATCTATTTTTTGTTTGTTTTCTTTTTTGGCTGCCCCACATCATATGTAGTTCCTAGGCCAAGGATCAGATCTGAGATGCAGTTATGACCTACACTGCAATCACGGCAATGCCAGATCTTTTAACCCACTGTACCAGGCTGGGGATCAAACCTGTGCCCAGTGCTCCAGAGATCCTGCTGCTGACCTGCTGTGCCACAGTGGGACCTCCAACAATCTACTCTATTGTTCACTTCAGTCCTTCACTTCTTTGTCTGCTTTTTCCCCTCCCTTTTTTACTCCTCCCTTCCCTTCTGCCCTTCCTTCCTTCTGTCCATTTTTCTTTCCTTTTGCTTTTGAATTACTGAGCCTTGAAACTGTGCACTTCCCTGTTACAGGTGTGGCTCTGGTGGGAGACAGAGAAGGCTGACTCTGGGTAAAGCCTTGGTCCTCCTGGATAAAACTTTTTTTGGATACCCACTTTGATCTAAATTTCTACTTTGATACCTTCTGTATTAGTCAAGTTTCTCCAGAGAAACAAAACAAATAGATATATCACACCTTATCATAACATATCTCATGAAAGCATGAGAACCAGGGGATTCTAAGGTATCTCAATTCTCAGGCAGGAGAAGACCTAGAATGATGCCCCTCGATGGATTGGGTGAAGTCCACTCACACTGGGGAGGGCCATCTGCTTAATCTAGTCTACTGATTCCAATGCCCATTTCATCTGGAAACACTTTCACAGACACCCAGAAATAATTTATTTAGCCAAATATCTGGGCATCTTGCGGCCCAATCAAGTTGACACAGAAAGTTAACCATCACACCTTCATAGTTGTGGCCCGGTTCCACACAAATTTTGCATCCTGACTTGGATCCTGAAATTCCAATTCAACATATTTGTAGCGAGTCCATCCATCTTCCTGAGTCCAGATTTAATGGACACTGAGGATGTCTGACCCAGGCACAATTCAGTGTGACTATCACTTCCTGTTTTATGGACATGCTCCCAATACTCATGAACTCTCAAGATTTGTCCATTTTCAGCAAGAATATTACACTATGGACTCATATTACAATTGTGACTATGTAAACATCCAGATTTCTTTTTGCCAGTGTAAGGCAGTATTTCACATTACTTTTAAAAAACAATAATTCATAGAACTACTGAGCCAAGGAATATTACAGAATACTTCATTGAACTTATTTAATGCTGTCATCCTCTTTTATTACACTAGAAACCTCAGTGAACTAAGATCATACCTTGTTATTGATGGAGCCAGGGTTAAATGCTAATTTCCTAGCTTAATATGCGTTATAGACTCTGGGCAGACTTTGAAACTTGCTTCCAATTTCTTTCTCAGCCTCTTCTTTCTGGGAGAGCTACTACCTTCCATAAAAAACATTCTGGAGTAGCAGTTACAGCCTTGTTCTGTGGGGTCTAATCACACAGGTTTCAGCCTTGCCACTTACTGGTTATATGATGCTGGGTAATCCAGTTACGCTAGCTGAGATTCAGCTTTTGCACATTTAGTCCAGCATAATAACAAATTTTATATGATTTTTATGGAGATTGATTGAAATAAAGTATAGCAAAGTATAGCACCTAAAACACATGGAACAATAAAAATGTTAGTCATTATTACATGCATCACCTCCAAGTTTTAGTGATCATTTCGACTACAAACTCAGCTAAATTCTATTGAGTAAGATAAAGCAAAGGGCCTTTCATTATTGTTTTCAGGAAAACATTCCTTTCTGTTTAAGATAGAAGGATTAATCAACACTATTTGGATATATTTTTAATGTGACTATACCTAGTTTTCATAATGCAATGTATACTCAAAATCTTTTTCATAATTATATAATTTACTTTATCAATTCATATTTTAACTTATTTTTATCTAAATGACATATGGTAGCTGTCACTAAGACATAGTTACCTGAATGTCAATAGAATCTAGTCTTATGTACAGAACAACAAAAAGATCCAGAATTCATTACTATTCTCAAAAGGTTAAATTATATTTTAAAGCATAAACTATAGAAAAAAGATTCAGAAAATAATTTCAACAGATATTTATTCCACCTACATTTTCATTTCAGTAAATATTCATGGATTATCTATTTATATTTTTGTATACAAGTAAATATGCAGTATAAATCATTATACACATCCAACTAGGAAATTTACTTAGCTATATCCTCTGTCAATAATCACATATAGAGGCAGTTATGGAATTAAATATTTCTAGTCCTAATGTATAAAACAGTATGATATATTGTGATTTTTTTTTTTACAAACCATTTTATTGAGGTGTGACTGACATATAAAAAGATGTACATATTTAATGTACATAACCTGATGAGTCTGGAAATGTCTGTCTCTTGCCTTTCAAAGCACTCTGCTAATGCTTCTAAAACAAATGGTGAAGAAAATCTAGGAGGTTTTGTATCTTTTCACCAAATATAGTGAAAAATAAAATCAGACAATGTCCTTCAAGGACTTTGAAAGAACTCTGGGATGTACATTGCTATTTTTCATTTAAAAATACATTGTTTTTAAGCACCAGTACATGACAAATACTATTCTAGGAATGGGATACAGCTACAAATAAAACAAAGTTCCTATCCTCATGGAACATACATTCCAAAAGAGGTATAGCAATAAATAAATTAGTCAGCAAGGCAATAAGAAGCATCATATAATGGCACATGCTATAGAGATCAGTGAAGAAAAGTGAGAAGAGTATGGTGTCTTGGTAGGAGCTTTTATTTTTATTTAGGATGGTAAGAAAAGATATCACAAGTAAGATTATTTTTGAGTAGAGAACTAAAAAAGAAGTAATGGTTCAAGACATACAAATAACTGGAAGAAAAGCATACTAATCAGAAGAAAAAAAAAGGATGCAAAGGTCCTGAGGAAGGTGTATGCTTGATGTGTTTGACATCCATGTGGTCTTTCTTGGTTAGAGCACCATGAGTCAGAGAAAAGAAGTAGGCGATAAAGTTGGAGGGTTTGGGCAATAGTGTGAAGGAGTGTTGGCAACAGGTCAGATAGGGTCCTGGAGGTACAAGCAAGGGCCTGGCCATTTACTCTTATTGAGATGCTTTTGAGCCAAAAGGGGACATGCTCTGGTTTATATGTTAAAAAAATAATTCCAATTCTTAAAATAATACTCCGTGTTGAAAAATAAACTGAAGTTCTGAGATCATTTAGAAGGTTTTTTGCAGGTGAGAAATGATGGTGGCTATCAGGAGAGATTTTTGAGAAGTGGCTGGATTCTGATGTACTTATCCTGGATGTGCTGTGAAGAAACTAATTGACTTAGAACAAGACTAACTAAGTCAGAGAAAGTGAGTTTACCATCTGCTGGGCAATCATATGGACACCTCTGCTGGGAAACTTCTTCGATTATCTTATTATTGAATTTTAATTCAATATCATGCAATTTGATGGCATGTACACTAAAGTGTAAGACCACTGGTTATTTAAGCAGACATAGAGCTGGTTATAGGCAGAGCATTAGGAGGACTTCGAAGAAACACACCCTCACCCATTTATAAAAACTAGTGTTCCTCAGAAGCCCATGTTCATAAGTCTTTTCATTGTAGGACTCATGTGACAATAATGTTATTAAGATAAATTCAACATAATTTCTGTGTGGAAAAAATAATTTCCACTTCATCAAACTGGACCCATTTTGGAAGGGATAAAACACAGAGATGATGTCAGCGCTTACTTCTGAATAATAAATCACCATTGAAATGGGGAAGGAATAGTTTGCCATAGTTATGCAACAGACCTAGAGTTAACAATAGAAAATAATCTGGCTGATTAGAACCTAATATTTGCTCTCTCCTTCCTTGGTCATAGAGCTGATTTTCAGTTGAGCATATGACTATCTGGAATAAAGAATACATTTTCCACCCTCATCTACAGTTAAAAATCAACATATGACTTAATTTTTTGATATGGAATGTAAGCAGAGTGTGTGGTTAACTTCTGGAAAGTGCTCTTAAATGAAGGCGGCATGTCTTTGTCGCTTTTTCTTTTCCACTGGCTGAAACTAAATGTAACTGCTGGAGCTTGACCAACTATCTTGAACCATAAAAAAGAAGCCACTTGAGAACTGGAGGCAACAAGGTGACCTGCTAATTGTGGGCCAGGACTGCTTACATCTTAAAAGGGACTTCTATCTTGTTTAAGCCACTGCTATTTGGAATTTTTTTTTAATTGCTCAATGAATTTTATTACATTTATAGTTGTACAACAAACATCACAACCCAATTTTATAGCATTTCCATCCAAAACCCTCAGTACATTCTCCCACTCCCCAACCTGTCTCATTTGGAAATCGTTAAGTTTTTCAAAGTATGTGAGTCAGTATTTGTTCTGTGAAGAAGTTCATTGTGTCATCTTTTTAGATTCCACATGTAGGTGATAGCATTTAGTGTTTGTGTCTCATTGTCTGACTTCACTTAGCATGATAATTTCTAGGTCCATCCATGTTGCTAAAAATGCCCGTATTTTGATCCTTTTAATGGCTGAGTAATATTCCATTGTGTATATGTACCACATCTTCTTGATCCACTCCTCTGTCAATGGACATTTAGGTTGTTTCCATGTCTTGGCTATCATATGTAGTGCTGCAATGAACAATGGAGTGCATGTGTGTTTTTGAGTCATGGATAGATGCCCAGGAGAGGGAATGCTGGATCAAATGGTAGTTCTATTTTTAGTTTTCTGAGGAATCTCCATACTGTTTCCACAATGGTTGCACCAATTTACAATCCCACAACAGTGTAATAGGGTGCCTTTTCTTCCACACCCACTCCGGCACTTATTGTTTGTAGACTTTTTGATGATGGCCATTCTGGCTGCTGTAAGGTGGTACCTCATAGTGGTTTTGATTTGCATTTCTTTTTTTTTTTTTTTTTTTTGTCTTTTGTCTTTTTTTTTTTTTGGTTGTTGTTGTTGTTATTGTTGCTATTTCTTGGGCCGCTCCCGCGGCATATGGAGGTTCCCAGGCTAGGGGTTGAATCGGAGCTGTAGCCACCGGCCTACGCCAGAGCCAGAGCAACGCGGGATCCGAGCCACGTCTGCAACCTACACCACAGCTCACGGCAACGCCGGATCGTTAACCCACTGAGCAAGGGCAGGGATGGAACCCGCAACCTCATGGTTCCTAGTCGGATTCGTTAACCACTGCGCCACGACGGGAACTCCTGATTTGCATTTCTTTGATAGTGAGTGATGTCGAACATCTTTTCATGTGTTTGTTTGCCATCTGCATGTCTTCATTGGAGAACTGTCTATTTAGATCTTCTGCCCATTTTTGGATTTTTTTTTTCTTTTTTTTTTTTGGTAATGAGCTGTAGGAGGTTTTTTATAAATTTAGGAGATTAATCCCTTGTCAGTCACTTTTGCAAATATTTTCTCCCATTCTGTGGGTTGTCTTTTCGTTTTGTTTAGGGTTTCCTTTGCTGTGCAGAAACTTTTAAGTTTAATTAAGTCCCGTTTATTTTTGTTTTTATTGTCATTACTTTAAAAGGTGGATCTGAGAAGATTTTGCTATCATTTATGTTGGAGAGTGTTTGGCCTATGTTTTCAAAGGATCATAAGAAACTACTATATGCAACTATACACCAATAAAATGGAAAACCTAGAAGAAATGGACAAATTCTTAGAAAAGTACAATCTTCCAAGACTAAACCAAGATGAAGTAGAAAAGATGAATGGACCAATCACAAGTACTGAAATTGAAACTATGAGTAAAAAACTTCCAACAAACAAAAGTCCAGGACCAGATGGCTTCACAGGCAAATTGTATCAAACATTTAGAGAGGCACTAACACCAATCCTTCTGAAACCATTCCAAAAAAACTGCAGAGGAAGGAACACTCCCAAACTCATTCTAGGAGGCCACTATCACCCTGATACCAAAACCAGACAAAGATACCACAAAAAAAAAAAAAAAAGAAAGAAAAATAAAACTACAGGCCAATTTCACTGAAGAACATAGAGGCAAAAATCCTCAACAAAATACTAGCAAACCAAATGCAACCATACATTAAAAGGATGGTCCATCATGATCAAGTGGGACTTATCCCAGGGATGCAAGGGTTCTTCAATATCTGAAAATCAATCAGTGTGATGCACCACATTAACAAACTGAAGAATCAAAACCATATGATCCTCTCAATAGAGGCAGAAAAAGCCTTTGGCAAAATCCAACACCCATTTCTGATAAAAACCCTTCAGAAAGTGGGCATAGAGGGAATCTATCTCAACATGATAAAGGCCATATATGACAAACCCAGAGCCAACATCACTCTCAATGGTAAAAAGCTGAAAGAATTCCCTCTGAGATCAGGAACAAGACAAGGATGTCCACTCTCGCCACTACTATTCAACATAGTTTTGGAAGTCCTAGCCACATCAATCAGAGAGGTAAAAGAAATAAAAGCAATCTAAATTGGAAAGGAAGAAGTCAAACTATCGCTATTTGCAGATGACATGATCCTATACCTAGAGAATCCTAAAGACTCTACCAGAAAACTGTTAGAGCTCATCCATGAATTTGGCAAAGTCACAGGATGCAAAATTAATACACAGAAATTGACTGCATTTCTAGGTACTAACAGTGAAAGATCAGAAAGAGAAATTAAGGAAGCAACCCCGTTTACCACTGTATCCAAAAGAATAAAATACCTAGGAGTAAACCTACCTAAAGAGACAAAAGACCTGTACTCTGAAAACTATAAGACACGGATGAAAGAAATCAAAGATGACATAAATGGATGGAAAGACATGCCAGGCTCTTAGATTGGAAGAGTCAATATTATCAAAATGACTGTACTACCCAAGGCAATCTACAGATTCAATGTAATCCCTATCAAATTACCAAGGACATTTTTCAAGAACTCAAACAAAATATTTTAAAGTTTGTCTGGAATCACAAAAGACTCAGAATAGCCAAAGCCATCCTGAAAAAGAAAAATGGAGCTAGAGGAATCAGGTTCCCGGACTTCAGACTATACTATAAAGCAATAGTCATCAAAACTGTATGCTACTGGCACAAAGACAGAAAAATAGATCAGTGGAACAGGATAGAAAGCCCAGAATTAAACCCACGTACCTATAGCCAGCTAATTTATGACAAAGGAGGCAAGAATATACAATGGAGAAAGGACAGCTTGTTTGATAAGTGGTGCTGGGAAAACTGGACAGCCACATGTAAAAGAATGAAATCAGAACACTTCCTAATAACATACACAAAAATAAACTCCAAATGGATTAAAGACCTAGATATAAGACCAGATACTATAAAACTCTTAGAGGAAAACATAGGCCAAACATTCTCCGACATAAGCATGAACTTTCTAATCCTTTTACCTGAATCAAATCTTACCTGATACAGGTAGAAATAAATAGATTGTTATGTCAGAGAATGGATTTTGCCATGTAATAGTTTTAGGATTATTCTGTCAATGTTTTAAATTGAGTTCAATCTATTCTATGAAATCTTAAAATATCCAAATTAAAAATAAAATTTTTAATTATCTGTAGACCTCTCTAGTGAGACTACACTCTTAGTGTAAATTAGAACTATAACAGAAAGTATTCCAGTAAAACTGGATGCCAATTCATCAATTATGATTCCAGAAGAGTTCATAACTGGTTGTTGTTGACTGTTTTCCCTAAGATCTTTCTAGTAACTAAAAGGTTTTGGCCTGGACGTGGTAAATTCCAGCTTGGTAATTATTATGGTCTTAAGTGAATCTGTATCAATGAGTAAATATCCTTTCTTTGATCCGTAACTGGCATACTGGTAAACTATGTTTACTTTCCCTGTTTCTAAGGCAATTCTACCCGATTATCTCTTTTCAACTATCTCTGAACTTTTGCATCCAAAGATTAAAGGTCATTAAAAATTCTAGAATTCATTTAGTTCATTCATAATAACTTCCTTATCATATAAAGATGTCAATTTATTTATTTAGTCTTTTGTCCTTTTAGGGCCACACCCACAGCATATGGAGGTTCCCAGGCTAGGGGTCTAATCAGAGCTGTAGCCGCTGGCCTCCACCACAGCCACAGCAACGCCAGATCCGAGCCGCTTCTGCAACCTACACCCCAGCTCATAGCAATGCTGGATCCTTAACCCACTGAGGGAGGCCAGGGATCGAACCTGCAACCTCATGGTTCCTAGTCAGATTATTTTCTGCTGTACCATGATGGGAACTCCGTAAAGATGTCAATTTAACAACAGTATTCTAAGTTAAAATATTGTAGCATTTAAAAATAATTAAATTTGGAGGGGAAAAAGGAAAAACAACTTTGCTAGCTATACTTGGATTATTTCTAAAAAAAAAAATCTGGAAGGATTAATTTTTGAATAAATCTGGTTCCTAAAGTTTTCATCTGTATTTCAAGATCAAAGGGCTTGATGTAGTTGAATAACCAATAAATTTTGCCTGCTTATTCTTAGTAACCACTTGAGATTATTCCCACAATTCCATTTACAACCTCAAAATTAAAAATCTAGATGAAGAGAAAAACTTCACTATAAATATACCCATTTCTTTCTGTATGCCTCAGGTTGCAATTTTTCCATTAAATTATGTGGAAGATTTGAGCTAGAGAGCATAAAAGCAGCTTGACTTTGAGATTACCATAAATATTCTAACTGGCAACTAATTAGAAGGTACATGCCAGGTAGTAAAAATGTAAACAGAGGACAATTTCTGCTTTTAAAATAGAATTTGAGTTATTTCATAATTTCTTTTGGATTAACTGCCTCAAACTGTATTAGCTGAAAATTCGGAGAAAATTTTATTATTCTGTCTTGTGCGCATGCCACAATCACAAGCTTAAACAGATGCACCTGACAAATTGCAGCATATAGTTCAGTAATAAGAAAGCATAATAACTCTTTATGGTCACAACAAAACTGTTAACAATTTTGCAACAAAATTCACAGCACTAAAGACAAAATGATTTCCATTTAAAGAATTTGATTTACATTGCCATAGCATCAGGTAAGTTATTATGATAAAGTGAAATCACTGAAGAATAAAGTTGGGCAGTAACATAGGCTGTCCTAACAAGTAGATGGGCCTTAGATCACATGACGGAAGACCTGGATCTATTTTTGGCTTTAATATTCAAGAACTGTATAATCTTGCGAGTATAACCTAACTTCTTTAAGCTTTCATTCTCATATATAAAATTGTTGTAATCACATTTTTTTCACTTCAAGGGGTTATATTTAGAATTAAAGAGGTAACTAGTCTGTTAAGCATGGAGCAGGGTATTAAGGATTAATAAATGTTGGTTATTATTTCCCCCAGAGATAATCTGCAATAATTTGTACTTCTAGTATGCTACTACTTAAAGATTCACCATCAATTTGAAAACAAATTTTGTTGGAAAAAATGAAAGCATGATCATATCAAATATATATATGAGAACTGCAAGACATTGAATCTGAAAAGTTGAAATTGTAAACATAAGCCTTTGACTCTAGGAAATACGGCACGTAACATTTGTGTTTGAGGATGCTTTTAGTTCCTTTCTACTTTCAGGGTTTCCTATACCCCTGTTTTCAGCACCGCATTGTCAGTGCCCATAAAAATGTAACAAGCTAATAAAAGGTGATAAATAAATCATACTGATGGATAGTAAGATCTATATTTAAACTTTAAAGAAATGCTGAATTGAATGAAGGAACCAGGCTGTAGGTTGTTTTTTAAAAGTGGTGAATTGTTACTTTATTGGTTAAAATTCCTAGGCCGTTTAGGATTTTTTCCATTTTTATCGAGATAAAATTCATGTACAATATCATACTAGTTTTAAGTGTACAACATAATGATTTGATAAGTGTATATACTGAGAAATAATACACTACATTTTTTTAAAATCCATCACCTCACATATTTCTTTTTTTCTGCTAAGATCTACCTTCTTAGCAACTTTTAGATATACAATAAAGTATTGTCATCCACAGTCACTGTGCTATACATTACATTCTCAGGACTTATTTATTTTATAACTGGAACTTTGTACTTTTGACAACCTTTGTATATCCCCCAACCCACCTCTGTAGAGTTCTTTAAATGAAGAAAACACTTGAGAGTTTCAGTTGTCCTCAAGAACACTGGGAGTCTTAGAGTTCCCGTCGTCGCGCAGTGGTTAATGAATCCGACTAGGAACCATGAGGTTGCAGGTTCAATCCCTGGCCTCCCTCAGTGGGTTAAGGATCCGGCGTTGCTGTGAGCTGTGGTGTAGGTTGCAGATGCGTCTCGGATCCCGCATTGCTGTGGCTCTGGTGTAGGCCGGTGGCTACAGCTCTGATTAGATCCCTAGCCTGGGAACCTCCATATGCCATGGGAAGTGGCCCTAGAAAAGGCAAAAAGACAAAAAAAACAAAACAAAACAAAAAACAAACAAACAAAAACCACTGGGAGTCTAGATTGTGATTCAGTTGCTAAAACAGTCACCTCACCCAAGTCACACTGAGGAACAGGAGAGAAGCACAGTGGACTCTCAAGGACTTTAACTTATTCCTCCTTTTCCCCTTCTTTGACTGGCTTCTATGACTTTATATTCCCTGTGCTCTCCTACCTCACTGGCTGCCTCTACTCAGTATCCTTTGCTAGCTTCTCTTCTTCGGCCTGACAGAAGATGTTGAATTCTTCTAGGGCTCCATGCTTGGTCCTTTTTCCTTCTCTGTATTTCTCTCTAGGTCATCTTGTATAGTCTCATAGCTCTTAATATCATTTATGTTCTGATGACTCCAAAATACTCACATCTTTGGCTCACACACCTTTTTCCTATTTCAGACCTATATACAACTGATTATTTGACATATCCACATGTCAACTTTACATATTCAGGAGGATGTTTACGGAGGATTTGATCTGCTGTGTTAAACATGCTTTATCTGAAGCTTTCACTTTCTCATTTCATGACCATTCCATTCTTCCTCTTGTTCTGGCAAAAACCCCTTAGTTCAATCTTGCTGTCTTGCTTGCTCTTAAAACCCAAGTGCAGGGAAGTCTATTGGCTCTGCCTTCTAAATATGCCAGAATTTGACCACTTATCTTCTTCACTGCTACCACTTTGGTCTGGCCCATTATCATCTCTTACGAGATTACTAGACTAGGTTTTACCTATAACAATGTACTCTCTATATATACACACACACACATATATAAAAAAAATATATATATTTTAAGGGTTGCACCCATTGCATATAGAAGTTCCCAGGCTAGTGGCTGAATTGGAGTTACAGCTGCTGGCCACAGCCACAGCCACGGTAACGCCAGATCCTTAACCCACTGAGTAAGGCCAGGGATTGAATCCGCATACTCATGGATACTAGTTGGGTTTGCTACTGCTGGTCCACAACAGGAACTCTGATACAGTATCTTCTCATTGTAACCTAAGCACAACTTTCAAAACCAAGCCAAATCATGTCACTCATCTGCTCATTCAGAGGAAGTCAGAGCCTACAATGGCCTAGAAAGCTCTGCCTCCTCTGGCTTCAGTCACTCTCTGATCTTCCCTCCTCCTACTCTTCCTGACCCTTACTCCTCTCCAGCAACACCATGCCTTTGTTATTCATCAACACACAGGCATGCTTCATGTCATCTTTGTCTCGCTCTTCCATATTCCTAGATGCTCCTCTTCCCATATTTCTTCTTGGCTACTTCTTTCACATTCTTCAAGTTTTGTTCACATCTCATTTTTTCAAAAATGCCTACATCACCACTACATTTAATAGGGCAGCTAATCTCATCCTTCATACTTATGATACCCTTTCTCTGCTCTCATTTTTTCCCCATAAAAGCTATCAATTTCTAAAATACTAAAAAGGTATTTATTATATATATTGATTGTTTCTGTCTCCCCTCAATAGAATAAAATCTCTATGTGGGCAGAAATCCTTAACTATTCTGTTCAGTGATACATTTTCAAGTGTGGAGAGCAGCCCATTGCTGAAAGTAAGTGCTGAGAAAGTATTTGTTGGCTGAATGAAGAGATTACTATGTCAAGAGGTGTTGGTTTCAAGAAAAGATTAGTCAACAGTGCCACTTACTACTCAGCAATAAATTATGAAAAGCATGTTGGTTTTAAGTCCTAAGATGTCACTTATGCCACAATTCAGGTCATTCCAGTGGAGTGGTAGAGGCAAAAGACTGAGGTCAAATGATTAAGTCACAGACAACAAGTGTCAATATTTTTTAAGATAGGAGACACGTGATTGCATTTATATATGTGGAGGGAAGAAATCCCATGTAGAGGAGGGAACTGGGATTCTAGAGAGAGAAGAAATACTTGCTTCGTCAGGTGTCTGAGGTGGAAAACAGGAGGGGTCCCACTAGGTGATGTTATTCTTCTTCCTCTGAGATTAGGGGCACCAGGTTGAGAGTGGTGAGGATAAAATCACTGTTTTCAGACAGGGGCCAGGAATTTTATGCTTTAGCATCAGTTTTTCTCAATGAACGACAAGCCCAGGGATTTTCTTTCAATGATGAAGAGAAGTTTAGTAGGGAACATGATTAAAGACTAAATTTTTTGAATATCTTTGGTGGACAACAGGTGCTCTGTCCAGGACCATGCAGGCAAGAGGCACCGGAGCAGTGCTGAAAAGCCCGGCTAGGGTTGAAATCATGACTTGGTCTTGGTTTTAGCCTCTACATCTCTCAGAAGTTTCAGGTATAAAATTAAAAGTGTTGGGATATGTGGTAGGAAATACGAAAATAAGTAAAAAGATTTGGAATTGAGACATTTCTACTACCCCTCCAAATTTAAAAAGTAATTATGCTTTTTACAAGAAAATGAAACCTTTTTTCCTAGCTCAGAACACCTGCTTAGAAGGAGCTCAGTTGCCTATACAGTACATATGCTACTGGTTATAAAACCTGTCCATCTAATCCAGTTACAGACCCCAAACAACTCCAAGTGAATCAATGAGACAACATTCTTCTTTTTTAAAAAAAATTAATCAAAATTTGAGTTGCATATATATGTGAAAATTCAGCTAAATCACAGGACATGTGATATAATGAAATCTAAAAGTATTGCTTTCTCTCTAAAACTTGAGTCTCATTACCTTACTCCAGAGTTGACTCCATCTTTGCTATGATTAAGAAGCAAGCTGATAGTTCTAAAGTAATAAACTGTTTCCAGACTGATTTATGCTATTCTGCAAAGTAATAGGATTGACTGAAGCTAAAGTTGTGTGGAAGAGAGACAAAGGGGAAAGGAAACAATGTGTTTGCAGACATGTGAGTGAAGGGATGTACCATAGGGACAAGCTTAGAAGGTGAAGTCACAGGAGTTCAGACAGTAAAGAGAAGGGGCAGAGAATCAGTGAAATGTATGAGATCAAAGAAAATCCATCCCAATGTAATAACTTTTTATAGTTAGGACTGTTCAAGAATGGAATGGGTTACCTGCTTCATATAAAGTGACATATTCCTGGACACTGTGTTGACAGTGATGTGCTGTGGGCTGTCTTAGGTGGGCACTTGTTAAAAGATGACAAAGGGATGAGCCTGGGTGAGGCAATCTGATCTTTGATGCTTCTCAAGCCAAGATTCCATGATCATTCTCCTCTCCACAGTTCCTCATTTTCTGAAACAGCATTTGTCAGCCTGTTCTTGTATTTCAAATTAGAATGTACTTGCACTTGCTACCTAGTACACACAGAGATGCTCAACCAGTGTCCTGACATCCCCGATCTGCCAAACTCCTCCTCTGAACCCACTAGCTCTAATCTTCTTGTTAGGTAAAATAATTAACTGTTCCTATCATCTGAGATGTCTTAGTAAGACTTGTCATTTGAAATTGAAGGTGACTAATGAGATGGCTCACTCTGGCCAGGCACTTTGCTAGAATATAGGACCAGAAAAGTGAGAAAAACACATAGGGTGGTCTCTACATTCATCGTGCTTTCAGAACAATGAGGGAAGCTAGCCTTTAAACAACAACAACAAAAATAAAGTGAAACAGAATTTAGCAATGTGAAAAGTGTGATTAAGAAAACGACTGTTCTATAAGGTTGCATAGTGGAGAACTTAATTTAGCATTGTTTTACTCAACTCATTCTTTTTAAGTCACAAGAGATGAAACCTCCTTGGTAATGGTCTGTGTAGTTTTGGGGGCTCAGACATTTTTCAGGGCCTATTTATAAGTCTTTTCCCTTAAAAGAAAAACTTACATTGTTCAAAGTTTTACAGCTAGTGAAGAAATAAAGTGTAAGCTCTGGAGTCCAGTAGCGTGTTACAAAATCACTTCTCTAATGATTTTCTGGACAATTTACTTATCCCCTCTTACCCAAGTTTTCTCATTTGTAAAATGAAATGAGTACCACAGTACTATGTTAGAAAATTGTTGTTAAGATTTAAAAGCATATGAAAAAAACTCTCATCAGAGGGCTTGATATATAATATTAAAAACAGTAGTATTTTTCATGAATTCTGTAAGGTTATTGGATTGTGCGAAAATGTCCTTGTCTAATAGCTGCCATGCATTTTATAATATATTATAAAAGTTTTAAGATTCATTTATTATGCTCTTTAAATTCTAAAAGCATCAAATATCAAATGATATAAAAGCCAGATGTTTAAAACACTGCCCCACAAAGATGGTCTGAAAAATAAATATTTTGGTTTGTATGTTGAAATCAACATGCATCTGATATTCAGAACTTAACCACTGTTTTATTTTCTGGTATATAAATAGTATGACAAAACCAGTGAAGGCAGACTATAAAATATAATATACATCATCCCAATTAAAGTATGTTCACAAGCCTGCATTTCTTTCAAATACATAGAACATACAAATAAATGTCCAAGGATGAAAAAGCACAGGGAGTTCCCATCGTGGCTCAGCAGATTATGAATCTAGTTAGTATTCATGAGGATGTGGGTTCAATCCCTGGCCTCACTCAGTGGATTAAGGATCCGGTGTTGCTGTGATATTTGTGGTGCAGGTCACAGATGCAGCTTGGATCCCATGTTGCTGTGGCTATGGCATGGGCCTGAAGATGCAGCTCCAATTCAACCCCTTGCCTGGGAACTTCCACATGCTGCAGATGCAGCCCTAAAAAGCAAAAAAAAAAGCATAGATTTGAGAATATATTTTTGGCTTAACTTAGCATTTTATCGGTTTTATTCTTTTCTTTTTTTACTATATTTCTAAGTTGATTATAGCCAGATTTTCCCCACAATCTAACAGTACAAGAATAATTTGGACATAAAAAATATTATTTAGTGGAGCAGCAGGATTAAAATTCAATGTGATTACAAATGTTTTGCTGTCTATAGTAAATAAAAACATAACTGATTATGAGTTTTTTTCAGCCAACTTAGAAAAGGAGTTCAACATAGTTTAACTGAATTGAAAAAGAAAATGCCTTAGGAAATCAGGCTGCCCTTATTTTGGACAGTCATATGAAATAAAAATTCACTCCTGAATGATACCAAGCTTTTTTCATGTTCACTTCTTTTCTATTTATGTTTTCAAAAATAATTTACTTTTTAAATGAAGTAGAATGACTGTTATTCAGCCACTTAATTTATAATTATAAATGATGTATAACAGAGAAATGCATAGTCCAAGTGAACAAGCCAGACATTTCTAAACTTAAGCTCATCTTGTTAATATCTCCATATAAACAGAAAAGGAAAAGTAGTATTAGGAAAAGGTTCCAGGAGAGCCATTAAAATAGGCTTTGTGTCACTCTATTGTATCGATCATGCTAACAAAATAAAAATATATTCATAAAGATTTTCAAATAATGTAACAAGGAGGCAATCTTTATTTTTATCTTTAAAATAAAGATTTTAAAACAATGTAACAAGTCATTTGTTACCTAATTAGGGCTTTACTTTGCTGTGGAACACTCTGACTTCAATCTTCCCCAGAGCTTAAAGTATTTTTTTAGTTTTACTCTACTCAATGTAGTCAAATGATCCAATTTTTAAAGTTAATAGACTGTTTTGTCAAACAGTTTTAGATTTAAGGAAGAATTGATAAAATGAGTTCCATATGCAGCGTTTCACCTACTGAATTAGCCTTATGCATTAGTATGGCAAATTTGTTACAATTAATGACTAATATAATACATTCTTATTAACTAAAGTCCATAGTTTATTCAGATTTTCCTTAGTTTTATTTAATGTACTTTTCTGTTCCAGGATCCCATCTAAAATTCCCCATTACACTTAATTATCATGTCTCTTTAGGATATGTTTAAGCTTTTCCTTAAGATGTGACTTTCCTTGTTTTGGATGGAAACCCATATTCAGGGAGTATACAGTAAGTCTCTACATTTTTAAGGTGAAATGTCTATATAGCTTATTTGGAATTCTTCCACACAAGTGATTTTACTCTTTTTCCTCATTTATTAATTTATTCAATCACTTATTCTTATCAGTATGAACAGATGGATATTTATTTCATACTCTGCATTATAATCCAGTATCACTTTATTTTGTCATTCAAATTGTTGCAGCTTTGGCCCCTAGGAGCTCTTTCAGTTGGCTTTTGTGCCCTCTGACATACCCCCATCCATGTATTTTTTAAAGAACTCATTTTTAATGTAAACTATGTTAGAACATGCCTAATTTTTCTGGGAGTGAACCACTGAGAAGACAATATGAAAAAAAAAAATCCTCAAGCCTTTGCAGCATTAAAAATAAGAAGTGACCATTATTCCAAAGTTGAAAATGTAAGGTAATAAAAGGATAGAGCAAGTGACAACATATAATCCAAAACATTATGGACATAGTAAGGAAATTTTTTTCACTGTTGGGGAATTTAACAATGGCATCATATGCCACCATCATCCTAATTCCAAAACCACCAAAGAGATACCACCAAAAAAGAAAACTATCGCCCAATATCACTGATGAATATAGACGCAAAAATTCTCAATAAAATCTTAGCCAACCGAATCCAACAACATACCAAAAAAATTATACACCATGACCAGGTTGGGTTCATCCCAGGTTCACAAGGATGGTTCAACATATGCAAATCAATCACCATCATACACCACATTAACAAAAAAAAAGTAAAAAATCATATGATCATCTCAATAGACACAGAAAAAGCATTTGACAAAGTGCAATATCCATTCATGATCAAGACCCTCGCCAAAGTGGGTATAGAGGGAACATTCCTGAACATAATCAAAGCCATTTATGATAAACCCACAGCAAATATAATACTCAATGGGGAAAAACTGAAAGCCTTCTCACTCAAATCTGGAACAAGACAGGGATGCCCACTCTCACCGCTACTCTTCAACATAGTTTTGGAAGTCCTAGTCACAGCAAATAGACAAACAAAAGAAATAAAAGGCATCCATATAGGAAGAGAAGAGATCAAACTGTCACTGTATGCAGATGACATGATACTATACATAGAAAACCCTAAGGACTCAACCCCAAAACTACTTGAACTGATAAATAAATTCAGCAAAGTAGCAGGATATAAGATTAACATTCATAAGTCAGTTGCATTTCTGTATACCAGCAATGAAATATTAGAAAAGGAATACAAAAATACGATACCTTTTAAAATTGTACCTCACAAAATCAAATACCTCGGAATACACCTGACCAAGGAGTAAAGGACCTATATGCTGAGAACTATAAAACTTAAATCAAAGAAATCAAAGAAGACGTAAAGAAATGGAAAGATATTCCATGGTCCTGGATTGGAAAAATCAATATTGTAAAAATGGCCATACTACCCAAAGCAATCTATAGATTCAATGCAATCCCTATCAAATTACCCATGACATTTTTCACAGAACTAGAACAAACAATCCAAACATTTATATGGAACCACAAAAGACCCAGAATTGCCAAAGCAATCCTGAGAAACAAAAACCAAGCAGGAGGCATAACTCTCCCAGACTTCAAGAAATACTACAAAGCCCCAGTCCAGTCATCAAAACAGTGTGGTACTGGTATCAAAACAGACAGACAGATCAATGGAACAGAATAGAGAATCCGGAAATAAACCCTGACACCTATGGTCAATTAATCTTTGACAAGGGAGGCAAGAACATAAAATGGGAAAAAGAAAGTCTATTCAGCAAGCATTGCTGGGAAACCTGGACAGCTGCATGCAAAGCAATGAAACTAGAACACACCCTCACACCATGCACAAAAATAAACTCCAAATGGCTGAAAGACTTAAATATATGACAGGACACCATCAAACTCCTAGAAGAAAACATAGGCAAAACACTCTCTGACATCAACATCATGAATATTTTCTCAGGTCAGTCTCCCAAAGCAATAGAAATTAGAGCAAAAATAAACCCATGGGGCCTCATCAAACTGAAAAGCTTTTGCACAGCAAAGGAAACCCAAAAGAAAACAAAAAGACAACATTCAGAATGGGAGAAAATAGTTTCAAATGATGCAACCGACAAGGGCTTAATCTCTAGAATATATAAGCAACTTACACAACCCAACAGCAAAAAAGCCAATCAACCAATGGAAAAATGGGCAAAAGACCTGAATAGACTGTTCTCCAAAGAAGATATACAGATGGCCAACAAACACATGAAAAAATGCTCAACATCGCTGATTATAAGAGAAATGCAAATCAAAACTATCATGAGATACCACCTCACACCAGTCAGAATGGCCCTCATTAATAAGTCCACAAATAACAAGTACTGGAGGGGCTGTGGAGAAAAGGGAACCCTCCTGCACTGTTGGTGGGAATGTAAACTGGTACAGCCACTATGGAGAACAGCATGAAGGTACCTTAGAAATCTATACATAGAACTTCCATATGACCCCGCAATCCCACTCTTGGGCATCTATCCGGACAAAACTCTACTTAAAAGAGATACGTGCACCCGCATGTTCATTGCAGCACTATTCACAATAGCCAGGACATGGAAACAACCCAGATGTCCATCTACAGATGATTGGATTCGGAAGAAGTGGTATATATACACAATGGAATACTACTCAGCCATAAAAAGAATGACATAATGCCATTTGCAGCAACATGGATGGAACTAGAGAATCTCATCCTGAGTGAAATAAGCCAGAAAGACAAAGACAAATACCATATATCACTTATAACTGGAATCTAATATCTAGCACAAATGAACATCTCCTCAGAAAAGAAAATCATGGACTTGGAGAAAAGACTTGCGGCTCCCTGATGAGAGGGGGAGGGTGTGGGAGGGATCGGGAGCTTGGGCTTATCAGACACAACTCAGAATAGATTTACAAGGAGATCATGCTGAATAGCATTGAGAACTATGTCTAGATACTCATGTTGCAACAGAAGAAAGGGTGGGGGAAAAAATGTAATTGTAATGTATACATGTAAGGATAACTTGATCCCCTTGCCCTACAGTGGGAAAATAAAAAAAATAAATAAATAAATAAAAAATAAAATAAAATAAAATAATTACAGTGTATTCAGAAAAAAAAAAACAATGGCATCATAAAATTCTCTCCAAATCTTAATAAATCATTGTGCTATCCATGTTTAGCAAAATAAGATATGGTAGTACCTTTTTTTCCAATGTACACATTAAAAACACTAGAAACTGTATTCATCATTTTAGGTTACCATGTAGCAGGAAGCCCTCTGTATCACTTTTGGGAAATCAAGAGTCTAGTTTGTTTACCAGCCTCAGATTCAGAAATGCTTCCTCTCTTTGGGAATGGACTACTCTAATATTGCAAAACTCTATTAAGTAAAGCTCATTGCTGACTTGTAGGTGATATTTTTAAAGAAATAATGGCCCTAATTCTTCCACTGTTGGAGGAATTGTGTTGGAAAAAAAAAATTCCAACTTTTCCAAGAAAATAGGTCAAAGTTTCAGTGAGGACAAATAGTAGAGGAAAGAACATGACTCCCTATACTCTCCAAACCCACAAACACAAAAATCTTCCAGCGTTCCTCCTTAATCAGTACTGTAAATGTGGAAGCATGCTATTACCAGGGGGAAAAAAAAAAGAATCAGATCTACGGGTAATCTTTCATGCCCTTACTTGTATTGAATCATTGCTCCACTATAAACACAAATCACCATGCCACTTCTTAGGAATAAAAATACCATATGTTAAAATCAGGGTGGCTCCTCAAATTATATTTGTAATTCTGTCATTTACTACTTTTTAAGATGGATACAGTTATAATTGGTTATTTACCACTTGCCAGCTGTGTAACCTGAACAACTTTTATCTCTGAGTCTCATTTTTTTTTAACTGAATTACTTACTTCCTTAGGTTGTTATGAGAACTTGAACTTGAGAAATCATGCATAAAGGCTAGGAATATCATATCTACATATAATACAAGCCATCAGTTAGAAATGCAAAGTATCAACTAACATCGTGTTAGAAGTTAAAATATTAAATCTCCTAAATAGTGTGCACAATATATTCCTTGTCTGGAGCACATTTTAGTGAATTAAAAGTATTGTTCATTTTTTTATTACATCTTCTTGATAGCTCTGTTGGGTAAGTACGTTGCAAGGCTTATTATCTACTTTCCAGTAGAAGGAAATTGAAGAGAGGAAGCTGTGAGTCAACCCAGAAGACTCAGGAACTGAAGGAAATGCTACCAAATTTCTTCAGTTATACTCCAGGATTCTGATTGTTCTTCCTTATGAAATTAGAACAACTAGAAAAATCACAAAATTAAAATAGAATTAAACACTTTCTAATTCACTGCCCTAGTCATCACATTCCTACCCTCTTTTCAATAGTGAATAACACAAAATGCTATTTTTGGAAGTTCTAACTTGCTGCAATTTTATATAGTATCAAAGTCAGTTCATGTACTTTACCATGCATTTTCTACTGCTGTCTAAAGAAGGCACCGAATTTATTTCAGTCCATGATTTGTGTTTTAATGCCAAAGCAACACAGGCTGAATTTTGGCTCATAATGAGGTAAAAGGAATTCCCTTTTGGACAATAGTTCCAAATACATTTGCTATCATCAATTGTCTTCTTGATAAATAAAATGGGAACCTAAAGTTGGTAAATTTGTAAAAATTCTTTATATCTTATTTTAAAAGCTGTAAGAATGAGAATGCTATCACATAGATAGCAAATATAATCTCTATTTAAATACCAAAAAAAACAAATGTGTTTTATTGTTTTCCTGGATCATAAGAATAAAACGCAACAGTCTATGGGCTCAGAAGGGCATGAGTCTTCCTTCTGAAAATCTGTGTGAGGAGAATATATTTACAGGAGAGAAAGACAAAGAGAAATGCACAGAATAAAGGAGTATCAGAAGCATTTCTAAGGGCTAACTGTATCTAGAATTTGGAAACTAAAAACAGGAGGAGCTAATGAACCATGCCACCCGCAAATCCAAGCGTAAATGAGGGAATTAGTGAAGAGAAGGTTTGAATTCTAAGAGGCTGTTTGGTACAAGTTCATCATTATTACTGTTAATCTCCTAGTTTCTGTCATTTCCAGCACTAAACACACATTACAGCCCTGTTCATTTATTCAGTCACTCAGTGATTCATTCATTCACCCATTTATTCTCTCAGCAATAATTTATCGAATGTCTAAAACATGCAGAATCTTTTCTTTCCCCCTCTCATCTGTGGTTCCAGAGAAAGACACTAAAGTGCTTCTTATTGACTAAATTGACTCACAGCACACATTTCTGTCAGCAGATGAGCCTGGAAAACTGCACGTGGTGCTGAGTGGGCATCTGAAAGCTCTGGGCTCCAGGCACAACTCTGACATCAAACACACTGTGAAGGAAGAAGACAGCTGTGCAGTAAGAATCTCATAGGATCCCATGGTGCTTAAGCTGGTTCAAATCAAAATGCTTTCATCAAGCTTCAGGTCTGCATGAGCTTTTCCAACTCTGGTTTACCACCTCCCCAGGAGAGCAGCTTCTCCTTTTTGTCTCTGAGTGATTCAAGAAAGACTCATTTAGACCTCCTGGGATCCTGATAATTTATGTTAAGATATATAATTTCACTTCTCCCAGGTCCCAACTTGAGCTGAAGCCATTTTTCCTGCTTACTATTAATCACATCAATTTTAGGTGACAGATCCAGAATTTCCTTTTTTTTTTTTTTGTCTTTTTCAGGGCTGCACCCACAGCTCCCAGGCCAGGAGTCCAATCAGAGCTCTTGCTGCTGGCCTACACCAGAGCCCAGCTGTGTCTGTAGCCTACACCAAGCTCATGGCAATGCCGAATCGTTAACCCACTGAGTGAGGCCAGGGATCGAACCCGCAACCTCATGGTTCCTAGTCAGATTCATTTCTGCTGCGCCAAGACGGGAACTCCCCAGAATTTTCTTAAAATAAATGCTCTATACCTGTAATAAACCTATCATCAAGGGCCATTTGGGACTCTTAAATTTGGTTTAATATTTCTATCATCCACGTGTAGTCATCTTTTTATTTGTAACAATATTAATTTTTTCTTATATTGATTATACAGAATCAATCGGATCTGTTGGCTGAGCTTTAGAACTCTGAATTGAGCTCCTTGAACATAACAAACTTTTATTGAGAACTTTGTTTTTGCCAGATATCTTACTGGATGCTGTGGATCAGTGACAAATGAAAAAAAAAAAAACAAAAAAAACGTCTATTTTCTGGGAACTTAAGGTTTAGTAGAAAAGCCAAGTCAGTACAGTAACTACGCACTAGGATAGATTCTTTGCAGACCAGATTAATTTGGATGCCCATTCTATATGTTTCAATAGTTTATTTTTAATTTAAAGATGTATAATTTACATTACTGTAAAGTTTTCTGTTTTTATTGTACATTTTTGTGAAGTTTGGCAAGTGCACATATTTTTGTAACCACCATCACCACATTCAAGATGATTCAGAAGAGTTCCACCATGCCCCTCCCACCCTACTTCTGCACTTCTGCTATTCTTCTGTGCAGTCACCCACCCCCATTGCTGCTGCCAACACACACACACACACACACACACACACACCTCAGAGTTTTCCCTGCCACAGATGATATGAAATCTGACCTGCACTTTTTTCAACATGTCACCTAGGGTGAAATCATTTAATATGTAACCTTTTGTGTCTGACTTGTTCACTTCGCAAATCCATATTCATCTATATTTACTGACTACATCAGTAGTTCTTCCCTTTTTATTGTTGAGTAGCACCCAATTATACAGACATACCACAGTTCATTTATTTCCCTGATGAGACACATCTGGTTTGTTTTATGTTTTAGGATATTATGACTAAAACACTTATGCGCAGGCTTGGTGCGGGCATAGGATTTCAATTTGCGTGGTCAACACCTACGAAAGCGATCCCTGGGTTATATATGGCCCATATGTTTTATTTTTAAGAAGTTGCTCCACTGTTTTCCCTTTAGAGAAACTGTGTCATTTTGCACATCAGCATTTTGTGGCAGTTCCAGTTGTTCCGCATCCTGATGAGCACTTAGTATTAATCCCCCCTTTTTAATGTTAAATATTGTTATATGTGTATAGTAATATATCTTTGGTATTTTAACATCTTTATTACCATAATAACTAGTGTATTTATTTTTTTATTCATATATCTTCTTTGGGAAAGCATCCAAATCTTTTGCTCATTTATTATACTGTTTCTTTATTATTAAGTTTTTGAGAATTCTATAATACCTATGTGCACACATATATACATGTAATACATACACACATTTTTTTTTTCATACACACATTTTCTAAGAGTATTCATGATGAATGGATTTTGGATTTTGTAAAAGACTTCCTGAATTGAGAATTTCGTATTTTTTCTTTGCTTAATGGTGAGTTATACCAATTAATTTTAGAATGTTGAACAAACTTTGAGTTCCTAGGATAATAATCATTTAGATATGGAGTATTACCTTCTTTTTTACTATATTGTTGAATTTAATAGCATTTTTTGAAAAATTTTTGCTTTATGTTCATGAGGGATATTGGTCACAATTTTCTTTTCTTCTATCTTTGCCCAGTTTTGGCATCGGAGTAATGCTTACTCAAAGATGAGTTGAGAAGGGTTCATGGCATTCCATGAACAGTAGGCTCGATGCTATTCAGGTGAAAACTTGCACCCCTATCAGTTTAAAACCAAATTTCACCATCCATCAACCTAAATACACTATTAATCACAGCTATATTATGAATCATAATTGGAGGCTGTTGGGGACTCAACCAAACTCAACTACAAAAATTATAGCCTGCTTGTCAATTGCCCATACAGGATATATAACAGCTATTATAATGTATAATCCAAACATAACAATCCTAAACACCCATCATTTATATCATAATAACACTATCTTCTTACTATTTATGCCAATCTCATGTACTCCAACAATATCACTATTACACATAAAATAACTCCCATCACAATTCTTATCCTTGCCATTACAGCATTACTAGAACCACTATCAGGATTTTTACCTAGGAATAATTATTCTAGAAATAACAAAATGATAACGTCATTCTACCAACACTAATAGCCACCAGAACACTACTTAGCATATATTTCTATTTATGGCTAACATACTCCACATCGCTAACTATATTCCCTTCAATTAACAACATAAAAATAAAACAAATAGAGCATACAAAATAACCTTTCTAGCATTACTAACTGTTATGTTCAGGCTATTACTGCCCCTAACATTTGTTCTATCAGTGCTGAAGTAGGCATTTAGGTTAGTTTAGACCAAGAGCTTTCAAAATCCTAAGCAAGGACAATTTACTTAATTCCTGAATATAAGCATTTCAAGATTCTATCCTACATCAATTGAATGCAAACAAAACATTTTAATTAAGCTTAATCCTTACTAGACTGATGGGTTTCTACCCCAGGAAAATTTACTTAGCAGGTAAATACTTTATTCAACTGGTTTCAATCTACTCCTCACACTGCCATTGTGGTGGGGGGAGGGCAGGAAAAGCACTGGCAGAACTGAAGCTGCTTCTTTGACTTTGCAATTCTTTTTTTATTTTTGGCTTTTTAGGGCTTCACCTGCAGCACATGGAAGTTTCTGGGCTAGGGGTCGAATAGGAGCTGCAGCTGCTGGCCTACGCCACGGCCACAGTAATGCAGGATCCAAACCTACACTGCAGCTCACGGCAATGCTGGATACTTAACCCTATAAGCAAGGCCAGGGATCAAACCCACATCCTTGTGGATGCTAGTTGGGTTTGTTACCAGTGAGCCATGATGGGAACCCTAAAATATTCTTCGATTTTCTGCAGTTCAATTTGTTGATTCACCACAGGGTTTGGCAAAAAGAGGGCTCACTTTCTTTATATTTATAGACTAATGCTAATTCAGTCATTTTACCTGTGTTCATCAACTGTTAATTATTTTCAAGAAATCACAAAAGTATCAGCAGTTTATATTTACTATTTGGTGCTTCACCTGCAACAGTAGGCAACATCTTACATCCATTAATCCAAGCTGAGCTGGGCTAATCTAGAGTGCTGCTTGGAGATGACTCAATCTATAACATACTCATGGCAGTCTTGCATTTATAATAATTTTTTTATAGATGTACCAATTATGGTTGGAAGGTTCAGAAACTGGTTTGTCCCACTAATAACGGGGACACCTAATATAGCATTACCCTGAATAAATACTATAAGCTTTTGACTATTTCTCCCATCATTCTTACTTCTACTTATAAGTAGTAGAAACTGGTTCTGGTACTTCTGGTAGAAGCATATATCTACCTCTAACCTGTAATCTGGTCCACATAGGTGCCTCTGTCGACCTAACCACATTCTCCTCACATTCTCCGTATATTTAGCAGATGTTTCCTCAATTCTTTGTGCTATTACTGTTATGACTATAATCTTTAATATAAAGACAGCAGACATACCCCAATACCAAACACCATTATTTATTTGATCTACCCCTATTATAGCCATATAACTATAATTATCACTAGCTGTCCTAGAAACCATAATTACCATACTGTTAACAGAAATCTAAACACTACTTTCTCTGACCCTGCAGAGGAGACCCAATCTTATACCAACACCTGTTTTGATTCTTTGGTCACCGTGAAGTCTGTATTTGTAGCCTACCAGGAATACGAATTATTGGAATAATCTCACATATCAATATGCACTTTTTAGGACAAAAAGAGCCTTTTAGCTATATGGGAATAGTGTGACTCCTATCCATTGGCTTTTTAGGATTTATCTTGTGGGCCCATCATATGTTTACCATAGAGATAGATGTCAACTCATGAGCATACTTTACATCAGCTGTAATATACATATAAAAATGATTTCTATCCCTACAGGAGCAAAAGCATTTTGCTGATTAGCCCCTCTTCACGAAGATAATATTACATGATCTCCCACCATATTATGAGCTTTCGGCTTTATTTTCCTTTTTATAGTGGGCAGTTTGACAGGAAACATCTTAGCCAATTCATCTCTGGACATTGTCCTCCACGATAATACCTGTAAGTAGGACACTTCCATTATGTAAGTCATGGGAGGCAGTCTTCACTATTACAGGAGGCTTCGTACACTGATTTCCACTCTTCTCAGATTATACACTTAACACAAGCAAGAATTCACTTTACAATTATATTTGTAGTAGTAAATATGACTTTCTTCCCACAGCACGTTCTTGCTCCTTCAGAGATGTCACTACATTACTCCGACTATCCTGATACACACACACAACTTGACATATTTCATCTACAGTCTCATTCATCTCATCAACAACAGTAATTACAATAATCTTCATAATATGAGAAGAATTTGCACCCAAACGAGAAGCCTCAGTAGTGGGAACTACTGCTACTAACCTAAATGGTGACACTGATGCCCTTCACCTTAGCTTGTTTGAAAATTCTATCTGTGTACATTTAAAATAAGGAAAGCATTGAATCCATGTCCACCAGCGTCAAGCCGACACCATAACCATTATGTCTTTCTCACTGAGGTAATAGTAAAAAATGACATAACTTTGTCAAACTTAAATCATAGGCAGACATCCTGTATATCATCAAGGCATATCCATTTCATTTAGGCTCTCAAGATGCAACATCACCTATCATGGAAGAGCTGTTACATTTTCATGACCACACATTAATAATCCTTTTTGGGATACATTCTCTAGTCCTTTGTATTATTACACTAATGTTGACAACTGAACTGACCCATACATGTGCACTAGATGCACGAGTAGAGAAAACTGAACCATTTACCAGCCATCATTCTAATCTTAATTGCTCTACCATCATCATGAATTCTTTACACGATACATGGAATCAATAACACTTCCATAACCATAAACACTAAGGACATCAATGATACTGAGGCTACGTAGACACAGATTATGAAGATTTAAATCTTGGCTCCTCTATGTTCCTCACATCAGATCTAAAACCAGGAGAACTATGACTAGAGGAAGTCAATGACCAAGGAATATAAAGTCATCGAATGTTAGTTTCATCTGAAAATAGTTTATACTCATGAGCCGTTCCTTCTTTAGGCCTAAAAACAGCTGCTATCCCAGGACGCCTAAACTAAAGACCCCTAATACTGACAGGAACAGGCCTATGTGTGGACAATGACCCATAGAAGTCATTTTCCTGTATCCAAAGACAGGACAGAGGAAGGGAGACTCCACGAGATACGGATACCAACAAGGGTTGTTGCTTAGCAGAACACAGAGCAGCAACCTGGTTTGAGGGCCCTGTCCTCATATGAACATGACAAGATTAAGAGACTAAAACGGACCACAGGTTAATCATGGCAACACCTTCAATTCAGATGGTGGAAATCTCAGAGGGGACAAGATACACTGCAGTCAAACAGCAGACATAGGACCTCCTTCTGCACAGGAGCCTGACCCACAAAATCCCCAGACCCTGCACCTGGGGTCACACATCCACACCCACCAAGGTGACCTCACCTCCCCAGACCCTGAGCCTGGGGTCACATATCGCCTTGGTCAGGACACCCTGGCTCCACTGTATGGGCCCTCAACGTGGAAACGAGCCAGGTCTCCGGGAACATAGAAAGATGTGTAGGGTCAGCACCTTTCCCCACGTTTGTCCCAGAGGAGTCAGCCCCTTCTGTTTTCACCTTCATTTTAATTGTTTTTAACGCTTTCATGTTAAAGTTAAACACACTACCTTGATTCTGGCAGGCTTGGCCCTTTCCTTTCTCGCAGAGGTGTTGAGAAAACTCACGGAACAGCAGAGCTGAAAGAGGAGGGTCAGGTCCAGACTCTGCCGAGGAGGGATGATCAACTGGAAAGAGAGTACAGAAGCAAACTCACCTGCTGCCCATCAGCCTCTCTCCCAGATTGATGCTTCGAGCAATCAATCCATGAGGTAAACCTGCCTCCCTTTTCACCCAGTGCATGCTGGTGATTTAGGATAATTACCAGGTAGCTCACCTGAGGAGTCTTCATGAGCCCCAGGGAAGGCTTAGGACCAGGCCCCTCCCAGGACACTGACTCTTGCGAGGACCATGTAACCACACTTTCGGCAGAGGTTGTTACCCAGACAAGCCCACCTCAGCTCTAGACCCCGACACCTGAGCACTGACATCCAGATGGAGACACAGAACTTCCCAGTAGTGAGGCCAGGCCAGGTCCCCCTGAAGCTCCTGGACTGAGGTCAGGCTGTGGCCGGTGTACACAGCATACAGTCAGGTCTAAATGTACTTGGTGTTAAAAAGATGGTAAGGTCTAAATTTCTCAGTATAGACAGAATATGCTCAGGTCCCTCCTGGGGGCCCAGCGCTCTAGCCCCTGGTCCAGGAAAGAAGTCAGGGCCTGAGGGGAGTGGGGACCACTCTTGACCCTCACCCCGCATTGAGCCTTTGAGTTCAGACAGGCAGGTAGCATGCCTATCTTTCTCTTCTTTATTTTTAGGAATCCAACTTTAATTTTATTTATTTATTTAATTTTTAATTTTTCTATTATAGTTGATTTGCAATAATGTCAATTTCTGCTGTACAGTAAAGTGACCCAGTTACACCTATATATATAGTTATAACTACATATATATATATAGTTCCCTGTGCTACCTATTTTCTTTTTTAATAGAAGAAATCAATGCTATAAAGTTCCCTTTAAGCACTGCTTTAGCTGCATCCCACAAACTTTGATATTTTGTGTTTTCATTTTTAGTCAGAAATATTTTCTAATTTCCTGTGTGGCTTTCTCTTTAATCCACCAGTTATACATGAATATGCTATTTAATTTCCAAATATTTGGGGATTTTCCAGTTATCTAATTTCCTGTTCAATTCAGTTTTGTTTTGAATCATACTTTTAATTCTTTTTTTTTTGGGTCCAGACCATGGTCTCTTTCTGTGAATGTTAATTTTTACACATGTAATTTAAATGAACATTCATTCTGATGATATTGAGTGTAGTGCTCTATAATTATCAATTAGCTCATTTTCACTGATATTGTTGTTCAGGTGTTCTGCATCCCTGTAGAATTTCTGTTTAGCAGTTCTATTAACCACAGAGAGAAGTGTAGAAATCGCCAGCTGAAACTGTGAGTTGTCTGTTTCTTTTTTTTGGTTCTTTCAGTTAAAGCTTTTTCTTTTTTAAAGTTTCGTTGTTGGGTGCATGCACATTTGGATGGTTATGTCTGTTTAGTTCATTGACCACTTTTTCATTATGGAATATCCTCTTTTATTTGTGGTAATATGCCTTGTTCTAAAATCTATTTTCATACTAATATTGCTACTCCTGCCTTCTTTTAGTGATTCTTTTTTTTTTTCTTTTATTTCAACTTCTTTGTATTTTACATTTATGCTGCAGGCCACATGGGAAGTCCTATATTTTACATTTAAATTGAGTTTCTGTAGGAAAAATTAACTATATTTGAGTCTTTTTAAAATTTTTAAAATTTAAAAAATTTTTAAATTACTCAATGTGTTTGAGTCTTAATTTTTTTTATTCAACTTAACAATTTGGACCTTCTAATTGATATCTTTAGACCATTCACATTTAGCATAATTTTGGATACAGTGGATTAAAATCTACCAACTTGCTATATATTTTCTAATCTGTCCTTTGCCTCTTTTTCTTCTTTATGTTTTCTTTTAGGTTAATCAATGATTTTTTTTTTTTTTTTTACTCTCCACTTTGGACTTATTTGTACTTTTTAGTGATTCTTCCTGTGTCTTATGGGGGTGAAGGAAAATCTGGGAGACTGTTTTAGGTGAATTATTTATACTCTAATATTCCCATCCTGCTGTCTGCCACAGTGTGGGAAGATAATTTGCCTCTTGCTGCTCACTGGGTTCTATTTAAATCAGGGCAATGGGCCTCTTCTTCTCACTTTGTCTTGAAAACAACCTGAGTGTTCCCCATCATGAGAAGTGGAGGGCAGACAAGGGTGAGACCCTCCTCAAGGATTCACAAGGTCTACTTACTCCTAGATCCCTCCCAGAAAACTTTAGCTAGGCTGGGAGAAAAGGGAATTTCCTCTCTTACTCCCTTTGTGCTCTTTATATACTTTATACCTTCTCAAGAACTAGATATTTGACATTTAAATAATTATCTCCGATTCTACTGTAACATCATTTACTTGATGTAATGGATGCTTCCTGGATTGTGGGTAAGCACAGATTTAAATGAAGGGGGAAAATGTCATGGCTGATATATCAAAATATTATTCTATCAATTCTTCATACCCCAAAGTGTAAATTTTTTATGTTAGGGGCCATGTCTCATTTTTCTTAATAAACTCAAAGAACACAGACAGTTACACAGTAGATATTTAGTAATATTTCTTGAATAGGAGTTTCCATCATGGCTCAGCAGTTAATGAATCTGACCAGCATCCATGAGGATGCAGGTTTGATCCCTGGCTTTGCTCAGTGGGTTAAGGATCCAGTGTTGCTGTGAGCTGTGGTATAGGCCAGCAGCTACAGCTCTGATTCATCCCCTAGCCTGGGAACCTCCATATGCCACAAGTGCGTCCCTAAAATGCAAACAAACAAACAAAAACCCACAACAAAAAAATTCTTGAATAAAGAAAAACACAGAAAAGAGCAGGCTTAATTAACAGGGCTAGGAAGGAAGAATTTATAGGAAATACATCATAAAACATATTTGCTAGATAGACAAAGAAAAAATAATGTTCAGGCCAAAGGCAATTCATGTTTTTACAATTTCATTTGTTGAAGGTCAAGAAATTGTTTATGATACCTTTAGCAGAAATTTCATGCTATCATTATACAAGTTCAGAGTCCGTAAAACCTGTAACATACATTTAGCAACTAGTATATTAACTGGTCCCAAGGACAAGGTAAGTATGTAAATTTCAACATGCTGCAACTGTTTCTCCTTCTTAAAATGCATGTGCTCCTGGGTCAGGTTGGAGCCACAGCCAGAACTATACTTGGCATCAGGTTCAGTTCACAGCTTGAGTGTTACAAAACATGCGCAGCAGACTGAAGAATATGGATGGAAGTCAAGAAACACAGTGTTTCAGAAAATCAATCAATTTTGGTCAGAGTATTGTTTTGTTATATGGCATATACAGGAAAAAACATTTTGTTCGTTTCACATGGGATATGATATGCTGCAATTTTATCCTCATTTCTAAAGCTTCTGCAAGCTGTAATTCACAGGCTGGCATGACTTCAGTGAGTGCTGACTTACTGAAGAATATATTTTTTTAAAGTTTTATTTATATTTTCTGCACCACACTGTGAAGTGCCCGCCCCAATGCTTTGTTTCTCAGAGGCAGGATTAGAGCACAGATGGGAGAAGAAAGGCATGAAATTCTACACTTTGACGCATTCAGTCAAGATTTATACTGTATCTCTAGTTACCTGGTGCCTCTATCATACCCTTCACTGGAGAATTTCAAAGTTTGTGGGGCCTCACAATTGTATAAATACGTAAAGTTTTAAAACCATTATTTATGAGAAGATTAATCAAGCTGCATTGAAGGTGAGATTGTAATAACTAAAAGAAAGAACTCTTTTTTCTTGATTGTTTGTTTTGTCAATACAATTTAATGTCAGCTAGACTGAAGAAACATCAAAGCATTCATTTTTTCTGTTTACTTCTTCTTGGTTCTGGTCCAGCTAGGCCATCGGCAATTAAGGAAAAACACTACTTTCTCTCTCATGTGTCTTACTTATACATCCATAGTACAAAATGATCTGTACCACAACCACATCAAATGCTTTTATTTTTGGTTGGCCTTTTTATACTTAACATTTTGGTAAATTATAATCTAACTCTTGCATAAACATATTCTAAAAATATAAGCCAGTATCTATCTCACAAGAAAAAACGTTGCCAAATATGTCATACTTCTTTCAAAAAGCAATCATTGGTAGAAGATGGGTATTTTTCCAAAATTTAAATAATATTCTTTTAAAAGTAAGGATTCTATTAAATTGAAGAAATTATCTGTGAGAAAGAAACAGGTTATATTGTAAACCATGTGAAGTTTTAACTTCTACTTAAGTATTTTATGTGGCTAAATGTAACTCAAATATATTTTGGGTTATCCATGCAAAAAAAAGTTTATCAGCTATGTGTTACCTCTCAGTCAGGTGTAGTTAGGATGCAGAAACTATTCCATGTAAGCCAGAAATAAATGGTCTAATTTAGAACTAAGTGCTTATGCTATTGTTGGAGGAGCTGGAATAAGCGAGGTCAGGAAAGCACTACTGATGGTCAGAAGTCGACATGCATGTTTGAGACCAGCGGTTCTCCACTGAGGGTGATTTTTGTTCCCCAGTCTGGAGACGTTTTTAATCATCATGATTGGGGTGGGGAGGGTTGTTCCCAGTCTCTAATGAGTACAGGCCAGGTATTTTAGCCATATTCCCTTTGGTGAGGTTTGGTGAGAACAGATGCAGATCAAAAGAGAGGTGACAGTTTTGTTACTCACTGTCCCTGGAAGAGCTCAGCCAGACAGCCACACAGCACTGCTGAGAGGGAAGCCTGGGAGCAGTCACTGCGGGAGAAGCAGCACTGTGTACAGGCCCCTTTGCTGTGGTTTCTGGGAGAAGGAATAGGTGAGGGGTTCTTTCTGGAAGAAGGAAAGATGAGGGGTAAGCTGGTGGTGGGGTTCAGGACCTATTAACCCCCAGTGTGACACCCTGGCCTTTGTAGAAGGTGAAGAAGTTGAAGAAGTTTGAGAAAACGGCAGAAGCAGGGAGTTCACTCTGACAGAGACATTCACCAGAGCTGGGGACTGTGTGGTCAAGAAATCAGTACAAAAAGACATGCCAACCTAATCCTAATCTTCCCAGTTACGACTTCTCCCTTGTTGGATACATTTTTAAATAAATTTATTGTTTCTTTGTTTAAAAGATATAGAAGTTTCTTGTTCTGGTTACCACCTAGGATGCAAGATGGGATGTAAAATAAATAAACACTCTGGTAAGGATGGAGAATGGGATGGCTTTAGGTGAGGATAAAATCGCCTAATCTTGATAGAGAAAAATAAGAAAAACAGGCTAATCTAATCAATGGATATGGAGCTGGGATATGAAGGAGTGCATTGTTATTGTAATGCTCTAGAGAAATGTATGTGATAAGACTCATTTGGGAGGAAATATATAAACCAATATTTCTACAATGGGATTTGAAGTAAAACAGTCCCTTGAATTTCAGCTCCACTTAAGCAGGTGACAGACTCATAAAATCAGTTTCCTTATTTGTACAATGTAGTAAGTTTCAGAAATTTCCTTGGATTATCGTTGACAACAAATGAAACACAATAGAAAGCACTCACCTGATGCTAAGTCGAAGCTCAAAAAATCTATGTATATCCCACCCTCCCCGACGCTGCAACCTTGCTTCTGCCGCTTATGGTTACAACAATGAACTCCAATCCAATTTCTCTTGCAATAAAAAATGTTGTGTCTTTCTTTAAAATTAAGGTAAGTAGAAGAAAGGAAGTAAAGCACAATAAGCTTTAAGGATATGAGTGTTGAAATTAAATGGAAGTATTGTTTCATGTGAAATGGGAATAATACCAATAATTACTTTATATGAGGGTTATAAAGATTAAAGAGGTAATGCAAGTTACTTAACACTTAGTTTATAATATAGTATGTGCTTGATAAATTACAGTTGATAAAGGATCATGAGAGAAACAATAACACCAATATTTGAATTTCCCTGAAAAACAGCAAAAAAGTTCTTTGGAAAAGAAGAACCCATTTGACAAGTCATCTAGATTCTGGCTAATTTATTCTAGATATAATATTGGCATCCACATAAAATAGAAATGTGAGTTTATATAGTTCTCCAGTATTACCTTAGTCAGAAAATGTTTTTTCCTTTCCCCCATCTCTCCTGGGTCAGTGCTATTGCTTATCCATAGTTATGATACCTATACCATATGGGAAGTTACGGAATTCCTTATTCTCAGAGCCAAAACAGTCTGTTCTGTTTTTGAGCAGTAGAGCTAGGGTGCTTCGTCATAAAATATGAAATCAATTTGCCTATAAAAATCTATCTAGATTGAAATATTTCTACTTGAGACAAAGTTCTATTTGAGTTCTAGAATGGGCTTTCAACCCAAATTGGGGATTTTATGTAAATTTAATTTCCTCATGAAAAGACTGAAAGAGTTTCTATGTACTTGCTTTAAACCCAAATAGATTTACATTATTTAGGTATGTCTCATGTGAAGCACCAGTGCCTCCTTGCTGTAAGTTTTCAGGTAAGCTGGTCTTGGTCTTCAGGCTCCAGTGCACTATGTAGTTTTATTTCATGCCTTCTTATGTATACTGCAGCTGATTTACAGCTCTTCTAAAATTTATTCAATGATCTCTTCTTTTGCTAGGATTTTGTGGCTCTGAAAATAAATAACAATTACACATTTCTTTTCCCTCCAGAGTATTTTTCCTTTCCTTTTTTTTTAAGGACTCCTTTCTCTTTCTCTATTTTTTCCCCCCTTTAAAACCATTCCTTTGCTCTCCTCATATCCTTACCCAGTGACACAGCATTCATTGTTTCCTCTATAATTTCTCCTTTCCACTGGCTGTACCAGCGTGCTCTTCAGTGAGCAAGTATTCATTAAACACCTACCACGTGTCAGACACATATGTCTGGAAAGACATCTTTGCCATTCTGAGGCTTCTTTTTTAATAAGTGCATATCTGGCTTTCTTTTCTATCCTGCAATTTCTTCCTGACGGTCTCTTTGTGTGGTGGGAGGATGATTTATTTTCTGATGCAAATTCTATTATTTTGGAGGGAAAGACACATTCAGTTTCCAAGCACAGTACCTCTGACATAATAAACGCCACAGGACACTAAAATGTTATCACAGTTTAGGTCTCCTGTTAGTGGGTGCATGTCAAAAATGGTTGGAAAAAAAACAATCATCTTCCTTTTTTAACACTTAAGGTCAAAAGTCATTCTTGGCAATATGTTTTGGGACTTTTTTTTTAAATCTTTTTTATTTTATTTTATTTTAATTATTTTTTATTTATTGTTCTGCTGTACAGCATGGGGCCCAAATTACACATGCATATATTCATACTCTTTCCTCCCATTGCTGTGCTGGGATGTAAGTATCTAGACATTGGACTTCCCCTGTGGCTCACAGGATAACTACTCAGCGTTGCTTCTACATTGGCTGTGGCTCCACCCCTGGCTAGGGAACTTCCATTTTTACTGCTTGAAGAAAAAGTCAAAACTCCTTTAAAAGTCAAGTTTCCTTTTTGATCAGCTCTCTGATACCTTCCCAGTTTAAATCAAATATTCCCCCTTTGCCTTCAATATTCCAATACTGAGTCACTCCTAATTATGTGTCCTTTCTTGCTCACCTCTTGTCCATTGTGACTTCTCTTATGCATAAGCTTGAAGCACTTTCTCGCTCTTCTGATTTTCCTAGTACAACTTCTCTTTTCATCTCAGCACGTGTATTCCTTTCTCATGATGCTTTGCTCAATTTCCAAGATTGGACTGTAAGGCCCAGTCTTGTGTTTCCACAGCAGACTATGTAACACTCATTCTGGTACAGAGATGGTGTTCAGGAAACATTCGTTCAATGAACGAGAAAAAATTTTAACTTTGGTCATAACTAACGCATATTTTATTGTTTTAATATAGACATATTTATGATCATTCCAAGTAATCTAAATCCTGAAACTGAAACCAAGTAGCACATTTCTCTCTACATTTCTCTGTTAAATAATACAACTAACATTTTGTTTCCCCAGGTGTTTCCCTCTTATTGTGTGCAAGTTGGTACAGACTTGACAGGTTCAAATTACAATGTTTTATCCTGGCTTCTAAGTTTCTTGGTGGCAAGGTATCTTTATTTGTTAGCAACATAGTAACAAGGATAAAATATGTTAATTGTTTTACTGCATTCTAATAGAGCAGTGCTGCTTCATTTTGGCATGGCTTAATAGAATACCCAAGACAAAGATAATAGGGACATCTAATTGCTCTTTGATGATGGATATTAACAATGCACCTGATATTTCCATTTAACTGCATAGAATAAAACAAGCAAGAAAATGAATTTATAGAATTTAATAAAGAATGAAAAATGGTGGCTGATTGCCATCCTGCTTATTCAGATCTTTATGTATGATGTCACTTAAGGTAATACCCACAGATGGTTGCCTAATAGGACCTCTTCTGACATGTTGAATGTCCTCCTATGGCAGAGATTATTTCCTCTATTAATTTTTCTAAATGATGTTTACATTTTTAATTAGAGAGAAAGCTATGCAGCCCTTCCCTGCCAACATACCTTAAGGGACATCAGAGGATATAAGTATGTGGTTCATGGAAAGGAAACAAGAATTTGAAGAAGTCAAAATATTGTAAATTGGGGTAGATTCTTTAATATTAAAAATATAAATGACTGATTTTAGCTTTTGTTGGTGGTGTTATTTCTGCTTTACAAATAAGGAATGCTGTTCTACTTTATAGTCACGACCTCTTTCTCTAATTTCTCATGTGGATTTGAGAATACTAGTGTGAGAATTAATCACACTGCATGCATTTAATGTTGAAAATATGCAAAGTCCATTCTCACGGATTACTTTAAAAAGTTCCCTACTTTATCCCTCTGACAGGTATTAGAAAGCTATTTTTGCCCCAGTACTACTTAACAGAAGAGGTGTGTCATGATCTCTTGGCATTTTTAGCACCTGGCATAGTTCCTGGAAAATAGTTGGTACTCAATGCACTTTAAAAAAAAAAAAAGTGAAAAAATGGGGAGGTCCCCTTATGGCTCAGCAGAAACAAATCTGACTAGTGTCCATGAGGATGTGGGTCTGATTCCTGGCCTTGCTCAGTGGGTTAAGGACATGGCATTGCCATGGGCTGTAGTGTAGGTCACAGACGCGGCTCAGATCCTGTGTTGCTGTGGCTGAGGTGTAGGCTGGCAGCTGTAGCTCTGATCGATTCCACCCCTAGCCTGGGAACTTCCATATGCCACAGGTGTGGCCCCAAAAAGCAGAAAAAAAAGAGCAAATAATGAATCAAGAAAGTTATGTGATTTTTGAAAATTCATAATTTAAGTAAGTGGCAGAGATAGAAATTGGACCCAGGCATTCTGACTTCTAAACTGTTATGAATCTTAGAAAAAACAATATAACAGTAGCAAACTTACTGGAATTGAGGGGGTGGAACCTTCTATATGTCAAGAGTAGCTGTATGTGCATGGAGACACATCATATTGAAATGAGGAAGGCTGGGAGAGTGTAAAGGCTATATAAGTCAAGATAGAGAAGAGTCAAGACTGTACATGAAGTGAAGAGTTAGGCTAGTTATCAGGGATTCTCTGATACACAATCAGAGTTTGGTGGCTTTCAACGAGATAAGAATATTTATATCAAGCTGAAATTAATTTTTTGTGGTAAAATATACCTAATCCCAAATTTATCTTTTTAGTTGTTCTCTCAAAAAATTAAATGCAGAGTTGTCAGAAGATCCAGCAATTCTACTGCTAGATAAATACTCAAAAAAAAAGAAAGGCTGAAAGTAGGACAGGTATTTGCATATCCATGTTCATAGCAGTGTTACTCACAGTGATCAAAAAGTAACCCAAGTGTCCATTGATGGATGAATGGATGCACAAAGTATGGCATTTACTACAGTGGAATATTATTCAGCCTTAAGAAGGAAGGAGATTCTGACACATGCTACTACATGGATGAAACAAACTTAAAGACACTATACCAGACAAATAAGCCAATCACAAAAGGACAATATTGTATGAAATTAATTTAAAACAGTCAGAAAATGATACCATAAATGATTCTTGTAGATGATCTTATTCCCCCCCCTTTTTTTTTTAGGATTTTATCTTTTTTCAAACGTGAAATACCTTCCAGCCAATCTATCTTATTTCAAGCCCTTCTATTCTAGTATAAAAGAAGACATTAAAGATATTTATTGTGTTGTCTTGCAAAAATAACTCACCATTTCAAATCACACCAAGAGTGTATATTAATGACTGTCACCCTATATCCTGACCAGTACAGGATATTTTAAAGTTTAAAAATTTTGGTAATATGGAAATTTATTTTAATTTTTAACAGAATGAGACTGAGCATCTTTTTTTTTTTTTTTTTTTTCTTTTTAGGGCCATACTTGCGGCATATGGAAGTTCCTAGGCTAGGGGTCAAATTGGAGCTACTGCTGTGGCCTACACCACACCACAGCAGTGTGAGATCTGAGCCACATCTGCGACCTACACCACAGCTCATGGCAACGCCAGAACCTTAACCACTGAACCCACTGAGCAAGGCCAGGGATTGAACCAGCAACCTCATGGTTCCTAGTTGGATTCGTTTCCACTGCACCACGACAGGAACTCCCATCTTTTTATATTCCTATTCATTTCAAACTTGATTTGTTTTTCCAAAATGTTTCTTTATATCTCTTTAATGCTCCAAACTGGTTGATATTTTTTTATATTCTCAATTATGCATATTTTCTTCTTAGAACCCACATGCTTTTGATTTTAATATATATCTAATGATTAAGTAGTGCACTTTATTTGTTGATGTAGTTGGAAATATATTTGTGTGTAACTCTAAACTTTATCACCATTTGGTTAATGTGTGGTATTATTGATAATCTGTTATCAAAAATAGATTTGTTAACAATATGAGGTCATTTGTTTTACCTGGAGAAACTAGCTAGAGAATATACAACCACTTCCAGCCGTTCTGACACAGATGAGTACAGGTGTCCATAAGGGAGATGATAAATGAAACCCGTAATCAATACTGGCAGATCAAGACACAGCACATGAGGTTGAGTAAGTAACACTGGCCTAATATACCATAAGCAAATCACTATTTTTATTCTTACGTTTTAGTAATAAGATAAAAAATGCCCCCATACAATCTGTATTTGTTTTATTATATTTTTACCTACATCTGTTTTCCTAGCATAAACTAATTTTTGATATATGGAAAATGCTACTTATAATTGACAATAAAAGAACCAACATAAAGTTGTTCAGTGTTAGTATTTATTTTCAACATACTTGAGGTAAATATTACAATGGAAAAATAACCCTTTAGGTGACTTTTTTCCAGTGTTTAATGGAACTGTAGCTACTTGTATTGATTATGAAGAATTTAAAAATATCACTTTAATGGAAGAGAAACAATGCCCAAGTATTTTACAAAATGCTAATATTTCCCTTTCCCCAGCGACCCCCTCCAAAAAAGATTCTGATAGGAACTGATAACTCAATGAAAAAAAGGATTTATATGAGTAATATATAAATTTGAGATTTAATGAAGTCCCATGTTCAATATTGTGAGAAAAAAATGCCAAAGTAGGAGGTGTATAATAGGAACAAATGTAATTACATACTTTAGATGGACTTTTCCTATGCACAGTAATTTTTGTAACTTTGGCTTTTAATAATTTATTTTTTAAACAAAATACAAATGGAGATATATTCATTTTTTAGGCCACTGAAACCAGAATGTGAGTACAAACTCAGTATTTTTATTTATGCAAATAGTTTATATTTTCATTTTTTTAAAGGGTATTATGTTATCCTGATGTTTGTATTGTTAAGAGAAGAAACCACTAATTTTTATACTGTTATTTTTGTTTAATGACATAAATAAAAGGGAGTAATTTAATTTTTGGTATAGAATACATGAAAAATGGACATTCTTCTTGGTAACTGAAATTACTGGGAAGTTGAATTTGATTTACTGCCTTTAATTATGATTTGTTTTAATTTAATTAGACTTAAATTACTCTACAGTTACACTTGTTAAACATGTTTCACTGTGACTACTCATAGTTTTCTGCACTTGCACAATCTTGGCTTTAGAAATGGTCCAATTTTTGAAGGAAATTATATTCATAAAAACATTCAGGTATGCATTAATAAACATGCATTTTTGGAATTCCTTGGTGGCTCAGTAAGTTAAGGATCTGGCAGTGTCACTATTGTGTCTGATTACTGCTGTGGCATGGGTTTGATCCCTAGCCTGGGAACTTACACATGGCACAGGTGTGGCCAAAACGTGTATTTTTTATTCAATCTGAGAGCAACACATTTTCAAAATTGGGCCAAGACAAATTTTATAATATTTTCGTAAAGAAAACCATCATAAGGCTTACATTATATGACTTACTTTAATAGAAATTATAATATATTTTAGCCAACCATCTATACCTAAGGCAAAACAAAATAGCAAATGTTGAGTGTTGTAGAATCATTTATGTCCGTTCCACCCCAAATAAAAAAGAAAGCTTCATTCTTACTAAGAATCAGGTACACTTTTAAAGAGAAAAACACACTTTCAGCACTCCCCTGCTGTGAAAACCAGAAAAATTAGAGAGATTAGTGTGTTCTGATTCTGAGAACATAATAACCTGTAGAAGGTGATGTTCAATGTAATCTGATTTTTATCACATCAGGAAAATGACTGCTTTCTCAGTGTGAGCTACAGGAGGACAGCTGTAAGCTTCTGCAGGTTATTTGCACTACCATAATCTTCTGGCTGATCTTCAAAGAGGTTGCCAAGCAGAATTCAAAATGTAAACCATGAAATTCTCCCTGCAATCCAGATTAGAGGTTGAATCTGCACACTAAATCCCAGGTAGGAGGTAATCACAGGGTTGGTGATCACTTAGGATCAAATGGCAGCTGTTGCTTTGAGTAGCTTTCCAGGACTGTCTACAGAGAAGAATGAACATGTGCCTCCACTTCATGCTTTATTTTACAGATTCTAGATGTTTCTGCATTGTTACTGTGACTTTTCCTTTTATGGGTCATAGCTTTGGCAAACTCACGCTTAGTTCTCATCTTGAGCCAAATATCTACCAAGTTCTGTATCAGTGGCAATGCCTAAAGCTGCCAAGTCATATACAAATCAAATTGACTTGAAGAATAAAGACACTTCTTAACTCATATGACTAGCGCTCTGGAAGTCAGCCTTGTTTTAGGATTGTTTCTTCAATTCAGTATAAACCATCTGCAGTGTTGGTTTTATCCTAAGGGTGAACGGCTTTATGGTTACCGCTGCCAGTGGTATTAGGATCTGAACTTCATTTTTCATTCTTTGTGTACAGTGGGAAAAAGTTCATGGCTTCCCACTGTTATCTCCGAGGAAAAAAGTTTCTAGAAATCTCACCATTTCTGAGGGTAGCATATTTCTTCTAAAAATACAGTTCTTTGCTTGTTCTGAAACTTAACTTCCACTTGGAGTTGAGGGGGAAAAAGGCTGGCTGTAATTCTGTGGTGACACTGCAAATGTTTCCTAGTCATGGACAAACTCTTCAAGGGATTCTGGATGCTTACAGCAAGCATGAGTTCATTTCAAATCCATGGTACTGAAGAAACATGATAAAACATTCCAAGCCTCAGTCTGTGCCTAGTGTGCACCTTGTCAAATATATTCTTGACCAAAAATAATCAATCGTGGATCACAAGGACCAGACGGCAGGGACCCCTCCCTTAAGAGGTATGGACAGAGGATCCCTCACACATCTACCAGAAGGTGACAGGGTGCCCTCTAGAACACTGGTTAAGAATGTAAGGGTACAAATACACAAGACATAGGGACACAGAGGACGTTAAACTCCTGGTCTGGGCCCATGCAGACTGGAATTTCATATCATGGGACTTGCTGGGGTTTTCTCATATCTCATATGCTCATACCTAGAGGAACCAATGACAGGTGTCTGGGGGGAAGTACATTTATCCTTAGCTCAACCAAGTGTATCTCCTACGCTGATATGAATGCTTTAAACACTGTATAAGCTCCTGAGTGGGTGATGTGCAGGATGGATGTGGAGGAAGTGGTCTCTGCATATATCACTCCCTGGCCCCTTCAACCCCCGACCTCCACTCAGAGCACTCCTCCTAACTAGACAGCTCTAAAAATGTTCATTTTTACACAAAATGTTATCATCCTCTATTGGGTTATGGTAAGAGCCCTTTGGCCTTTATTTAGTTAAATTTTATTTAACTTTTCACCTGAATAATTTTGAATTTAAGTCATTTGATTTTTTGCTATTACATCTCGTTCAAGAATGTTTTCAAGTTTGTCTTAAACATTTCCCCTTATATTTTCTATAATTTTTAAACACATAACCTACTTTCAACTGATGTAATGCTCATCATCACTGATCACTGGGTACCTGTGAGTTCCTTAGTCTGGATCTGAAAAACTAGAAAATGAGCCTAGTTAGAGTCTTTTTATTTTTATTTACTTATTTATTTATTTTTGGGGTCTTTTTGCTGTTTCTTTGGGCGGCTCCCGCGGCATATGGAGGTTCCCAGGCTAGGGGTTGAATCGGAGCTGTAGCCACCAGCCTATGCCAGAGCCACAGCAACGCGGGATCCGAGCCGCGTCTGCAACCTATACCGCAGCTCACGGCAACGCCAGATCGTTAACCCACTGAGCAAGGGCAGGGACCGAACCCGCAACCTCATGGTTCCTAGTCGGATTCGTTAACCACTGCGCCACGACGGGAACTCCTAGAGTCTTTTTCAATGATAAATACTCAATTACTAGGTTGTTTGTTTAATGATAAGAACTCAAATCACTGCACTTTTAATTTTTCTCAAGGAAAAAAACATCCTTTTTCAACATAATTTCTCTGTTTTTGTCACCATATATCTACTACATATATCTTTATATATGTGGCATTATCTATAGATTATTAAAAATCATACTATCTACCCATTTTGATAAGCAGTGTATTTCCAATTAAATAGACTTTTCAGGAATTCTGTTAAATGTGCACATAGATATATCACTATAATTTTAGAGGCAGCCATACTTAAGGGCAGCAAACATTTTTAGAATTTAATTTTTAGAAAGAAGGTAAGAGGCCCCCACTTAGCAATAGATTAAAGATAAATAAGATAAAGTAAAGAGCAATCTGGCAGTAGCAAGCAGTGGTTTCAAATGGTTTAGTCGGTAAAAGAATATAGTTCCAACTCAGTTTTCAGATGTATGGAACCTTAAAACTAGGTAATGGAGACTATTAGTTCATTTTCGAGCATGTTTTTACAACATAACATTTATATATATATTATATTTATATTTATGGCTAAATGTCCTGAAGATGACTATGGTTATAATTATTGTATATTAAATCCATTGGCTAACTGTACTTTTTCCATTAATTTTCTGTGTAAACATTTTATGCGTTTGCCTAATTGGATTTTAATGCTTTTCTTTTCAATTTGTATGAATAAAGCATATATTAAGGACATTAAATGTGTCACATGCTGGAAAAAGTAAATAATTCAATTAGAAATATTAAGACAAAATCATTAAATGTGCAAATATATAATTTAAAACTTCCATATATGGGAGTTCCCTTTGTGGCTCAACAGGCTAAAAACCTGACATAGGAAAAAGAAAATAAATCATATTGTAAATATTAATACAAAATCATTAAATGTGAAAATGTATAATTTAAAACGCCCATATATAGGAGTTCCCATTGTGGCTCAATGGGTTAAGAACCTTACATAGTGTCCTCAAGGATGCAGGTTCGATCCCTGGCTTTGCTCAGTGGGTTAAGGATCTGGTGTTGCCACAAGCTGTGGCATAGGTCACAGATGCAGCTGGGATCTGGTTCCAGTGTTGCTGTGGCTGTGGTGTAGGTGGCAGCTGCAGCTCTGATTTGACCCCTGGCCTGGGAACTTCCATATTCCCTGGGTGTGACAGTAAAAGGAAAACAAAAACCAAAAACCAAAAATAGATGCTCCTGGGCATCTATCCAGAGAAAACCACGATTTGAAATGATACAGGTACTCCAATGTTCACTGCAGCACTCCATACAATAGCCAAGACATGGAAACAACCTAAATGTCCATTGATAGAGGAGTGGATAAAAAAGATGTGGTACATAAACACAATGGAATATTACTCAGCAATTAAAAGGAAAGAAATAATGGCATGTGCAGCAACATGGATGGGTCTAGAAATTATCATGCTAAGTGAAGTCAGTCAGACAATGAGACACAAACACTAAGTGCTATCACTTACATGTGGAATCTAAAAAGATGACACAATTAACTTCTTCACAGAACAGCTACAGACTCACAGACTTTGAAATACTTATGATTTCCAAATGAGACAGGTTGGGGGATGGGGGGTACACTGAGGGTTTAGGATGAAAATGCTATAAAATTGGGTTGTAATGATCATTGTACAACTATAAATGTAACTGAGTAATAAAAAATGCTATAACAATAAATTTAAAAGGAAAATTAAAAAAACATATATAAAAAAATAAAATGAGCATTCTAATCTTCATAAACATAGCATGATGATATTTAAATTAGTCAAGATTTTACCTTTGAAAACTATACATAGAACTACCATATGACCCAGCAATCTCACTCTTGGGCATATATATGGACAAAACTTTCCTTGAAAAAGACACATGCACCCACATGTTCCTTGTAGCACTATTCACAATAGCCAAGACATGGAAACAATCCAAATGTCCATTGACAAATGAATGGATTAAGAAGATGTGGTATATATACACAATGGAATACTGCTCAGCCATAAAAAAGAACAAAATAATGCCATTTGCAGCAACATGGATGGAACTAGAGACTTTCATACTAAGTGAAGTTAAGCCAGAAAGAGAAAGTCAAATACCATATGATATCACTGATATCTGAAATCTAATATATGGCACAAATGAACCTTTCCATGGAAACGAAAATCATGTACATGGAGAACAGACTTGTGCTGCCAAGGGAGAGGGGGAGAGAGTGGGATGGACTGGGAATTTAGGGTTAATAAATGCAAACTATTGCCTTTTGAATGAATAAGCAATGAGATCCTGATGTATAGCACTGGGAACTATACCTAGTCACTTATGATGGAGTACGATAATGTGAGAAAAAAAAATGTATGTGTGACTGGGTCACCTTGCTGTACAGTAGAACACTGACAGAACACTGTAAACCAGCTATAATGGAAAAAATAAAAATCACTATTAAAAATAAATTAATCAAGATTTTAAACATTTTTATTACTCAGTAAATTTAAAGTTAAAAATGTATTTTACATTGTATATATATTATGATATTTTAAAAAAATTTGGAGTTCCCGTTGTGGTGCAGCAGAAATGAATCTGACTAGGAACCATGAGGTTGCAGGTTCGATCCCTGGCCTCACTCAGTGGGTTAAGGATCCGGTGTTGCCATGAGCTGTGCTGTAGGTTGCAGACACAGCTTGGATCTGGCGATGCCGTGGCTGTGGCATAGGCCAGCGGCTACAGCTCAGATTAGACCCCTACCCTGGGAACCTCTGTATGCCATGGGTGGGGCCCTAAAAAGACAAAAGACAAAAAATAAAAAATAAATAAATAAAAACTTCAACACCTCAAACAACTTTATAAAACATAAATGGCTAGGATAATTTTTGTCCCATATATTTGGTACAAAACTATTCTATTTCAATAGCTGAAATTTTTATCTGTTAATTTCAGGTAGTTTATTTACTGATTTAAGAATAAAAATAATCAATGATACATCTTTTTCATAAGTGCAATTGTAGGTACATAGAAAACACTCAGATCAAGTTAGATATTTTCCTTAAACTACATATAATAACATAGGTATACTTTTTAAGGGTCACTTCCTGTAAAAGTTTAGTCTTTTTTTGCTCAGGCAAATCAAGTCATGTTGTAATGATGCAGATTTAAAGCTGCTTAGGGATGGAAGCCTGTATTTTGACACTAAGTGGTTTAAGTCTAATACTTAAATTATACTCTCAGTGTTATTTTTAACATGCTTCTTGTTCTGGGTTCCTTCTCTTCTTTTTAAAAACAAATTAGCCATGAGTTATAATTATGTTTCTTTGTGTAATTCATGTAAATATGGTGTGTGGAAGAATCTGAGAGGGATGCCAGAAAATGCCTTTCAAATTAAACGTGGCAAAGTACCATTTGGAAAAGAAGCAGGGGGATTTCTATTGTGCCCCTTCACCTCCCCATCCCAAAAGCCAAATTGATTATTGGAATGCTGTTAGTACACATTTCAGGAAACTACTTTCTAAATCTAAATTCAAGATGTTTACACTCCTCAAATTAATCTTTAATGTTTAGAGTTGCAGAAATACAGCTTCAAAAGCTAAGGAGTAAGGCTTTTTACTTCTCAGATAACAGTCTTAAAAATTATGCACCTGTGGTCAAAAATTCAAGTTTACTGGGGATTCAGAATGAACTTGCAATTCCGTCATCCTTATTGCTTCAAGTATTTTTAGGAAAGAATACTTGCCATTGGAGGAATGTGTGTGTGTGTGTGTGTGTGTGTGTGTGTGTGTGTGTGTATAACAAATCTTTATCACTACATTAAGGCTCTCCATAACCTGACCATTTTTGTCTTCTCATCTCATTTCCTACCACAACCTCCTTAATCCTATCTCAGCAACCTGACTCTTCCTCAAACACTCCAGGCATACTGTCTCAAGGGCAGATATTCACACCCTTCATTTCTTCACCTTTTCCAATATGTAAAGAAATATTTGTTTCAAACCTAACACTTTCTTGGACAATGAAGGAAAACAAACCCAAAATTACTTTGAACTTTAAAATTCAGCATGCTCAGCACTCAAGTTTAGCTGTGAATCAACCAGACTTTTATATTTATTCATTCACTCCCTATACAATTATTTACTGAACAATCATCACATGCCATCCATTGGCTTAAGTGAAGGAGTTAAATGGAAAATAAAATAGATGAAAATCCCTGCATTTATGAAGCTTTTAATCAGGGAGGAGGGGGGATACACATCTAGAAAATACTCATATAAATACAAAGAGGAAAAATAAAGCAGAAAGGAAGATACAAAATGTATGCATGCATGTGTGTGTGTGTGTGTGTGTGTGTGTGTGTGTGTGTGTGTGAGTGAGTGATATGTGTGAGACATACTGCAACTTAGACAAGGCAGCCAGGGAAAATCTCACGAAGAATATGGCATTTGTGTATAGATCTGGAATGAGGACTGTGGCTATCTGTTCTTAAGGCAGGTGTGCCTGGAGGGAAGAACTGGGTGATCAGGGTTGCTGAGACAGAGTTAAGGAAGTCATAGTAAAAGATGACCTCAGAGGAAATAGACCACTGGGTCATGGAGGGCCTAATGAAACAATAAGGATTTTTTCAGTTTAGGAGTTCCCTGACTATCTGTTAAAGGATCAAGCTTGCTTCTTTGTGAAAATTAGACTGGAGTACAAGGCTACTTACTGCAGTGACCCAAGTAACTAATGATGGCATTGTGGAAACACAATGGTTATAGGGGAGGTGTTTAGAAGTAGTTCTACATATACTTTGAAAATGGAGTTGATAAATGTGAGAAATGAAAAAATATATTTATGGCTTTGGGGGGATGGTATACCATTGGAATTGGAGAGGGACAAAAAATAAAAGTTGATACTTCAGGATACAGAAGGAACATCGGACTAGGGTTTTATAGACACATGTCCTAGGACCTCTTGTGTCTTTAATTAGCTTTGAGACCTTGAGCATCTTGGCTTTGGTTTTTAAGCTTTAAAGGCCTTGGTTTTACCAGCAAAATAGGGTTAGGTGTTAAAACTGGCCAAATTGTATCACTGCCGATTTTTGTGCAAACATTTTTATTGAAGCAACCCCATGCTCACTTGTTAATGTATTGTCAGTGGCTGCTTCTGCACTGCAATAACAAAGTCAAGAAATTGCACAGAGACTGTATAGATTACAAAGCCTAAAATATTTACTATCTGGCCCTTTACACAAAGTTTTCTGATTCCTGACTAGATAATAAAAACTATTCTATGAATTCAATGAAGAGAGAAAGTAAATATTCGGGCAGTTTCTATATTTAATATTGGAAAAGGTGTATAAAGCTGCACATTTTATATGCAATTAACCAAGTAAAATCAAATCAAGAGTAAGAGACAGCTAGACCGCCATTTGGAAAAGACGTGTGGTTCTTTACCATTAACAGTATATACTAATGATAATGTATTTCTACCTTTACTGGCTTCAAGAGATAATTAGAGTTTGTGGTCAAATGAAAAACCAGGTTATGCACGCACGCACACACACACACACACACACACATATTTTCTCTTTTTGTTAAATTATTCATTTATTTTTTCATTCATTCACTCTTCATTTAACTCATATCTCATTCATTCATGTACATACACGTGTAGAAACAAGTCTGGAATGACCTATTTTGCAATGTTACCAAAGTGTAATTGTTGATTTTACTATCTTTGATTATTTCTTAAAAATGAAGGCAATAAATGCAAAAATGAGAATAAAAACCTAATGGACATATATTCTATGTCCCTGAAGTCTAATGATCTATAGCTATAAAAAGAAGGTTAAGGCTAGAGGCCAAGAAATATGAGAAGCAGGCTATAGTGATGGATTATCTAGTGATTACTATTAGTTTTATTGACTGCTTTGGTCTGTTCCAGGTAACATATAAGTACATATACTTTACACAGAAAAGAAACTAATAGATAAAGCAAGAATAGAAAAGGCAAAATTCCTTTCCACAATTTTGCCCTCAGCACCAACACATGCAGCTTAGTTGATTATTAAGTATGACTTCCCCATTACAGCCCTCTGCATGCTTAGTCTTTCATTTATTTTCCCCTATTCACTTATAATTTAAAAACAATATGATATCTTGAACTTTGTAATCATAAAATTGTGAATTATTCTCTTCCTTTTGTGCAGTCCTTCTAAATAAGCAGGCATTCCTTACCATTTATAACAAAACAAACCTCATATTGAAACCACTCAAAACACAAAATGAGAATGCTTTGATTGGCATATTGGACTCAGCAGTGAGCAGTTGTGGATGAGCAGTCTCTTCCCTCCAATTCAAGTGTTTATGTTCCTCAATACAGCAGTGAAAGCTGGCTCCCAAGTTCCTGTTTCTACATATGTTTAGGAAACTAAACAAAGGTGAATAAAATTATAAAGGCATTAGAAGATGTAAAGCAGAGTAGTAGCTAAATTAAAATTTTTTACAGACCTGGGAAGGAAGCAATTAAAAAGGAGATACCTAGGAATAAACTTACTAAGGAAATGAAATACCTGTACTCAGAAAACTATAAGACATTAATGAAAGAAACTGAAGATGACACAAATGGAAAGAAAAATATATTGTGTTCATGGATTGGAAGAATTAATATTGTTAAATTGACCATTTTACTCAAGGCAATCTACAGATTCAATGCAATCCTTATTAAAGTACCAAGGGCATTTTTCACAGTACTAGAATAAATAATTTTGAAATTTTTATGGAAACTCAAAAGACCCCAAACAGCCAAAACAATCTTGAGAAAGAACAGAGCTGGGAGACTCACACTCCTTGACTTCAGACTATACTACAAAGCTACAGTCATCAAAATAGCATGATACTGGCACAAAAGTAGGCATATAGGTCAATGGAACAGAATAGAGAGCCCAGAAATAAACCTGTATACTTGAGGGCAATTAATCTATGACAAAGGAGACAGGAATACACTATAGAGAAAAGAGTCTCTTCAACTGGTGGTGATGGGAAAACTGGACAGCTAGATGTTAAGAGTGAAATTAGAGCATTCTCCACCACCATATATAAAAATAAACTCAAAATGGATTAAAGATCTAAATGTAAGACCAAAACCCATAAAACTCCTCGAAGAAAACATAGGTGGAACACTCTTTGACATAAGTCATCGCAATACATATATTTTTTTGATCTGTTGCCTAAAGAAACAGAAGCAAAAATAAACAGATGGGACCTAAGTAGATTTAAAAGCTTTTGCATAGCAAAGAAATGACAATCAAAACAAAAAGACAACAGACTAAATAGGAGAAAATATTTGCAAATGATATACCAACAAGGGATTAATATCTATCATATAGAAACAGCTCATACAACTCAACATTAAATAAACAATCCAATTTGAAAAAGGACAAAAGACCTGAATAGACATTTTTGCAAAGAAGACATACAGATGGGCCAAAGGCACATGAAAAGATGCTCAATATCGTTAGTCATTAGAAAAATGCAAATGAAAACTACAATGAGCCATCACCATGCATACGGCAGAGTGGCTATCATTAAAAAGAACACCAATAAAAAATGTTGGTGAGGATGTGGAGAAGAGAGAACCTTTGTATACTGTCGGCAGTAATGTATTGGTGTAGCCATTGTGAAAAACAGTATGGAGGTTAGATAGAATCTTACTCTTTTTTAGCTTCTATTTTCCTACAGTTTGGATAAGAATTCTGATGCCGGCCCAATGTTTTTTTATCTCTCTTTCCTTTTCCATTTCTTTTTCTCTTGATGGTAATTTTTCTATATGCCTAGAAAGTGGTAAACGTCTCTTTATCTTAGGTTTAGGACTTTTATTCCTAGGTTTTACCATTACTGCAGTTACAGAACTCAGTGAAAATTCTTTTTTTTTTTTTTTTTTTGTCTTTTTTGTCTTTTTAGGGCTGCACATGCAGCATATGGAAGTGCCCAGGCTAGGAGTCCAATTGGAGTTGTAGCCGCTGGCCTAAGCCAGAGCCACAGCAATGTGGGACCAAGTCATGTCTGTGACCTACATCACAGCTCAGAGCAATGCCAGATCCTTGACCCACTGAGCAAGGCCAGGGATCGAACCCACATCCTCATGGATGCTAGTCTGGTTCCCATGATGGGAACTCCAACAATGAAATTCTTAAACTGCAGACCTGAATTTCTCAGATCAAATACATTTTCTTGTATTATTTGTCTGATTATTTCTTCTCCTCCACTTGTTTGTTGTACTTCTTCTAGACCTCCTTTTACTCACATTAGCTCTCTTGGATCTCTGTTCCACATCTCTTGTAAATTTGGGGGGTCATTATTTCAATCTATTTATCTTTTTTTCTCTCCTTTGTGGTACTTATTTCACTTGATTTTGCATGTCACTAATTTAGATCTCAGCGGCAATTTCTCTCTTTCAATTCATCGGAGATTTGTTTAGAAAACTGTATTTTTAAATTATTAATACTTTAATATATATAGACTCTGTTTTTCCCTAAACTTTAATCACTTTATTTTTTCTATTCTTTTTTACAATTCCACTTGTTTTTCCTAGGTGCTCCATTTGCGTGTGTGTTTTCCATTTTTTTCCTGACTGTGTCAGTTATTAAGTTTTTGCATTTCAACTCCAAACTCCTTCTATATAGGGCTGTTGATGCAATTCAACTGACCTATTTCCAATTTGTCAGCAGCTCCCCTTATGGCTTTGTCAATAGGGGGCTTCTGAGAGAGAGAGTGTGCAAGCAGGAAGTTTAAGAAGGCACTTTCTATTTTCTGTTTTCTTCTTGCGGGCTTCCTGTCATTTTCTGAGTTTCTTTTTTCATGTGTCCCCCTAGCGATGCTTCATCATCCTGGTAACTGCTATGCTCTCCCACACTGACAGCTGAATCTTGTTTGCAGCCTTTCCAACTCTGACAAGATCAGCTTTATGACCATGCCTCAAATACACCAGCACCAGAAGACTGACCTTCCTCCTTGAAAGCTTGGGTCTCAGCCCTATGAGACACCTTCTCCAGCTCAAAGATGGCATCACTCCCAGAACAGAGCCTCTTCCTCAGAGGTCTGAATTTTAACTCTGTGGGGCTCTCCCCCAAGATTTAATATTTCTAAGTGTTTTCGTTTTTCTGCACCCTTCCAGGTAGTACCTTCTTCTCGAAGTTGCTACTTCCACAAGACTTCAGCTTCTCCTTTTGCCTTTCAGTTACTTAGTTAACACTGCTTTTACACATGATTAACCATTCTTTATTTCACATTATCTCTGTTACAACAGTGTTTGATTTCTGTCTCTGAAGTAGACCCTAAAATACTGACTGATCCTTTTGTTTGCTGGGGTTTCTTAAATGGCTGTTTGTTTCGTTTTTTTGTTAATCTACAGAGTATGACAGGTGGTCATTGTAAGATGCTAAATGTCATCAGTCCCACAGGTAGCTAAAACAACTCCCTTGTGGGCTGGAAGTGTAGGGGCAAGAAGTTTGCCAGTGCCACTGGAGGGTACTTAATAGAATCTCTGCTCCCCAGGCTCCCAACTGCTGTGTCAGCCCCAGGGACAGGAAGGGTTGCAGCGTTCCAGGATGTACCTCTTTGTAGTATTTGTCTAGGATCCTTGCGAAGCTGGTCTCCAGGGTCTCAATCAGTGTGGTAAAGGATAGAGCACCATATTAGCTATTAGTTATCGTCTAGAGAACTTCTTCAGATTTACAGCCTCATAGGCCCTAACATCAATTTGACTTAGGAGATACAAATAAATTGGGAGTACAAGGACATTATTTTGCCAAGTGATTCTTTTTGATCTTTTTTTTCCCAAAAGTTGCCATCTTCTCAGATGAAAGAATACATTCCCAACATCAATTAGGTGATACAATTTTTGTTTATATGACAATCAAACAAGTACATTAACTTTAAGATAATTTTATAAGTATTTGCTTTTAGAAAATAACTTTGAAGATTAAATTAATTTAAAAATCATTTTTATATTTCTTATATTATTTTGTACATAGATTTTGAATAATGCTTAAGAAACTTTTCTTGCCATTTGTTAGATTATCCTCTTAAACTGTGGTTGGTAATCATTGTTTCAGTCGACTATGGTCCAATTGTATATGTAATTGTTATTAATCTCTCAAAAATATCTCCTGCATATCATAAAATTGTGACAGCCTGAAAGGCTGTGGTAGAATAGTTCCAATATTTCATCAAAATTGGGAGGAAGAGGAAAAGTGTAAAACAAAATCTTTAAATAATTGTCACAGAAATCACAGGGCCGCCATATAATCTTTGCATTTAATGAGTAACACTCTGAATCATGATGTGTTGGGGGTGAATTTCCTTTCTCTCTTATCTTGATTTTCATTTTCTCAAAAAAAAATCATGTGAATAATAAAATTTAGGTAAATTGTGGCACCACAATGAGGGTCATTGCATATTCAATTAAAGTTTGACAGAAGTATTTAATAAAAAATTTCACAGAGGCAGAGAGATTCTGCTGCTTAAAATGGAACAAGTAGGTGAAATTAATTTCACATGAAACTGTCTTGACGAGCATTGAAAATCCATAGGTTGAACATATTCTTCCTTTAAACATGAATGAAGTAGAGAGTGTCTGTTTTCTCCTTCAATGATTACGACTGCTCAGAGAGTCATATACTCTACTCCCTGGAAGTAGTTTCATTAACTTCTATTTCTTTCCTTAATTACCTAGAGAAGTATTCAAATGTCATCACAATCAATCAATCAGTGAATCAGTATCTTCTCTCTTAGGTTTTGTGGAAAATGCAAAGAAACTTGACATGACCCATTCCTTCCAGAAACTTACAAGACAATAATCTACTAATAATCATAACTATTTTTGTTTAGCAGTTATTATGTTCCAGATACTAAAGGCAATATCTAACGTGATTTTATAACATTCTCATGAAGTCAGTTTTATTAGTTCTGCTTGGTGCATGTAAAAATTGGACTAAAAATTACCTTACTCAAATTCACATATTTAGAAATTGTCAGAGCTGCCTTGAGTGCAAATACATAATTTGCTGGATACCAAGAGAGATGCTCTGGTGTACAAAGTTAAAGTCCTTAACCTTGACTAGGAATTCCCTCCAAGGAACTAAAAATGAGCTCTGAGTAACTTCTGAAGAAACATCCCATGGTATGCCTCTTGAAATATAACACGTTTAACTTGGGGATCTTGCTAAAATAAAGATTTTTATTTGGTAGTTCTGAGCCTGAGATTCTGCCTTTCTAACATACTCTTCTGTATCTCAACTAGAGATCACTTAGAAGACTATACTGGGTAATAAGGCTAGGGGACTCTGAACAAAGAAGAGTAAGACATGGAGTGAAAATAATTTAAACTTCATATTTTCAGCCAGTTAATTTTTACAAGCTTAAGAAATAAGAGATATGGTTTTAAAGAGCCATATATTTATTAAGAAATTAAAAAACAATAAAAATTATCTATAAATTAAAATGTCAAGATTGCCTGGATTTCTGCTTCTAGTCAAGATGTAGTATCAGGGACTTGATTTACCTTCCTGCCTGAAATAACCGAAAAAGTGTTATTGAAGCCATTCTTCTTTAGAGATCAGAGAGCATCTTTGTGACCATAATTTGATCTCTTTATCAGGTAGGTTGCTTATCTTCATTTCACTAGTCTTTTCTGGAAATTTGCCTTGTTCTTTGGTTTGAAACATATCCCTTTTTGTCCTCATTTTGCTGGCCTCTCTGTGTTTGTCTGTATGTATTATGCAAAGCAGCTGCCTCTACCAATCTTGAAGGTGTGGTTTTGGGTAGGAGATGACCCATGACACCCACAAGAACAATCTCCCTTGGTTTCCAGAGCCTGGTACTCAAAGGGCATCCCTTATGTAAAATGCATGCCCTTACCAGTTGTGGAGGGGCCAAGGCGTTGTGTGGGGACCTTGGGGTCTGATGTGCTCAGCATCCTGGTCATGACACAGCCGATGTGCAGGGTGTACAGGGTGCAGAGCACACCCACTGGTGCTGGAAAGCTAGAGGGAGGTCTCCAAATATAGTGCCCACCAGCTTCTCTACTGGCAAGTGACAGTAAGACTGCAATAATGGCACCCGCCAGCATTTTGGTTGCTAGAGAAAGTTACTGCAGGTTCCTGCCTCTTCAGCAGCCACTTTAGAAAGAGTAAGTAGGTTGTCCTCACTTATAGTCAAGGCACTTTTCAAACTGTTGCTTTTTCAAGAGGTCTCAGGGTGAGTGAGTCTATGCACAAGCTCTTGAAAAGTAAATTCTCAGTTCTATGGTTCCTTTGGACTTAATCTCTGTTGACTTTCAAAATCAGACATTTTTGGGGCTCCTCTTTCTGAAGCTGGACTTGGTTGAGGTGCCTGATGTAAGACACAGTCCATTCACTCCTCAAGGAAAAGTTCCATACTTTGGGAGTCCTCTCCTGACAGTGGGACACTGTGTCTGGGGTGGGATTCTGGGTGAGACCAAGTTTCTGCCTCTTTTTCCATCTCAGTGCATCTTTTAATCTTTTGTTAGGTAGTCACTGTTCACCTAGTTCAAAAGTAGCTGTAAATTTGTTGTGTTCATGGGAGGAGTGAATTCAAGGACTTCTTACACAGCCGTCTTGAAGTGTTCCTCTCAAAGTTCAAATTTTCTTTGCTTGGAATGACATTAAACAGCAAAAAAAAAAAAAAAAAAAAAAAAAATTCAACCAACCAACCAACCAAACAAACAAAAAAAAAAAAACCCCACCATGATAGGAGACTACAGAAGAAAAGAAAGAGCTTTGTATTTTAGTACTTTTAAGAGAAAATTTTCTCTGCTTTCTGAACAAAGGCTCTCACATGTTCACTTTGTAATGGATCCTGAAAATTATGCAGCTGGCTCTAAAGCCAGTAGTGGTGGCTCAGGGATAATGGGGCACAAGGAACAGTGAGAGAGATTTTAGAGAGCATGAGAAAACCTTTGGAGTGGTAGAGTATATTCATGATTTTAGTTGTAGTGGTAATTTCAAGAGAGCAACAAATAATAAAACTTGTAAAAGTTTATACTTTAAACATGTATAGCTTATTGAAATCAATTTACCTCAAAAAGATGTTAAAAAAACACTGCTATCATATATTTTAGTTTTTGAGAAAAATAAAACATTTAAAACCCTCAATCACAAAGAACTTATGGATATTAACTGTATTTATCTTTGAAGCTAAAAGAAAATACATGATGTATAATTGATAACTAAAATCTAAGACTTCTGAATAAAATGTTTACAAGTATGTCATAGTTTACCTTCCATAAAATACATTTTAGGTAACATGATTAACATGGCATTTCCAACGTATTCAAAACTTACAAAATGGCATTGAAGGAGTTCCCCTTGTGGCTCAGCAGAAATGAATCTGACTAGCATCCATGAGGACGCAGGTTTGATCCCTGGCCTTGCTCAGTGGGTTAAGGATCCGGCGAGGTTATGAGCTGTGGTGCAGGTCACAGATGCAGCTCGGATCTGGAGTTTCTGTGGCTGTGGTGTAGGCCAGCAGCTATAGTTTTGATTCAACCCTTAGCCTGGGAACCTCCATATGCCGTGGGTGTAGCCCTAAAAAGACAAAAGACAAAAAAAAAAAAAAAAAACCCAAAAACAAAAAATCAAAATGGCATTGAATATATCACATATATCCAATTGAAATACCCAAATTACACCAAAAAGCCTCAAACCTTTAAAAATAATTAAAATAATTAAGTCCTATGTTGATTTTGTCAAATTTCAGAAAACAATTTAATAAATATTTAAAAATGTAACAGCACAGGCTAAAGTTTTCCATAAACTTGTTGAATTAAAGAAAGCATAGACTTTGAAGTTTCCTTTCTTCATTCAATGTTACAAATGTCATCTCTTAACACTTCCCTTTTGGGGAGGAAGATGGCCTAGTACATGGTTCCCATACTTTTTAGTGTCAATGACTCTTTATTTTGTTTTCCCACATGTACTCCATATGTTGAAAGATTTAGTCTACCTAATAAAATGCCTTATTTGATTAAATTTTGTTTCCTCATTTTTCTTTTTCAAAGACAAATCTTTTTACTGTCAATTTAGTCTTTTATCACTGTGACAACCACCTTCTGCTGATGTAATTCCAGCAAAAAAAAAAAATTAAAAAGATTACTCCTTCTATTAAATTTTCAAGATGGCTGGCAAATGCCTTTTGAAAACATGGAAGATGATTTAGCCTGAATCCTTGTCTACTATAGATCAGAAGGAGGAGTCTTTCAGCGTCTCCTGTCTTTACAATAATGGAAATTATAAGAAAGACTGAGAGAATACAGTGTTGAATGAGCAAAAAAAAAAAAAAGGGGGATTACTGGAAACAATTTTTCCTTGGGGAAAAATACTTGGCCGGTGACTAATGGAAACCAAAAGATTTTTTGGTACAAATGACCATGAAAATTCTATTCATTATGCAACACTTATAAGAGTTGATTCAGTAAAAGGGCAGAATAAATGAGTGGGAGTTCATAATGCATCTAAGCTATTCTTTAGGTCATGAGTGGTACTGTTTAGGAGCTGGGTTAGCATCCAGAATAATAGGATAACTTTGTTTTGATCATACTGTTTTAAAAACTTATAGAAAAGAAAGTTGGAAATCCCTCAGATACCCCCAAACAACTTTATTCTGATATTTTAAACTAGTTATTAATTGGCTGTTGAAGAAGAACTATCACCAATCAGGTATCTTAAGCTTACGCATATAGGCTCAAACCATTTTTACCTCTATCTATCTGTCTGTCTGTCTGTCTATCTATCTATCTAATCTTTCATCAATCTATCCATCTGTCCAGACATCCATATATTTGTCTATGTATGTATGTATTTATGTATGTATTTATCTATTTTACTCAATGTGGAATTTTACCTTTTGGTCCTCTCAAAAAAAACTCTGCTAGGTTATTTTAAATCTCTGGGAGATAGTGCATTACTTTTCTCAATGACTGATAAATCACACAAGGTCTTTCATGCAGCCCTATTTTTCTGTCCTCCTAAATGATATGCCTTGTGCGTGTACATTTTTCTTCTGAAGCTAGTAAGCCTAAAGATAGATTCTATTTTGTATTACTTCAAACCTGGAGAAGATATCGATCCAAAATTCAATGTAATTTATTGTGATCTCCATTCAACTTTCAAAAGTTTTCTGTAAGATTTGTGAGTGTATGTGTCTGAGTTTTCTGCTGTAATTCATAAAAGAGCTATTTACTCCTAAGCAAAAAGTTGCCAGACTTAGCTTTCTTATGGCTTTTCAGCTGATACCTTTCATACCACTGCACTAATTTATTAGAAATAGAGATAACCCCATGACTCAGACCTTAAATATTTTTTTCATTAATGATAAAGAATGAATGAAACTAGATGTGTGTCCTTATGTGGTTATATAATCTTTCCCAGGCTCAGTCATTTTTGGGGTGAGAAAAATCAGCAGTACTTATTTATTAATAATTAGCAATACATGCAAATACATGTGAATGACTTAGAGTAATACTTGGCACACTGTAAATATTCAATAATGAGTATCTGTTTTGTTGTTATTACTCACCAGTTTTCTGTCTTATCTACTTTGCAGTTTTGGGCATTAGCTATTTTACACAACTTTAAAAAAATTACTCAAATTGATAAAGAATACTTGCTCATTTCATTGATATGATAGGACTCAGATTCTAACACAAGCATTATTAGGTTGCATATTAACCTATATATTAATATTTGTCCTGGGGGATAGTTAACAGTTTCTGATAAATCGGAGAAGTACCAGGTTTTAGTGAAGGCCAGGGGAAAGGGGATTATTTGGCTAAAGTTCTGAGGTTGTAGGATGCTCTAGTGATTATGCAACTGACGCCAAAATACTTGGATTGGATTTGCTTGGGCAATCTCATCAGACTTTGTGCCTGCCCACTGTGTTGCTTTCTCATTATTTTTACTTCAGGAAAAAAACTATACACTTTGAAGAATTACAGCAATATAAACTGGTATTTCTATTTGAGGATGCAGCCAATATATTATATATATATATATATATGTAAAGATTAAAATTTATAGATAAAACTTGCTTGGAGAGTGAGGTCCTAGAAATTATGAACCCTGAGTGATGTGTACCTAACATTTTTTTTTGCAGTATTCAAACTTTAAATAAATATCCTAAGAAACAAAACTAGAGTTTTTGTTCATATAGTGAATTATTCATCCAGAAATTCTGTATCTTTATTCCTTTATTCTAAAATAATGATAATATAAATATTAGTAATAAAAGTGGGTGCTTACTAAATACTTATTTTGGGCAAGCATCAATCTGTGCATTTCATGATTTAACTCTTAATCCTTATAATAACACTGTGAGATAAATTACAGTGAGTAGCCTCACTTCATAGATAGGAAAGCACAGGAAAAGAGAGTTTAAATAGTTTTCTCACTATAACGAAAACTAGCATTTCAACACAGGCAGTGAGACTCTAGATATTAACCGATTCTAATTTAATTTAATTTTCTGGAACATACAATCATTTGGAACCTCTACACACTCATAAAGATCTTCCCATTTATCTTGGGCTCAGTGGTATTCTGCTATTTCCAGACTGAATGTGCTTCTTATAGTTAGAAAAGTCAGAAATGAAATAGCACGGCTCTTCATTTTCTCTGTGAGGATTTTTTCATTTAGTCTAAACCCCAAGGTCCATGATTTTTACCTATTCCTTCAAAAATATCTTAAAACCCTATTTTACTGCTAACCCTGGAACCAATCCAAATATTCTAACTCGATTTCTGAAATCTGCTGGGAAAACTCAACAAAAATGTAGACTTGGACTGCTAAAAATGTAATATTATAAACATTAGCTATATGTATAAGTAGTTATCACCTTTTTACATATAATGCTGTGCTTTTCTCAATCTTTAGTATCTACTCAATATTAGCCATCAACACCAGCCATCTCCCCACCTCTTCCTCCAAGGAAGATGACATTGCTCTCTACTTCAGAGTGGAACTAGAGCAGAATATGGCACCATCTTCCCAGACCCTTACATATTTCTTGCTTAGTGTGCCCCTCTCCTCCTGCAGACACAATGGATGTTATTGGAGAAAACACAGATCCCTAGGAATTCACTGTGGCTCAGTGGTAACGAACCTGACTAGTATCCATGAGGATGCAGTTTGGATCCTGGCCTCTCTCAGTGGGTTAAGGGTCCGGCATTGCCCTGAGCTATTGTGTAGGTCACAGATGCAGCTCGGATCCTGCCTTGCTGTGGCTGTGCCATAGGCTGGCACCTACAACTCTGATTTGACCCCTAGCCTGGGAACTTCCATATGCCACAGGTGTGGCTATAAAAAAAAAAAAAGAAAGAAAGAAAGAAAGAAAGAAAAGAAAACATAGATCCCAGAACTGAGTAAACATTCCATGTAGTTTGAGACTGCAGAAGAGTACAGTGATCAAAAGTACAAACTCTGAAGCTGGACTTCTTGGGCTCAAGTATGGTACCATATATTTGTTTACTGTTTGACCATGGGCAGGTTTTTTAACCTCTTGTGATTCAGGCTCATCACCTGTAAAATTGGGATAAAAATTGTTCCTACTCCTCGGGTTATTATGAGGACTAAGTCTGTAAATACCTGCAGATGCTGGGAATAGCTCCTAGCACATTCAACATAAGTGGAATGGTAGTTATTATTATTTTAATTACTTGACTTTCATGAATTAACTCCAAGTTCATCCTCTTCTAGGCAGCTGTCTCTGATTCACCATGTGCAGTTAAGTTAGTTTTTCTATTTCTACAATTCCATACTTTCTTATATTTTAGTTTTATTATAGCACCTACAATCTTAAATTGTATCAAACACTGTATGGCAATAAACAGAGGTTGTACCTTGGCTTTGTACACAAACCACACTCGCTTACACTAGCTCATGGTCTCAAAAAATTATTGAGTGAATGAATTAAAATAAGATTAGAAAACTAGTCCTCATTGATAACTGAAAAATAAATATAATATCATTAATATGGAATGATCTAGCTCTTCCAGATACTCAGTATCTAAAGCACTTATGTTTAATTAGTAGTGAATAATATTTTATTTAACTCTAATGTGAACAACCATAGGTGTCTTAGAAAATAGTTTCTTGTTTCATATTTTTCATAATTTAAAGAAAAAATTTTAGGAAGTATAACCTTTGGATGAAAATTATTCTAATAAAATGATAAATAGATATATTCAAACTTAAATAAGTCTAGCTGCATTTAGGCTCATAAATTTTTCAATCATTAAGAAATTTTGTGAGCTATTATTAATGTGGGTATTATATATCTATGCATAGGTATGAATAGAATACTTCTTACTCATGTATAATTCATACCCTTGAATGAAGATAGAATGAAGAGGTCTGAGGTTACAATTTTTTCACTTTATAGATCTAAGGGCTCCTGAGACACTTTCAAGAGTGAGTTCAAATTATTTTCATAATAATATGTTGACATTATTTTCCTATTTTATTGTGGTGACATTTCCACTGATGATGCAAAAGGAATGATGTGTGAAATGCTGTGCCTTAAGATGAATCAAGGCAGTGGCATCTATTTGTACTATAGTCATTGCATTCTTTATCACCAAACAATCGTGGTTTTTTAAAAATGCTGAGTCACTTAAGGATATCCTTGATGAAACTGTAAGTAAGGTTAATTTTTATTAAATCTTCATCTATTAAACCATGTGGTTAGATCCACACAAATTAGTAGTTGGACAAGTAAAAGCACTAGTATAACTGTTTGAGTTGCAAGTTGAACTAGCTATTCTTTTTCACAGAACATCATTTTTTTTCTTGAATGAATAATAGACAAATAGTACTATTGACATATATATCTGTATCTGGCTGATATTTTCTCAAACATGAATGAAGTGAGCCTGCCACCTCAAAGAAAACACTGACAACATTTGTTGCAAGTTAATAAATTCAAGCTATCAAGTAAAAATTAGAATTTTTGAAAACTAATACTTGTACTATGAGCTCCACAGCTTCCAAAACCTAAAGACTTTTCTGATAAGGTTTTTGATAATAATTATAAATATTTTTTTACATTATGTAATGAAATGTGTCAACATCAGGAAGATCTGTATAACTCAGTAAATTATCCATGCAACCAATATATAATTTTACAAAATCATGCATGGTAAAATAATCATCCAAAGTACAAGTTAAGTAACAGATTTTAATGTTAACAGAGTCCAAAAAGTTGATTGATATGATAAGAAACTTCATAGTCCAACTAACCTTTGAGAAATTACCACTTGTCAAATATTGGTTAAGTAGCAAAGAAGAATATATGCAATTATCTTAAGAGGCTGTTAGAATATACTTTATTTTCCAACTAAAAATCTGTATGAAGTCATATATGTCAACCAAAACTATATTTCAATAGATGGAATGCAAAATTAAATATAAGAAATCAGCTGTCTTCCATAAAGACAGACATTAAAAGGATTTGCAAATATGTAAAAACACATACGGGTGTAAAAGAGTCACTATCCTTGTCAAATATTCTTTTTCATTATTTATAGTCACCTATAGAGGGTTTATTTTTATTTCTAATTAAAATTTCTCTTTTGGTTTATAATATGCTAAATATTGACAGATATAATCTATACACACAAAAGCTCTTTGGGGAGCCTCAATGATTTTTTTAGAGTATCACTAAAAGGGTCCTGAGACTAGTATGCTTGAGAAATGCTGCCATAGACAATTAGTTCATGTGGTATTGTTGAAGCATACAGAGGGAGAAACCTATTTAAAATGTTTGAAAGTTCCTATCCACAGCCAAATATGTTCATCAAAGGGAGATGAAACACCCACTGTAAAAGGTTCTTTAATGAAAAGTTCTCTTTCCAAGCTGGTGTGAGTGTGTAAATACTGCCCCACAAATGTGATACATATGCAGGAAAGGATAAACTATTCTTATTTTTCTCTGTGGTGTGTGAAGTATTAAAGCTGAGGTACCCTATACCAAATTCTCTGCTGCTAAAAAAAGTGAAGATTAAAAAGATCCATGGATATTAGAATAGTTCTCATTAGCTTGTCCACTTTGTGCTGGGTATTCTTATCATTTGACTAAACACAAGAAAAAAGCTTTCGCTTAGATGTAGACCTGAGCATATTTTCTAATAGAAAATGCGTTTTATATTACAGAAAAAAAATTGTTGGTTTGAAAAAGAAAATATACAGTATGAATGAATTCTTCAAAGTGAAATTATAAAAGTACATTATGGAATTTTTAGCATCATGGAAATAATACGAAATTTTGATATCACAAATACCTGGAAGGGTTAAAATTGATCACTTCATACTGTAGAAATTTTGTTATCCATTTCCCCAGCTTCTCCTCCATTTCCTCCTTTGTGTTCTTTTTTAAGAAAACTACTTCAAGGAGGTAGAAGCTAGTTTTTGATGTGGAAGTGACACTTCCCTTGTTTCTTTTGATTGAAGAGTGACCTGGAAATTTCATTAGTCCCTCATTAGGGTTTTTAGGGTGTTCAGCTATTGATTTCATAAAATGCCTTTCCTGTATTTTTCCGTAAATGTATACAATAGCTGCTAACACATCCTCCTCCAGGACCCACTTTGTTTTCCAGGAGAAAGGCAGACGCTCAACTAGCAATCTGACCTTTAGAATTCCTCGATGATGTAAGAGAATCTTTTGTTATTTCAATGTTTTTTCTCCCACTGCATAGCTAATCACTTGGAAACTGAAATGTCTGAGTAATTATAAAACATATGGGTAAATAATTATAAAACTAATTTAACTAGATTTTTCTTGATGATGTGAAGGCAATGAGCTTGACCTCTGGCACAATGCTAGCCCTTAAAAACTACTTATGATTTCTAAATAATAACGGCAATTAGAGTTCCTCGTTAGTTACATTAGTTCCTGCATGTATGCTAAGGATTTATAAAGGTTCATGAACTTTTTGAGGTCAAAAGGCAACAACCATTTGTGAAATACAAACTGAACAATCAACCTTTCTGGAAGTTTTTCCTTTTCTATACTGTTTAAGACAAAATTCACAGTCTTGAAGTTTTCCACATTCCTGATTTTGATTCCTAATTTCTTTGGCTTCAACTTCTTCTGTTAAATAAGGATGATACCCCAGTCTCCTATATTCAAAAGATAATGCAGAATAGGGTTGACAATTCTCCAGTCCCTCCTAAACAAAACTAAAGCAAAGTAATAGTAGAATTAAGAAAAAAATGCATACTTAAGACTCCAGTAAAATTAGAGGTAAGAAAAGAAGGCTGGAAATCAAAAGATTAGAATATAAGTTTTAGTTCTTATTCTTCTGTTTTCTTCATTTAAAATAGGAATAAGTATTCCTGTCCACCTATCATATTATAAAAGCTCTGAGAATAGTATAACCTTGATTGCCATGGCTCTTCCCTTTACCTCTTCAAATTCTCCCCATCCTTCAAGATGCAGATCATATCACTTTTTCAGAAGAATCCCTAGTTCCATTCAGCCCCAAAGAATGAACTCAGCTCCTGTTACACATACAATTAGATCAGACAGTACTCATTAACTCCCTCATGACATCCTTTATCTAATGATTGTATGGCATTATTTGACTTTTCTTGTATCCTCATAAAATTAACCTTAGGTTATTAACAATTTCTCATTTTTCTTTGGCTCTTTTATAGCTTACAATGTTTTTTTACATAATTAATGTATTATGACTGTTTTTTGATTTTTATATGAATGACAAGCATCATGAGGTTTTCAAGAGTACATGAGACACTATCTTTGAAATATTTAAGAAACTCTAGAAGAAAATAACAAAATTAACTTGCTTTTTCTGGAAGAGAGATAACTCAATGTAGTTTGGAATTGGAAAGGGATAAACAAATAATCTAGTTTAAGGTTTTATGTCATAGACAAGAAAACTGAAGCCTAGGAAGGTTTTTTGTGTATCAACCACAATCAATATATAAATCATCTAATTTTCCTATTAGACGACCAGCTATCATTTTATGATCTTAGGCAATCATTTAAAACATGCATTTTTCAAAGAAGCATAAATAATTTTAATATGTCCATAATAGATACATCTGAATTATATTATTAGAAGTTCCTTAACTTTTTATCCTTAGTTGTCATAAATCTAGCTACTGAGGCAATTTGTTGACTATAAGCTATTTTCTTCTTATGGAGGAAAATGATTTCTAATTCCATGTTTTCCTTTTGAAAAAGGTGTATGTGTTTTGTCTTTGAAGACTTTGTGGGAAGACAGTGCAATTATAACTTAATATGTGGTTTATGTTGTCACATGAAGGTTCATTTTTGAACCAGAAGGGAAAATATGTTGTGGAAATATAATCCTAGCTGATTTATAGGGATAAAGAGACATGTAAAGGAAACCACTGTTCCCAGGACTAAGAAATCCCTCCTTATTATCGCTACATTGATCTGCTATACAACAGAGCATCAGATTCATTATAAAGTTAAACTTGAAATCCTCTTCAACTCCTGTACTGCTGTGCTCAAACCATACACTTAAACCATTCAAAACCTAGAAGCAACTTATACCTCAAAGGCCTAATAGAACAATTCTAACATTTTTATGCTATAGGAATTAATATGAATGTTTCTTAAACTATGGCAAAAAATTGTGTCACTCATCCAAAATTAATGTGAGAAAGTTGTTCTGCTTGGGATGTGTGTGTGCATGAACATGTGTGTATGTGTGTACTCAAAAGCAGTGCCAAGATCAGAAAGCCCATTTTGAAAAACTGTATTTTAATAAAATATCAGCTTTCCGGTATTTATTCACTGAGCAAGGTACATTTCAGTCTTACAAATCACCCCCAAAGAGTTCTTTTTATACAAATAATAAGAGCTGATCTAAACAGATGGGAAGCTTTTATTTTTCCCAGTGCTTCACAAACACAGAAATGATGATCAGCAAAGTAACCTCCACACTGTTAAGGTGAAGAGGGGAAGAACATTACGTAAAAACAAACAAAACTATCTGATAAATGAAGAGTAAAAGCTCGGTCATCTCTAGGGTAAAATGAGACCCTGACTAGGACTCCAAAATTGCCACACAATAATTACAAACAGCAGAATGTATTTAAGTCTCTGTCAACCCCTCTTTTATGTATGAGCAAATTTCCACTCAGAGTTGGAGAGGGTTCCTTGAGTCTCTGACAAACATTTTGGGTCTTAGTTGAGTGTTCTTTCCAAGAGATCACAAGCATGCCCAAGCATCACTTTCTCATTTATCAAGCAGATACTGGACAGGTACTTGGTGCTAGCATTGTGCCCTGCACTCCATCCCCTCAGGCCCAGAGAGAGGGGCCGGGACACACACACACACACACACACACACACACACACACACACACCCCCATACACCCTTACATTCAGCTCATTCAGCTCTAGGGATCCTGGGCTAGGGGTCTGTCTCCAGTGGGGATTCGGACACAGCACTGCCTATTCTGCTCCAAGACTAGCAGCCAGAGCAAGTTTCCTGAGATAAATCAATTCATTTCACTTTCAAACTCTCATATGAACTCAGTGAGACAATGAGAGAAATGGCTGTAATAGGAAGGACACTGGATCCACACTTTAGAATAATGGATTCAAGTCCCAGCTCTAACATTTACTGCCTCCTTCCGCCTGCGTCCCCCACCCACCCCCTCCTTGTAGTGCAATACAACATAACCTCTCAGAATCTTCTCAACTGATAATGTAACAATAAAACCCTCTATATGCGGCTTATACAGTTGTTAGGATGTAATGAGAAAATCAATGTAAAAGCACTTTATATATTTTTAAACACACTGCAAACAACAAAGTTATTTTCAAGGTCATAAAAGAGACAATAGAGTCCATTCCAGGAATATTACTTAAATAATGCACAAATGTATTTTACAGTTGCTTTACAAAAATTACTGTTTTAAATAATCTATATTGGCTTGGTTTAGTAAGTTTAGAATTTATAAGCTTTGTTCATCAAATGTATGCCTCACAGGTGATTATAAGAATAAATGAAAAATAATACCACATGTCAAGGAAAAAATTCAAATAATAATATGTATACCCATTTAAAACATATTCAGATTTACAGGCACTAGATATATATGGAAATGCTATATTCTGGCATTCTGTTAAAATTAAGACACAAATTTGGAATTAAAAAAAAGAATAAAACCATGCTCCAATTTCTAAAAGAAATAATTAAAAACAATTTGGGCTATATAGTAGAAAATTGACAGAACACTGTAAACCAGCTATAATGGAAAAAAATAAAAATCATTAAATAAAAAAATTAATTAAAAAACATTTAGTATATGATGCTTGGTGATTAGTTCTAGATACATATATGCAAACGATGCAATCAGTTATAATGTGTACTATCAAGAGCTATTTCCTGGGTTTCCCATCAAATCATCACATTTAGCTTTGGAGATATGAAATAAATTATAGCATCATTTAAAAAAGATAAATACATTTAATTTGACTCTGGGCTTGTACAAGGAAAATGTCAGGTTGAAAAGGACTGCTTTTTTTTCTGATGATTTCCTTGATGAAGGTACGAAGCAGTTTTGACCATGGCAAAAGAAGCTTAGCTCAAATGTGAAATGCTTGCCTGTTTTGTTTGGGACACACATTTTTATTTTGCAGCCACAGCAAGAGAGATGAAATTCTGCCTGGTGAATGCAAGGGAGAAAGATAAGCCTTTATATCAAGAGTTTCTGCTAACTCTGCTACACTTAAAACCAGAAAGATAGTGGAGATTTGAAGCTTACTGAATTCTGAAGCCAAGGAAATAAGATGGAAGGAAAAAAATTATTAAAGAAAAACTACACACATTCTCTTTTAGTAATCTTGTCTGCTTCCCGGGCACTAGATGGCTGTAATAGGATTAACTTCCAGACAGTTTTAATAAACAGAATTATTAAGTTATTGAGTTCAAGCTATATCTTATATACACAGACACATTTTTCTTGTGGTTTAATTGAGGATTGGAATTTCAACCTGATAGAAGGTCTCCTATATGTAATAATAATAGAGTTAAAGAAACATTTTCTAGTTAAACTCTTTTCTCTTTCCTAGTCAAGTCCATTTGAATGAGGATATATCTATTGTTTAGTATACGACTATTTTAAGCCTTTAAGCACGAAAATGCAAAGAACCGAACTAAATTTTGGGTTCAGATAGAGCTAAATTTCATTCTAAAATTCTTGCATCAGCTTTTTAAAATAAATGTATAACCTTAAGTATCTCTCTGAGCCTGAATATTAACAGATCTCAGCCATAGTTCTTAGTTATAAGAAAGGTACTTTGCCTGATTAATGAGAAAATTATTCTAGTAATATAGTGGACAATTATAGAGTGCCTTCTACATGCCATGACAGCTTCAAAATACCATACTTATTTCCCACATTCTTATTATTCTCTGTTGCAGAGGAGGAAACTGAGGCACACAGGAATTAAGTTACTTACCTAAGGTCCCACATAGCTAGGAAGTGGCAGATCTGAGTCTGTGCTCTTAACTAATACTCTAACCTGAATCTTTAGTTTAATAAAGTACTATTAACTCACAGAAATATTTGGGGTGGTGGAATATCAGACTCAAGGTTAAGCAGCCAGAAGCAATCCTCAAAGCCATTCTGATGAGGATATTGTTGCTGTTGCCACCAAACCCCAATGCTAAGCTTGTAAATTTATACCACTGTAACTTATATACTGCTTTCACCTCTGCTGGTCGACATCATCAGAGTCACTGTTACTGCTACCATTCCAGGGAAAGAGGACGAAAACTCTCCATCCTAAGTCAGGCTCAGGTGAGGAAGGATGGGGTAGGAAAACTGGGCGAGAGGCTACAGGAAAGGCTGGAAAGACAGCTTCTGGCTTGTTAAGCTCCTCCAGACCGAGAATGCCGTCTTGTCCCAACGAGGACTCAGAGGGTGAGGAATTTTTTCAACAGACAAAGTCTCTTAAATGTTGGAAAAGGAAAACCAAAAACAAAATCTCACTGTAATTGCTCCAAAGACTAATAGAAATAATGTATAAAGGGTCAATGGTTTAGTGAGTAATTCTACCTATTCTGATGTCAGTCTTCCTCAACTCAACCCCCAACCCCTTTTCTGTCACAAGTTGCACAACTTTAGATAAATTACTTTACCTCCCTGAGTTATCTGCTCCACTGTAAGTTTTTTTGTGAGTATTAAACAAAATAAAGCATGCAACTAATTAGCCATAGTATGCATTCCAAGTGTACATATAAAGTAAATCTAGCTTTATCTATGCAGTATAAAAATAACTGGTTAGTTAAAAAAAAGAAAATTAGTATGCTATTTTGTTTTATACAAAATATCTGATTCAGGCAAGTGCAAATTTCCAATCAGTTTTTCCCAAACAACTGGGAAAATTGCATTGAAAAATTATATCCATATTTATCCATATTTAATAAATAGTTTAAAGAAGCATAATGTTATCACAAAATATGTAAATTTAGGTCTTGAAGTTACCATTCAATTTGGAGCTGTGTACTCTCCCCAAACATCTTGCCTAATAAAACCTAACATATAATCTTGGGATGATAGATGTCAGAATATAATCCAGAAATTTAAGCTTTTTGAGTTACTTTCCTATAATAGGAATAAGAACCACAAAATGTAAATCCAATATATACTTATTATCTTAAGAATATAAGTAAATGTAAGTGCTTGAAATGACATAGTTCTTTCCTAGATAAAGCTTCTGATGGATGTGCTATTAGGTTCTGCCCTTGGCCTTGCCTTGCTCAGTGTTCATGCTAGTAACTTGGATGTTTTATGATGACAATTCTTATCAAGAACAGGCCTGATACAATGCTTGGAATTATAAAGAATGAGAAACTCTAACTATTGTAAGCATTCAACACAAAAATTGAAATTATACAAGGATAAATAAAAGGTCCTATATTTATAAGCAAAAAGTCTAATTGGACAAGTACATAATATATAAGTCATATCTTAGCCTGTTTTGGATGCAGTGCAGACAGGTCACACAGTACTATGAAGCAGGGGACAAAAGTCAGGGGTCTAGAATGTAACTTGATGACCATGGAGACATATGAACTGACCTAGACTCAAATATGGACTTCAGAGGAACAATCAAAACATCAAAGCAGTGTCTCCAGAGGGTATGGCCAACTCCACCCTAATTACAAGAAACTTGACCTTCAGGCTTCTTCAAAAGTAGGTAAGAGGAGGCCGCAGATCATTATATAGTAGCTGAGGAAAGACAGAAAAGCACATTCTCTCCATAAAAAAAAAAAAAAAAAAAAAAATACAAGGAAAGGACCTTAGCTAACTAGCAGTATAAAAAAAATGAATTTTAAGGCAAAGCCAGCAAACTATATATGCAGTACAAACTGCATGACTGAGTTGCTTTAAAAAGTAAACCATGTGTTTAGTATTCATTAGTGGGAACATTATACTTGTAATTAGAGGAGTGATACTCCTGATTTATTCTGTCCCTTACAAAAAAACCACACTTGACATTTGACTTTGCACTGTGGTTCAGGTACTGCTACATTCAGAAGCGGCATTGACAGTGAAGCAGTACAATAGCTTCCATGTTAGCCATGACAGGAGAGATGTAGACTATTTGATTTAGACAAATGGAAAGTCAGGAATGATATTATAAGTGTTCATCCAAAGAATGGCCATTTAGAAGATATATTAGATTTGTTTTAACCAGGCATTAGATTGTATAACTGAAAATAGATGAGATGTTGGATAAATAGATTGTATAACTAAAATAGGTGGATGGTGGGTCACACATAGTAAAATAAAATTCTTTTGCGTCCTTTGCTGTTTTTCATTTAAAATAATTGCACAAAGAATAGGAGAATACATCCTCTTAAAATAAGACTCAAGAACAGGTACATGAAAAAATGTGAGAATCCATTTTTTTTCTGGTTTCTTTTGTTGTAAAGAAGTCTTATATTTGTTATATTAACAATGTCAATCCTTTTACTTAAGCTTTCTGAATTTTTCTAAGTAAAATCCTTCATGTTAAAATCATAATACTTTCATAATTTTGGGTTTTTAGCCATGATTGAAAAAGAATTATTTTTATATATTTTGTGAGACTGTCATGTAACTTTATTTCCAAATGTTCAATCATCATTCCAACATTTGCTGATAGGGTGTGCCCTGAAGAGGAAGATCGGAACTGCCGAGTCACACTAAGGAAAATCATGAGCAGACCCTGCTGATTTTCTAATTAACATCCACTCTCTCATTTCTCCTTGTAACTGTAACCCCAACTGTGTTTAAAAGCTGACTTCCAGCCTTTCCTTAAACTAGAGGTGGTAACACAGCGCTGGCCACAAGGTTATAGGTTAAAGTCTTCTGGGCATGTCTAGGAAAGTTTCCTTTTCAATGCAGGCACCATACCAAATAGAGTTTCCAGTGTAGGATAGGCTTTTTTCCCTTTGTTACGTGGCTCTTCTTTCCTGGAATGCAGATGTGAAACCAGAACGATCAACCATCTTATGACTGTGAGATGCCTATGAAGGTATCTTTAGACAAAAGGAGCTTGGAATATTAATAGTATTGGGAAGTTGTATTACTATGATCTATTTTGTTAAGCGAAAACTTTATTCAAGTCACTGGATTTCTGCTGAATTCAGTGGATCTCTTGTTTACTGATATTGTGTAGCTCTTATAGGGTCATTTTAAGTCAAAGTCTTAGATCTTCTCTAAGATCTGAGAAATATTCCTTCTGCTTTATATCATTTGTTTAACACTTCTGGATGTCTCGCAAGCAGATGTTGAACTGTTCAAATCTAACCTCAGATAATCCACTAAGTTTTCCTTATATTTTTCATTTCTTTTTGTTGCTGTTTATTCACTGGCTATCTTAACATTAGAGAGATCATTTTCATTAGTTGATACCACTTCTGAGGGTTATTTCAGAGGAAAGGCAGAGTATGCTGTTGACTGAACTGACCTTGGCTTCTGGATGAATCTTCCTCTTGGATGTTAAAGCTATGAGGTAGCTAGGATCAATCCCTAGATCTCAAGGACATCAAATGACAAAAATTTATCACAGTCCCACGGGTACCCAGGCTGACAGGGGATCTATCAGGTTGTGAGTCTAACATTTCCACATTTCTACGTGACGTATCAGGATTTGCAGTGGATAGTGACAAGTACATTTTCTAAATGTTTCCACCCTGGAGTGATACATGTCATTTCCTTACATATTTTATTGGCTCTAAGCAAATCATATAGCCACTTCCAGTTATAAAGGGCTATGTGCTGATAAAGGAGAAAGCAAACATCTGAGAAGTCTATTACTGTCAATTCTCCCTTACCTGTTACAGGTACTGAGCAGTCAGGATGGACCCTGGCCAGAGCATTAAACTGTAATGCCAGACTTACCCTTTGGTTGTTTAATCATGAGGGGACCTGAGGGTTCTGGAAGAAATGCCTGGGAGGCTGGGGCAGTGGAGGAATTTAGGGGGCTGAGAGCAGTGTGGGTCGGGTTACTGAACAATATGCATACCAGTTCTGCCACTGTCCTTGCTCCCAGGTGGCCATATCCCCACTGCTTTAACTTGGAAGGAAACCTGTGCTGCCTATTAATCAGCAAAAACATAGGTGCCAGCCTACTAACTTTTCTGAATTAGAGCTCCAATGATTCACCCTGACAAATTCCCAAAGGAGCCCCTGCTCTGCATTCTCTGTCTCTGCTCATGCTGTACCCTAGGTTCACTCCCACCTCTGCAGCAGCCCTTTCCCCCAAATGGCTTTGGCTGTGGATCCTTTGACACTCTAATCCCATTTGCTCTATATTTTTCAAAATTCCCCAAAATGTTTAGTCTGCTGGTGGCACTATTTGTTCTTTGCCAGTGATAATACTGATCTATTCCTTTAAAAAAACTAAATCCTGTCATTTCTAAGAATTTAAGGTAGGAAAGAAGAGAGTCACATTTGCTAATTCTGTCATCTTGAGATATTGTTTTAAATGGACTATTTTCCAAAGTTTCACCTTGAGAAGGGATGGACTTTAAAAGACTAAAAATTTCCCAGGGGTATAGGAAATAGGAGAAAACAAAAGAAAGGTAGTAAGGGGTAATGTTCAAAATCTGGTATTGGATTCCAGTTTTGCCTGTTAACCATTAAATGCCCTTTTGCAACTCATTTGTCTACTCTGAATCTCTGTTCTCTCATCTGTAAAGTGGGGAAAGTAATACCTACTTGAAGAATTGGTGAAGATGGAGACAATATATATAAGCAAATATGAATTTGAGCAGCAAGCATTTAACTGTAGTTCTCAATATTAATATAATACTAGAAAATTAATTTAATCATAAGATGACTGACCAAGATACAAGTAAAGTAGAATGAGCAAACATTCCAAGTTTACTTGATCAGTCCTGATTTATACCTGTTTTCTAAGCAAAGTACTACTAGCCACTCTTCACTTTTGCAAAAATATCCCAGTATGGAAAACTGGACATTATATAATAACACCAGTATTAAATACCTTTGAGCTTATATGATTCTGTAATTCCAGGATAGAGGTGTGTCAATCAGTGAGGACAAATGTCTTTAGTAGAACTTTGGTACTAAGGGTTAAACCAGCCTTGTTCTTAAAAAATCACAGCCAAAACTTCTAGTTGGAGGATGTGTGGTGGCTAAGTGCTCAGGTGCCGAATCTGATAAGCATAGGTTGGAATTCAGACTTTCCTAAGTATTAGCTCTGGAACTTGGACAAGAATTCAACCTCTCCAAGCCTCTGTTTCCTTCTTAGTAAAACTGAGACTCAAGAGGAGGCCCCATTGTGGCTGGGTGGGTTAAGAACCCGACTAGTATCCATGAGGATGTGGGTTTGATCCCTGGCTTCGCTCAGTGGGTTAAAGATCCAGCATTGCCAAAAGCTGCAGCATAAATCGCACATGTGGCTCATTATCTGGTGTTGCTGTGGCTGTGTCATAGGCCAGCAACTGCCCCTCCAATTCAACCCCTAGCCTGGAACTTCCATATACCACAGGTGTGGCCCTAAAAAGCAAAAAAAAAAAAAAAGTTTGAAGAAAAATAAGATAATGTCTATTGCTTATCACATTGTCTGGCACATATCAAACAGCACAGATCCTTTCTACAGAAGACACAACACAGCACGGGATTCATCATAGACTTTGGCACTTTTTAATTTATGTGGATTGATTTTGGTATCTGCTTTTGTATTACATCATTTTTTCCCCAATGTGAAGCAAATCATAGTGTTTCAACTTACCAATGCTCTGTTTAGGAAACAAGTGGTACTATGTTGGAACTAAACAGAACAGCATATAGTCTTGCTGTGATGTTCATGGTTAAAAGAGAGAAGCTAAAGCCTATGTTTGCCAAAGACCAGATGGAATGTTTCTACTTGTTTCTGTTCATTTCACAGCCCAGACGAGATTGAAACAGAATCATCAGGGTCTCCAAACGAAGAGAACTCTATGTTGACTTCTGATTTATTGATTCCTTCCATTATTCCAGCTTTTGGGCTTAAATGTTAGAGAATGGAATGGTTTTGTTGATGTTTCCTGTAATGGTCCCTTGCCCTCATAGATGCATACTATTTAAACAGGAAACCTGCCCTTTTAGCACTGAAATAAATACAACTGGAGAAGAACCACCCACAAGCAGCTTTCTAATGAAGCCCCTCAAACCATGACTTTCCTGCTACATGGGCCAAGGAAGACAAACATAGCTGTGAGAAGAAAAAGCTGACTCTCATTTCTATTGGAACTGCGCATATTTTTAATTCAAAGAATTTTGGTAAATTCTGTTGCTCCAAGGTCACCTCCAGGGAATTTGGAGCTTTTCTTTCCGGTCAACCTAAATATTTCCCATTTTCTTCCTTGTAAGAAATTTTCATCTCTAATTCTCATGTGTTGTCTATTAAGAAAACACACACATGGAATGCAGACTCCCTATATTTCAAACATTTCTAGCTTTCAAGGATGGGGGAAGAATTAAACAAGGGAGAAGGCTGGCTTCCAGCAATAACACAGCTTTAATAAATACATGAAATATTTATAGAACACATAAAGAACAAAGGAAATAGAACACTTCCTCTGTGTATGATTTCCCTCCATGTTTCCAGTCAGCCAGGTCTCTTGCCACAGTTTTTTTTCTGTGAGATGTCTACTAAGCAACAATGAGTGAGATGTACCTGGTTAATGTACTTTCAACATATGGTATCTCCTAATTTTCAAAAAGAATCTCAGATGTTATGATGACTGCATTAACATTTTCATTCTGAAGTGAATGAACATTTTTTTTTTTTTTGGAGGACTTACATTCAGAAATCTAAGGCCTTTAGTAAGTTGTAACTCTTTGGAGACACCATATAAATTTTAACCCAGAACAATAATAAACCTTGTTGAAATATTGCAAGTATTTTTAGTTATTAGAATTAGGTAGGTATCTACATAGTTTAAGAAATTGGAGGACAATTATTTTTCTCAAAGAGAAAGTGGCAACATCTCCAAAGCTCCCACCTAGGGATGTTCTTATTTCCCAAGAAATTAGTTTAAAAAGGCTTTGCAAAGGGAATTATTTATTTAATTAGCAACAAAAAAATTAACCGATTTTTGTGATGAGAAAGACAAAATTAAAGCACAACAGAGATCTACAGATACATACTCCCCACTGCAATAGCAGAATGAGTGGGAATCTCCCTTATATTTCATTCACCATAAACCTTTCCCAAAGTTGTATCTCTTGTCCTATCTTCCCAACACTGAGGTCCTACATTTATGCACTGTCTTTAAAATATTTATATTTAATAATTAATTGTTATAATGCAGGCTCACTTTTATTGTACCAGGAGCTGTGCTAAGTGCTTTGTACACATTTTGTATTCAGAATAGCCCTATTATACTGGTGCAAATATTATTCTTCATAATAATATAAGACTGATATTTGAGCATTTTAAATTATTTGACCAACATCACAAAGGGAAGAAGAAAGGCTTGCATGCACCTAGATACTTCCTCCATATGCATGCCTACCCAGCTGGGACCACGGTGAAAATGCAGATGGCAACATTCCTCTCCCCCCCCCCCCCTCCCCCCCGCCTGAGGTAAAAAGTGGTGAAAGTGGTGATTGATTCAGAATGGTCTTTTTCAGTGTCATATTTGGCCTGCTGATATCATACGCATAGATGGATATTGGATATACTCACCTAAGATGAGAGTGAGCATCAATGTACACATATACATTCTAGAATCAGTAGGGAGCTGCTGGGGGAAACAGCGTCTTAAGGCTCTGTCTCCACCTTCTGGGCTCCACCCTCCCCTCCTCCTCTGAAGACCTTGCCTAATCTGCTCCAGTTCTTTAGGGGAAGATCAGTTTTCACTTAAAAACCTTTCCCCTACATGTGGGATTCAAATTCTCTGAACTCAAGGACTGTTAGGAGAGATATGTAAACCAGCACAGGACTTTCTAAAAATCAGAAATAATGCTGCTTCTTAGCAAACTGCTTGGAGAAAAGGGAATCAGTGTACTCCTACTGCAATTGTAAAATTACTTTAAATAATTAAAGCAATTTTAAGTAAATTTATTCATTTGGACATGGGAGCCTAAATTATGTCTGTGGACAAAGAGCAGCAACCAGAAGTAGATCCATTATAAATATATGAGTACAAAACCATGCACACATATATTCATCATTTTTACTTAAGTATTCTACTGTATGACATAATAGTGTGACATTTATTATAACAAATAATTTCTGTAAGAATATTCTTTTAGATTTGGTAACCTAAATTGCACCAACTCTCTCAAAACTGGTTGATCCTTTAACAATGCCATGTGTATATTTACTGTGAATGAACACCTCTTTTTCCAGGGCAGTCTTTTTCCCTTATGCTAATCTCAGCTCTATCCTGAAAATAATAAAATAGTATGCTGGCTGTCCCGGGCCAGTCAGCTAGCTGACTCTCATCATTTTGATATTGCTGGCTTGCTGGTTGTAACTGTCATTATGTAAATAAACTTCTCATTTCATACCTCTCTTTTAAGGCTCAGAAAATTAATTCCTCCATGAAACTCACCAGAAGCCTAAGAAATACCCTCTCCAAGGCTTGGTTCCCATAGCAGCTTCTGACATGTCTGTAAGAGGGCTTCTTATCATGTCTTAAATTATATTTGAGAAATTTCATATACTCTGTCTTGTCCATTAGAGTGAGTATAATATGTGCAGAGAGGAGTGATTTGATTTACTTCTAGTATTCTATTTTCTAGTAAGGCTAGCATCGTGCTGTGTGTGAGTTAGGTCATTTAAACTTATTCATTACATAACAACAGGTAATTTTATATTAGTTTTCAGGGCTTTTGATAAAAAGGCTTTCTTTTAATCTTTAGAACTATTACCCTCCTTCCACAGTTAAGAACACTGAGATTCTGAGAAGTTAAGCAACTTAATTTTAAAAGCTGATAAGATGAAGTTCCTATCATGGCATGGTGGAAACGAATCCAACTAGAAACCATGAGGTTGTGGGTTCGATCCCTGGCCTTGCTCAGTGGGTTAAGGATCTGGTGTTGCGTGAGCTGTGGTGTAAGTTGTAGACGTGGCTTGAATGCTGTGTTACTGTGGCTGTGGTGCAGGCCTGCAGCTGTGGCTCCAGTTTGACCCTTAGCCTGGGAACCTCCATATGCTGCGGGTGCAGCCCTAAAAAGCCACACACACACACACACACACAAAAAGCTGGTAAGTGTCTCCTGCTACAGCATCCATCTTAGAGATCATCCTTTTCCATCTTGTAGCTCAGTAATCTTACTCATATTTGTAATATTACTCTTTATTAAACTTTTAGAAGATTTTAAAAATAATAATTAATATACATATCGCTTTTATGCCTGTTAGTAATTTAAAGCTGGTGTGAATTCTACCTATTTGATGTGATTTAAAGTGATACAGATGAATTTTGCTTTCTTTAAATTATTCTCTAATGTTTTGAATTTTTATTTATTTTTTTAAAATTATTTTTACTTTTTAAATCATCTTTTTTTATTACTCAATGAATTTGTTACATTTATAGTTGTACAATGATCATCACAATCCAATTTTATAGGATTTCCATCCCACAACCTCAGCACATCCCCCTACATCCCGACCGTCTCCTTTGGAAACCAGAAGTTTTTCAAAGTCTGTGAGTCAGTATCTGTTCTGCAAAGAAGTTCATTGTGTCCTTTTTTCAGATTTCACATGTCAGTGAGAGCATTTGATGTTGGTATCTCACTATCTGACTTACTTCACTTAGCATAATAATATCTAGGTGCATCCATGTTGCTAAAAATCCTGGTATTTCGTCCCTTTTAATGGCTGAGTAATATTCCATTGTATATATGTACCAAATCGTCTTTATTCACTCCTCTGTTGATGGACATTTAGGTTGTTTCCATGTCTTGGCTATTGAAAATAGTGCTGTAATGAACACTGGAGTACATGTGTCTTTCTGAGTCATGTTTTTTTCTGGATAGATGCCCAGGAGTGGGACTGCTGGATCAAATGGTAGTTTTCTGAGGAATCTCCGTACTGTTTCCACAGTGGTTGCACCAATTTACAATCCCACCAACAGTGTACTAGGGTTCCTTTTTTTCCACACCCTCTTCAGCACTTATTTGTTTGCAGACTTTTTGATGATGACCATTTTGGCTGGTGTAAGATGGTACCTCATAGTGGTTTTGATTTGCATTTCTCTAATAATGAGTGATGTTGAACATCTTTTCATGTGTTTTTTGGCCATCTGTATGTGTTCTTTGGATAACTGTTTAGATCTTCTGCCCATTTTCTGATGGGGTTATTATTTATTCATTTTTTTGGTATTGAGCAGTAGGAGGTGTTTATAACTTTTGGAGATTAATCCCTTGTCAGTAAATTCATTTGCAAATATTTTCTGCCACTCTGTGTGTTGTTTTTCATTTTGTTTAGGGTTTCCTTTGCTGTGCAGAAACTTTTAAATTTAATTAGGTCCCATGTGTTTATTTTTGTTTTTATTGTCATTACTCTAAGAGGTGGATCTGAGAAGATATTGCTTCATTTATGTCAGAGAGTGTTTGGCATATGTTTTCCTCTAAGAGTTTTATCGTGTCTAGTCTTATATCTAGGTCTTTAATCCATTTTGAGTTTATTTTTGTGTACGGTGTTAGGAATTGTTCTAATTTCATTCTTTTACATGTCCTGTTTTCCCATCACCACTTATTGAACAGGCTGTCTTTTCTCCATTGTATATTCTTTTTTTTTTTTTTTTTAATCTTTTTGCCTTTTCTAGGGCCGCTCCCGTGGCATATGGAGGTTCCCAGGCTAGGGGTCGAATCGGAGCTGTAGCCACTGGCCTACGCCAGAGCCACAGCAACGCAAGATCTGAGCCACGTCAGCAACCCACACCACAGCTCACGGCAACGCCAGATCCTTAACTCATGGAGCAAGGCCAGAGACCGAACCCACAACCTCATGGTTCCTAGTTGGATTTGTTAACCACTGCGCCACAACAGGAACTCCGTCCATTGTATATTCTTGCCTCCTTTGTCATAGATTACTTGGCTATAGGTGTGTGGGTTTAATTCTGGGCTTTCTATCCTGTTACACTGATCTATTTTTCTGTCTTTGTGCCAGTATCATACTGTTTTGATGACTGTTGCTTTGTAGTATAGTCTGAAGTCAGGGAGCCTGATTCCTCTAGCTCCATTTTTCTTTTTCAGGATGGCTTTGGCTATTCTGAGTCTTTTGTGATTCCAAACAAACTTTAAAATATTTTGTTCAAGTTCTTGAAAAATGTCCTTGGTAATTTGATAGGGATTACATTGATCTGTTGATTGCCTTGGGTAGTACAGTCATTTTGATAATATTGACTCTTCCAATCCAAGAGCATGGTATGTCTTTCCATCCATTTGTGTCATCTTTGATTTCTTTCATCAGTGTCTTAATAGTTTTCAGAGTACAGGTCTTTTGTCTCTTTAGGTAGGTTTACTCCTAGGTATTTTATTCTTTTGGATACAGTGGTAAACAGGGTTGCTTCCTTAATTTCTCTTTCTGATCTTTCATTGTTAGTATCTAGAAATGCAGTCAATTTCTGTGTATTAATTTTGCATCCTGCGACTTTGCCAAATTCATTGATGAGCTCTAATAGTTTTCTGGTAGAGTCTTTAGGGTTCTCTAGGTATAGTATCATGTCGTCTGCAAATAGTGGTAGTTTCACTTCTTCCTTTCCAATTTGGATTCCTTTTATCTCTTTTACTTCTCTGATTTCTGTTGCTAGGAATTCCAAAAAATATCTTTCTTTTTGGCTTGAAAATCAAAACTGAGATTTCTGTCTCCAGATGACAACAATTAAAAAACATTAACTATACCAGCAAAAGTAGTAGCCAGGATTGTGGCTGATGTTACGGAAATTGACAGAATGAACCACCAAACAAATGAGGATAGGGGTGGCATCCCCAGGGCCGTGTGGACATAACTTGAAAGAACTATGGGAAAACCCAGAGAATTCATTTCTCCAAAGATTCCAGTGACCCTGTCATTTCAAGGGACCACAGACCATTGCTTAGAACTGTAAGAAACTTACTTGTCTTTAGTTGGCAGGTTTCCTTAAGAGTGAAAACATTGGGAGGTATGGTGTGTGTGTGTCTGTGTGTGTGTTCTGAGAATAAGAGAGGTAAACACATTATTAAATAAGAAAAGTGGAAATTATGTCCTAACAGAAGCCTTTTGCTTCATACAATGTGAACTGATAGGGCAAAAATAAAGCTTTGTAGTTAAAACAGGCAGTGCTCAGTTTTGGATGAGGCTAGAGGAAACTGAAGTCAGCTCTGCACAGAAGGTAACAGACATGTGTGAAACATGAAGAGTAAATATAAGAGAGAAGGAAAACAAAACAAAACAAAACAAACAAAACACCAAAAACCAAAAAACCACAGTGCCGTTAGCTTCATTGTCTGTAATTTTCTCCTAGCTAGTCTTTGCTCGTGTCTGTCAGCTCTGAAGAGGTCTATTTTGAAATGTAGTCTGTAAAGCCTGTTAAGTAGGATTAGTTCAGAGAAGTTCCCAGGAATGACAAAAGACTGAAAACATGAGAGTTATGGGGCCCCACCCCAGGATTGCTGGGTTGTAGAAACATCTAGGAAACCAAAGCATGCCAGATGTAGACTCTACCTATTGAATGACTTCTTGGTTTTGGTCAGTCCATGTTGTACATAATACTTTATAGAGAACATTAAATTACATTAAGCCAAGACTTCCCCAGAGAGGAGAAAAAAGGGGAAATAAAACAAAAAGGGAAAAGAATAATGTAATGTAATGTCAGGTAAAGGTTGATGCCACAATTACTTACTCAGAGGCTACTAGGAAACCCTTTAAGGGTTTTTTTTGGTTGTTGTTGTTGGCTTTGAGCAGTTTGAGAAATAATTGTGATTGATTGTTATTTTATGAGAAAAACTATTACATCCATATAAATAACAATCTATTCAATTTTATTCCAATAGATCAAAATAAAACCCAATTAAAATCACCAACAGGTAGGTGGAAAACTGACATAGACAGTAGTTCTATGATCCCAAGATTTCTTTAGTTGAATTGGCAAAGTATCAGGTGGGTATTTAAAAGGCACATGTTGACTAAATTAGAACCACAACATTTTACTAGGTGGCCAAATAAACTACTTTGCAATATTTGTTGAATGAATTAAATTAGTTCTGCGTCCTTTAACTCAAAATTTTGTATCTTTTAACCTGAGTTTTCTTGGGTCTCATTAGAAAATTCACCATTCCTTTTTCTATATAACATATTTTTGCTAAGGAACCAAAACATATTTAAACTAAATTCAACTGCATAAACAAAACTGAGATTGAAATACATTTTTAGCATTATTTCTGCAAGTATAAATACGTAACACACTTTTAGAAGTCTTCAGTAGCAACTATTTTTAAGGGGTATGATAAGATTTGATTTTGAGTAAATTAGATCTTGTAACTTCAAAACTGAAATAGGTTTGGCATTTTCCCATCACTGGCAACTGCCCATGTTATTAAATAAGAAACCTGAGAACTATATTTTCCATGAAATTTATGAAATGCCCACAAGTGGCATTAAATGATTCTTGGCATGTCTATGCAGTCTTGAGTTCTTTTGCCTGAAATGCTATCCACAAACAAATGATGCCAATTTGCCTATATGCACTTCAACCCCCAGTCTCACTTTTTTCCCTTCAAGAACATGTACTTGAGATCAGTCCCAAGGAGGTTTCCATCAAGGTCATATTTCAAAAAATATATATGCCATACACTACATATGTGTGTGTTTTAATATAATCCAAATTCTCCCTTCCATGGAGTAGTACTAGCAAATTATATTATTCTAGGTCACTGAATATTTTCCATAACTGATAAGGCTCTGCTGTTCCTATCTGCTTCTATGGAAAACATAAATGATTTTAAATAACATTTATTTTAAAACATTCACTTTGTCTATTATGTGCCTAAGAAACAAGATGCAATCCCTACTCTCAAGTTCATACTCTTGTTGGGAGACAGTAAATAGGTCATTAAAATGCAGTAGAACAAGAATGGTGACAGAAGTATGAATGAATCAATATAAGAGTTCAGAAGAGAAGTGTTAGAGAATAAAAGATGCTTAATGTTCACTGAAATATCTGAAACCACAGTAAGAATATTGAAAATTTAAATTATGATTTGTCAATATATGTTAGAACAAGGTTAAATTCACCAATTAACTAGATGACTTTGAGGAATTTTCTCATCTTTGACACCTTTATTTTTAAAATAGCACCAGCAGTATCTACTACAAAGGATTTTGCTAAATATTAAGTGCTAGGCCTTTTGCTTATAAGAAATTCTATATTTCTTCTCAAATTTGTATTCATGTAGAAGTAATAGAAATTAACCTTACATATATGCTTAAATATCAGGGAAACAATATAAATATTATGAGACCCAAGATAAACCGTTTTATTTATCTTTTAGTGATTTTATATTGAATGAATCTGTCTTTAAAAAGTAAATGAGGAGTTCCTGTCATGGCTTGGCGGTCAACGAACCCGACTGACTAGCAACCATGAGGTCCTGTGTTCAATCCCTGGCCTTGCTCAGTGGGTTAAGGATCTGGCATTGTCATGAGCTGTGGTGTAGGTAGCAGATGTGGCTTAGATACACCACTGCTGTGGCTGAGGTGTAGACTGGCAGCTGTAGCTCCAATTGGACCCCTAGCCTGGGAACCTCCATATGCCGCAGGTGCGGCCCTAAAAAGAGCCCCCCCAAAATTAAATGAGTCACAGAAAAATATCAGGGATAACACTGTATCTCAAGTCGATGTTTACTTGAATGTTATTTTTTTAAAGGTATTTCAACTTACTTTATTAGGATTCAAGGAAGTAAACATGCTAACAGACTAGGAAACATATTTTTGCAAAACACGGAGATCATTTCCTAAATACTACTGAATATTATAAATAAGTATTTTCTTATTTCTTGAATGTTATTATTCTTAAACTATTCATAACAGCATTTTTGCAAATATACTCTAGGTTCATTAATTTCTCAAAAAATTATGGAATCAATAGTTTAGGATTCAAAGAGACCTTCTGTTTAAGAAGACGGATCACTTTGTTATTTAATGTAAGATTTTCTAAGAAAAAAAATTTGAAGCTCACACATATGAAGATTTTGTAAGCAAATATTGCCTAGGATATCTTAGGTACAGAAAGAGGTGTAAAGTATGGGTAGACATGGTCCCTGCCCTCCTGGAATTGGTGTGTATATGGCGGAGTGCCAAAGGCAGAACATAGGTAATAAAGAGGTAGTGAGATCATTTGACATGGATTAAATACAGAACTAAACAGATACATGACTGTTGATTTTCTCAGGGAAATCTTGTTCATTTCTGCTTCTATACTTGCCCCTCTCTAATCCATTTTCTACACGTTGGTCACAAGGTCCTTTAAAAATATTTATTGTGTTATGCAAACTTCTTGCGAAAAATCCTATGATCAAATGGATTCAATGAATCCTTTCACTGAACTTAGGAAAAAGACTAAAATCAGTGCTTTGTTCTATAAGCCGTTTCATAATGTGGGCTCTGCTTATTTCTCCAGTCTTGTTTATAAAAACTTTTTTCCCTCTTATTAGGCTTGAGCTCACATAACTGTCCATTCTTCATAGGTCAAGACTGATTCTGCCTCAGGTGTTTACATTATTATTCCTCCTGCTTTTTTAATCTGAAATTTAAACATTTTCTCATGTAATTAAATACTTTCAATAATATGACTTTTAGGATATATGCGGTAATTTATCACATTTTAAAGTAATCATTGAGGGGGCACCTTTAGTATCTGTCACCTAGAGAATAGTCTCCTTATGATAAATTTCCCTTTATCAATTTTCCATTGCTTTCAACTCATAATTTGCATGGAGTTGTTTCTACCCTAAGGGCCTAAGGGCAGCGCCTACTGGTTTTAAACTAAGCAAGATATCTCTGTCACCTGGCCACAAAATTGTTCAAGGAGGACATCTGAATGTTCTGAGTCAATATATGGTAGGCACAGAAATACTGTTCTGGGACCACCTTACAAAAGTAAAGAACAGGAGTGCCTGCTATGGCACAATGGGATCTGCAGCATTTCTAGAGCACTGGGAAGCAGGGGTGATGCCCAGCCAGGCAGAGTGGGTTCAGGATCCTGCATTGCCCAGAGGTATGGCATAGGTTGTAACTGGAACTCAGATCTAATCTCTGGCCCAGGAACTCCATATGTTGCAAAGCAGCCAAAAGAGAGAAAAAAAAAAAAAAAAAAAAAAAGAAAGAAAGAAAAAGAAAGTAAAGAATAGAATCTGAAGGCAAAGAAAGGTTGAATTCAGAATGGCCATCATTAATAAGAACACAAATAACAAATGCTGGAGAAGGTGTGGAGAAAAGGGAACTCTCTTATACTGTTGGTGGGAATGTAAATTGGTACAACCACTATGGAAAATAGTATAGAGGTACCTCAGAAAACTAAATAGAGAACTACCATATGAGCCAGCAATCCCACTCTTGGGTATATATGCAGACAAAACTTTCTTTGAAAAAGACACATGCACCTGCATGTTCATTGCAGCACTAGTCACAATAGCCAAGACATGGAAACAAGATGAATGGATTAAGATGTGGTATATATACACAATGGAATACTACTCAGCCATAAAAAGAACAAAACAATGCCATTTATACCAACATGGATGGAACTAGAGACTCTCATACTAAGTGAAGTAAGTCAGAAAGAGAAAGACAAATACCATATGATATCACCTATATCTGGAATCTAATATATGGCACAAATGAACCTTTCCACAGAAAAGAAAAATCATGGACATGGAGAACAGACTTGTGGTTGCCAAGGAGGAGGGGGTGGGAGAGGGATGAACTGGGAATCTGGGGTTAATAGATGCAAACTACTGCATTTGCAATGGATAAGCAATGAGATCCTGCTGTATAGCACTGGGAATTGTCACTTGTGATGGAGCATGATGGAGGATAATGTAAGAAAAAGAATGATATATATGTATGTGTGACTGGGTCACTTTGCTGTGCAGCAGAAATTGAGAGAACACTGCAAATCAACTATAATAAAAAAAATTTTTAAATGTGGCAATGAGTATCTCAGCAATCTATTTGTCTTCACATCTGATGTGAGATAAAAGAAAATATGTATTGTTCTCTGCCCCTGGTTCCTGGCACGGTGCTCCTAAAACCACTCTAATTTCCTAGGTCATAAGAGTACTTCTAAGTTTTGGTCTTTGATGCTGACTCCTGACACAGGGCTCCTGAAATCCTTTCACTTCCTGGATGATAGGAGGTCTTTTGTTCTAATGTGGGCTCCTCCTGGATGAGGGATGGAGACCAGACAACCAAGCCATGATTAGAAGCTTAGACTTTTTCTCCCTGCCCTTCATTCTCTTGAGAAGAGAAGAGGGCTGAAAATGGAGTTCATGATTTATCATGCCTGTGTGATGAAGCTTCCATAAAAATCCCAATGGGATGGCGTTTAAAGAGCTGCTAGGCTTAGAACACATCTACATATCAAGGGGGTGACACACTCCAATTGTGATTTGAGTTTTAAAAAGTGGGAAGAATGACAGGAAAGCGAACCTATTTGAGGATAGATTAACTCCCACTGGTTTCAAAATTAAGCATATTTAAGTGATTATGAATGAATGGAAATTAGTCCTAAAATATTGGGAAATTAAAAAAAAATATATATGTAGCCTAGATATCTAACACATGTGAGCCAATTAACCAACAATTTCCCCAAAGCCAAAAACAATCCTTGGAATGATCAACTTGCAGAATTTACTTGTTTCTTCTTAGCACATTTAATTTTACTGTTTTGCATTTTGTTTCATAATAATATGGTATAAGAAATATTTTATTTGTTTGGGCCCTAGGCCTGCTTTGAAAACCAAAAGAGAACCGTCTAATTAAAACTACGTGGTTAAATATACAAGTATTTTGGCAAACTGGTCATTTGGAAGATTGACTGTTTGGTGAAGTGGCTTTTAAAGAACTGGCTTTGGGCAAAATGACCTAGACACAGACTTAGTGGGTTGGTTTTGACTTAGATTATGTGAGCAGCCTTTGTTTATGAGGAACTTGCTAAGGAGTTATTCTTTCTGTCCACAAAAGACCAAGAAATGGGTATGAAGTAAAGAATGCAAATTTTAATTGGACATTAAGAGTGCAAGTAAATATTATGAAGGATTGGCAAACTGTTCCCTGAACATCTGGTGTTTCTTTGAATTATGTGTCTTATCTGTAAAATTCAAATAAATTTCATCTTCTAATCTACATATATCTATGCTGATTTTGATGAGAAGATATCTTATATACAATAATTAGATGAGTTGAAACATTTATTATTTGGTATTTTGTTAGCAAATACTTGATTAAAATTGACACTTCAGGAGGACACCTAAGATTCGTTTTGTGGCTTACTCTTGGCACATATATATAAATATCCTATATCTATGTTTAAATATCCAGAGTAGGAGACATTAGCCATCCATACCTCTTAATCATTAGGTAGTTAGAAATCTGAGGGAGACAGATTTTCTATGAATATTTTCATGCTTATTAAATCACAGGGGCAAAATTGAGACAATTTTGAACTTATTTCTTTTGCTGTCATTCATTAAATCATTCAGTTGCAGTTAAAACTACAGAACTGTTTTTCACTTGTAAATGCATCTATAGCATGCTGAAGACTTCTTAAATGTACATGTTCTTTTCCTTATACTACATATCATCTGTTCCATTAAAATATATTTATATTTATATGATTGTTATCCTTAACATAGCCTGATTATTTATTTGAACTTCACTGTGACAAATGCAGTGGGTCTACAAAATGATTTTAACCAATCCTACCTACTTTGTGGAATGGCAAATGAGCTGAGTTAGACCACAAATTGCTGGACTGGATTTGAAAATTGGCAAGAATGTTACTTCTGACTGGCCTCAGTAGTATCACATTTCAGTTTACCACTGAAACAGCAAACAAGTAGTGCAAAGGCTGCATGAAATGAGGATACAAATAATTGACTGGAAATGATTGTGCAAGACCACCCTCCATTTCTTAAGGTGACATACTTATGGTTTATGAATTGGCAATCCATAGGTACTGAGAATCCTGCCCAGTGATAATAGCCAAGAAATGAATGTGTTTCATCCATTAATTTGGGACCAGGGCCACCTTAGCACTCAGCTCTCTTCTTACCAATATGTAAGGCAATTCTTTCTATGTCACAGGTACTGTTCAATTTTTTACTGCTGCCTTAGGCTTAGCATGGACTTACCATAGAGATTCAGCATAATTATTGGCAATCCTGGGTAAGCAGGCTCGTTGTGGGGCAAAAATATACACAATATATAAATTAAATCTACTTCCTGACAAAAAAATCTAACTATATAGAAGTATTCTATGTGCTAAAAACTTACTCCAGTTAACCAGAAGACTCATCCATCATTTTCATAAAAATTGGCCGAATGCTAAATAATATAAGCCAGATTAAACAGGTAGATAACTCCCAAGATACCAATAAGTTACTTTATGTGGGCACACAATAAGCAATTACTACATGTAAGCTGGATGTAGATTTAACAGGTAGATAACTCCCAAGATACCAATAAATTACTTTATGTGGCACACAATAAGCAATTACTACATGTAAACTGGATGAATTATACCTCCTGTGTAACTTTACTTCAGGAAGAAAGTGTTCAAATATGTTTTAAGAAATAAAATAGTGTATTTGCCTTAAATTGCAGTACATTCTTCTTACAAAAAGTAAAGGATCTTTTGGACCCTTAGTCTAACAAGGATTGTCAGACTGTTATTAGGAACTCCCTGCTGCCATCCAGGAATTCTATAGGGCCCAGAGTGAAAACCTTATTTCTTAAAATACAGTCATCCTCGGTATCCATGGAGAATTCATCCCAGGACCAACTTCAAATTTCAAAATTCATGGATGCTCAAGTGCCTTATATAAAACAGTGTAATATTTACATATAAGTGATACACATCCTACTGGATACTTTAAATCACCTCAAGGTCAATCATCATACCTAATATAATGTAAATGCTATGTCAATAGTTGCCAGCGCACATCAAATTCAAGTTTTGCTTTTTGGAAATTTCTGGAATATTTTCTCTGAATATTTTCAATCCAGAATGGTTGCCTGAATCCAAGAATGTAGAACCTGTGGATACAGAGGGATGACTGTACTCTTCTATCTCTCTTTTCTCTTCCTCTATCTTTTTGTCTCTGTCTCTAGATGTCTTTGTCTCTCTCAAACATTCAATGTACATATCTTTGTAGGAAATTAGGTTTTGATCTCCAATTAATGCAGATAATTTTGGATGACAATCTTCTTTTATAGAGCTTCTGTAATCCATTAAAATTTTATCAACAAACCTGCTTCTGTTCTGTGTGTGTGTGTGTGTGTGTATCTATGCATTAATCTGTTCATTTATCAGTACTGCTTATTCTAGATATCATTAAGAATCAGTTTAGTGGTTGAGTATGATGTGTATTTTCTTTTGTCAACTAAGATAATTCACTCACTTCCTGTATTTCATTTGTCATTTATTTGTTTTGGGATAGAAAGTTATTAAATAGATACCCATTTATTACTAGGAAATTAATTGGGCCAATTTAGGATATTATGGATTCCTCTTGGAGGATAGGATCATAAAATTTAATTATTTTATTCTTTAAAATTAATTGTATCTGTGTAGTATAAATGGGATTATTCTATAAGATAATAATTTATAATTTCATTCCTTAGGTACATTTTAATAAATATTAAAATAATGAATTTTATAACCATGAATCCTGAAGTATAATTTTTAAAGAAATGTAATAAGAACTCCTTGCATTATTCTACCAGATTAACCAATTTTCTTAATAGCAAAGAAATCTGCAGATTTAAAAAAAAATTCCGTCAAGTGAAATAATTTAGTAAAGAAAGTAAAAGTGGAAAATGTTTTCATTTCTCAAAAAACTGAAATATAAGCTATATTTATATGTGGAAACAAACCACATATAAATATGTGGCTTGGGCTACTTTATTCAGTAGCAGTAATGCAAGAGCTTGCTTACTGCATTAAAACACGGAGATTAACCAAGCACTGGTTAACAATCAGCTTGATAATTCGCAATCACATTCTTCCTGAACATTCTAAACTTTGATCCTATCAAGATTTTTTATATTCATTTCAGAATCAACGTATTAAAGACCGGGGCTTAAATTATCCATTAACGGCTTTCTGGTCAATGGTACAGAAATACAACACTCTTGTATCTTCACTTTCACTCATCGCCATGCAATATACTCCTATTTTCAGTGTTATAATGGCTTAAGCCATTTTGAGTAGTGTTTTTCTTTAAAAACAGCTATTTTCCAGAGTTATACTAGCAAGTGACAGAAATCCAACCCAATGGCTCAACTGAAAAAAAGGAAACTTTATTGCCTCTGATAACTAAACCGTGAAGAAGAATGCAATAGCTGAACCCAGTCTCAGCCTCAGATTTCTTCCCTTTCTCTGTTTTTAACTGCAAGTCCTCTTCCATCTCTTGGGACCCTGTTTTCACCAACATGTCACCTTCTTCCAGATTTGCTTGACAATCTCTGTGGTTCTGGAGAGTCTGACTTCCCCAGACTCAAATTTAACAATGTAGGGAGCCTCTGACTATACTGTTAATCTGTTGTATCACTGGCCTTTTATGGGTAAAATTGTTTTTCCTTTTTTAGTTGAGATATAATTCATATACCAAAAAAAAAAAATCATCTCAACTGTACAAATTCAGTGCTTTTTGGTATACTCACAAAGTTGTACAACCATTACCACTGATAATTTCAGAACATTCAATTGAAAAGAAATCTTTAACGCATTAGCAGTCATTCTCCATTCCCCTGCTTCTCTCAGGTCCTGGAAATCATGAATTTCCTTCTGTTTCCATGGATTTATCCACTCTGAAATTTGATATAAGTGGAATCCTACAACATGAGATCTTTTGTGTCTGGTATCTTTAACTTAGCATAATGTTTTCATCCATGTTGCACCATGCATTTATGCTTCATTTCTTTTTATGGCTAAATAGTATTCTATTGCATGTCCTTTTGTTTATCTGTTCATTAGCTACTAAATATTTGAGTTTTTTTCTTTTTGGGTATTATGACTAATATTGCTATGAATATTTGTGTACAAGCTTTTAAGTGAACATGATTTCATTTCTTTTGAGTACATACTAAAAAGTCAAATGCTGGATCACATAGTGACTCTATGTCTAACTTTTGAGGAATTGCCAAAGTGTTTTCCAAATCTGCTGCACTATTTTGCATTCCCACTGGCAATGCATGAGGGTTCTAATTTCTCCATATCCTCACTAACATATGCTACTGTCCATCTTTTTGATTTCAGCTATCCCAAAAAGTGTGAAATGGTATCTCATTGTGGTTTTGATTTGCATTTCCCTATGGCTAGTGATATTGAATTTTTTTTTTCATGTGCTTGTTGGCCATCGTATATATTTTCTTTGGAGAAAATATCTGTTTTTATCCTTTGCACATTTTTATTGGCTTATTTGTATTTTTATTATTGAGTTGTATGGATATTTATGTATGAAACTTGTCCCTTATTAGATGGTTGGTTTACAAATGTTCCATGTGCACTTGAGAAGAACATGCATTTTACTGTTGTTGCATAGACTGTTGTATAGATAGCTTTAGTTGTTCTATCAGTCCTCTACAGTATTGATGTTTCCAAATACTACTGCTGAATCATCTATTCCTCTGCTTAATTCTGTTAGATTTTGTTTCATGCTTTTTTGGGCCTCTCTTGTCAGGTACATCTGTATTTATAATAGGACTTCTTGATGGAGTGACTATTTTATTTTTATAAAATATCTATCTTTGCCTCTAATAACAATTTATCATAAAGTTTTTTTTTCTGGGATTAGTATAGCCACTCCATCTCTCTTTTATTGACTTTTTGCGTGATACATTTTCCTATCCTTTTATTTCCAAGCTATTTGTGTCTTTGAATTTAAAATGTATCTCTCACAGACAGCATGTAGTTGGACAATTTTTAAATATACTCTGCCAATAAATTTCTGTCTTTTGATTAGAGATTATACTTTATTTATAACTAATGTAATTACCGTAATTACTAATTAGGTAGAATATATGTGTGCTATTTTGCTATTTTTAGGTATTTTTTTAATCCTATATTCTTCCTTTATTAGATAAATTTTCTCTAGCATACAATTTTGATTATGTTGTTTCCCAGTGTTATGGCCTAAATGTTTGTATCTCTCCAAAATTCATATGTTGAAATCCAAATGTCCAATATAATCATATTATCATCTGGTGCCTTTGGGAGATGCCTAAGCACCTAATGAATAGGATGAGTGCTCTTATAAAAGTGACTCCACAGATCTGCCAAGCCTCTTCTGCCTAGTGAGGATACAATGAGAAGTCTGCAACTGGGAAAAGGTCTCACCTGATCATGCTGGCACCCTGACCTCAGACTTTCAGCCTCCAGAACTGTGAGAAGTATGTTTTTGTTGTTTATAAGCTGCCCAATCTGTGTTGTTGTTGTTTTTAAACAGCAGCAGCCCTAATATATTATGACACTCAAACTGGATAGCTTTCTTTTTTTGTTGTTGCTTTTTAGGGCTGCACCTGCGGCGTATAGAAGTTCCCAGGTTAGGGGTCAAATCAGAGCTACAGCTGCCGGCCTATACCACAGCTACAGGGATCTGAGCCACATCTATGACCTACACCACAGCTCACGGCAACACCGGATCCTTAACCCACTGAGCCAGGGATTGAGCCTGCATCCTCATGAATACTAGTTGGGTTCGTTAACTGCTGAGCCACAATGGGAACTCCCAAACTGGATAATTTCAATGGATCTGCCTTTACGATTCTGTTTATTTACATTCTCAATTTGGTGAGACACTGTTCCTTTATTTTCCTTCAATTCTTTAGACATACTTTTCTTTGGACATTAAGTATGTTTAAAGTTATGACCTAACATCTTTGTGCGCAGATCCAATGTCCTGGTTTCCTTAGGTACATTTTCTATTAACTTGTCATTTGTTTTTCTTGTGTAGAGTTCATATTGGTTGTTTTTTTCATGTCTTATGATTTTTGTTTGAAATTTGGACATTTTAAATAATATAATGTGATGGCACTGGAAATTAAATTTCCTCCCATCTGCAGAGTTTATTGTGTGGCTGCTTGTTGTTGCTATTATCTGTTCAGTGATTTTCCTAAATGAACTCTTTAACACCAATATTCTTTGTTGTATGTAACCTCCAAAATCTTTGGATGGTTAATTTAGCGGTCAGGTAATGACTGGAGAGAGATATCCTGAAATCATTCAGATCAGTAAATCTTCCATTTTGCTGGTGGCTCCATATGTATGTGGAGGCATGCTTTCAATGTTCAGATAGGTAGTTTGCAACTTTCCCTTAGACCTGATTTCCTGCTCATGTAGAGTTTAAAGTCAGTCAGTGCCTTCTTCTTTGTTCCTGGACATGCACACAGATCTAGGCATACACACAGACTTCCAGAGTCCCAGAGGTATGTCGGAGCTTTTAAAAGCCCTTATATACACTTCATTCTCCAGCATTTTCTCCTAAATTTTTTGATCACCTAGTCTGTCCTAATTGTTTTGCCACATCAGAACAATTGCTGCTGATTATCTTCATCAAATGCTCCCAACAAAAAATGCTATTCTTGCTGGATGAACTCTAATTCTGATTAAATAGAAGAAAGCTTTGGGGTAGGATCTTCCAGGGAACTTCCAGGTAAATCAAATAATGAAAGTTATCTGGGAATGGGCTTTTGAAGGTGCTCTAGCTCTGTCCTGACCCTTTCAGAGGCTGCTAGATTGCTAGTTATCACCAACATAGTCAGATTGTTGGTTTTCAAGACTACCATGGAATTTAGGAAAGGGAGCTGGGAACAGGGCAGACTAAAATGTCACAAGGCTCACTGCTGTTACTGAAATTCAGGCATTTTTCCAAAATAAACACTCTCCAGATGGTTGCAAACTTTTGGTCAATTTCTACAGTTCTAAAAAAGTTCATTTAAAAAAGTATTTCAGAGTTTCCGCTGTGGCTCAGTGGGTTAAGAACCCGATATAGTGTCCTTAAGGATGTGGGTTCGATCCTTGGCCTCACTCACTGGGTTAAGGATTTGGCATTGCCACAAGCTGTTGCATAGGTTGCAGTTACAACTTGGATCTGGTGTTGTGTGGCTGTGGTATAGGCTGGCAGCTGCAGCTCCGATTTGACCCCTAGCCCAGGAATTTCCAGATGCCACAGGTGTGGTTGTAAAAAGAAAAAAAAAAAAATTGCCTGTGTTTTTGTTACTTTTATTGAGCAGAAAATATCTAGAGGTTCTTATTCTCCCTTTCCCACTTATTTCACCTCCCCCCTGCCACCTTATTATAAGAATTTGAGTTTATTTTTTCCTCTGGATTACTAGCTGAGATCCTTTTCCACTCAGTATAATTCATGGCTCCCTGTTCTGACCTCAGATTTCTTTTTGAAGAGATGGCTCCTAATTCATAAAATCCTAGAATAAATTCAGACTAACAGAACCTGGATCATCCACCCATGTCCTATCCAACCACTAGGGTAAGGGAGTGTGGTCCTTTGGCTGTGGTCAGATGGAAGTAGGAGTGAAAGTGTACCTGGCAGCCTCCACCTGGGCCATTTCATTAGAGTCCAGGAGAAAGGGTTTCCCCAAAGTAGAGCAATGATGTTCTGAAGATACCATAAATGACAAGTGGAGTGAGAAGCAGGTCCTCAGAGAACCTCAAAATCAAGTTCATCGCTCTTAGAAAGGAATTATGATAATTTGGTTATTCAAGACATGGCAAAGTCAGTTAACAAATTAAACAGTCTGCTCATTCTTCTTTGATTTCCTTTTTGTTCCACACTCCATGATTGTTGTAGTAACAAGCTTCAAACTCCAAACTAAGCATGAACTTTATGAATGATGACTTTTTCGATATGAAGTAACACTGAAGAACTTTGGTACAATAATTTCAGGTGGGAAATAAGATAAGGAGGAAATACTAAAGTGAAAAAACATTTTACCCATCAGGAAATGTACACCATGATTTTTCATGGATGATAAAAATAATTGCAGAAGATATGTTGCCAATTGTCTATCATATAACATGAATCAAAAAATAAGCAATAAAGCAAATTTTCTTGGTTAGAAATTCTGATAAAATTATACTTGGCTGCATTTTAATCATGTTACTATGTTGCTTTTGAATATCATCATAATTTCGGGGCATAGATAATGATTGTATATATGTATATATTTAATTTTGCTTTAAAAAAAAAAACCTCTTTTCAGCCAATGAATGGATTTTGATGAAAATAGCTTTGAGAATTAAATTAGATTCTTATACATAATCATAAACCAAATTTTTACATCTTAATGAAAGATTTATCTCAGTTCATTCTCTTAGCTTGAAATGTTACACACAATTCAGATAATAGTGCTATTACTTAAAACTGCAATATCTTTGAAACAGGTACAATGAGGGAAATATTCTAAATGAAGTAGAGAAGGAACATCTGGTATTCCTTGTGGACTGATCCTATTTAGGCTAAAGGTATAATTTAAACAGCTAAATTTTTAATAATGGTGGCAAAAGAATCACTCCACTTTCTTTCCTGTGTAGAAATAAATATTTCATGACTTTCAGACTGTCAGAAATTGAATCTCATTCCATATCCTGTCTTTTGGGGCCATTGCCAGAACAATCTCAGGAGCTGCAGATAGCAAGGGATTGATAATGAAAGTGAGGTCTGAGCTATAGCCAAGCGCTGTGTATTTAACCTCACTTCTAGCCTGAAGATACCAGCATAAAGTCAAGTGGCTATTTCCTTGCTAAATCCTTGGTAATTATTTGGCTTAACCAACTTTTAGATTCATAGACTCTCAGAGGTAAGACATGGTTTTTTCCTCTCTTTCACTGTTTATTTGGTATACTTAATCACTCTAAGTCATCCTCGAATTTTATATTTTATCTTCTGAATACATTCCATGACTGGAAACCCCATTTCTTTATGATGCAATCTATTGTGATTCTAAATATTTATTAGGAAACTGTTCATTGTATAAGCTTCAATTTAACTTCTTAAACTTTCAAACACTCCACTTAATTTTGCCATAAATAGGTGGGAAAAACAGAAAAATTTACTACTATTTACTACTACTGAATCTTTGAATACTGAGATACTTAATGCTAGGTTACAAAGAAAGACAAATTTAGATCCTTTTGCTGAGTTATTATGATGTGAAAACATGGGTTGTGTTGGTGGTAAGATCAACCCATTATATTCTAATCGAAGAAATATTCTCAAAGAACGTTTATTAATGCATTTTTATTAACTCAGAATTTCATTGCAAAGATTCTTTTCTTGGCCCTGTCCCATTCAATATTTTTGTCAATAATCTCCATTAAAATGAGGAAAGGACATATCTAATTTATATGCAGGTGGTATGATGTAGAGAAGGGCCTTTACATGAAATGACTAACAGAATCAGAATCCAAATGGCTGTGATACGTTAGATGTAAAGGCAAAATCTAATAAGACACAATTTTAATAGGGATAAACACAAAGTCTTTTTAAAGTCAATCATAACACTCTAAAACTTAGAGGCATGAAGTGAAGAAAACCCAAGAGTTTTTGTTAATTGAAAGTATATGAATATCTAATGCAGGAATTAGCAAACCACTCTGTTTTTATAAATAAAGCTTTATTGAAACACAGCCATGCTCATTCATTTACATAATGTCTATGGCTGCTTTCATACTACAACAGAATTGAGTATTATAATAGAACTTTATGGACGTCAAATCCTAAAATAGTTATCATCTGGACATTTACAGAAAAACTGTGCTGACAGTTTTTTTTTTTTTAATTCATATAGAGGGTCCACATATAGGGACATAATCACTGCCAATATTTCCTCCATGATTTCTTGGTTTTACTCTTATTCACAATTTCAGTTCCAGGTTCTATCTTTCTCTGGGTACACTACCACTACCCAGAAGAGAGTGATGAGAAAAGTAAAGGGGCTGCAAAGAATCCATGCTGAATGAAGAACATGTAAATAAACAGGGAATAATCAGCCTAGGGAAGAAAAGATTTATGGAAAACAAGATAACTATACTTGCAGTTTCAAAAATATGAAAAGTATTTGTTGTATTTTGAAGTTTCAGAGAGCAGGACTAAGAAAAATGAGTCAATGGAATATACAGAGTTAGAGTTTAGCATATTAATACAAATAATACTTTACTGATTCAAATTATCTGAAAATAGACTATATTTCACTTGGGAGGGAGTTTTTCCCATATGTGGAAAGAATCAAGACAAGGAGGCATGCCCACTTTTTTGGATATGTAGATATTACCTGAAGAACATGGAGAAACACACTTAAATGACTTCTTGAGTCCCTCTAAATGCCAACACTGTATTATTTTGTCACTGTTTCTGACCACTACTCATCCAACACCAGTCTTCATTTTGTCCTGACTGATTTTTAGCTTTAATTTCCATCTGTTCCTATTCCTGAGCCTGTGAGGTTTTGTGGTAACTTCTTGTGACACAAGCACATAGCACAAGATCTAATAACCTAGTCCAAATACATATCCACAAGACTTTGTTCCTAAATGCAGTAGCACTTCAATTACTTTATCTGAATGATTATAATTCTGGCTTCAGACTGATAGGTAACTTTGTGGCCCAGATCCAATCCTTGAGATCATGCCCATTCATGCAACAAATATCCACTGACCACTTACTGTCTATAAGGTACTATTATAGGACCAAGGATATAGCAATGTCTATTATTCACACTTGATCATAATTTGGGTAGGACCTTGGGTGAATCTTATTTTCTTGTCTACCTCTTATCTAAGAAGCATAATATTCACAGTAGGCTGCACGCTGCCCTGCTAAAAAATATTTGTTTTCTTTAACACTTAAGTGGTACATACTACTTACTATGTACTATTCTAAGCACTTTACAAATATTGGATTGTTTAATCTTGTTAACATGTCTAAAAGTAAACCCTATTATTATTTCCATTTAACTGATGAGAAAACTGAGGCCAAAAAGTAAAACTAACTCGACCAAGGTCACAAAAAAGTGCCAGAGCCTGGTCAAACATAGGCAGTCTAGTTCCAGGGCCCCTGCTTTTAATCACAAGACGCTGGGTTGAGTGGCTTTCTATCAGCCGAGATGGAGTTGTTTCCCTTTCCTTTCCCTCCTTTCTCTAGTCTTCTTCATATTACCCAGAAAGCCTCTTTCAAAGGGAGCCATGTGAGAAACGTGCTGAGCCTGAAAACCACTGCCATCTTCTGAGTTCCAGCAGGTATCTCCTGGATAAGAACCTGATGGATCTTAGCATAATCATAAAGTGGAAACTCAGAGCTCTGCTTGACTTCACCCTATGGTCTGCATTAGAGAAATGGAGGAGCAGGAAGCAAGAAAAATGGCAGGATACAATAGAATGCTTAATTGCAAATGCAATCTTATAAAAACAACATCTAATACCCATAAAAATATTCTTCAAGTAGGGGGGTCATTTTTAGAAAATATATTGTTCATATATGAAATTAAAACTATTAAACTGCTGCTATTACAAGACAGTGTGGTTTTGTTTGTTGGTTTGTTTGTTTTGTTTGTTTTTATTTTAGGGTCACACCTGAAGCATGTGGAGGTTCCCAGGCTAGGGGGCTAGTCGGAGCTGTCATCCTACACCATAGCCACAGCAATGTGGGATTTGAGCCGCGTCTGTGACCTATATCACAGCTCACGGCAATGCTGGATTCTTAACCCACTGAATGAGGGCAGGGATCGAACCCCAACCTCACGGTTCCCAGTCAGATTCGTTTCCACTGCGCCACTATGGGAACTCCTGGTTTATTTTTCATGCTTGCATTATGCCCACTTGTTGGGCATAATCCTTAAAACCATACTGATAGGTAATTCATGCCTTCATAGGTAATTCCTTAGTAATTCATGCCTTTCCCTGGGAGAAGAGCAGTGTTTATCTATGTGCAGAGATTTTTTAAAAGGCAGTTTGTATACTTAAGCATCACTCTTAAGTATGTGCTCATCACAACTCTATTTCCTTCTAGGCACTGCCTAAATTTTTGGTGCAATCTTGCATATGGACTTTATATGTTAGTTTCTGATATGGTTTCCTAATCTATGAAAGAGAAAACATGAAACATTTGTTGTTTTAGAGAGTAAGAAAGTGAGTTTACTAGGTTGGGAGACTGTATCAGTTTTAACTGCTCTGCCTGATGGGAGGGGGAGGGAGTGGGAGGGATCGGGAGCTTGGACTTACCAGACACAACTTAGAATAGATATACAAGAAGATCCTGCTGAATAGCATTGAGAACTTTGTCTAGATACTCATGTTGCAACAGAACAAAGGGTGGGGGAAAAAATGTAATTGTAATGTATACATGTAAGGATAACCTGACCCCCTTGCTGTACAGTGGGAAAATAAAAAAATTAAAAAAAAATGCAATTCAAAAAAAAAAATTAACTGCTCTTTTAAAATTTATCTTTTAAATTTGAAAGAGGTAGAGTCAACATGCAAAATTTTCTCTAGCCATGGTTTGTTATGTAATTAATATGTGCAGCTGTAGAATCAACAAATAGTTGGACATAATTGCTATAGGGTTTTCAAAAATGAATCCATCAGAAAGACAGGTGAATAAAGATGTTTCCGTGGAAGTAGTTATGGTGGTGGGTTGTGAAATATGAGCTAAGTAAGAAGGAAACTGAAACATCAGTGAACGATTTAAAAAATACTTGTCAATTTTGTCTATTTTGGACTTCCATATTAGGTGAGTAGGATATGGCTTATTGAGGAGGTATGTTTAACACCATTTGAAGGAGATTTTTAACTCAAAATTTAAAAAAAATTAACAATGTGAGAATGGCTACATCGAAATTTTTTTTAATAAGACTATTTTACTATATGTTATATACAATGAACTGTGAATAATGGATAATGTGTTTTGATTTGCCACTAATTTCTTCTGAGTCTAAACTGCTGATAAATTTTAATCAGTGAAATTAAGGGAGTGGGTATGAGACAGTATAAAGAGTTTACTGTGCATCCTGATTTGTTGTTACATGTGGTCTAAAGACCTTATTAATCACTACAGAATATTCTTATCCTCTATTCAATAACTTGGAGATGACTGGAAATTATAAAAACAGAAGTTGGAAATACAGAGGTGCTATAGCTCTCTGTGCCTTCAGTTTCTGATCTCTGCATGCATCCATGCTTCTATAGAATCCTTACTCTTCTGTTCATTGTGTTATATGGAGAAAATGCATAAGGAATCTTCTTCAGTAGCACCATGAAATACATTTACAACAAAACAACCTAGAACAGGCCTCAGCAAACCATAAGACACAGGCTAAATCTAGCCTGCTTTTCTAAATAAAATCGATTTGGAACACAGCACACTCACTGATTTATGTATTATTTATGGCGGAGGTGAACAGTCGTAATAGAGATCATGCAGGTTGCTTACATTCACTTACTATCTGGATCTTTACATAACATATTTTCTGATCTCTGGTTTAGAATAGCTTTGCATTTATACCTCAGGACTAATCACTGTGTTTATACCTCAGCATTGCATTTAACATTAGTTCTTCTCCAGAGGTGACTCTGGTGCACAGACAGAATGACTTCTCTCTCTTACCTTATATGCTCCACCAGCTTCAATACTGTAACCATCTTCTTCCAGATGTCAAGGGTTGCTGAAATCAACCGGCTGTCCCGAGAGTTCTTATTGCCCTTTATAAGAACAAAACCTGAAATTAATATGTGGCAGTTTTTCAACTGATTTGGAAGATGATGTAGATTTTGCTATTTTTAGATCTTTATTTGCTGTGTTTTCCTCTTCTGGGGGGTAGGGAGATATGAAGAAAATTGCTTCTACTAATCTCCTTCAATACGTGACAGAGTTTAAATTAAACAGACAAGAGATTTTGCTCTTTACTGAGATGTAAGGTCCCCACCTCACTCTCCTACTGGATTATTCATGCACAATCCTATGAATGGAGTTTCTGGGAGGATGATGTTTATTCCCACAATAGGTCTAACTGTGACTGAAAGCACTAATTGAAAAATCAGGAGAATTTTGTTTTTTAACTTCTCATGTTAATGATTACATTCATCCAGTTGAATTCTGATGAACTGGGTTTTTGCTGTGGAAATTCTCATCACAATGGCCTGACTCTAACTTATGCCCTGCTTGTATCTTTTGATTTATGAGCTACTTCTTCGTGTTGTTTGCCAGCTCTTTTTTTAAACTACAAAATGGAAAAAAAAAAAAATGTTTTCAGCAATGACACATCCGCAAGGTGATTTCTGGGAGCTTCAAATACAGGCTTTAATCCTTCTTCCAGATTAGCCACTGACTTGGAGGGCTGAACAACACTTGGGCTTTTCAGACAAATTAGGAATTCTGGACAGGTTTCATCCAGACACCCTAGTGCTCCTTGCCATTCTAATAGTGGCACTTTGTCTCTCAGTAAAATCTTCTCACATTACATTTAGGGAAAGTGATTTATTTCTAGGCTACAGCTTCCCAAAAGCCATGATCACATGAGTTAACTGAAATTCATTTCCCAATGTATCCTGTTCTGCAGTCTGTGGAGAAAGAAATCAGATCCTGCTTATTTTTTTCTATCTTGTGCCCTCTTGCATTTTCATCATGCGCATGTGTGCGTGCACGCACACACCAGCAAAGATTAAGAAAATGGGAATTGGGGTAGCAAGGAAAGCAATTTATATTTTAAAAACTGGTTTGCGGGGCAGGGTTTTGTTTTTAATTTAGCCATGTGAGAGCTAAAGAAAGCTAAATCAAAATTCACCAGCTTTTTAGGACTGTGGGGTGTAGATTTAGGCAGAATACTCTTTTGGGCTCTGCCATACCATGTGTGTGCTGAGTTTACTGTATAAACTGGGGAGGGTGTTGGAAAAACAGAGACTTTCATGAAGTCTCACTTCTTTTTTAGAGAATACTCAATACATTACACCTAGGAAAGTTCTATTTTCTTTCTTTCCTTTTTTTGTATATATAGTATATATAGTGTGACTTAAATATCTACAGGATTCATGGAGGTTTCTTTATGCTTATTGGACAGAACAAGAACGTTCTTGGCAGTAGGAGTGTGGAAAGATTCACTTTAAAAGATCTGGGTCAGAAAATATTTATCATAATTGGCACAACTGATGGTTTGGGATTTATTTTATGGATTATCTACTATTTTAATAAAACATAATTTTTAATGTAAAGTTGAGGCTCATTAAATATGTATGTATGTATATATGTATTATTTAGATGAAAAAAGTCTATTCCAATTCAAAAATTTTATTTAATTAAATTAATCATAGACTTGGCAATAAGAGTGGAGATTTGTGGGAGTACTGCTATGACAGAAATAGTAATTCACCTCAATTTAGGAAGTCTAAACCCAAATGAGACAGGAAGGGAAGAACTACTGCCTAAAATTTGCCTTAACTGTTTAAAATGTCAGAAAGTATGATCCAAATTCTGTTTTCCCCACCTGGGATATTTGTTTGTTTTAATGGTTGGAAGATATAATCACAGAAAAGAGTAATGTGATTCTAAAGCAGCCTCTCACTAATGTTACAGCTATACTGGCATAACTCAGAGATACTGTGGGTTCAGCTCCAGACCAGTTCTGGAGAAATTTGGATTTCTCCAGAAATCACCCAAACAGACAAAAGCTAGTTTAGACATAAGCTACTAATTTAAACTACTGCTCACCATTACTTAAAGGAGAGCAATGAGGTCCAAATGGCATGAGACATAAGACAAAAAACATTTTGAGGATGTGATAAAGGTAGAAAAATGTAAAAACACCAAAGTCTTCACTTTACTTCTCTAGAACAGGGTCTCTTAACATTGATAAATTGTGATAGGATGCAATTATGGTAAAGTGGCCGGTGTTATTGTTTATTTAGTCCTTCTTGAAAACCAGGGCATTATTAGTGGGTGGGTATCATTTCACAAACAAGTGTCATAATTTCTGCAATTCAGCATTTGGCACAGTACACTGCCATTAGTGACTTGGCTGAAGAATGCAATGTATCTGGTAGCTTCAATTTGAAATCACACATTATTTTAACCCAAGTAGATTTTTAAAAACATCTGTACCTCTAGATCTTACATTTATTTGTTAAGGGTCTGTTGAGTGCACACTACAAAAAGCAAAGCACTATGCTACCCCCATCCCGGACATCTACTTGATCTACATTCATCTCTTAAAGTAGGGGACCTCAAGTCTTTCAAAAAAATTCAACACCTTAGTTCCCTAAAAATGAGGGCACTTTGCTGGAGGGAGATGCTGAATATCTCGCCAATGAAAATAATCTATTGGCTCAGAATCAGAAAAACATTTTCTCTCCATTTAATTAGTAATTGCTCTGGCTTTCTTTCATTGATCTTTATATGGAAAATGCTCTCATTGAGCTAATCTAATGCCAAGTCTGTGATGTAAGATGCTTTTATTGCTTTGACTTTGTAGTAATATGAGGAGAGAACAGCTACTTATGCATTCTGAAAGCAGCAGTATGCAGGCTTCCATAAACATAGAAGATACTCCTGATAAGATGGAAATGTGCTCAGTCTTACGTCAGGTAATGATAGCAGCACTTGATGATGTCAGCCGGCACTGAGTCACGCTTACTCTTTTTAACCAAAGGCTGAGATGTTGCCCAACGTTTATATAGCTTCTACTATGTGGCAGGAAAACTGGAAGAGGAACCGGCAGTGCAGACATAAAGGAGAATAAGATACTTGTTCTCAAGAAGCTCACATAAGGCTGGAGAGAGAAAACTTTTTTCTGATATAATGAGATCTTTGTGCTATTATAGATATGAGGGCAGAACAGATATTTCCACCCGAGAAAGGTTGGCAACATTTCCACCGAGGTGCTGAAGAATTAGGGAAAGAAGTGAAGTGGCATTTCGGGCTAGCAGAATCACATAAGCAAAGCTACTATTGAAAAGTTCTACCTGACTCACAGTAAATGCTCTGCAAGACTCGCCCACCTGAATAGCCAAGAGGCCAGAGACAATTAAAATAGTTGTTGCTAGAGGTGTATGGAAAATCCATATTTATCTTCCTAAGTTATACACTACCTGCATTTATCTGCTTTTGTTGCTGAGTTACCGTGAGGGGTTGGGCAGTCTTTCCTGTGAGTCAAATATTTTCCCCCAGGTTTCCTTTCCCCCATATTCGTACTGCATTTTCGAATGATTCCTGGTTTAGGTTTCTTTCCTGCTCAATGACTTTTTTTTTTCCTGCCATCTTTGCTGGAAGTTTTGCCTGCTACAAGTTCTGCTGCTTCTTAATTATATTCTTCATCTCTATAGGCTTATAACAGAAAAGTCTTTAGTTCTAAGCTGCAAGAAAAGAGAATGTGAGAGCAGCAAATAATACACAAAATGAAACCATTCATAATTGTTTTAAAAATGGGCAAGCTAGCAGCTGCTCAATTCTGATTATTTCTGTTATCTGCAGAATTTCTCACTGAAAGCAAGAATAATCACTGTGCTCAACAGCTTGGGAAATGTACATTTATATAAAACACAGGCTCCATAAAACTGCAAAATAACAGGAAGTTTAGCCATATTTGAATATAGGAGAAAAAACTGAGACTGGGGAAAAACAGTATCTGAAATTGCCTCAGAATAGTAATATGTCCAGAGAGCTTTCCATACTGACAGATATCTGTTCATCTCTGCATTGTCTTACTGAAAATTTTATTAGCCCCACTTCATAGAGGAGGAAACTAAAGCACTCAGCATGTTCAAATTCATGTATCAATTCAGCAGCTAAAATCAAGAACAGAATTCTGATTTTCCATTTCCCAGGACTATGATTTATATTTCTGTGTCACAACTCTCATTTTTCCCACACTGTGACCTACCAGATGGCAGCCACAGCTGAAGCCAACCTCTGAATATTCCTGTTATGGCTCTTTACTTACAGAAATGTAATGTGATATTGCCATTTCCTCTATTAATATGGATGTTGTTTCTGTTGGGTACATTGCACCCTATACATCTTCGGGGAATACTTTTCTGGTAAGGCTTAATGTCTTGAAACCCTGAACTTTCAGATGACGAAATACCCACACAAAATACTTTAATTTTTCAATTTTCCATGATAACATATTTGCCATTCCTTCCCTTTTATGGGCTGGCTTCAGTGAATCTATGTCAGAGAGCTTGTTTGCTTGTTTTGTTTGTTTGTTTAGTAAATAGAAGAAGATTCCTACTTTGCTTTTCCAAATAGTATTTGGCTGTGTGTCTTGTTCCCATGCTTCCCAGTTCCTTCCATACATTCCTACATCCATTCATCTCTTCTTTTAGCCAAATCATCACTATATAGAGCCTACAATGTGCAAGGAAGTATCTGGATGCTATGAAGAAGACAGAGATTCGGGCACTAAATTCTTATAAGCTTAAAGTCTGAAAGATAAACCGGGACATTCATTCATTACATTATTCATCCTTTCCACAGATTTTTATTGAGCAGCTGGCACATGTTACACTCCGTGCTAGATAATAGTAAACAAATAAGTGCTGCCATTACTGGCTCTATAATTGTGTGAAGAGCTACTGTATTATTGCTAGGCTAAAATAGGAGTTGAGTACTAAGGGGAATGAATAGGAGCAACACTTCTAATGGAGACAGAAAGCCTTCCTGAAAGAAGAAAAATCTGCTACCTGGAACATAAAGATGGGTTAACCAAGTAGAGGAAGAAATGAGTGTGTCAGGAAGCACAGACATACAGGCCCTGAAGAGAAAGAAAGCTCATCTCATTTGAGAATCCCAAGTAAAGTTGAACGTGACTGTTTCTGGAGTGTGAAGGTGAGGACTGGTAAGAAATAGGCTCCAGTAGGGAAGTACCATATGAATGAAAGCACCACGCAGCAGAGTCCACCCTGAAGATATCAGAACTCTTTATGCATCCTTGGGTGTTTGCTTTTAAAGCCCTCTCCATCTCCTTAGTAAAGATTAGACCAGTCAGGGGTACTACAAATATTCTCAGAATCCACAGAATAGGTATTGTCTGGGAACTTAATTAAAGATGCAAATTACTGGATTTCACCACAGTTTTGATAGTAAATCAAAAACTGTGAAGACAAAGGCTCATGTTTTTGAGTCTTTCAGGTGATTCCAATGAGGCTCAAGTTTGAGAATCATTAGAGTGCAAAGAAACAAGATTGGAGGGAGAGGAACTGTGTAGGAGGCTGGGGCAATAACCTATGTAAAGTTACACAGAAAATTACAATGTGAGATAAGAGTCAGGTGTCAAGTTAGAGGTATGACGAACTGTGATGTTTGTTCAGAGGAAGCAGGTCAGGCTGTTAAAACAGACTCTTGGAGTTCCCGTCGTGGCGCAGTGGTTAACGAATCCGACTAGGAACCATGAGGTTGCGGGTTCGATCCCTGGCCTTGCTCAGTGGCTTAACGATCCGGCGTTGCCGTGAGCTGTGGTGTAGGTTGCAGCTGCGGCTCAGATCCCGCATTGCTGTGGCTCTGGTGTAGGCCGGGGGCTACAGTTCTGATTCGACCCCTAGCCTGGGAACTTCCATATGCCGCGGGAGCGGCCCAAGAAATAGCAAAAAGACAAAAAAAAAAAAAACCAACAAAAAACACAGACTCTTAAGGGAAGAGGTCATTTGACCTGAACCTGTGATTTTAACTCTTCATTTACTGTCCTATATATTACTGTTTTCTATACTACTAGTTTGATATAAAGAGTCACTATTGAGTTACCCATTTTCCTAGTGGATCATTTTTAACTAAATATTCTATCATGAAAAAATCCTGCAGAATCAATTGCCTCAGACTTGTGTACAATTTTGACAAAATTTACCCAAATAAAAAATACTTGTGTGTATGAATTATTTTTGAATCAGAACTTTAAAATATTATACGTATATTAAAAATGATAAACACATTTATGCTTCTTCCAAAAAGATTTTTTTAGCTTATAAAATTATACATATATACATACATGTAGATGTATGCATGTATGGGTATAGACAAAAAATGATTGTCTTTCGAATTTACTGGATAGTCACATGTTTGCTAGAGAAATTAATGTAACATTACTTGGACATAGCATTGTCTATCTTCTTTTTCCAATCCTTCCACCCATCCTTCCTTTCTTTCCTCCTTCCTCTGTTCCTTATTTCCTTCTTTCCTTTCTCTGTCTCTCTGAACTGTGATTATAATTACACACCATAATATTGTAATAGAATTATAATAGATTGTAATAGAATAGTATTAATTGATTACAATTAGATTATAAATACTTAGGGAGAAGCAATTTTCTTTTGACCATGTAGCACAGAATTGGTGCCGAATAATATTTTAAATCACATGCTATTCTTTGTGTGTATGGTCAAATGGAAACTCTCCAAAGTTTGCTTTACTTCATGTTCACATATTTTCTAGCTGACCTGTCAAAATAAAATCTACTTTTTGCTTTTAATTTTATGGACTTAGCATTTATTTTAATAAACATTTCTGACTCCATCCACAATATTTAATTCTAAAAATGATTATACTGAGGTTTTGATGGCTCAAGTGAAAAAAAAGTCCTAGAACTTAATCATTGTATATATATATATATCATGTGTATGTATTTAATTTTCTTCTCAGTTTAGATATTCTTGTATAAAATAAGGCCGGTGTAAAATATTCAGAAAAATCCTTTAAGGATTAATTGTAAGAAAGCTGAACAAAGAGTGAACTTTGCCAAGTCTTTTAAGAAGCCAGCTGTATGCATCTGCTTGTTAGCATGTAGCATTATTCTGAGCTGGGAATTGTGTACACTTCACAGTGCACATGGGCCGTTTGTCCTGGGAACATATTTTGCGGCTGCCAAAACTAAACAGTTAGTCAGTTCCCGTGAGAGGAGCATGACGGTTCTGAAGCAAAGAGAAAAAACTGAAAATAGAGGCCGGTTGTCATTGTTAGGGTGAGAAATGAACTGGAAACAAGAAAAAAATGATTAGAGTTACATTAACTACTTTCAAAACTTTTGATTTTAATGACTATTAATAATGACAAAGTATTGCAGTGTACCATTTCCTATTTTGGTAAACACCTTGGTAAATAGGACATTTAAAAAATAATGGATGATATCCAGTGGGGCAGAAAAACAGGGTATGTTCTGAATAAAAATATTAATACTTAGTATAAAATTTTAATTAGAACTTGGAATTGCTTGTTCATCCTAAATACAGAATGGATTCTAGATTTTTTAAAATTACATATTGGTTAGGATTAAGTTCGATGCATTCAGCAAAAACAAACAAGCAATATCAGAAAAACCCAAACAGCTGAGGCTTAAATAATAAACGCTGAGATAAGGAATCTGAGGTATTCAGCCCAGGACTGGTGCAGTAGCTCCACTGCCTATAGGGCCTCAGACTTCAAGCTCTAGGCTTGACTGTCCCTCAGTGCTAATCTTCCCCTCAAGGTGAAAGAAGCTTCTAGAACTCATGAATCTCTATTCCAGGCAAGAGGATGGAAGAAGCAAGAAATAAAGGTGTCCTCCCCTCCTCATATGAAAATATTCCAGTGCACCTTTTCCAGATGAATATATTTTACATAGTTGCAAAGGTATTATGTATATAATGTTCTGCTTTCTTCATATCCATAACTCTCATTGAAATGGCTCCTTCAGGAGTTCCTGTTTTGACTCAGTGGATTAAGAACCCTACAGTTGTCTCTATGAAGATGTGGATGCGATCCCTCGTTTTGCTCAGTGGGTTAAGGATCCAGCATTGCTGCAAACTGTGGCATAGATCACAGATATGGCTCAGATCTGGTTTTGCTGGGGCTGTGGCGCAGACCTGCAGCTGCAGTTTTCATTCAATCCATAGCCCGTAAACTTCATATGCCACAGGTGCCGCAATTAAAATAAATAAATAAATAAATAAATAAATAAATAAATAAATAAAAATTGTTTAAAAATTGCTTCTTCACATTCCTTTGAATGGGCGTTCCAAAATTACTTAACTTTTTCTCTATTCTTGGACATTTTTGGCTATGGTTTTGTTTTCACTTCTATAAATAAAATGCAATGAATACAAAGAAGTATTTCTTGTGTGTTATTTTCAATTGGGTAAATCTTACAAAATGGAAATATTAGAACAAAGTAGGCAAACATTTTACACTACTTGAAACATACTGCCAATTTTTCCCCAAAAGGATAGTGCTAATTTACTTTGCTATCAGCAAAGTATGATTTACTTTACCACTTTTAGTATGCTCTCAAAGAACATTAGCAGCTAGTTTTTAATGGCCAATTCAATAGGTGAAAATGGTGCCATGCTATTTTTTTCTAATTCTATTTATTTCTTATTTTTGAGATTGCAGACATTTCAATATGTTGGTTTATTAAGTATATTTTACAATTGATTTGAACTTAAAAAATACAAAGTTTACCACTTTTAAAATCTTACAATAGTTTAGAATTTTTATATCATTGTATGTCGATTATTTTTTTCTTTTACTTTTTCTTTCTTTTTGTCTTTTTAGGGCCACACCTGTGGCATATAGAGTTTCCCAGGCTAGGGGATGAATTGGAGCTGTAGCCACAGCCACAGGAACAGCCAGATCCAAGCCGTGTCTGTGACCTACACTGCAGTTCATGGCAACGTGGATGCTTAACCCACTGAGCAATGCTAGGGATTGAAACTGCATCCTCATGGATGCTAGTCAGATTTGTTTCTGCTGAGCCATGATGGGAACTCCTATATGTTGATTATTTAGTTTAGCATTTCTTCTATTGCTTGCTTCCATGTTAGGAAGCTTGGGTATTTATCATTTTACATATTCACTAACTCTTCTTTAGAGAGTTGATGAATACTTAATTTCTTTTTCCTGTGGCACTTTAGATCATATGGGCTTTTGTTTTATGGCGCATAATATGGATTAAATTGCTTTATCTAATTTCTATCTTATTAACCTAGCACCTTTTAGAAAATAATTTTAATATTCCATGTTATTTTCTGACATATTCATCATGCATTAAATGGTTACATAAAATTGAGTCTACCTGATGTTTTATAATTTCTTCATGGCCACTCATATAAAAACACTCCACTTTTAATTACTATGTTTGATTCATATACTCATTCATTATTCACTCTTCATTCATTTATTCAACAAGTATTAACTGAATGTCTTTTTTTTTTTTTTTTTTTTTTTTGTCTTTTTGCCATTTTCTTGGGCCGCTCTCACGGCATATGGAGGTTCCCAGGCTAGGGGTCGAATCGGAGCTGTAGCCACCAGCCTACGCCAGAGCCACAGCAACGCGGGATCCGAGCCGAGTCTGCAACCTACACCACAGCTCACGGCAACGCCGGATCGTTAACCCACTGAGCAAGGGCAGGGACTGAACCTGTAACCTCATGGTTCCTAGTCGGGTTCGTTAACCACTGCACCATGACGGGAACTCCTGAATGTCTTCTTTGTACCCAGTGCTGAAGTGGTAGATAAGACATGGTACCAATTCTCATAGAATTTACATAATTTCCGATGAATAACCTAACTATACAGATTGCCGTTCCCAAAGGTGTGGTCTTGCACAAAGAATGCCATCACGCAGAAGCAAGCAGTGCTCAGCATTTACATATAAATTTTCCATGGATTTGATTTAGAAAAACAAAACATGTCTCATCGTGAGAAAAAGTCTAGCACTCAGTGGATGGAACGATGGAGCGATGCTTGAGGAAAGAATGATCTGCTCTACTTCACAGGTCAAGCTGACCACATGGAGAAGGAGTGCTTTCATTTTACTAATAAAGATGATGGATTTGGACTGATCAACAAAGGACTCTCATTGCTAAGATGACTGGACTGTTTTTGGTTTTCAAGGCTTTTAGTGACAGTGGCCCCTTTCCTACTGAAAAATGTTGAAAAGTTACTGCAGCACAGCTGGCAGACTTGAAGTATTTCCTTACAGCCCTGGAAATATGTTTTATTTTCCTTGTGCTAATTCCTTCAGTACTCATAACTCCTTGGAATTGATCTACTTTTGCTATTGCCTGCCCTTCCAATTACAAACAGTAATTCCTATAAATGGTTCTACAGAGACGAGCTGGAAGAGGAGAACTTAAGGATGACCATTACAATCAAAGGGTGTGGTTGTCATCGAGGTGGAACAATATCATGTATGGAGTACATAAAGATTTTTTTTCAAGATTAGGTGAGGAATGAAATATTTTGCTCATTATCGTTAATGAATAGATAATGGACAAATATGCCAGTAATAAATTCTTATTTTATGTTAATTTTTACTTTAGAATGTTTTAAAAAATCATACAAAAATGTAAAAATATTGTTAAACAGAAATGAAAAAAATAGGACATTTTATAAATTGCTCAGAGAAAACATTATAAATATTTTAGTGTGTACGTTTTATTTATTTATTTATTTTTTGCTTTTTGGGGCCACACCCAAGGCATATGGAAGTTCCTAGGCTAGGGGTCGAATTAGAACTACAGCTGCTGGCCTACACCACAGCCGATGTAATGCCAGATCCGAGCTAGGTCTGCGATCTAGACCACAGCTCATGGCAATGCCAGATTGCTGACCCACTGAGCGAGGCTAGGGATAGAACTTGCATCCTCATGGATACTGGTTGGATTGGTTTCTGCTGCACCATGATGGGAATTCCTAGTGTGTACATTTTAGACACTTCCCCTTACACATATAATAGTTTTTTACACAAATTGCTAATAATTTGTCAACTGCTATTAGCTACTCATCAGTCAAAATAAAACATAAACACCCTTATGTTTATGTTTTACCAGTAAATATCCTTACCAGTAAATATCTGTATTCTATATTTCCAGATTCTTGTTTTGTCATCATATTACATTATTTGAATGAAGCATGATATATGAAGCCGTATATATATATACACATATCCATGTTGATACTCTATAAAACTGTAATGAATTCTTATAAATAAATATTTGCATATCTGTTAATTTTGCCCTAGAAAATAGTCCAAGAGATGGGATTTGTGGATTAGGATAGCACACATTTTAGTGCCTTTAAAACACAAGACCAAAGTTTCCGCTGTGGTGCAGTGGGTTAAGAATTCAACTGCAGTGGCTTCTGTCGCTGTGGAGGTACAGGTTAGATCCCTGGCCTGGTGCAGTGGGTTAAAGGATCCAGTGTTGCTGCAGCTGTGATGTAGCAGCTGCGGCTTAGATTCAGTCCCTGGCCTGGGAACTTCTGTATGCCAGAGTTGCAGCCATAAAATAAAATTTTAAAAAATTAAACAACAACAAAAATAAGACCAAGTGGTCCTCCAAGAATGTTAGGTCAATTGTAATAATCTCAAGTGCTCCAAAACACAGCATTTTGTTTAATCATTGAGAATATTTGGAAAACGGTAACTCATTTTTAAAAATTTGCAATTATTTGATTAATATCAAGATTGAGGATAACATCTTCTTGTTTTTAAATTTTACACAAATTAAAATATTGATTTAATTATTAAAAGTAATTTAATCTTCTGTGATAATATCAATATTATGCCTTTGCACCTCAAGTAACTGGCAAATATTTACTGGAGTAGGAAAAAAACATCTGAGAATTCTGTACCACCTAAAGCGTGGTGGTATGAAGAATATGAAGAACAACATTATGGAAAAGCTGGAGACCTGCCAGTTGATATTTTAGGAATGGCAGTGATCTAAAGAAACACTGGTCTGCACAGTTACTGCATCATTTAATGTCATACAATTGGGGTGAACAATTCTTTAATTTAATACAATACGATGGGGATATGAGTTGGCAAAACTGTCCTAAAAGAAATTAGAGCAGGTAGAGGAGGGATGAAAAGACCCAAAGATAAGCGCTAAGAATTAAGTTAATGTGAAAAGTCATTATCATCAAGTGAAATAATTATGGCACTGTTTAGGTAGGTCAATTTTAGACTCTCAGATGGAGAACTCATGATATACACAGATTTCTTTGATGTTATTCAGAAATTCGGGGTGCTTTTTACCAGGCGAGAGTTTATAGGCAATTTACTACCCTGAGACTATTTCTGTGAATTTTATTCAAGATTGTGATGCTCATTTTCCTACTGCACCAAAGACTAGCAGTTCTCTAAAATTACTAAGTGATCTGTGATTGCTTGATGCGCATGCAAATCAAGTGTCTTTCTTTTTATTCATGTTCATTGAGTAAGGCACAAAATTGCTTTTACAAATGACCTCTGCTTCCAATGACTTTTTAAAAAACATAAAATGATCATAATTTCTTTGAACCAACATTTAAAGCTATCTTTACTTTTTATTAATTCTACTTTCAAGTAGATAGGTTTCCTTTATGATGTATATTTGATTATAAATGTGTTAGTAATGTGATATATTATCTAAATGACTATGAATCAGAACAAGTGACAATAAACAAATCTAAATTAGAGCATGATTATGTTAAACATTAAAAATGACTGGCTTTTGAATTCTGTCTCTCCAATAACGACTATATGATACATTTAATTCTTCAATAGCAGTTTTCTTTGAATGTAGATAATTGCTAATTCATTGAACCACTATCTTTGTATAAAATGCAGCATTGTCAATTTTAAACTAGGAAAAAAAAAAAAAAAAACAGGAGACAGAGAACCTGTTTTGGGGAATTTCCATGGGCCAGGTATGTCTGCTATGTATCCAGGGAGAAAACCTTGAAATCACATCAGTGCATATCACATGTAAATATGCAGCTGTTAGTTTTTCATCTGTAAAAGGAGAATGCCTCTTTGGGAATAAGATGTTATAAATTCAAATTAATTTATCCAATGTTCAATCACACTTTCACTGTGGTATCAATGGAAAGCACTTTGAGAAGCATTGGGAGTTATTTTGCTGTATTTTATTAGTTTATCTGTACTCAAACTATGCTCAACTTTAAAATCAAATTTATCTCAGTGCATTCTAAAGCTAAAATTTGGTACATAAAGTATTAAAGGCCACAGAACTATCAATTGGCCACTCTCATCAGCTAACATTTTTCTTTGAGAATAACACTATTTTTTCCTAGGGACTGCAAATGAGATAAGGCACTAGGTACCAGCACCACCCCATTCTGTTTTTTGTGCTTATTTAAAGTATCTAGATTTGCCTCCTGTTTCATTTAAAATGCATTGCCACTTAGCTGTTGAGATAACCTGGATCAAACTCAATCAGATAAGGAAGATGGAATTTTTTTAAAGTTTATAGTGTTTGTTTATGGTATTAAGGCACCTTTGCAATTTTCAAACTGGATTTGTAATCTAGGTGCTACAGCCATAGCCCACCTCATCAACAGGCTCTCATCCTTATTGAGCTTTTTTGGCTGGGAGAGCTGCCAGTTATCTCCCTTTGCACAGCTGGCAGCTCCCAATGTAAAAAAGACCCTGTGTTATTTAGCGATGGTGGAGCTAGAGAAGGGGGGAGATCAGGTGTGGGAGATTCAAATTTATGCTGCTTGGCACCATATGATGTGTAAAATCTAAAGGACCTGCTGGCCTGGTAGACCAGCTATTTATTCAGAGAAGTGATGGAGACCTTCCCGTCCAGGATGGGAAACAGGCGGCAGAGAAAAGGGGGCATGAAGGCTCCCCCCTGGCCTTGCTGAGGGATGTCCTCACAGTTGAAAGGCCAGCAAAAGGGATTACAGCCCTGAGCCAGGCAAATGGGGTCTGTGAGCCTCTGCTATCTCTAACCACAGACCACAAAGGAAAGCTGCCTTGATATTCCCTGACAGTGAATGAGCTGGCACTGCTGGGACTCTGGTCCCGGTGTGGATTTTTAAAGGAAGAGGAGTGGGTTGAGTCTGGGAAGGAGGGATATCTTTAACACTGCTCAACTCAGACTCTTGCCACCATCTTGGGGTAAGTGGGTTGTGAGGGCAATCCTTTCTCCTTTTGCTCTCCCCTGTACTCAATACCTACAAAATTTTTAGTTTCCAAAGGGATTTTCATTTGTTCATCCATTTATTCCTTCCTGAACATTCAGTGAGTGGCCAATTTATCCTAGGTAAAATACCAAATAATAAGATACAGTTCTACCCTCAAGGATCTCACAGTCTAGCAGAGGAAACAAACAGAAAGACAAGCAAAAATAGAGGAGTTCCCTGGTGGCTTATGTGCTGGGGATCTAGATTTGTCACTGCAGAGGCTCAGGTCACTGCAGTGGTGTGGGATTGATCCCTAGCTCAGGAACTTCTGCATACCTCAGATGCACCCCTCTGCCCCCACAAAAGAGAGGGAAAACAGTTTTCTCCCAGCTGTACTGACTCCCAGGGTACTACCTTAGGAACCCTGACTATACTCTTAGAATCTGTGTTTTATTTCTTTGTCAACAATGATTCAGAGTGAGGTTTTAGCGGCTCCAGGTCAGTGGAGAGAATTTCCTTGGAACAACCTACATTGCCCTGACCATTCCTGAGAAAATAATTACTTGACTTGTTTTATTTTCCACGTTAATATTTAAGAGTTTGTAGAAGAGAGCTGAAATATGGAATATTCAAAAATATAAGTCAATATAACAAAATGATGAAGGACATTGTTCCCCTGGTTATAAAGGAAGTGTCCTTGTCAGAGAAGGGTGACTTCTCCTATGAGAGGGAGTGGGACAAGTTATGAGTGAGGACTAAATGGAGGGGATGGAGAAGAATGGCCGTGAGGGTGAGGCGTTGCACACAAGAGGACTGAGGGTATGGTTTGGGCACAATTTTAGCTCTGTTCACAGAAATTAAACTTTGGAGATGGGTGAAATGTCTCCAGATGATATTTAAGAGGCTGTATTGAATGAAGGGCCTTATAAAGCCTCTGAACTCCCAAAGGAAAAATCTCAGTAAAGATAGATATGATTGATCAAAGTTCTTGGGCTGGTATCTTGTTAAATGTGAATAGTACAGGGATTAGGCTCCAGGTCTGCCCAGCTGTATGCAGCTATGTATACATCACTGGGGCTGCATGGCTCACGAAGAATGATGGTTTGGGAATGAGGACACCTGCGTTGCACACCAAGCTCTAAGAAAGATATTTTCTATTTCTGGGTTTGTACTCTCATGAGAAGATGTATTTTAAAACTTCTAAAGAATATGTCAGTTATAGACAAAGGAAAAAATGACCCAGTGAGGGCCTTAGGCCAGGGTTTCTGTAGGGTGTATGCTCTTTAATTTAAATCTTTTGAAATTTTCTCCTTATAGGCACAGTATCTGCACAGGAAACACCCAAATAGAGTCTTTGTCCACCTTCTCTGGAAGTGAGGAATAGCCAGCTGATTACCCATTTCTCATTAGGAAATTCAAGCAGAAAGACACTCAATGGCAGGAGGTTAGAGGACAGCCTCTCCTCCAGGCATTGGAGAGAGCACAAAACAGGAGATATGAGCCTAGTCTGCTTTAATTTTGTAATACCATCCCCATTAATTTCCACTATGACAGTAAAAATAGTATTCTTTGTAGAGACTACTAAGCCAGCCTAGATGTTGCCATGAATACTGAAAGATTTGGGGGCTTAGCAAAAGAGATTGTATTCCCTAAGAGCTCACGCTGTAACAGCCACTGTGCTAGCCCCTTATATTGTAAGTACTTTACTTCTATCTCATTTAATCTTAAAAACTACCTACTTTTAAGATTAGGTAGACAGTATCCATATTTTGACAAATGAGGGCACAGTCTAAAGTCCTAGTACTTATAAGGGCAGGAGTGGTATGAAAACACTATATTCTGATCCTTGAGCCTATGTTTATTTGGGTTTTTTCCCTGTTCAGTTACAATGCTTCCCACATCATAAGGCTACTGTGTCAGTACCTGTGGTGTCATCGAGACTCTGAGTTGATGGAAAAGTTAATTAGGATGCTATAGGGACCAAAATTACCATACACCTGTCACTCAGATATTATAGTCTGCGTGATGAAATGGCACAGACTTTTTCTTTATGGAACACTGTGAATAATTTATCACTGTGCAATCGTGCACAGACATCACTTATGTTTATTACATAAAGGTAAGATTTTACTTGGTCACATGTAAAGTTATTTAACGGGTGTTCTTGAACTTATTTGAATTTCTTATCTTAAATGAACCTGCAGTTATTTTTAAAAAAAACATACAATCCCACAAATAAGGATATAGTTTCCTCCTTCACCAGGCTTTGAGATGTAAGCAAGAAAGATCTCTGTATGATTCATCTCTGTGTCTCTAAGGCTTAGCACTGTTCCTGGATCTCTGGTGATAAATATTTTGTTTTCTTAAAGGTAGAGGGATAGTGAGAATGGAAGCACATGTATTTTTACATCATGTTCTCTTAAATATACTTAAAGTAGTGTTCACTGAGAACTACTCAATGAATAGTGTCTTACATTAGGTAAGCGGTAAAACAGTTTTAAGAGTTCAGACTCTGAAGTCAGGCTGATGGGTTAAAATCCCAGCTCTACAATGTACCAACTGCATAATTTTAGGCAAGTCTGAGTGTTTCTCATCCTATGATATGGGTTGATAAATTGAACCAACCTCTCCCAGTGTTGTTATGAGGATAAAATGACTGATGTAAAGGACATAGTTGAGTGACTATAACACACGAGGTATCAGTAAAAGTTTAATATTACTATTTGAAAAAATTAACCTTAGATTTACCAGTGCTCAAAGAATTATCTCCCAATCATTAAAGCTATAGGGAGAAATAGCCTCTAAGCTGATCCAAAAGATCACATTTTTGCCCTTATTTTCTGAACCCCATTTCTGAAAAAAAGACCATGGCAATGAGAAGAATAAAAGGGATTAAAGCATACTTCAGGGAATCATATACTTTTTCATTATTATTCTGTTCTAGCTGCTTTCTAACTCAGCCTCTAAGTCAAACTGAAAGCCCAAGTCTCCTCCAATCTTTTGATCAACTCAGAGTATAATCCTTTCCATTTTAGTTGGATTTGCCCTAAGACTAGGCTGTTGAATTATGGAAGACAACTCAATCTTCACTAAGCATGAGTGTATTTGATTTTTGTCTTTTTCTTTTTTTTTCTTTTTTTAATTTCAGGGGATCCTAATGCCAAGATAACTTTTTGGAATTTAGGGGAGGATAAAAAGTAAATCCCAAAATAAAACATGTTTATCAAAAGTGATATGGAGGTAAGAAAAAGCTCCATGAACAGAAACAAATGACCGCATTTTTGTGTTAAATGAAAACACTGCCACTATCTTTTTATAAGAACCTTGCATTTGACAATGAGGAAATAAAATACCCAAGAAAGTATTTTCCTGGCTAGAACCTTTTATATAAATAAATATATTGCCTTCTTCCTGCCGCTCTCCACCAGAGTTAAACAATGGCCACTTAGAAAGGAAATGATGTCAACACCCTAGTGATAAAAATCAAACTGCACTGAAGGAAACATAGTGAAACAATAGGAAAAAACATGCTTTCTAGATTCTGTAGTTTGTCATGGTGACTCCATGAAGAACAGTCAATTATTAAATTTAAAGTGTAATTCCAGTATATTCCCACACCGGCTTTACTATCTTTGTACAATTTTAATATACACATTTTTCAGCAAAGACAACTAAAAAATCCAAAGGAAAGGTGAGAAAAATTGTCTTTGGTAGACAGAAGAATTTATAGCTTTAAATGTATGTAACTTTTTTTTTTTTTTTTTACTGAATCAAAATTTGATTGGCATTCCAATGCCTTTCATAGCTCTCTATTCTGGGAAAGGCTATTTCAGCGGAGTTTACAGACTGGTTGTAGAAAAATATCTTAAAGACCATTTATCAATTTAATGAATACTGAATAAATGCTTGGAAGAACATTCAGACTAAGGATGAAAGAAAGTAAAAATACGTGAAAAAAGATCCCATGCCTGTGGCAAATTTGCAGTGTTAGAGTTTGACATGCTGCAAATTAATCTCATCCTCTAGGAATCGATTTCTCCTATAGATGTTCTAGTCCTGAGTAAGCATATATCTAGATGACCTGCTTTGTTGGCTCAGAGAAACAACAAGGTCAAATCTCTTCCAAGTCTTCCAAACTAATGCCTTCATTCCTCCTCATTAACTGTTCTTGTGCAAACTATTTAGAATAAATGATTACGGTACCAATAGGTTTATATAATTTGCATCAACATTTCTTTGTTGATTATTAACCAGATGTGGTGTCATAGGAAGCCTTCTATTATACATGAGTTTAAATTTTTAAAACTTTTCATATAAATTCTATAACAAAGCAGATTTTATCATGGTAGTCATAGCTGTTTTCATATAAGAAAATGATGTCCTAAACTGGAGTCCATGTTACAAAGAGAGGAGTGGGTATTATTTTAAATGCATGGTGTCACTGAATCACCAGAGGTGGAGTGCCACAACTCACTTAAAGTCTCAAATGTCCAAAGGAAATGAGAAATGCTTTTCATGCCAGAACTCTGTTCCTCATTTCCTCTGATATCAGACATCTTGTTTTAATTAGAGACCAGGCAACACAGAGGATTCAGTCAGTCACCAGCACAATTTGAGAACTTGAGGAAGTCATAATGCCAAGAAGTCTATCCTCTAGGGAGGTCCATGTGCCCCTTTGATAAAATCCTCCTTTTTAGCAGTCCCCTCTTTCACAGAGTCTAAATACACTGTTCCTCAACCTTGGAGACAGCTCAGGGGGCTCAGTGCTTATGATAGGAAAAGAGAACAAGGAGCAAAATAATAACAGTGATAATGATACATGATAACTTATTCTGTATATTATTCTAAACAGGTTTAGCCTATTTACATAATGAATGAATGAGTAGACTAAAGGAATATAGGGGAAAAAACTGCTTAATTCATGTAACATTTCGAGCTGAACTCAACACATTTTCTAGTATACTTTCTTACCTTTAGTCTCTTTAAATATATGCTAAATCAATATATAATTGTTTAATTATTATCTCATACTAAAAAAAGAAATGATAAAGATATAAATATTAGGTTTATGACTCATTTGGTTATGGCTGTTTAATTTTAAATAAGAAAAACAAAACAAAATATATCTCAACATGTTAACAGAACAATTAAAAGAGATGAAGAAGACCTCATAAATTACTCAGGTCAATTACTCAGGCAAGTCAAAAGGTCAACTGCATTGCCTTGTAGTCCTTCTTTTTGGGGAATGTTTATTGATTTTTATCAATTTTTGGTTATTCACAAAGAATCAGCTTATCTGCTACAATTGTGACAAAACTATAATCCTGAAATTTTTAGGTGAAATTGATTGCATCTGAATTTCCAAGACACTTTTAAAATTTATCTCTAGATATTTTGAAATTGAGGAGTGAAATATTTAGGAAAGTTTTACCCAATTTTAGGTTTTTTTTCCTTGCCAAACTATTTAGAAGTATTCCTTGAATTATATTCAATTACTTATGATTACCATGGTGAAGAGGTGACTCAAAAGCAATTGGTTGTTTCCATTAAGGGGAACATACCCAAGATTATGCCATAGGTCATGTATACTTAATAGCAATAAAGATACCATTTGAGATGCTGCTTCTCTAAGGGTTTCAGAATAGACCATTTTCAATACCTGCACTAAAGTTTGTTCTAATTAAGGATGGTTTTTCCTTTGAAACTGTTTGTTTACACAACAAAATATTGTGCAGTAAGCTTCCAGAGATAATTTCCTAAGATAAAGTCTTATTTATATCTTTCGATTCATCAACTTAAGAAGATAAGAGTTACTTCTGGAATTCTTTGGAAAAGTTATACCAGTTAAGTACTTGGCTCACATTCTAAGAGCCTTTGTAGTTTAAAAAAGCTTAAGCAGAAGTTCTCATTGCTGATTTGCCCCAAGTGTCAAACATCAGTGGAATTTTCCAGTGGGCTTTCAAGAGTCAGGTACCTGCTTTAATTAGGAAGATACCTGGGTGTTTAATGGGGACTTTTCAAGCTATTGGAGCAGAACTAGAGTAAATGACCCTATTTGTTTGGGAAAAAAGTTAACAGTGTCATGGATGCTCCATAAAGCAATGCAAAATTACAAATGGGAGGTAAGGAAAATAACAGAAGAGAAATTTACATCAAAGAAAATTATACCCATACATGTAGCTATGCTTTTCTTACCAAGAGCTGTTAAAACAATAAATACTTACCACAGAAGATAAAAGGAAACCTATTTTCATAACGGAATATCCATATGAGCATTCATTTTATTTTACTGGGAATGGGTTTTGTTATCAGTAGAATTTAAACAATTTCCAACAGTATCATTTTTCTGGTTATCAAGAGAGCTTTTGTATTTGAGTTTTTGTTTAGACTATGGGCTCTTTAGTTAAGCAAGGAAACTTCTATAACCTCTTCAAAACTTGAGTTTGCTGTTCAAGTCATTTTTGAAATAAAGGCTATGATAAAAATCTAAGATTCCCTTGAAGTAAATTGGTACCAGAAAGTTCTGGAAAGGAATAGTTATGAAACAGCAAAAGCCTGAAGAACTTACAAAAGAAAATACTTTAGAGTATATTAGCTTTTATGCCAAATGGTCATTTTAAAGAATTGTAATCTCTTGGAAAAGTTAGAGAAATAGAGAAAACAAACACTTTTTACCAGAAAGAGACCCTCTGAGAGTTTGGGCAAAATATAAGATATGGTATTGCCTCCTGAAAAGATTTATAAACTGAGGTGAATATTTTTCTTCTCTCTGAGGCCACATGGAGCAGAACGCTGTAAAAATTTGGAAACCTGGTCTGGGTGAATTGAGAGCTAATCAGAAGTTTTAAAAAGGCCTTAATACCTAGCCTCTGATCAGCTGTGAGTGGTATTTATAAAATAGAAATTATTCTCCCAAATAAATTTAAAGAGGGCTTTCTATGAGGGCTATTTCTATCAGGGTTCTTCTCAAGCACCAAAGCACTAGAACTGGGAGTCCACAGATTATCAATGAATGACTTTGAGTTTAGGAAAATGCCTTGAATGAGAACAAGATTTAAATTTATCAGACACAACTTAGAATAGATTTACAAGGAGATCCTGCTGAATAGCATTGAGAACTATGTCTAGATACTCATGTTGCAACAGAAGAAAGGGTGGGGGAAAAAATGTAATTGTAATGTATACATGTAAGGATAACCTGACCCCCTTGCTGTACAGTGGGAAAATTAAAAAAAAAAAAAATTAAAAAGGAATCTGAAAAAAAAATAAAAAAAAATAAGCACATTAAAAAAAAAATTTATAATGGTTGGTAAGAATTAAAGTGTCCTAAATTTTTTTACCTTTTTGAAATTTTTTCTCATTATTAGCATTTTATAGTGTATAAGTAATATGAGCAAATATCTGAAATGTTAACTGCTATGTTTTGTTATTTTAACAAAGATTGGATTTGTAGGAAAGAAACAGAAATGATGAAGAATTTAAGGCCATGACCAGTAGTGCATGAAAATGTCCTCACCCCTTCTATCTGGTGGCAGCCACCAGATATGCCTGCAAAACTTATGTAAAAAATTGCTTAGCCTAGTAAACTCCAATTTATGGAGAAAGGAGAGAATAATAAGGTGTTGTTCTGGACAAGTGTAAGAAATGGTAGTTGTGGCCGTTCCTTATCTCTGAAGTACAACAAAGTCTGAATTCTAAATTTGGTCATTCCAAGTATTTCATCAAGCTGTAACTGAACCTTCAGGGTTTAACTCTTTGTTTTTAAAGGATCATTCATGAAACTAAGGGCCTATAGCCATTCTGGAATAATCCAATTTGTTTGGGACACATCATGTATAATTCTACCTCAGTCTTAGAGGCCACTTTTCTTCTAAGCCTTTACACTGGTATTGTGTTACTAACCCTCTAAGCTTCCCTGTGAAGCATGTATTAATTGTCCCAGGTTATTTTTGAAAAAGTTAAGCCACAGAGAAATTGCAAACCTGTCCTAAGTTAATGTGTATTATATCACTGTATATTATTTGTGATGGGTATTTGTCTTTTTTTCACTTAGCAAAAGGCACAACCAAGGTGACCAGAGGGAAGTGAAAGTAGGCAATCTAATTCATTACCCATTTAATAGATAGCAAAGCTGAGTCTTTGAAAATGTACTATTTACTTCAATTTAGCTTGCCAGGCTATGAAACAACATAACAGAATTGCCATATTAAGAGCAACTACATAAAGGTCCTTCATCTTGATAAAATCTATTAAAGTAAAAAAGGAAAATTTTAAACAAATCTTTATTTTTGGTAACTAAATTTAATTTGAAACAAATACATAATATTCTTAGGAAAATAAATTGAATTATTTTAGTTTCCTGTCATGCAGGATTGAATCCAGGTTTTTCAGGTTATGGAGCTTATACCACTAGGGATGCCCCCCCAAAAGATAACACAAACCTGCAAATGCAAAATTAGCTACATGTAATAATTTATTGAGAATAAGAGTCTTAATAAGGACCAAATTTTCCTAAGATGGCAAATAAAGTAAGTATCAAAATGCCCAAAAAGCATAGTACTTTTATTAATTTATTGTCTGTCCCCAATTTTTTGATGTATTCTTCACGTGACAATAATTTTGTAATATTTTCTAGAAAGAATAGGAAGATAATTAAGTCTTTGTTTTAGCATATTAAAGATGTATTTTTTGATGGTTTAAAATGTTCCTTTTAGTTTCATATATCATCATTTATAGTGTTACAAAGGATTGCTGTCAGATACAGATGGAAATCTCTACCCAAGGTGTTTCATCTAAGACCTGATGATTTTAAGGCATTTCAAGTTTCCATAAGCAGTGTAGTCACACTGCTGTTTGAACTGACCACAATCAAAGGATCTCTAACTCTGCCCCATTTGAGTCAAAGAGCATGAAAAGGATTCCTGGAAGTCATCTCTGTATCCAGATGGTCAGCAATTACATACCTATACACTTTAAGTGACCATAAACCATATAAATGTATACCATTAAACTCAAACTCAAAGTATTGTCAAGGTAAATTTTCTTTAGCCAGATTTCAAATATGTTTGTGGCCACTCCAGCATTGCCTGCCACTGGGGGAAAGTTGGGATGGACGGAGACAGTGGTTTTAATCAATTGTAGTTAAAATATCTTACCACTGTAAATATCACAAAAATTATTATGACTTTGTGAATGTTTCTAGGAATCTGTCTGGGAAGAAGCCTGTGTAAGTGGAAGGCTAAATCATTGTGAACGTGTCTCTGCTAAATTGAACAAACCAATGAAGCTACCGATTTCTGTAAAATTTAGAGTACTAACATGGGTAGAAATTAAGATACATCCTGATAGATATTTTTTGATTATATAATAATTAATGACCTGAGCTGATTTTAGTAACATGTACTGTAGTAATATGAAGTATGAATGGTAATAGTAATAATATTAAGAAAATAGTTTTATGAAGGAACAGTAATTTCTAAAAATTTAGTGGATCCTAATATAAAGATATCCTCCAAATTAAATTTGCACTACCTACAGTTGATGTTGTGGAGCAAATGGCCCATTAACTACTAAAATGTTTAAGTGTGTGACCAGCATTATGAGAAATCCAAGCACTTTCAGAATATGAAGGTAACCCTTTGATGGTTAAAAAAATGTATGTACAAACAACAGCTATCGCAGGCCCAAATATATAAGGAAATTTTGTTTGAGCGTTTTTGACAAAGAGATGACATATATTGAGAGGAACTTGGCATGTAGGTAAAATCATTCTGATTGTCATTTGTGAAGCAACGGCTGCCATGATACAGAGAATATAAAATGTTTAATGACACAGGAACCTGAAAATCATTACTCAAAATTAGACTTGGCTCATTGTTTTGTGTGACCATTAGTAGAAACAAATGATTATTTTTACTGAATACTCTTTCCATCTTACACTAATGTATGTGTTAGATTCTGAAAGGTCCTTATTAGTCATCACCCTCTGACTCAATTTTTTTCTTGCTTCATATTAAGAAAGCTGTGAACACGACAGTTAAGTATGTGGTTGCTCAGTTTTCTCAGGAATCACGTCCTTATTTTGATTTATTGCCTTAAGAATCTGTGTTGTCTAATTTCTGCTGTACCTCAGACACTAGGCACTTCTATCTGAAGAGGCTTTGTAGTATGTGGACCAGACCAGCTCTGGGATCCCAAAGACCGGGCCCTGAAACTGCAGAGTGTGACCCAGGGCAGGGTACCTCACCTCTTCTTGTTCTGTTTCCTCGTGGGTTAAACTCTACTTCAAAAGGGATAAAATAACATACATGTCTTCAGTGTTTCCTACGCGGCAAGTGCCACCTGAGTGAATAAATGGATGTATGTGACTTGTTTCTGTCTTTCTGCCTATATGGTAAACTAAAGGCATCCAAGGTACACTGGTCTACTCAGCTGTGCCACTTTCTATGATATGGAGGTGGAGCTTATTTATGGTAACTCTGCAGGTACTGTGTTATCTTTTTAAAAAATTTCTCCTATATCAACTTGACGCGTATAGTTTTCAGCAGACCAAAATACCGAGGCAGAATCTCATCTCCTCTCTCCCTCTCTCCGTCTCTATCGTTCTCCTTGCTTAAGAGAGAAGGAAGGAGGGAAGTGAATGAAGACAAGAGAGGTATACCAAATTTCTGCAATTAAGAAGGCAGTTCAAAGTCTCTATTTTACCTTACTTGCCAAACTCAGAACTTAGAATAAGGAAAAGGAGTGCTGGCCATTCTCTCAGAGATTATTTCCCCCATCAGTTACTAGGGGTAACACATTGTCAAGAGACAAACAGGAAATCAGTGGGCCACAGGCTTGCTGTCAAGGCCTGAATCTTCCTTCCATGCCACATGTTTACAAACATGCTGTGCTCCCCTTGACAAAAGCAGACACACACTCAGGATCTTCAAGGCTTTCTACTGTGTTTAGGAAATGGTTTCATTTAAGAGTTTCTGCTGTCAATTCTCAGACAATGCAGAGAGGGGGTAGTGTCAGTAACTGACTAAAAGCTAGTTTGAGCAGAAGGCTTAACTCCATGGGCTGATAAATACGTGTGTGTATTAAGATGAATAGACACCCAAGATTAGAATTTGTTATGGAAAAGAAAACTTGGCTTACATGGCTGTAATCGGAGCCAGAAAACACTGAACTTTAACGTTAGTATCTCTGTTTTCTGGAGGTCTCTTGATGGTGCAGGAGAGGGGATTAAGTCCCAGAAATCAGTAGGAAAATAAAGAACTGCTTTGTGAGTTTGTGAGTCCTGGCCAGTCCTGTGACTGTTTACCACTTATACAACAATGGGGAAAGTTTCTCTCACACAACCTGGTTGGATCAACACCACAAGATTTCTTGGTACTTCCTTCCCTTAAGCTCCCCTGATTCAGGAGTCAAGAAACAGTGGCACACACACACACACAAATTAAATACCTCATTCTATTCCTTAGTGTGGTTGCTTTGCAATAAAGTTAATTAAATACTTTTAAGACTAATAGATATGCCTGGGAGGGCTACAGAATTGCTTTTCCTTTATCAATTTCATGCACCGCAAAGACTTTCTTTTCTGTGTGCCTAAGGGCCTATTCTTCAGCAGCTGTAAGGGGGGCTGGGGACTCAGATGATTAGCAATTCAGTCTTTGCCAACACTCACCTAAAATACCACTTTTCTAATATTCCCAGAGAGTTTTCTTTTTCTTTTCTTCCTTTTTTTTTTTTTTTTTGACTTTTTGACTTTTTAGGGACTCACCCATGGCATATATATAAGTTCTCAGGCTAGATGTCAAATCAGAGCTGTAGCTGCCGGCCTATGCCACAGCTACAGCAATGTGGGATCTGAGCCGCATCTGCAACCTACACCACAGCTCATAGTAATGCCAGATCCTTACCCAATGAGTGAGGTGTCATCATGGATATTAGTTTGTTTCGTTACCACTGAGCCACGATGAGAACTCCCACAGAGAGGTTTGTAATGTTTGCATATAGAGTCAGGGTAAAAGTGAAGATTTCTACTCTTTACTATCAAGATAGGAAAGCAGGGGTAGGCAGCTGAAGGAAGGACACCACATGCATAATTGTATATAAATTGGAAGCAGCTTTGAGAGAGGTATATCAGGGACAAACAAAAAAGACATAAATTAAACATCTTCCACGGACATCTGCAGTTGTCCAATTCCTTTGGCAGAAGATTTAATCTTCAATGCATGCATTCATTCAACATTTACTGAGCATGTATTATGTGCTAATCCATTTCCTTAGACACTGAAGATATAGCACCCAGTAAAACAGACAAGGTCCCTGTCCTAAGAAACATTGATTCAAATTTAAAGACTGACTAGAATGAATTTGTATTTTTCAGTCAATAATATATATTGGAATAAATTTATCAGCTCTTTTTATAGTGAAGGTTTTAGGAATGGTATAGGAGAGAAACCAAAGTGCTAAATTCGCCTCTTAGTATATGGGTTGGGGGTGTGTGTGTGTGTAAAAAAGAGATTTGAAGTCTAGAGATAAACCATTTCCTACTTATCATTCTTATCTGACAAGAACCAAGCACAATAGAAGAGGTTGACTTTGGACTTGAGTGAGACTCAATAACAGAGAACATTGAGGACGGAAGAACTAAACACATGTTTAATGTTTGTAGATACGTTTGAAAGAAATGAAAAAAACAGCCAGAGACCAGTTAGCTTCCCTGTTATCGCTCAAATCAACCTCTAGCAATTCCCTTAAATATCAGGAGTCAGACTAAATTACTAACCTGCTAAGATGTAGTGAGAAGAAATAGATAGCTTATATCTTGGACTTGTCCCTTGTAGAGAAAAGTAAAAACTCAGCAGAAAGCCTTAGAACTATAAATATCACAGATTCATGACACATTCATTTAAATCTGTTTATGTTTTACCCCTTCACTCTTCTAAATTGCATACAGGTATGAAGCAGAGGAAAAAACCTTTTTCATTTTTCAATGTAGGGCTAAAATGTTTTTTGTCCTTGCTCAACATTGAAAAATTTCCCAAATAAGTTTATAAACCAAATATTAACAAAGGAAGTATTTTGAATAAAGATAATTATATAAAACATGTTTCACATACAGTTTTAGAATATAAAAATGGACTCAAACCATGACAGTTTTGCATTAGAACTAAGGAATACCGACCCTCTTTTACATGTATTTTCTATGCCATGAATTTGGCACTTCATCATTGGGGTTTGATATTCATAAGGGTTTAAATTGTTTTGTTTGTTTGTTTGAAGATACTTACATGTCTTGACTATAAAAGAAAATATCCATTATAGAAATTTTAAGTTTCCTAGACTAGGATCATGATTTTACTTCCTCTGCAGTCCCCATAGCTCCTGGAACCTAGTGAGCACCAAGCCCACAACTGGGCAATAAATTAAAGTGAGTCAAATGGAACAACTTTTGTGAGGCTTGTCTGAAGACAGGCCAATCAATTAGATTTACAGGATTGGAAGAGTCTTCTAAGCTAACACTTCTGGGTCACATCTTTTAATCTCTGATATTTTAGTCAAGCATAATTACTTAAATCACATGTAGTCAAACATAGCATACTGACCTTAAGAAATCCAATCTGTGTTTTAATAATCAATTCTTTAGGAATGTAAAAAAAAAATGCATAGTGTATAAATTTTCCAGCTGCTCTCTTTTGGAAATGGAGGTCTAGGTGAGTGGGTGTTAAAAGGAAATAAAGCATCATTGTAGAACTTTGGACTCTGACAACTAACAAATAATTTATGAGCCTAAAAAAACAGAGTATGAGCTGTCCTTTTGTGTTCCAAAGAAAAATGCCTTGGAGAGGTTTAATGAATAAAGAATACCCAATGAAGCAGAAAAATTTTAAAGGATGCAAGCTTCCTAATTTCAGTAACAATGAACATGTTTTTACGTTGGCTTATAATTTCTCTGCAGATGTTACTCCAAAAGTTCGGACTTCTTCTAGACCTTAGCATATAACACATGACTTCGGTCCAATTACTGAGATTTGGTTGAGGAAGGCCAGCTGGCAACAGCTTCTGGAAGCAAAGCTTTATGTTTTCCCAAGGTGAGCATAATTTTTTTGTTTTGTTTTGTTTTGGTATAAGAAAGAGCTTTTGTAAGTCAACCCACTAGAGTGAAACTATAACATAAATCTAATTGATGTTCTCTAGGGAAGAAGTAGGATGAGCAGAGTTAAGTTGACATGCTGTTTCCTCTATCTGCACCTGACATTTACTGATTTCAGCTTATATCCCATTAAGTTTATACATGGATTTGAGTAAATCCAAAGTTGTATACAATTGGTTGCTGCACACAATATGCAATGGTTAGTGTTACATGTTTCATCATTTCAATGGAACAAATTATTATCAAAGAATCATTTCTATTCTTTATAAAGTAACTGGATATTAATTTAAGGAAGGTCAGAAAAAAATGATGGGAAATCGTTATTTTCAGAAAGGAAACTAGAAATGCATGGCCTTATCTCCCTATGTAGATTTCTGGTCAATCAACAATTATAATGACTGCCTTGGTCACATCCTCTGTTGTTGCTACTACCATTCTTTGATCTAGTACTACCAGTGTCATAAATAGAAGAAAACAGCAACAACAAAAGTAAAAACAAATGAACAACCAAAGAAAGACAAGATTTTCATTCAAAATGATGGGTTTGAATTCCAAGCTATTCATTTACTAAATACGACTTGTGGGTAAGGTTTTTCATATCAGATCTCCAATTTTTAGAGAAGAGAGAAATATAGGGTGCTAATAGTTATTATCCTTTATGGCACAAAGGGAATTTTCCTTCTATCACTAATGAGAAAAATGATTAACATACATCTGTAAAATATTATTTGTTACATATAGTTTAGTAGGATAAGATATGAACTTTACAATTTGAAGTATTAGAGCCTTACCTGCTTTCTTTCTAGACCAACATAATCTTTCAATACTAAGATTTAACTGCAGTATTAACAATGTTATTTTCAAAGACGACAATTAAAGAGTCATTTCAGAAACATCACTGCTATCGTATTTTTCCAATGTGTCACTTAAATTATTTTTGTGTTAGGTTTAAGTATGTTTATATTTGCTACTCCTTCTCATTCTAAAAATTTCTTGTCATTTATGCGAAGGCTTTTATTAAAAAAAAAAACTATGTAACATTTTTGTGTATGGAATACTCTTATCTGTCATCTCACATAATACTCACTATAGCCCTGGTAAAGCAGACACTGATGCATTGTTATGAGCTGAATTGTGCTCCTCCTCAAAAAAGATTTGTTGAAGTCCTAACCTCCAGTACCTCAGAAAGTGACCTTATGTGAGTCACTGCAGATATAATCAGTTACTATGAAGACAATGAATAGTAGAGGGGACCTTTATTCTAGCATGACTGATGTTCGTATAAGAAGATGGCCATGTGCAGACAGAGACATAAAGGTGGATGCTATGTGATAGTAGAAGAAGAAACTGGGTGGGCAGCGGCAAGACAAGGAATGTCAAAGATTGCTGGCCAACCTCAAAAGGCTAGGGAGAAGCAAGGAAAAATTTCCCAGCAAGTTTTAGAGGGAAAACAGCCCTGCTGGCACTTGATTTTGAATTATCTAGTTTCCACAATTGTGAGATAAGATATTTCTGTTGTTTTAAGCCACCCAGTTGGTGGTGCTTTGTTTTGAGGTCCTAGGAAACTAATAGATGAGTCCATGGCACTAGAAAATATTCACCGAGTGCTAAGATTGTATCATGCACCAAGAATTCTCACAAACTATAAAGTATTTCTAAGCATATTTTTATATCTTACAGATGAAGATAAGGCTCAGAGAGGTGAATTATTTGGGCCAAATTTGCACAACTAGTAATGGCAGAATTTTATTACAGTTATTTTTGATTCATGAACCTGAGAATAGGAATCATTAGTCCAACTTTGAAGATGAGGAAATTGAGAGTCAAAGAGATTGATATACCCTTGAGCTTATCTTTTTGAGGCTAAATGTATTCATTTCCTGTGGTCTATCTCCAGGGCCTATTGACCCTAACCTTTTTTTTTTTTTTGTTACCTTTTGCTTTCCCTAAGTAGACCACAAGCCCCACATTTATGGTACCCTAAAATGAGTGAGTCATCTGATAAAACCATGATCAGTGGAGCATTTAGAGCAGATGACCCTGCTGTTCAGAAATACTTTAGTCAATTTAACATTTTACAAGGCTAGTCTAAATAACAGATGAGTTTAACGCCTGTTTCTTTATGGTATTAACAATTTTATAATTATAATGACCATTATTTATTGAGCACTATTTAATATTAAACATTAAGTTCTTAAATACATTACCTTAAATCTTGTAAATGTCCTACCATAATTATTATTGTATTGTTTGTCATACAAAGAAGAGCTCCATAAGAGAAAAATAATTTTTGTTTTATCTTTCTGGATGGGTCTGGAATCTACCACATCACAGAGAATAAATTCTAGAGATAAGTGACTTTGGTAGGGCCATCCAATAAATTACTATTTACTATAGGACCAGAACTAAACACGAGACTTCTTGACCTCTAATACAGAATTATCCATGCCAATAATTCTCACATACCGGTCACCTAAAGAATTACCTGGAGAGTGTGATATATGGAATGATTGGCCAACCCGGAACTGCTATATAGCACAAGGATCTTACCCAATATTCTGTGATAATCCATATGTGAAGAGATCTGAGAAAGAATGGATGTTTGTATATGTATAACTGAATCACTTTGTCATACAGCAGAAATTATCACAACATTGTAAATTAACTATACCTCAATAAGACTTAAAAAAAAAAAAAAAAGCACAGAAGGTTGAACTCGTTCACATTAGACCTCAGGAAGCTAAATTTTAAACATTTCCCAGCAAGTTCTTGAGCACTCTAAATCACTAAAACTACGGTATCAGGGAAAATATTTCAGTCATTCACCTGAAGTCTAAGAAAATAGTCCTAAAGAAGATAGGTTTCACAGGATGTAAGAGAAAGAAATAAAAAAGAGAAAAAAGCCTTCATTCTCTGCTTTACCAACTTTCAAGTATGAATCAAAATGTAAAGAATTTTTCATTTTCTAAATTTTAGCAATTCTCTAACATTCATTCACCTATTGATTTTAAATTTTCTTTTAAAACCTGTGTTAAAACATAGAAACATAAAAGTGCCAAAGGGATGAAATGGTGATACATTCATTCTCTGAACAGAGTTGAACTCTTATCTAAGCATATGCCTGGAAATAATGCATATCATTTGTGAGCAAGATTAGAGTTAATTTTAAGCACCCCTCTAGCAAAGCATCTCTTATTTGAGAGGATGTGTAAGCTACAGTATGTATTCTTTCTATGCTCTCTAAACTGTGCTAATTGGGACAGTCTGTGAGTTTATCAAACTGGATTTGAGCAGCAGACGCTCTTTGTCTCCCACTCAAATTCCCTTCTTCTGAACACAGTTAGACTTAAATTCTTCATCCCCTTGACATTCCGTAATTTTATAAACTGGGCACACATACAAGATTTCTACTAGCATTAGGGCATTCTTAGCAGATTTTTTTCTTTTGATTACACAGTGGGAGGATTTTCATATGTGTTCAGCTCCTAACTCACTTAACTCGGGTACCTTCTGAAACCTCACCGTTAATTCAGCTGTGCATTGGTCTATTACCTTAGTCACTTCCATTTTTTTTTTTTTTTTTTGTCTTTTGTCTTTTTGTTGTTGTTGTTGTTGCTATTTCTTGGGCAGCTCCTGCGGCATATGGAGGTTCCCAGGCTAGGGGTTGAATCGGAGCTGTAGCCACCGGCCTATGTCAGAGCCACAGCAACGCGGGATCCGAGCTGCGTCTGCAACCTACACCACAGCTCACGGCAACGCCGGATCCTTAACCCACTGAGCAAGGGGCAGGGACCGAACCTGCAACCTCACGGTTCCTAGTCGGATTCGTTAACCACTGCGCCACGACGGGAACTCCCACTTCCATTTTTTAACAAAGAGCATGCTTCCACGATTCTCCTCATCTTACTAACACCTTACCATTTTCTCTTACTGTCCAAGTTAATGTTTATGCAAAATACTGAGTAAGAATTCTAATCTTGGATTAGTTACTAAGTAGTAGTTGGGCACTCTTACTCAAACTCTTTAAAACAAGTATGTCTTAATTTCTATAACTAAATAACAAGATGATTACAGTAAGGAGATTAAAGTTCTTTTCCAGGGTTAAAAATCCATCATTCTCAGATTAGAAACTAATAGTTATATTCTGAACAATTACATTTGGCTCTTTTAAATTGGGTACTTCCATAGTAAGTAGTCAAGAAGGTATTAAACATATATAGAAAATGAGATAAACTGATGGATTCCTATAAGGATGAATATTTGGATATACACTTGATAAAGAGAATATGGTAAAAGAGTAGTAGGTGGTAGATATATATGCAACGAGTCTAAAATTATTTCAATATTTTTTCCATATTAAAAGATTTTTGCTGTAAATTATTAAAAATAGTATCATTTGCATGTATGTGATATATATGTGTGTATTATTACATATCTTAAACACTACAACTACTCATATTCAAATTTTTTTTTGTTGTTTTTTAGGGCCACAGTGCAGGATATGGAAGTTCCCAGGTTAGGGGTTGAACTGGAGCTATAGCTGCCGGCCTACACCACAGCCACAGCAACGTCAGATCTGAGCCGCATTTGTGACCTACACCACAGCTCAGCACAACACCGGGTCCTATATTTGAAATATTTTAAGACAATCATGTACACACAACTCTCTAAAACATGTCTTCCCTGATTTTGTTCAGCGTGGCAGGCTACAATTTTTATTTCTTAGGCTTTGCTCTGTATTTCCAAAGGATCTGGAGCATTCCATGGTGATTTCAGAACATGTCAAATTCATTGCAGCTGCAAAACAGCTGGTGCAGAAAGCTGACAGTGGCACTCAGAAATGTGGTCTGAATTGATTAAAAGCTTGTGATTTGACTATAAGCTTTTTTTGTGTGTCCTACGATGTTAGGGATAATGTGGTAAATAATATAATATCATCATATTACCTAGTAATTCCTAGCATTCAAAATGATCTCAATATCCCACACAGGTTTGAATAATTTATATGGCATCCCCTGGCTTTATTTTTATGGCATATGTATATCACATAAGCTAAAGTGAGTTGAATCAAATATTACTTTGCTAATTGCAGCATTTTGTTCTTTGATTGAGAAAGCAGAGACAGAGGCATTCTCTGCATGCTTACAGAGAACACGGTACAACTTTATTAATGGATGGTCTGGAACAGTCTCATCTTGCCACCTTGAAAATAATACTTTAGATGCAGTGGAAATATCAGTACCTCACCTGTTTCAAAGCTTCCCAACAGGAATGGCAGTGGCATTAGCTGAGGAGGCTAAATAATATACATGATGATAGCTATAAAGAGGGGCTCTTCAGCATGGCAGAGGTAGAAAAGCCAGGCAGGATTAGTCGGGATACCCAGCACACATGAAAGCAGAGTCTGGAAGATACGGTGTGACCCAGCAGAGACTGGCCACATCTGAAGGGCAGAAAAAATTAGCTTATGCTATGAATCAGCTGAAAAGACTTACTTATATTTCATCAGTCATGGCCTTATTCAAATGTGACCTTCTTGGAGAGACCGTCCGGGTCACCCTATTAAAACTGCATCTACCAGTGCACACTCATGCACTATGTTTATTCCTTAGTGTTTAACATTATCTTGCATATAGTGTTTTACTTATTTGTATTGCTTATTCTATGTCTGACGCAGTAGAATATAAGTTGAATGAAGATAAAAACTGGTTCCAATGCTTAGAAAAGTTCCTGATACATAGTTAGTGCTTGACAATTATTTGTTGAATGAAAGCATTGGTTGAATAGGGAGTCAACCTCCTTTGGTGTAATAGGGACTTGACTTTTTTAAGATTGTCAGAATGACAATAAACCAAATATACAATGGGTCAAGTTTAATACTGTGACAGGTATTAAGAATTGAAAAAGATATAAAAATACAAATAGAGTAATCACAATAAAATAACATTAAATAATAATGTCTTTTGTCAATGAGGCTCTTGACAATTTACATAGAAATTTTTATATGCTTAATTTGAGTTTTATCATCCTCAGGTTTGTAGAAAGTACATATAATTTCCTTTTTGTACATAAGAAAACAAAAATTCAGAAAATTTATGTAGTTTGTCCAGAGTCACCTACTAATCCATAATGGTGTTAAGATATTATAAGCAGGAGTTCCCGTCGTGGTGCAGTGGTTAACGAATCCGACTAGGAACAATGAGGTTGCGGGTTCAGTCCCTGCCCTTGCTCAGTGGGTTAACCATCCGGCGTTGCCGTGAGCTGTGGTGTAGGTTGCAGACGCGGCTCGGATCCCGCGTTGCTGTGGCTCTGGCATAGGCCGGTGGCTACAGCTCCGATTCAACCCTTAGCCTGGGAACCTCCATATGCCGCGGGAGCGGCCCAAGAAATAGCAACAACAACAACAACAACAAAAGACAAAAAGACAAAAGACCAAAAAGATATTATAAGCAGCTTTTGACAGGAAAGTTCCTTCCAGGAGGCCCCTTTGTCTTGTCACTAACCTTAAGCCAGGCACCCCCATGCTCTATTCATCTCCGGCCCTAGCACACCTTTCAAATCTTATTATCACCCAATACCTCACCTAACCTGTTGGTTCTTTCTTTAGATCAAAGAAGTAGAAATGAAGAATAACTAACTAACAGATGACAAGATCTCTTCTCTAGCTTCCCCTTCAGTAATCTCTGAAACAAACTATATGACCAAGATGGCATCTAAAGAAAAATCACAAGAAGGCGACAAGCCCACACATAAGTCTGTACACATTGAAGGATGGTGACGACTCTGATCTCCTATCTCAATGATTAACTGAGATTGCCTCCCTTTACCCTTTTAAAAACTTTTATGGCTGAGCAAAATCTTAAAAGGTAGCTTTTAGGGGACAATGAATCCACCATCTCCTGAGACTGCTGGCATTCTGATTAAAAGCAACTTTCCTTTATACCAGCATCTGCCTCTCTCTAGCACTGATTTTTGAGGTGGGCCTGATTTGGTAACAATCTGAACATATATCTTAAGATTTTGATTGTTGTTTCTTTCATTTTTCACAAACATACTTTCGAATGACATATTTTAACACCAATGTTTTAACTACAGGAAAATTAAAGCTTCATAAATCAAGACTGAAAATACTTAATACGAAATGCCTAGTAACTATACCAAAATAAAAGCTAATATTCAGAAAAGTAGAAATAATTTTTAAAAATGAGCATTTATTGGCATTTACATAGAGAAGACCTGGGAAAACATATAAATATTACAAAAGAGCTTCAATGGACTTTCATTTATGTATTTGTTTGTTTTTCACTTTGCTTTTAGGAATGCATAGGCAATCATTCTAACTCTAACAGAGAAATGCAGAATATTACTATAGAACCACCCCTATCAAGAACACAATAGGTGAATGTAAAATAGCCAGGGAATTATACTAGATAGCAGTTAAACTGAAGAATGATGTACTATTCCGTGTTTTCTCACTATGAATAAATGTTTGTTAAAATATAAACATTTGAATAACTGTCATGAAGAAGTAATTACTTTGGAAAATAATATAAGCAGTGCCTATTTTTATTTCAAGTTGCTCAGAACCTTTTGGTACCTCACAGGATCAGAGTTTAGCAATGGTTTTGAACTTTTGCTCTTTTTCTCTATCTTCAAAATGTTTGGTTGAAATTTACCATTTTAAATGCTTTAGTGAACAAATCTGAGTGATTAGTGGCAAACTTCTATATCCTTACAAGTGTAAATATTAACATGGAGGTGGAATATATTTTATTACTTGTCTTTCTGTTTTAAAAAATTCTTTAATGTTGGTTTCTTGTTTCATTTATGAGTTTATTTTTGTATAGTACAAAATACGGTTAACAGTAGCAAATACAATCACAGTTACAGAGCAAGGGATGGAACCAAAATTGATTAGGTACTGACTAGTGACTAGATACCTTATATGCATTATTTTATTTGCAATTTAGAATAATATTTTTAGTATGGGTATTAATATATGTATATTACAGACAAGGAAGATGGGATTCAAAAATTAAGTTTATAGGAGTTCCCTTGTGGTGCAGTGGGTTAAGGATCTGGCATTGTCACTGCAGTGGCTTAGGTCACTGTTGTGGCACAGGTTTGATATCTGGCCCAAGAACTTCCACATGCCACAGGAAAGGAAAATAAAAAATTAAAATTTTAAAAACAGAACTGCCATGTGATCCAGCAATCCTACTACTGGGCATCTATCTGGAAAAAAATGTAATTCATAAAGATACATGCACCCCAATGGTCATTACAGCACTATTTACAACAGTCAAGACATGGAAGCAACCTAAATGTCCATCAACAGAGGAATGGATAAAGAAGATGTGGTATATAAATACAGTAGAATATTACTCAGCCATAAAAAATAATGAAATAATGTCACTTGTAGCAACATAGATGGACCTAGAAATTATCATACTAAGTGAACTTAGACAATGAAAGACAAACATCATATGATATCACTTACATGTGGAGTCTTTATAAAGGATACAAATGAACTTATTTTCAGAACAGAAACAGACTCACAGACTTTGAAAACAAACTTACAGTTGCCAAAAATGACTGGTGTGGGGGAGGGGTGGCCTGAGGGTTTGGGACTGACATAAGCACACTGTGGTAGATGGAATGACTGGCCAAAAGGAACCTGCTGTACAGCACAGGGAACTCTACCCAATATTCTGTGATGGTCTATATGGGAAAAGAATTTGAAAAACAATGGATGTGTGTACATTCATAACTCAATCACTTCATTGTACAGCAAACACTATCACAACATTGTAAATCAGCTATAAATCAATAAAACTTAAAAAATTAAAAAAAATTAAGTTTACATAGCTATAAAGGACAGACAGAGGGTTTGAACTCCATTCTATCTCCAAAGTGAATGAACTTCTGAATACACCCTTCTGGATTCTATATTATCCAGAAAATGTGATCCAGGAAATCACCAACCAACCCGGAAGCTTAACATGACTTTGATCTATCTTGACAAATAATTGTCCAGATGAACAATTCTTTTTTTTCTTAAATGTTTATTTATTTATTTTTGTTTCATCAAGATATAACTGACATACAGCAGTTAAGGTATCCAATTCTTATGACAAAGAACTTAGTAATGTAAAGGTCAAAATACATGTTTAAGCCAAAAATCATTACGAAGTTATCCCATATATTTAGTCTAATTCCATCTCTACCAGATCCCCTCTATTATCTGAGGCCACACACGACAGTGTCTCTTCCATTATTTTTTTTTTATTGCTTTCAGCTATTTGAAGATAGCTGTTTTCCCTGAGTTTTGTCTTCTTTAGGTAATATACCCACAAACCATTTAAGATAATTCCCTAGCAAACAAACTACCACTTATTTTTGATTACCTTAGAGAAAATTAGAACTCTGAAAAAATTTTGACATTTAATATTTAATGTCCATTCTATTGATGAAAGAACAAGAGACCAAGATCAGCTAAATAATTTGCAAATAAAAATTAGGCTATATTTTTTCTAAGAATAAGAATACTACAGTGAAGATATGTAGGCATTTAACACACGCACATAGTAAGAGTAGTTTTTTGATTTCAATGAAACCCTTTAGAGGAACACACTTTAAAGTATTTTAAATGGGTACTCATATTCCTGACTGATAAATTAAGCATAGAATCTGCTACTTATCCTTATATTCTAAACAGGAAAATGTCTTACACATAATGAAGATCAATGAATACTTGCTGAATAAATTCTTTTCTTAATAATCATGACAGATGTTTTGAAATAAATTACTATAATTTAGGATTTGGTTTTCCCACTCTATTAGGTTCTTAGGATTTCTGGAAGAAATTTCCAAAACTCAAATGGCTTAAAACAACAGAAATTTATTCTCTTGTGGTTCTGGAGGCTTGAAGTCAGAAAATCAAGGTTCACAAAGCTATGCTCCCTCTTGACCTTCTATGGGAAGACCTGTCCTCGACTCTTCCAGATTCTGGTGGCCCCAGACATTTTTTCGTTTGCAGCTATTTGCTAACCATTCAAATCTCTGGTCCTATAGTCATATGATGTTCTCCCCCATGTCTCTATGTTTCTTACAAGGACACCAATCATATTGAATTAAGGGCCCACCCTACTTCAGTATGACATCATCTTAACTAATTACATCTTCAATGACCCTATTTCCACAGAAAGTCAAATTCTGAGGTACTAAGGGTTAGGGCTTCACTACATATTTCAGGGGGACAGAATTCAACCCATAATAGCCTCTAACATTAGCAGCCTTGTAAGAATGGAAGGGAGTCTCTAACACATCCTTGTATATATTTCCAAGTTGGGTACACTTCATCTGTGCCCAAGTCCAAGTATTTGTTAGTCCAACAACTAAGGGTATGTAAAAGCTCATTTCTTAAACCATCATGGGTTATTCACTAGCCACAACAGGCCCACAGAAGAAAGACCAGCAGAAGGACCATGCTTCCATTCAGTCAAAAGTTAACCTGGATTTCAATGAAACCCTTTAGAGGAACACACTTTAAAGTATTTTAAATGGGTACTCATATTCGTGACTGATAAATTAAGCATAGAATCTGCTACTTATCCTTATATTCTAAACAGGAAAATGTCTTACACATAATGAAGATCAATGAATACTTGCTGAATAAATTCTTTTCTTAATAATCATGACAGACGTTTTGAAATAAATTATTATAATTTAGGATTTAAGATGTGTGAGGAAAGAGGCTCCATCTATTTATCTGAACCATTTCTAGATTTGACAGACTATCAATCTACCCAACTGATAATATGGGAAATTCAAACTCCATGAAGGGCTGGCTCTCTACCTAAAATCCACTGCACCCTTGATAGGTATGCTTTAAGGAGTCTGTTTACTTCCTGATGCTGTATGAAATGTGTTTGTGCATTTTCCTGGGAAAGCAGCCTTAGTCTTCCTCAGAATTAAGTGATCCCATCACTCTAGGAGAACCTGTGGCCTAGAACAGACAGATCAGATGGGTCTAGGCAAAATAGTAACTGTCGGCAAGGGCATTTCTCTGTGACTTACCCTTTAATTTTCTATCTTTAACTCTTTCTGTTAGAGGGGCCTGCATACTTTAAAACTTTTAATTTCAGTGCACAACTAGAGCCTATTGTTTATTCCATTCTAAACTTTGTAAATTTTCAACCACTTTTCCTGTCTCACATCATATCTGGCCCATTACTCATTTCCTCATAGCCATAGGTGCTACTTTGCAAATAATGGTTAGATTTCTGATAATCAAATATATAATGAAGTTTAATGATTGATACTGAGCCAGTGTTTTGTTTCATTCATCAAATATTTGATTGGGTTTATCAGGTGCTATCTAGACACTGTATCAGGAAATAGAGATAAAAATATTTTTTTAAAGACTGGTACTTTCACCTCAAAGAGCCCACAATTTATCCACTATTTTAAAATGAGCATTAATGTACATATGAATCACCTGGAGATCATGGTTAAGATGCTTTCCCAGTAGATGAAGAAGGGGAATCTGAGATTCTAGATTTCTAATAAATTAATCTGATAATGCCTAGGCTGTTTGACCTGCAGGTTTTATATAGCAAGGTTTATTTTAGTGAAGATTTTTTCTCAGCTAGATGTGGAAGAGAGGCAAACCCTACTACCCTAATCACTCATTTTATGTAATAAATTAACTTCACTGCCTCTAGAATATTACTTATGTACCTTCCATGAGAGAATTGAAAAAAAAAATAGTCTTTAAATCATTCTCTGTCTTCTGTGTTCAAGTGGAAACTTGTATCATTAGGATTGAATTCAGATATAAGCAACCAGAAGCCTATTCAGTGACTTAGACAAAGAGGGGTTATTTATCTCAGACAGACAGCCAGTCAGGGGTAGCAGTCTACTGCTCTAGGGAACTTTCTTTTTTCTTTTTATTGCTATTCAGTTATTCTCAGCATGTCAGGTAGGTCCTTATGCATGTTGTCTCCATGAGGTTGTGGGATAGCTGTAGCTTGGGCAGGCTCTCAGATGCTTTCTAAGTAGAAGGAGGAAGAAGTTGGTAGAGAAAAGCCAAAGGACAGTGTCCTTTTTAAATGTCCCTTTTTAGAAATTTCTTAGCAGGTAAGCCCAGTGACTTCGACTTAATCATTTTGTGTAGAACTGGGTCATGTGGTCACCCCTAATAAGAAGTGGGTGTAGGAACATGAATATTGGAACTCTAGCTTTGGAGCTCCTACAGTAGCAGAAGATAAGAAGGGGGATGCAAATGGCTTTGGATCAGTCAATCCACAGTGTCTGCCACACTCATGGAACTGAAATGCCATAAGCTACAATAAGGTTTATTCATGCTGAAATTTAAAACAATAATGTAGAGCCAAAATTCTTTTTAAATGTCTAAACTTTCTAGAACTTCAAATTTGCTACTTCTGATAGTGTCCTATTTCGGATGTATAGAGGTTTCACTGTGAAACTCAATTTAAACAGAAGTGCATTTCCCCCTTGGTTTTCCTAAGTGTTTTCTTCAGTTTTACAAATTCCTTTGTAAATAGAAATAATACCTTAGTGTATATGGAATTCACTTTGTATCCTTTAAGTACCTAAGGACATAAGAACATGAGGTTATGAACAATCTTAATATCCCAAGTTATTTATAGATAAACCATCTAGTTTTTCTTTTTCAGTTTAAAATCAAGTTCTGGTATTTATAGTTACTTGTTTGTGGGATTTTTAAAAAATACTCTATAAATAGATGCAATGATATCATATATTATATATATATAGTATACCATTAATCCTCTCAACAACCAATTAAGATCATTACATTTTCCATTCTTTTCATGAGAAAACTGAGGTTCAGAGAAGTTAAGTAACCACTAAAGATCACCAGCTACAAAATATCAGAGATGAATTGGAACTCAAGTGTGTTTAAAACTTTCTAATCCCCCTCTCTTTTAGAGGGCAATGTATTAAACTTACTGTCTTGCTCTGCTTATTAATTATTTCAGTGAAATTCATGATGTGTGTGTAAAAATAGTAAGGATTCATTATAGGTATGCTTTAAGGACCCTACACATCCACCTTTTGCTTAGGCTTGAATTTAACAATTAAAAATACATCAAGTGAGACCTGCTGGTAATAAGAAATGGATATATTTTATTTTAACACTGTGATACTGGTAATAATAATTAAAGGGAGATGAAAGAAAAGAGCAGAGGCATTTGGTGAGTGTAGAGAGATGTGGGGGGCATGTAAAGAAGAAAAACCAAATGAAAAATTAGTTACCAGCTCTATGATATTTAATAAATAAAATGTCATTTTACTTAAAGAGTAATCAGGATCATAGAACTTAGTAAAAATAAGGCATCAACAGTTCATGTGATTTAGATAAATTAATAAAATAAACACACATTTAAAAATATATTTATGAGGAGCTCCCATTGTGGCTCAGAGGTTAATGAATCCGACTAGGAACCATGAGGTTGCAGGTTCGATCCCTGGCCTTGCTCAGTGGGTTAAGGATCTGGTTTTGCCATGAGCTGTGGTGTAGTTTGCAGACATGGCTCAGATCCCGCATTGCTGTGGCTCTGGCGTAGGCCAGTGGCTACAGCTCCAATTCGACCCCTACTCTGGGAACCTCCACATGCCATGGGTGTGGCCCTAGAAAAGACCAAAAGACAAAAAAAAGAAAAAAAAATTCATTTATGGCTTTCAGGTATCAGGTGTGGGGAAAAATCAGAATAATTATTTTGATTATACAGAATATTTAAATTTTTCATATTATTACATAAATTGCTCCATAATATAAATTGCTCTGATAGGAAAAAATGTTCTTAAAAAGAAACTAGATAACCTTTTTCCTTTACAATTTGGGAGAGAGGAGAAAACAACAATTTAAGTACAATGTGATATGCACATGGGGCACTAGGAGAACAAAAGGGAAATTAAGTTATTTAAGTCGCTTTCCAAAATCCTATTAAATTAGTAACTCATTTTTTAAAAGTTAATTCCAAATGAATAAAATATAAGTATTGAGTCTACAGGTAGGTAAAGGCCAGTCTTCTTAAAATCTTTCCAATTTGAAATGAATCATGTTGGAAGAATACAGACACTTAGGCTCCTACTCTAAAAGAGGTAGAAGATGTGCATTTAAAAAAGGGAGAGAGTGGAAGCCAAGGTAAAGGATAAACGTTTTGTGGTTTCAAAGCGTTTCAAGTTTAGAAAAGACAGCATGGGTAGTGACATAGAAATTGCATTTATACGTAGAAAAACAGTTAAATGTTGGGCAGGATGTGTTGCGTTCCGAGCCAAAGTCAGGAGTGCCCTGACTGCCTCTGGGAGTTGGCAGGAAGCTACAAGGCTTCAGATAGGAATTGGAAATATTTGATAGCTCAGAGGAAAACACAGCACAGAGAAGGCAACCATGTAAACACAAAGAGCGAGAAATAAAGGCAGGGCACTGGGCTCCTGGGTGGATGGGGGCAGGAACAGCAGCTGTAATCCAATAACCAACAGGGTACAAAGCGCCTCTGTCACCAAAGTAGCAACCTTGGCAGGAAGCACAGATCATACCGTTATGTCCTCCTTTCTCTTCTCTGTCAGGAAAGGATTTTATGACTGAACTTCAGACAGAAGACATCACAGGAAGAAAACTTAAGGGCAGAGTTTTAGAAAAGAAAGACTGCCTTAAGTGAGGTTTACCCAACAGTTTTTTCCTGTAGATCAGGTTTTGAGGTTAATGATACTTATTCTGGTTTTTCAGGACTGGAACCCAGGATGTGAATTTTGATATTGATATAAAGGACTAGATTGAAACTTCTGATAAATACTTTTAAATTCAAAATTGATTATTAAAGTTAGATGTACAGAGAAGTTACTGAAGTTGAAGCTTTAAGGTCTCTCACTTGAGTTGGACCTCACAAGGCCCTGAACCTGATGTGTCATTTGTAATTTTGATTCCTTTTTAAATTGCATAAATGAGATCATTTATAAAGAAACTATTATAATGAAGGCTGGTGACTATTTGGCTTACTTCCTTGTTATTTATAGATTTTATAGATGGAACACTTTCTTGCTAGCTATTGGAGACCAAATTTCTACATTCAACTTGAAGAGGATGTGACTTTTCAACTAAATTTACAGAGAACTGAAAAGGATGTTTTAATATGTTGCATAAAGAAAATCAACCAATCAATTCTAAAATACTGCAGACTGAAGCTCAAAAGAACTATTTATTGTAATTGCTCAGAAACATGAGGAAAACTGTAATTAATATTTGTTGTCCTCTGATGTTTTGGCACTATATTACCTAGATAGATTCAACTTAGTGTACAAGCAAATACAATGCAAAATACACGTTTTTACAAATCAGCCTTAAAAACCTTACTTTTATCTTTATGCTATCTTTCACTTTTATCCAACTCATTTTTATATTTTATTTGATTAGCTACTAAGTCAGATATGAGCTTTGAACTGCAGGTAATACAATACCCAAGTAAAAGTGGCATTGACTGTAAGGGCATGTATAACCTCCTATGAACAAGATACCAGACAGATCTGGACAGCTCAGCAATGGAGGCCTTGTTCACTAATGCCATCATGATTTTTTCATCTGAATTGTATGCCAACTTCAGCATGTCAACATTTCATAATTTCAATATAGCTGTGGGATAACGTGCCCCCTGGTAGCTTAGTGGTTAGGATTTGGTGTTTTCAATACAGCTATGATAGTTCCATGAGGCAAAGGCAGGCAGGGTCTCTCCAGTAAGGAAAAAGAGGTGATACCTTCTATGGGTCTTTGTTTTTGTTACTAAGGAAAGCTTTCCCAAAGCTCCCCTGCACTCAGGCCCCAGCGAGTCAGCATCATTCATGTCATAGCTGAAAGCTTTCCTAATTAGCTGTGCCTGGCATGTTCAGCCTCTAAACTTGGAAGTGGGCTCTGCCAGGAAAGATGAAGTGGAGTCATAAGGATGGATGTAGGGTGAATAACCAAGATTTGTCCCAATTAGCCTTTGTTTTGCAGTAAGTTAATTATCCATTTGCCAAATCTTGGGTCAGTCCAGTGAGATATTTTTTTCTCATCCTTTGGGTATATCCTTATGCTTATAAGCACATCTGTATTTTCACCATTTGTATGCTGCATTTTTTTGGTCTCACCCTCTAGCAACTACAGTGGCTACATATCTTCTCCCAGAGTCTGAAAATTTTCAGACATGTTTATGTTGACGAAAGTTCCTTTGAGCTGCAGACTTGGGCTAAGCTATAACAAATTCATTAAACTGTGGAGACTTTATACGCTACAAAAGACAAGAGAGTGGACCTCTAGGCTAAACATCACAGAATGCCAACCACTCTACACACAATTGCTTCAGCACAAGCTACAACAATTGGTGGTTGTGGCTCTAGTCCAAACTCTGAGCTGCTTCCTAGAAGAGGTCACAGGAGGTCAGAGGATGTTCCCTAAGGACTTTCTTGATCCCCAAGGACTTAAGGGGAATAAGTTCAGGTTTGGTGCTTAGCTGGTATCTCTAAAAACCTATATGTGTTCAAAATGTCTGGGCACCACTCTTGCACCTACAGGTAAAGATTTAGTTCCATTCTTTACTTCCTTCCAGAAACATTCCATCAGCATCACAACTCTCACTCATTTGAACCTCTGAGATTATATAACTCTTTGTGACAATACTACTCATTCAGTATATTTAATCCTATACTGTTTTTTAATACCTTTTATCAAGTGTCTTATATTAGAGGACCTTTTGTTCATTTTCACCAACTATAAAATAAAACCTTTAAGATCAAAGACCACATTTTCCCATTTCTCACCACATTACCATCCATATTCCTAATACAGTATAACACATATATTTATTGAATAAGTGACTGTGGCTTGTGGTAAAAGATAATGCAATGCAAAGAAAAGAAAACACAATGTCATGTGACAATACTACTAAAGGAAATATCAAAAACAATGCTGAAACAATATCTTGCTATGGACCTATTCATCTACTGTGCTAAACAGGGATACCAGTGGTGTACAAAATCAATGGGTTTTACGAGAGGCAAAAATCAACAGGTCTTATGAGGGGCTTAAAATCCAGTGACAAAGAAATATACTAAAAAATCATGCACAAAATGGAAAAATTAAAACTGTGCTAAGTGCTACAGGAGAAGGGAGGGTGAGCCATGCGATGTACAGGGGGACTTGGCCTAATCTGAAAGTGAGGAATGGCCTCCCTGAGAAGGAATATTTACCCTGACAACTCCATTATGAGTAGGAGATAATTAGGGACAACTACTGTTTTCATGGACAAATATAAAGTTGTGGTGTAAAGAGAGTGTGGTAGATGATGGCAGAGAATGAAGCTGGGCAAAAGGTAGGCCAGAAAGAGCTACAGTCTATTCTCCTTTCTGTGGGTCTGCCCCATCAGAGACTACATTTCCCAGTGCCCTTTGCATTGTGTGGCCACACAATATGTTTCTTTCCAATGGAAGGCAAGTAGATATGGTGTCACTACATCCCTGATAGGGTTTTAAGTCAGTGGGTGTGCTTCTTCCACTACTCACCACCCACTCTGTGAGCTGCAGTGGCAAGAGCAGGGTACCACTGGAAGCTGTGTGATAAAGGGGGATGCATCATCCTGGGTCTGGGACCCTGAAAGACTGCTTGCAGGAGATTCTTTGCCAGCCTGGACTCCTGCCCTGGACTGCCACACTGGCGAGGATTAATCTTCGGCTCTAAGTCACTGAATGTTGGAGGGATCTCTGCTAAGAAAGCTTATCCTAACTAATGCTAGAGAGTGTAGTCTTTATACCATAAGTAATAAGTCATTTAAAAAATTTTAGGAGTTCTCGTTGTGGCTTAGCAGGTTAAGAACTCAATACAATGAGGATGCAGGTTCAATCCCTGGCTTCACTCAGTGGGTTAAGGAACTGGCCTTGCCTAAAGCTATGGCTAGATCAAAGATGACACCTGGATCTGGTGTTGCAGTGGCTGTGGCCGGCAGCTGCACCTCTGATTTGACCCCTAGCTGGGTACTTTCATATGCTGCAGGTGCAGCAGTAAAAAATAAATAAATAAATAAATAAATAAATAAATAAAACAGAAATGTATGATAAAATCAATACTTTGAAAACAATCATGCAGAAAATAGAAAAATTAAAACTTTGATAAGTGCTATTAGATAGAGGATCATGAACCATGTTTTGAACAAATGTGGGATCCACTCTTTGAAAAGTAGAGTATATCCTAGGGGTGGGTGAGAAAGAATCAAGAAACAACAAAGAAACAGGAAAGTTTTCATGGAAGTCTAAGTGAGAAAAGTGTGAAGCAGTGGAAATGGAGAAGTGGGTGGATTCAGGAGATCTAAAGTGATGTTGATAGGATTTTGCAATGTATTGAATGTGAAAAATTGAGAAGGAAGTATTTGCAAAGGCTTCTCCTTCTACAGCTTTGGACAATGGGTAACTGGGTGATGGCATTCTCTCAGAAAGTAAACACAGAGAAAAGTCCCAAGTTCATATGTGCACACATGCACAAGTGGTTGCTCTTACTATTGGCAAAGGTCCATCCCTTATTCCACAGAAATGAGAGTTGTGCTGCCCCATGGAGGCACCCCTCTGAAGGATACTGTGTGCTCTTCAGGTGGCAAAATATCTTCAGCTAAAGTACCATTAATTTCAGAGCCCGTGCTCTATACACAGTAGTTTTTTTTTTTTGTTTGTTTGTTTGTTTGTTTGTTTTGGTTGTTGTTGTTTGTTTTTTTGCTTTTTAAGTCTGCACCTGTAGTGTATGGAGGTTCCCAGGCTAGGGCTCTAATTGGAGCTATAGCTGCCCGCCTACCCCACAGCTATGGCAATACTGGATCCGAGCCACATCTGTGACCTACACCACAGTTCATGGCAATGCTGGATCCCCTACCCAATGTGTGAGGCCAGGGACTGAACCCACAACCTCATGGTTACTAGTTGGATTCGTTTCTGCTGCACCACAATGGGAACTCCCAAATAAGTTAGTTTTATGGTATGGCTTGGTCACTGAATCCATAAGTAAAGCTTAGCACTAACGGTTCACTTTTTTCTATTCTAATTTTTGCTAGTTTGTTTTTAGCTCCGATTTTTTTTTTTTTTTTTGTTAAGTTTTTTGGCTGCCCCATAGCGTATGTAGTTCTCTGACCAGGGATCAGATCTGAGCCACAACTGCCCCCTAAGCTACAGCTGCAGCAACGCTGAACCTTTAATCTACTATGCCCAGCCAGGGACTGAACCTGAATCCCAGCACTCCCAAGATGCCACCAATCTCATTGTGCCACAGCGGGAATTCCTTAGTTCTGATTTTTAGTTACACTCACTCTGGACCCTTTCTTACAAGGCTCTGCATATAAACCCCAATATACAGGTAATAGTGTTCTTCCATAGCCATCTAGGTCTTAACCTAGTTCCATTAATTCCAAACTCAGCATCTACTCTACAAATACTTTATCTTATTTCTTCACTCTTTCAACTTGCTTAATATTTACAGATCTTTATTTTGGTAACTTTCTCTTTAAATTAATCTATAGCTGCTCTAATCTTCCTCTTGCAAGCAGCTTTATACTCAATATAAATCTTATTCCCTATCATTCATGTCAATATCCTTCCCATTATCTTTCTGTCTGGTGCAGCATAGACCTAGTCTCACCTTATATTCCTTTCTGCATGATTAAGAGAGATGTGTGTTTGTGTGTGGGGAAAACTAAGGTTAAACAAGAGAGAGATAGTATAACAGCAACACACAAGATTAGGAAAGTAAGCTCTCTGCTAAATTTATATGCGTTCTAAGTCCAAATATTTCAGTGCTCCTTGGGGAACACTGTAATGCAGTATTTTAGGATCTACAAGAGACCTTTCTGAGGTATCAGCTATGTTTTCCAAAAAGCAATTATTCACGTTTTCCTTGGAAAAAAAATATTTTTGCCAGGATTCTATGTCCTACTACAGACTCTATTTTTTGATCTATGCTACTTTAGAATACTGCTATTTTTATTCCCAAATGTAACCTTTCATTTTCATTCACTGCCTTCTCATTTTAAATCCATATGAAATTTTAAAGGAAAATATTCCAATAATTTTATGTACATATAACTGAAGTATAGTAAAATTTCAGGGAGTTCCAAAGGAGACAGATGGAGTAGGACAGGCTATGAGTAGTTCTGACTGGCCAGATATTCTCAAGATACCAGAATAGTACCATACCTTTACAGAACAGCAACTTGTACTGACCCAAAACTGAATTACTTTTTAAAATGAACTATATTATGTATTACTTTCATCCGGCTGCCCTCTGTGAGTGGTGGAGAGTGATTTCTATCTGTGTTACCATGTGGGTCACAAGGGCAAATTCAGTCACGAATTCCTATACTTTGAGTTCTGACCCGATGGGAAATTGAGATATGCCAACAACGGCAATTATAAAAATGATGTCATGAGCCGAAAAGAGGCTTGTATACATAAAAGTGTGATGGAGGAACTGAAGAGAATAATTGATGACAGTGAAATTACCAAAGAGGATGGTACTTTGAGGCCTCCTCCTGACCAAGGGGGCTAGCAGGAGCTTGAAATCATCATTGCAGAAGAATATACTTCTCTCACAACACAAAAATTGGTTCCCTTATTGATGTTAATCAATTTAAGGATCCAGAAGGCTTACAAGTATTTGATTATCTTCTCCAGGAACTGAAGTGTTTGATCTTCAGTCTTACTGGATTATACCTCAAGATTAAATCAATCTAGATTGAGTACTGGTGTGGACACAAGGAAAGGTGGGTATAGCTGCCTTTAATTACCACTATTAAGACTTTTTGTGTATATTAGGGCAATAATTTTTATAAACTATAAATGATTGTCTTTAATAAGTACATAAAAAAATTCAAAAATATATATGTACATGTGGTTTTTCAGATACTTTTCCATTATAGGTTATTACAAGACGTTGAATATAGTTCCCCGTGCTATACAGTAAATCCTTGTTGTTTATATATTTTGTATATAGAAGTGTGCATGTGTTAATGCCAAACTCCTAATTCATTTCCCCCCACTCCCCAGCTATCATCCTTGGTAACCGTAAGTTTGTTTTCATGCCTCTGAGTCTATTTACATTCCCACCAACAGTGTAGGAGAGTTCCTTTTTCTCTGCACCCTCTCTAGTATTTGTTATTTGTAGTCTTATTAATGATGGCCATTCTGACTAGTGTAAGGTGGTACCTCATTGTAGTTTTGATTTACATATCTCTAATAATTTGTGATGTTGAGCATTTTTTCATGTGCCTATTAGCCATTAGTATGTCTACTTTGGAGAAATGTCTATTTAGGTCTTATGCTCATTTTTTTCATCATTTTTTTTTTTCTGTTGAGTTGTATTAGTTGTTTGTATATTGTGGAGATTAAGCCCTTATTGGTTGCACCATTTGTAACTATTTTATCCCATTCCTGGTTTTCTTTGCTGAGCAAAAGCTTGTAAGTTTGATTAGGTCCCACTGGTTTATTTTTTGTTTTTATTTCTATTGTCTTGGGAGACTGACATAAAAAACATTTGTATGGTTGATATCAGAGAATGTTTTGTCTGTGTTCTCTTCTAGGAGTCTGATGGTGTCTTGTCTTACATTTAAGTCTTTAAGCCATTGGGAGTTTATTTAGTGCATGCTGTGAGGGTGTATACTAGTTTCATTGATTAACATGCAGCTGTCCACTAGTGTCATTAATTAACATGCAGCTGTCCAGTTTTCCCAGCACCACTTACTGAAGAGATTGTCTTTTTCCCATTTTACATTCTTGCCTACTTTGTTGAAGATTAATTGACCATAGGTGTCCGGATTTTTTTCTGGGTTTTCTATTCTGCTCCATTTGTCTATAGGTCTGTTTTTGTACCAGCACCACACTACCACACTGTCTTGATTACCGCAGCTTTATAATATTGCCTGAAGACTGGGAGAGTTATGCCTCTTGTTTGTTCCCAAGCCGCCCCCCCCACCCCCGCCGACCAGGATTTCTTTGGCAATTCTGGATTTTTTTGGTTTTGAATTGTCATAGATTGCTTTGGGTGGTATAGCCATTTTAACATTAATTCTTCTTTCTAATCCAGGAGCATGGAATATTTTTCCATTTCTTTGAATTCTCTTTAATTTACTTGATTAATGTTTTATGGTTCTCAGCATTTAAGTCTTTCACCTCCTTGGTCAGTTTTATTTGTAGGTGTCTAATTTTGGGGTGTGATTTTAAAGGTTTTTTTACATTACTTTTCTAATGTTTCATTGCTAGTATACAGAAATGCAACCTATTTTTGAATGTTAATCTTGTATCCTGCTACTTTGCTGAATTTGTCGATCAGTTTGAGTAGTTTTTGTATGGAGTCCTTAGAGTTTTCTATAATAGTATCATGTCATCTGCATACAGTGACAATTTTACCTTTTGTCTTCCAATTTGGATACCTTTTATTTCTTTTGTTTGTTTGATTGCTGTGGCTAGGACTTCCAATACTATGTTGAATAAAAGTGGTGAGAGTGGGGCAACCTTGTCTTGTTCCAGATTTTAGTGGGAAGGCTTTCAGCTTTTCTCCACTGAGTATTATATTTACTGCAGGCTTGTCATAAACGGCTTCTATTATGTTAAGGTACATTCCCTCTATACCCACTTTGCCAAGAGTTTTTATCATGAATGGATGTTGGACTTTGTCAAATGCTTTTTATGCATCTATTGAGATGATCATGTGGTTTTTGACTTTTCTTTGTTAATGTGCTATATGATGTTTATTGATTTGAGTATGTTAAATCAATTCTAGTGATCACTCTGTTCAATTGATCTATTTCTTGATTCAGTTTCGGTGTGCTCTATGTCTCCAGAAAGTTGTCCATTTTTTCTAGGCTGTCAAATTTGTTGGCATATAATTGTTCATAGTATGCTCTATGGTTTTTTGTATTTCTGCAGTATCCATTGAGATTTCTCTTTTTTCATTTCTTATTTTGTTTACTTTGGTTCTCTCACTCTTCTTCTTGGTGAGACTGACCAGAGGTTTAATTTTGTTTACCCTCTTTAAAGAAGCAGCTCTTGGTTTTATTGATTTTTTTTCTATTTTTTTTTTGAACCTCCACTTTATTGATTTCCTCTCTGATCTTTATGATTTCCTTCCTTCTGCTGACTTTAGGTTCTGTTTGTTCTTTTTCTAATTCATTAAGGTGGCAGGTTAAGTCATTGATTTCAGATTTTTCTTCTTTTTTGAGCAAGCCCTGTATCATTATGAACTGCCTTCTAAGAATTGCTTTTGCATCATCCTATAGATTTTGAATGGTTATGTTTTCATTGTCATTTGTCTCAAGGTATTCTAAAATTTCCCTTTTGATTTCCTCATTGACCCACTGGTTATTTAGCAGCATGTTGTTTTGTCTCCATGTAGTCAGGTTTTTCTCATTTCTTTTCCTGTGGTTGATTTCTAATTTCATTGCCATTGTGGTAAGGGAAGATGCTTGAAATCATGTCTATACTCCTAAATTACTGAAGTTAATTTTGTGCTCCAACATGTTGTCAATTCTTGAGGATGTTCCACCTGCACCTGAAAAGAATGTATATTCTGATTTTTTTGGATGTAATGTTATCAATTAAATCTAACTGTTCTGTTGAATCATTTATGATCTCTGTTGCCCTACTGATTTTCTGTCTAGAGGATCTGTCCATTGATGTGAGTGGGGTGTTAAAATTTCCTACTCTTATTGTATTCCCATCAATTTCTCCTTTTATGTCTGTTAGCATTTGTTGTATGTATTTGGGTGCTCCTACATTAGGGGCATATATATTGACAACTGCAATATCCTCTTCCAGAATTGATCTTTTTATCATTAAATAGTGTCCTTTTTGGTCTTTAAGGCGTTTGTTTTAAATCTATTTTGTCTGATATGAGTGTTGCAACTCCTGCTTTCCTGTCATTTTCATTTACATGAAATATCTCTTACCACTCCTCACTTTCAATTTATATGTGTCCTTCGCCCTGAGGTGAGTCTCTTGTAGGTAGCATATCGTAGGTTCTTGTTTTCTCATCCAGTCTGCCACTCTATGTCTTCTGTTTGGAGCATTCAGTTCACTGACATTCAAGGTAATTATTGATAAATATGTATTTATTGCCATTTTAAATCTTATTAGTTCCTCCATATTTTATCTTTTACCTCTTTCCTATTTAGAGACGTTTCAGAATTTCTTTTAGAATGGGTTTATTAGTATTGATGTATTCTTTTAGTTTTTTTTGTTGTTGTAGGAAAATCTTTATTTCTCCTTCTATTTTAAATGACATTCTTGCTGGGTGGAGTATACTAGCCTGCAATTTTTTCCTTTTAAAACTTTGAATGTATACTGCCACTCTCTCCTGGCCTACTAGTGTTCCTGTAGAGACAACAGCTGATACCCTTATGGGTGTTTCCTTACAATTAACTCTTTGTTTTTCTCTTGTTGTCTTTAGAATCCTGTCCTTATGTTTAAATTTTGCCATTTTTATTTTAATATGTGTTGCTGTGGGTCTGCTTGGGTTCAACTTGTTTGGGGCCCTCTGTGCATCCTGTATCTTGGTATCTGTTTCCTTTAGATTTGGAAAGTTTTCAAGCATAATTTTTTCAAATATATTTTCAATCCCATTTTCCTTTCTTCATCTTCTGGAATCCACATTATCCAGAGATTGGCCCTGTTTCCATTATCCCATAGATCTCTTAAATTTCTTTCATGTTTCTTTCATTTGGCTGTCTGCTGTTCTGATTGGGTGATTTCCATTATTCTATCTTCCAAGTCACTTATTTGTTCCTCTGCATTATTCATTTTGCTTTTCCATTCCTTTAACTCAGCCTGCAACTCCAAATGAATTTTATAATTTTTTGTAGCTCCTCCTTTTATCTTCTAGTTCCTTTGTAAAGTAATCTACATTACTATTCGTATATGCTGTTAATTCCTTCAGTATTTTCACTATCTCCTTTTGAATTCAATGTCTATTAGACTGCAGAAGTCTATTTCATTGTTTGCACCTTCAGGGGAACTGTACTATTCTTTTAACTAGGACTGGTTCCTGAGCTTCTTCATTTTGCCTATATTTTTCTTAGTCTGTGAGTTTAGGGGAAACAACTCCTGTAGCCTTGGAGGGCTATTTATATATGCGAGTGGCCCTGGGTATTTTGTGATGGTTTACTATTTTTTTGGGCATGAGTGCTGCTTTTGGTGTGGATGCTTGCTGTCTCTTTTCTTAGTGTGTACAAGCTGTTATCCCCTTGATAGGGGGTGTACAGGTGTACAATCTGCACTTTCTTCTAGGAAGATGGAGGCAATGGGCAGAGCTAATAGCCAGTGCCTGGTTCCTAGGCCCCTGACTGTGGCAAGGACTCTTGGGGCAGTGGAACTGGCCGCTCCTGGTTGCTTGGCCCTGGGAAGTGGTAGTGACCATCAGGCACCAGAGGCTTTGGTAATGGCAGCAGCAGGGTGTGTCCATTCCCAGGGGAGTGAGAGCAACAACAGGTGGTGCTCAGTTGCAGTGCCCTTCTCTGCAATGACCCCTGAGGTGACTGGTGCCACAGGTGGTACCTGTTCATGGACCCTTAGTGGTGGTGAGCCATGCCCACCTTGGAGTCTGAGATAGCTATAGAGGTTTGCTCCTGCCACCCGTAGCCTGCACCAGAGGTGCCCTGCTCCCTGCAGACCACACAAGAGGTGTCCTGCCACCCACGTATGTGCTGAGAAAAGATATTCCTATATATGGTCCCATACCTTCTCCTCTTGCCCTCCCTAACAATGGTGGCTTGCTTCTCTTGGGGGCCCAGGTGCCCTCCTGAGTTCCCTCGGTTGTGGTGTTTCACTCCCCAAGCCATGGTGCACCACTCCATGGCCCCTCAGTCTATCTCCACACAGACAACACTAGTCCTCTCCCTGGAATTCACCTCCAGAACCTGAGTCTCAATGCCCACCTGCTGCCAGAGCATCTCAGGCTGTGGTGTCCAGAGGGCAGTAGTACCAATGGTTTGCATGGCTCTCTCTACTTTGCCCTCGTCAGTCCAGCTGCTGAAGTTTTCTCTGAGGCTTTGAGGTCCCTCTGTCTGGACTAATCTTGTCAGTTAGGTGGCCTCCCAGGGTGTGGGTTCCTTTCCTCTTTCATAGCTACTTCTCAGGAGTGCTGTCCCATCCTGATTCCTTTTTCTCCTCCTCTTCTCTCTCTTTTTCCTTTTGTTCTACCCAGTAATATGAAGGGTTTCTTGCCCTTTTTGGAGGTTTACAGTCTTCTGCCAGCATTCAGGAGATGTTCTGTGTCAACTGTACTACATTTATTTGTGTGTGTTTGTTTGTGGGAGTCGGTGAGCACCATGCCTTACTCCTTTGCCATCTTATTTTTATTTTTTTTTTATCTTTTTAGGGCACACCTGCAGCACATGGAGGTTCTTAGGCTAGAGGTCTAATCGGAGCTGTTGCCGCCGGCCTACACCAGAACCACAGCAATACCAGATCCGAGACTCATCTGCGATCTACACCACAGCTCACGGCAATGCTGGATCCTTAACCAACTGAGCAAGGCCAGGGATTGAACCCGCAACCTCATGGTTCCTAGTCAGATTCATTTCTGCTGTGCCATGACGTCCTCTGCCATCTTGATCCTGCTCCCATATTGTAATTTTGATTTCCATTTCTCTAATGGAAAAAAAAATTTTTTTTTAAATATTAAGCTATATAAGCTGTTTGCATATTTTGGAAATTAATTTATCGGTTGCTTCATTTGAAAATATTTTCTCTCATTCTGTGGGTTGTCTTTTCATTTTGTTTATGGTTTCCTTTGCTGTGCAAAAGGTTTTAAGTTTAATGAAATCCCATTTTTTATTTTTGTTTTTATTTCTATTACTGTAGGAGACAGGTCCAAAAAAATATTGCTATGATTTCTGTCAAAGTGTTCTTGGCTATGTTTTCTTCTAAGAATTTTATAGTTATCTGGTTTTAAATTTAGGTCTTTAATCCATTTTCAGTTTATTTTGTGTATGGTGTGAATGTTCTAATATCAGTCTTTTTACATGTAGCTGTCCAATGACCCCAGCACCACTTAAAAGACTGTCTCTTCTCCATTGTATATACTTGCCTCCTTTGTCATAGATTAATTGGTCATAAATGCAAGGGTTTATTTCTGGGCTTTCTATCCTGTTCCATTGATCTATATTTCTCTTTTTGGGCCAGTATCATTCTGTTTTGATACTATAGCTTAGTGGTATAGTCTGAAGTCTGGGAGCCGGATTCCTCCAGCTCTGTTCCTCTTTTTCAAGATCTTTCTAGGAGTTCCCATCGTGGCTCAGTGGTTAACAAATCCAACTAGGAACCATGAGGTTGCGGGTTTGATCCCTGGCCTTGCTCAGTGGGTTAAGGATCTGGCATTGCTGTGAGCTGTGGTGTAGGTTGCAGACACGGCTCAGATCCCGTGGCTGTGGCTCTGGCATAGGCTGGTGCCTACAGCTCCGATTCAACCCCTAGCCTGGGAACCTCCATGTGCCACGGGAGTGGCCCAAGAAAATGGCAAAAAGACACACCTAAAAAAAAAAAAAAAAAAATCTTTCTAGCTATTTGGGGTCTTTTGTGTTTCAATGCAAATTAAATTTTTTTTTTTGTTTCTGTTCTTTGAAAATATGCCTTTGATAATTTCATAGGGATTGCACTGAATCTAGACTACATGGAATAGCGTGGTCATATTGACAATATTGATTCTTTCAATCCAAGAACATGGTATGTATTTCACCTGTGTTACCTTCAATTTCTTTCAAAAGCATCTTATAGCTTCTGGAGTATAGGTCTTCTGCCTGCTTTGGTAGCTTTATTCCTATGTATTTGATTATTTTTGATGCTATGGTAAATGGGATTGTTTCCTTAATTTCTCTTTCTGACCTTTTGTTGTTAAGTGTGTAGAAATGCAACAGATTTCTGTATACTAGTTTTGTATCCAGCAACTTTGACAAATTCATTGATGAGCTCTAGTAATTTACAGCTGTTCTGGGAATTTTCTATGTATATCATCTGCAAACAATGATAGTTATATTTCCTCTTTTCCAACTTAGATTCCCCCCCCACCTTTTTTTCTTTTCTGGTTGCTATGGTGAGGACTTCCAAAACTATGTTAAATAAAAGTGATGAGAGCAGGCATCATTGTCTTGTTCCTGATCTTAGACATAATGTTTTCAGCTTTTTACCTTGGAGTATGATGTTAGCTGTGGGTTTGTCAAGTATGGCCTTTATTCTGTTGAGATGGGTTTCCTCTGTGCCCACTTTTTTTTATTATAAATGGATGCTAAATTTTATCAGAAGATTTTTCCAGGAGTTCCTGCTGTGCCTCAGTGGAAATGAACCCAACTAGTATCCATGAGGATGTGGGTTCAATCCTTGGCCCTGCTCAGTGGGTTAAAGATCTGGTGCTGCCATGAGCTGTGGTATAGGTTACAGATGTGGCTTGGACCTGGCACTGCTGTGGTGTGGAGCTACAGCCACCAGCTGTAGCTCCGATTCAACCCCTAGCCTGGGAACTTCCACATGCTACCGGTGAGGCCCTGAAGAAAAAAAAAAGAGAAAAAGAAGCTTTTTTTTCTGCACCCATTGAGGTGACCATGTGCTTTTTATTCTTCAATTTGTTAATGTGGTATATCACATTGATTAATTTTTAGGTATTGAAAAAACCCTTGCATCTCTGGAGTAAATTCCACTTTTTCAGGATATATGATGCTTTACTGGAATTGGTTCACTAGCTGAGGACTTTTGCATCTATATTCACCAGTGATATTGGCCTGTGATTTTCTTTTTTTGTGCTGTCTTTGTCTGGTTTTGGTATCAGGATTATGGTGGCCTCACAGAATGAGTTTTGAAATGTTCTTTCCTCTACAATTATTTGGAATCGTTTCAGAAGTATAGGTGTTAACTCATCTCTGAGTGTTTAGAAGAATTCATCTGTGAAGCCATCTAGTCCTGGGCTTTTGTTTGTTGGAAGTTTTTAAATTACTGATTCAATTTTAGAACTGGTAATTGATCTGTTCATATTTTCTATTTCTTCCTGGTTCAGTCTTAGAAGATTGTACCTTTGTAAGAATTTGTCCATTTCTTCTAGGTTGTCCATTTTATTGTTATATATAGTTGTTTGAAGTAGCCTCTTAAGACCTTTTGTATTTCTGTGGTGTTGGTTGTAATTATTTCTTCATTTCTAATTTTATTGATTTGGGCCATTTCCTTTTTCTTGATGAGTCTTGTTAAATTTTGTTAATCTTTTCAAATAATTAGCTTTTAGTTTTATTGATCTTCTGTATTGCTTTTTAGTCTCTATTTCATTTATTTCTGCTTTGATCTTCATGATTTCTTTCCATCTACTAACTTGGGTTTTTTTTTGTGCTTCTTTCTCTAGGTGCTTTAGGCCTAAGGTTAGGTTGTTTATTTGAGATTTTCTTGTTTCCTGGTATTGCTGTAAACTTCCGTCTTAGAACCTCTTTCACTATGTCCCATAGATTTTTGGTCATCGTGTTTTTGTTTTCATTTGTCTCTAGTTATTTTTTTTAATTTCCCCTTCGATTTCTTTAGTGATCCATTGGTTGTTTAGCAGCATATTGTTTAGCCTCCACATGTTTGTCTTTTTATAGTTTTTTTTCTTGCAGTTGATTTCAGGTCTCATAACTTTGAGGTTGGAAAAAATGTTTGATGATTTCAGTTTTCTTAAATTTATCAAGGCTTGCTTTGGTGTCCACCAGAAACTAAATTTCTGATTTTACTCTACAGAAAAACTCCAAGGGAAACTCTTTTTTTGAAGGAGATAACTGGCAGAATTCAAGCACTGCCAAATTAATTCACTCTCTCGCTTTCTCTATTCATTCACCCACTCATTCATTCTTACTTTAAGTATTTTTTGACAGCTTTGTTATGCATAGTGGTGTGAGAAAGATGTGATATATTTCCTATTTTGAAGACTTTAAAAATATACTAGGTAATTTGTAATCTAAATATGTGAATACACATATACACACATCTAAATATATATATACACATATACACACATCTAAATATATATATACACATATACACACATCTAAATATATATATATACATATACACACATCTAAATATATATATATATATATGTATATATATGTTTAAAAAAAACCCAATGACATATCAAGGCCTGTAGCAATCAACGCACTATGACAAGTATTATTCTCCCTATTTTCTGGAGGAAGAATATGACATAAGGAGAAATTAAGCAATGTATTTCAACTCATCCAACTACTACTTAAGTAGCAAAGCAAAGATTTATATGAAGTCATCTCTCTCTGATTCTAGAGTATGTACTTTGAACCACCATACTGTAGTTTCTACTTAAAATTGTTTTTTCAAAATAAAAGAAAATCCAAGAGTTCCTGTTGTGGTGCAGCAGAAACGAATCTGACTAGTATCCATAAGGATGAGGGTTTGACCCCTGGCCTCACTCAGTGGGTCAGCCATCCAGCAGTGCTGTGAGCTGTGGTGTAGGTTGCAGACAAGGCTTGGATCTGGCATTACTGTGGCTGTGGTATAGGCTGGCAGTTGCAGCTCTGATTTGACCCCTAGCCTGAGAACCTCCATATGCCATGGATGTGGCCCTAAAAAGCTAAAATAAATAAATAAATAAATAAAAGAAAATCCAGAAATGTTAACACTGGATAACAAAAATCTAGATTTCTTATAAAATTCATAAATTGATTTTTCAATCATGATTTATCTAACTTTTTCTCAAGATGTTTAGAGGCAAATTTTCTAGAAGATGATCCTAATTTGCTTAATGACACATTATAATATTGTCTGGGAGTTGAATCATGGAATATTTTACTGAAGGCTACTGAGCTAGAATGTGAAGGATGAGAACGTTTATAAGATAAAAGGAAAAGTATACGTCTGGCATATGGTAGACTCTTTATAAAATGTTAAAATTTTATTATTAGAATTAAAATTCAGAGTTTCATGTTTAGTCATCTAGGGTATTCAATCTTCTTAACTGATAGACAACATGAGCACAGCACCTAGAAAAGCCTCATGAAGCTAATTAAACACCCTAAATCACAGAAAATCAAAATGTTAGAAATTTTGGCAAATAACAGTTCCCCTTTATTGTATGCTGCAGTAGCTCCATGTTCTTTTAAACTTTGTTCTAAATTTGCAGTACATGAAGTTTAAGACTTTTCACATTGGGTAGATGCCATGTTATACTGCCTCCTTAAGTTGAAAAATAACCAGAGGAATACTGACAGTTTGGGAGAAATTGGGAGAACCATGTTTCTGAGAAATATATCACTACCATCCACATGAGACCATTGCTCATTCATTCAAACAGGCATTTCGCAAAAGCAGATTGTTAGTGAGGCAGGATAAAGGAGTGATTGTACCTAAGAGCTATCTCAAAGTTTCTGAAAGGAAGGAAACACTAAATCTCTCCATGAAGAACTTTCACCATTCTGGGTTTTACTTCAAACCGGATATCCATCTATCTGCTTGCACTAAAAAAATCTTTGCTTCAAACTGCAGAATAAAGTTAGAGAGGAAGTATTCTGAGATAAGAGATCTATATCCAAGCTTCCTACTTCTTTACCAGTCAATAGGTGGTCCTGAAATAAAACCCTCATACATCATGATCAGAATAGCTAGACAACATTGCTGATAGGACCTGATATACTAAGAAAAAAATGTAACAGGAAGGAAAGAAAAAAAAAAGAGAGAGAGGCAGGAAATAGAAGAAAACAATAGGAATTCCTCTCTGAGATAGATTAAAATTTTGACTGCATTTTCTGTGAAATTAGAGAAGCTATTTCCTCTTTGAAATAAAAGCTCAAAGGAAGATACAAAGATTCAAAGACAAGCTGATACTGCATATAGAAGAAAATAAATATTGAATGGCAGATCTTGGTAGAAAAATAATGATGCCCAGTAGAGCTGGCAAATGTGGTGACATTCAGGTGACAGTGACAAAGTCTCTCAATGAAAGGTGATTTGGACAAAAGAGTAGGAAAGAACTAGGAGAGGCCAATGGCAGGTGACCAGATGACAGCCACGCCTCCAACCTCTCAAAAGTAACAGTTGAGATTCTGAATTGGGTTAACACCTTCTGTTAGTATTCACTGAAAAGAAACACTTAAATCATATTTACATAAAGGAATCCCTGGCTAATATAACTTTGCTGGAAATAGATATCCTAGAACTAAAAAACTGAAGACCAAAACAGAATATAGAATATTATATACTGGTCTTTTTAATTTTTGTTTTCCAGACAGTTCCACTGTGGCTGGATCTAAACATCCAAGCCCAGCATAGCATCTCAAATTCAGATAGGAAGTGCACATCTGTATTAGATTCTTGATGAGATTTTTCTTACTGCCTTACATGGATAAAATGGCCCAGGGTGCACAGGAAAGGGCTGCTTCCTATATGTCAGAGTAAAGCTTTAATTGGAAGTATTTACTTCAGATTCCTTGCTTCTTATCCTTCATACAGAGGAAACACAACTATTGTGCAGTATTCATATTTCTTAGAGAAAATCAAAGATTAGAAGTTTCTTCTAGCTCAATAGAAAAGATAATAATGAGCCAAAGACAGTGACTGGCAGAAATTCAAATGAGTGGGGAAGTTATGTTAAGAGATACAGTAAGAGGATGTTAAATTAAGGAGAAATGTCTGTTTTGTTTATTTTTTAACAACTGAGATAGCAATTCAAGAGAAGAAACATTTCCAGTTTTAAACACATCTTTTGTCCATCACCTCCTTCACCATAGGGGTTGTAAACTCTAGTGCCTTTCAAGTTCAAATACTTTTGATCACTTGACTTTACTTTTAATTTAACTGTGTCTCTGAGAAGACTAGAGAATTTTGAAATTTCAGTGATATCTAGTGACATGGTTACACTGATATTTACTCATGCAGCAAGTTGGTTGTTGGAAACCAGGTGCTGAGTAGCTGGTATTTGCCTATTATATGAACAAGTTCATACTAAAAGACTTAATGCCTATAACCTTAAGTTATGAAACTAAAATGCATCCAAAAATCTGAATTTCAAAGTTCTGACCCTTAGGTTAATACGCTTAAATGTAGGCAAAAACGGTATTTTAAAAATGCATTCAGTGTTAACATCCCAAGTACTCTTCTACTTTTTGAGTATTCAAGGGTAGCAGAATAGGTATATTTTATGAAAAGGGGGCCACAACTTTGAATTCCATGTCTCGAAGCCAAATTTTAAAATGGTCCCTCATTAGCTCACTGTTCTCTCTAATACCCATCATCTCTCCCTGGAGATTTGTAACATTTCAGAGGAACAGCAAGGACTATAGAGTATGCTCAGTACACTTAAAAGAAAAGAATTTGAGCAAGATTAATATTTTACATCCAGAGATTTTGGTTTAATCTTTTTTTTTTTTTCTTCCTCTTTAGGGCTGTACTCGTGGCACATGGAAGTTCCCTGACTGGGGGTCAAAACGGAGCTACAACTGCCAGACTACAACACAGCCACAGCAATGCCAGATCCGGGCCATGGCTGCGACCTACATCATAGATCATGGAAATGCTGGATCCTTAACCAGTCAGCATCCTCATGCATACTAACTGGGTTCGTTTCCACTGTGCCATGATGGAAACTCCTGATTTAATTTTGAAGTCTCTTTTCTTTCAACCAATTTAATCATTTTGTCTCTATTTGTCAAACTATATCTTACTACTTAAAGGAAAAACAAATCTCAAAATGAAATTATTGGGTCAAAAAATACACATTGTTACATTATGATGCATACTGTCAAAGTTTCCTTGAGAAAGCTAGTACAAAGTTATACCCCAACCAAATTTTGCATGAATATGTTTATTCTCTCACAGTCTGTTTATTCCTAAAAATTCCCCGTAGTATTCCACCTTCTATGAACTAGTTGTCTGTATTCTTTGCCCATTTTTCTGTAAGGGGAGTCCAAATTTTCCCTACCTAGTTTTAGAAATATTTGATATTTATATATTGTAGATATTTTTTCTGTCATACCAGTTGCAAGTATTTTCTTTAGGTTATTGTTTGTGTTTCTACCTTGTTTATAATTACTCTATACAGAAAGTACTAATGTCTATGTAATAAAATCTACCTTTTTTCCTTAATCATTTTCCTTTTCGACTTTTTTTGGTCATGCCTACGGCATGCAGAAGTTCCTCTGGAGGGATCAAACTTGAGCCACAGCAGTGACAATATCTATCCTTAATTCACTAGGCCACTGGGGGACTTCTCCTTTCTGACTTTTATATTTTACTTATAAAGCCTTTTGCTATCCTCAAGAATGTAAAAACAACAACAACAACAACAAACAAACAAACAAACAAAAAAGCTTCACCATATTTCCTTCTGTTTATTTTGTTATTTTTCAATGAATATTAGCATGGAATGGTTGTTGAAAGCCTTTAGTTACACAGATTTGGCTTGGAATTCTCCCCTATAATTTTAAGCTGTGTGAATTTAAGCACATTATGTTATGTAAAAAAAAGAGGAAAAGAATTCTTCCCTCTTGTTGTGAGAGTATTATAGAAGAGAATATCTGTAAAGGACTTGGCATTGAGTATTGTGATATGCCCAGTACAAGTCCTCTATAGATAGATATTTTGCTACTACTACTTCTTATAACTATTTGATTCACCTAGAATATATTTTCACATGAGAAATCAGAACCATCTTTATAAAGTAGAGATTTTTCTTGCCACAAATCTTTCTGATAATACCCTATGTTCTTCAGAATGAAGTCTCAATTTCTTACATTGTCACTAACCATCTTTACACTCTTGCTTCAACATTAATGGCCAGCTCAAGTCCCCTGCTGCTTCTTGCCCCCATTCTATTCTCTCATTACGCAGATCTATTTACTTTTTCTGAACAGGACCTGCACTTTGACATTTTTGTACTTTCCCCCTGGAATCCCTCCCTTTCCCCCAAACATCTTAAAATAATCTCTCAAGGCCCAGATGGAGAATTGCCTTCTCGATAGAGCATTCCATTGTTCTTCCTCCCCAACAGAAATGCTTGCTTCTTTAATTTCCATGGGATGTTTGGCCCTTCCTTAGCACTTACGGTTCATATGGGTATTGCTGTCTTCCACTAGCTCACCTCGTAGGAAAATATTCTGTCACATTTTTCAAACTTGCCTGCCCAGTCTTTGACACACAGAGTGGGTATGAAAAATGATTATTGCCTACAAAATACAAAATGCAATTTTTGTCCTATTTATATATAACAATCACAATACTCCCTTGGATTTATGTATGTATAATTACATCTACATATAATTTTAATTTAAATATTTTTTTACTACTTCTGAAACCTTAATAGGTTTCATTTATCAACTGACTGCATCAAAAATGAAATATATTTTTGGCAATTTCATTACATATTTAAGGCTTCAGAATGTCAAACGGCTTATTTATTTTATTTTTTTGCTGTTTTTGGGTGTCATATTTAAGAATCCTTTGCCAAATTCAAAGTCATGAAGCGTTAGCCCTCTGTTTCCTTCAAAGAGTGTTATACTTTCCATATTTAGACCTTTGATCTGTTTTGAGTTCATTTTTTTGGTTTGTTTTGTTTTTGTTTTTTGTCTTCTTGCCATTTCTTGGGCTGCTCCCATGGCATATGGAGGTTCCCAGGCTAGGGGTCCAATCGGAGCTGCAGCCGCCGGCCCACGCCAGAGCCACAGCAACGTGGGATCCGAGCCGCGTCTGCAACCTACACCACAGCTCACGGCAACGCCGGATTGTTAACCCACTGAGCAAGGGCAGGGACGGAACCCGCAACCTCATGGTTCCTAGTCGGATTCGTTAACCACTGCGCCACGACGGGAACTCCGAAACAGCTTATTAACACTTTCAAAAACAAATGCATTTTGTACAAAGTTTAAGGGCAAAAGTTTTAAGATATAAATACCAACCTATTGCTCTGGGACTTTAGAAGGTTTGGCTTTAGAATTCACATTACTGTGCCATTTCCACTATTGCACATTGAGATCTAAGATGAACTGTAACTGGTCTGCACAAAATCCAGTTTAATCAATATTTAAAAGCCCCACTCTGTGCCCAGTCACTATAGATCACCATGTTTCAGACTATACTCTCTGAAATGCTTATCCAAGGAGATAGTAAAAGATTCTCCTCAAATAAAGGCATTTATTGGCACAATGTTTGGGGTACAGCACATACTGATTTCTCCTCTCACAGAGTCGTGATCTCTTGAACACATAATTTAACCTACTGTTCTCCAAATTGATTTGAAAGTTGGGCTTTTTTTTGTTTGTTTTGTTTGTTTTAGCACATACATAAAGGCCAGAATGAGAAACCCTGACAGAGATTATTTCTTTTAATCTTTATAGCAATTTTTTTAAAAGTACTACACTGAAAGTCCTGTTTTACAAATAAGGAAATGGAAGGTTTGCCAAATGTCACCAGCTGTGAGAGGACAGAACCCAGGTCTCCTCATTCTGATTCCAAGATTCTTTATACCTCAGCTGCCTCCTGTGAACACTTAAACCACTGTCGCAATTTCATTATCTAAGAAAACAGGATATTGCTCTGGAAATTATCAAACATATTTTTTTAGGATTTTATCCACCTGGAATATGCCCCCTCCACCCCAGCATCACCATCACTTCTTTATATCCTCATTCTTCCAAGATCATGCTGGACTCTGGGATTCTCCATGAAGTCCTACCATGACAATGTCATCTTCAAATCCAAAATCTTGAGGAATTCTCTGATTCTGCACTCTGTCTATTACTGGATAGTGCCTCAGGTTGTTACATAACTGTTTAGTGTGCACCTGCCCTATTTCTCCAACATCAGTGAGTTTATCTTAATCTTTTATTTATCTACTGTCAATATTAAATACTCTATACATACAATACTTGAATGAATGAATGAATGAATGAACGAATGCATAAGTAAATGTTTAAGTAGATGATGAAAATATGGACATACAACATGGGCAAAATGTCCTCAATACATACTGGCTTAATATTCTATACTTAATATTCTTACATAGTGGGGAAAGAGAGGCAAACTGGGAGGGAACATGGACTTTTTACTGGTTAAGTGATTCTCAAACCTTAGTATTTATCATAATCACCTAGAGAGCTTGCTAAACCAGAGATGGCTAAGCCCCACTCTCCGAGTTTCTGATTCAGTGGGTCTGGGATGCGCCTGAGAATTTTCATTGCTCACAAGTCTCTAGGTGATGCCAATGCTGCTGGTCCAAAGTCTATACTTGGAGACAAACTAAGCAAAGGGGTAAATTTGATGAGTTCAGTTACTGGGTTTGCTACTTTCAGCTGTGTGACTGAGCAAGGTTCTTAAATACTTAGTTTCATTATTTTAAAAATTGGCTTAATATAGTTAAGAGCCAGACATACAAAAAGTGATTAACATATTAGACTTTCCTTTTCACCCTTCTGAGGAAGTGGCTAAGAGTGCTTCATATGCAGCCCTTCCTTTTCTCTATCTCCATCAATTCTAGAAAGTTAAACTATATTATTCTTTTGTACATGTGCTTAAATCCAACATATTGCTCCCTGGAACCAAGATATTGAAAAGCAGAAGCAATAACACAGTCCTCAGGCACTGAATCCATTACTCACAGCCAATGCTAGTTCTTAGTTCAGAGTGTACTTGGTTCCAGTTACAAATATTCCTTGCTCAAGTGCAGACTTCTGCTTCAAAACAACTCAGACACTGACTGCTTTCTGTCTTATCTCCTCATGTAGCAGTGATAGTGCTTAAAGTTATCCCTGATCTGATGCCATTCTGTCTCACTTCATCAAAAGGCACAAAGGAGCCCTATCTTTACTTTATTACGGCATCCTTTCAACAGATCCTTTGCTTGGGATAAAAAAACAGAGCTGAGCTTGAATGATATTGCCTAGCTTACAAACTTAACCATTAGCAAATTTAATTGCAAAAACAGAGACCATGGCAGTTTAAAAATTCTCTGGTGAGAGATGTCTCCTAATTTTAAGTGGCTGGATTACAATATGTACCCTCAGGTTTGTATTGTCAAAATGGTCTCCCTTAAAGTTTTTTTAAAAGCTTATTTTGTTGGGCTGTTTTACTGTCTAAATTATCATATGAATCACATTTTTGACACATTCACTCCTGACAATCAGAGACTATACTGACACTGTTCCCAATAGGGTTCTGAGGTTGAGCTTAAGAGCTGAGTCACAATCATGCATATGAAAGCATGACACCTATATATTACATAAACCCACAAAAAACCTGGAGCTGGGAATGTTTATAAGGATCAACTCACATTGACTGGCATCAAGTCCTCCAGGGTCCCTCAGGAGGAGTCAGAAAAGTGACAGAAAGTAGTTGGAGCTCCTGACATGCAATAGGAGAGAATTCCTGAAGCTCGAGTGCGACCTCCTACTGCTCTTGGAGATACTTTTCACTCCATGTTTGGGAAAATGAATTACTCCCACTTGGTTTAACTTTCTGAGAACTTTCCTCCTCAGGTTTCTGGCAATTCTATCGCCACTCATCAGCACAACAACTGGACTGAAAGAGTCTGAAACACTGTCAGTGACAGATGAGTGGGCTTATGTTTTGGTGACTTTGCTTTCTTCACTTTGGCATATAGCTCCTTTTCATCAAAGAGGTAAAACAAACCATGGAGAACATGAGGAGAAAAACCCTTTGTATCTCTTCTGACACCAGATGGATCACCCTCGGCCCTGCCAGTAGCACGCTTGGTAGACTAGAGAAAGGGGAATTGGGATCAACCAGACCCTTTTCTCCGCTACCAGGCAGCCAATGCTTATTAGAGGGAATTGTAAAACCATATCTATCAGCGCACTGCAGATAAATGTTCTCTGCAGAGAGCCTTTTGGCTGGTGAGCAATCATCTGAATCACCTCTGTTGAATCATAATTTCATTTGCTATTGCAGTTATTTCAAACTGTCTTCATTTTTCATGTTTAGAAGCTTCACCCAACACTCTTCAAATCAGTACGGTATTTTCTCTGAGTTATCAAGAATATCAGGGCTATCTGACAGCAGTTTCCACAGCTGCCCCCCTGACCACTCCTTTACCACCTCTTTCTGCATACCTGCCGCAACTAATGAAGAGTGGGTTCCAGTCTCCCTTGCCAAGGCTCTCTATATGTGCTCAATCTCACCCTGTCACACTTCCTTGGGCTGATTAGCTATTTCCTCATTTTGCTTTCTCCTTCTTTTTGGCTCAAAAAATTCCAAATACTAGTGATCATGAAAGATTATTAGTCTTAAAACAACTTTCTTGTAATTTATCTCTTTCTCACAAGCTCTTCTCTAGTCACCCTGTTTCCTTTCATACCTAAGACTAGCTTACAATCTAGATTCTCACCCCACAACAATATTATTATTATTGTTATTATTATTTCTTTTTAAGGCTGCACCTATGGCATATGGAAGTTCCCAGGCTTGGGGTTGAATTGCAGCTGGCCTACGCCACAGTCAAAGCAATCGGGGCTCCGAGCCACATTTGCAACCTATGCCACAGCTTAAGGCAATATAAGATCCTTAACCCACTAAGTGAGACCAGGAATTGAACCCGAATCCTAATGGATACTAATCGGGTTCATAACCAGATGAGCCATATGGGAACTCCCCCACTACAATATTATACTGTTTCTCAATCTATATTCCTACACTCTTGGTTGCACTGAACAGGTGAACTCCTTGACTGTTGGGTTTTTAAAAATATTTTCTTTGAACTTGTAGCATCCATGGTTGCTTCCAAATTTTTCATCCTCTTCTTCTGTCTCATTAATTGATTCTGACTCAACATTCTGTTTCCTAAATACAGGTGTTTCCTAAGATTCTATGCTAAACTCTATTTTTTGCTTTTCAGTACTTTCTCTTTAGCGAGCTCATATATCCTCATAGCTTGAACTATTTCCACTGGATAAACAACAGTGTATCCCTCTGGCTCTCCTTCCTGTCTAAATACATATCTTATTATCATCTAAAACTCAAAATATTATAAAATAAATGAAAACCTCTTTTATAATCAACCTCTCCCCCTGGTTTCCTGTTGGGTCATACAACACTATTTCTCTGTTTATGTTCTCATTCCCTTACTAGACAGTAAGTTCCATGAGGACTAGTTTGTTCATCCCTCCCTTCCTAACAACTTACATAATCCTGGAACATGGTCATCATTACATATATAGGTACCAAACTGATGAATGGGAAAATGACTGGATAAATCTGGGTTGTCTAAGCTTGGAAAATTCAATCATTTGACTCTTCTTTCCATTACCTCACTAATCAAAATTGTGACCAAGTCTCTTAGGTTTATTATAGCATCTATTCTCTCTGCTCTCTACTCCGACTGCAGTTGCTTTGGTAGTTTAAGTTCCTCATGCTTGGCCTCTGGTTTTAACCTCCTAATTGGTCTTCCCAATTGACCAGAAGCAGGCTGTTTCTCCTCTCAATTCCTTCCATACATTTAGGATATTTACTACTTATTAGGTGGCACAGCTACAGCAAAGATTTTGTAATGGATCCCTAAATTGCACTCTCTTTAAAGGAGAAGTTATATTTTTAATCTTCTATAGCATTTAATGTATACTTCTTTATTAAAACTGGTTAATAAATAGATGTGAATGAGTAAAATACCACTGTGAAAGTAAACTTAAAGCACCACTCTTTTACCTGATCACTTCCTTACAATTAAAACCTTTATTTAGTGGCTCCTCATTGCATAGTAAATTAAGTTTAAACTCTTCAATGAAGAATTTAACTTCTACCCTACTGCTTCCTTCCCACCCATGGTATCTACAACCACCATGCCAAGGTTATAGCTCTTTCCCTTCTTACATATCCTATTGGAGGAGAAGCAAAACTTTACCTCTACCCTTAGATTTTTAGCTGATAATCTTTAATCATAAGACAGATTAACAAGAGAAAAACAATTTATTAATGTCTGCAATACAAATTACATAGGATTAACCTTGACAAAGTAAATCAAATTGATAGCCAGAACTATGGCTTTCTATAGCATCTTCAACAAAGAATAATACACTTGTAGAGAAATGACAGGAAAAATAAAAGCAGTTTTACTCTTGCAGGGGTGGCAAAGTTTAGGAAGGTAAATATAGTAGAGGAGTCTAATGTTGTACGGTTTTTGTTTGCAAATTCCTTTGGTGCTTCTGGACTGTTAAAAGTCTTATCTATAGTAAAAAAGAGAAATTATATCTTGCCTTTAGGCAGAAAAGGGAGACAGCAGAGAGAGCTTTTCTGTATGTGCTACTTCTTAATATCCTTCAGCTCAAATAATATTTATGTCAGAGTCATATTTATTTTGTTCTGATCTCCTTCACCATTCTGGTTTGCTCTTGTAATTACAATCAATCCTAATTTTGTACAGGTTGTTCTCTCCAAAACATTCCCCCTCTTGTTTCTGCCTATTAAAACCTTCCCACTCTTCAAAACCTTTCTTCAAGAGTTTAGTGTGTTGGAAGCAAGGATGAAAGAGGTAAGAATGAGAAGATAGAAGAAAATAAAAACTGGGGACCTATCTGCATGATCTATGTATACTGCTATCCAAAATTCCTTTCACTATTCTGCTCTATTTGTGGACCCATGACTAGCATTTAACATAGGTTGTATTTAAAATAGTCTATTCTGATCAGAACTCTCTAGTCAGTATCATAGCATATGAGTCTAATTTCCTCCAAACTCAAGTTGCTCACAGTTTTGCAGAGGTAACTACAAAATAACAAAATACAGTACGTTGCTCACATTTGGCAGAAATAGAATGCCACATGTGTACCTTTTGGTAGCCGTTTTTAAAAGTAAAAAAAAAAAAAGTGAAAAAAAAATACAGTATGTTGCAATGGATGAATAAGTTAGGGTTGGGAGAATGGGAAAGGCAACTGAAAATTTTTTTTCTCATAGTATTTTGTTCAACTTCCTTCCCCCTTCATTTCTTTGTTTTCTTTATCACCTGCAAACCATTACTCACCTATGCTAGAGGCAGCTTGAATCATTCTTATGAATTTTAATCTCATACACAAATTTTATAAAAATACAGCTAGTATCATTTGCTCCCAAGATGAGAGAGAGAAACCTAAGGCATTGTCTAAGCAACACAGGGTCTGATCTAAACTGGATGTAGTGTTAGAGTCAACTGGAAGCCTTTTGCTACGTCAGTCACTAGTTATTACTAAATGACCACCCAAGCACGGCCCTAGGCTTTACAAAACCAGTTACACAGATGTAGCCCTTGTTTAGGTGCTTACAACCTGAAACTTTAATTCATGGTCCTACTTTTCGGATCTGCCAAGACAAAAGCTTTACCTGCCAGTTCTCCACTCAGGAAACCATTAATTAACACCTCTTCACAAACAGAGCTAACTCTGATTTTCCTTCTGCTTCATTCATTCTTTTGTCTTAGTATCCTCTTGGCACAAAGAGGTAGGATCAAAAACCGCACCACTTTCATACCAGCCTTAAATCTGTCCTGGTATTTATGTCTCTACCTACCAGACAAGAGTTTCCTTTCCACCTCACCCAAGAGTATTAGTCCATTGTGTATTAGAGGTACAAGGATGCAAGCTGACACTTTGGATAGGATGCTTAACAATGTCAAGGAAATACTAAAAGCATCCTATTGAGAAAATCATCCGTTTACTAAAGATTAGAACTACACAGGCAAGCCAAACATGCCCAAGTAGGAAGGAGACATAAAAACGGAAGGTCAGAGGGTACAGGGGTGAGTGACTGAAGGAAATAAATAAATAGAAATCAAGTGACTCAGAACCAATGAGTTACCTAAAGGCAATGAAAATACAGCAGTAGTACATGGATGTTTGGTTGTTATGTAAAAGTTGGGGAGCTATGGGGAGCTCTATAAATCTAGAGCTTCTCATTCAAATCCTACTCAATTCTTCTGAAAGAAATTGCATCTGTTTTCATACTTTAAACTTTGAGCACAGTTTCTCCTTTTCATTCATTTATAGAACAGACATTCATATGAACACTGCACTTTATATGATGACTAATCTGAGGAGAAAAAAAGGGTCCACTGGCTTAGCAATGACTGCCAGATGGCAGCTGGGACACAAACACCCCCAGGCATCAAAAAGAACTAAAAAGAATAGTTTATTGCAGGTGATAGTTTAAAGCAATGCAAATCATGACTAATAGATTTGAGAATAGTGCAGTTTGCTTTTTTGGCATTAACTGAGACCTAAATAAAAATCAACTCTGAATCATCAGGGGAAATTAATGACATTTAAATCTATTCTTCCAAGATAAGGGTAAAGCATTCCTAGATTGTAGCTGGGCTTTTGTGTCCCCAGAAAAAAATTAGCCTCTAAACTCCCCTGACAAGGCTCTGAATAACTCAAATGAATACAGCCTCAGTTCAATCTGGAATTAAATTACCATTTACAGTTCCTCTGGCATCTGTGTTATGCTGGCCTTTAGGAAAGTGCATATTTATTTATTTATTTATTTACTTATTTGATACAGGATGCTTCCATGTTTCTGGATATGGTTTAGATTTCGCCAATGTGATTGAGTTGTATACAATTTGAAAGGCAGAACATAATACCTAATTTTCCCTAGCCAGAGGTGAAAGCCACATAGCTCTGGCACATGTGAGTTCTTGCAAGGGCACCCTGAATTCATTCCTACCAATCGCTCACTTTTGGGGTGTGGGGTCAGCTGAGATGTTGGCAATCATTTTCTGCATTTTCCTGACCTCTAGTGGCAGCAACTTCCTGATTTTTTGGATGATATAGGTGCATCTGTGAACTTTCATTCGCTTCCCTAGTCCTTTCCACAGTTTTATGTGCATATAGCTCTCTGTATTAAATCCATTTCATTTAAAATACCTGGAAAGTTTCTGTTCTTTGAAATGAACCATCCCCTTACCCCATTCCAGTGGGTAATACCTTAGAACATTTTCTCACTCATAGCTGTCAGATATAATTCACACACCATAACATTCATCCTTTTAAAATACATGATTCAATAGCTTTTGTATGTTCAGAATCCTGTGTTCACAATCACAATCGATTGGTTTTAGAATAGTGTAAAACTCTCCAAAGAAACTCCACACACGTTAACCATCACTGTCCATTGTGACTGGCTTCCTTGACTTATAATGTTTTCAAGGTATATCCATGTAGCATGTATCTCTACTTTGTTGCTTTAAAGAACTGAACAATATTCTATTATACAGATAATACCAAGTTTAATTTTTTTCAGAATTTTATTCCTTTTTATTGCCAAATGATATTCTGTTGTTTACATATAGCACATTTTATTTATTCACTCATCAGTTGATGGATACATGGGTTGTTTCCACATTTTGAGTATTATGAATAATGCCACTATAAGCATTTGTGAACAGGTTTTTGTGTCAACATATGTTTGCATCTCTCTTTTCAGCTTTTTAAACTGTTTTTTAATCTTAATTTTATTGATTTCCTCTCTGATCTTTATGATTTCCTTCCTTCTGCTGACTTTAGGTTCTGTTTGTTCTTTTTCTAATTCTTTTAGATGGTAGGTTAAGTTGTTGATTTGAGATTTTTTTTTTGAGGAAGCCCTGTATTGTTATGAACGTCCTTCTAAAAACTGCTTTTGCAACATCCTATAGATTTTGAGTGGTTATGTTTTCATTGTCATTTGTCTCAAGGTATTTTTAAATTTCCCTTTTGATTTCCTCATTGACCCACTGGTTATTTAGCAGCATGTTGTTTTGTCTCCATGTAGTCAGGTTTTTCTCATTTCTTTTCCTGTGGTTGATTTCTAATTTCATTGCCATTGTGGTAAGGGAAGATGCTTGAAATCATGTCTATACTCCTAAATTACTGAAGTTAATTTTGTGCTCCAACATGTTGTCAATTCTTGAGGATGTTCCACCTGCACCTAAAAAGAACGCATATTCTGATTTTTTTGGATGTAATGTTATCAATTAAATCTAACTGTTCTGTTGAATCATTTATGATCTCTGTTGCCCTACTGATTTTCTGTCTAGAGGATCTGTCCATTGATGTGAGTGGGGTGTTAAAATTTCCTACTCTTATTGTATTCCCATCAATTTCTCCTTTTATGTCTGTTAGCATTTGTTGTATGTATTTGGGTGCTCCTACATTAGGGGTATATATTTTGACAACTGCAATATCCTCTTCCAGAATTGATCCTTTTATCATTAAATAGTGTCCTTTTTGGTCTTTAAGGTGTTTGTTTTAAATCTATTTTGTCTGATATGAGTGTGGCAACTCCTGCTTTCCTGTCATTTTCATTTACATGAAATATCTTTTACCACTCCTCACTTTCAATTTATATGTGTCCTTCACCCTGAGGTGAGTCTCTTGTAGGTAGCATATCATAGGTTCTTGTTTTCTCATCCAGTTTGCCACCCTATGTCTTTTGATTGGAGCATTCAGTTCACTGATATTGATAAATATGTATTTATTGCTATTTTCAACCTTGTTTTCCATTGATGCTATGTTTTTCCTTTGTTCTTTTTTTTGGTTGGATGATTTCCTTTTATGCTTGTGAATGCATTTTTTGGTTTTGATTTGTAGCTGCCCTGTTTTTTTTTTAAATATGTTAACCCCTTCCTATATTTGCCTGGTTTAGCCTGATACCATAGAGGCTCAAACACATTCCAGAAAAAAAAAGAGAAAAACAGAGTCTACATTTTTTTACTTTCCTTCTCTACATTTTATGATTGTGATGGCCTTTTTTACATTTTCATGTTTATCCTTTTGATGTTCCTTGTGTTTATAATCGCTTTTACAAAAAGGTTTTTTTGTTGTTGTTGTTGTTCTTTGTGTTTGTTTGTTTTTCCCTTTTAGAACTGTATGATGGCTCATTTAAGTGATTACTTTCCAATTGTGATTTCCTCCATCCTATATCTTTTTACTTCTCTCCTATTTAGAGGAGATACTTCAGTATTTCTTTTAGAATGGGTTTAATATTGCCATATTTTTTCAGTTTTTGTTTGTTGGACAAAATTCTTTACTTCTCCTTCTATTTTAAATTATATTCTTGCTGGGTAGAGTATTTCTAGGCTGCAAGGTTTTCCCTTTTAGAACTTTGAATATACCTTGCCACTCTCTTCTGTCCTATAGTGTATCTGTAGAGAAATCAGCTGATAGCCTTATGGGGGCTCCCTTATAATTAATTCTTTTTTTCTTGATGTCTTTAGAATCCTCTCCTTATCTTTAACTTTTGCCATTTTTATGTCTATAATGTCAAATATGTCTTGCTGTGGATCTGTTTGGGTTCAACTTGTCTGGAGCCCTCTGTGCTTCCTGTATCTTGATATCTGTTTCCTTTAGATTTGGAAAGTTTTCAACCATAATTTATTTAAATATATTTTCAATCCCCTTTTCTTCTTCTTCACCTTTTGGAATTCCTATTATACAGAGATTGGCCCACTTTATATTATCCCATTGACATCTTATATTGCTTTCATGTTTTTTTTTATTTGGCTTTCTGTCTGTTCTGATTGAGTGATTTCCATCATTCTATCTTTCAAGTCACTTATTCATTCCTCTGCATTATTCAATCTTCTCTTCAATGCCTTTAACTCAGCTTGCAACTCTGCAAGTGAATTTTATAATTTTTATTCAGTTCTCCTTATATTTTCTAGTTCCTTTCTAAACAGTATTACTATTCATATATGCTCTTAATTCCTTCAGTATTTTCACTGTCTCCTTTTTGAATTTGGTATCTGTTATACTGCAGAGGTCTGTTTCTTTATTTACTCTTTCAGGGAAATTGTCCTATTCTTTTAACTGGGAATTGTTCTTGAGCTTCTTCATTTTGCTTATATTTTTTTATCCTGTGATTTTAGGAAAAACAACTCCTGTAGTCTTGGAGGGCTATTTATAAGTGAGAGCACCCCTCAGTAGCTTGTGATGACCTTCTATTTTTTTTTTTTTTTTGGTGTAAGTGCTGCTTTTGGTTTGGATGCTTGCTGTCTCTTTTCTCAGTGTGCACAGGCTATTATCCCCTTGATATAGAGTGTGCTGGTGTACGCCTGTTCTTGCTTCAAGGAAGATAGAAGCAATGGGAAGGGCCTGTAGCCAGGGCCTTGTTGCTGAGCCCTTGACACTGGCGAGGACTGTGGGGAAGTGGTGCAGGCTACTCCTGGTTGCAAGGCCCTGGGCAGTGGCAGTGACCCCCTGGAAGGTTTAGGCAGCAACCAGAGTTTCTGGCAGTGGCAGCAGCAAGGTGTGTGCATTTCCAGGGAAGCGTGGGCAATGATGTCTCTCGGTTGCAGTGTTCTCCTCAGTAGCAACCCCTGAGGAGACTGGGGCTGCAGGTGGTGCCTGTTCATGGACCCCTAGTGGTGGCAGGCTGTGCCAAGCTCTGGAGTCAGATAGCTGCAGTGGTTTGCCCCCATAACCCACACAGGAGGTGCCCCACCTCCCGAGAGCCCACATATGCACAGAGAAAGATACGTTTTCGGTTCTCTTGAGTATATATACCTAGGAGTAGAATTTCTAGAACATATGGTAATAATACTTTTAATCATTTGAGCAACTTTCAGACTATTTTCCAGAGCACTTGCACCTCTGTCTATCATTATTCCATTGCTACACTGTCTGGATTATTATAGCTTCATCAGTAAGTTTTGAAATTGGGAAAAAAATGAATGAAAGAAATGCATATGCAAGAGCCTGAATAAATCTTAGTATTAAACTGTCACATAGATAAACTTAAATATCGGAAAGGAAGAAAAAGTCCCCCAAAACAGCATGTAGTGTATGCTACTATAAACTTTAAAAATAAGCATTATATTTTTAAATTAAAATTCTTATTTTGAGGTAACTGTAGATTCATATATCATTGCGAGAAGTAATAAAGATCTTGTACCCTCTATGCAGTTTCTCCCTTTACTAACATCTTGCAAAATCACACCACAAGACCACAACAAGGTTATTAACACTGACGGACCACCAATCTTCTTCAGACTTCCCAAATTTAACTTGTACTCATTTTTGCGGGTATATTTAGTTGTATTCAATTTTATTACATGTAAAGATTTGTAAATGGAGCCCTATAATCAAGATATATAACAATCCATCTCAAGGAGCCCTCTTGTTTCTTTTGTATAATCACATCTCTCCAACATTATCCCTAACTTATAATAACTACTTCTCTGTTCTACATTTCCATAGTTTTGCTATTTCAAGAATCTTATGTAAATGGAATCATATAGTATGTAACCTTTGGGGACAGAAAATTTTCCTCTATTACTCCTTATTGATCCATCCATGTTGTTGACTGTAATAGCCATTTTTCTATTTTATTGCCGAATAGTTTTCCATGGTGTGGATGTACTAGTTTGTTTAACCATTCAGTTATGAAAGACATCTTTGTTCATTTTAGTTTGCAGCTATTATGAATCAAGCTGTTATTTTTCATGTACAGATTTTTTTTGTTGTTTTCATGAACATAAGTCCATTTCTCTTAGATAAACACCTGAGTTTTCCATAGCTTTGCTGTATGATAATTGTATGTTTGGTATTACACAAAAAGTATCAAACTGTTTTCCAAAGTGGTTGTAACATTTTACATTCCCACCAACAATGTTCAAATGATTGTTTCCCCACATTCTTTCTGGTCTTTATTATTGTCATTATTTCTGATATTAGCTGTTTGAATAGGTATAGTTTGGATATCACATTGTGGTCTTAATTTTCACTTTTCCTAATTACAAATGATGTTGAAAACCTTTTCATCTGTCAAATATCTCCTATATTTTTCCCTAAAAATTCTATAATTTTATGTTTTATACTTAAGTTCATTACCCACTTTAAGTTAATTTTTGAATATGGAATGAGGTTTAAGTCATGATTTATTTTTTTACTTACGGATGTACAATTGCTTCTGCATCATTTGTTAAAAAAAGCATAGGAATAATGTCAAACATTGGGTTCTCTGGAAAACAGAAACTGAGAGGGAGATTTTCTTAAAAAATGAAGGAAGGGTAGAGATTGGACTGAGTGAGATGTAGTTTCAAAAAAAAGCCTCAGCAGCCCCCACAGAGAACTTTGGATTTGGAATGGTACCACAGAGCTGTCCTGCATTGGAGCAAAGGAGTTGGACTTACTCATCCACTGATTTCCTCCAACACAACACACACACACACACACACACACACACACACACACACACACACGATGCATGCTCTCACGATGCATGCTCTCTCAGAAAGGAAGTAACCCTGGATGTGAAGACTCTCGGGTAATTCCAAGAGGGACGTACAGGGAGACCTGGCAATCACCAGCATTCCCAGCACCTGGCTGAATAAGTTACTTGATCTCCAATAGAGGACTCAGGCAGCTAATCTCAGCACCCACTACAAATAATAAATTCAAAATCCAAAATAATGTTTACTTCTGGGAGTGGGGAAGATAGAACCCTTGGAAATAATTTATTTGTAAGGCCTTATTGTCTGGTTACAGAGGTAGGTAAACAGGGGTTCATTATATTATTAAATGAGTAACTATACATATGAATAAAAAATAATAAAAATAATCTTATACCTGGACCAGTGATGATAGTTTTGTCATATATCAAAAATAAATACATAAAGTTAAATATGATTTAGAGCAATGTACTTGGGATTCTCCCTTAAAGAAATGTTAGCCCTAGAAGCTAAAGCATTCCATTGCTCAGCTGAACTTTCTGTATAACTCACTTGGTACAGTGGCATGTTTCCTATGCCCCATGTTTTCTCTCATTTTGGTATCAAATAAAATATTCTTAATCCATTACAAAAATTTATATACAACTTAGGCTATTGCTAACTTGCTCTTCAGTTCTTGGAAATTAACCACACAAACCAATGTATGATATCATTACTTTCTTGTCTTTTTAAAAGAGAAATCATGGTTTGACTTTCCTATTTCTTAAACATGAATTCAGCAAAACTGTACCTGGGGACATCATTACAACTTTAAATAACAGACTCCTGAACATAATCTCCATTTCCAGTCTGATTCAGTGATTTCCATTTTCAGTTAGCTTTACTAGAATGAAAGTTTGTGAACTGTCACATTTTTGCCAACAGCAATTTTCTTGGGGGAAAATAATTTGTTCTCTCTTAAGTATGACCCTTTAGGCAGGAGCTTGTTATGAATGTTTACTCTGTGGGGTCTGAGTTTTCTTCTTAGCTTTTAATTATCCTTTACTCACCCACAAGTGATGGATTTTGGGTGCGGGGAAGGGAGTGATCAGGGGATAAAGGTCAGGTTCCTGTGCTGGCACAAAGGTGACAAGGGATTCAAATTCAGTCATTACCAATTCATAACCTAGACTGTTTAGAAACCCATATGCTATGCTTTCCAATTTCTGACTTTTCATTCTTTGAAGCCTGTTTATTACAGACACTCTGAGAGTGATGTGAATGAAAAAGAGTGTTCAGAGGTATTGTTTCTGCAGTTGCTCTGCTGTCTGCAAAGTGCATCTCCCCGCGCTTTGACTGCAATGACAATCAGGCTCTCCCTGTGTATATGCACTGTCCTGCTTGCCATTCCCCTGCATGAATTTTGATGGCAATTTGTACAGAACCTCCATCTTTGAAGTTACCCCAGTGCAAAAAGCATTGCTGTTTAAGGATGTACACAAACATCACAATTACAATATGTTACAATATTTCCCCTTTGAGGAAATATTAATTACTAAATGTTGCCACATATAATTCATACAAAATGCTTTGTCACATTTTTCCTCCAGTTATTTGGGATTTAGAAGAGAAAATGAAATTTTTTGAGTAGGGATTCTAATATATGTTTCTCATTTAATTCTCATTACAGGAGTTCCCATCGTGGCGCAGTGGTTAACGAATCCGACTAGGAACCATGAGGTTACGGGTTCGGTCCCTGCCCTTGCTCAGTGGGTTAACGATCCGGCGTTGCCATGAGCTGTGGTGTAGGTTGCAGATGCAGCTCGGATCCCACGTTGCTGTGGCTCTGGCGTAGGCCGGTGGCTACAGCTCCAATTCAACCCCTAGCCTGGGAACCTCCATATGCCGCGGGAGCGGCCCAAGAAATAGCAACAACAACAACAACAACAACAAAAGGCAAAAAGACAAAAAAAAAAAAAAAATTCTCATTACACTACTAGGGAGTAGGTGTGATTATTGTTATTTTACAAACTGTGACTCAGACTAGGATAAGTTAGGTTATCTGAGGGATATCAGAGACAGATAAGGTTGCTAGATTGGAATTCACTTTCCTTTCATCATACTAGAATTTCATCATTTTTTTTTTTTTTCTGTGACTTGGACAAGCATTCAAACCAAACAAACAAAAAGAGTTTGGTTGCATGGTAAAATATTTGGAAAGTCTAGTTTAATCTGTGTTGTTCACATTTCTTTATGGCAAGACATCTAAAAAATGTTAATAGTATGACACAGTAACCTTCACCCCCCAAAGATGTAGTTTCCTTTTTGAGCGTATAAACATCTCTGCAGAAATACTACTCTAAGTTATAAAACTTGAGGAAGGTGCTGCTTCCAAAGTACATAGACTTCTCAATAAAGTGTTTTTTGGGAAAAAAAATAGATCTCATTTTCAAAAGCAGAGAGTCGCAAAATCACTTTTTCCATAAGGTACAGAAGAAACATTTACTTGGCATGACTTCAAGTATGTGCTGAGAGTTATATATATTTTGTTCTCAGTGCTTTCTTAAAACCACAGGAAGGGATTAGGTTTTATATATTCTCTCAGATCTTCACCTCTTTAAAGGAAGACAAAGGTATCAGGGCATATATTCTCCAGAGGATTTCTATTTGCACTTTATAAGCATTTTTGTTCTGGTATACGGGACTTTATAGAGTATACTAGTAAGTCTAGAAAAGACTTCAGAACATGGCAGGCTTTTGATAAAAGGAAGGCAAACTGTCCCCCACGGGGCTTTCCACACTGCTGTTCAAAAAAATTGGGGGGGAGGGGTCCTTAACACTCATACTTTCTTTCTGCCGTTCACTGTTTAATACACACCTACACATAAGCATACATGTGCATATACGCCCACAAATAATTCTAATGGGCAAACTAGAAGCAAAATGTGGATTATGATAATATAGGTATAATGCCTTGAAATCTCTAGTCTACAGCATTTGAAAGCAAGTTGCCTACATTTCACATGTTTATTTATTTTTAAATTTAATTTTACTGGAGTATAGTTGATTTAAAATATTGTATTAGTTTCAGGTATATAGCAAGTGAATCAGTCATACATATAAATATACCCATTCCTTTTTCCCATAGAGGTTATTACAAACTATTGAGTAGATTCTCCCATGCTATACAGTAGGTTCTTGTTAATCATCTGTTTTATACAGATGTGTGAATATGTTATTCCCACCCTCCCAAGTCTTCCCTCCCCCAACGGTTTCAGCTATGGAAGCTGTTACACATTTTTTAATCATTCTGATGTATTTCTTTCAATTTGTATAAATACTTTCATGCTTCTACTGTATTTCAGTACTTATAATAGAAATAAGGAGGCCAAGCATGAACAAAATATATAAAGTCCCTGAAGACATGGGGCTTTGAGTCAGGTATGAACACTGAGCTAGAAATTAAAATGTGAAGAAGAGGTTCAGGGGACAAAGGCATTGGGTCAAAATGTTAGTATTTAAACTTGTCTAGGAATGAGGAAGGTTTCTTAAAGAACTAACTTTGAAACTGAACAGAAAGGATGACTAGGAATAAGGCAAGGATGAGGGAGTAAATATACCCCCCTCCACACAAACACAAATATTCCAGAACCAGTAGTATCTATAAAGAATGCTTGAAATAGGAAAGAAGGTCAGAGGTTTCTAGCATAAAGATAAAGGTAAACTGAGATAAGGCTAGAGCTATAGGACCATGCTGTTTCATAAGGATTTTGGATACTTTAAGACAATGTGAAGTTATCACACAGTTTTAAGAATGCAATGACAAGATTAGATTTGTAATTTTGAAAAGGATTCCTCTGGTTTCCAGGCCAAGAATGATTTAGAAAGGGCAAACACAGACATGAAGAAAGTGATTAGGAATCTTCCACAGCGATAATTCTTTGAATACCAATGATGATGACAAAAGGAGACATTTTAATATTCCAGACATATTTCTAAGGAAGGAAAAACAACTTCATGAATGACTATATGTGGAATATGAGGGAGAATGAAAAATCAAGGCATGCTTCCAGGTCTCAAGTTTGATTAGCAGAGGGACGGTGGTCCCCTTTTCAATGAAAAGGAGTACCTAAAGAGAAATATGCCTCCTTGAGATGAGGACTTTGGTTGGTTAATCCACTGACTTTTACCGTAATGACCTATGTTCAGTTCCACCAGGGCTTACAAAAACAATGAGCAAGTGTGGGAGTGACTGTGGCTCCCTCACTCTTCCCCATCTGGCAATGCCACTATCCCCAGCCCTTTCTCGTTCTATGGAGGCTGCTTGGTTTAGGACTACAGTGTTCATCCTAACTTGATCTTTGAAGTGGTGTTAATTTTGAATTGTATTCCAATGTAGAATGTGATGCACAAGCACACAACTAATTGACATTTATGAGTGCTAATATTCCTCAAAAAAGTATCAGGTAAAACCTGGTGTGACTAAGCAAGCCTTCAGGAAAACTCATCATTCTAGTCCTGTCAAAATAACATTACTGGTAAGCTTGACATTGGAGTCTAAAGCAATCAAACCGAGAATCTTTTTTCTTTTTCTTTTCAAAAAGTGCATTATGTTTCATTTTTCTTCCTGAAAATACCAGATACCATAGCAGGCATATGTACATATTTAACTTCAAACAAAGGTTTAAGATCACCAAATATGATAGGATGAATGTCTGTAAATTGCTTTGAGTAACTCTAGGTCTCTTGTTGTCATTTACAAATTCAAATTAATATCTTGTGTGTATAATCAGATATGCTAAATTTGTCCAGTTGTATGCTATTCTCATCAGAAGACTTTTTTTTTTTTTTGCTTTTTAGGGCCACACCTATGGCATACAGAAGCTCCCAGAGCAGCAGCTGCAAGTCTATACCACAGCCACAGCAACAAAAGGATCCAAGCCACACCTGCAAACTACATTATAGCTCATGGCAATGCTGGATCCTTAACCCACTGAGTGAGGCTAGGGATCAAACCCACATTCTCACGGATACTAATCAGGTTCGTAACCTGCTAAGCCACAATAGGAACTCCCAAAAGGCTTTTTTTTTTTTCAAAAATTTCAATTTATTTTATTGAAATACAGTTGATTTACAATGTTGTGTTAATTTTTGCTATACAGCAAAGTGACAGTTATACATATATATATAGAGAGATTTATATACAGTCTTTTCCATATTATTTTCTCTTATAGTTTACCACAGGATATTGAATATAGTTCCCTGTGCTATATGACAGGGCCTTGTTGTTTATCTGGGTAACTGCTGTTTTAATGGATTTAATAATCATGCTAAAAAGCTTAACTTCAGAGTAATGCAATAATATTCCTTGAAAGTCTGCAAGTAAGAAGTCGTAGGAAGAGTGTTCCTAATGTGGCCTCCCATTCAGCCTATTGGACTAGTTATATTTTCCCAACCTTTGATTTTGAAGCTTGTAGAAAATTGAAAAGGCTATTCAGTGAATATGAGGCATACTCTTTACCCTTGCTCAACTGTGGTTTTGCTGCACTTGCCTGATGGCTTTCACTTTGTTTTCTGCATAGTTGCAAAAAAGTTGCAGATCCTGACAATTTATCCCGAACCACTTTAGGTGTGTCTTTGAAGCATTAGTTTATTCTCTTACATACTCTATTACCACTAAAACACAAGGAAAAAAGTACCTTTGATAGGATAATATTACCTAGTATTACAAGCCTTAAGATCAGACTTTAATTCCTTATAGTTTAATCAACTTTTCCTGTTAAATGATAGCAAATTGTTACGTCCAAGACAAGACAAGAATTGTGTGTAATTCTTGGAATAGGAAATGGCAATCCCATCTTTTTGGAAATCCAGTTTTTTATGTCAGCTTCAGAAGAGTCTACCTCACATCTAGAGCTTCTGTGGTTAAGGAACAGCAGTTTTTTATGCAAGGGCACTGGAACTCTGATTTTAAAGTTGCAGAGACTTATGGTGGGAATTTTAAGAGAGAAAACATGATGAATGGAAAGAATTACTTGAGATTGATTAGTTCTTATCTTTAACCATTTCTGTCAGAGTTTAAGATATCTCTGCTTTCTTTGTTAGATAAACAATAACGATTGTTGGAAAAAAACTAAGGAAACTCTAGTGTTGGAACAAAGAATTTGGGATTAAAAAAAAGAAAAAGAAAAAAACTTTAAATAAATCCTATGGTTTTACCTACTATTATGTTCCAGTCCATAAAATGTGTCTCATGTTTGAAAAAAAAAAAAAAAAACAACTAAAGTATTTAATACATAATGTAAACTTGGCTTCTCTTTGTCCTGGGACAGACTGAACTCAAGTGAAGCCAAATTTCAGATCCAAGCAAAACTGGAAAATTAGAATTTCCGTCCTGCAGTAAAGACATATCATGAAGTTGGTTTGGTTGTCTGCTACAGTTGATGTTTCTGTAACTGAAACAACAAAGTATAAACAACAGTTACTGTAACCATTTAGGGCATATTACCCATCAAGCTACCAGGACTGTAGAGAAAAATTGCATAGAAAAGAAAGTACTTCGGTAAAGGAGACCATGGTGGAAGAAGGAGAATTTCAGAGAAAGCAGCACTTTTCTGGCAGCGAATGAATATTCAAACTTAGATTTCTCATTCAGAAAGATTCTGGAGATCTACCTTCCATCAATGTCATCTATATGGAGTATCTAATGTAGATCTGAGCCTTGGATGATAGAGTGCTTCCTAAATTGATGTCTTATTGTAAAGTTAGTATCATTTAAAAAAAATCAGTACCTCGTATGTCTGCCTTTTACATTTTTGAAGATAAGGGCTATTTATTTTTTAAATAGATCAGTCAACATTTATTTATCAAATAGATCAATCAACATTAGTGGAATTTTACAGAATAAAAATAAATTAAAAACTTGAAATTAAAAATTTTTTATTTATTACCATAGGGTTTTTTTTTTTTTAAACTATCAAAGTTGGTCACAAAGTTGTTTTTCTAATGTACTACAAGGCTCATGTAACGAGTGTGGTCACTAAGCCTATGTCTTCCCATGTCTCTCAGGCAATATTTCTGGAGGAAATAATTTTAACTGCCTTTTTTTTTTTTTTTTTTTTTCTGGTAATGACTTCCACCTTTCTAAATAAAATGTGTTTACAATGCTATTTAGTAACTAGCAATTTGGCATCTACCTATTGACTCCTTATTATGTCAGATGTCAATAGTTCTCTCTTCAATCTGTCTTTCCCTACACTTTCAAATAATTATATAACTATTGATTTGTTAAATTAAACCATCAATGTCTATGTCATTATAACTATATAGTATTGTTGAATACAGAACCAAGTATTGAACTATGATTGCATTTTTAGTTGTACAAACTTGTTTTCCTTAAATCAAGAAATCTTTCCTTTCCCCTTGTTTGACTGTTTTTTACTTCCTTCTCCTCTCTCCACTCACCTCCCCTAGCCTCCCCTCTCTTCATTTCTCTGTCTTTTTCTTTTTATATAACCAACACCAAACCATCAAAAATCATCACCAATGACCACTTCTCATATTACCTATTTACTAAGTCTTTTATTTTCCTGGAGCTCATTCTTCCTCCCTAAGCTAAAATCTGCTGTAGTTATTTTAAAAATCCACCTGACTGTCTGTCATTGTTAAGGCTTCTCTTCACCATGCCTCTGGGTTAGTGCTGCCCATTTCTGAACCTAACATCTTTCTCTATCCTGGTCTACCTCACTACCTTGTCTAATTACTCTCTAAGATGGAGTGCATGGTATAAGATTTTAGGGTCCTTGCATTTCTGAAATATGTTTTTATATGTTAACATATACTTGTACCAAAATATGTCTAGTTATAGAAATGTGTCCCCCAATATTCATAGCATCATTATTTACAATCACCAAGGTATGGAACCAACCCAAGTGTCAATCAATAGACAACTGGATAAATAAGTAGTTTTATATATATATATATATATATATATATATATATAAATACATATATAATGGAATGTTACTAAGCCATAAAAAGAAAGACTGGAATTCTGCCATTTGCAGCAATGTGAATAGACCTAGAGAATATAATATTTTGTGAAAAAAGTCAGTGTGATTTAGAAATGCAGTGTCTATCGTTATATTGATCTTTTTTTATTATGAAATATTGTCTTAATTTTGCCCCAAATCTATCTAGTCTAACATTACTACAACTTTACCAGTTTTACTTTTGTTATTGTTTGCATTGTAGACCCCTGGCCTGGGAACTTCCATATGCTGCAAGTGCAGCCTTAAACATATATAAATAAATAAATAAAGTTCTATAGAATTAAAATTATACAAAGTTTATAGTCCTCTTATTTGTGTAAGAAAATTAAGGATTTTCATCCTAATCCTATCTGATTAGAAATAGTGGAATAAAATGGTTAAGTCAGCATTTAGGAGTCAATTTAAACAGAATCAAATTCCTTTCATAATTTCCTTTTAATTCTCTAAACTCACACATTTCCCACAAAATATTTCTCACCTTAAAGTAGTTCTAATGACACAGCACATTTGAAATTCTTCAAAATATAGCCTAACAGTGCAGCAAGAGCAAATAGCAATTAAGAAGTGAAATAAATTATTTAACTTATCTAATATAATGATGAAAATCCCTAATTTAGTAAGAACATTTATGTATCTTTAAATATTTGTTTATTTATTTATTTGTTAGTTTGTTTGTTTTTGTGTTTTGAAGGCCGCATCCAGGGCATATGGAGATTCCCAGGCTAGGGGTCTAATCAGAGCTGTAGCCACCAGCCCACATTAGAGCCACAGCAACGCCAGATCCGAACCGTGTCTGCAACCTACACCACAGCTCACTGCAACGCCAAATCTTTAACCCACTGTGCGAGGCCAGGGATTGAACCCGCAACCCCATGGTTCCTAGTCAGATTCGTTTCTGCTGAGCCACGACGGGATATTTATTTAAATATCTTTAAATATTTAAAGAGCAGATATATCTTAATGATCATTCAAGTATTATTTAGATGCTTTAAAATGACAATGTAGATGCCTAATTTTAAAACTATAATAATATTGTGATATTCTCTATTATATAATAAAATGATATATTAAAATGATATATTTATATATCATTTTATTTTAATAATTTACATCTCACAGTATCAGGTTTTTGAAATGTCATGTAACTACATCAAGAGTAATCATAGTTACCAGATATATACATGGCAACATTTGGAAGTATTTGCTTATCATTTCCAACTTTAAAAATAATGGTCATGACCTCTTTAACAGAGATACCTTGTTTGAAAATTAAGCATATCATTGCCGTCTTTGTTTCTTGCTCTTTCTACGAGAAATGTATCTAAAAAGATGTGTGATATAAGCCTTTGGTATTTGGTAGCTCTGCCTGAGGCCACAAGTGGATTTAACGATAATATGACAATATGACATAACTTAAACTGATAAGCTGTGTCACCAGCAGGTACAACAGAAGAGAAGTAAGTTCTGTTAGTCCTATGTTATTGATTTTTTTAATCCCTCCTCCCCAAATAAACCCATATCAAACAAACAAACAACTCCCTCAAGGAGAAACATGAGGATCTCTGGACATTTCTCTTTTTTCTCCAAGACTACTTTCTGGATGCTACTTAAAAATGTTTTTTAAGGGAAGAAAGTGAAATTTAAATCATCTAGGATTGATAAATTATCTTAGAATTCAGAACTAAAATCTATTCACTCACATGGCATTTCAAAACAATAACCAAACTTTTCCTGTTTCCCCCTTTATGGAGGCTTGACTACTGTTAAAATTTGAAGAAGCACAAAAATTTTAATACTTTGACTACTAACATACCATGCAACTTTGGAACAAATGATATGATATATATAATAATGCCATCCAGATATGTAATGCATAATATCAGTGGTACTTATCAAGTTATAATGTATACCTGGTCCTATTAAATTGCTAAACTCAGAAATACCTGGATGTAGTGCCACTAGTCAACATTTTACCATTTAGATTTGGGTTTCACTCTCAAAATTCAAAAGAAATTTATCTTTTTATTGCCAAATCCATTAGCATTTCCTGAGTCTTACTTCCTTTATTTCTCTACAGGAACCCCCTTCATTTAATGTTTTTCATTCATCTCTTCTGCCCTTAACACTTGATTAGCCCAGCTCCTCTTCTTTTGCCTTTCTAACTACCCGCCTTTGCTCCCTTTTCAACTTCAGTACTTTACTTGGGTTCCAAAGTACAATGAAGACCCCAAGATTTTGTCTTTGACCATATTCCCTTGTACCTTTAAGCCTACTCTTCTTCAGAATCACCTGTGGTCCGCAGGGTCAATTTGTCTCTGTTCTTTGTGTTCCCTCTGACTCCATGGAACAATCTCCATCTGGATATTCCATGAGAACCTCAAATTGCATCAACCCTAAACTTAATTCATTTTATCTGAAGCACCCAAACCATAAAACATTCTTGCTGACCCACCTGCCATCTGAACAAATACTAATTCTGAAAACTTGGCCTCACCACTGGCCTTCCTCCAGTGGCTCATGTTTAGTTAGCTCTGACTTAGCGTCAATTTTATTATAAAATTTCACTCAACTCTAGTCTTCCTTTTCATTCACATTTCTCACATTACTTTAAATTCTTGTGATAATTTGTCTGAACTATGGCAATTATCTCCTAACTGTTCTTTAGGATTCTTATCTCTACACTACAGTAGTTGCTTTATATGATGGCAAAAACAGTACTATAATGTCATTTCCTCTTCAAAAAAACTTTAGAGTCCTTCAGGTACCTATTGAGTGAAGAAATAGTATCTTTTATTTCCTTGAAAGTCTGGAAGTTAGAATCAACATTATGGTATAATCAGACTAGTAAAGTACATAAAGTACATTTTTAAAATTTAATAACATTTAATTGAGGGTGCCCCAGTTAACAATGGGCTTTTAAGGATTTTTTTTTTTACCTTAAAATATATTGTGAACCATCATACTGCTTACTTCTCGAAGGAAGGACTTTGCTTTTTGAACATAATTTAAAAGGATTTACACTGTCTTTTTATCACCCAATGTGTAAGATTTACATGAGCTATACTGTATATAAATACAGTGATCACAGGATGTCATTTTTTTTTTTGGTCTTTATTTCTAAGTGTTAGTGTCCCAATCATCTCTGGCTCATATTCATGACTTAAGGAAGAGAACTCAGTAGTTATTAATTTCTTACAGTATGTCAAGAATTTCAATAAATATTATTTCAATATTTACAATAACCTTGTGTGATATGGAAAGTGAGATTATAATCAAGTGACTTGCCCAACGTCATGCACCTAGTAGGCAGATAAACTAGAATTCAAACAGATGTCTACTTAACTCTAAGCATTCATATTCTACTACACTATGTAACTTTTTATATGTGCTGATGTAAAATAGTGTAAAGGCAATGAAGGAGCTTAATTCTAATCCAATTTTTGCCATTGACTTTTTTTCTAGCCTGAATCAAATCTAGAAACTCCTTTTCCTCATCTGAAAATGAGGTGTCTTACAGTATTTAGTACAGGGAATAGAAGCCTTTCCAGACATTTTTAACAAAGAAGTTCTTTATACACATCATTAAATGCTTGTAATATTTTTAGAAGGGCTATAGATGGGGAGATCTGAGGGCTGTCACTAAATGTCAAATAACAATACCACAGTTGCCATGCAGAGATGGAGAAATGGGAACTGCTACCAACTTAATGGCATCTACTACCCAAAAAGCGGGTGACTGGGGAATGAAATGTAGAGTACGACCTTCCCCCAAAGTGCCGACACCAGAAAGGGAATGGCCTCTGCCTTCCAAAAAGTCACCCAATAGCCATCTCATTGGCAGAAACTCAATCACATTTATAAGCCTAGGGGCCAAGAAGTCTGGACAATTTACTTTCTAACCTCCCAATACACATAATATAAAGGAAATATTAAAGACAATGGATATAAATTCTTGCTTCCAACAGGCAATTTCTAGCCCATGGGTAGACCTGATGACTTCTGTGCTGTTTCTAACATTCCTGCTTCAAGAGCAGCCAGTATCAGTTGTGCCAACTGTATAACTACAGACCACTCTTCATTATGAATTAGTATGGGGAAGGACAGTAATAATGTAAAGAATATGTATAACTCTGATGCTGCAACGTCAGCTCTGTCCAGTAGAACTACAAGTTGCATATGTACTTTCTTAATAACCACCATTAAGAAAAACAATTTTAAATTAAATTAATTTTAACAACCTATTTTATTTAGCCTAGTATATGCCCAATATTTTCAAAATATAATTAATATAAAACTATAATAAAATATTTTACATTTTTGTTCATACTAAGTCTTTGTAATACAGTACCTATTTCACACTTAGAGCACATCTCATTTTGGGTGCTAAATTTTCAGGAGGAATATTTGTGTATACTTAGATTTCATAAAATTCACATTTAAAATAGAAAATTCACATTCTCCAAGTTGTTACAAAAATACTTATATGTTTTTAAATTTTGACTCTTGCTTCCTTATCACTAAATAATTTTCTTTTAATATCTGCATGCACATTGATAAAATTGGTTCATCCTTTTCACATCTGCTTTTAAAGCAAGAAGAACATGGCAGTGTGGTAGGCAGAATGACACCCCCCCCACAACGCCAAGATGTCAACATCTTAAACACTGGAACCTATGAATATGCTATATTATGGGGCAAAGGAGAATTAAAGTTGTAGATAGAATTTAATAGCTAATCATCTGGACAATAATAATAGATTATCCAATTAGGTTCAATGTAATCAGAAGGGTCCTTGAAAGTGGAAAATAATCAGAGAGATGGAAGCTTAACAAAGATTCTGCCCAATGTTGATAGCTTTTAAGATGGAAAGAATGGGGTCACAAGACCAAGAACTCAGGTGGCGTTTAAAAACTGAAAAAGAGATAGCAAAAGAACTCTACATCCTTCAGAAGGAATGCAGACCTGACAGTATCTGGGCTTTATCATTGTAAGCGCTATTTCTAACTTCTGACCTCCAGATCTATAAGAAAATATATTTGTTTTGTTTTAAGCAGTACATTTGTGGCAAAGTGTTATGGCAGCAATAACTCCCTACCCTTTCCCCCCACCCTGGGAACCCCAAGTCTGCTCTTTTTGGCCATGCTCTTTTTTTGTTTGTTTGTTTGCTTGTTATTTTTAGACAGGATCATCTGTTTCATACTCTAGATTTCACAAATAAGTGATGTCATATAGTATTTGTCTTTTTCTTTCTGTCTTACTCCACTTATTATGAGAGTCTCTGGCTCAATTCCTGTTGTCTTTTTTTATAGCTGAGTAATACTTTGCCTTTTTATGGTTGAGTAATAATCCATTGTAAATGTCTATCCATTGACATATGACTGGATTAAGAAGATGTGGTATAGGAGTTCCCGTCATGGCTCAGTGGTTAACGAATCTGACTAGGAACCATGAGGTTGCGGGTTTGGTCCCTGGCCTTGCTCAGTGGGTTAAGGATATGGCCTTGCCGTGAGCTGTGGTGTAGGTCACAGATGTGGCTCGGATCCTGTGTTGCTGTGGCTCTGGTGTAGGCCGGTGGCTGTAGCTCTGATTAGACCCCCAGCCTAGGAACCTCCATATGCCATGGGTATGGCCCTAGAAAAGGCAAAAAGACAAAAAGAAGATGTGGTATATTGTAGGTTTTTGATGAATATTTTGTTGTTTTTATTTAAATCTTGCACTAAATTCTTTTGCCATAAATTTCAACAGCTGAGAAAAGGGATTGTAACTTCGAACCCAAGAATATTCACTCCACTGAGACAAGATTTCTTTCTATATTTAGTTGTAAACACTAATATTGTTAGTTGTAAAATCTTCCCAACACTTGAGATAAGTTCCTCAGGTACCACCTCTCCTTCAAAAAAAATCTCGATACTTAGCAATTGGTACATTCCTCTTAATACTGAAAATATTTTAATAATATTTAGGGATTATCACGTTGTTTGCCTACAGGCTAGTAGTTAAATACAAAGTAAGTATTATCTGATAAACTAAAAGATATTTAAAAATCTAAACTTTAGAACCACAAGATCTCTGTTACATTACTTTTTGGGAAAAAATATCATCCAACTTTCTGTCTTATATTAAAATATAATTTATTGAATAATGGAGCGAATGATTCAGAAATTACGCACATACTGGATTTGCTTGTGGAAAGAGGAACAGATACATTAAGTTTCCCAAATTAGATAATTAAAATCTTAATAAAAACAATGGAGGAAATAAATAAATAAACCCCAGTACATCTTAAACATAAAACAGCTAAAGAAGAATTCACACACATCCCCACACGGATTATACTTCCTGGAAAACAGTTGAACACCTGGCAAATTGGCTTGAAAAGGGCAATTAACGTAGGAAATGCTGCTTGGAATATGATCTCGAGAAATCTTGAGAAAATGCACTTGGGAAGGCTTTGTGTACTTTTAACCATCTTGTGAAATTCACATAAATAAGGCTCATTCAATGAAGTACATAACATAATTATCCAATGTCCACTTGGACTTCTTACTGTCTTTCTGAAGACTTCAGTCTCTTCAACCAAATGTTCTTAATAATCTTTTCAACATACCAAGTATAAACATATGTCTATTATTATAATAAAACTATACTTGTTCAGGATATATTTCAAAACACTGGGAAAAATAAAAACAAACCACAAAACATATCCCTGAACTTCAACTCACATTTAATAAAGGAATGTACTTTTATACTCTCTCCCTCAAATATTACCCTTTTTTTCTCTTCACTTTGGGGACTATGAATTCTTAAGTATGGGTAAAGAAATCTCCCATCTTCTGTTCCTGAGCCAAGCTTATACTCAAGACCACAAACAATGAATTGTTTCAGCCAGAAAATGTTCAATGGTTCCCAGATCTAAACTTTAATTTGTAGACTTAGAGTGGCTCAGAGGTTTTCCAGCAAGATTTAATGGCTCCTTAAACAGCTTTAAAACTTGTTAACAGTGGGGCAGATTGGGAGCAGGGACTAGAGAGAAGGAAAAAAAAAAAAAAAAGAAAGAAATGCAAAAAGCCTTGAATTTTTGCCAATTCCTATACCCAACTATTATGCCTCTTCCACTGATCAAGAATCCTAATTCCCAAACTTTTTAGGCTTAGCCTGAAGCTGAGAAGTCTCTCTGTCCTTCAGCAGTAGACGTGACAGATCTCAATACAGAGATACAGGAGAATTCATCTGACATCAACTTGCAAATACAACTGGGTGTTACCCACCTTGACTGCACAAGAAGGGTGTATGTAGGGACCTCAGGTCTGCAGAATGTATTAAAAATAATATGGAACCTGAAGTCTAAAAGTTCATTATCTCTGCCACTTAATATTTATGTAACTATGGAGAGGTCACAGAGCCTCTGTGCCTTATCCAAATAGTATGAATTTGCACTAAAAAAATAACTACTGGTGTTGACTATTGGCCATTAATCTCTAGGTCCTGATACATATATGTGGATGTATTTATGTGCATGAAAGAGAGCATACATTTGTGTTCAATTGCTTTGAATGCTATTTCTCTAGTTTTACTTTTATTAACCAACCTTCTAGATTATATAATCTAAGACTCACTGCTTATAATGCCTCAAATTGACCCTTACACTACGCAAAGTAACCTGACAATTCTTTCATGGTAGTAATTAATGCAAGGGATGATTTGATAAATAGGGCATTATAAGTGTTTTTTTTTTTCCACAGAAATTTTAAATTCAGAATAGAAAACAATGTCAATATTATCCAGCCTAACCATTATTTTTTATAGCATAGATCCATAATCTGGAAACAGGCAAGGAATTCAGTTCTGTCAGAAGGCAGAGTGGAGAATAATCCAGGTATCTTAAACCAGGACAAATCTTTGCCTCAAGCATCCATATAATAAAATTAAGTACATTTTAATATTCATTTTTAAGAGACATATTTATAAAGCAGTTTATGTGTTAATGTGAAATCATCCCACTTTCTTATTCTTGAATGATTTATTCCTTTAGCAGATTTAGTAAGCTACAACATGTTGGGCATTATTCTATCTACCAGGAATTCTATAATGAAGATAGGAAAATTTTTGCTTTCAAGACATGAATTTTCATAATACACAATCCATGAAACCCACTGCTAAGAAGACATTTTGTCACATGACAAACACAATACCTATTTGTGAAATGAAGAATGAATGACTCAGTGAATCAAATCTACTAAGAGTTCAGAACTATTGTGTTCCTATTTAGAGTTATATTCTAAACATTATGAAGTAAGAATATATTTAAATAAACTACTAAATGTGTACTACTATTTAGTTAAGCACTGGGGATGCAGCAATGAATACGATTATCAAAGTTTTTGTCTTCAGAACAAGAGGTTTAGTATGGCCAACAGAGAAGTAATACAGCAATGGAAACACAGTGCTATAAAAGCTGAAGAACTAGGAGGGCACTGAATCTAGAATTTGGCAACCAGGAAAGGCTTCCTGGAGGAAGAACTGTCTAAGCTTAGATTTGAAGAATTAGTAGGAGTTGGCCAAAGAAGTGAAAGAGGAAAAAATTGGGCAAAGATCTGGAGGTAAACCTGTCTTAACCAAAGAATTTAAAATGGTTCAGTGTAGCTGGAAGTAATCAGAGGAACACAGTGAGAAGGGTTGAAGGTATGAAGCCCCTTGTGACAAGAGGACAAATGAACACACAAGGATAGCACAGTAGAGAAACAGAAGGAATGGGAATATGGACCAAATGCACCAGCTCTAATACGTTTTTCTGGTTGTATTTATTTAAGCTACTAGCTGTGGAATTTTCCATTACTTGCGATGAGGTGATTCCAAATTCATAAACAAATGGTATTTAAACATGGAGAAATGTGATATAAGTGAGTGAAAATTCCATATATAGATGTCTGGCTTGAATGTACTTTCTTGGGGTTTACCAGATAGAGTGCCCATTAATTCTTAGAATCTTGGGATTTGATGGGACTTTAATAATGGTTTAAAACAACTATAGCCTTTATCTAAGGTATGATGATATATTATGAAGTAAACTTTGTAATTCCTTGAGTGCTCTAAAGATTTTAAAATAGCAAAAGGATTTTACAATTTGCTTTTGTTTTGTTTTTTGATCCTCATTTATTTGACTTTATTTTATAAATTACTTAATGAATTTTATTACACTTATAGGTCTGCAAGTCATCACCACCAAATTTTACAGTATTTCATCCCAAACCCTCTGTGCTTTCCCCCTATCCCTCAACCTGTCTCATTTGGAAACCATAAGTTTTTCAAAGTCTGTGAGTCAGTATCTGTTCTGCAAAGAAGTTCATTGTGTCCTTTTTTCAGATTTCACATGTCAGTGATAGCATTTCATGTTGGTGTCTCATTGTCTGACTGACTTCACTTAGCATGATAATATCTAGGTCCATACATGCTGCTAAAAATGCTGGTATTTCTTTACTTTTAATGGCTGAGTAATATTCCACTGTGTATATGTACCAAAACTTCTTGATCCGCTCCTCTGTCGATGGACATTTAGGTTGTTTCCATGTCTTGGCTATCACATGTAGTGCTGCAATTAACACTGGAGTACATGTGTCTTTTTGAGTCATGCTTTTCTCTGGATAGATGCCCAAGAGTGGGATTGCTGGATCAAATGGTAGTTGTATTTTTAGTTTTCTGAGGAATCTCCATACTGTTTTCAACAGTGGTTGCACCAATTTGCATTCCCACCAACAGTTTAATAGGGTTCCTTTTTTTCCACACCCTCTCCAGCACTTATTTGTTTATAGACCTTTTTGATGATGGCGATTCTGGCTGGTGTAAGGTGGTACCTCATAGTGGTTTTGATTTGCATTTCTCCAATAACAAGTGATGTTGAACATCTTTCATGTGTTTTTTGCCCATCTGTATGTCTTCTTTGGAGAACTGTCTGTTTAGATCTTCTGCCTATTTTTGGATGGGGTTGTTTGTTTTTTTGGTATTGAGCTATAGGAGGTGTTTATAAATTTTGGAGATGAATCCCTTTTCAGTTGATTCATTTATAAATATCTTCTCCCATTCTGTGGGCTGTCTTTTCGTTTTGCTTAGGCTTTCCTTTGCTGTGCAGAAACTTTTAAATTTAATTAAGTCCCATTTGTTTATTTTTGTTTTTACTGTCACGACTCTAAGAGGTGGATCTGAGAAGATGTTGCTTCGTTTATGTCGGAGAGTGTTTGGCCTATGTTTTCCTCTAAGAGTATTATCGTGTCTGGTCTTGTATCTAGGTCTTTAATCCATTTGGAGTTTATTTTTGTGTATGGTGTTAGGAAGTGTTCTAATTTCTTTCTTTTACATGTGGCTGTCCAGTTTTCCCAGCACCACTTATTGAACAGGCAGTCATTTCTCCATTGTATATTCTTGCCTCCTTTGTCATAGATTGACTGTAGGTATGTGGGTTTAATTCTGGGCTTCCTATCCTGTTCCGTGATCTATATTTCTGTCTTTGTTCCAGTACCACATGGTTTTGATGATTGTTGCTTTGTAGTATAGTCTGAAGTCAGGGAGCCTGATTCCTCCAGCTCCATTTTTCTTTTTCAGGATGGCTTTGGCTATTCTGGGTCTTTTGGGTTTCCAAACAAACCTTAAAATATTTTGTTTGAGTTGTGTGAAAAATGTCCTTGGTAATGTGATAGGGATTGCATGAATCTGTAGATTGCCTTGGGTAGTATAGTCATTTTGATAATATTGACTCTTTCAATCCACGAGCATGGTATATCTTTTCATCCATTTGTGTCATCTTTGATTTCTTTCCATCAGTGTCTTATAGTTTTCAGAGTACAGATCTTTTGTGTCTTTAAGTAGGATTATTCCTAAGTATCTTATTCTTTTTGATACATTGGCAAATGGGATTGTTTCCCTCATCTCTCTTTCTGATCTTTCATTGTTAGTATATAGAAACGCTGTTGATTTCTGTGTATTAATTTTGTATCCTGCAACTTTGCCAAATTCATGCATGAGCTCTAACAGTTCTTTGGTAGAGTCTTTAGGATTCTCTAGGTATAGTATCATGTCATCTGCAAATAATGATAGATTTACTTCTTCCTTTCCAATTTGGATTCCTTTTATTTCTTTTACCTCTCTGATTGCTGTGGCTAGGACTTCCAAAACTATGCTCAATAGTAGTGGCGAGATTGGACATCCTTGTCTTGTTCCTGATCTCAGAGGGAATTCTTTCAGTTTTTCACCATTGAGAATGATGTTAAGCTCTGGGTTTGTCATATATGGCCTTTATTATGTTGAGGTAGGTTACCTCAAAGCCCACTTTCTGAAGGGTTTTTATCAGAAATGGGTGTGAGATTTTGTCAAAGGCTTTTTCTGCATCTATTGAGAGGATCATATGGTTTTCATTCTTCAGTTTGTTAATGTGGTATATCACACTGATTGATTTGTGGATATTGAAGAACTCTTGCATCCCTGGGATAAATCCCACTTGATCATGATGTAGAATCCTTTTAATGTATGGTTGAATTTGGTTTGCTAGTATTTTGTTGAAGATTTTTGCATCAATGTTCATCAGTGAAATTGGCCTGTAATTTTCTTTTTTTGTGGTACCTTTGTCTGGTTTTCTATCAGGGTGATGGTGGCCTCCTAGAATGAGTTTGGGAGTGTTGCTTTCTCTGCAATTTTTTGGAACAGTTTCAGAAGAATAGGTGTTAGTGCTTCTCTAAATGTTTAATAGAATTTGTGAAGCCATCCTGTCCTATACTTTTGTTTGTTGGAAGTTTTTTAATAACATTTTCAATTTCAGTACTTGTGATTGGTCCATTCATATTTTCTATTTCATTTTGGTTTAGACTTGGAAGATTGTACTTTTCTAAGAATTTGTCCATCACTTCTAGGTTTTCCATTTTATTGGCATATAGTTCATACAGTAGTCTCTTATGATCCTTTGTATTTTTGTGATGTCCATTGTTACTTCTCCTTTTTCATTTCTAATTTTATTGATTTGAGTCCTTTCTCTTTTTTTCTAAAAAGTCTGGCTAAGGGTTTATAAATTTTGTTGAGCTTTTCAAAGAACCAGCTTTTCGTTTCATTGATCTTTTGTACAGTTTTTTTCATTTCTGTTTCATTGATTTCTGCTCTGATCCTTATGATTTCTTTCCTTCTACTAACTTTAGGTCTTGTCTGTTCTTCTTTCTCCAGCTCCTTTAGATATAAAGTTAGGTTGTTTATTTGAGCTTTTTCTTGTTTCCTGAGGTAGGCTTAGAACTGCTTTTGCTGCATCCCATAGGTTTTGGAGTGTTGTATCTTTGTTGTCATTTACTTCTAGATATTTCTTAATTTCCTCTTTGATTTCTTCAGTGATCCTTTGGTTGCGTAGTAGCATGTTGTGTAGTCTCCACATGTTTGTGTTTTTTGCAGTTTTTTTCTGTTGTTGATTTCCAGTCACATAGTGTCAGAAAAGATGCTTGATATGATTTCAATTTTCTTAAAGTTACCAAGGCTGGGTTTATAGCCCAGGATATAATCAATGTTAGAGAATGTTCCATGTGCACTTGAGAAGAATGTATATTCTGTTGCTTTTGGATAGAATGTCCTATAAACACCTATTAAGTCCATCTAGTCTAATGCTTCACTCAGGGCCCGTGTTTCCTTATTGCTTTTCTGTCTGGATGATTTGTCCATTGCTGTAAGTAGGGTGTTAAAGTCCCCCACTATTATTGTGTCATTGTTGATTTCTCCTTTTCAGGTTGTTAGCAGTTGCCGTATATATTGTGGTGATCCTATGTTGGGTGTATAGATATTTAAAATTGTTATATCTTCTTCTTGGATTGGTCCTTTGATCATTATGTAGTGTCCTTCCTTGTCTCTTAAAATATTCATTTTAAGGTTACTTTGTCTGATATGAGTATTTCTACTCCAGCATTCTTTTGATTTCTGTTTGCATGGAGTATTTTCTTCTATCCTCTCACTTTCAATTTGTATATGTTCCTAGAAGTGAAGTGGGTGTTGTGAAGATAGCATATATATGGTTCTTGTTTTTGTATCCATTCAGCCAGTCTACGTCTTTTGGATGGGGCATTTAGTCCATTAACATTTAATGTAATTATTGATATGTATTTCTTATAGCCATTTTATTATTTGCTTTGGATTTGCTATTGTTGCTCTTTTTTCTTCCTTCTTCTCTTGTTCTCTCCTCTTGTGGTTTGATGACTATCTTTAGTGTTGTATTTGAGTTGATTTTTCTTTGTTTGTATATCAATTTTAGATTTTTGGTTTGTAGTTACCCTGAAGTTTTTTTTTTTTTTTTGTCTTTTTGCTATTTCTTTGGGCTGCTCCCACAGCATATGGAGGTTCCCAGGCTAGGGGTCGAATCGGAGCTGTAGCCACTGGCCTACGCCAGAGCCACAGCAACGTGGGATCCGAGCCGCGTCTGCAACCTACACCACAGCTCACGGCAATGCTGGATCCTTAACCTACTGAGTGAGGCCAGGGACCGAACCCGCAACCTCATGGTTCCTAGTTGGATTCGTTAACCACTGTGCCACGACAGGTACTCCACCCTTAAGTTTTGATATGGGAGTCTATATACATACAAGATTGTTTTAAGTTATTGGTCTTAATTGCAAGTGCATCTCCAGTGTCCTGCATTTGTACCCTCCTCTTCTCATGATTTCTGATTTTGGTAGAATAATTGTGCATGGATTATTTCATATCTTTACTGTATATACACCTTCACTGGTGATCCCTGTCATTTGCAGTATTTTTGTTTCTGGTTGCAGCCTTTTCTGCCTAGAGATGTTCATTAGTATTTGTTGTAAAGCTGGTTTAGCGATGCTGAATTCTCTTAGATTTTGCTTATCTGTGAAGCTTTTGATTTCTCCTTCAAATCTGAATGAAAGTCTTGCTGGGTAAAGTAATCTTGGTTGGAGGTTTTTTCCTTTCATCATGTTAAGTATATCATGCCATTCCCTTCTTGCCTTCTGGCCTGCAGAGTTTCTGCTGAAAATTCTGCCAATAACCTTATTGGGGTTCCCTTGTATGTCATTTGTTTTTTTTCCCTAGCTGCTTTCAATATTTTCTGTCTTTAATTTTGGTCAGTTTGATTAATATGTGTCTCGGGGTGTTCCTCCTTGGGTTTATCTTATATGTTACTCATTGTGCTTCCTGGATTTGAGTGAGTGGTTCCTTTCCCATTATAAGGAAGTTTTTGGCTATTATCTCTTCAAATATTTTTTCTGTCCCTTTCTCTCTCTCTTCTCCTTCTGGCACCCCTATAATATGGATGTTGGTGCATTTAATGTTGTCCCAGAGTTCTCTGAGACTCTCTTCATTGCTTTTCAATCTTCTTTTTTCTCTTTTCTGTTCTGCATCTGTGATTTCCACTAGTCTGTTCTCCACCTCACTTATTTGTTCTTCTGCCTCCTGGATTCTGCTGTTGACTGCTTGTAATGAATTTTTTATTTCAGTTATTGTATTTTGCATCTCTTCTTGTTTCAGTTTTGTATCTTGTATCTCCTTGCTCAGTGTTTCCTGTAAGTTATCCATCTTTGCCTCCAGTTTATTTCCAGTGTCTTGCATCATCTTCAGCATCAACAGTCCAAAGTCTTTTTCCTGGAGGCTGAGAAACTTCTGATAACTTAGTTGTTTTTATGAGGTTTTTTTCTTTCTCCCTTATCTGAGTTAGAGCTCTCTGTCTTTTCATTTTTATAGGTTTTTGGTGTGGTGACCTTTTTGCAGACAATAGAGTTTTAGCCTCTCTTACTTCTGGTGTCTGCCCCCCTTGCGGCTAAAGTTGATAGGGGGGCTTGCTGTAGGCCTCCTGATGGGAGGGACTGGTGCCTGCCCACTTGTGGGTGGGGCTTTGTCTCTGGATGAGATTAGAGGCAGCTGTGTGCCTGGGTGGTCTTTAGGCAGCCTGTTTACTGATGGGTAGGGCTGTGATCCCACCTGGATTATTGTTTGGCCTGGGGCTTCTAAGTGCTGATGGGTGGGGCCAGGTCTTCCCAAAATGGCCACCTCCAGAGAAATGCATGCTGATGAATATCCCCAAGAGTTTTGCCTCCAATGTGCTCCTCCCACAACAAGCCACAGTCACCCCCTGTTTTCCCAGGAGATCCTCCAAGAATTGCAGTCAGGTCCGACCCAGATTCCTATGGAGACTTTGCTTTGCCCTGGGACCCAATGCACATAAAAGTCTGCGTGCACCTTTCAAGAATGGGGTCTCTGTTTCCCCCAGTCCCGTGGAGCTCCTGCATACAAGCCCCACTGATCTTCAATGCTAGATGCTCTGGGGGCTCTTTCTCCCAGTGTCAGATCCCCATGCTTGGGATTTTGATGTGGGCTCAGAACTCTCACTCCTGTAAGTGAGTCTCTATGATGCTGTTACTTTCCAGTCTGTGGGGCTTCCCACTGGAACGTATGGAGTTGCTTCTATCACGTAATCGCCCCTCCTACCTCTCAATGTGGCCTCTTCTTTGTCTTCTGGAGTATGATATCTTTTTTAAGTTTCCAGTCCATCTGGTTAACGATTGCTCAATATTTGGTTGTAATTTTGTTGTTTTATGAGAGAAGTTGAGCTCCAGTCCTTCTATTCCCTGTTTTAATCCTGTCATTTATTTTAAACACTTAAAAAATTAGTAAGATTTTCTCCAAATTATAAATATCCAAATTTCTAGTCATTCCTAATAGTGTGTTTAGTGAGAAAAGAAACTTAGATGCTATTAATTACTGTATCAACTCAAATAACCTCTCCAATTTCTCAAAGAAGGGAAATACAAGCAAGGTTTTCAGTATATCCAGTAAGATAATTTCTTTCCTTCTTATCAAACAAAACCAAAAATTGCCAAAAGTTTTACCACTATATGTAATTTTTGTTAACATCTTGAAAAGCAATTATTCGAAATACACTAGATCAACCACAGTACTTCAACTGCTTTTATTAAACCTTATGTATCCCAGTCATCTAAGAGAACAGATTATGGGATAGGGTGTGGGAATCAAAAACAATCATCTAATAGTGAACAGGAAAAACATGTATGTTGTTGAATGTATGAAATTAAAAAAAAAAATCTCAAGTTCCTGAGTCAATAATTATTTCAGTTACATAGAAACAAAGAAAAAGTATTACAAGTTGAGCAAAATTCCATTATTTTTTAAAAACATAAGCAAAGTTTGGTTGAAATCATAATCTATCTTATGCTGAAATGAGCCATTTGTAGTTTGGATTCAACATGTTAGTTATGACAGAGTGCACTTCATATTTGATATGAATTTAGCAAGTGAAAATTCCACCAGGCTATTCTGTCTGCTTATAACAGCTTTTACTTAGGCCAAATATGACTTTTTAAAAAGGAGTTATTGATGGTAGAAATTAACATCTAAGAATTATCTTTCTCCTTTTTCTCGAAATATGAAAATAATGATAGTTATTTGGGTTAAAGACTCTAAAGGAAGAAGAGTGTGACACATATAGGGCCCTAGAAGTTAGATAAAAAGCCTGCAGTTGTGCATGCTTTTTCATCCAACCTTCTCATTAGGTAACTAAAGGACAAAAATAAAACTGAATCAGAATTTTATATTGTTTGGTGTAAATTTCAATGATTTGAAATATAAGTTGAATTCAGAACCAACTCTTTTTAGTTCTTAGGGATAACAACTGAGTTCAAGAGCTCACAACAACTACAATGGGATAATTTTGGATATTTTTTTGAAATTTATTCATTCAGTTTGTTTCCTGGAATGAATACTGGTAGGATAAAACTTGGCTCTTTAATTTCTTATTAAAGAAGAATCAGAGATCCACTGAATTACTAAATCACTCATGTGTTTATTTAACTTGTTAATTTTTTTAACTCAACAATCAAACTGAGTACCTACTATGCAAACCCAACAGAAAACACTGAGAAAATTAAAATGTACACCTCTTGGTTCCTACTCTCAACAAAAAACTGACAAATTTTGAACATAGACTATAGCCACAGTCAATGTCAATATTGCTTTTTGAGAATGAGGCAAAAACAGAAGATATTTTAGAACTTTTTTCTCTATTCAAATTAATAGTAAATAATAAAATTTTATTAATTGCATGTGTTTCATATCTTGCTATAAAACACACAGAATCAAATTTTCCTAAAGCCCTTCATAAGACATTATAAGCCTCTCCAATCTCCTCAGTGTGAAGTTAAGTCATTCTACTTCACAATAAATAACACAGAGAAAAGGCCAGTAAGAGAGGGGAGGGTATGGGAGATTGGTTTTGATTAGTCTGTGATGTGACGTGTCTGAAGAGTCTCTGAACCACAGAGACTAACTCTGCCTAACCCTTTCTACAGCTGCTGATAGAGGAAAGACTGGTGGAAAAGAGAGACAGAGCCAAAAACTTTCAGCATTTTTATTCCTATGATTTGTTGGACTGCTTCATTATTCCCCATGCTTTCTCTACACACAAACACACACACAGAGTAGTATTATAATATCATGCTACTGTTAAACCATATTTTTCTCTCATTTAAAATATAAATAAATGGTGTTAACATGCAAATTCTTCATATATTTCAAACTCTTGTTTTCATGTATGAAAGGCTTTTATTTAAAAGCTAATAATGCATTGTATTTTATAACTAAACATCAAAATCTAGCACACTGCATTCTAATAATTAAGTCTAATCCATGGCGAAGGATCAAGAATAGCTAAGTCTGGAAGCCATTTTACCAGAGAAAAAATTTATTTGCAAGGGCAAAACACAAACGTCCAAGTACTCTGGAAGCCCAGTGGAAGGGCACCTAAACCCTGCCTTGGAGCTTCAGGGAAGGTTGTTCTTGTTTTTGTTTTTAATAGAAGTCACTGGATGAAATCAATCTTCAAAGAGCAGAGTAATCAGCTGGGCATTGTGGTGATAAGGTGACTGAGGTGGGAGTGTGAGGGAAAGATGGGGGCATTCGAGGCTGATTGACAGAATGAGAAAAGGTACATACATGAGAAAAACCACAGAGTGTGGGTAACTTTCATTTCCTGTAGATGTGAGAGCAGCCCTTGAGAAGCTGGAAAAGGAGGCTGGATGCTCCAACAGAGATATGAAACCTTATCCCACAGTGGCCATGCACAGCCACTGTCAGGCTTTTGTTTGGAGTGCTTTTTCTAGCAGCTGGGAGGCAGATGGATTCAGGGGTCAGGTCAGCTGGCACAGAGCCCAGCTGGGTGGCTGGGAACACTGGCCATTTGAGGAATGATGAGAAACTCTATAAGGATGGTGATAATAGGAAAAAGAGGGTTCAAGGCTGGAAAATGTTTAGAAATAAAACAGCCTGAGTTTAGAATGGGTGATTGGATTGGGGTGAAGGGAAAGTGAGGAAGAAGGAAGCAACAAGGAAGATGCCTTGACCTGCAGCATGAGTGACGCTGCTGCCTAGAAGAGAGTACAGCATGTGGGCAAAGCAAGTTTAAAGGAGAGCAAAGCTCACTTAGGGATTTGAACTCTCAATGTCTCACAATTTGCTGGAGCTAATGAATTCCATCTAAGAGAAGTGTATTTTCCAAAGGTAAAGTTTAGCATAAACTTTCTTACCTGACATTGGAAGGTGATGTATATTTTGTAGAGACTTCAATTCAGGGTCGTCACTTCACTTAGGTGTTTAAAAATAAGAATTAAAGTCTAGGGGAAAAAGAGGAGGATATTTAAAATTGAATACAAAAGTTACCAAATCAGTATTTCATGTCATAATCAACCTCTCAAAAGCTTGACTATATAGGATGCTTCATGTATATTGGATGAACACATTTTTTCAGTTATAATAACACATTTACAAAGTTTTAGCCATGGGCTGAGTTCTACATGAATACTCACTCTATACTCACACAATCCTATGCGGTAGGCACTGCTAGTAGTCAAAAGTTACAGAGGGGGAAACTGAGGCCTGGAGTCACACACCACAAGTGACAAGGCTGGGCTCAATCTTGACAGTCCGACTCCCCAGTCTGTGTTTTTCGCCACCACATGAGGCTGCCTTTCTCACAATATGTGAAGGTCTTAATTTAGATGTTCACCGTGTCCTGACATCATCATACAATGGAGTCCAATTATAGTTGCAAAAATGATTTAATACTATCGGGTTATTTTAGATTTTAAAAATTGTAGGACTTGAGCTGCTGATGGCCCAGGAGCTTCCATCAAGAAGTCAGGCTGTGGCCCTCACCAGATGAGGGACTTGGTCCCCTCACAACCCCTCACTGAGCCTTAAGTCCTAGCCCCTGGTCTTATCCAGAGTGAGCTTTCTATGGCCACAGAAATTAAGTCCCATCTCACTACCGGGGGTTTTCTGGCTACACAAACTGCTTACACTTCCTGTGTGTATTCCTGGGTCACAGAGACTTCGCATTTGTTTTGAACGTTTTTATTCATTTATTTACTTATTAGCACTTATGTACCTTACCTATCAATCTAGTAGGTTTGAAACTGAAAGGAATTAAAATGCATGGGCTTATTCTGTCTTTGAAAGAGGTATCTAACATTTCTGTAACCAAAGTAATACATAATCACACATTTAAATAAATCCTAAATTAAACTGATTTAAATGTAGTTCATTTTAACATACGTCATATTCACATTTCAGAGGATTAACACTTCAACACTTAAACTCATCACAGTGGGTCAGAAAACATATTTAAGAAACCAACAAAGAAATCACAGAAGTTCTTTAATACTCTAAGAAATTATTCCAATAACTGGGAATCCAGAGGTGTCTAAAAGATCTAACTCTCTTTTAAAGGTAGTACAGGGATGGTCTTTACAGGAATCCACAGGGTTTCTGAATATATTTCTCTGTACATAGTTTTGTTCTCACTACAGACTTAGGCTCACTATCTTACATATATTTGCACACTTTCAGAAGTAATAAAAACTAACATTTATTGAGTACTTAGTATATAACTAATACTTTTTAGGTACTTCATGTTTTAATTTCCTTAATTCAAAGAAAAAAAATGTGTAGAGAAGTGTTATTTCCATTTCACAGAAGTCAATATCAACAATTAGGTAGTTTATATAAGGTCACACAGCTGGTAAACAATGAAATATTTTCAAAATATTTAACTGACGTCTTCTTTCTTACAGTGTATTTTCATTAATTTTGAAACATAAAACTATTTTTTCCATAAATATAATAAAGTACAATTTAAACTGTGACCAGCATAACTTACTTGTATAAAGACCATGACGCGCTACAAGTATGACAAGATGTCTTGTTGGAGAAATTAATGAATGTGCTGGAGAAGTTTTACAAGAAACTTTTCTACTGGAAATACAGTGAATTTTTTTCAATAAGAATTAAAAACACATGGCCTGGATTTAGGATAGAATGTTGAAAGAGGACCTGCTCTAATTTTGAGATGTGTATTCATTATAATCCAAAGTGATAAAATTATGAAGAAGCAAATGACCTTCTTACAATTCTAGGCTGTTTCATCCTGTTTGTTTTTGGTGAAACAGAAGTCTTATTTGTTCCTTTCTTTTTCCTATACATTGCCCAATGACGTTTAAGTTATTTATCATACTTAAGTATTTTAAAGGTAGTGACAATGGATTTATTTCTGCCCCTCCACAGTACACAGGATACAAATGTAATATTGTAGTACAGAATAGTGTAGTGTTAAACAGAAAGAAAGGCAAGGGTATATATTTCTCCTAACTAAAATTAAGTAACTCATGATAGTCATTGTTTTTAGTAATATTCATAAAGATAGAGATATATGCTTTATTATACATAAAAAAAGAAAAAAATGGCACAACCATTTTGGAAAATAGTTTGGCAGTTTTATAAAGTTAAAGATATACCTACAGTTCACTCATTCAAAAGAAAAGGAAATACATGTCCATACAAAATTAGTGCCTGGATGATCACAGAAGCTTTATTCATAATAATTCCAAACTGGAAAAAAAAAAAAACTCAAATGCTCATCAACACATAAATGGATAAACACATTGTGGTATATACAAACCTTGAAATAGTACTCAACAATAAAAACAAATGAACTACTGATACATTCAACAATGTAGGTGAATCTCAAAATAATTATCCTGAATGAAAGAAGTCAGCCATCTCCCAAAAAATAAATAAATAAATAAACCTGTTTACACTGCATGAATCCACACAGAAAATGTCAACTGATTTATGGTGACAGAAAACACATTAGTGGTCCCCTGGGGGGAGGAGAATAGCAGGGAAGTGAGGGAGGGAGCACAGGGAAACTTTTTTTTTTCCTTTTCCATTTTTGTCCACCCTGCGGCATATGGAGCTCCTGGGCCAGGGATCCACCAGATCCTTTAACCCACTGTGAGGGGCCAGGGATCCAACCTGTGTCCCAGCACTCCAGAGATGCCACCAATCCCACTGCACCACAGCAGGAACTCTAAGGAAACTTTTAAGGGAGATGAATATGTTCACAGTCCTGGTGTTGTGACGCTTTTGTGTACATGTGGAAACATCAAATTACACAATTTAAATTTAAACAGTACATTCATATCAACTATTCTTCAGGAAAGCTTTAAATTTTTTAAGAAATAAATTCAACATAAAAAGAATAACTGTGAAGTCACTAACTTGAAATCTTTTTTAATATGCCTAACTGTGAACATAAGTACGGGAAGCTATTCACTTGTTATTTTAGAATAGCTACTGGAGGATAACTGTAACTGAATTTACATTTTTTTTTTCATGGAATGTACTTAAAGGATTGTAATTGCTTGATAAAGTTGATCTAAATAATATTTTTAAATGGGTTTCTTTTGTCTGCTATACAACTAATACAGTTCAGAGTGTGTTCTTGTTATAATTTTCTTGTAAACACTCCTTAAAGCAGACATTTGATGCTCACTGATAAGAGAAAAATGTACTTCAATAAATCTTCTCATAGTTAATTTTATTTACTATAATATTATCAAATTATTGATTATTCTTTTCCAGAAAATTAGTTTAAATTACTCAATTTCCAGAAATGGTCTGATAGCACTTACATTGTTTTATGTACTTGTTTAGAAAGAAAAATGGATTAACCCATAATCAAATCTCCCATTTCCTAATTGCGATAGCCAAAATACTGCCCAATATATCAACCTAGTTAGTGCTGACCCCTAACAACACTGCGGTTCAACAGCTAGAAAACACTTATTCCAGGCTGCTTGAGGAGGCTTACTTACCCTAAGTCTTAGAAACCATGGGCTCCACCTAGTGGCATTTCTCCCAGTTGCTACGATGGTTTAAAATCTAGCATTTAGCTCTCTTTGTTCATGACATTATTGTCTTTGTTTTAATAAATAATAAAATAACAACTCTATTTTATCTAATGTAATATATATATTACATTATATATAATAATATGTATACATTTTATTTAATGTGATAGAGTTGTAGTTGCCATCATTTTTATAATTACACTGTACTACTATAGCACGTAATATCATGCTTTAATTTGATTTATGCTAAATGGAAAGAAAATGGGATCATTTTTTTTTTTAATGGTAAGGAAGTGCAGATATGATAGCATTTTCTAAAAAGGGAGTCCATTAACTGGCCTGTACCATCTCTAATATTATGTTGAAGGAAATGTATCTAGTGATTCCATCATATAAATTATACAAAGCCATTATCTCATGATCATGGTTTTAAGTTCTCTGCAACATTTTACTTGTAAACGGTTGTCTTTGAGACACCTAATTTTTTCACCAGAATTTTATTTTTTATTTGAAAAGTTATAATTGCACGTGGTTCACATTTAGATTAAATAGGCACTATGACAATTAGGAATTCTGAAATAATCACACATTTTGCTCATTAGACAAAAAATACCAAGGGATTCAGATTGAGGAGCCTATTAGGAAAGCACATTCCCTTGCTACTACTGAATCAGATCATGTGGGTTACCTCGCATGCTAGAGAGGGTTTCCAAACACTCTACAAAAGTTTTGAAGAGTGTATCTTGAGCTAGGTGCCAGATACTCATCCTCAATTCCTTTAAACTATTTCACTTCCCTCTTCCATATCCCCTCCATTCATTCACCAATCCACTTACATATGCAGAAGGACACACACACACATTGTTTTCCTAGATTTTTTAATGGCAACCAGGACATACTCAGCCTTTTAACTCACACTAAAGGGAGGGACTGATGGAAAGAACATTCTAGAGCAACCAAGGGTGAAGCTAGGGGCTGATGGGGGACATCACTCCCGATGGGGGCATTCCTTAGCCCTTCCAGAATGGGGTTGATGTCCACAGCTTAATAGGGTTTCCAGGAGTCATCCAGCTCTGGCCACATGGCTCTCAGTAAGCAGAGGTGCAGCAATCTACCTGTCCAGAGCCAGGGGGCTCTTGTTGCTGCCTGAGTTGCACAGTGCATGCTCACTGGCCATGTGGAGTCCAGTACAGCGATGATGCTGCAATGACATTACAGAAAGCTTGGATAATGACAGCGTGATGATAGGGAGGGGAAAACTGTTTCTCCATATCCTCTGTATATAGGTGTATCCTCTGGCATGCCACAGATGATCCATGAAGACTCCAGTAAAAGGAAGGGACGAAGGGAGGGAGGGACAGACTCAGCCCTCAGTCCCTGCTCTATCATTGAGTTCCTATGTAACACTGTGTCCTCTTCATTGTGAGTTAACACATAAAAATTAATGTTCATTGATATTTTTATATATATCCCTGAAACAGCCTATGTGTATTAAAAATAATACATGAAGGCACTGATCACCAATAGTTCAGGAGGGACATGCCTTTCTCAGAATCGATCCAGGAGCATGCTGTCCTTAAGGACTGGAGGGCTTCTCCCATACCTTTTACTAAAATGTCTTAGGTTTCACACTGTTCCACCACAAAACTCTGGAATACACTCATGGTCTAGAAAGGGGAGGACAGTACCCACTTTCTTTCCTTTCTCCTTCTTTTGTTCAGGATTATGACTAGGAAGTCAGATGTAAACAATTCCTGTATGAACTAAAACCAGAGTTCTCAATATAGAACATCTGTGTGATGAAGATGTTAGGAGTCATATATAAAAAGTAATCATATGCACATGTTTGGTGGGACATGCAGGAGCCATGTGGGACTTACGGTTAGTAGTGATTTCAAATGAGAGTCTAAAAGCACATGGTTTTACATATGGTTGCCATAGAGACAAACATGCAATTTATAGAATCTCAAACCTAGAGGACTGATCTTAATAACTTCCATCAAGAAGCAATATGGCATCGAAATTGATAGCACAGGTTCTGGTGCCAGGTTGCCAGTGTGCAAATCCCCACTCCACAACAAATTATGTGTGTGTCTTTGGGCAAGGTGATTAATTTCCCCTACCTTAATGTTATTATCTATAAACAAATATAGCAATAGTACAAACATGATTAAGTGAATTCAGATACCATTCATATATATATATTTACTTCATATATATATGGCAGATGAATATATATTCATACATACATATTAACATACATAAAATAACATCCTGCACAATGAAGTGCACAATGCATATCATTTATTAGTTCAAGTCATTATTAAGACTTGTAACTTCTGGTTATCTGCTCAGAAGAAGACATTCGTATGTCTGAAAAATACTTCTTTGGAGAGCTTGTTGGTCTGACCCTTCTGTGTAGAACAAAGTTATTTTCTCAGTATATAAATGAAGCATTTTCTCCTTCTACCAACTTTCTGGCTCAAACAATGACTAATGTTAGTCTCTTCCTTCTATATAGACTCTGAATTGCAGAGGACAAGATGCTTTCAGCTCTTTTGGTCAAGAGAGACCTCACATAATGGGAGCTTATTGTATGATCAGGTGTGGAACCTCATCCTTTCATCCACAGGAGTTTTAGCAGCCTGCCACGGATGTGACTATATTGACTCTTGGTCTCTGCTTCTATTTAAGGGTCTTCTCTGCCTTTTTCTGCAAACAGATGATTGATTTCTCCCTAGTTTCTCATTCCAATTCAGGAAGCCCTAGCTTTGTTCATTAGCATTACCTCTGGGACACATTTGGCAATGCCACCCTCCTCTGGCCAGTCTCCAGATATGCAATGCCTGGTCAGAGGCCAGCTCCCAGGCAGGGCTTCTCCAACTTGATCATGAATTGCATCATGATCACCTGGGGGTTTATGAAAACACAGGTTGCTGGGCCACACTCAGTTTTCAGCCTATGGGTCTGCGGGTGGGGCCTGAGCATTTGCATCTATACAAGGCCCCCAGGTGATGCTGATGCTGCTGTTCCAGGGACCATACTGTACAACACCCACCAAAGGGCAAACAGTAATCATCTTGGGCCACGTCCCTCTGCAGTAGAAATGCAAACCGGGATTATAAAGCATCAGGGACATTACACCTCAATAAAGCTGATTAAAAATGAAGAACTAGGTTAAATCAGGAATTCCCCTCCAGCCCAGACATCCACTGAGAGTTGCCCTCAATCAGAATCATGATCTACTTCAGTGCATTCCCTCATCTCTGAATCAAGGTCAGTTAACCTACAATTTTTGATTTTTTTCTCTAGAAAATGGCTCCATTTCATCTACACCCCATCGTAGTCTTTATCTTTTAGTTCCTTCTCCAGCCTATCTGGACAACTCTCTTTTACTATCCCAGAGTCCTGTATATTTACTTTAAAAATAAAGAAACATAGACAGGAAAAGAATGTCTTATTAATTACTTGTTAGAAAACAGTGGAGAAAAAAGACAGGAATAATTTTAAATATAAATAGCGATACGTAGAGTTTACTATATTCAGAAGCGATGTTAGTTTTACTTTATGGCCATCTAGTTTTGTCATGCATTATCCTCATCAAAGTTAATTTTATGATGCAATAACTTACATACATAAGTTTGAAGTTGTAGAAGCCTTTCCCTAGGTAATAATTTTAAGCAAACACAGTTAAGTGAAACACCTAAAAGCAGAATTGCTCTGCTGGAAAGGAACACAGGACACAGACATCTAGTCAGGAAGCCTTCCTTCCCCACAGGGTAGCTGCCCCAGTGTCTCCCTGGTCCCTGGGATCTAGGGAACCCAGTCTGGAAACTTCTGGCAGAGTGGAGATGGATGAAATGTTGAAGACTTTTGTTTCTACTCATCACTTAGCAGTTGAATTTTGGCAAGTGTCCCTTCTGAGAGTCAATTTCCTTATCTAAAAATGGGGTTAGAAATCCCTTATTCAATATATTTTGATAAACTCCAGAATACAGAAGTCCTTGCAGTCTCATGCCTCCAACTTCTGCTGTAGGTCCTCCCCTTCGGAAGCCCCTCAGGCACCTCACACTCAAGACGTGCTCATCCTATCCTTTTCCCAGTAAGCCAGACCCTTCACCTTCAGCCTGGCTTGTAAAATTGCTCTTCAAGAACCTGTGCTGCTGTGCACCCAGCAGCTCAGCCAGATATTCTCCCTGGCAAAGTGCCCTTCTGCCCTTCTTCAGTCTCTCTCCCATCTCCTATATGCCTCATTAGAGACAGCCCATTTCTCCTTATCTGCAGGGCCACCACCCTTGAACTGCTTCCTAACTGCTCCTCTGCATTCACACTACAACCAAAACAACTGTTTTGTTTTGTTTGCTTCTTTTTAGGGCCGCATCTGCAGCATATGGAAGTTCCCAAGCTAGCGGTCCAATCAGAACTGTAGCTGCCAGCCTATACCACAGTCACCGCAATGCCAGATCCAAGCCATGTCTGCAACCTTCACCACAGCTCACAGCAACACCTGACCTTTAACCCAATGAGAGAGGCCAGGAATCGAACCCACATCCTCATGGATACTAGTCAGGTTCGTTACCTCTGAGGCACAGCAGGAACTCTCAGAACAACTGTTTTGTTTTTTTTTTCTTTTGTTTGTTTCTTTGTTTCTTTTTGTCTCTTGTCTTTTTAGAGCTGCACCACAGCATGTGGAGGTTCCCAGGTTAGGGGTCTAATCAGAGTTATCGCTGCCAGCCTACACTACAGCCACAGCAACACCAGACCTGAGCCGTGTCTGCAACCTACACCACATCTCACGGCAATGCCAGATCCTTAACCCACTGAGTGAGGCCAGGGATCAAACCCACAACCTCATGGTTCCTAGTGGGATTTGTTTCTGTTGCGCTACGACAGGAACTCCCAGAGCAACTGTTTATAACACAAATTAAAAACGGTTCTCAATGCCTTCCAATTTCCTTGAAGAGAGAGTCCAATTTCTTTAGGTCCTCCAGAGTATGAACTCTGCTGTCTTTTGTCTTATTTCTGTTCTTTCCCTGTCCCTCTCTCTCTGTCAATATGGGAGTCTTTCATTCATGTGAAAGCACATACTTCTCTGTTTTCTTCGGGTTTTTTTAACTGGCTTTTTAACCTTTTGCTCTTTAATCAGGAGAATCTCTGTCAATTCATTTGGGTAGTCCCATTCGAGCTTAAATCCTGGCACGATGTTATTTCCTTCAAGATGTCTGGCTGCAATCCTTCCATCCAACCACCACCTGGCACCCACAAGGGGAGAACAGAGAGTAGAACGGCCTCCCCTCCTGCACTGTACTGCAGGTTCCTGCTGCTCCCAAGCACTGGAGGGAGGTCTAAAATGCTGAAGCAGCACTCAAACGGTCAGATTCCTAAGGCCATGCCTCGATTAAGGTTCCCAGTTATTTACCTGGAGTCTGAGAGACTGAGGGAAGTCCAGCTTTTCAAATTTTGTTTATCTGGCTCAAATGGCTAAATCTCGACAGTATTGGGGCAAAATTACCATATGGTTAAGAATCTTTGTGCAGGTAACAGATGCTCATGTAGGCTTCCTTAAGTGGAATGGAAATGTATTATAGAGATACAGAGGTATCTAAAGAAATCCAAGGATAGAAATATGTCCATTTCAGCTATTTCTTTTACTATTCCCCATCTCTGCTCCTCCCTCACACTGTTTCCCCTTGTCTCTCTGCAGACTGGCTATTTCTGCTCTGTTCACAAGCAAACCATGGTTGAAGCACAGTTCTCTAGTTTACATGTGGGAGGTCTAGCCTTGTGGCCTCAGGTCCAAATTGGAAATGGTCCCACTTCTGAAAGAAAATAGCTAATGAGTTCAGTGTTGCTTAGCTGCCCACGACAGACCCAATGAGCTATAGCTGAAAAGCAGCCACACAGCAGAAACGTAGCACTCAGGGTCATATTTCTGTAACACAAGTGGGAGGTTGGCACAGAGGAGTTTCTGGGGTCCCACTGTCCTTACCGCCATAAGGCTCAACCCACAGAGCCACCTTCCTTCCTAGTTCTCACTCTGTACATCTATGCCACCACCACTATCTAAAGAACTCAGAACTCACATTTATATAAGAAAAACAAACAGCCCAATCAACAAATGGTCGAAAAGTCAAAAGAGACATTTCTCTAAAAAAGACAGATGGCCAAAAAAGCACATGAAAATATGCTCGACATCACTAATTATTAGAGAAACGCAAATCAAAACTATAATGAGGTATCACCTCACACCCTTTGGAGTTGCCCTCAACAAAAATTCTACAAACAATAAATGCTGGAGAGGATGTGGAAAAAAGTAATCCTCCTACACTATTGGTAGGAATGTAAATTGGTACAACCATTATGGAAAACAGTATGGAGATTCCTCATAAAATTAAATATAGAACCCCCATATGATCCAGCAATCCCACTTCTGGGCACATACCTGGGGAAAACCATAATTCAAAAAGATACCTGCACCCCAAAGTTCATTGCATAACTATATATAATAGCCAACATGGAAACAACCTAAACGTCCATTAACAGAGGAATGAATAAAGGAGATGTGGTATACATATATAACGGAATTCTACTCAGCCATAAAAATCATGAAATAATGCCATCTGCAGCAACATGGATGGACTTAGAGATTATCATGTTAAATCAAGTCAGACAGAGAAAGACAAATATCATATGACAGCACTTTTATCCTAATAAAAATGATACAAAAGAACTTATTTATAAAACAGAAACAAACTCACAGATTTTGAAATTAAACTTAGAGCTACCAAAGGGGAAAATATGGGGGGTAGGGATAAACTGAGAGGATAGGATTAACACTACAAACTAAATAAAACAGATAACTAACAACGATCTACTGTATAGCACAGGGAGGTCTACTCCATGTTCTATAATAACCTGTAGTGGATAAAAGAATAGTTTTATGTATATGTATAACTGGTTCACTTTGCTGTAAACCTCAAGCTAATACACTGTAAATCAACTATACCACAATAAAATTTAAAAAAATTAAAATTAAAAAAGAAATAAATTAAAAACATAAAGAACTCACTATATCCTTACATGTCTAAAATCCATGTGCTACTGTAAAATCCTTCCACTTTTCCTGCTCTATGAAATACTATTTTTTTTTTTTTGTTTTCCTTTCAAAAGGCTAGGAGAAGGTGGTGGTGGAAGAGTTATATTTTTCCTGCCAGTAGGACACCATCTTGTTGGATCTCAAAAAGTGTTCTCTCCATTTCACAAATGCTAGTAGTCCCAATTTTATTTTATTCCCTATTTATTATCTATCACCCCTTGTATAAGACTGGCCCTATTCCAAACAGACTGGGTCAGAACTGAATCTATGCTCACTGCTGCAGCCCAAGAATATTTCCCCAAACTAGGGGCCCTTTCCTGGCCTCAGAGAAACTCCCTGCCATCTGAGACACTGAACACTGTTCTCAGATACTGAGAATTATTAGCACGATGGACTTGACTACCAAAAGTTTTAAACTATCCAGCTGTGTTTCCCTTTTAACCTCTTTGTTCTTTGCAACAGTATAGCCCTATCTGGTGCATCAAAAACTACCCACTGACAGGTCTCACAAATGCTGAACTGGCAGAGTGCACAGGCCTTAAACACTCAGAAAATGACTCTCCATGCAGTGTTAAGAGAGGTTATTTGCCAGCCTATCTATAATCACTTCATTTCAACAAGGCACTACAAATGGTGAGCATCCAATCTGCTGAAAGGCCTCCTTTAAATGTACCTTCCCCTCCTGGTTTCCCCACCACCACCACAACCCAGCAGTGTCTGGGTGAAGCAGAGGAAAACAGTCATCTGCAAACAGCGCTCTGCTGGGCTACAAAGGTACAGGAGGCCCCGTACGTGCTGTACTCCCTTTGAGCAGCTGTTCTTCATCCTCCCTTTTCTCCTTCTTCCCAGACATTGGAACTTCTTCCAAAAGACATTTTTTCTCTTTGCCAAAGTTTCCATATGTTAAACTAAAGTATTCTTCCTCCAACCCTGGGGACTTCTGGTTTTAAGCTTTAAAAATTTGCTAAACAAATTTTTTTTTTTTTTGGTTTCCCCTCTTAATTCAATAAAGAGATCAGCTTTTCTCTCCTCCCTTTCTCTCTCTTTCCCACTCTTGCTCTCGCTTTGTGATATTCCTTATATGAAAACTTTCATTCACCACTGTACACTTTTAAGCTTCTATCTAAATCCCATTTTTCTCCAAACAACTTTCTGAAAATTATCTTATCCAAACCTGAATAAATCCTAACGGCTGTCAAAAGCAATATAGAGAGTAGGTGCTACTTTGCTCAAGAAAAATTCAGCATTTTTGTGAAATTTAATACAACTCTATTTGAAACAATTTAAAGAAGGAAAAAAAAAAAGCTTTTCCATTTCTGAACAGTCCACTAGATGGCGGAGTAGTTCTCCATTTTCTGTGAACTGGGCCCCTTACTGCTAAGCATTTCTTTGGGGTAGGGCACCATTGCGTGGCTCTATTTATTTTCAAATTCCAGACTTTGCTCTGCAAAGTCTTATAAATAAGGACAGCAAAAGTTATCCTCTTGAATATACGCTAAATCATGTACCTTGCTAAGATTTTCTTTATGATGACAAGCACATATATGTAATAAATTATAAAATAAATTTTATGATGTAATAATGGTGGTAAGAGCAATAAGAAATAAAACACTATTCCACTAGATATTCCTATTTTATATAATTGGCAAATAAACTTTAATAAACTTAACTAGTTTTAACTTTGACTGAAGTTTCAGAAACAGCTACAACTTTTTCAAAGGTAAAAGAATTTGCCAAACCAATATGTGGAGATCATAATGCTATTTCTGGGCCATATTACTATTCAGCAGAACCTTCTGTTCTCCTCATTGACTAAAGGAATTATCTGGTTTATTAGAAATGCAGCTTTTTAAAATGTTAAGTACTTCAAAATGAAATGTCTTGATTATATCCATAAGCAACAGTAAAGTGAGTAATGGTTTGAATTTCCTGATAAATGGTACCTAAATATTTTTTTAGGTATACAAACCTAAAAATATTCTTTCCAAGAAAACCCTGCCAGTATTTCTGTTTGTTTTATTTTTTTAAATATATAACACTAGATACCGAACCAAAGAAATACATGCAATTCTGATCGAAATTTCACTCATTTGATTTAAATCTCTCATCCAGTGGATTTAAGAATGCCAGGCAAAGAGCTGGGAGTTCTAGGGGGTCTGCATGCAGCTGTCACACAGACAGTAGGAGAATGGTTTGACTCCACACACTCTCCCCTGTTCTAACCCGGGATGCCTACATTCATCCTTTTCTCATTCTGGACAACATCTTTCATTTAAACAAAAAGTTTTTAGCTAATACAGATATCTGAATGCCTATTATTAATACAGGTCAAATGAAAATCATCTGATATATATATACATACATATCGGATATATATGTATATATGATGTATATGTTTATATATACACATATATCAGAAATATATGTATATATATATGTAAGAATTCTATATATGTGGGAATGGGAAAAAAGGACTTAATCTGAATAATTTGGTAAAAATAAAATCAAAATGTTGTGCCATGAAACTAAACCTAGATAACAGTTATAATATAAAAAATATAATTTGTTTAACTAAATTTGTTATTTTAGTAATTTTATTATCATGCACTCACGGCAAAGAAAATTAAGGAAAGTAAGAGATCTATGAAGCATGGAACATGCCCGTGTGCCTGACAGTGGGCCTGGTCCTGTTGCAGGGGAGTCACTAATTCAAGTGCAAGTGTGCACACACAGTTGATAGGAAGCTGCCCCATGTGAGAGGCAAGACAATGTGCAAGGCTCTGAGGGCTGCGGGACACCGCCTTGAAGTGGACAGTCCTTTAAGCCACATCACTGGGGTTTTAAAAGTGCCCGTGCATTTCTCATACATATTTTATATATGTATTCACTTCTATTTCATATATATTGATATATATATATATTGTGTGTGTGTGTGTGTGTGTGTGTGTGTGTATACACATACAATTCATATATATTAGCCCAGAAATATAAGATGTCTTTGGAAGGGAAACAATTCTGGCCCATATGAGTTAATGAATGTTATCTTTCAGAGCAGAGTGAGCTGTTGGGAAAGATGAAGAAAACGCTATTGCCTAAGAAACATTCATGTAATTTAGTTCCTGAAACAAACCTCCAAGTTTTATGGGATGAACAAAATGAGGACTTATTACTCTCTCATCTAACCATCCAGTGCTAATGTCTGGGTCAGGTTTTTTTCCATCTGTGACTCTGCCATCCCCCTAGGGCCTTGGGATCCACTGAACTCTGGTGGTGGAACAGAGAGAGTGGAGGCAGTATACCAATGTCTTAAAAAATGCTCAACTTGGAAGTGGCATTTATTGAAAAGACTTTGTCACATGGTCGCATAAACAGCAAAATCTCTGGGTGACCACTTCCCAACACTCTACATTATGAAAGATGAAGTAAGAACTATAGTGAGCTAATTATAACTGCCGTAGTTATAAAAAAAAATCAAAAGATAAAGCAAGTAATTTCATTAAATAGAGAATATAAAGTACCCCCCCAAAATTTTAAACAAATCCTGAGTCCAAAATATTTTAGAGCCTGATTACAGCTTTCCTCAAGTAAGACTGTAAGATTTTTGTTGTGGGTGTTCACTCAACTTAACTCAACAAATATGTATTTGTGGAAAGATAACAAAAAAGGACACATATAAGTGCACAGACTTTTAACTACCAACAGCTTAAAGTCAACTCAAAGGATAAGACAACTGAAGTCAATTAATTATTGCACTAGACAGTGAGGTGGCAAGAGATGTACAAATCACATGCTCTAGAGGATGGGTTGGCACAATTTTTTCTAAAAGAAGAGATCGTACATGTACATTTTAGGCTTTGTGCAACTACTCAACACTGCTGTTGTAATGGGAAAACAGCCATAGGTACTGCATAAACACAGGGGTGTAGCTGTGTTTCCATACAACTTTTTATTTATAAAAATAGGCTATGGTTTGCTGACCCTGGTGCCAGAGGATCAATTAATGAAAATGTCAAAGCTGGTTGCAGGAGATAGTTTTATAAGCCAGGAGAGGCTGAAACACAAGCTTCAGCAGAATACATGATACAGTGCAGCACACTACCCACATATGAAGATAGCTAACGTCACCACAGCATCAATAAGAGTAAGGCGTCTTTTCTAGGATCTTCTGATCTTGATGTCCCATAGACTTCAATTTATTGATTTACTTATTTTTGCACTTAGTTTGTACATTGTTAGTCTTGTTATGTTTGTATTCTAAGGCTTAAATTATAATCTTTGCTAAGAATATGTCAATATCTTTTATTACTACTTAAGAAATTATCTCTTTAAGGATTGGTCTATATATATATGTGACCTGTGAGCTGATCCATCTAAGGAAGGTTGCATTTCACCAAATAAAGAGTTCTCTACACAGGTGATGTTTTCTAATGTTAGATTTCCATTTTTGTTATATATAGCATAAAAAGGACAGATGTAGAAGGACGGATGCAGACTTACCTAAGCAAAGGTTATCTAAGAACCAGGATACAACTATAATACTGTCAATCCTGAAACTCAGAATATTCAAAAATACAATGCTATTTTTCCGTAAGTGAGCTTAATTTTTATTTCACATATATTAGACTTTTCTCTCACTCAATGTGGGAGCCTTGGGCCCTATAAACTCTGATATACTATAAACTTGGAAGACTTTCCACCTGCCCCAGATTACCTGGATTATATGCATTACTGAGTAATAATCCCATAAATCAGGCAGAGATGTGTTTGTTTCTTTCTCACATCATCCTATGTACACTGAGAGATTCTGTCCCACACAATTATTCAGGTGTGTTCCTTACATGTAGGTGGAGGCCTCCAGTGGATCCTTTGTAACTAAGAGAGGAAGAAAGGAGAGCAGGAAGGACACTGGTACCCACCCTTTAGTGAGAAGGCCAGGCCAGGTTACACACCACTCTGACGTACATTTCACTGGAGAGGACTAACCTGCGAATCCTCACTGACAGGAAATGGACCTAGAAAACATAGTCTAGAAACATGTCCTGGAAGAAGAAGAAACTAGTCTGATGACCACAGAACACTGTCTTTGCCACAGCAAATAAGAGAGCCACAAAATAACTTTAACCTGAGACTGACCATGGCTATCTCTGGTCACTTCAGACACTTCTGCAGGGCACTTATCTGAAGTCACTCGGGAATCCCACAGAGCAATCTTCCTACCCATGAGACACATTCTCACTCCAAATGTTGAAGAGAGAAAACTGTTAGATACTTGTGGATGTACATATGTGTCTGTATGTGTGAAACAATTTGACTATCACGAACACACTGCGTTCAAACTAATTTAAGTATCCATGACTATGTTCTTTAGGCATCTCATACTTTAGTGAACATACTGTCACACCTTAGCAGGACTTGTTCGGTTTAATATTTTTGTCTCTCCAATTGAAGTCTAAATTACACGAAGTCAACCACATCTTCTTCACCAAGGAATCCCCAACACTTAAAAAGGCATACAGCTGTGCCTAGTATGCCCTTATCAAATGAATGAAAGAACGGAGAATCCATTATAGGTATCATCTATGATCTGTAGTAAGATTCTTAGCCATGGCATTATATAAATCAAACCAGCTAGATTCTCACCCACAGATAGACATGCATACATACACTCAATGCTGCTTTTTCCTATTTCTATGTGTTGCTCTCTTTACTCATTCTGATTAATGAGAAACTTAGCTCTGTCATGTACTAGCTATGTGACTTTTTTTGTTTGTTTCTCTGAGAATCATTTTCCTATTGTGTAAAAAATGTTTATAACTATGGTTTCATGAAATGTAACAATGAGGACTAAACAACTGAATCCATGCTAAATGACTAGCCGTAACCTTCTCTCTATAAACGACAGGGCAGGGGTAAGAAAGTAAGGGTTTTAGGGTGGTTATTTTCTGTTCACCAACTATTAAGCAAGACTTATACAAGTTTCGGTCCAAGCTCTGTGGTTTTCTTTCCTATTTAAAAGGAGCTTTTTGTTTTGTTTTCCCAAGTAGAGTTGGTAGCAATACAACAAAATCATTTAAGTTCGTATTTGGAAGGTTAATAGTTTATGAGAGCAACAGGCTTCCTGGGGAGAGATTCTTGATTAATTTTGAGAGTGGACTGCCTGAGGGAGCAATTAACTGCAAAGCATTTAATTATAGACTTCCCTCTTTATAGGTGACCTTAGTGTCACACATAAATCTGTCAGAATTTCTTCAAGATACATAATGTGTTGACAAGATAAGTAGTCTAGACCTAGAAAAGGTATTTTTGCCAGAAATACTGATCACATTTTTAAGGTAGAAATTTAGATCTTGACTGACCTCTGAGGTTCAGAACCACTTTGAATTGTCATTTAATTTGACTTGGTTTTCAGACATATCATTTGCAAACTTTTGTAAGCTGTATTTCCTCAACCTGCCTCAAGTTGGGGGCAAATTATCTATCTATAAACAGATAGAAAATATAATTTTTCCATGACCATTTGACTTATATATTAAGTGTTTCACAGAGAAAGAGAGAGAGAGGGAGAGGGTATATCCTCAGCATCCTGATTGGCATTTAACCTGACTTTGGACCATGTAGTTTAAAGATTTGCCAATTTTGTTACTAATTTGTTTCCAAGGAGCATCCTTAGGGACCATGAAGTTGAAGGTCTGAAAGAGGCTGAGTGGGCAGGAATATGGATTGACCAATGCTTCCTCAACACATTGCATTTCTGCCTCAATTTTCATTTGAAAAGAGATCTAAGCTGCCAGAATCATCTGGAAAAAAAAAAAAAATCACTGCTTTAGTTTACCAGTGCTTCAATTCACAAATGAGAACTTAACTTCAATGCATTGTGGTATGCCTTGCTCAAGGGCTGAAAGTTGTCCTTTTTGGTCATTCTTGAACTAGAAGGAACATTTTTAGTCATTCTTAAAAAACAAGAACACTTTAATAATAAGCAGTCTCAAATGTTTGATTATAGTTTCGTGCAAAGTAATTGAATGAAGTCATCCTGATATCAGATGAGAAAACATTTGAACTGCTCTCAGTAGCAACACTAACTACTAACAGTTTGTTTGAGGACCTTTAGGCTTTATTAGGTGCCTCAGAGATTCTTTTAGTTTCCTCCCCAAGTGCCTGGTTCCAAAACAAATCTCACAATTGTTAGTTCAGTTTGTTCCAGCAGCACCATGATTCTGGGTAATAAAATTTGCATGAGTTACTGATTGCTGTATTAACAATATTCAACAAATTTAACAGCTTAAAACCATACACATTCATTATCTCAGAGTTTCCATGTATCAGGAGTCTGGGTATGCCTTAACTGGTTCCAAGCCACAAAGCAATGCATTGAGCACAATGCCTTAGTTGCAATCTAAGTGTTGGTTGTGTCTGGGATCTCACCTGCAGTTCTACTGGAGAATGGTTTGCTTCCAAGTTCACTCAAGTTGTTGGCAGAATTCATTTTCTTTTGGTTTTAAGACTGAAGATTTCAATTTCTTGCTGGCTGTTGGCTGGAGACCCCTCTCAGCTACCAGAGGCCACCCGCAGTTCCCTGACTCAAGAAATGTACCTTCCTCAAAGCCACTGAGAGAGAGACTCCAGTCTGACAGGTGCTGCAATCTTATATGACATATTCACATAATCATGTGTGTATGATCACATACATTACAGCATTTTATCTTCATTTGTTGGTTAGAAGCAAGCCATGGGTCATACCTATACACAAGGAGGAGGGATGAAAATATCTATATCTTCATTGACATCTGTCTACAAATAAAGAGATACGTGTGTGTATGTATGTATATGCATATTATACATAATATATATATTCAATTTTTTTTTGTTTTTACATCTGCACCTGTGGCATATGGAAGTTCCTAGGCTAGGGGTCAAATCGGAGCTGCAGCTGGGGCCTGTGCCACAACCATGGCAACACTGGATCATTAACACACTGAGCCATGCCAGGGACCAAAACCCATACCCTCACAGAGGCAACATCAGGTCCTTACTTTGTAGATTCACATCAGGAATTCCAAAATATGCATATTTTTATGAATGAAGTTATCTTTGTAAAGATATTCTGACTAAATGATTCATACTTTTAATTTCAAGTTAGCAAATGAGAGATTTGGGGATTAGTTGCTTGGCTGATTAGTTTCACTGGTAAAAACAAATGATTTAACCTAATACATACAACTGCAAAAGACTTATACAAATTCAGGAAATGAGAGAATTCATTATTAATTCGTCATTCTGACCACTGGGAAATAATTGGAGGTAAACGACCCAATTTAGGAAAAAAAAAAAGTTATTTGGCCAGTAGATGATATTTAATATCCTAATTAGAGAGTCTAAGGTAAAGGAATAGTGTAATGTAATTGAAGTTATTGAAATGAAAGCCAAGAAAATCAGTCTCTTTATTCTGAGAGTATAAGAAAAGGTTGAGTGAGGGACCTTAAACAATGTTTACTAATTGGATGAGCAAATCTTTGGCACTTATTTTTTCCTCTATTTTTTTCACTTCCACATTGGTTAAAAGATTTCAAACATGTAATGTGTGACTATTGTGCTGCCATTAACTATCCTGGAAATATTTATCTCCCTAATGAACTGGCACCTAGTCAGGTGTGGTTTCATTTATCTATTTATACAATGCATTCAATACGCCATCACCACTTAGCTTGTGGGTTCACTTTTAATATTTAATGGTGGGGGAAGATATGCAGAGAGTGTCTGTCCTATGGTCTATTATTTATGATTGGAGCAGGACATTTTAAGTGTGTTAGATCATGAATGAAGCCACATTTTCAGTCTGAGTTAAGTATAGTCACATTCATATGTATGAAAATACAACTGAGATGGGCCAAGATAAACATATTTGAGAAATATGTGTACAATCATAAATTCTAAAGTGGCCTGTGTATAGTGGATGCTGTGGTCTGAATGTCTGCGTCACTGTAAAACTCATGTTGAAAATCTCAGAGTTCCCATCATGGCACAGTGGAAACGAATCTAACTAGGAACCACAAGGTTGCAGGTTCGATCCCTGGCCTCGCTCAGGGGGTTAAGGATCCAGCGTTGCCATGAGCTATGGTGTAGTCGCAGAAGCGGCTTGAATCTGGCATTGCTTCGCCTCTGCTGTAGGCCAGCAGCAAAAAGCTCCGATTAGATCCTTAGCCTGGGAACCTCCATATGCCATGGGTGTGGCCCTAAAAAGACAAAAAAATAAAATAAAATCTAATCCCCAGTGTGATGTATTAGGAGGCGGACATTTCAAGTCATTAGGTCAGGAGGGTGGTCCCACCATGAATGGGATTAGTGGCCTTATAAAAGAGACCCTGCAGAGCTCCCTAGCCCACTTCACCATGTGAGGATACAATGAGAAGTCTGAGAAGTGAAAGAAGGATTTCATCAAACCATGTCGGTTCCCTGATCATAGACTTCCAGCCTCCAAAACAGTGAGAAGTACATTTCTCCTGTTATAAGCTACCCACTCTGCAATAGCTTGTAATAGCCAGAATGGACTAAGAGAATAGGTAATAGTTAATGAATATGAAGTATGTTAATCAGGAGATATCCTTTTTATTTTTCTTATTACTAATATTGAAGTTAAGCCACTATACCTGAGACTTCTCAAGAACAACATTAAAAACAGATAAACAAACTAACAAAAAAATTTAAATAAACATATGGTTCATTGACTGGATCATTTTTAACAGCCAGTTATATAGAGAAGTAGATCACATTTCCTTCCTCATTTATTAGGAAGGTGTATGTCAGCAATCAGTGTAATTATACTGAAAATTTGATAGAATACAATAATTCAGTTTTGAATTCACTAAAATCATGGCTAATTGTGCACTCTATATTGACCTTGCCATCTATTTTTTATTTCAGTGGGCTAATTTGCATATCATAAAATTCTTTCATGGCAGGTATACAATTCAATGAATTTTTAGTAAATTTTTAGAACTGTGTAACCACTACAAAATTCCAATATTAGAACTTTTCTTCATGCTAAAAAATTTCCCTCAAGCATCTCTTGCAGTCAGTCTTACCTTTCACTCCCAGCCCTGAGTAATCACTGTCTGCTTTCTGTCTTAATAAATTAACTTTTGAGGAATATTTCATAAAATGAAATCATACAATATGTTCTGAATCTTTCTTTTACTTACCATAATGCTTCTGAAATTCATTTATGTTGCAGTGGGTACCAGTATCATTATGCTTTATTGCAGAACAATATTCTAGAATGGGAATATACAATATTGTATCTCTTCACCAAGTGATGAACATTTGGATCATTTCTAGTTTGGGGCTATTACAAATAATGCTTCTATAAACATTCACCTGTAAGTCTGTGTAGACATCCAATTTCATTTCTTTGGGGTAGAGTCCTAGGAGTGGAACTACTGGATTAAATGGTAAGTTTATGTTTAACTATTTAAGAACTTGTTAAAACTGCCAAAGTGATTGTGTTATTTTACATCCTCATCCATATAGAAGATATATATACCATATACCATATATAAGGTATAAGAATGTCAGCTTTTCCATATCTTTGCTAATTCTTGCCTTTGCCTGTCTTTTTGATTAGGACCATTCTAAGTGTGTGTAGTAGTCTGACTGTAATTTCAATTGACATTTCCATAATGACTAATGAAGTTGAGCAACTTTTCATATGCATGCTACCTTTCCATATATCTTCATTGGTGAAATCTCTATTCAAACTTTGCTCATTTTAAAATTAGTAGTTTACCTTATTAATGAGTTGTAAGAATTCTTTACATATTCTAATTACAAGCTGTTTTTCAGATCTATGAATTGCAAATATTTTATTCCAATCTGTCTTTCTGTTTCTTAATTGTGTGTGTGTGTGAGGTTTTTTTTTTGGTCTTTTGTCCTTTTAGGGCCACACCCACAGCATATGGAGGTTCCCAGGTTAGGCATCTAATCAGAGCTGTAGCTGCCGGCCTACACCAGAACCACAGCAACATCAGATCCAAGTCATATCTGCGACCTACACCATAGCTCATGGCAATGCCAGATCCTTAACCCACTGAGCAAGGCCAGGGTTCAAACCTGCAACCTCATGGTTCCTAGTGAGATTCGTTTCTGCTGTGTCATGATGGGAACTCCAGTTTTGGTGTTATATCTAAGAACTCTTTATATAACACAAAGTTTTGACAATTTTATTCAATATTTTTATTTGAGTCATAATTTTAGCTCTATCATTGAGGTCTCTAATTATGTTGATTTAATTTTTCCTTATGATGTGAAGAAATGGTATTAGTTTATTACTTTGGAGATATATATATAGTATATATAAATTGACTTACCTTGTGATATATTTTTATACTTTCATTTGAATATAGTTAAGGGTAATGCAGCTGAAATTCACTTAAAACTGGGAGAATTATCCTGAGAAAAACAGTCTGGGGATGAGCTGAGAAATAGTTTTCTCCTGGCCGTGTGCCATATCTTATCTGTCCAACTAACTCACAGGAGAAAAAGAGACCTTTTATCAGCTTAATACCAGTCAAAATTGAAACAGAACATCCCTCTTTCTTACACGCTTAAAGAAGTACTCTGCTGTTTTTCAGTGGTGTTTCTTGCTAAAAACAAAGATTTTCTGAGTATCTATAGGAATATTTAAAGATTTGCTGCCAAAATGATTATAGGCAAAAAAATGGAAAAAAGATTAATAAATGTAATTTCTAATTAAAATATGTTGAAAATACATGCAGTGCTTTTAATCTAATATAAAGTTATCCTTCACATGGTATGACATAGAATGAGTTATTTTCCTTTGCTAGTAACTGAAGTAGTATTGGAAAATTTGAGGTATTTTTTTTTTCCAACTAAGACCTAATTATTGTTTCTCTGCATAAATAGTTTTCTCTTCTCAATTTTTTTCTCTTTATATACAGAAAGCAATGTTGTCAGAATCAATGTGAAGACTCAATTGTCCCACCCTACCCAATAGCAAAGAGTAATTAGTAGATGAATTAATTTTGGTTGTGCTTACCTTCATAACATGACAACTAACCACTCTGGAACTGATATGAATAAAGTTATTTTTGTTCATTAATAAAAGTAAACTATTTGAATGCCAATGACATCTTAGATTCACAGAAATTATAAAGCAGTAATAAAGCCTCAACCAACAATAAACCAGAATTCCTTTTAATCTAAGAAAACTTTGAGTATGTACTTATAATCACAATTTTAACTCATGAATTTGAACATTCTTACTTCCAAATACAGAGTTAAAATTTTATTTAAGAAGAACTCAAAAATTAATCCTATTACCTCTTCAAAGTATGAATATTAAAGGGGTATATTTCTTAGAGACCATGAATTCTTATTCAACACAGCTTTTGGATGACAATTTGTCCATTCATATCATTGATAGCCATTAAAAAACAATATGTGCCTTTGAGTTCTCTACTACTAAATCCAAGAGACATCAATAAAATCAAGCATTAAGGACACAGTTCAGTCTTCTGTTAGAACAATGATTCTCAAAATGCGGCCCCCAGAAAGTAGCATCAGTCCCATCACTAAATAAGATCAGAAACAATGGGGATGGTAACCAGTGTCTAACAAGCTTTCCAGGGATTCTGATGCATGCTGAAGTTTTGATAATCACTAAGTTAGTAATTACTGATTAACTATAATTAGACTCCTGTTCTATGAACTGGTATATATTCTCTCAGTTCTAAATTAGCCTACCTTCAATTCCCTTAGAAGTGACTGCATCTGAATCTACATCCTCAATGGGCACTGATGTAGAAAACCTCAGGAGTAGGAAGGACTACCAGGACTCAGCTAAGGTAAAATGCTGTAATGAAGGAAGGATGGCCAGGTTCTAAAAGGACAGCCCAGTGGACATGTTTGTGTTGGATGTCCTAACTATGAGGGGGCAAGGTCATACATTTCAGATACAGGAATCAGATAAGAAACTGGTACTACAGTAAGAAAAGTACTAAAGTAAATTAGGTCAAGCATACTTTTCTAGAGTTCAGATAGGATTCTTCCCAAAATGATAGCCTAGTTGTAAATCTCCATTATCAAGACCTGCCCTCAGTATAACACACCCTATTAAGGGTTATCATGAGAACTTTAACTTCCAGTCCCTCTCTTTTAGGTTACTTCCAAACTTTTCCTTTCCAAACCAGCAAGCTTATGCTTCCTTTGTTTATCTTCTAAATACCTACCTCTGAAGAAGAATATGAATTATTTATTTCACATCCTGAAAGTTTGCAGGGCTCCTATTTTTCCCATAGCTATGTACATTCTTGTCAATTTGACACTCAGCCCCTCTTACTGGGAAGTTAATTACTCTTCTATTCTTACCTATAACTATTTCTCAATATGCATGCTGTTTCCACCAAATTGGACTATTTACTCTGCTTGAATACTCCCAACCTTCTCTCCAATGTTATCCTGCCTCATTCTGTTACCTCCAACTCTCTGAGTGACGCCTGCTACTTAATACCTTTGGTAGGATGTGATCTCACTCTTTCACATGGACATTTATAACTCTATGTATTTGTCATACAACATTCTCCTATAAATTTTACTTATTTCTGCATAGTGTGGTAGGTGTGGTAGGATGAGAATTAAACCTTGGTTTCCTCAACACATAAAATGAGAATTATAGTATAGACCTCACAGATCTTTTAAAATGGGGTAATGGACAAATGTAGCTCTGATTATTTGTATTAATTTTTAACAGGATGATTCACTTAAATACAATGACAGTAACATAGGAAGTTATTGAAATATAAATTCCAAAGTCTCTCTTTAGTGATTTATTTATTTACTCGTGATTTTTTTAGTATTAATCTTTTATATGTCAATTTCTTTTAAAAAAATTTTATTACAGTTGATTTACAATGTTCTGTCAACTTCTGCTGTACAGCAAAGTGACCCAGTTATTTATATATACATATATATTCTTTTTCTCATGTTATCTTCCATCATGTTCCATCACAAGTGACTGGATATAGTCCCCTGTACTATACAGCAGGACTTCATGCTTATCCATTCTAAATGCAATCTTTTTTGGGGGGGTATTCATCTTTTACATGTCAATTTCTTATTATATTACAGGACAGAATAAGTTGCTGCTTTCATGGAACATGCACTAAAGAGGGAGAAACAGACAATAATAAGTTTAAAAAAAGGAAAATGAATGCAATATTTATGAAAGTATACAAATACACACCAGGACAAGAGATAAAGAGCGACTGATTGGGGTGGCATTGTAACCTTAGATAAAGTAGTCAGAGGACATCCTTTGGGAAGTAGGCCATTTTAGCAGAGACTTAATAACAAGCAAGAGTCAAGGCTCTGATAATCTAGTAAAAGACACTGTAGAAAGCTGACCCTGAAAAATAAAGAAAATTCCCACAAAGATCAGGAAATTTTCTAAGGAAGTCTGCTTAACAAATGTTCCTGCCCAGCTGGTCAAGCTTTTAGCTATTTTGGCTCAGTGTCCAAAGTTCTGAAGGCTTAATCTAACCAACCTTCCCAGATTTAGGGTTTTGCTTGCCACATGTTGAAGGTCAGAGGATGTGAGTGCAGGAAAGGTCTCTCCTGAGTAAGAACACTCTGAGTGGTATCAGATGAATTCCTCTTCTGATGTGAACAAATGCTTCCTTTGCTTTGTGTGCTTTAAACTGATGCCAGAGTCATCAAATTACGTGTGTTTCTTGGTATTTCTTTCTCTATTCCCTCGTCTGCAAATCTTGACCATATTCACATACATCATTTAACTAAATAACTAGGCATTACAGTAGACTGTTCTAACTCTTTGTTGTCATTATGGCTAGACAATTTTCTATTTGAGTTTCTTGACATATTTTCTAATAAGAAGACATTATGTACTCTGAGTATATGTTCCTTATAAAGGGTTTTAGTTTTTAACTCCCATAAATATAATTAAGAATCAACCTTTCACTCTGTTTTATATTGTTTGCAAGTAAAATCAAGAAATTGACATTTAACATAACAAATTAATGTTAACCAGTTAAAACGTGATTGAATTATTTAACACTTTCACCATTTTAAAGACTATAATATTGGCCAGATGTCCACTCTTGATATGTTAAAAGAAAAAAAGCAAAAAATAAAAAATTAATTCTACTCAATATGTTACATGCATTGCATAGGCAATTTGTATTTCAAAGTATTTATATATAAATATAGGTTTATGCTTTAAAATGTTGATACATTTCTCCTTTACTCCTGATTTATTTGTAAAGCAATAAAATGGCTTAAATAAATTGCTGCTGCCAGTAACAATTCTCTTAATTCTCTACCTGACTCTGTTGGCAAAACTTCTGTTATGCTTTAAAAATTAGTGAAGAAGTAGCTAAAATGAACTACCTGTGAAACCCTCAATAACAACTGCTCTAAGAATGGTCAACAGACCAAAGCATTAACACTGGATATTGAACCTATTTGCTCTTCCTCCAAATCTGTGACCATGCACAAATCTCTGGTTAAAAGTGAAACTCTTCTCCTGGCACTAGCTCTGGATAAGCCTCATCACATAAAAGGCAGGAAGAGGGGTTCTAGACCTGCCCCTGCTACTACAATTTGTGTGGTCTTGGATACACTTAATGTTTTTTGGACTCTACTTTTATGGTTTGTAACAGGATGGTATGGTCTACCTGACATCCGGGGATCTTTGCGGTTTTAAATTTCTAACCCTAAAGTTTTCCCTGGCATGTCTGCTTCCAGTCGGCACACAGCCCGAGTCCTCTCTAATAGCTCTCCCTGATGGAGGCTGATTTATGAGCCAGTTTCATTGCTTCTTCATTTCCGGGATTTGTGAATTCAGAGGAGTAAGCTTGGGAGCTACAACAGAGGGAGGCAGGAAGAGAAATGCCTCTTGGGGTGGAAGAAGTTACACAGCTTTCACCACCACACTTAGAAGCAAACAATTTGCTCAGTTTCCACTAATTAGTGTATAACCCTCAGCAGGAAAGTACCCTGGGGTGAGTATTTTAAAAAGAACTGCTGAGCATCTTCTTTCTTGCAAGATTTCTTCTGGCTTGCTATTCAGGCCCAAAACATGCGTTGAAAGATGTACCCAAGAATAGCTAAGGAATTTCCTTTTGTGGGAGAACAATGCTGAATCTGGGAAGTTCGGTTCAGGCATCTATCCCAGAAGGTAAATGATTTTCTTTGGTGCTATTGAAACACAGCATAGCCTAGTATTTTGAAGATTTCACATTCACAGATGGAATACTGGAGATAGTCCATAGATCCATGGTGTGTGAATATGAATCTCTGGCTGTAGGACTGATTGATGTGCAGTATTTTTCATGAGTGAAATGAGATGCCTCCCACCATCTGGAGTCTGGTGGGCATTAACTCTAATTAAGACCAGGATGGATAGTTTACAGTTTGGAGTTAGACTTACCGCATTTAATAAGGATAATTGTATTGAATTGAGACATTAGAAAATTTTAGGATTCATGAAAGTTTTGGCTTATATTCTTTCAAACATGTTCTCCAGTTGAAAAAAAGTTTGCATGTATTTTTAGAATGTTGGATGTCTAATAAAATAATACTTATTATATACTGTGTTTGCTTTGCCCCAAAATTCGTATCTTGAAACTCTAATCCCCCAATATGATGGAGTTTGACATGAGGCCTTTTGGAGGTAATTAAGTCAAAAGGATGGTATTCCCATGATAGGATTAGTGTCCTTATAAGAAGAGAAAAGTTAGAGCCCTTTCTGTCTCAGCCATATGAAAATACAGTGAAAAGATGGCCATTTGTAAACAGGAAGAGAGCTCTCATCAGGAATAAAATCTTCCTGAACCTTGATCTTGGACGTCCCAGACTCCAGAACTGTGAGCACACTAAGACAGTGGGTATGATCCTTTTCATGGTAACCTTTGTTTACTTCTGAAAGAAGATAATGGTTTGAAAAAAGCAATTCTGTGCCTGATCAGGTGAATAATCTGCTATAAAGTGCATCTGTCTTCTCCTCAGGAAATTACCATTTTGGTTTATTGGGTATTTTGATATTTTAAATAACAAGGTTTCTTATTTGAAATGTGAAACTGGAAGATAACATACCTGGTTCTTTAAAGATCTGAAGTGTCTGCATCATAGTGTCTGATCTGGTACTGTATCATTAAGTAGTTTTGTTTTGTTTTTTAAGTTTTCAAAGTTCACTAACTTAAAAGCAAATTACATGGAACTTTAGTCTGAAAAGTTAACTTAAAATAGTCTATTTATTACTAATTGTTATGTCCTTGCTCTGCCCATTTTTTCATCATTTGAAAAAAATTCCTAGTTTATTGAGCTTCTTAAACCTAATGCATGGAGATGAACTGTACATGAGACTAGAAAATTGAGAATCCAGTCCCTATCCTTTGCCTGCAATCCAAATGCAGCACACTCACTGGCCTGCTTCTGAACAGGTAACCAACATAGGAAATCAGAGGGGACATTATTTGTCACCTGGAGTCTCTTCTAATTACCATATCAATGGAGCAAAATACCTATTTTCCCATCACATTTCACCATCTTTACACTTTTTCTGAGAATCTGCCAGCCCTCGTTTCTATATTCCTTGCTCTGAATCTACATGGGGATAATTAACATAGCCATATTGGAGAACTCGGAATTTTCATTCTGTTTTTCCTCCCTGCTACTAAAGCAAAACAGAGCATTGATGGTACAGTTGCCCAAGGCAGGACATTTTGGCTGGCAGTGTGAGATACCAAACATCCAATTCATGATTTTCCTGGTACCAATCCCCTGAAGGTATTGTTGAGGTATCCATGGTAAAGTAACCATGGTAATGTAACCTATTTTTCCTATACTCATTCATTTTTTTAATTCAGATGAAAAGCATAGCTCTTCTTGCTTTATGAAAAGTTGGCTTCACAACTCTGAGTTTATAAGAAACTAAATTCATTTGGGGGCAGATATGTATTAAAATTTAAGTTAATTTTTTCAGAAATCTCCTCAGGAGATCTACTCAAATCTATTTTGAATTTCAATATGGCTCTATCTTCTCACTAGGCAAAAATTTATAACAATAAATAGAAAGCTATTTTCTTTAATTGTAGTTAACATTTAAGGAACTCTTGCTTCCACACAAAACTCTGGGAACTCCGAGCTTTTGATTTTTAAATTGTAGTTTTATAATGGAATTTGTAGGTAAAACCATAAAATCTGATATAAAACAGGAAAATTAGGATTACAAATCTTTCTCTGACTTCATTTTTTTTCTCTTTTTTTTCTTTCTCTTTGTCTTTTTAGGGACACACCCGCAACATATGGAAGTTCCCAGTCTAGGGGTTGAATTGGAGCTGCAGCTGCCAGACTACACCACAGCAACAGCAATGCAGGATCCTTAACCCACTGAGCGAGGCCAGGGATTGAACCCTTGTCCTCGTGGTTACTAGTTAGGTTTGTTGGTGCTGAGCCACAATGGGAACTCCCTTGACTTTATTTTCTATTAAAGAAAAACTGGACTGCAGATGTAGAGCCCTATATGTTAAAAAGAAATTAAAATACATACCACTGACATCAGGATGTAGGAGGACGACACTATTTAGAGCATGCTGCCTACTAGGGTCTCTTGCTATGGGCACCTTGCAAAGGTAAGACATACCCTATTTTATTTTATTTAACTGTTTTTCTCAAGTGAACTTTCATACCAACAGCCTCCTTCCAACATCAACATCAGAGCTCACAACAGAGCTCCAGCTCTGAGAAATATGGGAATTTATAGGTGAAGGAAAGGCTAGAAATGATACTGTCTGACCTTTTCATTTTACAGATTAGAAAATGAATACCTAGAAAAGTAAAATGAATTACTTTTCACTACTCAAGCAATTCAGTGATTTAACAAATATTCAATGAGTAGATAGTATGTGTAAAGCTCTGTGCTGGCTGGGAAGTTCTGTTCTAAAGATGAATAAGATAGTAAGCAGAGACTCCTCAACTGAACACTAAACTCACTGAGGTAAGAGAAAGGGTAATGACAACTTCCACAAGAGAGGGAGGATGCCCAACCCATCTTGAAGCAGGAGAGAAAAGCTGAGCAATCTGAGAGCGGTCCTGAAGTATAAGCAGATACCAGCTGGTGAGCAAAGGAGAAATGTTCGGATGGAAAGAGTGGGGTGGGCAGTGGTGCGGTACTTAGAAACGGCTTGCTTCCATGAGTGTGAAGCATTAAATAAAGCTTAGTCAGCTGCAGGAGATACGGCTGCAAGGAGAAACACTGTGTGACCAGAAGAAATATTCTCAGCTATTATGAACAGAGGTGATCCGTTTTCTGATTTGGGGGTATAACTTTTTTTCTTTTTTGCTAATAACTTCCAAAATGATTTCAGGGAGCCACTTATCTTTACTAATTGCATTAGTCCTTCCACCCCCTATTCTCCTGGCAGGACAAAGTTAAATTCTAATCCACTTTTAACTTTCTTTTCCTCCACTTTCCCACTCTACAGAGACTTGAACCGGCTTCTAAAACACACTTCAAATCATTATTTCTGCTTAAAAGTTTATATCTATTTGAAAGTGCCTGTGTTGGTGCAAATAATTAAACCCAAGCAATGCCAGGACTCCCAATTTTGGAACATGTAACAACAGAGTGCAGCATTACTTTGCCTTATTCTAGTCAGACCAGAGGAGCTATTTACTTCCCTAAAGAGACTCACTGTTGTTGAATGATGGGTACCTGTGAATGGGAGCTGGACAAGTGGAGAGAGAACAGTTTTCATCATAAATGATTCTTGCTGTTAATGTTCATTTGATATGAGAAAAAAGTTTCTATGCTAAAGCCTATGGAAATAGTTTGCTTCCCACAACCTTCCCTTAGACTTCAGTAGTTCCCAGGTGCATGTTTCCTTATGACAGGGGTTTTAGTACTGAAAGTCCTTATGACCTACTTAGTAGGAAACACTGGAGCTGCTACTTAAGGGAAAAGCCACTGAATCATTCCCGACTTTAGATAGTGAAAGATGAGGAATTTAAACACATGTACTTTCTATGATAAGAGCTTCTGTGATCATTTCTATGACATTCTACAGCCCATCTTGAGAAGCCATTCCATTTAGTGGAGTTGGAGATTCCCTGGCCTTCTCTTCCTTTTCAAATAAGACCAAATAACATTTAAAAGCAGGACATCTATGTATTTCTCCATGGATCCACACTGTAGTCTATGGGAGACAATGTACCAAAGCGATTAAGAATTTTGGAATCAAAAAAACTTTAGAAAAAATCCACAATTATTTACTAACTCTATAACGAAATTAATTACACGATGTCAGGTTTGGTATCTAGACTGTGCTAAGCATACGTAATTCTCTTGAAGAATTTTTGTAAATTTTGCCATGTTTCCTTCTTAAGTATTTAGTAGGGCCTCCTTAGGCTTTAAGGTTTCTTATGGGAAACGTTTTATTACAAACTTAATATCTTAGTGGCTAGAAAAATAAGTGGTAATAAGAAGTGCTTTTCTAGGAACTTTGCCATATCATCTAAATTTTCAAATGCATGGCTATAAACAGTTTATAACATCATTTTATAATCTTTCATTATCATAAAAATCTATAGGGCTGCTACTTTTTTAAAAAATTCATAATACTGGAGTTCCCTCTGTGGCACAATGGGATTGGTGCCATCTCTGGAGTGCTGGGACTCAGGTTCAATCACTGGCCCAGAAGAGTGGGTTAAGGATCCAGGAGTTGCTACAGCTGTGGCACAGGTTGCAAATGCAGCTTGGGTCTGATCCTTGGATTAGGAACTCCATGTACTGCAGGGAAATGGGGGGCAAAAAAAAAAAATTCATAATATTGTAATTTGAGTCTACTTTTAAAATTTATTGATTGGTATAATCAGGAACTTACCAATTTTATTAGTTCAAAGAAAAGACTTGGTTTCATTGATCTTCTCTATTGTAGGCATGTTGTCCAATGCATTTTTCCTTCTTCCTTCATTATTTTCTTCTTTCTGCTTTTTCTGGGTTCAAGTTGCTATTATTTTTCTAATTTCTTAAGATTAATGCTTAAATTATTACCTATCAGCCTTTTTCTCTTCTAATATATGCATTTAAGAATATACACCTCCATTAAAAACCTGGCTGTGGTTGCATTCCACAAGTATTGAGAAATATTTAAATATCATTTAGTTCAAATTAATTTCTAATTTCCTTTGTGATTCCTTTTTAAATATACCGGTCATTTTTACATGTATTACTTATTTTTTTAAATATTGAGATTTCTATTTATCTTCTTGTTATTATTTTCTGGTATAATGTAATTTCGATCAGAGGACATATATTATATGAGTTCAACTTTAAGAGTTTATTAAAGTGTGCTTTATAACGCAGTATATAGTCAATTTTAAATGTTGTGCACCTAGAAAATGTGCACTCTGTAGTCAGAGTTATCTATTTATCACAAGCTTTAATCCAAAATTGGTTAATTTTGCTATTCAAGCCTTCTATATCTTCCACTATATTTAGTCTAACTGTTCCATCAATTACTGAGAAAGTTTTATTAAAATAAAATAGTCAACTCTGATTTAGGATTTGTCTAATTCTCCTTCTAGGTCTATATCTCTTTATATTTTGAGGTCATATATTAGGTGCAAAGAAAATTAGAACAGTTATATCTAATCGGTGAGTACAACTTATGAGAATCATACAGTGATGCTCTTTTCATATAATAATGCCTTATGCCTTAAAACCTACACTGTCTGATATATAACGACTATGATTTTTCCTTTTCCTTGGTGTTTGCTAAGTATTTTCAATATTTTTATTCTCAGCCTTTTTTTGTCCTTAGTTTTACCACACATCTTACAGTCCTGTGCCAGAAGGCAAGGCCACCAACTGTCTATACCCAGTGAGAACTTTTTAATCCAACCAGTTTTGTCTTTTGCCTACAGTAATTAGTCCACTTTATTCTAAATCTACCATATTTGAAGATTATTGCTAACTTTTTACTACATACTTTCTAGGTTTCTATTTTTTCTTTCTAGGGCCATACCCACAGAATATAGAAGTTCCCAGGCTAGGGGCTGAATCGGAGCAATACTACAGGCCTACACCACAGCCACCGCAATGCAGGATCTGAGCCACGTCTATAACCTACATCAGCAGCTCATGGCAACACGGAATCCCTAACCCTTTGAACAGGGCCAGGGGTCAAATCACATTCTCATGGATACCAGTCAGGTTCATTACTGCTAAGCCACAATGGGAACTCTGGTTTTTACTTTCTTGAATTGATAGAGTATATATCTTTCCATTTTTTCATGGAAGTTATATATCATACATTTATTAGTATAGTGGGTACCACAGAAGTGACTACAGGTATTAATCAAAACTTCTATCCTTTTCCTGACTAGTGTAAAAGCTTTAGAACAGCAACTCCAGTCATGCATACTATTATGTATCTTAATTTGTATAGAAATATACCTTTAAATCTCCCAAGATATTATGGTAGTTGTTGTTCCATACATCAACATGGATTTATATTTACCCCAATATTACACTTTTTCTGTTTTTAATTCCTTCCAGAATTGCCATGTTTTTATTTTGCGTATTTTTTTCATTTGAAAACATCTGCTGCTTTATCTGCTCTTGGCTTCCTATTGCAGAGAAACTAAGTATAAATTTGTGTTTATAAGTAAACATGTCATATCATAGTGAAAGATTGTACTGTGAAGAAGTACATGTTTCTAGAAATTATGAAATGTATTCATAAATTTGCCAATCTAAATAACACTAGAATGACATATAGTCCATAACTGCTTACTTCTTAGTTTTCACTAAAAATTATGGTTTCTAAGGGTTAAAAATTCTAATTAATATATGAAATTAAAGCTACTAGAAATAACAAGGGAAACAATTCTATGCAAGGAAAGTAGAATTTTTTTTTTGGCTAAGAAAAGGTGTAAGGCATGAAGATGAATTCTTGTTAATGGGGAGAATTTTACCTAAATTAAAACTTTTGGTAATTTCAACATGGGAATGAAGAAAAAGAATGAACTAGAAAGTTGGGAAAAGAGAGAAAAGGAATTGTGGTGTAATCAAGCTGGCTGAAATTGAATTGTTATGGTTTTAAGAATGAGCTTTAACATCAATAATGCATTTCTGTAAAATTATAATTTTTTTCATCTGCTAAAAGAACAACATTTTCTTGGGCTACTGGTCTGCTTTTGATAGTAAGAAATGATAATCTAGCAATCCCACTCCTCAGCATATATCCAGACAAAGGTATAATTCGAAAAGATAAGTGTACCCCTTTGTTCATAGCAGCACTATTCACAATAGCCAAGACATGGAAACAACCTAATTGTCCTTCAGAAATGAATGGATAAAGAAGATGTGATACATATATACAGTGGAATACTACTCAACCATAAAAAAGTATGAAATAATGGCATTTGCAGCAACATTGATGGATTTGGGATTGATCTACTAAGTGAAGTAAGTGAGAAAGAGAAAGACAAATACCATACAATATCACTTATATATGGAACCTAAAATATGACACATATGAATTTATCTATGAAACAGAATCAGACTCACAGATATAGAGAACAGATCTGTGGTTGCCAAGAGGGAGTGGTGGAGGGGGGCAGGTTGGGATTTTGGGATTAGCAGATGCAAACTATTAAATACAGGAGACATAAACAACAAGATCCTACTATATAGCACAGAGAACTATATTCAATATCCTGTAATAAACCATAATGGAAAAAAACATGAAAAAGAATATATCCACATGTATGACTGAATCACTTGTCTATACAGTAGAAATTAACCCAACATTGTAAATCAACTATACTTCAATATATATTTTTAATTTAAATTAAAAATCATAAGATGTTTCTCCTTACTTTTTTGGGTCTTTTTTTAGGGCCACACCCATAGCATATGGAAGTTCCCAGGCTAGTGTTGAATCGGAGCTGTAGCTTCCAGCCACAGCCACAGCCACAGTCACCAGATCCAAGCCACATCTGCAAGCTACACCACAACTCAGAGCAATGCCGGATCCTTAACCCACTGAGTGAGGCTAGGGATCAAACCTGCATCCTCATGGGTACTAGTCGGGTTCATAACCACTGAGCCATGATGGGAACTCCTATTTCTTTACCTTTTAAAGTGATCCACCTAGCAACAGAGATTCTGTATTTTGCCAAATAGTTTATGTTTATAATATCTTTAGTTATTTAAATCTGATGCTCTTGACATTAAAGCTGTGTAACCCTCTGAAACTGCTGTCATCAAAATTGAAGTATATGCCAAAACGACTGAGGCTGAGTTTCAAGGAAGTGACCCAGCTGAGTTTCATGCAAAGGAAGCAGAAAGAGAATATATAAAGATTGTGGCACATCTGTATGAAGTCCTGCTTCTGCAAAATATGACTTCTCAGGGATAGATTGTTGCCATCCTGTTGTCCTTGTAATATGACAACATTTTGTTCCTGAATCAGAGAAATTAAGATGAGTAAACAATGGCTGTAAATTAAATGAAGTCAGGGCTATGGGAAACCCAGATCTCTGGCATACCACTTTTTTGGGTTTTGCATTCCTTTACCCACTGTCGTGCATTTAAGAAAAACTATTTTTGTCCCTAAAGGTCTCAGACCTCCTCCCTCTGAATCTTTTGAATACCTGCAGTTGGACTTCATTCTATTGCTATTTATTATGAGTTACCAATATGTTCTAGGTATATATATATATATATATATATATATATATATATATAAATTAATGTGTGTGTGCATATATATATATATATATTTTTTTTTTTTTTTCCAGATAGGCTGAAGCCTTCCTCTGCCACAAGACTAATGCCCTCACAGTGACAAACTATTAGAAAATGTGTTTCCCAGTTGGGATATACTTTCCACAATTTCAAGTGATCAAGGAAACCACTACACTGGGCAAATCACACAAGCCCTAACAACAGCCTTGCAAACTTCTTGGAATTATTACTGTCCCATGTATTAACTACACACACACACACACACACACACACACACACAAATCTTCCCTACCCATTTGTTTGTTGATTAGCACTTGACTTGCTTCCACATTTCCATATTTTGGCTACTATAAATAGTACTGCTATGAACATTAGAGTGAATGTATCTTTTCATATTAGCATTTTTGTTTTTTCCAGATACATCCTCAGAAGTGAAACTACTGAGTCATATGGTAGTTCTAATTTTAGCTTTTTGAGGAAACTTCATACTGTTTTCCAGAGTGGCTGTACCAATTTACATTCTGTTCAAAAATTTACAAGGGTTCCCTTTTCTCCACACCTCTCCAACATTTGTTATTTGCAGACTTTTTGATGATAGCCATTCTGACAAGTGTGAGAAGAGACTGTCTTTTCACCATTGTATATTCTTACCTTCTGTGTCACAGATTAACGTTGAAATTTTGATCACAGTTCTCAAGCTGAGAACTGTGACCAAAATGTGGAAAATGCTAAAAAGGTACAGCAATCTCCAAATGGACTCACTTCCGCTGAAGACTTATTCTACCAAGACTTAATACCTAACCTAACTGCACTTAGCTTCTCTAGAGTAGAATTTTAAACCAGTTAGTCGTGAAGTTCCTGGTTGGCATTACTGAGGTAATACGCATGATAAGACCTCCTGACCTTCTTCCTAAAGGAAGTGACCTAGCCTAAAACAATCCTCTTTTCTTTTTCTAATAACCCCCATGTCCCGCCCCCACATCTATAGAAGCCGTCCCATCTTATACAGCTTCTTGGAGGTCCTTTTTATTTACTAGATGGTATGCTGCCACTACAAATTGTTGTAAAAGCCAATTAGAGCTTCACATTTACTCAGTTGAACAGCTTCCTATATATTTAAGACTTTAAGAACTGGACACAGACCCAAGAAACAAAAAGGCAATGTTTTTGGACAGAGTGGAGGGAGAGAAAATGAGTTGAATTTTGAACTTATTAGACTTTATGTATCTAAACCAACATTTAATGGGTCTTCCTAGGTTGATTAGCTGGTGATTATTTGAAGGAGATTTGCAGAGAAAGTGGAGAAAAAGCCTAAGAAGACAGTGTCATGAAGTCCAAGAAAAAAGAAATCATATTTTAAGTAGCAATGTAATATCAAAAATATTAAAGAACAAGTGAGAAATGACAAATCATATTTGTTATTTTACTGACAGGAATTCCAATGAAGTGAAGGAAGCAGAAATAAAATTTTGTGAATAAGATAGGAAGAGATGGAAACAGGAATTGTACATGGACTACTCCTTCAGTGAGACTGATTTTAAATGAGTTAAAGAATTTAAAAAATGGGATTTCTCTAGTAAGAAGTTATGGAAAAGATATTACAAGCAAAGGCATGAGTATAAACAGTGCCAGAGAGATTGCTGGGATGGGGACAGGTTGCATAAAGAGAAGGGAGTTAATTATACTATTTTTAAGTGAAGCTAAATCTGAAGATGTTCAAAGTAGGATTTGTCCCAGAGGTATACATTAACAATGAAAGTATACAAAAACAAATGTTTAATGTCCACTAGGAATTTCCAGGGTATTGCTTCAGATGCGTCTTTGATTTCCCGTGAACTACAGATGAAAAAGAGACCTGATCTAAGCAGCTTTAAAGTGATGACTGAGGACAATTTACGTTAAAAACACTGGGTATTAAATTTAAATAACTTGCTCAGGTGTTGCTGCCTACTGGGAATTTTCATGATAACTATTCATCTTTGTAACTTAATCATGTAAATAGTTGATAATTATTTGAAACAGAAATATTTTATTTTTATATTAATTGTAGGAATAGTACTTCCACTTTCAAAGGTTTTAAATCGCATTGATGTTTAGTTAGAATGAATTTAGCTAGAAGTGAAGTGGTTTATGTTTTAAGTAGAAAGACTTCTTCCTCTAAATCATTTATAGGTGATAAGAACATGTTAAAATCATACACTATTTCGGTTTTAGATGTTGTGAAGATAACTTTATCATCCTTATTATCTATGCATAAAGAAATAATTGCCCAGCTACATTTTATTTAAAAACTCTAGTTCCTATGATTAGAGAATTAAAAAAAATTAACCCCCCCAAAATTTAGTAACATTACATTGTAATTTTAGAGATTTGAAATAGACCTCTAACATGCTTATTTATTTTATAAATAATAAAGTCAAGGCCAATAAACTATGAAAGCCCTCATAGCTAATTATCAAGGAATGTCAGATGAGAAATTAAATGAAGATCTTCAAAACTTTGTTCTATTTTCTTCTCAGACATTAGATAATACTAATAATTTGTTTAATTATAAGTAGTACCAAGGACAAAACCATTATTCTAAACTCTATTCAGAAAACAGCATGAACTCTCTGGACCTCACTGCTTTTAGGCAAGTGTGCTAGAAGCAAATCTACTGAAAGAATAAAGTTAATAGAAAAGTGTGTTTCTCTGTGGATCACATATATCTTTGAAATTGTTCAGCTAATTCTTCAACTTTACAATGAAGTGGAAATGTGCCATCAGCAATACCCCTAAGTGTTTGCTTATGGTAAATCACAAATAGCACACCTAGGGCGACCATTGTGATTAATTTCCTATATCCATCTCACTACACCTGATTCTTCTAAGTCAGTCATGATAATTTTTTTAAAACTTGGATTATCTCATAAATGAGAATGCATATTCCACATCAAAGAGAGACCTGTTTACCTTTTTTTTTTCCTTAAGAGTGAACTATAGGAGAAGACTCACTCTCACATAACTGCTCTTTGCTGCCATCTTACAACCATGAGGCAGATCATCATTAGTATCTTGTAAATGCGTTCATGTCAGAGAAGAAAAGCAGACAGCTTAAATACCAGATGACACTGTTGAGCAAACAAATCACCCAGCCCTGAAATGAGCCCTACCCTGGATGTCAAGATGACTTCTTGATGCATAGGCTGGTTTGATTCAGGTATCAAAGCTAAAAGTATCAAAGTGATCTAATTTCCTTCTCAACACCTTTATCCACTGAATTGCAGTTTTAAAAAGTACAGCAAAGAAAATCATGTGGGGAGTGGAAAGGGAGGTGATGTCACAGAATGTCAAAACAAAGATGTAAATCTCGTTGTGAGGGGTAGAGGGTGCAACTGTAGGAAAAAAGGAGTAGAGAAGGAGGAATATTATGATCGCACAACCGGCCCTGGTATATGGCTGGTCTATGATAGGGCACTGATTGGATTGAGGTAAACTTGCTAGATTTTTTTTTTTTTTTTAACACAAAACAATGATGAGATTTTTGGAAACCTGGGAAGGCTGGCAGCAGATATAAAACAGATTTCTGGATTAGGCAAAGTCCTGACATAAAAAGAATAGTAATTTTTAGGAGCTTTAAGAAAAAATAATTTAATTAAGAGATTATTTGTAAAGTGTGGGCAGCATTAATGAAATCTGTAAGGGATGGTAATGTACTTAGGGATAAGTAAAAGAAGGAAAACAATACTGTTCTACACCTGAGGAGCAAGGGAACAGAAGGGTGAAACTGGCATGTATTAGAAGCTCAGCAGTGGGAGAAGGCTTCCCAAAAAGAACTATAATTATGCACAGCCACTACCAGAATTAACGAAAGCGAGGGAGCAAATAAACAATGCGAACCTCCCTCTTTAACATTTTGACCTCTACCAGTGCCACTCATAACCAAGACCACTCAAAGCCAAAAGTCTCCAGAGAGAGAGAGCACTTAGGTTACAGTTTCCCAGGGCACAGAAAAGATATCACCTCACAGAACTGGTATTGTGAGGTGAGGATAAGGCAAACAGTATCACTGAAGTGGTGTCTCTCCTTTAAGTATGCGACCAAGCATGGCCACTCTGACCTACTATCTATTAGGGAAGGTCCTGCTGTCTACACAGGGTTAAGCTTCAAAATTGTTCAAGTGTTCAAAACCCTGGGTTATTCACAGAGTTCCTTAAATATAAATGGAAATCAAGTTATGTGGTGTCATTTTGAAAAGCATCAAGAATATCTATCTAGCCCTCTGTGTTCTAAGACATAGTGATTATGATTCCATTCTGCAGTGAAGCAACTTCATAATCATGAAATCTTTTAAAATTTCTAGGAGTATAATAGTGACTACAACTTCAGTATAAATGAGTTAGGTAGTTCATCAAATGTGATTGTGCCCCTATGGTAGAGGCCAGGTATGCTGTGGATGGATAAAGCCTCCGCTTTGTAATATAGTGTTGAAAAGTGCTGCTATGTGAACTATCTGTGATGTCATTACATCTCTGATACTAAAAGTAGGAAGGATAGAGATTTATAAAATTACTCCTGTTTTTTCTCCCTTTGAATTTATTAGTAACTTCTCTAAACACTGAAGCAATAATCCATAAAGTTTAATTACTTGGGGAAGAGTCCTTAAAAAACAACCCACTACACTCTAAAATCTCTTTGGTGGGTCCAAAAATAAGAGAAAGAAAGAAAGAAAGGGAAGGAGAGGGAAGGGAAGGACAGGAAGGAGAGAGAGGGAGCCAAAGGAAAGGACCTCTGATATGAATACAATTTCAGTTTGAACAGTTAGATATGAAAGAAGTGCAGCTTTCTCTGTTTTTTTCCAGTTGCTCAAATAAATGTAAGTCCACATTTAACCTTATTGTGAAAATAAATGTCATTTAACTCTTTAAGATGTCACAAACTTGATTCCTTTCAATTTAGAGTCTTTCTCACTCCCTATGAATTCCAGGACCCTTCTGGGGAGACAACCATCAGTTCTGCAGGGGAGGACCTGATTCATCCTGTATTCTACACTGGCCAGGGTAGACATCTCTGTAGTTCTCAGTTTTGCTACACTCAGTCTGCCACTGCATCCTTTTCACTCGCCCAGATAGTTTCTCTTTAGGCCTCAGGATCATAGGGCTACATCCACAGTACTTTCAGACATGTGGGAAATATATTCATACCACATTAAGGAGCAAAGACCAGCTATGAGGTCCATCTACCTGATAAATCCTCTTACAGCCACTATACTATGTACCCAATCATGGAACAATGTTAGGTGCAGGGGCTTCCTAGGAAGCTTGTGACTTCTGAATTAAATGGAGCACAATGGAGACCTTGTTCTTGGATATCTAAGTCAATCTGGATGTTCTACCTTCCCTACTCCTAAGATTCACTCTTATTTATCAACTAAACTAGGTCACTTTTGAGCATGAAAAGAAGCACCCTTAATAAATGCACTAGCATCATTAAAACCAGGATTGTAAGAGGCAAATATTTAAATATATATTTATAATAAAAGTATTATTAATTTTGTTGAATTAAAACATACCAAATCTTTTTTTTTTTAGGTCAATTAGCATGTCACTCTTTGTTCAACATCAACATTCAATTAGCATGGATTCTGAAAGCCTTAATTTGTTTCTCTTGAAATCTCAATCTAAGGTTCTTCTTGCTACTTCTTAACTCATTTCTAAACTGTGGAATTTATACTGAAATCAACATGTGGTTTTAAATGGCTTTCCTCCAATATGGCAGCAAAGAAGAATCGTTTTAATTCCAATAGGACAAGAAATTCTGTGTACAATTCAAGAAAAGAAAAAAATCCACACTTTAGATCAGTTAATTGATTTCACATTCCAATATTGTATAAAAGCAAGTATTTCTAGGCTTTGGGATGGTGAATTAAGTTTTTACTGTCCCTATCTCTCCAAAGAAGAATAAAACTAGATTTTAGTTATTTTGTGAAAGTAAAATAAACATTTTCTTAGAACAAATGAATAAACCAACAAAGAAAACCCCATCAAAGTCTATGGAGCATAACATCACACACAAGAAGAAGATAGCCTAAGTGTGAATCAGAGCACAGCCCACACATCTTCATTCACATACATCACACTTAAACTCTACCCACCAACACAGAGAAGCCACCCAGTGGTGATGCTCAGGATAGTGGTCCCAACCCTTCCCCTCCCTTCTTTGAGAATTTCCAAAATGCCTGGCACACTGTAGCATTCCTAGTGTTACTTCAATATATAATTATCACTTACTGAAAATCATAGAACAGAATTTCCTTTTAATTAAGAACTGTGTAACTACACTTAGTTAATCAAAACACCATAAGATAAATGAGTTCCATTAGGTAGAGATGACCATTCCAGGCCCTTTCTTAAATACTTTTTTCTTTTTCCTCTGATTTATTTCCTCTTCACTTAAGCTTCTCTTTTTACTTATATACTTCCCTTACCACTTTGTAATTTATACTCATGAAAATCCTTCTGGGCAGGAAAGGAAAGTAAAGGGAATGGAAAATATAAATTCAGAAATTAGTTGCTAATTATGAACATAAATTTCATTTAGTCCTCATTTTTCTATTTTGCTTTACTATAGATAAAAATTAAAATACAAAGGCATAGTCAAAATAAAAATTACCATTGAGAACATTATAAGGTAAAAAATAGGTGATATTAAGCACTCACTCCAAAATACTTTCTGTTGTCTATGATGCGCATCATGCCTAGAATATTGTGCACATAATTCATCTAACAAAATAATAGAGAAATGTTTACAGAATAAAGTGTTTCATTTTAAATATGAAATAATCATAAAATATTTGAGTAGTTAATAAATGTTTGAAGGAATATATATATTAGGGTGTCTTTTCTCAGTAAAAGAATTATAGTCTATCTGTGGTCTTATTTACACATGACTGTTCTCAGGCATTCTCAAGTTGTTTATAACATTTTTAGTTTAGAATGTAACCTGATATGTTAAACAACAACAACAAAGCCAAAAAGTCCTTTTCTTACTCATTAACAAATTCTATAAAGTTCTATTTTAGCTATTTGGAACTGTACATGAAGTCAAAATAAAATTTATTAAGTTTCATTAGGTAAGCAAGATGACTTTTTTTTTCCCTTAGGCAGTTTCTTTAAAATTTATTCTAGATTGATTATTAAAATACTGAACTCCTCTTTACAATTCTCCCCTATAGTTCTTTGTGATATTTAGTATACAGATTTACCAAGCTCTAGAGGTTTTTAAAACAGTATATAATTTAGGCCAAATGCCTAAATTACCTTATTTGAAGTCCCAGTAAAGTAAGATTTGATTCTTTGCTGAAGATGTGATAATGTGAAGTGACGGAAATGCTTTTGAATTCAGGAATATCACAGTAAAATCAGTTATTAGGTATGTGCCATCACTGGGTTATCGGAAACAAATCAAACTTTTCGTAACACCTTTTATTCCAAGCATCATGCAACAGGACAAACAGGGCAAACACTGCTTACTCGACTCTGCACGCCTGAACTAGGTGGAGCAACAGCACAATGTGGCTTTATTTCTTTTCAAGGGAAGGGGAAAAAAACACACACACAGTAAATGTTCTCATCCTTCATAGGCCCCAGAGGGAAACAGAAGCTCCCTTCATCCCTAGCCCAAGTATAAAATCATCTTCTTTCAGCCAAGTGTAAAGTAAATTACAAGAGGTGCTTGCCTAGGCCAAGTTCAAATACCAGCACTTAGGAGAAACTGCCAGCCAATCTGCCCACTTTCAACAGGTTTATTCAAGGAAGAGATAGCTTCCTGAAGCCTCAGGGAAGGAATGGAAAAAGCATTTCTCAGCAAGTTTACAGATATTACTTTGATGATCAACTCTTATTTGTGTATTAAACACTATTTCTCTACAGAGGACACACTAATTCACTAGAGCATGTGGTGGTTCACCAGGCCCTCTGAGCTGGATAATGTGGGTATTTAAACAAAATTTTGCCAGTTTCTGACTTTTCTGATATTTTCCATAATCAGAAGACTCCCTCATTTTAATCAAACGAGGGTTTAATTGTTCAGTGGACCAATTCTTGATGCACATTGAAACCTGGGAGCTTCTTTAAAATACCTATATTAGAGAAGTTCCCGTTGTGGCCCAGGAGAAACGAATCTGACTAGGAACAATGAGGTTGAGGGTTTGATCCCTGGCCTTGCTGAATGGGTTAAGGATCTGGCATTGCTGTGAGCTGTGGTGTGGGCTGCAGACACAGCTCAGATCCTGCATTGCTGTGGCTCTGGCATAGGCTGGCGGCTACAGCTCCAATTCGACCCTTAGCCTGGGAACCTCCATATGCTGTGGGTGTACCTCCTCATAACCCCTAAAAAAAGCAAAAAAAAAAATTAATAACTATATTAGAGCATCATTTTCAGAGTTCAACTGATTTGGTCTGAGATAGAATCCTGACATCATTATTTTCAAAAGCTCCCAGATGATCCTGATGCACACTCAGAGTTGAGAATTAATGTTTTTTTATGATTCCCTATGATATACAAAACTTTTTTCAAGGCCCTAGGAGTTTAAAAAAATCTTATGAGAGTCAGAGATAGATAAAAGAAAAATAGAGAAGTTGAAGAAAATAGTGAATACATACAGTGGCCCCTGAAGGGGCTGACTGGACAAGGTTGGATTAGGTATCAGATGGTTCAAATCAGTTTTTAGACCAAGCATTCTTAGTGGTTATTTTCTCCCAGTTGCAGTAAGTAGTTCAAGCAGAGAATAGAAAAAGCTAGATTGTGGAATAAGCAAGTACTGAGTAACTTGCCAAGGTCATAAGCTTAACAGAGAGAAACATGTGTCCACATTCTTTTTCTACCATAACATTGAGTGTTTTTGTAAAAAAGTTTTTTAAGTTTTTGAAAATGGGACTTGGTGTTGGTGAACAATAAGTATCATAAAACAGAAGAAACAGAGGCATCATAAATTGAACTTGATGAGACAAATAAAACAGGCATCAAAGAAGGAATGGCACGAAATATGAGGAAAAAATCTGGGGATACTTAAAGAATTAATGTATAAGAAACACATGATAAAATTTTATCAAACAGTTGTGGGTACAAGGTAGTAAACCGGAAGATCTGTAATACTTATTAGAGTACATGAAGTCAAGAAATATGAAAACAGTGTATGGAAAATCCATTATTTCCCAGCAAAAAAACCAGAAAGATAAGTCTTTCAGCCAATGCCAAAGTTCTCAGTTAACATGGCAAAGCGATCTGGAAGTCTATGAATGTCCACATGGAGATGTACTGAAGACACTAAGGACTAGTGGTGTGAATTTCAGAGGAGTTCTGGTTGTAAACAATTTGTTCAAGAAATGCTTTTAAATTCACATCATTCTCCAGGAGAGTGTACCCTTGAGTAGAAGGGGAACAGTGTAATGAGAAGAGTCTAGAGATGCAAGCAAGGAAGAGAACACACATGGCAAATAATTTTGTCTTCTATCCTAGTGTAATAACAATAAAAGACTTGGAATAAGTGATAAAAACTGATCTAAAGATACCTTAAATATATTCTGAAAATGGTGTATAGCTCAGAGACCGGCAAGGATGGAAATGGAGAGAGTTAGGATATTATTTTTAGTCACTCAGTAGAGAGGTAAAACTTAGAATAAAATGATGGCAATGAACAAGGGGGAAAGTGCAGAGATGTGAAAAATGCTTTGTAGGTAGAATAGACAGGCTTTAAAGATGGAACAGATATGCATATAAAAGAGAGGCTAGTGTCAAGGACTATTTGCAGACTTGGCTTATGCACCAAGATACATAGAAGAACCACTTAGTGAGATGATGAAAATGTTGGATCAGCTGTGGGTAAGTTAAGATCAAAAGTGCAATTCTCAACATGTTAAGTGAGAGAGACAAGTGGAGATATCAAGTAGGCAATTGTATATATCAGCCTGAAGCTGGGAAGAAAGGTCTACTAGTATCTTTTCAGCTTAAGTGTGAATATCTTTTTGAAAGCAAACTTTGAAGAAGCTGAAACATGTTTACATTTTCTTTGGTATTTAGGCAACAAAACTACCTATTTCCACATTAGTCATCAGAAACTGAGATTTAATTAATTATCATGCTAATGTTCCAAGTTGCATCTTTGAAGATAATCAAACTGAACACAACCTTCGTTAATACGGTACATTAAACAACCATGAACTTCTGGCTAACAATAAGCCAGTAACCAGTTTAGCACCTGTTTCAAATCCTTGTCTGCCAGATGAGAAGGTACATATTTACTTTGTGTACTTTCTTTTGAAACTCATCCCAGGATATGGCCACCTGGTCTGGCACATGGTATATTAATTGACTATAGCCTGCCAATTAATGATGAGATTTATGTGTTTGAAGCAGAAGTCATTCTATTCCAAAATGAATCCCCTCTTCTTCCTAATTAAGGAAAACAAAGCCATTGATATCATAAAACAGATTTTTTTAAATGCATGCATTATTTGCCACACAGTTCCATAAGCAGTAACATAGTAAGAACATCTAGAATAAACTCAAGAGAGGAATCTTTAAGAAAAACAAGAACATATTTCTTTCTCCTATGTAATTTTTCACGTAACATAAAACAAAATAAAACAAAAAGGACTAGGGGCTTGTAGCAATTTACATATATTATGTAATCCTTTCTTCATCATCATATTGGCCTAACATTGTGTATTAATAAAGACATTTCCAATAATTCTAATAAAGACATTTCCAATAGTTCTAACAATCAAACATTTCAGGACAGAAGTCTGAAATGCATGCTTTATTAGATTCTGAGCATTAAAAAGAAAGACTTTCCAGTGTTCGCTGACATTTATGGCACAGATAAAACTGTAAACACATGGAATTATTCTCCTGTGCATTAAGACGCTCTCACCTGAAAAATCCTTCCCTACAGCTCTCTTGTCTTTCCTATTCCAAGTAATAAAATCTCACTCACATTTTTTTTTATATTTTTTTATTTTTTATTATTTTTTTAATAATTTTTTAAATTTTCCCACTGTACATTTAAGGCCAAACTACCCTGATCTTCTGAGATAAACTCTTCCCTCTCTGGTGGTGTGTATGAAAAATGCTGCCTGCCATATCAGTAAACAGAGGATGTCACAACCATCAAATCATCACATTAAAGCCTCCCCAACCATGAGCCCTGAGGGAACTCAGGATGGAAAAAGGACACCCACCATCAAGTAGTCAGCCACTGCAGCCACTCTCGAAGGTGCACCCTGAGGAGACTCAGGATGGGAAACCCAAGAGTGGCCCCAGATAACTGAGGGGCATATCAAAGGAATGATTTCAGTGAGCCCAGACTTTCACATCTTCCCATACATAGAAAAGCACTAAATTCACTAACTTGAGAAATATAGCTTTCTTTAATAAACAGCAATCTTTTGATATTCTGCCTACCCAGTCTTTGTTACAAAAAACCCTATATATTTTGGACTCGCCTTTATCTTTTCAGAGCAGTCCCTGAGAGCTACCTGAAAGGCTGTCTCCTGGGCTTGAAGTCCTCAGAAAGTCTGTCAAATAAAACATAATTCTCAACTTTTAGGTTATGTATTTTTTTAAGTTGGCAATTGCATTGTATTAAGTACTTAATCTACAATATCTTGAGGTTGTATTAATACTTCTTGAATAAGAAAATATTTACTGATAAGGAAAAAAAATTGCATGACAGATAGGACTCTCATGGAAATATTCCAGAATATAGAGTCAGGCCTCATAAAAATTGGAGATTGGTCATCATCTACTCTCTTCTTTCCCTTCCCTTTATGTTACGCATGGCCTCTGGTCTTTGTTTCTTTCATCAGGTCAGTTCTATCAGCAGACGTGATTTCTCTGTATACTCATACTCTGGTATATTCTATATTTTTCATTATAGAAGCAAAAAATTGCTTGATTCACCTTGTTAGGCTTGTTTCAATTCTCCATTTCTAAGAGAAAAGAGTAATTTTATTGGTCCAAGCAGGTAAGACTGATCCAGTAAAGGTTTTTAGAGGCCAAGATCTGGTGATATTTTTGGCTAATCAATCTAAGGGCTGTGATACAAATTTTACTCTTACAAGGGAGACTTAGTGGAGAAGAATTCTTACAGTTTCCGTTCACCTAAGTGAAATGCCTGAAATCAAGCCAGAGCTTCCTGGCACCAGAATCTATGCTTTTTATATATGCATTAATATCTCCCTGTGAAATACTTTTGGTTAATCTTGAATATTTATTTTCTATTTCTGCATGGTAATAAACTTATAACTCTGCATATGGCCACACCTCCTTGTGGCTTCCTTGTGGCTAGTTGCAGTTGTGACTAAATTTTGGCCAAAAGGATGTGGACAAAAGAAATATGTGCTACTTCTTAATCTTGCCCTTGAAACAACTGTATGTGCTCTCTGTTGTTCTTTTTCCCTTTCCAACTGACTGGGAGTTGATGAGAACCAGAGAAGCTGTCTTCAACCCATTAATAGGGACACTTTGTTGAGGATGGCAGTGATGTCTACCCACCCTGGGTCAGCTGCTTATATCTGGGCCACTGCACTAGAGAGAAGTAAAAGTCTATCTTTTTTTAAAAAATGTCATTGTGGTTGATATGTAATTAAAGCCAGGATTTTTTCCAAAAAGGAGGATGCTAAAGTAAAATAAGGATCAAGGTATGCAATTGGCTTAGCAGGCAAATAGCAGGTATAAGGAATATAGAAATTGCTAGGAGTACTAGTGGAAACAAAGCCAACTAGTATCTGTGAGAATGTGGGTTTGATCCCTGGCCCCACTCAGTGGGTTAAGGATCCAGCATTGCCATGAGCTGCAGTGTAGGTCACAGACACGCCTTGGATCTGGTGTTGCTGTGGCTGCTGTGTAGGCTGGCAGCTGCAGCTCCAATTTGACCCCTAGCTTGGGAACTTCCATACACCATATTTGTGGCCCTAAAGAAAAAAAAAGAGTACAGAAATTGCTGATTGGAAATCCAGTTATTCCCATTATATCATGGCCATTAACCACATTTGTTAAAACTGTTACCACAGATAATTAGGAAAGAAAATAAAATGTCAGTAGAGTCCATGTATTAATGAGCTCATTAGAAATATTCAGGATATTGGTATATGTAAGCTGATAGTTGGTAGCTTTTAAACAAGTAATAGTAGAGAAAATCTGATGAGAAGCCTTTCAAGCAGATATGATGGGAAAAATGCTTTGATAAGGGAGACTTTCTGCCTGCAGCCTGCACTCTATATAAACTGTGATGAGAGAAAAGTAATGTTGACCCTTATGGTGCTGCAAAGCTAAGGCTGCTAAACCCTAAACACAATAAGGTAAGAATAAGACCTTAGCCTTAAGTGATCCTAGACAGACAATGGAAGCTGGCCCAGATCATAGATTAGATTGAAAATTGTTGCTTTTCAATCCCTATTGTTTCAGATAGCCTCAAGGCGGTTGCTATTAAACAGAAGGAAAGACCTGGGCCAGTTCCAGAGGCCAGTAACTAAAAAAGATCTAGGCAAGTTTGAGATCTATGACTAGACAAGATCCTTGGCTGTAGTTAATTCACATGAAACTGACTGCAAGCAAATAGACTGGAAGTCTATTTGTTTTGAGATACTTGTAATGACAAAGACAATGTAAGTTTATGTTACAAAGGCTTATGGTTGATGTACTCCTAAAGGAATTACTGAGCCTCCAAGCTACAAAAAGAGGTTGTGAATCCCCAAGCCTATATATTCCCCAAGGCAAATTTTAGATGTGGCCAGGAACAATAATGGACAAGCAAGTGTCCCCCAGCTCTCATGGAGGACAATGAACAATGAAGTTCTTCCAAGAGAGTAGAAACAGATGTTAACCAAAAAACTTGCTCTACTACCTTCAAAGAGCGTCTTTGCAATTTCTGCTTCTCGGGATCTCATTATTGTTATGACAATGCTTTTTCCACTTATCCTTTTCCAAAATGGGAATTTCAAGTTAACCTATTTTGTATCTATTAATGAATATGGAGGGTAAGGATTACTGCTAATTGTCTGTTATTCTATCTATTGTTAGATCCATATCCAGACCTGATGGAGAATTCTGAATATCACCCACAAATATGGCATAAACTGAATAACTAACTAGACACTTTCTTAGTCTTCTTTGGGAAATGGTGAATGAATGGGAAGGATAAATATGAATATTTTCATGATTAGAGAGGGTGACTATACTATTAATAGTCATCTGTTATCCTTTTCTCCTTCTATAATAACATATTTTTAGCAGGACACAGATTTACACTAATACCACAAGTCCCAACTTTGACCTAAATGTGGAGATATGTCAAACTTACGGCTAATGGAATTTGAGCAGAAATGATCTATGCCATTTTCTGTTACTGTCCTTAATAATACTGAAAGCAGTCTCCCTACTAGAAATGCCACTAGAAACAATTGTTAATAAAGTAAGGCTAAGTTCATAAACCTACTGTATCAAGAGGCAACATTATCTGAACAGGAGCAGTGTTTTGTAAAGGAGAATCTGGGAAAAATATTTTTAGACTTTTGGGGACTGGGATGAATGATTTTAATATGAAACTTGCAAGGCAAAGAATAAAGCATATAACTTTATACTGGTGAGTACACCAAGACAAGGATATTAAAGCCAGTCTTGACTAAAAAGTTGTATGTCTCCATAAGTAAAGTATTTTGATTGTTTTACCATTTTGACTTTCAGGAACAATTATTTCCTGAAGAGGTTTGTTAATTTACTCATCTATGGTCCCAATAATGTTCAGTGCAAAAACAGGAAAATATATTCAGTCCCAGAACTTTTTGGCACAAAGATAAGAAAGTATATTGTTTTGATTCTCAGTAAAATCGGAAGATTGAATCTCTAGTCCTAGTCCCAGTTTTGACTGGCTAAGAGATAACATGCCACTGAAAGTATACCTACTACCTATAAGTGAAAGTTAAATATTGAGGATGGCAGAGCCAACCTACCCACCTTGATCCCCTTGTTTACCTCAGGACTCGATCACGTAGGAGAAAAACAGACTCTGTATTATGTAAGTCACTAGATCTGTCATATATTTCAACACACATTCTGTACCTTAACTAATATCTTAACATTGTGAGAAATGTTTAAGAAAACACTGAAGCAAGCAATCAAGCATTAGACAGAGGGAAAACAACTCGAAATTTGAAACTGACTCAAAGGTAGAATGGCAGAAGCTCAAACTCAAGTGCAAGATATTAGGCCAATCCACAGAGTAGGGTAATATATGGTAGCACCTAGTCTACTTGGGAGAAACAGTACACAAAATATGTTAAAATAAAATAATAAATAGTAACAAAAAATAAGGAAAATATATCCTTGTACAAGAAATAGAACTAATATGCAACATGAAGTATGGTGTTAAACTACTAGTCCAAAGCGGCAATTCAGATTTTAGAGAAAATGAGAACTCAATATTCCACATGACAGAGTTACTGGATCCAAACTCAGAGATGGAAGTTGGAGGTGTGAAGTAGCATCATCAACCCCTCTCATGAAAGCAAGCCAAGGAAAATGCTGTTGAACACCACCTAATATCATAGTTTGTAGCAAGTTGTAAGCTTTACTAAGGGGGCAGGGAGAATCAGACTCAGCTTCTTAATACAGAGCAGAATTAAACCACCCACTGACATGATGTCATTTTCAATATAATTACAAATAGAGGCACTGAAATGTCATTAATTATAAGTCCTGGTTCTCATTTGAGGGTCTAGTTGCTATCCAGAAGGGTGAAGAAAGAGAGAATGTGAACAAACAAAAATACTTATCTGTTAAAATGAGCCAACAAATCAAAATTCCAAAATGCAAAAAGAGATAGAATTCTAATAAATACAGCCCCAAATAGTCTACAACCAGAATATTAATTAACTTCATATAAAAATAACTGCATGAAAAAGACTGAAATTTTTAAAGTATATTTAGGTCCTCAAAGTGACAAATGAAGGAATTAATTCCATCCTTAAAATCTTATTCAAAGATAAATCATTATGTAAAATGAAGGCATAAATGAAGGAACAAAACATATCAATGTAATATCTTTTTTTTTCCTCCCATGCCTCTGTCATATAGAAGTTCCCAGGCCAGGGATTGAACCCACACCAAAGTAGTACCCCAAGCCACTGCAGTGACAATATCAGAGCCTTAACCCACTGCACTGCAAAGAAAGTCCTCAGTGTAAAATTTTGATGCTGAACATAATCATTGAAATTAACATATACACATAAAGAGGATTATACTTTAAACACCTCACAGTAGAAGAGAGAAAATAAATGTATATGTGATAGCAATGAAGATCTTACCAGGAACAGAACATAAATATATGTAAAGATATAAAAATAATAGTCAAGGCATATGGGAGGCAGATGGAGAAACACAAATTAATTGACATTTCAGAAGAAACTGACTGCTATTTTAGAAAAAAAGAAAGCAAGGAATGACAAAGAACAGATAATATTTTAAATTTATTTAGAATTTTTAAAAAATGTGAAAAAATTGTATTCTAAACACAATGAAAAATACAGATACATCATAATAAGTCTGAAAATGCTGAAAATGAAAATAAATATTATAAAAACTAACAGGAAGGGAAAAGACAGACTACCTATGAAGTAACTGAAGTTAGCCTAACAGCAGTCGTCTTATAAGTGGTAATAACAAATGCCAGTAGAATAAAGAGAAATACATTCAAAGTGCTGAGGGACTATAATTGTTCAACAACTATACAGTAGATCAACTTACCATTAAAAAGTGAAGGCAAAATTAAGACATTTTTAGAGTACAAAATGACTGTGAGAGTTTGTGACCCATAGACTCTAATGAAAATGTCTATTAAATGATGTCCTTCAGCAAGGATTATTGAACCCACAAAAACTGAATAGGGTACAAATAACAACAACAATGGAGACAGCAAAAACTTTATTAGTGAACTTAATTTACCTTTGGCTACTAAAAAAAGTTTGTGTGTGTGACTGTTAAAAAAAGGCCAGTCAAAAACAATGAACAACAAAATGCAGAAGAGTTTAGCTGATAATTAAAGCAGTTTAAGGCTTTTGTCATTTTCAAGAGAAGACTCAATATACTAAATTGCTATCAAATTTATTAAATAAATTTATACTGAAATATATGTTCAAAAGTATGGTAATTATTAAAATAACACAAATACAGTCCTAAGTTTCTGGTGGGAGACAAACTGATACAGTAACCTAGAGAAACTATGTGGCAATATCCACTGAAGCTAAATATACTCCTACCTTATGACAGCACTTCTGGGTATACACTTAATGAATCCTATTTGTCAAAAACATAAGAACTTTCATAATGTAATAATCCCAAATTGGACATGACACAAAAAAATGTTCACAAAGAGTAAATAAATTACAATATTTTAAAAAACAAGCAACTGCTACATTTAACAACATGAAAGAATATCATAGATGTTATGATGGGCCAAAGAGAAAAGACTCAGGGAACTTCTATAGTATGATTTAGTTTATATAAATTTGTAGAATACTGACTTCCAGAATGGCAGATTAAGTGAACCCACTATAACACAAACACAAAGAAAATACTGACTGAACCATTAAACTGAATCGTCTTAGAACACTTGAAACTCACCAAAGGAACAGAATAAAGTGGGAATGTTTATTCAAGAGAAACTACTGACATCCAATAAGAACACTAAAGTCTGGTGTTTTTCTTTCCCCCCTTTTTAAGGTTTTATTGTATAGCTGATTTACAAAGTTGTGATAAATTCTGCCATACAACAAGGTGATTCAGTGATACATGTACACACACCCATTCTCTTCCAGATTCTTTCCTCACATAGATTATCACAGAATCTTGGGTAGAATTCTCTGTGTTATACAGCAGGTCCCCATTGGCCAATCATTCCATATATCTCAGTGTGCATATGCCAATCCTAAACCCCCAATCCACCTCTCCTCCCCAACCTGTGGTGTTTTAACTGGGTCTATTCCTATTTTCCTTTCCTCCTCAGTTAGGTGGCATAGTAGTTGAGAAAAGCAGGCATCTTCACAGACAACAGCAAAGTTTAGCCTCTTGGACTCCATTAAAAGATGCACCCCCATATTAGTCAATACTTGGAACAAATTAGCAGCTTCCTGAAAATGTTCTATTCCCAGAGTGCTGTCTTTTTTTTTTTTTTTTTTTTGACTCTGTCTCAGCTCTGCAACAAAACAAAATTAACTACCTAAATACCTAAATAAAAATCCTCCATCCCCAAACTGAAAACAGTAACATTCTGCTGGTAACACTGCAGGGACCTCAGGCTGTGAGTTCAACTGATACAAACAAGAGCCTGAGGAAACACTGAAAAAGGAAAACCTGAAAAAAGTGACAACCACAGGGATCTCCGAAAAGCTCTCACATATTCTGGGGATCTGGAATTCTGCATGTAAGTAAAAGCCTGCGTACACCCAGTCAAGACCCAGGGAAAGACAACGCCTTGCTACTCATAACTGACTTGAGGCCCTCTTTAGACAGGAAGAAAAAGGCTGAGTTTTAAGTTGCCTGAAGTTTGAAGGGATGACTTCATTTTTTTGCCCAACTTAGCAATATGCGGCTTAGGGATTTAAGAAATCTCCTAACCAATCACTGCTGACCAATAAATTATACTGACTTGGGGTGGCTTCTGGGAAATCAGACTTAAACATAAAAGATAAGAGCTTAGACAAAGAAGAAAGCTACTCAAGGAGGCATAATGGTACACTGAATCAAGAATATACACAATTAGTCCAGGAACATCACTGACAAATAAGTAACAATGAGAAAAACAATAAGAAGAAGAAGAAGGAATAGCAACAACACTGGAGAAGTGCTGGATCTGACACCAGAGGTTTTTTTTTTTATAATATCTTACATAAAACACCTGTAAAGAAAGATGAAGCCATAGTGCATATGCCAAAAAAAAGCATCCAACAGAAAATTTGTTCCTGATGGAACCCTGATGTTGTACTCAGTAGAAAAGACATTAATTGAGCTATTAAAAATATGTTAAATTAACTAAAGAATCAAAATGACATTATGTCTCACTAATAAAGAATATCAATGAAGAGTTAAAATTATTAAAAAATAAAAATTCTAGAGTTAAAAATTACATTATAACTGAAATTAATAAAATACAGAGGTGCTTAACAGCAGATTTCAGCTGTCAGAAGAAAGAACTGAAACTGAAGATAGGTCAATTGAAGTTATCCAGTTTGATGAAAAGAAATACAAATGAATAAAGACAATGAATACTGCTACAGATGACATATCTATCTAGAAAATAAAAAAAAAATTGACAAAAAAGTTCTGCAACTAAGAACTGATTATAGGTCACAGGATACTATGTTAATATAAAAAATTCAATTGCTTTCCAGCAATGGACAACTAAGATTTAGAATTTTAACAATACCACTTAAAATAACACCAAAATATTTATGCATAAATATAACACTATATGTACAAGGTTTTTATGTGGAAAATTATAAAATCTCTGATGAAAGAAATTAAAAGTTCAAAGTAAATGGAAAAATAGTCTATGTTTGTGATTGGAAGACATTATTAAGTTGTCAGGTCTCCTTGCTAACTTGATCTATAGATTCAACAAAATCCCAATCAAAATCTCAACAATCTATTCTTTATAAGGAAGGACAAAAGACCAAGAATAAACAACACAATATCGAAAGAAAAGAACACATTTCAAGCAATCATATTACCTAACTGCAAAACTTACTGTAATGCTACAATAATCAAAACAGCTCCTGGAAGAGGAAAAGGAATAAGATCTATAGCTCAGTGGTAAGGAACCCGACTAGAATCCATGAGGATGCGGGTTTGATACCTGGCCTCACTCAGGGGGTAAGGATCCAGTATCCTAGGTTGCAGATATGGCTCGGATCCTGCATTGCTGCACTGTTGTGGCTGTGGCATAGGCTGGCAGCTACAGCTCCTATTCAACCCCTAGCCTGGGAACTTCCATATACTCTGGGTACAGCCCTAAAATGACCAAAAAAAAAAAAAAAAAAAAAAAAGACACATGTATAAATGGGACAGAACAGAGTGCCCAGAAATAGACACACACGCAAATATAGATACCTCATAATTGAAAAAGGAACAAAGGCAATTCAATGGAGAAAGGATAGCTTTAGCAACAGAAATAGACCTTTCACAAAAAATTAACTCAAAATGAATCATAGTTCTAAATGTAAAAAGCGAAACCCAGAAACTCCTAGAAGAAAACAAAGGAGAAAACCCAGATGGCCTTAGATTTGGTAATGAGTTTTTAGGTACACTTCCAAAAGCATGATCCACAATGGAAAAAAAATGCCTTGGATTTTATAAAAAAAAAAAAAAAAAAAAAAGTCTGATCTGGAAAAGACAGAATAAGTCAGTTAAGAGAAGGAAAAGATTTATTAAGAGAATGGAAAGTCAAATCATAGACTGGGTAAAAGGTGCAAAACACATAATTTGGACTTGTATACAAAATATACAAACAATACTTAAATCTAAATAAGTAAAGTAACTAATTAAAAATAGGCAGTGAATCTTAACAGGTAACTCATAGAGAAGACACCAATAACAAAAAAGCATATGAAAAAATCCTTAACATCACTGATCATTAGAGAACTGCAAATTAAAACCATTGCACACCTATTAGAATGGCCAATATCTAAGGAACTGACAACAAATAATGGTTAGGATGTGGAGCAATAGGAGCTGCCATTCATTGCTGGTGAATGTTTACAGCAGTTTTCTTAATAATTATCAAAAAGTGTGAGTAAACAATAAGGTCTTCAAACGATGAATGGATAAACTGTGGTACGTCCACATAACGGAATATAATTCAGTGTAAAGGGAAATGACCTTTTTAAGCCACAAAATAGATATGGATACTGTTAAATGAAAGAAGTAAATCTGGAAAGGCTATACACTCTATGTCCTAATACATGACATTCTGGAAAAAGCAAAACCTGGGAAAGTTAAAGGTCAGGTGTTGCCAGGGTTTCTGAGTGAGGGCTGAAGAGGTGGAACACAAGGGATTTTTAAAGTGATGACATTATTCTGAAATATACCATAATGGTGGATATATGGCACTATCATTTATCAAAACCCATAGAGGTTTATAGCACAAAGATTAAACTTCAATGTATGCAAATCATAAAACAAATCATTTAGAAATCTGGGGATCTAAGGATGGATTCCAGATAGTGAAAAGAGAATATAACCATATTACACATGTATGAAAACAATCTCATTGAATGGAATGGGAGGAAAAAGTCCTGACCTAAGTTAACTGTGAAAATGAACACTCTTAATACTTAAGGCAAAAGGACTTGGACATAAGTACTGTATTCTAGCTGATAAAGATTCTTCCCCCCATGGGGCTGCAGGTTAATAATTCCAGTACTGGTACAAATGTATACTGGAAATAAACAACTGCGTAAATAAATGGCAGATTGTGAGAGCCTGATTTTTCGCTGTTGGAGTGAAAGTTTACAGACAAGCAAGAAGGGTTCAGGGAGGTAAAATAATCCATGTGGCTATGGATTGGAGTTTGAGAGATCAGTATGAACCCATGTTTAGTCTAATTCAGGTACAGATGGTTACGTATAGAAAATTTACCAATATGTGTATATAATAAATTGGTATTAGATATAATTTCCCTTGTTTTGTTGGCTGTAGAGCTTAGAAGAAATGAAACCCAGTAACAAAAAACACACCCACAGCCCAAGGTCTTGACCTGAGCTGCATGCCCATCCCTGAAATACAGTACCCAACTCCACTGCCCTACCCTACTTTCCTTAAACTACCTGACTCGTCTACAATATATCAATAAAGACTAATAGAGCTACATATGTTCCTCCCCCCAAAATTGGCATTAAAATGAAATGGTTGGTATTTCCAAAGGCACACTGAGACTCTGATTCACTACGCTATGACTGATGAAGGCACTAACTTTAATCTAGAGGAAAGGAATGAGTTCTTAATATCTTAAAATCATATCCCTCACAAATTTCACAGATCTTACTTTGGCTTTAGGGAAACTTTTATGCAGTGCACTAAATATCAAATGTTGGGCCAGTCACAATGAATATTAAGAATTAGAAGTATAATACTTTGGACTGAGATTGCAACATAGTAGAAATAATAACACTATTATGTATATTTTATTGAACTCACTATGCACTGGACATTTTCTAAGTCCATTATGTATGTAAGAACTCTAAATTCTTGCACAAATCTTATTTTTAAAAATTTGTATTTATTTATTTATTTTTGGCTGCAACTCATGGCATGCAGAAGTTCCAGGGCCAAAGATCGAATCTGTACCACAACGGCAACCTGAGTCGCAGTAGTGAAAACACCAGATCCTTAATCTGCTGAGCCACCAGGGAACTCCCCAAATTATAGTCTTATATTTATAATATTTATTGCTTAGATGTATATAATTGAGTGCTCACAATATAATTTAATGTTCACAATCTCTGCATGACATTATGCCACTACTTCCATCTCCAATTTACTGATGAAGCCACTGAGGTTTAGGAAGATTAAATAAATTGCCTATCAATAGTAGAATGGAATTAAAACACACATCTAATGCCAAAGCCCAGGCTCTTAACCTGTGTCCCATGATGTTCCCATCAGTCATAACCAAGGTCTACAGTAATTACTGTTCTTATATTCAAAGGAAAAAAAGAAGGAAGGGAGTTCCTTTTGTGGCTCAGTAGTAATGAACCTGACTAGTATCCATGAGGATGCAGATTCAATCCCTGGCCTTGCTCAGTGGGTTAAGGATCTGGTGTTGCACTGAGCTTCAGTGTAGGTTGCAGACACGGCTTGGATCTGGTGTTGCTGTGGCCCTGAGAAAAAAGAAGGAAGCAAGAAGTACAGGGAGGAAAGGAGGGAGGGATGGGGAGAGAAAGAGAGAAAGAAAAGAAAGGGAGAAAGAAAGAAAAAAACAAAAACAAGGATGGGAGGAAGGAAAGGAAGGGAGGGAAGAAGGAACTTTTTGTATATAGTGTTTAAAGGTACTTGGAAAAAAGTTGCTACATTCAAGTATTCTTCCTGCTACTGGATGCTATCTCATTTTTACAAAGAATTTGGACCATATGTGATACTTTTTTCAGTAGAGGTGAATTTTGGCTAAGCTTCCTTTGAATAAAGACAAACTCTAGATTTTATTCCTGGATCCACCACTGACTCATTGAGTTTAACTGTATAAAATCACTTAAATTTTTGGAGTCTCAAATTTGACTTCAATAAAATGAGAAAGGTACCTAATTTCTTACGTCACTTCACATTTTAAAAGGCTACAACTCATGTAATTTTAACTCTATATGGATTCATGTTTCTTCTTTAGTTGATAGATACACCTTAGAATTGAGATGAACTGATGGGGAAAACTCTGCTTCTTTTGTTCAGGCTTCATAGTTTTGCAAGCAATCAGTTCCTATGGATTCTGTATCCCAATCAATACATGATGTAGCGATCAGCAGAGGGCAGTAGAACTCTAGCAATGAAAATATAGCTCCAATACATACTCTGCACAGGTTGCTTCTACATAATTACTACTGCATAGATTTCTTAACTCGCTTAGTTTCTATTTTTAATACATGTTTATTATATATTTAATATATATAATACATTTTATTTCTTACCTTGCTTTGTTTATATTTGTGTGTGTGTATATGTGTACATATCCTCAGTGAGTAATTAGCTATAATTATTACAAATATTTTGGTGTAGCATTTTTCAAAACAATTAACTAAATATCTAGCTTGTTGTAGAAAATTTCAATAAGGACTGGGTTTCTGTCCAAAGAAATCAAATAATTTAAATTATAATTGGTTGTTTTAATTAAATAATTAAATGAGAATTTTCATATTATTAAAATAATTATATACACACACAGATTTTAAAACTCTCAGCATGCCTCCAGCTAGAAATTTTTAAAAAAATCTTCTTTTCATTTTATATCTTCTGTGAAGAGTTAGAAATGAGGGAACAAAAGGAAGAAAACCATTGAGGCCTACATCCAGAGAAATTATTAACTCTATAAAGGTGTTACATGTAAATTTTGGGCAATAATTTATTTTTATCCCCATTTAATTCTTTCTTTTATAGTTTTGAGATATAATTCATATATAATAAAATCTACACATTTTAAAAGGATGCAGCTTAATAAATGTATTCACCCAAGTAAAGAACATCCAAATAAAGTTGTAGAACATTTCTATCACTCCCCCAAAGTTCTTTCTTTTTTTTTTTTTTTTTTTTTTTTGTCTTTTTTTTGTCTTTTGTTGTTGTTGTTGTTGTTGTTGTTGTTGCTATTTCTTGGGCCGCTCCCGCGGCATATGGAGGTTCCCAGGCTAGGGGTTGAATCGGAGCTGTAGCTGCCGGCCTACACCAGAGCCACAGCAACGTGGGATCCGAGCCGCGTCTGCAACCTACACCACAGCTCACGGCAACGCCGGATCGTTAACCCACTGAGCAAGGGCAGGGACCGAACCCGCAACCTCATGGTTCCTAGTCGGATTCGTTAACCACTGCGCCACGACGGGAACTCCCCAAAGTTCTTTCAAGCTCCTTTACAAATAGATTTATAGTACTAAAATTTCATATAAATGAAATTATACAATATATATTTTTTGCAACTGGTTTCGTTCACTAAGCATAATGATTTTGAGATTCACAGGTGGTATTATGTATAAAAATCTTCCTATTTATGGCTAAGAATTATTCCTTTCTACGGGAGTTCCCTTTCATGGCTCAGCAGTTAACAAATCCAACTAGGATCCACGACAATGCGGGTTCAATCCCTGGCCTCACTTGGTGTGTTAAGGATCTGGCATAGCCATGAGCTGTGGTTTAGGTTGCAGATGCGGCTCTTATCCAGTGTTGCTGTGGCTGTGGTGTAGGCCAGCAGCTACAACTCAGATTCGACCCCTAGCCTGGGAACCTCCATATGCCACGAGTGGGGCCCTAAACAGTAAAAAAAAAAAAAAAAAAAAAAAAAAGAAAAAAGAAAAAGAGAAACGAAGTATTCCTTTTTATAAATATACCACAGTTTGTTTTGTTCATCCATTTGTCTGTTGTTGAACATTTGGGTTGTTGCAGTTTGGGGCTATCATGACTAGTTGCCATGAACATTGATGTACAGCTTCTTGGTTGGACATATCTTTTGGGTAAATGTATACAGGTACAATCATTGGGTTCACTGGAAGGTGCTCATTAACTTTATTGGAAACTGCCCATGAGTTGTGCCATATATTAGATTCCAGATATATATGTTTCCACAGCAAAGAAACTCATGGACTTGAAGAACAGACTTGTGATTGCCAAGGGGGAGGGGGAGGGAGTTGGATGGACTGGGAATCTGGGGTTAACAGATGCAAACTTTTGCATTTGGAATGGATAAGCAATGAGATCCTGCTGTATAGCACTGGGAACTAGTCACCTATGATGAAGCATGATGGAGGATAATGTGAGAAAAAAGAATGTATATATATATGTATGTGTGACTGGGTCAATTTGCTGTACAATAGAAAATTGATAGAACACTGTATGCCAACTATAGTGAAGAAAATAAAAATCATTTAAAAATAAAAAATAAAAATAATTTTAAAAAGAAACTGTCCAGTTATTTTCTCCTAAGCATTTGTATTACTTTTCATTCCCACCAACAGTGCATTAGAATTCCAGTTGACCTACATTCTAGGGGACACTTGGTATCATCTTAATTTCAGCCTTTCTAAAATGTGTATAGTGGCATTTCATTACATTTATAATTAGTCATCCCTTGACTAATGATGTTAAATTTCTTTTTATTTTGGCCATTTTTTTTGGCTTCTTTTGTTACATATTCAAATAATTTGCCTTTTTAAAAGACCTCGGGGCTCTTTATCTTTTTATTTAATTACAAGAGTTCTTTTTGTATTCTTTATACATATTCATACATAAGAATTATGATTTTAAAAATGTATGTATTTTTTCTTTTTAGGGCTATACATGAGGCATATGGAAGTTCCCTGGCTAGGGACTGAAACAGTTGCAGCTGCCAGCCTATGCCATAGCCACAGAGACAGGGGATCCAAGCCACATCTGTGACCTATGCTACAGCTTGTGGCAATGCCAGATCCTTAACCCACTGAGCAAGGCCAGGCTTCGAAGCTGCACCCTTGCAGACACTGTTGGGTTCTTAACCCACTGCACCATAATGGGAACTCCTAAAATATTTTCTTGATATAAGTTGTTTTTCCTTTGATGACAAGACTTCTCATTTTCTTAACAGTGTCTCTAAAAGAACAGACATTATTCATTTTGATGAAGTATAATTTACAAAGTTTTTCTTATGTACTTTGGTGATTAGAATTAAATAAATATTTGCTTACTCATTGTCACAAATATTTTCTCCTCTGTTTTCTTATTGAAGTGGTTAGTGTTTTAATTATATCTAGGAATGTGACCTATTTTGAACTAATTTTTGTGTAGGCTGTGAAGTTAGAGTTGAAGCGTATTTTTTTCCATATGGATACCTAGTTGGTCTGGAACCATCTGTTGAAAAGATTATCCTTTCCCTTTCAATTACTTAAAAAACATCAATAGACTATGTGTTGGTCTATTTTTGCACTCTTTTGTTCCAATAGTCTATATTTTATCCATTGTTCAATACCACACTGTCATAATTATGTAATTTCACTGCAGTAGAACTCAAGTGGGGGTTACTTAAGACTAAGAAGACATCTGGCCATTTCTGGAAACATTTTTAGTTATCGCAACTATAGCGGGTGGGAGATATTACTGGTATCTAGGGAATAGGGCTCAAGGAGGCTGCTAACATCCTACAATGCACAGGAAAGTTCCCCACAAGAAAGAATTACCTATCCCAAAATGTCAAAAGTGTCCAGGTTGAAGAACCCCCTTCTTTATAAGAATTTTAAATGAACATTACTGTAAATCCTTCAATGTTGTTTTCAAAATAATCTGTTATTTTAAAATTATTACATTCCCTTATAAATTAAAAATCAACCTATAAGTTAAAAAATTTGGTAATATTTAAGCTGAGATTTTCTTAAATCTGTTTGAGAGGAAATGACGTTTTAATAACTGCATCTTCTAATCAATGAACATGATATTATCTCTCCATCTACACCTCTTTAATTTATCTCAACCAATATATTTTAGGATGCAGTGTTCAATCTTGAACTTATTTATAAATTACACTAAATATTTCATCTCTATCCATAGTATTAAAAGGGTATATTTAAATTTACATTTCATTCATGAATACTTATAATATTCACACTTAAAAAAATACAATTGCTTTTTCTTTACTGACCTTATATCATTTGACTATATTAAATTCACTTCTTTTTTCTAAGAGCTTTTAAATACATTTCTTGTGATTTTTCAATGCCTAGATACCTAGACAAGTTATTTTTTCCTTTTTAATCTCTTTGCCTATATTTCTTTTCCTTGCTACACTACACTTGGCCAGGACTCCTAGTTCAATATTATATAGAAGTAATGAAAATGAAACACCCTTGTTTTGTTGAGTTTAGGAGAAAACATTCAATACTCCCTTACTGTTGTTTTGTTTTGTTTCATTTTTGTTTTTCGTTTTGTAGATGACTTTCGTCGCATTAAGGAAACTCTCTTTATACTTAGTTTGCTGAGACTTTTTATCACAAATGAGTTGAATGTTGGGAAATGCTTTTTCTCCATCTACCGAAATAACCATAGCTTTCTCCTTTATTCTGTTAATAGAATGGACTACATTGATTAAATGAGTGTTAAACCAAATATGCATTCTTGGGACAATCCTATTTGATCATCTTTTATTATCCTTTTTATACACTACTTGATTTAATTTGCTAAAATATTCTTAAGGACTTTGTGTCTATGTTCATGAGATCTTCAGGACTTTTTCTCTGTAATGTCTTGGTCTGTTCCTGGCATAGTGATGATGTTAGCTTCGTTGGTAAATATTTTCTTCTCCTTTGTTTTTAAACAAGTTTGCATAAAATTATTACTATTTCTTCCTGAAATATCTGATAGAATTCAACAGAGAAGTTATATTTCTTTATGAGAAGGTGTTCATTGAGAATTTGATACACATAGATACTATTATTGAAATTTTCTATTGCTCCTTTTATAGGTTTTGGCTATTTGAATGTTTCATTTATCCACTTCAAGTTATAAAATTTAACGGCATACATTTATTTATTTGTTCGTAATGTTATATAATAAAATCTGACTGTATTTTTTTTTTTTTTTTTTTTTTTTTTTGTCTTTTTGGATTTCTTGGGCTGCTTCCACAGCATATGGAGGTTCCCAGGCTAGGGGTCGAATCGGAGCTGTAGCCGCCGGCCTACGCCAGAGCCACAGCAACGCAGAATCTGAGCCGCATCTGCGACCTACACTACAGCTCACGGCAACGCCGGATCCTTAACCCACTGAGCAAGGCCAGGGATCGAACCCACAACCTCATGGTTCCTAGTGGGATTCGTTAACCACTGAGCCACAACGGGAACTCCCTGACTGTATTTTTTGATGTCTGAGTGCTGACAGCTTTTAAAACTCAGTCCTCTGTCTTTTCCTTGTGCTTCATATCTGGGAAAGCTGAGAGTATGAACGGTCCTTTCTTTGATAATTACTGGAGTTTCAAGCCACTGCAAGTCCCTGCCTACATAACTGAACTCTCATCCCAATCCCATCCCATGAGACAATAAAAAATTGAAGTCAATCTCCTTTCTCCGCTCTCTTCAAACCATTTTCAAATAGCTTGGGTTAATGCCCTGCTCTCCTCAAAAAGCCTCATTATGTAAGTAATAAACACTTTATGTCTTCTTGGCATATGTGCTGTATCATCTGTCTGACATCTGAACCAAATTTTGTGTAGCAATCCATCCTGTTTCTGAAGTGATCATTTTATTCACTTACTATTTTAATGCCTGTTGGATGTGTAATATTGCCACTTTTTCATTTCTCATAAAATCTAGAGATTTATCAGTTTTGTTGATCTTTGTAAAGAACTACTCTTCAGTTTAATTTCTCTATTAACCTGTTTTTTAGTTAACTGATTGCTACTCTTTATTATTATTTTCTGCATTGTATTTTTAATTTGCACTTCTTTTTCTCACTATATAAATTGTAATCTGAATCTTTAATTTTATGTTTCTTTTTCTAACATAGGCAATTAGTTGTATTATCATCTTTCTATGTCTTTCTTTAGCATTATTTCACAGGCCTGTTATATTGTAGATTAAATATCACTCATTTCAAAATATTCTCTAATTGTCTGAAATTTTTTAGAGTCATGGTTAGGTAAGAAGTTGTTAAACATTTAGCTGTTTAACATAAAAATGTCTGAATTAGGTTTTTATCAATTTCAAATTTAATGCTATTTGGTAAAAAATATACGTAGTATTATTTGAATTTATTGAGACTCATTTATTCCACTAAATATGATCTATCTTGATAAGTGTCCCAGATGCACTTGGAAAGCAACCTTTCTGTTGTTTAACTAGGTCAAGTTGGTTGATAGTACTGCTCTAGTCTTCTATATCTTCACTTATTTTTAGCTTACTTATTCTACCAAGTGAGTCTCTGTCTCTACATTTACATTTAAAACACGTTTAATATATGTTTCTTAAGGAAACTGTATAGTTGAGTCATATTCTTATCCATTTATACTTAATATAATTATTGATATGATTGATATACTTATTCTTTGTTTCTTTTGTTTTCTATTTTTCTTCTACTTTTGGACTGAGTACTTTTTTAGTATTCCTTTTTATGGTCTCCACTGGATCTGTAATATTTACAATCTGCCAGCTGATTGAATCCACAGATGCAGAATCCATGGATAAGGAGGGCTGACTATGATGTTTGAGCATCTGCAGGTTTTGGATTTCAAATGGGTCTTGGAATCAATTCCCCATGGAAAATAAGGGACAACTATAATGTTTTATTGTCTTAGTTATTACTTTGGAATTTAAAATGTACATCTTTAACTTGTTACAGCTTGTTTTCATGTAATATTTTATTCTTTCACCTATATGTGGAAACTATTAACACCTTTCATAAATTATCTTCTCCTTTACTTTATGTTAACATTGTAATAATCTTCATATCTACAAATTTAATAAACTCAATGATGCACTTCATTTCTTTCTGCCTTACACAGTCAACTGTTTCTTAACAAAAAACTCTTTTTGTATTTACCATTTTGGAAATTTTTTTCACTCCTTTCTGTAGATTTGAGTTTTCATATGACATAATTTGCTTCAACTTTATTTTTTGGCAGGTAATTATGTTACTTTTGAATCTACCTGATCCTTTTCAGACCTATTCTTAAGCTTTATTAGGGCATTGCCTTTGAGTACTTTAAAAGTAATGCAGTCAATTAAATTTAGAACTTACACTTGTCCCTTTTGGGATCTCTACTGAATGCCCTGGGGGTTTACCTAGTTCTTTCTACTCTGATCATTTCAAAGTCAATTATCTCCCAGCCCTTTGGAAGCTATGAAAATTGTTACACTTAGAGTTTCATGATAGCTATTCTTTCTCTGATGATCATTTTTTGCCGTATCTCATGGTATCTCATCCTACATATATGCAGCTTAGATTTCAGCTAAAGACTTAAGGGGAACCCCATAGAGAGTTTTTAAATTCTCTTTTCCATAAATACCCACTCTCTGGGACCCTCCTCTACACACTCCCACCACTGCAATCTACCTGAACTCTAATCTCTTGTCTACTCAACTCAGTGAGGATTCCTTGCTCTGCTTGGGTTGTCCCTCACTACACCATAGTCTAGAAGTGCCCCCAAAGAAAAAAATAAAGAAATTATATCATATACTTCATCTAACTTCTTTTCTCAAATATCACAGTCCTGCTCTGAATATTGTTCATCATCATAACACAGTTGCTTCATATATTTTATCTATTTTCTAGTTACTTATGGCAGAAGGCAAATACAGTATCTTTTACTCCATTACAGAAAAAGTCTAAGTCCTTTCACTGAATTAATCTTTTAATAAATCTACAAAATTATTTTCTGTGCTTGATACTTTCCAAGTGGAACTTGTTTTAATTAAATCAGTGATCATGCTACTCTAAAAAGACTGAGTTGTCCAAACTCATAAGACTATTATAATAGAGTGTCTCAAAGATAGCCTTTGCAAATTGTCCTTCTCAGGTTATCTAATGGCACTAAGCAGACATTTTGGCCAAGTCAAATAGCTTTTTTTATGTTTTATATCCAGATTGTTACCATTGTTTCTTTCAGAATCAGGGTCAAGCTGCTAACCTATGATGGAATTCTAGAATATTTCCATGGACTTGTCTTTTTGTTCTATAAGACCCCTTAAAAAAGAACGTTAAGAGCCCATTTAGAGCAGTGATCACTTTATTATCGATATTTCTTTTACTGTGGTGTTCTACCTTGATGTCAGTAATTTTGGCTAGCAAATTTCCTTTTTTCATAGGCTTTCTGGGTCATGAACTAGTCTCTATGTAAAACAGTTACCAGTATCTATATATTCATCCACTTTTTAAAGGAACAAGCTATGATGTTCTAGAGAAGACCACAAATGTGGCCATTTGGGACCATTTGACTTCTGGTAAGAGACTGGATGTTACAAGAGAGTCTGGAGTAGTTACTGCATACATGCTCAGTACTGCCCCTTTTTATTTTTAAAATAAGACCCATTTACAAACACTATCAAATCAAGGTCTGTCATGGAATTATCCAAAATATTTGTTCTGTTCATAGATACTTCTTAAACTTGAGGAACACAATCATGGGCTTCTCCTTCACTGGCTAAGAGTAATAGACTTGGTGCGCAGAAAATGTTAAGCTGATGGTAAGAAGGGGGGAAAATAAAATTCATAATGAACTAGTTTGGTATCCTCATTTAGCAATAGAGATTATACTGCATGTGCAACACTCTTATTTATTTTATCCAATGAATTTTATTACATTTATAGGTGTAAAACAATCATCACAAGCAAATTTTTATAGCATATTTAAAGGTACCCTTCATCCTACTGTATAGCACTGGGAACTATGACTAATCACTTCTGATGAATCTATACATGTATGTGTAACCGGATCAACACACTGTAGAATAGAAAATTGACAGAACACTGTAAACCAGCTATAATGAAAAATAAATAAATAAATAAATAAAAAGATTAAAAAAAAAAGGTAGCCTTCATTAAAAACCTAAAGATACTTTGATTAGGAGTGCCCATCATGGCACAGCAGAAACAAATATGACTAGAAATCATGAGGATATGGGTTCTATCCCTGGCCTTGCTCAGTGGGTTAAGGATCTGGCATTGCTGTGAGCTGTGATGTAGGTTGCAGACATGGCTTGGATCTGATGTTGCTATGGTTGTGGTGTAGGCTGGCAGCTACAGCTCCAATTTGACCCCTAGCCTAGGAACCTCCATGTGCCATGGGTGTGGCACTAAGAAGCAAAAATGAAATAAAATAAAACAAAAAAATAAAGATACTTTGATTAGTTTAGTTGAGGCTACAGATACTCTGAGGCAAAGGAAAATAAACCTTGGTTACTGGATGAAGATATAGGCTATAATAGGCATATGTTTTTTAATTTGTGCCAAATTTTTAACTTGAGCCCTATAAAGTAGACTAATATATTTATGCGAATGCAAAAAGAAAAGTTTATGATAATTGAGAAAGACTCACCTGGATTTTTAAAGGTTCTTTTCTACTTATTCTGTACATGCCTCTTGCTCTGCTATTACAGCTCCTTCTTTGGTTACTTCTTCAACTATTCATAGTGTGGGTATATTGATGTTCATATCAACTATAATATGAAACTTCTAAAGGCAATTCTCCTGTTGTAAATTTTATCTGGTAATCCTATGAGAAAAGTGGACTCCATGCTATTTATTAAATTTGTGGGGTGATGTGACCTAGAATAAAGCAGTGCCTTTATAAAAATAATCTCAAAGTAGCAATGACAGGTTGGCACAAAAGGATTTAGGATTGTGGATATTTTTACTACTTAAATGGTTTTTGTAAAACAAGGCAAAAACATGTGCACTTCCCTTGAAGCCTTTTATCCCTTATGCACGTACTTGAGGCTGTCTTTTACTATCTTCTGGCCCAGCCAGACATTTTTACTTTAGGTAATACAACGATTTCCTCTTTTTTATACTTGCTACTACTGTTCAATTTGCTTTATTTCATGATCTTTAGATAATTTGAAACTTTTCTATGTGGGACTGATGTTCTATGGTGGTAGAATTAATAAAATATAAACTGAATGACACCCATATGAAAGAAGAGATATTAACATCCAACTAAATTTACAGATAATTCTCCTTGGGAATTTAGAAGGAAACTGATAGTTGTTAAAAACAAATATACAAAAACAACTGCTTTCTTCCTTTGAGTGAGATCACTAAGCTGACTTTGAATAACCCTTCTGTGTTTTGGCAAGTGTGGACAGATGTTTCTTCCAATGATCCTTGTGTTTGTAATGTCCACTTGTGTCTCTCCACAGGCTCTGAATTCCAAAAGATTGGAGGACTTTTTGGTCTTTTTATTTGGGGGATCAGTTGTTTTATCTGAAGGGCCATGATGGGTTTTAATTTTGGCTCATTTACTTTCTGAGGTTCAATGAAAAAAAATGTCATCCAAATGTTCGAGAATATCTAGTAATTTCTTATCATAATTTCAGGCATAAACCAAGGTATAAAAGACAGGAAAAGGCCCCACAAATTTTGTCTCATGCATCTATCACAGAATATTATCTGAAAACTTACTGGTCTAATTTTAAAATCCCTTATTGATTCAGCTCTATTTTGTTTATAATTTTGGATCTTTGTTCAAGCTAATGTAAGCATTCTGAAATATCCAAAATGAAGCATATATCATATTCTTCCTTGACCTTTCAAGGATATTTTAAAAATCATGCACAACTGAGTTATTCAAATCTCTTCCTAATTTTACTACTAATTGTGTTTCCTCATATGAGAGAGACTGTCAATTAAGCAAACTTGCCAGTACATATATGGTAGTCCAAGATAATACATACCTAAAACAATTATAAATTTTTGAGAAAATTTCTGCCTAAATGCTTGAGGTTAAATATAAACTTTATTCATGAATCTCATATTTGATATCAAATGAATTCCAGACCAGAGTTTAAATCATCTTCTATAAATAAGTCTTCTTGAAATTTTAAGGGAACATTATGCAATATGATTGCTCTTTTTCTGAGAAAAAATGATGAGGAAAAGCGGTAAAAACAAAATGATGTAAGTGGATTGTGAAGGTAAATTGTAGAAAGACACAAGGATAGTAATTTTCAGAAGATTTGATCAGGAGTGAACTAAAGAGTTCTGAACTGTTTATTGCAGACTTAGTGTTTGATTCTGAGGCTTTGAATACTAATTAAAGATCTACTTAATATTCTGTGATAACCTATATGGGAATGGACATGTGTATATGTACAACTGAATCACCTTGCCATACAGCAGAAATTAACACATTATAAATCTATAATTAAATAAAAAAACATTCTAACAAAACGAGGCACATTTGTATACTTAAAATTGTAAAAACTGTTGGAGAATAAAATCTAAATAAAATATTTAGATTAGAAAAATATAAAGAGTTATTAAATATTTGGTATTATTTTAAATTTTATTTCCTGGCTTTCTTCAAAACTACAATAATCAAGAAATATTAAAATCCCTCAAAATGATTTTTTTTCTGATTTCTAAACCATACACTAAAGAAAATACAGTATCTTGAACTACAATGGGAGTTTAAGAAAGATGTATGAATTTTGCCAAGAAGATGCTGCAGCTGATGCAGATAAATCCATAATAAACAAGAAAGAACCTCTAAGCTGGGTTGCAAGTGTTTGCTTATCAGTGATTTTCTGTGTTACCCAATCCAAGCAGAGGCTAAGAAGAGAGCATACAAACAATGGTGCAATAATCACTGACCTGGAAATATGAACTAAACAAAGTGATCTTTTCCACAAACTGACAGGACAGCAAGTGAACTAGCAAGTTGTGAAGGTAGCCAAGGCAAGATTTGACCAGTCATCTTAGCACAAATTAATGTGCAGTCTAGTGGCCCTCCAACCAACATTCCTTTGGGTTTATTTAGGTTATATTGGAGATTTATCCTGCTGCTATCTCCATTTGTGCCCTATGGAGCACCCCTTGATTCTATTTACCAGACACAAGACAATTCATAAAAACAAAACCATGATAAAGTTCCTTTTAACAAAGAGAAAGACAAAAATAAAAAGAAAAGTTGCTGAAGAAAGCATGCTTACTGGCACAAACATTTCACACAGAACACCATCAAAACAAAATATCTAATAACTTTGTATAACAAAACTACTTGAAAGGAATTCTAAGATAACAACATAAATTCAACAATGAGAGCTCAGTTAAACCAGTTAAGAGTTCAGATCATTGTTGAAACAGTTGTACCTGGCAACAAATCTAAAGGAAATGAAATTTAGGTACAAGAGCACAGAGAATATTTGTTGGTCTAAAGATCCCATGTTATCCTGTCCAGCAAGGGATATGAAACAAGTATTTAGGGAGTTCCCGTCATGGCTCAAAGGTTAATGAATCTGACTAGGAACCATGAGGTTGCAGGTTTGATCCCTGGCCTTGCTCAGTGGGTTAAGGATTCGGTGTTGCCATGAGCCGTGGTGTAGGTTGCAGACATGGCTCAGATCTGGTGTTGCTGTGGCTCTGGCGTTAGACCCCTAGCCTGGGAACCTCCATATGCCATGGGTGCTGTCCTAGAAAAGACAAAAAGACAAAAAGACAAAAAGACAAAAAAAAAAAAAAAAAAAAAAAAAGAAGGAACAAGTATTTAACCATCGTGAAAGCAATTTCTAATAGAACATTTATTTAATGCATACTTTGTTTCACATGATCTAAGTACTTATATATGCTACTTTAATTCTCTACACCTGTATAAGTTAAATATAACTGTATTTATTTATGAAACTCATAAATAAACTCAGCCTAAGCCACAGACAGACTGCAAAAAGCAAAGCAAATGCACCCTGGTTTGTGTTTCATCACTTAACCATATGCTCAGTGAAAACTGGAATGGTTTCTGTGTTGTTACTGTTTTTATCCCCAGAATTCAGCATAGTATATGTTGCATAGTATGTCCTCCATTGAAAAATTCAGTGAACTGAGGTGTCCAAAACTCTTGCTTTTCAACTACCTAATTACTGAAACTGTGAGTAGGATATTGACCATAAAGAGAATTGCAAAGGTGGACTTTCTTGAGCTTGAGAAAGAGTACAAAGTAAAGATGCTTCTCTTAAAAATTTTACCTAATGATGATGACCAACAAAACTGATTTTTTTTGTTTAGCTGTAGAAATACCATTGTATTTTATTTACATTAAAAAATATAATAACTTGAAGTTTTCCCTTTGTATATTGAATTCAATCCACCTCTTCAGTTGACTTTTAAGCCCTGCCTAAATTCATACTCTAGCACTATTGGTTTTCTATTTCTTGGAATGCAGTGAGGTATAAGCGCACATTTTTTTTTTCCATTCTGGGATACCATCTTCCCCACTTCTCATGGTCCTCTCTTTTTCATCCTTCAGGTTACACATTAAAGATCCATCCATTAATCATTTCCTTCAGGTCAACATGCAACCCAGTTTATGTACAGTGAGAAACAGACAAGTATGGAAGTCTGTTAAGAAGTCTCTGCAAACTGTAATGTTCAATATTAGTTCCTTAGTCTATATATCTCTTAGTGGTTCTGCTTCTTTGATGGAAACACGATACACTTGTTTAGGACAGGGATCCTTTCCCATTTTAACCACTGATGATCTTCTACCAGTGAACTTGCAGTTTCCTGCACGTTCGAAAAATATCTCTGCTGGAATAAACAAATCCATAGCCACTCATTCCTACTATTCTTAATAGGCTCTGAGTAAATACTGTCATAATTCAATTTAACAGGCTCTATTTTAACTAGGATAATCTCATGCTCCTGAAGCCTGATTATTCAAAGCCAATGGAACAGGGTTAGAAGGATTACTACAGACAAGGGATGGTGGAGCCACAAGATCAATGCCTCCTTTCTCCTTGATTCAACTGCCTCAATTTCCATCTGCCTCTAATGACAGTGAAACTTTAGTTATCATCCTAAAATTGATTTATGTTTAAATGTAAATTGACTATACCATACAATGACTATGTATGACAGAATTGGGCATGCTGTTAAACAAGTTAAATTTGTTCATGAAATGCAACTCTGAAAATGAGATGTGTATTTTAATGAATGACAGACTGAGGATGAACTTTATACTGAATCTGTAATATGGATCTATGGCATTTTTCTTTTGGAGAAACAGGGGAAGAACATAAGTAGCTATTTTCTTTGAAATTAATGCCATAGTGAATATTATCATTATAATCACCACAAACAGTTAAATCAAATTAGAAATGAGAAATAAACTTTATCCATTGTATTCCTAATTTAATTTAAAACACTGAAACTGGAAACATAGTTTGAAAGATATAAATATAGGTATTAAGTGGAATGTCTAATCATTCTCTGCCTTTGGCTGATGTAGGGATACATGTTAGTATCTTAAAAAAAAAAGCAAATATTTGCCAAGTTCAACAATCCTTTCCAAAAATATATGGAATAAGTATTCTACAGGATTTTTTCTTTGTGAACGTACATTCCCCCTCAATAAAGGTACTTGATTAATTATCTGTGAAAAAGAATAGCTGCCCAATTAGCCAGCTACTCAGAACATTTCTATTCATCACCTCCACTCATTACTACCAGATTTAAGAATCTGGTAGTATTCTTAAATTTCTTCCATGTTAACTTTTCCTTAAATAAAAAGGAAGAACTTGTTATTAAGCATTCTAGAGTGGAAAGAGATATACAGATAAAAAGAACAATTCAGGAGTTCCTTGTGGCTCAGCAGGTTAAGAACCAAACTAGCATCCATGAGGATGTGCGTTCAATCTCTGGCTTCGCTCAGTGGGTTAAGAATTTGGCATTGCCACAAGCTGTGAAGGCTGCAGATGTGGCTCGGATCCCACATTGTGGCTGTGGCTGTGGCTGTGGCTGGCAGTTTAAGCTCTAATTCAGTCCCTAGCCTGGGAACTTCCATATGCCATTGATGCAGTCGTGAAAAGGAAAAATAAAATAAAACAAAAAAAAATACAAAGAATGATTCATATCACCCTTTATATTTTGGAGGATATCAAATATTCTCTATTTTGAAGATATTTAAGGCTAAGATAGCAACAATGATTGTTACTATAGTGACTGCAATTTAACAATATATATCTGATACTCAATCTTAAGTGAAAAATCTCAAAAATCTAGTTAAAATATATTACTTTATTAATTGACACTTCAAAAGTGGTCAAAAGCAAAGAAGATATACAGATGGGCAGTGAGCATATGAAAAGAAGCTCAATATCATACGACATTAGGGAATTTCAAATTAAAGTGAAATATCACTATATATCTGTTAGAATAACCAAAATCCAAACATTAACATCATCAAATGCTGCTTAGAATGTGGAAAAACAGGAGGTCTTATTCTTTGATGGTGGAAATACAAATGTGAACACATTCTTATCACATGGCCCAGTGTTCATGCCCCTCAGTATTTACCCAAATGAATTAGAAACTTACATCCACACAAAAACCTGCACAGGAATATTTATAGTATCTTTCTCCATGACTGACAAGTCTTAGAAGCATCCAAGACTCCCTTTAGAAGATGGATGGATAAATAAATTGAGGTATATCCAAACAATGGAATATTGAAACCATTGAAAGAAATGAGCCACTAAGCACTGAAAGAAATGAGCCATCAAGCAATGAAAAGACATGGATGAAACTTAAATGCAAACTACCAAGTGAAAGAAGTCAATTGAAAATTCTACGTACTGCATAATTTCAACTATATGATAGTTTGGAAAATCCAAAACCATGGAGACAGTAAAAAAAACTTGCCAAGAGTTAGGGAGAAAGGAGTGAACAGGCAGAGTACAGAGCATTTTTAAGGCAGTGAAACAATTCTGTATGTTACCACAATGGTGGATACATGTCATTATACATGTGTTAAAACCCATAGAATATATGACACCAAGAATGAACTCTAATTAATGGACTCTCTTTTTGTTGTTGAGGAAACCAACAACAAAAAAGTAAAAGGATAAATAATTAGCAACAACAACAACAAATACCTGCTAAGGTAAACAGATTTTAGAGAATATAAAAAACACTCACAAGTTCTTTTTTTTTTTTTTTTTTTCATTTTTGGCTGCCCCATGGTATATGGAATTCCCAGGCCAGGGATCAGATCTGAGCTTCAGTCACCACCTAAGCTGCATGGTAGATCTTTAACCCACTGTGCCAGGCCAAGGATCAAACCTGTGTCCCAGTGCTGCAAGGTCACCACCCATCCCACTGTGCCACAGCGGGAACTCCTAAAAATTCTGTTTAGATATAGGGTGATACTGAATACATAAAAAGAACAGACTGCTTTGATAAAATACATTTTTTTAGAGAGTTAAAAGATATTGTAAAAATTTAAAATATGATAACTGAAATAAAAGATTTAGTGGAAGAATTGGCAGGGAAAGTCAAATTTAGTCAAATTCTAAGGAGAGAGAAAGAGGGAAAGAGAGAGAGAAAGGAAGGAAAGAAGGAAGGAAGGGAGAAAGGGAGGGAGGAAGAAAGAGAAGAAGGAAGAAAGAAAACTTATAAGGGAAATAAATAACTATAAGGGAAAAGTTGAGACCAAGGGAGGGACAATGCAGTCTTTTTGATGTGCAATAGCCACCTCCTCCAAAAAGACCAAAGACGAAGGACCAGGGAAGGAACAATCAAGCATGGAAATATTAATTAGGGTCATGGAATGAAACAGAAAAACTTTGTAACCCTGAGTAATGTAAAAACAATCAATCCAGACAAATCTGGCAATGAAGGGGCTGAGATAGAGGAGAGAAAAAGCCAGTATAAATGTAAAGCTAATCTTATCATCTTTCCTCACATCCAGGATCCTCTTGTTTCTGTTTCTCTTCAAGGTCCTCACACCCTTCACAGCTGTTTTCAGTGGCAGCTAGCTGGATACCACCTATCACATCATGTTCTGAACCAGAAGTTTAGCAGGCCACTGTTTTCTTTCTTCTTTCTGATACTTATTTAAAATTTCCAACCTATTTTATCAATTTGTTTGCCTATATTTCTTCTGATATTCTATTTCTTCCTTTCTAGTTCTAATTCATTCTTGCTAAAATACACATTACAGTATTTTTTTATCATATGCCCATGAGTAGAAAAAAAAATCTTTTTTTTTTAAGCATGAAGACAGTAAGCATGAAGACTAATTTACTATCCTTATGAGGTATCTAAGTGTAGTAATTTTAATATTTTTAAAAAAATTTCTAGGGCCTTAGTTGTTGTTGTTTTAAATCTAGGAATCAATGTCTCTCCCTTTGGAATTCTTGGTAAATGTGTATCAGCCAACCCATTTTTATCCTCTATTTCTCCTAATTTCTCTTCCTTATTTTCCAACCGTATAGGATGTGTTTTGTAACATCTCTTCAGACCTATCTTCCCATCATCTCTTCTGCTGTACTTTAATATTTCATGTATTTTAATGACCATATTTTCATTTTTGCTCATTTGTTTTAATTCTTTTGAAAACTTACCTGTTATTTTTCCACTATGTCCGTCTTTTTGCCTTATGGATTCTATGTCTTGTTATGAAAAATTGGTAGATATTTACTTTCAGAGTCTCTATTATCTGTAATTCTCTCTGTGGACTCTCCTATTTTCTATCTATTGTCCACTTGACTGAAAATTTTTACTGAGCTCATCTTCAGAGTTTATAGTTGGATTTACAGGTTCTCTGGAATAGGGAGGCATTTCTACAATGTGATTTTATAAATGTCTTTTTCAAGACCTCACATATTTCATTTTGGGACAAGTGGGGTTTTTATGGTTATTGATGTTAATTACTCAGCTTGAGGTTACTTCATTGCATGAAGAGTCCTGGCAATGATTTTAATTTCTCCCTGGGTGAGCAATTCTTTCTCCAGCCATGCCCTGAATAAAAGGCAAGCTCTCTTCCTCTTTCTTAAAGCATTTTGACAATACTGGGTGAAGATTTTCCGACTCCTGTGTCATGGAAAAATAGACTCCAGGTTTAGCTCTTGATCATAAATTCAGCAAAATCATTATCTCTAGGCTATACACGCACAGTGAATTCTAAATCAGGACTATTATATTTCATGACTCAAGAATCAGAACTTACATTTGTGAACACCTGCATGTGACTGAAGCACTGCTCAAGACTATACTTTGTTTATCTGATTTCAATAGAAATTGTTGCCCTATCTTTCCTCTCTACTGCCATCAAAATTTAACTAAGGGTGATAAAAATGGGCCATATATCCAGAGCAAAAGTACAACTGAGGTATCACCTCACACCAATCAGAATGGCCATCATTAAAAAATCAACAAATAACAGGAATTCCCCTTGTGGTTCAGTGGAAACAAATCTGACTAGTATCCATGAGAATGCTGATTCAATCCTTGGCCTCAGTGGGTTAAGGACCCGGGATTGCCCTGAGCTGTGGTCTAAGTCGCAGATGCAGCTCAGATCTGGTGTTGCTGTGGCTGTGGCATAGGCCAGCGGCTATAGCTCTGATTTGACCCCTAGCCTGGGAATCTCCATATGCCGTGGGTGCAGCCCTAAAAAGACAAAAATAAATAAATAAATAAATAAAAATCAACAAATAATGAATAATGAATGCTGGAATATTTGGCTCTAAGTATTTCTCATTGTTTAGCTCTTACTTTCCCTTTGGGGTCTGCAATTTAGGGATTCAATAGTCTTACTTTCCAGCTCAAATAGGTATTTTTAAATTTGGTTACATTTCATCTGACTTTTTTTTTTTTTAAAACATTTGAGGAGTAGGGCAGATTTCCCTAATCTTGTCACAGTGTCATGATCTGCTGGACTTTGTTATACAACACATTTTAAATGATAAAGTAATTTTCTACCATTTACTTTGCTTGTGATTTTCATCTTTGACATGTAAAATTAAGTATTCAGGTTTGCTTCATGAATACCTAAACAGTTTTTCTTACTTTGCCTTGCATTTGTCTGTCCTATAAGTATAATGCAGAATGCATTTTATTTGGAGATTAAGGGGAAAAGGTTAGACATACTATATTATACTTACTGAAGTGACATTTTTTTATTAGCTCATAGATTGGCTAAAAATGTCTGGTCTCCTCAATGGTCAAAACATTTTTAATTCTCCCCATATCTAATCAATGTGGAATGTATAAGGAATTACATAACCCTGAAGCAACCTAAATGTACATCCCATTTCAGACTTAAAAATATTAACCTTGGCTGCAGCTGCATATAAATAATTATAAGGAGCAAAACCTTAAAAAATAGCAATAGCTTTAGGTATATAATCTTATTACTATAAAAGTTTCCTTTTGAAATAAAAGAATTTGTTAGTCATATACTTAACTCAAGAAGATTTTCTTTGGTTTAAGAGCAATTTAAATTATATTTGGCATCTAGTTTATGAAAATAAAATGTAAGCACCCATTTATTTTTATTTTAATCTTTAAAAGTGTTCTATCACTTTCTAAAATAAGTATTTTTTCTTCAAAGTGATGTAAGCTTTTATTTATTAATTCTGTTAAATACAATAAAAGTCCCACTTTTATACACATGTTACTAGCACAGTCATAGTTATATGTTTAAAAGAGAATATATTTTTTCATTCAATATATTAGTTCTAAGTCTATTATTTCCTACCCCAATCCTAATAGTAGTAAATTATTATATGATTAGATTACAGATGAGAACACTCTTCTTAAAGTACTCTGACATATTTTTATGATCATTGTGAAATTTTGCAGTATGTTTCTTGAGACAGTCAAGAAACCTATTCTTCTCAGTTTTGCTCACCAGGACACAAAGAACTTAGGAACAATGTCAAGGTTCTTGCTCGAGATCACAGTTCCAGCAAAGTGCAAAGTCAAGTCCCTAAGGCAGGTCTGCTGTCTCCAGAGTCCACACTCTTAACACCTCAGTGAGAAGTGTCTCATGTTCTCCAAATAAAAATACTAAAGTCTGGTGAAATCACATCTTATATTCTCTTTCATGAAATAAATTTTACATCACAATTGTAATTCAACTAAATGAAGTTATGAAGTCACAAGTTAAACAAGTTTTTTTGAGTGGGTGGTGTAGTTTCATTAAAAGTGATGTGTTTTTCTTATTGTCCTAATGTGTTTACTGGTTATTATTACAGGCTGATAAATTATCACAACTACATCTTGTATTTGGCAAAAAAAAATCAATGACAAATTGGAAACTTGGAGGATATGCCTACAGCTGTGCACCATGTACTGAAAACCATCAGGTCAAGGTCACTGCTAAACCTGTCTCATTCCCTCTAACAGATGCAAACTTACATTCAGAGGACTTGTGCAATGATCTCATAACAACAGGATGTTTCTCTGTGGACCAGATAGTTTTGATAAATGCAATCAATTGCTAAAGATTCTTGTTCACATGCATATTTCTTTTCCCTGGAAACTACGATGACTCTATGGAATGCTTCAAGAGATGCAAAAGAGAATTTTTACATTTTAGATCTTGCAGTATTTCTATGCTGCCTTGAGTAAATCACAAGATCTTAGAGGTTATGCAATCTTGTAATACTGGGTTCAAACTGTTCCAGGAATTTTAAAAACCAAGAGATGACCTTTCTGAGCTTTCAGAATCCTTTGGCATTGTCTCATCATTTAGAACTCTAGACTAAGGTATGACGTTCAAGTTGAAATTGAACAAAAATAATCCTGGAACCCATGACTTCTAGATATTTCCAAATTTCTCACTTTCTTTTTGTACTCTTATCTAAAATGTATTTGTTGTTTTCTTATGGTCTTATCAACAGTATATATGGTCACCAGAAGAACATTTTTTGCCTGTCTTGCTACTTCTATTGCCATAAGAATTTAAGTAAGGGTGATAAAAATGGGCCATGCAGCCTTCTAACACGTTAAAGCTGATTTTTAAAGTTTGTATGCGCTATGTGCACACCTGACAATGAAAGATATATAATGCTATCTGACACAATTCTTGTTCTCAAGTTGAAAGTTATACTATTTCTTCTTCCAAGAAGTATATGGCCCTGAAAGCAGTTTGTCTATACCAGAAACAACAACATTGAATTCATCTTTTATTTATTTACCTTTTCTCTATGTTACATCAATACGGGGATGGTGAAAGTGGTATAAGGATAAGGCATATAGACAGTTGGGATTTGTCTGTTCATGTCATACTTTAAGATTTTTGGACCTTAGACATATACATATTCCAGAATAGCTGAGTGCAAGTTCTCATATCAAATTCATCAGTTACTACAGAATAAAACTCTAAAGTGCCTATTTTATTAACACAGTTCCTGTTTTTCAGTTCAAATTTCTTATCTCATACAATAAATGGTATACCACTTGCTCCTTTTCAAAAGTACAATGTGCCTTTTTTACTATCCCATGTTTACAACACCTCTCCTCCTCCTCCTCTTTACCTTGGTAATTCCCTCACATTCTTTAGAATTTACTCAGCAGCACTCATCTACCCTTTCCCCATCTACCATACCCAGGGTAGAATGTACTTCCTTTGTACTCTCAGAGTACTCTGTACTTACCTAGCATTTATTTCCAAATCACTTTAAATGTTTGCATTATTCTTATCACTACATATTATAGATTGTAAATTTGACAGTAAGAAATTGGTCTAGTCATCATGATTCTAGTATTCATTATTTATAGTAGTAAATAAATCTTCATTGAAAGAATAAATGTCTATGAAATTACTAGTAAAATGAACCAAGCCTGTAATCATGGACACCTTAGCAACATGGTAATGTGAAAGCACTTTTTTTTTTCTTTTTAGAGCTACACCTCCAGCATATGGAAGTTCCCAGGCTAGGGGTCGAGTTGGAGCTGCAGCTGCCAGTCTACTCCACAGCCACAGCAACTTGGATCCAAGCTGCATCTGTTACGTACACCACAGCAACACCGGATCTTTAACCCACTGAGTGAGGGATGGAACCTACATCCTCATGGATACTAGTTGGATTCATAACCCACTGAGCCACAATGGGAAATCCCCAAAGCATTTTTTTTTTTTTTTGATAACATGAGATCACCAGTGCTAAAGTACAAGTGTTTGTTATACTTTTTCATTTCTTTGGGAAATACTTATCAAGTGCCAATAATGTTCAATACAGAAAACTTCCTGGGGGTAAGCAAAATCAGGCAAAATTATGGTTTTTCCTGAAGCTTATGACTGGGAGATGGGTAATCACAAAATTGGATATATAATTAGAAATTGAGTTGAGTTATATGAAGGAAAGGAACATGGTTTTGTAAGCATGAATAAAGAAGGAACTTAGTTTAGATTCGAAGTCAAGGATGCTGCCCTGAAATAGCCAATTTTACGCTGAGCTCTGTTTGAAGAGTAGAAGTTAATTAGGCATGGGGGAGGAGAGGAGAGCTCTCCTCTCTGAATGCTGTAACAGACTATTTTGAGAAACTGAAGAAGTGTGGCGTGGTTGGCGCAGAAAATGAGGGAATCATGATGGCACTGAAGTGAAAAACTAGTTAAAAGAACTCTGTAACAGACCATTTTGAGGAACTAAAGAAGTCCAGTGTGGTTGGAGCAGAAAATAAGAGAATCATGATGGCACTGAAGCTGAAAAACTAGTTTAAAGAAGATACCAGGGGATCTTTCCTTCATTTTAAGGGTTTATTTCCCTGAGGATAAAATGTATCTACTGGAGATAAGAGTTTGAGTGTATCAGAGGGAGTCATTCTCAGACTGTCACACATGTGCATTTATTTTTTGACTTAGAAATCTCTAAGAATATCACCCCTACAGTTTCACTGGCCAGAACACAATGAACTAAGTGCACAAGGCCACTGATTGCTGTGCTATTTGAAATAGCTAAAGACTGGGAACAACTGAAATGTTCATCCACAGAGTACTACTGAGTGAACTTTGGAATTTCCACATAATAGAGTACTGTTCAGTTAGAAAAAGAAATGAGAAATTTGTTACACAGGGTTTTCCAGAGAACAGAATCAACAGAATACAAACAGATAAAGATGTAGTTATATAAGAGGAGATTTATTGTAGGAATTGGCTTACGTGATTATGGAGGTCAAGAAATATCATGGTCTGCTGTCTACAAGCTAGAGAACAAGGGAAGTTGGTGCTGTAATTCAGTTGAAGTCCAAAGGCCTGAGAACCAAAAGGAGCCACTGATGTCTGAGGTCAGGAGATTACGGACATCCTTGTTCCAGTAATGACAAAAAATTCACTCTTCCTCTTTCCTTTTGTTCTATTTGCGTTCTCAAAGGTTTGGATGAGGCCAAGTGGACTGGTAAGGACAATCTACTTTATTCAGTCCATGGATTCAAATGCTAATTTATTTGGGACAAACCCTCAGGTACACCAGAAGTAATGTTTTACCAGCTATCTGGGCATTCCTTGGCACAGTCAAGTTGACACATAACTGAGGAATTGTTTCACATGAAATATCTTTATATACTACGAGTGATTTCCAACAGATTATAGTAAGAAACAGACTATATATATGTGCGTGTGTGTGTCTGTGTATATATTATACACACAATACAAGAGAGACCATCAAACATTATGTAACTCTTAATGGTATTATGTACATTACATGATATGCTATACACATACACAGACACCATAAATACACACACACCACCTAGTGAAGATAAAAAGCAAGAGAAGTAGAGTATCACCATTGGCAAGTGCTAATGAGTTAATGGATCTAAACGGTTATTATAAGTAACTGTTAACATCACTGAAAGAGAGACCATTTACAGGAAATAATGGGAACAAGGAAACACCATGGGAAAGCAATAAAGTATAGACTATGGGACAAGTCTCATCCAGTTTCTTCAACAAATAAATTGTAAGGGAGAAAGGGAGCGAGAGAGAGACTGAGAACTGGGAATATGAGAGATTAAGGAGGAAGCTACAGATTAAAAGAGATTTAAGACATAAACCAATAGTAATATAGTAAGATATAAAACTTATTTGGATCCTGTCTCAAACCAATCAACTTTTGAAAATAAAGTATGAGACAATCAGGGGAATTTGAACACTGACAAGATACTTGATGAGTTAAGGAAATAATATTCATTTATTTGGGCTAACATTACTATTATTATAGTTATTTTAAATTGTTTACTTTAGAGATACAACTTGAAATGTTTATTGATGAAATAATACATTGAGATTCATTTCAAAATAATATGGAGGGAAGCCTGACCATGAGTTGGTAGTTATGGAAGCTGTGTACCTGGGAGTTCATTATATAATTGTTCTTTTTTTTTCTGATATGGTTGAAATTTTCAATATAAACAATTACAAATAAACAGAAAGGTGAAATAAGTTTATGCACCTGTTTATAAGCCTATTCTTTGCTGCAGTGTAATGAAATAATCAAAAGGAACCTGGGTGAATGGGAAGAATGTCAAAGGAGAAGTGGAAGATTCTGCTGATAAGCTATTTATTGATCAACATACATCATCCCCAGCTCTCATTACACTTTAGCACACGCATTTCACTTTTTCCTATGGATCAGAATGGTGCAGTCATCAAGAAGGACTTTGGCATTAAATAAGACATGGTTTCACATTCTAGCTCTGAAACTTAATAGCTGTGTGGCAGCTGCCTAACAGCAGGGACTATAGGGTAATATAGCTATGTGGTTATGTGGTTAAGCTAATAAATAACTTTCACCCTAAGAGCCTAGACATAGTATATAACAGGAAACCAGAGTTTCCTTTTTAAAAAGGACCAGGTCCATCTCATTAAGATGAAGAACAATTTTTCAATGCTGTATCCTGAATTAAAAATACATATGTATATTTATTACTTAAACTTTTGCCCTGAAAGATATTGACTTGACATTTTAAGTTGTTGAGTAGTTCAGAGAATTTTAGATATTGTTAAAAACCCATCACTTCACTTCTCTTATTATTTCAGAGCCAAATCAGTACTCTAGGCGACGGTGGTAGCCAAGGATATAAGTTATTCTTTAGTTTTGATTATTACAGCAGCTCATTTTGCAATCCCATCTTCTGCCACTGATCCCAGATTTCCTCATTTTTTTTTTTAAAGTAAATATCTGCAAAGTACAGGAAAGCGAGTTTTTTTTTTTTTTCTTTATAAATTTGGCAAATGGACTACTAAGAAAGCCAAAGAAAAAGTCTGTCAGAAATATTTTCTTCTCAGTTTCATTGATGACATTTCTGTCAGGTTTTTGGAAAGGTCCTAACATGCAGATGTTAAATGCTTATTGGAACTGAAAATGAATGTCCATTTCTTGTGGTCAGGAGAATCAAGCAGTCTGTCTACAGCTCTTGCCCTGATCTTTATATAACTGACCATACTGAATTATACATTAAGGTGGTTGAGCAATAAATAAAGTCAACATCACCAGTGCTTTGCTGCAAAATAACTCTCAACATTGCTTTGTGCAGCTCAATAAGAATCAGTTTTTAATGTCCAGTTCAGTTAGACACTCATGTGGAAAAGTAAGCCATGGCTCTATAACGGGAAGTAAAAATTACAACTAATTGTGTGAGACAGATTGCTGAAATCAGACAAGGACACTGTCTTAATATATTCTAAAAAGTGGCAAGTACACTGATGGCACACAGGAAAACTCCTGAAAAAAGATTTAAAATCAAATAAATCATGGGATTCAAGGCCACACTTTAAGCAACGTCATTCTCAATATCTTACCAAGTAACTTCAACCAATATTGAGAGTAAAAAAGTGCATGCTTCACTGTAATACTCTCTAGTCTGATCTAAAAGGGCTCTAAGGTTCTGCATGTATTCAAACTTCTTTATGACTTTTATCCTCTTTGAAAAGCCCTGGGTGGAGAAGTTGAGATTCCTCCACCTTTCCTGAATTTATTCACAATGAGTGAATCCATCCAGGACAATTAATGAAATTATTTAGAGCTACCAGTTTGTGTGTGTGTGTGAGTGTGTGTGTGTGTAGCTGAGTATTTGTATAAAGTTAACCCCCAACCAGACTTCTCTGAGTTTTGCCATCCCAGCACATCAATAGATACCATGCCAACCATTCTACCTTCCAGGGCAGCCTCAGGCTATTGCCCGATCCCTCATCCTCACTCTTTAAGCACCTTGGCTCCCATTTTCCTCATTTCTTCAGCATTTAGAAACCCTGCTGTGGCTCTATTTGCCTCATCAGGTACTAAGAGTTCAATTAAAGGGTACTAAGGGTTTTTTTCAGGAATATTAGTAGATTACAGAAACTATCATATATCAGAACTCCCATGAATGTTCTCTTTTTTCAATATCCCATACAAAAGTAAATTTATAAAAATAGCGCCGCTACTAACTTCAGTGAAACAGAAGAAAAATAATTAATTTTACTTGAATAGACTGGGAAATCCTTCACTGAGAGACAAGTCATCTGAATCTCTGACAGATTAATTGTGAATCTTATATAGGAAGAAAAAAAGCAAGAAAAATGGGAAAACTTCACTTGATGATTTACACTCTGGCCCCTCCCACGAAACATTCACTAGTAGGTGTCAATTCGTTGTTTAACTCCTAGCATCCACATGAATAAAACTGCCTTTATAGACAACTGTAAGGGAAGATTTTTTTCATAGATACTTGAAAATGTACAGTAAAACATCATCTTCCAGGAACACATTAGGTTGGCATTTCATAACGGCAATAAAATAGTATGGAGGTTCCTCAAGAAATTAAAAATAGGACTGCTACATGATTCAGCAGTTTTACTTCTGGGTATTTACCAGAAGAAAACAAAAACACTAGGTGGAAAAAATATATATGATTATCAAATGTTTATTGCAGCACTGTTTACAAGAGCTAAGACATGGAAGCAACCTAAGTTCATCAGTAGATGAATTGATAAAGATGTGGGATAAACACAGACACACCTTGTTTTATTTTTCTCCCTTTATCCCATGTCACAGATAATGCTTTTTTAGAAAACAAATTGAAGGTTTGTGTTACCTGCATTAAACAAGTCTATAGCCACCATTTTTTCAAGAGCGTTCGCTCACTTTGAGTCTCTGCATTTTGGTAATTCTCACAGTATTCAAAGCTTTTTCACTATTATGGTGTTTGTTATGGTGATCTGTGATCAGTGATCCTTGATGTTCTTATTACAAAAATATTATATATGACTCCCTGAAGCCTGATAGGATAGTCTGCATTTTCTAGCAATAAAATATTTTTCTAATTAGAGTATATAATTTTTCAGACATAATGCTATTGCACACTTAATAGACTACAGTACAATGTAACTATAACCTTATATGCACTAGGAAACCAAAATATCTCTGACTTGTTCACTGCAATATTCACTTTATTGTGGTGGTCTGGAACCAAATCTACAATATTTCCCAGTTATGCCTATATACACTGGACTATTATGCAGCCATTAAAAAGTTATGACAACATGGATGGATCTAGACAGTATTATGCTAAGTGAAAAAAGTCAGAAGGAGAAAGAAAAATACTCTATGACCTCTTTTACATGTAAAATCTAAAAAACAAAGCAAAATAAAACAAAAACAGATTCACACATACAGAGAACAAATGGGTGGTTGCCGGAAGGGAGGATTGGTGGGGGTGTGTGGAATAGGTGAATGGGATAAGAGGTACAATCCTCCAGTCAGAAAATAAATAAGCAGTGAGATATAATATACAACAATATGGAATATAGTCAGTAATATTCTAACAACTTTGTATGGGGATAGATAGTTACTAGACATTGCAGTGTTCATTTCATAATGCATGTAAATGTCAAATCACTATATAATATAGCTAAAACTAACACAACACTGTATGTCAACTGCATTTTACCCACATGGCAAAGTTCATTTAAACATTAAAATATTTTAATATTTAATTACATCTTTCTTTTCATTTTCTTTAATAAGAACTAAAAGGAAGTTACAAAGGAAATACCACCATTCCATAGTCTGAAGTAGAATGTAATCTGTGTTTATTTCCTTTGTCTCAGTCAAGTATATTCTCTGATTTATTGGGCATTAATTTGGGAAAGTACCTGGCTTTGTCAAACTTAAATGTCTTAGATTCTCAATACATGACAGACATTAATACACAGGATGCATTCAACTAATGATTATTATTATTATTAATTATTAGCTGAGAAAGACAAATCTTGAATCTACTCAGTAAAGCAAAATAAATTATGGTTATCTGATGTTGGGAACAGGGAAAAATAGAACAGGAAGGAAGAAATTTTGAGAAGCAAAATTCCCAAATTTTCTTTGAAAAATGGTGATAGTAAAAGGAAATTCAGAAAATAGGAAGAATATAAACCAAACTTCCTACTTTATAAAAAAATAATGGATACAAATAATTTACAAAACAGAAAACTGACATGACATATTTCACTTTGAATTGCCCCTCCTGGGGTAAGTACTATAATTAGGTTACGTGGGGGCAAAAGGAAAAAAAAAAGGTTAATTGTATTTCTAAATTATAATTCTATAACTGTGTACAATGTAACTTATTGGATTCATTTAATAGTATAAATTTTACATGATGTAATATAAAGAATGATAAATACGGAACATTATAATGTAAAAAAAGGAAGGCTATGCTTAATTCAACTAATCATGAATATTTATTTTAAGGTTGAGAAAAAAAATTCTTTAGACTTGTTAATCATAAATTTAACCTGCTGTGACAGTAGGTTCTGAGGTTAAATTATTCTTCCCAGGAATGATCAGGTTTATCAGTTGATGAAAATCTCATGCCTGGAAGAACAGTTAGCTGATAACTTACTGGGATAACTCTAAAAAAGATGTGTAACAAACATAAGAATCTATGATTCTCAGTAAATACATGAGAATGTATAAAATAAGTAGAATTTGGCTTGATCTAAAAACAATGTATGGAGTTCCCATCGTTGCTCAGCAGAAACGACTCTGACTAGTATTGATGAGGATGCAGGTTCGGTCACTGGCCTCACTCAATGGGTTAAGGATCCAGCGTTGCTGTGAGGTGTGGGGTAGGTCGCAGATGTAGCTCAGATCTGGCATTGCTGGGGCTGAGGTGTAGGCCAGTGGCTACAGCTCCAATTTGACCCCTAGCCTGGGAACCTCCATATGCCACAGGAGTGGTACTAAAAAGACAAAAAAAATTAAAATTAAAATAAGAAATAAAAAATGAAAACAATGTGCATTTGAAGTGAATATTTTTAAACTAAAGGATAATGAAGAAAATCTCTGAAGAACATTCACATTATCTACAGCTATAGTATGTTTTAGGTTATGCCATCCAGTATAACCCAAGGCTTCTGCCCTACCCTGCCTCTCCACAGTTGTATCAAGAGGAATAGCAGCTACACTTAATTACCTAATTTAAACTTAGTTTGAAAGGTACAACTTTTGTATGAAATCACTGAAAGATTACGAGTGTGAAATATTTAGAAATATCCATTGTTTCAAAACATCATGACTTTCACTGGGTAATTAAGGTTTGATTCTAGTTTTTTAAGTCTTTATCTGTAAATGTTCTGCTTTTTGACAGCTCCTTTAATAGTCATGTGGGATGCAGCTGTTGAACACATAACTGAGACAGAGATATGGGATATAAATAACTCACAGGATAACTTTCCAAATGCAAATCACTGATATCTTACAGATACCATGGAATAAAAATCCTAGCAAGTAAGTCACACAGGAAGTTTCAAAAAGAAGATTTAAAAAACAGATTTGCTTTTTTTCTGTCTGTTTCTCTTTTAGTGATTTTCCAGACACAATGTAGAGGTTCTGGTTTGAAACAGTCTTAGGCAGGGCTTCAGAGAACTTTTATTCCATAAAAGCACACTATTTCCATTAAAGTACACACTGCGAGCTGAAAGATATGCCATTCTTTTGGGGAAGTAACACTCATAAATCCTAGTAACATAAGCAATTCTAAAATAAAATCAAATTGGAGCACAGAAACATTTGGGGGCTGTTTTTCACATATATTTTTGGAGTCAAATATTTCCAAAGATATAGGGCTATATTTTCAGCCTGCATAATATCTCACACCAGTAACACCTGTTGTTGTTAATCTTTGTTTCCCCAAAGTGATGTGTGAGTATAAAGTCATCTGAGTGACTCATTAGGGCACCCCCAAAAGTTCTGTGATAACATAAGTAGACCAACTAAACAAATGTCCATGTGAAAGAGTAATGAACTTCTCTTTGCCAAGCTTCCTAATCTCTATAATTTTTCAGACTCTGAAAATGGAATGTGATTTACAGGTCTATAAATTTCATTGCTTCAGATTTTCATGTTTCTCTAATCACAGCTGTGAAAGGAAAACTCAGAGGTTCCTTCTCAGTTTTTATTTTAACCAAATAAATGAACACAAATAAAATACGGCTAAATACTTCATACGTCTGGTGCTCTAGAAAAATGGGCTTAGAAATAAAGGGAAATGTAAATTTTTTTATGTGTTGCAAGACAGATAATGAAAAGATTTTGTCTAATCATGTATGGGGTGGTGAAAAAACAAAAACTAGTACTTCCAACAACAACATTTTCTCTTGGGATTTGTGTTAGGCCAGAGAGATCCTTCCATGTATACCTTGGAATTTTTAAATGGAAAAAAAAAAGTAAGAGAAATGTGATTTGGGGGCCTCCAGTTTGGCAGGTCTATTCATCTCTTATTAATACCTGAAGCCTAGAGATTGCTGCAATCAATATATACAGTGGGAAATGCTCTAACTTGGGCTTTTTCATTAGGCGATCACCATCTCCTCCCTATGCCTTCTGAAGAGTAAATGCCCATGCCATAGGAAATTAAAAGAATTCCAGCACTGGAAATGAACAGAATGATTTGATACTTGTGACTGGTATTTTTGGAAGGAAAAAAAATTTATGGATTTCCATTGGAAGGTAGACTAACATTTAAAGCTTAAAGGAGGAACTAGTTACTTTGGTTGGAGTATTCTGGCCTGGAAGCGTGACAGGAGGCTTGGCTTTCCCTCAACCTGTGGCAAGGGAAGGTTTTTAATAGTAGGTGGCTGACTTCTTGAGTGAAGTGGGAACTGTTTTCTTATCAGTTAGCCATATGGTAAATATTCTGAAATTAGGAGAATTTTAGACTTTAGAGGGATTATACAATATCTTAAACTGAATAACAAGCTTGATCTTAGCTATTTAAAAATGTATTTTAAATGAGCTTCTTCTAATTTTTGTATGATATGACTCAAGTAGTTTCCTTCACATTCAAAAAGTGATATTTAACAAAAAATCCCAAAAGGTAATTCTGAAATAGATTTTAGTGAGAAATATATGTGTTTTGAATTAAATTTTTCTTTTTTATAGGTGCTGTATAATAAAATAAATGTACATAAAGGTGATATAATAGAGTACTTTTGTGCTGCTGTTTTTTTTTTTTCTTTTTTCCTTTTAGGGCCACATCTGAGACATATGGAGGTTTCCAGGCTAGGGGTCTAATCAGAGCTGTTGCTGCCGGCCTACGCCATGAGCCACTGCAATGCCAGATCAGAGCCAAGTCTGTGACCTACACCACAGCTCATGGCAATGCCGGATGCTTAACTCACTGAGTGAGGCCAGGGCTCAAACCCGAAACCTCGTGGTTCCTAGTTGGATTCATTTCCGCTGCGCCACGACGGTAATTCTGATATTAGAGTACTTTTTAACATTAATATTTGAAGCAGTATATTACTGAGGCCCAAAATACTTTGAGGAATGCAACACATTTCTAAAACTATAATTAGAAGATAATTTAACCTGGACATTGAAAACTTAGGTATTCTTGCTTTGATTTACCATATATTAGCTATTACTTTGAATAATCCCTTTCCACTTTCCAGCTGACAAATACATACAAGGGGTAAATATGTCAAATGATCGTAAAGGTTCCTTCTGTCTATAAAATGTGATTTTATGTCAATAAAAATAAAACATAATTTAACACACAGATATTCACTTATATCCATAACTCTTAAAGTTTATAAAGTATGGTTAAATACATGAAAACTCTCATAGAGATTGCAGAAATCTGTCAATACCACCATATATTATCATTAATCTAATTATTCATTTATTCTGCCAGACATTTGGTGATATAGGAGGAATCCTATAATTTGGTCAGAAGACATACTATACATAAACAATTATAAGCAGCATAGAGTGGACACAATAAAACAGCGATAGGGTCAGTCTAGAATGTTGATTTAGAATTCTGACTTAGGAGTCTTTCAATTCTATGTCTGCCACCTTCCAGCTCTGTGATCTTGATCAAGTCACTATAAAACTCCAAAGCTTTTCCCTAAAGGCGGGATGGTGATGATGACTAAATGAGATCATGCAAGCCTCATGCTTAGTAAATGCCCAATAAATGGCAGCCTCTGAGTCCAATCATGCTCTTAGATGTGCTGCAGGAGCACAGAAGTAAAAAAAGCCAATTGTTGCCTGGTTAACTCCTGGAAGCAGATGTCCAAGGAAATGAGATATTCGTGCTAGGTCTGAAAGATGAGAGAGAGTTCACTGTATAGACTGGAAGTAGAAGAAGTGCATTCCAAGGAGAAGAAAAAAAAATTGGCACAAAGTCCTTGGGTTGAGAAGAAGCACTGCAAGTTAAGAGGATGCAAATGGTTTCCTGGCTGAAAAAGTGTGTGTGTGTCTTGGTATGGGCAGAGAGAGGTTAACAATTGAGTAGGGCTGATGCTTAAGCACAGATGTAAAATGCTGTTAAGTGCCCCACATGCGAAAGATTTAGAGTTTAATCCTTCAGGAAACAACAGTTAAAGACTCAAGATTTCTAATTAGCAGGATAACAATATAAAGAGACATTGATTTAGAAAAATCATGTTCAAGACAGTGTGGAAAACTGATGGATGGAAGTGAGGCTGCTAACAGTGAGGTGCTAGTTAGGGTCATCCCAGGCAGAAGTTGACGGAGGCCAAAGCTAAGGAGAAACAGTGGAAATGAAAGGAAGAACTAGATTTAAGATAGAGATCTGAAGTTTGTGTATTAGCCATGGTTCTCCAGAGAAAGCGAACCAATAGTTAGTTCTACAGAAGTTAACTGTAGAACTACAGAAGTGTGTGTGTGTGTGTGTGTGTGTGTGTGTGTGTGTGTGTGTGTGTGTGTGTTCATTTTAAAGAATTGGATTGTAGAACTGTAGAGGCTGGCAGGTCTAAAATCTGCAGGTTAGGCCAGCATGCTAGAAACTCAGGGAAGAGCCAATGCTACAGTTCAAGTCCAAAGGCTATCTGCTGGTAAAACTGTCCCTTACTTGGGGTAGGTCATTCTTTTTGTTCTATTCAGGCCTGTAACTGATTGGATGAAGTCAAGCCATATTACAGAGGACCATCTGCTTTACTCAAAGTGCACCTATTTAAATTCAATCTCTTCCAAAAACGGTCATAGTGGCTCAGACAAGTTGACATATAAAATTAATCACCACAGCTATGTCATGAAGATTGATAGAAAGAACAAGACCGAGGAAAGCAAAAAGCTGAGCATGGATAAGGTTTTCCCTTTGGTTCAGGGGGTGGCATTATCAGAAGTAATAGGTAGAAGAGGTAGATTGTGAATGGAAGAGGCAGGATTAAGTATAATGACTTTGAAATAACTGTGGATAAACTATGTGAAGACGTTTCATAGAAAATCTGAAGTATGGGTCAAGCTCAGGAAAGAAGCCACAGATCAGAAAAGACTCAAAAATCACTGACGTACTTGACTGGGAATATAGATTATTTATAAGGTTAGTGATTTTCAAACTGAAGGCTCATAAGAATCATCTGAAGTATTTTTAAAATACAGATACTGGTTTCTCCCAAAACGATGACTCAAAACTTTGAGATCAGTAACCCAGGCATCTGTATTTCGAAAGTCTTGTAAGAGATTCTGATATACAGCCAAATTTGAAAGCCACTAGCTTAGAGTTTGAGAACCACTGACTTAAAGCATAGAACATGAAGCTAAATAAGATATCACAGAAGAATAAAATGCAGAGAATACACTTTTCTAAAGATATCTGGTTAGGCAAACCCACAAATAGAATCGTCAGTAAGTCAAGCAGAAGCAAAGTTATAAAAGCCAAAGAAAAACAATTTTAAGGCGAGTTGGGTCAACAGCATCAAGTGGGTCAGCAACGTCAGTAAAGATAAGGAATACAAAGTTAAATTGCATTCAACTTGGTTTTCCTCAATTAAAGTTCATTTGACCTATTGATTGCAAAGGAGAGTTCAAGTCTTAGGAGTAGTAAGCTCCATTTTATTGCCAAGCCCCACTTTAGAGGTTCCCAGAGCCAAAAGCAGCTGTTTCACAAGATGGAAGCTGGCCAGGACGTTTTTTTGTTCCACTGAGCTAGGAGACAAGACAGGCAAAAAACAAGATACAGATTCAAAGGAAAAGACTAAATAAACTGTATCATAGACATCAGCCTGACCATTATGTTTAGAAACCAGCAAGATGACATGTAAAAGTCACTGTATATATCTTCCAGCTGGAAAATGTTTCTAACTAAATAAAGGAAGCCAGAGAATTCAAAAGAATTGTTGAGACCATGAGTTGTAAAGGGAATGTAACAAATCCCACCTCAATGTCACTACAACAAATGTCAAGTTTAAGCTCTAAGAAGCCCTTATTGACCTATATTGAAACTCTGCATCAGTGCCAAATTCTAAAAGAAGATGCTATAGAATCACAGCTAGGATATAATCAAAACATGTCTCTTAAAGCTTATGTCCATTGAACTAAACCTCTCAAAACAGCTAACTGAGAAAACATACCATTGTTCCCTCTGGGAGAAAAATCATTCATAACATTCTGCCCTCACTCTGGCAGGCCAGTAGTGTAAGCAGTGCTTTAGTCGGGAAATTAGTGAGAATTCACTGGAACCATATCTGGGCTCTGATAACCATGTTCTAATCAGCTGATGTAAACAACACATTTGAACATAACTGATAGAAAGCTAGGATGTATGGACTTTTATAAAAATATTAATTTGTTAATTTAGGTACAGACAAGTACATAGGTATGGTTTAGTTAAGAAATACCTTGCTTAGAAAATGAGTCAGGATAACCAATCCTGTTTCCATCTTTTGTTATAATCAATTATATTAGAAATATTTCCTGGTTTGGAAAATCAACTGAAATAAAATGATATAAATAAGAAATAAGGAGAAAAATTAGCCATTTTTAACTCAAAAGACTCTCATAACTACCAATATTTTCACTGGATTAGTTCAAATTAAATAGCCCTAGAAAGCATTATTAGCCCACCATTTCCGTATCTCCTTCAGTCTAAAGTCTATTTCTTTCTAATTCAGTTCTTCTCCTGTATGCTAGAGCTCATAATGTTCAAGCCAATGCTTTCTGTACAGCAGGAGTTTAATCAAATAAGAAATATTCATGTTTCTATTTGAAAATTAGGATCTTGCCTCACATCTTGAGTCTTGTTCTCACAGCCCACAATTATGCCATTCACATTCCATGTTCCTACGGAATTACTAAGAATTAGACATATTCCAATGGGTACACCCCAACACAAATGGTCTTTCTATATCACCATTGTTGACTCTCTTAATTAAACCCAGCACAGAGGCACAACAGATTAAAATTGAAAGCTAAGGTGCAGCTGGATGTCCAATTCAAATTTTTACAGAACTGGAGGGCTGAAGCAAAGAAGTAACTTACCCATCATCCCACAGTGAGAAACAGCTAGGATTTAAATTCAGGTCATCCTGAGCTCAGATATGCTCCTTTTTCTAGTATATAAAGATACTGCAATAACTTCTTTAAGCAATTTATAACTTGAGAACTCCTCCTTGTCTGATAAGTCTATACTGCCCCAACTAGTCTATATTTTTTTCCTCTTTGTGCCTTTCCTCAGCCTCAATCTTTTCATTTTGTCCCGCTGGCAGCTCCATTCCCTATCTCTTCCATGTGATTTGTTTGGTCCTTGGTGTGTCTGAACAGATTTACATTTCTATCCTGAACTTCAATCCTGTTGTCAGAAAAAGTATTTTGGCTAGGTTTTGTACCAAGGATCAGATAAGATCTACGGGGGTCTGAAATAATCTGGACTTAAAGTTATACTCTGGAGTAACCCCAGTCCATGGGAAAAGAATATTTTCTATCTTGGTCTTTGGGTTATGGAATTCTTAATGGTGTGATGGAAAAATTTGGGAGAGATAAGAATTTATAATGTATTTTATATGTTTAACCCTACTCCAAACTAGTAAGCCATGTTATATTTAGACTGTTGCCATATAAAATAGGTGTTCACTTCTTTGTATAAATGTATATACTATGTGCTACCACTTATTTGTATTGCTTTGTGATAGATGTTCTTCTGATCCTGGAACTCTAAGAAAGGAAATATGAGATAGGCATTTGTTCATCTTATAAATTCCAAAAAATGTAGGGTTCCATTGAGCTTCAAGTGACAGTAGAAACATGTATACACATTATGATTCTCCTAGATGTAAAAAATAACTAAACAATAATATATCTTTGTAAGTGATTTCATTATAAACGCCTTTTTGTTAATTTTACATTACCTAGTTGGAAATATCCAAAATGCTTTTGCTAGGATCCTAATTCTAATTATTGAATAAGTAAGAGAATTAAACTGAGATTCATGAGTATATTAAATTTCAAGTCTTTACATTATTTCATTCCTATATCTACTCATAAAGAATAAGAAACAGATCAATGACTACCAGGGAACCTCCATACACAGCTGGCCTAAGACAAGAAATCAAAAAGGTGATCTATAAATTTAACTAATTTTTTAAACCAGAGGATAGGCCTTTACATTCAGCAATATCCCACCTACAACATTTTTTTTTTTTTTTTTGTCTTTTGGTTTTTTTTTTTTTTTTTTTTTTTTAGGGCTGCACCTGTGGCAAATGGAAGTTCCCAGGCTAGGGGTTAAATTGGAACTGCAGCTGTCAGCCTACACAGAGCCACAGCAACACAGGATCTCTAACCCACTGAGCAAGGCCAGGGATTGAACCTGTGTCCTCATGGATACCAGGTTGGGTTTGTTAATTACTGAGCCACAACAGGAATTCCCCACTTATAACATTTTTATTCACTAACTTGAGATCCATTGTGGAAATGTTTCATGTGCAAATCCTTCACACTTTCTCTTACTGGATACCAGATGAAAGGAGAAAAATGGTACCATTCCACAGAGGTCATTGTACCACCCGGAAAGCTGCCTTTTCCTTTGCTTTGTGGATGGTGACAATTCAGATCTATCTCGCTCTCTCCCATCATCTTAATACTTCAACTCAGCCTCACTGGATTTATGGCTATGCACACAAAGCAGGCAGGAAAAAACAGAAGGCTGGCAGCCTTGTACAAATGCAAAGGATGCAGTTGCATACACCATGGTTAGCTTTAACAGTCACAGAAAAATATTTACTTTTCTGACAAGCAGAAGCCCACAATGAGCAAGATAAACATATAGATAAAGAAGACTAAGAACAATGGGAGTGTGCCAGGAAATGCATTAGGTGGCCATCCAAATGCCTTCCATGGTCAAATATAAAAGTTAAGCTCAATGCACAATCAATTGGGCCTTCATCTCTGACTTTCTCTGGTGAAGTTTTCATTGAAACCTGAGTCCACTCCTTGCCTTCAAATATCTGTTTTTGAAACTTAGTTACCACTTAAATGAAAACATCAAAGAAGCATTAGTATGAGCAAGGGAAAAGACCCATTATGTCATCCAGCTCACTTCCTTGCCAGTAATAAATTCTGCCCTCAAATCTCTTTTCTAAGAGCTGGTCCAGCCCTATTTTTAAAGCCTCAGAGATGGGCATCCATCCTCTCCCTGAGAGGATATTTATTTCACTTTTTAATAAGTTTCACAATTAGGAAACTTTTCCTGAGAGTCTGTCCAATTTTTCTTTGCTTAATTTCTTCCCTTGGCATTTAGTAATGGCTCGCAGTTCTGAAAATCATTCAAAGGCAGTTGATCTGGAAAAGTGTAGTTGCAAATGTTCATGTCTGTCAAATAGTGAGAGCTTTGGAGACTGGTGGAAGTATGCCTATCATAAGCATCTGAAATTACTTTGATTTTCTCTATACATTCTGCTTATGTGTTTGCTTTAGGAAATATGATTTATATTACTATGACCCTGAGTCAACAGAAACTATCTGAAACCTTCAGTAGCATAGTCTTTTAGTTTTAAAAAATCAACATAGGTCACAGAATATCATTAGGGAAAAGATTAGTTGTTTGCAGTGAACACCAAAATTGGGGGCCTAATTTTTTCCAATATAGTGGGCCAAGGCTGGTGAGAACATCAAAGACTTGAGTAGCCCAAAGGAATAATTTCCTCCTCCAAATAGCCTTAAATGCTCAATTCAATAAAATCAAAATTTGTTAATCTAATGAGAAAAATATATATATTTTGAAGAAGTGACTAACTCATACATGCTCTATAATCTTTTATTTAGAGAATTTTATCTCCTCAAGCTTTTCATTTTCCCTGCTTTTAACAAACTAAAGATAAAAATAACAATAAAAACTCAAAAAAAAAAAATCCTGTTGTACAACAGGATCAGCAGTGTTTCAGGAGCACTGGGATGCAGGTTCAATCCCTGGCCTGGCACAGTGGGTAGTAGATTAAGGATCCAGCATTGCTGCAGCTGTGGCATAGGTCGCAACTGCAGTTTAGATCTGATTCCTCCCCCAGGAATTCCACATGCTATGAGGTGGCCAAAAAAAGAAAAACAAAAACAAAAACAAGAAAACCCTCAAAAAAACAAACAAAAAGGCTTTAATTTAAACAATAAGCATTTCTGATAATTTCCAAAGATACAAAAGTCTAAAATAAAGTACAAATGAAATTTCGTATTTTGCATTGCATTGCTTATTTTCGGAAAACTAATAAGCATTAAATAATAGGAAAGATAGCCAATGTATTAAGCTAAGGACAATTTTTATCTGGAGAGCATTTTCTTATTTTCCATATTATGATCTCCTCTAATCAATGTTATTTGATAAAGAATACATTTCCACTAAATCTCAAATTATTAAATGTTCTCTTGAAAGCAATCTGGGTACATAAAACACATTTCAAAATAATTTTGAGTGCTTTTCAGTATAAAACATCTAAAACATGGTGGAACTTCACTAACTCTCAGGACGTGCATTTCTGTTTTCTATTATATGATGACATCTACTCATAATGATTTCAGGTACTAAAATTCTTTATCCTTTTGCTTGACTTTATCACCTTTCTACTGCTTCTCAAGAAGCTTTTTCTGATCTCATGAAACCCCCTACAAATAAGAGGATTCATGCCAGTACAACACTCCATGCTCTCAAGGATGCTAATGTGTAAAAAGCATCAGGTTATACTAAAGTTGCTACTGAAAATGGCAGTCATCGTGTAAGCTAGAAAAGAGCTCTTTCCTGTGCTACAAATGGGAAACACTGCCCCCTCTGAGAAGATGAAATAGAAAAAATACCCCTCCCTTTCTTCTGGTCTGAGGCAGGTTCCCAGGGAGGATATGGAGCATGGCAAGGAAAATGCTTCCTGGGTTTTAACTTATCACGCCCACCTGGCTAGGTGCCTCTGTGCAGGACACAGGAGAAACAACCACACTGCAGCAGCTCTGGGTTTCATATGTATTGCCTGGGTTACCAGTCAATGTGATGACAGACAGTGCAGAAATGCCCATGAAAGCCTTCTAGTTCCTGTGATACTCAGATCTAAAAACAGCTGCAAAAATGTGGTATTTAAACTAAAGTCATAGGAAACAAACTCTTCTCAGAGGGGCATTCATTGGCATGAAATACTGGGGAAAAAAAATCTGGAGAGTTTTACAGACCTGGAATCCAAATTTTAACATTTACTTATGGTATCATATTGGTCAAATTACTTAAACTCTCTTAATCTTTCCTAATCCACATGATGGAGATAATAACAGCTGATGGGAGGACTAAATGAAATAACATGTGAAATGCTCATTAAATAGTCCATAGAACACAATTATATACAGTATCTGGCTTTAATCCTACATGGAAAGAAGATAGGGACGTATAATAATCTGGCACAGTAAGTTGAGTGTTCCTTTCATTAAAGCCTGATTTTGTATATGAGTCAAAGTGTGGTTGCTATGGAAATTACTGAATAGTAGAGGTGATTACTTTAACAAATTCTTTTGTAGATTATTGACTGCAAAATACTTCTGTTTCTGAGTAGTCTGAGGTATGTGGTTTCTCTTGGAACATTCTCTAAGAAGTCTGTCCTCAAGTATTTGAATTCTTTCTCCCTCTTCCACAACCCCCATATGGGGTATGATATTTATGAGTTTAAAAAAAATGAATTAGATACCCTCAGAGATTTACTGAAAAGACTAAACAAACTTTGTCTTTTTGTGTGTATGTTTAACTCTGGCCAAACTGCCTAATACTTTGATTCTGTTTCTTACATATTCTCCAATACAGTTTAATACTCTATGATTTCCCAGCCAATTCTGCACAAAGAACCTTAAGCAGATGGGGTTGAGATGGGTAAACACTGTAGATAATTACTTTCTAGAGGAAACTGGTCTAGCTGAATACATAGTACAAGGCAGCCATTTGTATTTTCCTTTTAAAATTTGGCTTGGTTGTTACCTTTTTAATAAGAAATTAATTGTTCTTTAAAATGGAGACTATTGGAGTTCCCATTGTGGCGCAGTGGTTAATGAATCCAACTAGGAACCATGAAGTTGCGGGTTTGGTCCCTGCCCTTGCTCAGTGGGTTAACGATCCGGTGTTGCCGTGAGCTGTGGTGTAGGTTGCAGATGCAGCTTGGATCCCGTGTTGCTGTAGCTCTGGCGTAGGCCAGTGGCTACAGCTCTGATTCCACCCCTGGCCTGGGAGCCTCCATGTGCCGCAGGTGTGGCCCTAGAAAAGACAAAAAATAAAATAAAATGGAGACTATGATATTATAAACACATAAACTGGAGCATTTAAAGGGCTTCATGAAAAAAGGACTATACTAATCTAATTATATATATATACAAGTTATTATTATTTTGCTTCCCAGGGCTGCACCTGTGGCATATGGAAGTTCCCAGGCTTGGGGTCAAATCGGAGCTGCAGCTGCCAGCCTACACCAAGCCACAGCAATGCCAGATCTGAGCTGCATCTTTAACATACACTGCAGCTTGCGGCAACACCGGATCCTTAATCCACTGAGTGAGGCCAGGGATTAAATCTGCATCCTCATGGATACTAGTCAGGTTCATTACTGCTAAGCCAGGATGGGAACCCTAATTCAATATATATTTAACAAATACTTTTCTTAAATGCTTCACATTTCCTTTCTGCTAAATAAAAAGTTTGAGTAGTGAAAAAGAAAATCTAATAGAAGAAAGCTCTAGTGTGAGGCTGCCCTTGTTGATGGATTAGAAATGGCGGCATCCTGAGAAAGTTGTAAGGAAAGAGGTATGATCTTACCTTAACTTACTGTACCATAACGACCAGCCCTGCTGTGAGGACTTCATGTTGGGAGCATTACCAATGACTATACCTAAAGTTAGCATTCATGAGTACTCACATACCTTGAATCTCTTTCTAATGTTTTACTTTACAATTAGAAAGAAGAAAAGGCTGGATATTTCAGTTATTACCTACAATATTTTAACTCTTACCAGCATAATTAGAATATAGAATTTTTAGTAGCTAATTATAGAGCATGTTTAATAGTCCCATCAAAGAGATATCATCTTGGAGTTCCTGGCATGGCTTGGTGGTTAATGAATCCGATTAGAAACCATGAAGTTGTGGGTTCGATCCTTGGCCACACTCAGTGGGTTAAGGATCCAGCGTTACCATGAACTGTAGTGTAGGTCACAGACGTGGCCTGGATCCCGTGTTGCTGTGGCTGTGATGTAGGCTGGCGGCTACAGCTTCTATTAGATCCCTAGCCTGGGAATCTCCATATTCCATAGGTGCAGCCCTAGAAAAGACAAAAAAAAAAAAAAAAAAAAAAAAAAAAAGAGAGAGAGAGACATCATCTTAGGATCCTAAAAGAAGTTACATAATTTCCAGATAAAAAAAGAATCATGAAACTTGGGCTGAGTTCATTTACTCATTCAACATTTACATTGCACTGTTACATTAGTGCTGGAGACACATGTTAAGCAAAGTAATCATGCTGAATTCCTGCCCTCATGGAGCTTCTGATCAATCAGGGTAGACACTATTAATTACATGACCACACAAAAATGTAAAACTGCAACTTTGTGCAATACTTTGAGGGACTGCAATGAGGTCCTATATGATACTCACTGAGGGCTTTTAACATAGCATGACCAGAAAGGAATTAAATGAGAGAGTAACGCTGGACTGATAGACCTGAAGTAACCAGAAGAAATGTGAAGGGAAATCAGGACCTTCCTGTCCAAAGTATAAGAAACTAAAATAAACACAGTGTAACTGAATCCCAGAGACTAGATCTTCAGAGAACAGGTTAAGGCTTTGTGTAATTATCCTGAAAGAAACAGAAATTCCCTAGGGTTTTTCAAAGCAGTGAAAACATTAAAATTATGTTTTGAAAAAGTAATTCTGTCTACAAAAGGAAGAACAGATTAGAGATAGAAAAAGTGAAGGCTAATGCACTGTGTTCAGATGAGAGACCACCACGCTTCAGTCCGTACATTTAATCAGAACTACTCTTTTTAGGGTCATAGGTGATCACAGCACTGGCTAATTAAACGGTCAGATACTGCTCATTTTATCCACTGTTCAACAGAAACTTAACATAATTGATCACACCTGCTCTGACCTTCACTGTCCTCCCTCTCAGTCTTCTCGGTCAGTTCTTCCTACCCTCCTGGTGAGCTACACTACTGCAGGGCTCCTTCCATGGACTTCTCTCTCCATGCTTCCTCCCTAGGTGAACATGTCTTTTCTCAAGACTTTAAATACATCTACATGTTGACTACCTTTAAGCCTATACCTTCATTTATACCTTATCTATTGAATCTGTATTGTATGTCAATTGTATCAAAATTGATCTTGAATCTGATCTCCATTGCTGACACTATTTCAGGCCACCATTTTTCAGCTGCAATAGCTTTCCATATTGGTTCCTTGCCTTTACCCAAGCCTTCCAAAATAGAAGTCAAATCATGTCACTCTTTTGCTCAAATCTCTCTAAAGTCTTTCAGTCTTCTTAAGAGTAAAATCCAAAATTCTTCTCATGACCTACCAAGTTCTACATGATCTGCAATCTCTGCTATCCCTCTACCCTTTCCATTCTCTTCCTTGCTAGCTTCATTCCAGCCATACTGGCTTCCTTGCTGGTCCTGAAAAAGCTGATAAGCAAGCCCAGGGATCTTGAATTTTCAATTTTCTCTACCTAGAAAGCATCCTTCCACCAAGATCACAAGACCATCTTACACAGTTCTTTCACAGAGTTCCTCAAGTATGTTTACCTGTAAACTTTTTTGACCACCCTCAATAAAACAATACACCATCCAAAGCCCTTCCCTTTACTCTTACTGGCTTTATTTTGCTGCATGGAATTTATCATACAATTTATCCCATATTGAATTTACACCCCATATTTATATTTATTGACACACTAATTTATTGTAAACCACCCACTTATCAAAGGTTGTGTTTCCAAGAGACCAGGAAGCTGTGTGTTGCTTACTATTCTATGAGACATGTACTTAGTAGACATCCAATAAGATATCTGTTGCCCTCATAAATGAATAAATCTATAAAAGCAGATTAAAAATAAATTAGCTGTTGAGATTTAAACTAAAGTGACCTAAATACAGTGGAACTCCAAAAATGAGTTATCAATAATTATCTATATATGTTTAATTACATATAACTCTCAGAAATTTCCATGATGATAAATATATTAGTTCTCTTTTGCAGATAAGAAAACTGGGGCTCAAGAAAAATTGGAAATTTGCTTGAGATTCCACAGCCGGTACAGATTTGAATAAGGAATCCATCCTACGTCTTATAACTCCTTTCCACTGTCTCCTATAAACAAGCTGAATACTGCAAGAGGAGTTTGATTAACTTTGTATATTCAGGTAGTTACATTTAAAAAAAAATCTTGGTACAAAATTAATGTAAAAGCTCATGGATATGACAGGGATAAAGAGTCAGAAAAACTACATGTCAGATTCTGGCTCAAGCAATAAATCCAGGTTATGACCTTAAGCATACTCTTCACCTCTCAACTTCAATATCTGCCTCTATAAACTGATAATCTTCAAACCTGCATAGTACACAGTGGGATACCAATGATTAATGGTTACTGCCTGCAAAGAATTATCTAAGTGCTAAATAATATTATCATTAGTAACAGGCTTGGAATTCTGGTTCAGAACATTTGGCCACTTATTCAAACCTTATCTAAACTATCTTAAAGTCTTGAGTCTTTAAAACTATCCTTACTAAAGCTTTCTCACCACTTATAATCTAAAGTGATTTATTTAGAAGAGAGTTTATCATGTGAATCTTGAGAAATTTTCAAATTTCTTTTTAAAAAACATCTTTTAAAAGGTAATGAAGAAATATTTATTAGGAAAGCAAAGATGACCTGATGGAGAAGGGAGTCATTTTGAACTTGCCATTTGATCTCAGCATCCTGTGGTGGATACTGCTAATTTTCTGAATCTGTGGTTGAGCCAAATTTCACAATGGCAGTAGAATTCCTGAACACTTCCTGCCCAAAGGAATACAAAATCCAGATATAACAAGCAGTTGGAGAACCACTGACTGTAAAATGGGCCATAGAAAAAAAAAACCTACTATAGCCATCTAGTAACTTTCCTTGATAAGAATTTTAAATAATTTGCTGTGGTACCAGTTTAAGCACTATATTTTTCAATACCTAAGAATTATTTTGACAATATTATATCATATATGTCATGTATTTTTTATTTAGATAGGTATTAATTGCTTAATGGATGACAAGGTCTTTGTTAGACCTATAAATATAAGAATAAAGACATACCCACTAACATGAAAAAATGCTAATCACAGTAAACACAGAAACTTGGATAAGAGGCCTTAATTTGACCTAAGGTTATAATCCATATGGCTTTTGAGAAATACATAATATACTGGTTAAAGCAATAGACTCAAGCCAAATTTCCTGGTTAAGTTCCACCTCTGGCACTTATCAGCTGTGCGACTTTGGGCAAGTTATTTAACTTTTCTGTACCTTGTTTCTTCATTGTAAAGTAGTGATATTAATGGAAGATACCTCATTAGACTGTTGTAAAGATTAAATCGGTTAATATGTATGACACACTTAGAAGTTACCTGGCAGAAAATAAATCATTAGTTATTGCTATTATTCCAAATATAATAGTTATCCCTGGCACTAACATATAATCCAATATTTCAGTCACATCTAAGTTGGAATAACTATGGAATATCTCTAAATAGTTGATAATGTTAAGAAGTTCTTAATGTGATTGAATACTATGAGTTTTATTCAAGACTTTACCACTTACTAGCTGGACCAATTTGGACAAGTTACTTAACCTCTCTCTTCCATTTCCTCAGTTTCAAACAGGAGATAGTATTTGTACTACTGATGATGAAGGATTAAAATAATGAATAAAAGTGAAGCACTGAGAAAACCTATCATATTGAATTAATCAATAAATATTAATTATTATTTTTAATGTTATGTCAGAAAATAAATTATGATCAAAGGAAAGAGACCAGAGTTTCTAGGAGAAATTAACAGTAAAATTCAGCTTATATCATTTAAAAGAACAAAATGCTTCCTCTAAGACAAACATAGTTATTAGTAATAATAATCAATTAAAAATAAATGCTTTTAGGTGTACAGATGACAGAGTAAAAAACAATATACCAGCTGACAGCTAATGAATAATGGGATTTTTTTGGACCTTGCACAAGCTCCTGTGGGTAGACATCAATCTTTAGAATTTACATAGAACCTACCAACTAGCCTGAAGCCCTTAACAAGCTGTGACATGGATGATATAAAGTAGTGATAAGAAAAAGAAAAACAAAATAAGAAGTGGAAGGAAAGAGCACAAGCAACTCCACTGAGTTTCACAACCTGGCCAATGATCTAGCAAAATCTTTTTTTTTTTTTTTTTGGCTTTTTTAGGGCCACACCCTCAGCATTTGGAGGTTTCCAGGCTAGGGGTCAAACTGGAGCTACGGCCACCGGCCTATGCCACAGACACAGAAATGCGGGATCCGAGTCACATCTGTGACCTACACCACAGCTCATGGCAATGCCGGATCCTTAACCCACTCAATGAGGCCAAGGATCAAACCCGCATCCTCATGGATCCTAGTCAGGTTCATTAACTGCTAAGCCATGAAGGGAACACCCTACCAAAATCTTAAGACCTACACTTGAAGTCACTGCTTCTTGTTTAAATAATTAACTCTTGTCGTAAGACATGTATCTACAATATTTTCTTAGCCTCTCTGCTTCTATTTTTTATGCTGAAAACTTCATCTGATCCTGCTTTACTTTACCTCATATTGCTGCTTGAGAAACAGTCACTGTGCTGGTAAATGACTTAAGCTTAAGAACAAAGACCTAAAGGCATAAGTTATTCATATGGTCAGCTGAATGAGGACATAATGCGTTGGTCTAGGCACGCTGTGCAGATAGGCACACCGTTTGCACAGCATGATATGTCCTCTAAAGAATAAGAGGAAGAGGAACCTCATGGCCCCAAGTAGGTTATGAACTGTTGTTAGCAGAATATATGCATCAGCAAAGAGAACAAAGGTGCAAACCTAGGCATGCCCAGTTGCTGCAGATAGGCATGCCATTTGCATAAGCACAGTGATGATTCTCTAGACGCTATGAATAGATGACTGACCCCAAGCTTCCTCAATGCTAATGATTGTTAAATGCTTAAAGGTCAGGATAAAAGCTTAATCAGCAACCAGCTATGTGACTTTTAAAATAATTTTTAAAAACCTACATCCTGCACCTACAACCCCTCCTCACTTGACATAATCCTCAAGAGCACAATAAAAGCAGTGTGGTTTCTTGAGGCAGGGGTCTTGGTCCCTGAGACCTTGAGTCCTCCGGTTCCCACCTTTAATTAAGATAAATGTCTCTGTGTCTTGTTTTATGTTAACTTTTTCCTTAAGTTTCACAGCACCCGTTCTTCAGCCCTACCTGCTAAGCTGCTCTCGGCAAACTCTAAGTCCCAGGGAAGGTAGAGAGAGAGAGATACTGGTAGATAGATATCTACCATTATCTACCATTATTGGTAGATAATGTCTACCAATATTGCAACTTTCTGTCATAACTTACAAGAGTCTTCCATAGTAAACATCAAGTATGTTTGGGGAAGATCATTTTGATTATACACTGGCAAGGTGTAATAAAAATCCCCCTCATCTTCTCACAAATAGCATGTTATTTTCCTGTACAGCTTTAGAGGTTGTGTGTGACCTCCAAACTGGTGCATGTGAAAGCAATGGTTCTGTTTATAGATCCTCTCTTCTGTTCTTTTCAAACTCATTAAATTCTTATCTACAATCTCCCCAACTCCCAACATAAACTGGCCTACCTCCAGATCATTCTGAGAGAAGACAGTATTTCCAGGTCTATGCACACTGAATGTATTAAGAGATTTCACCCTTGTTAAGGCCAGGATGATAGGAAATTTCCTACTATTACAGCAAAGGAACCAGACTTTATTTACTCGGCATGCTTGATGACAGCCCTCTCATGCTGGAATGGACGTTCTAGAGGTGGCCTGGCTCAGAATCTAAAGAATAGTTTCTGTGGAGCAGCACAAATCCTGCAAAATTGTGTGTGGTTTCCCCTTAAAATTTGTTTATTAAAAGCCTAACCAATGGTTAGAAGAATCCCAGAGATGTTGGCAAGGAAATTCTACTAGTACAAATCATGTAAATGTGTCTTAGAAAATTTTTAAATAAGAAACTCAAACTGGTTTATATTTTGTTGCATTTATACTTGTTAACAATAAGGTTATCAGGTCCTCTTTAATGTCACACAGCCAACAAAGATTATGGCCAAACTAGGTTAGATTCAGACAAAATGGAAATTATGTATACCCCTATGGCTAGGAAAGCTTGTAAAAATTCATGATGCAGCAGCAACTAATCTTTGATTTGCTTCTTTTCTCTTTTTGAACTGAAACTGCTTGGATGAAAGCAGAAATGCAGTTATAGAATCTGTTTCCATACTGAAAAAGCTGTGGGAGTTGACACAAAAACTGCTAAAAACATATATATTTATATTTTTACTTTGCTGATTCCCCAATATCTTCAAACTTCCAATTTAAAGTAACACACACACCCAAAAAAATACTCCTGGCTAAGTATTTTTACTTACTCCCAAGATCATTTTATTAGTGGTTACCCACATATTGCTGCTTGATAAAATAAATCTATTCCAGAAAGCTCACTTGGTGACTTAATAAAATCAGTTAGAAATAACCTAGTAGATGTGTGGAAAATATTCAAGGTAACGTTTAAAAGAGAATAATTAGAGTTTCTATTAGTCATAGAAGAGTTGCTTTGAAAAAGAGATAAATATATTATTTTGAAAATGTTTCTTTAAAGTATTTAAACACAAGTTATTATTATGGAAGAGATCCAGTTAAAGGATTAAGGTTTACAATAAGCCAAACACAAACACAAGCTGCCTTATTAAATAGTTACTAAATTCATATAAACTGATTTTTTTTTTTTTTTTTTTTGGCTACACCTGCAACATATAGAAGCTCCTGGGCCAGGGAATGAATCTGAGCTGCAGCTGCGACAACATCAGATTCTTAACCCACTGCTCCAGGCCAGGGATCAAACCCAACCCTTAGCAGTGACTCAAGTTGCTGTGGAGACAATGCCAGATTCTTAACCTGCTGCACCGTAGCAGGAACTTCTAAGCTTAACTTTTGAAGGCTGAATATTGAAGTGCATGACATTTATTTAACAAACTATACAGACCTCTTTTATTAAAATAAAGCTCTTTCCTTGTTATTTTTTTGTCATTTTCTATGATAATCATGACAATTTTCCGTCAGAATTTTTAAAATAAGGTATACTTATGATATAAAAATAAGAAAAATGGGTGTAAAATCCATACAATCTATAAATTATTATAATAAGGGCTATATAAAATTGAAAATGTCTGGAAAAACATATCTGAACTTTTACCTCGTAGAATGTTTTATCTTATTTCACAAAAGGCATTTTCAAGTTGATGTAGTCTTGCTACCCAGGGACAGCTTCAAATTCCACCTGATAGTCTCCAAACTGCTTTCTTCCTAATGGCAGACCTCATGGAAGGTGATTGCTGAATCCACTAATGTTAAATCTCTTGCAATTAAGAGAACAGTTAATATTACCTACCTACAAAGAGAGGTTAATGTACAGTATTTTGAATAAGAAACCAACACAATCACATTAAAAAATAAGCCCAACTCATGGTAAGTAAGCCAGCTTCATGGTGAGTATATGGAAAACAACTATAACACAATTTTCAACCTTGGCAATGTTATTGTTACCTTTTTTCAAACAGAGACAGAATATACCTTCTTTCCAAGAAGGGATCAAAAAAAATGAAACAGGAACAAAGAAATCAGAAACACTTTATCTTTCTCAGGGTACAGCTTTTATAAGGTTCTGTACAAGAGGTTATTTAATCACTTTAAGTGTCTATAGCAGTACTTCCCTTCCTCTCAGCAATTTGGACCAGAAGGACTGAAACAGTAATTGGAATATGAGTCACAGGGATGTACTTTAGGTCAAAACAGCACTTAAGGAAAGCCAAGTCAATGTTTTTTCAAATTGTGGAAGTTTGGGAGATTTTCCTTTTCCCTTTTGTCTTTTGCTTATTTCTTTTCATTTTTTAAAGTATTGATTTTATGTTTTGGCCTCAGGTTCTTCATGCTTCTAGAATTTGGGCTTTTGTAAAAGCAAAACAAAACAAACAAACAAAATATATATATGGCTTTTTTTGGTGTTACTGCAGTTACTTTTAAATTTTAGAGAGTTCTTTTATATAGAGATGGGTAATATGGCTTAGTCTTCTCTTGATCAAAAGGGCCTTATCTAAAGTCATCCTAATCTGAAGTTCAAGAGAAACATATTTACAACTAGAGCACATTTAAGTAATTGTGGTCACAGCATATTTCATGAAATAAAGTAAATTCAGCTGTTTCAAATTGCACTCTACTTCTAGAGATCATTTTATTAAAGACTTACTTTGAAAATTGGAATTCCTGAGATTGGGCAATTGTTTTAACTCATCTGACTGATGGGAAAATGTACAATGAGCAATTATCAGGACATGTGTTGTGGTTAGAGACAAGGGTTGATAAGATATGCTGTTGGCAATACAGGCGACTTTGGGGTAGGGGGGAGGCAAGGAGGGTATAAACGCTGTGGCTGGCAATGTCCCTTTTATTTTCTAAGACAGCTATCACCATGATGAGATCTACAAACACACATACTAACTTAAAATCAGTACACAGTGTACTAAATTCTTTACACTCTTTGCTATATGATGGAAAAGAAAGGAGAATATATCATGGATCTAGGAAGTGTGACTAAGAGTCAGCACTTTCCTCAGGCCCTGGCTGCACCTTCCAGGGCTTATTTTGCCTAAACAAGATGGTCTTATTTCCTTGGAAAAGCTTGGGTCTGGGCAGTGGGATAGAGTGTAGTCAAGAACACAGGACCAGGAATTCTCCAAATGCACTTAGCAAAGATTGCTGCTATTGGGATAGATTGCCTATTAATTTATCACCAGCTCACTTTTGGCAAAACTGGGCATACTGGAATGCACAGGATAATAAGTAAATGTAAATAGATTACAACACAGTAAATTTAATTGTTTTTAGAGAAAATGTGCTATTTTCACAGTGTTGATGAGAATTTAAGGAATATAAAATCTGTATCAGACAATATGGATTATGAAGTAAGAATGCATAGTCCATATTGTAAAGAGCTCTGTGTTTCTGTTTTAGTAGTTCATCAATGATATTTTATGGTGAGTTGAATCAAAAGTTATATTTGAATAAGGAATGATCACAGACTATTGTTTAGTCTCCCATAAAGAAAAAAAAAAATAAAATTGGCTTGCTATCATTTACTAATCATAATTGACTGCCAAATTATATCTGTCAACTTGCTTTAGAATGTCTCAGGACATGTGGAAGGCAATGTGTCTTGAAAGTTGCACTGTACAGAAGAAATATTCTTTCAGAAATGAATAACCTAAAGTTAATCCACTGTATTTCTCCCTACCCTGCCCCACAGAGAGTTATGTTTAGTCTCTTAATATCCAGAATTCTCCTTATCATAATATTCTGAAAAATTATCTTTAATTTTTATGAATCCAAATTATAATAAGCTGGCCTTTGCCCCAAATGGAATATGAATTTAAATTGCTGCTTTTGGTTTTATTCAGCCCTCCTCAAGGCAAGAAAAACTTCTCTGTTTTCCTTATGGTGCTCATTCTTTCATCTCTCTCATTCATAGATCATTGAAGGAATCTGTTATCTTCCACAAAATTTAAAGTTAACAGATATACAGGGTTTTCCAATCACCTTAATTCACTGATTATAAACCTTCTTGGAGCATCACATTATGAGTCTGCCTTGGTTCCTCTTGGTCCCATTTAAAAAAGAAAAGCCTGCTTATAATATTGACCTTAGTAGAGTAATTATGGGGATTTACTCACTATTATAAATATTTCCATTTAACCTGCCTTAAAATTATTCCTTATAATGAATAATGCAAATTTCATTTCATTTATTTTCCTTTTTTGGCTGTCCCGTGGCATATGGAGTTCCTGGGCTAGGGATCAGATTCCAGCCTCAGCTGCGACCTACCCATAGCTGCAACAATGCCAGGTGCTTAAACCACTGTGCCAGGCTGGCGATCAAACCTGCGACCTGGCACTACAGAGATGCCACTACTCTGAACTTCCTATTTTAAAATTAATACAAATTCAAAAAAGAAAATTTGTCAAAGAAGAGTAGAGAAAAAAATTTAAAACCAAAGCACTCCACCCAGAGACAAATTTTTCTTAATTAAATTTATTTACTTATTTATTTTGTCCATGCCTGCACCATGCAAAAGTTCCAGTGTCAGGGACCAAACCTGCACCACAGCTCTAACCACAGCCACAGAATTGACAACACAAAATCTTTAACCCACTGAGTCACAAGGGAACTCTGAGACAAATTTTTAATTTGTACATTTTAAAGTATTTTTTGGAGAAAAATTAAAATATTGAATTAATACAAAATGTACAACAAACAATTTAGCATCTTTCATTTCTTAGTTAACATATTTTCTTTTCTATGATAAATATTCCTAATAAATATAATTTTTAAAATGAATATAAAATTACATTGTTTGGCTGTAGAATACTTTTATTAAAAGTTTGAATCCTTTTATTTTTCTATTCTATTATATATTTGAGATGTATTTTGTTGTATAGTGAAGTGAGGATCTAACATGATCTTTTTTAAAGAACAATTTCCAACCATTTTCTTTGTGTGTGTGTGTGTATGTATGTGTGTGTGTGTGTGTGTGTGTGTGTGTGTGTGTGTGTGTGTGTGTTTTAGGGCTGTACCCTCTGCATATGGAAGTTTCCAGGCTAGGGATCAAATTGGAGCTACAGGTGCCAGCCTACACCACAGCCACAGCAAAGCAGGAACCAAGCCACATCTGAGACCTACACCACAGATCGTGGCAATGCCAGATCCTTAACCCACTGAGCAAGGCCAGGGATCGAACCCATGTCCTCATGGATACTAGTCAGGTTTATTACCACTGAGCCATGACAGGAACTCCTCCAACCATTTTCTTTTGAATAATATATTCTTATTGGTTTAATATGCTTTCCTTAGCTTTGTAATAAATATTGTCAAATCATCTCTTACCTTCAATTCATGATGTTAACAGAGTGATATTTTTAAGCCCCAATTTTTTTTAGGTTTTTTTTTTTGTTGTTGTTGTTTTTTGTTTTTTGTTTTTGTTTTTGTTTTGCCTTTTCTTGAGCTACTCCCGCAGCATATGGAGGTTCCCAGGCTAGGGGTCAAATCGGAGCAGTAGCCGCTGGCCTACGCCACATCCACAGCAACTCGGGATCTGAGCCGCATCTCCGACCCACATCACTGCTCACGGCAACGCCGGATCCTTAACCCATTGAGCAAGGGCAGGGATTGAACCCGCAACCTCATGGTTCCTAGTCGGATTCATTAACCACTGTACCACGACGGGAACTCAAAGCCCAAATTTGATTGTATTATTACATTGAGCAGTTAATGGGATAATAGAAAGACCACAGAAGAGGTGAATTTTGAATGAAAATAAACCAGTTATATAAGGTTTGAAATTTTGGGTTACTCATTAGATTTCCATATAGATATATTGAGCTTGGAATCTAAGGATGAAAAACACATAAATAATGTTTATGGCATGCTATTGGATTGAAATCACTTCAAAGAACTTTGTTCAAAGATTGAGTCCCAAAGCACTCCACTGTTTAGAGGTAAAGTAGGTGAAGAATTACTGATAAAGGACAGCTCAAGAGGGACAAAGAGAGCAAAGAGACTGACAGCCATTGAAGAAAGTGCTTTAAAATGAGTATGGTTGCTAACAGGTAAAGTATGAGACAGTCTAAGCATTGAACCTTGAATTTAGCAACCTTGTGGTCGATGACCTTAGAATTAGTTGTTTTGCTGGAGTGACAAATTGAAACTTTGACTGGAGTGAGTTTAAAAAAACATGGAAGAGATCTGAGAACCAAGAAGTATAGCTGTAAAGCCATTTGCTGTAAAAGTAAGCAAATAAATGGGGTGGTGCCTAGAAAAAGCTACTGAGACAAAAGAATTTCTTTTGAAGTTATAAGACATGGCATATTTGTATTCACAAGGGAATAATGCAATGGCTGTGGGGGAGGAGGAATTAGAATGCAGATAATGAGCATGAGAAAGGGGAAAACTGTGGGGAAAGGGACCTAAAATAGGAAAAGCAGAGGTTAGGATTTATTATACAAGTGGGAGGATAGACCTAAATGGACACAAAAATAGCTGCTACATTGTAAAAGGAGGGAGGCAGAGCATATGCATATGCAATTTGGTGTGAAGAAGTAGAGAATCCCTCTTGATTACTTCACTTTTTATTTTTTAGTCAAATATGAATCAAGATTAGCTGAGAGTGAGGATCATGATGATCTACTGGAGGTTTGAGAATAAAGATGTAAAATGATCCTAAGGCCAATAGGGAGAATGAAAAGAACAGGAGGTTAAAACAGCTCTAATAGGCAGTCTGATGTAGTACCACAAACTTAAAATGAAGCTGGTTAGTTCGTGGTGAACCTAGTGCTAAACCATTCGTAGATGACCTGCTTCTGGGTTTCATAGGTAGCAGAGCAGCTCCCTTGCTGTGATCTATTCAAAGGCAGCCCTTGACACCAGGGTTTGTAAAAATAAATAAAAAATAATAATAATAAATAAAAACAATTAAAAAACCAAAAGGAAGCCTACATCAGAGCTCAAAACAATGCCCGATGCTTAACCCACTAAGTAAGGCCAGAAATGGAACCTGCATCCTCATGAATGCTAGTTGGATTTGTAACTTGCTGAGCCATGATACAAACTCCTTTTTTTGGTTTAGCCTCTGTGTGTTTGTGTTTTTTACATTTTTTAATTGTAGCAGATTTCTAATCTCATAGAACTGTCATCAAAAAAGATATGATTTCAATTTTCTTTTCTTTTTAAGGGCCACTCCCTTAAAAAGAAGCATATGGAAGTTCCTAGGCTAGGGATTGAATGGCAGCAGAAGCTGCTGGCCTATGCCACAGTCACAGCAATGTAGAATCCAAGCCACATCTGAGACGTGCTACAGCTTGTGGCAATGCTGGATCCTTAAGCCACTGAGCAAGGCTAGGGATCAAACCCACATCCTCATGGATACTAGTCAGGTTCTTAACTTGCTGAGCCACAATGGAACTCCTAATTTCAATTTTCTTAAATTTGTGGAGGATTTCTTTGGGCCCCAGCATGTTACTGATTCTGGGGAATGTTACATGTGCACTTGAGAAGAATGTGTATTCTACTGCTTTAAGATGGAATGTTCTATAAATATCAATTAAGTTCTTTGCCCTAACATGTCACTTAAGGCCTTTCTTTATTGATTTTCTGTCTGGATGAAATGTCCCATAATATAAGTAGGGTATAAAAGTCCCCCACTATTCTTGTGTTACTACTGAGTTTTACTTCTGTGTTAGCATTTGGCTTATATATTGAGGTGTTCTTATGTTGGGTGTATATATATTTATAACTGTTTTATCTTCCTCTTGGACTGATCCCTCATTCGTTTTGTGGTGTCTTACTTTATCTCTTGTAACATTACTTTAAAGTCTATTTTTTGCTGAAATGAGTAGTGCTACTCCAGCTTTCGATTTCCATTTTCATGGAATACCTTTTACCATCCCCTCAGTCTGTATGTCTCCCTAGACCTAAAGTAGGTCTCTTCCAGATAACATATATTTGGGTCTTGTTTTTGTATGCATTCAGCTAGTCTGTCTTTGGCTTGGAGCATTTAGTCCATTTACATTTAAGGTAGTTATATATTGATATGTATATTCTCATTGCTATTTTGTTAATTGTTTAGATTTGTTTTTGTTAGTCTTTTTTTCATCCCTTCTCTTGTTCTCTTCTCTTGAGGTCTGATGACTACCTTTAGTGTTGTCTTTGGATTGTTTTTTCTTTTTTGGTGTGTACCTACTTTCAGTATTATTAAGGACAGTAACAGAGAATGGCATATACCATGAGGTTTTGATACAGCAATCTATATATATATACACACGAAAGACTGCTTTAAGTCTCTTAATTTCAAACGTCTTTACAATATCCTGCATTTGTACTCCCCCACAATCTCTGGTGTTATCATATTTATGTTAGATGATTTCCTGTTTCTACTATATGGTTGCCTTTACCAGTAAGCTGCCCCATTCATAATTTTCTTGTTTCTAGTTGTGGCCTTTTCTTCTCAACCTAAAGAAGTTCCTTTAGCATTTGTTGTAAAGCTCATTTGGTGGTAGTGACATCTCTAAGCTTTTGCTTGTCTGTAAGCTTTTGATTTCTCCACTGAGTCTGAACAAGAACCTTGCTGCATAGTGTATTCTTGGCTGTAGACTTTTCCACTTCATCACTTTAAGTAAACTCTGCCACTCCCTCCTGGCCTGCAAAGTTTCTGCTGAAATATCAGCTGACAACATTATGGGGGTTGCCTTGTATGATATTTGTTGTTTTTCCCTTGTTGCTTTTAATATTTTCTTTGTCTTTGATGTTGGTCAATTTGATTAATATGTGACTCAGATTGTTCATCCTTGTGTTCATCCTGTATGGGGCTCTCTGCACTTCCTGGTCTTGAGTGAGTGCTCCTTTTCCAATTAGGCAAGTTTTCAGTATTACCTCTACAAATATTTTCCTCAGCTCTTTCTCCTTCTGGGACCAACATAATGTGAATGTAAGTATGTTTAATATTACCCCAGAGATTTCTTAGACTGTTCTCATTTATTTTCCTTCTTCAATTTTTTTATTTCTGTTCAGGGGCAGTAATTTTCACCAATTTGTCTTCTAGCTCACTTACTCATTCTTCTGCCTCATTTATTCTGTTATTGATTTCTAGTGCATTTTTCATTTTAGTCATTATATTGCCCCCATCACTATTTATTTGCTCTTGAAATCTTCTAGCTCTTTGTTAAATATTCCTTGTATCTTCTCAGTCTGTGCCTTCATTCTTTTTCCAAGATCTTGGATTATCCTTACTCTCATTATTCTGAATTCTTTTTCAGGTAGGTTGCTTATCTCCACATCACTTAGTTGTTCTCCTGGGGATTTATCTTGTTCTTTCATCTGAAACATATTTCTCTGTCCTCTCATTTTGTCTCATTTTCCATTTTGCAGGCTTCAAGAACGTAGCTCCTCTTACTTCTGGTGTCTTCCCCCTGGTGGCTAAGGTTGAGCCAGGAGTTTGTGTAGGCTTCTCTGTGGGAGGGACTGGAGCCTGGTCACTGGTGGGTGGAGGTGTGTCTTGTCCCTCTGGTGGGCAGGGCTATGTCAACAGGTGTGCTCAGATGCTGCTGTGTTGCCCAGAATGACTTTAGGCAGCCTGTCTGCTGAGGGGTTGGTGGAGCTATGTTTCCACCCTGTAGCTTGTTTGACCTAAGACATCCCATCACTGGAGCCTTCAGGCTTTTGGATGGGGCCAGGTCTGGATTCCAAAATGGCAACCTCCAGGAGAGTACACAACAATGAATATCCCTGGGACTTCCGCCATCAGTGTCCTGCCCCCACAGTGAGCAACAGCTCAACCCTGCCTCCCGAGGAGACCCTCCATGACTTGTAGCTAGGCCTGGCCCTGGCTCCCTGTATACATGAAAATTTGTGTGATCCCTCCTAGAGTACAGTCTCTGTTTCCTTCAGTTCTGTGGATTTTTTGCACTCATGTGCCACTGGCCTTCAAGGCCAAATGCTCTGGGAGGTTCCTCATCCCAACGCCGTATCCTCAGACTTCAGGGCCTGACATGGGGCTCAGAACTCTCACATCTGTGGGACAACCTCTGAGATGTAATTATTTTCCATTAAGCCCATCTGGGGGGTATAGGATTTCATTATATCATGAAATCACCCTCCTACCATCTTGTTGTGGCTTCTTTCTCTTGGAGCATAAAGTATCTTTTGGGGTATATTTCATCCTTTTTTGTCAATGACTGTTCAGTAGTTAGTATTGATTTTGGTGTTTTCATAAGAGGAGGTTAGCCCAAGTCCTTCAATACCCTAGCTTGTATCCTGATACTTTTAAAATATTTTAAGAGACTCTTTTAGAGTAATTAATACTACCTATTACATATCACAAAATTTAAAATTATTTCCTTATTACTTAGTCATTTGAAATTGGTCAATCCTGGGTTAATTTCTACACAAATACTTAGTGGTAAAAGGAAGACAGGTTTCTTTTAAAGCAAACATTCTAAATTTTTGGTATTTCAGTCTGTCTGTCAGGCCTGCCAAATTTTGCTCTGATGCATTCCATGTAGACAGACAACTCTAGCAGGCTTGAGCAGGTGCTATTTGTGATTTCTAGTGGGATTAATTCTTTGTAGCTCAACATGCCAAGCCCTATTATGCATTAAATCATCTCAATGTCAGCCTCCTAAAGAACTATTTAGCTTAAACAAACCATAATCTGTTGCTAAGAGAGATAAAATAAAAATAATTACAGCAGGCAAATGTTGTAACCTTCTGACCAAGAACTTGTTGACATTTTAGCTTTTTCCATGAATTGAACTTGTCAAGTTTATATAGACAGTACTTGTACTGATTTCATTTCACATGTGTTACTGCAAAGCTTATGTTATATTTTTCAAACAAAGAGTAAAGAAACCTGTCAAATAACATGGAAAATCCTGGAAGGATGACATGTGCATTACAGGTCAAAGAAGCAGATTGATTCTGTCTCATCTTAAGTGTTATAAAATGCAGGACTTAAAAGGAAGGTATTTTATAATAGGATTTTAAACTATTTTTCTAGTTTTGATTGATATTAATGATTCAATATATTTAATTGAGAAATAAGCCACAGAGTACATCTGTAGTTTTCCTGAGCCAAGGGTATGTTCATACTGCTTCTATTGTGTAAAAATAAAGGAAGCAGAGATACTGACTGAGATTAAATTGAAGACTGACAGATCTGCAGTTTTAAAAAACATATGATTGATCACCATTGTCCTTTGTTGTATTACATACAGGATATGCTTCAAGTGTTGTTTAAACTAGGAGATATTTCACAGTGCAGAAGAGTGTTGTATTTAAAACAAATCCTCTAGGCTAGAGGCTAAGCATTTGGATCAGTATCAAGAACAGAATGTTTTTAGCTTTGATGAATGTTCTAGCCAAGTGTAGGCTTCCAAATGGAACCCAAGATTACTGTGATAGAACTGACCAGCAAAACATGAAGATTTTACCAGAACTAGGAATTGAGTCAATGAATGAGAAATAGCTTTAAAGATGAAAGAATTTCACTTAAATAGTCTTCTTAGTAATTGGCACAATGCAACTGATAGTTTTCATACATTAATTACTCTTCTATGTATTTATGCCAAATGATGAAATGATCTTACCATTTTGAAAATGCTACTGGTTATACTTTCAGCACAATCAGAGGCTGTACTACCTTCCTGTTAAATGCTACACAAATTGTTTGTAACCACAACACCAAGCGTGTTTGTCACTTATTTAAGTAATTTGTTCTTTACTTCGATTTACCATTGTGTCATATCTATTCTGTTGATTTACAGTTGTCAGGGTTGAACTACAAAGGGGCCAGGAAACCATGATAAATGAGAATATATATATGCAATAAATAGCAGAATTAAAGTGATGCATCTGTTTTAGAGAGCTATCCTACCACTTGGCTAGTTTCATTTCCTGAGTAAATAACTATAATTTTCTTATTATAAACCTTACAAACTCATGTTCAGGCAGCTGTGAATTTCTATAGTTGCTCCACTAAGTAACGGCTTATTAACCATTTAACATACCTCTTATCTTAAACCATGGCAGTAGAAAAAGTTTCAACAACACAGTTATTAACCTAATGTTTAAGTTTTCAAACTCAAATCTGAAGGTTGTTACAAAACATTACTGTTCTAAAATTGAAAAGTTTGTCCTTAGTTGATTGATTTTTAACTATACAGGTCATCTTTTAAAATCCAAGAATGTTTTAAATGATAAATTTAAAAAATTTTCAAGATTATATATAATATTCTTAAATACTTTCACATGTTAGGTAGAAATGAAAGGCAAGTAAAAAGAGGACAGGATTTTAAAATGGCACATATACTTGTATACTTCCTATTTAAAATGCTGCCCCCAAAAGGGGAATGAGTCCAAACTGAAGCAATATTTTCTTTTTAACTATTAATTTTTTTCAAGTATAATAATGTATATAAATATATCCACACATTCACTATGTTTCAGCTCTTTGCTTCCACCTTAATTAGAAAACTGAATTTGAACAAAATTATTAAGTGCTCATTAAATATTTCTGTAATTATGACAAATTTCATGTATCATGTAGATAGTACTCAAGTCTGGGGCATCTTTATTATATGAACACCAGACCACTTCAAGAAATAATTTATGCTTTCAATTAATGCATTATGTGTTTCAGTGCCTCAACTTTTTTTCTCTTCATGATAATGCCCATCAATTAAAATCCAAGAATGTCATACTTCCTCAAAGATAGTCAGGGAGAATCCAGTGATGATGGTATTCTGCTTTTCTCTATGTTGCATTATAGTCATTTTCACAGAGCATTAATAATGAATGATTCTCTTTCTCCACAATGTGAAGTAGAAGCAAATTTTGTTGATAATGGAATATCTGACTCAGAAATTTACTTATTCCTTTTAGAGGATTAAAGTAGGTAGACAACCTCTTATTGCATGGGCTGTTCATAAAGTCAACTTTAACTTTAAAAGCAAAAACATTGAATAAGCTCTTTTACTTCTCTCCATAAACTTAGTTTTGTCTGGAAAAGGACAACCACAAAGAGTTGGAGTAGGAATTAAATTATATAATATTTGTATAGCATTTAAAAAAGTAACTGAACAATATTATTATTATTACTACAACTACTATATAAATGCACTTATGTTCACACCATTGACTTTTCATGAAAAGTAGCATCACAGGTAATATTAATAATTTTAACTTTTCTATGGAGAAAAGAAAACAGCCAACTATTTATTTTTCCTGTCAAAACTGACCTAGAAATTTTTTTAAAAGTGGAGAAAACTTGTACCAGATAACATCGATAAAAAGGTAAGCATGATTGTTTGCATTTTGGCTTCCTTTGTTTTTCATCTTTAAGTTTTCATTCTTAAAGAAATCTAGTCTAAACATGGGAAAAATTATTGATTGGGCCAACTTAAAAAAAAAAAAAAAAAGCTCACATTTGATGCAAGTTCATGAACCTTGGCAAAACTTTTGTTGAAACTCCCTGAGTTTTAGGCTAATTTGAAACTGAAACCAGGTGAGCCTCAGATTTTATTATGAATGTTTCACAAAAAGTTTTACAAATAAAACATGATTTATGCAACAAGTAATATTAGATCTTCACCTGTTGCTAATTCTTCTTCAAAATTTTTCAGTACTTATATCTGACTTTTTTATGCTTTATGCAGTAATTTTCAGACTGAATTCTTATTTTAACATTTATTATTAGGGACAGAGACAAATATATTCTTATTCAATAAATATCTTTTTTGGGTAATGTGAATCATTGGCAATTCCCAGAAATTCACTTTTTCCCTAATAAGGACATAACTGTATAATGATTTCTTCCTCTTAAAGAATCTTAGATAAAAGTACAATTTTTATCATTTTTACACTTAGAATTTCACATTTATTAATCTCAAGTTGATCAGCTTCTGTTAACAGTAGTTATTTCTTATGAGTGTTCTATACCAATGACTTGAATTTTCCACATTTTTTATTTCTTGATAAATATCACAGAGATTATTTACACATCATTTTCTATTTTAATACAGAGGAAAAGATGAATAGTAACAAAGTGTCATGATGTGATTTTGTTCAGTAACATTGTGTTATATATTACTAAAGAGTGAACGTATCTTTATTTTTATAATTCACCTTTTAATATCAGTGAGGATAAATAATTGACAAGTCCCTGTGAATACAGATTTCTTAATTATATTAGGTGGGTACCTAAATGTTTCTTTTTGTTGTTGTTGTTGTTTTGCTTTTTAGGGCTGCACCTGTGGCATATAGAAAGTCCCAGGTTGGGGTTGAACTGTAGCTACAGTTGCTGGTCTACACCACAGCCACACCAACACCAGATCCACGCCATGTCTGTGACCCACACCACAGCTCAAGGCAATGCTGGATCCTTAATCCACTGAGCGAGGCCAGGGATCAAACCCACATCCTCAAGGATCCTAGTTGGGATTGTCATTAACTGCTGAGCCATGAAGGGAATGACCCCTAAATGTTAATGCATTATGAAATCCCACTTTTCTAGCTAACATAGTTTAGAGAAGAGGAGAGCATGCTTAAATAATTTATCAGCCATTCAGTGGTGATAAATGGGTGCTTTTCCCATTGTAAAATGCATGGTAAAAAGGACAAAAGATCAAGGAAAGTCCCTTGAAAGGTCTGCAATGTAACATATATATATAAGAAAATGAATTAGTAAGGATAAAATTATATAAATTGAATTGAGTACTAAAAAAATACCATCTAAAAGCAAGAACAAAACTGCTTTTGATTAGGTTTCTTGAAGGAGTTGTCTGTTTCATTAAAGTGTGTGTATATAGTAATTTGTTTTCAATGATAATCTCTCCTCTTCTTGAAGGAAATAAATAGAAAAACAAACAAGAAATTGTATGAAACAGTGAATTTTTACAAGGTGAACATTTCCATATAACAAGCAGTGAGATAGAAACAGAAAATTACTTGAACCTTAGAAAGTCCCCTCGAGCCCTCTTTTAATCACTAGTCATTTTCAAAGACTAACTGATGATTTACTAACACAACAGATTTTTTTAATCTGGTTTTAAACTACACCTATGTGAAATCATATAACATGCACTCATGTATTTGATTTCTTTCACTGTTACATTTTTGAAATTCATTTATATCTGAACTGTAACTAATTTTTTTACTCTCATTGCTATATGATATTCCACGATTTCTTTATCCATTCCATTGTTGACAGGCATTTAGGTTGTCTTCAATAAATCTTTTAATGTATTTCTATTGTGTATGTATCTAGAGCAGAACTGCTGTGTCATACAATATGCATTTATTCACCTTATGAAATACTGCCAAACAATGGATAGGTAAGTGTTTGTTAGCAATTTACATTCCCACCAACAGTGTATGAACATTCCATTCCTATTGCTTCGTGTCCTCTCTTATCTAGTCTGCAATTTTCATTTTAACCATTCTGAGAGATGGCTAGTGGTAGTTTTTTGTGTTTTCAATTTTAGTTTTTTCTTCTTTTTTATGATTTTTATTTTCTATTATAGTTGGTTTACAGTTTTCTGTCAATTTTCTGCTCTGCACAGCAAAGTGACCTAGTTACACACACACACACACATTCTTTTTCTCACAATGTCCTCCATCACACTCCATCACAAGTGACTTGATATAGTTCCCATTGCTCTAACGCAGGATCTCATTACTTATCCATTCCAAAGGCAACAGTTAGAATCTATTAACCCAACATCCCCAGGCTATCCCACTCCCTCCCTGTCTCCTTGGCAACCACAAATCTCTTCTCCAAGTCCATGAGTTTCTTTCCTGTGGAAAGGTTTATTTGAGTCATATATTAGATTCCAGACATAAGTGATATCACATGGTATTTGTCTTTCTGTTTCTGACTTATTTCACTTAGTATGAGAGTCTCTAGTTCCATCCGTGTTGCTGCAAGTGGCATTATTTTGTTCTTTTTTATGGCTGAGTAGTACTCCATCATGTATATACACCACATCTTAATCCATTCATCTGTTGATGGACATTGAGGTTGTTTCCATGTGCTTTCCGTGTTTTTAATTTGAGCCCATTTTCACATGTTTATTGGCTGTTGGAATATCCTCTGTTGTGCACTGACTACTACTTCTTCCATTTATTATGTTTGCTGCTCCCTAAAACTGAATTGTAGCATTTTAGATATTCTAAATATGAGTCTTTTGGTAGAAATATGAATTATCAGTATCTCCTCCTTTTGTGCAGCTTGCATGAATGCTGCATTCTGATGGCTGAAACCATGTAATTTTAATATATTTCAATTAAGCAATACTTTCTTTAAAGCAAAAGCTTTATATTTCCTATTTATTTTTTGGTTCTGGTCCAGCATGTAATGCCCTGGTGTACTAAGCATGTGGATAGCTAGTTTGCAACTTATTGTCAAGTAATAAAAAGACTGAAGGGCACTTAGAAAATCAATCAACACTGCATTTTTTAAATTGAAGTACTGTTAATTTATAGTGTTTCAGGTTTACAGCAGAGTTATTCAGCTATACATACATACGCTTTTTCAGACTTTTTTCCCCAAACAGGTTATTATAGAATATTGAGTAGTGCTCCCTGTACTATTCAGTAGGTTCTTTTTTATTGTATTTTATATCTATTAGTGGGTATGCGTTTTTAATTTTTTGCTTTTTTATTAAAGTATAGTTGATTTACAATGTTATGCCAATTTCTGCTATACAGCAAAGTGAATGAATCATATATATATATATATATATATATACACACACACATACATACATATATATATACATAATACACACACACACACACACACACTTTTTTGGTTATTATTTTTCATCATGGTCTATCCCAGGAAATTGGATAGCATTTCCTCTGCTATACAATATAACCTTGTTGTTTATCCATTCTAAATATAATAGTTTGAATCTACTAACCCCAAACTCCCAGTCCATCCCACTCCCTCTCCCCTCCTCCTTGAAAACCACAAATCTATTCGCTATGCCTGTGAGTCTGTTGTTTTGCAGATAGGTTCATTTGTGCAATATTTTAGATTCCGCATATAAGTGATCTCATATGGTATCTGTCTTTCTCTTTCTGACTTACTTCCCTTAGTATGAGAATCTCTAGTTGTATACATATCGCAGTGAATGGCACTGATTCATTTTGTTTTATGGTGGAGTAGTATTCCATTGCATATATGTACCACATCTTCTTAATCCATTCATCTGTTGATGGACATTTAGGTTGTTTCCTTGTCTTGGTCATTGTGAATAGTGCTGCTCTGAATATACGGCTTCAAGTATCTATTTGTATTATAGTTTTGTATAGATATGTATGCCTAGGAGTGGGATTGCTGGATCATGTGGTAATCTTATAGTTAGTTTTCTGAGGAACCACCATACTCTTTTCCATAGTGGTTGTACCAATTTACATTCCCACCAACAGTTCAGGGGGGCTCCCTTTCCTCCACACCCTCTCAGCATTTGTTATTTGAAGACTACCTGGTGTCAGGTAGTACCTCATCATAGCTTTGATTTGCATTTCTCTAATAATTAGTGATTTGGAGCATCTTTGCATGTTCTTATCGGCCATCCATATGTCTTCTTTGGAGAAATATCTACTTAGATCTTCTGCCCATTTTTCAATTTTGTTTTTTTTGTCTTTCTTTTTTAGGGCCATACCTGTGGCATATGGAGGTTCCTAGGCTGAGGGTTGAATCAGAGCTGTAGCCACCAGCCTATACCAGAGCCACAGCAATATGGGATCTGAGCTGCATCTGTGACCTACACCACAGCTCACTGCAATGCTGGATCCTTAACCCACTGAGCAAAGCCAGGGATCAAACCTGCATCATCATGGACACTAGTTGGGTTTGTTAACCGCTGAGCCACAATGTGAACTCTGGGTTGTTTTTTAGTTGCTGAGTTGTATGAGTTGTTTGTATATATGTATATATATATTTTTGTTTTTGTCTTGTTTTGTTTTGCCATTTCTAGGGCCACTTCTGTAGCATATGGAGGCTCCCAGGCTGGAGGTCTAATCGGAGCTATAGCCGCTGGCCTACACCAGAGCCACAGCAACATGGGATCCTTAACCCACTGAGCAAGGCCAGGGATCGAACCCGCAACCTCATGGTTCCTAGTCGGATTCGTTAACCACTAAGCCACAATGAGAACTCCATTGTTGGTATATTTTTTTGAGATCAAGCTCTTGTTAATTGCATCATTTGAAAATATTTTCTCCTACTCTGTAGGTTTTCTTTTCGTTTTGTTTATGGTTTCTTTGCTGTGCAAGAGCTTGTAAGTTTGATCAGGTCCATTTGTTTATTTTTGTTTTTATTCCTATTGCCTCGGGAGACTGATCTAAGAAAATATTTCTAGGATTTATGTCAGAGAATGTTTTGCCTATGTTCTCTTCTAGCAGTTTATGGTGTCATGTCTTATATTTTAAGTCTTTAAGCCACTTTGAATTTATTTTTGTGCATGCTGTGTTCTAGTTTTATTCATTTACATGCAGCTGTCCAGTTTTCCCAGCACCATTTGCTGAAGAGCCTGTCTTTTTCCGATTTTATATTCTTGCTTTTGTTGAAGATTAACTGACCATAGGTTTCTGGGTTTATTTCTGTGCTCTCTATTCTATTCCACTGATCTGTATGTCTGTTTTTTGTACCAATACCAAACTGTTTTAATTACTGTAGCTTTGTGGTATTGTCTGAAACCTGGGAGAGTTATGCCTCCTGCTTTGTTTTCCCCCCTCAGGACTTCTTTGAAAATTTTGGCTCTTTTATGGTTCCATATAAATTTTGGGATTATTTGTTCAAGTTCTGCTAAAAAAAAAAAAAAGTCATGGGTAATTTGAGAGTGATGTGGATATTGCTTTGGATAGTACAGCCATTTTAACAAAGTTAACCCTTTCAACCCAAAAGCATGAGGTATCTTTCCATTTCTTTGAATCCTCTTTAATTTCCTTTGTTAATAGTTTATACTGCTCAGTGCGTAAGTTTCTCACTGCCTTAGTCAGGTTTATTCCTAGGTTTTTTTTTTTTTGTATAAATTCAAATTTTTTTTGATATTTTACTGTTAGCTTATAAAAATGCACATGAATTCTGAATATTAATCTTGTTATCCTGCTACTTTGATGAATTCATTTTTGAGATTAAGCCGTTTTTTTTTGTATACCTTAATCCCACATTCCCACGTTATTCATCCCCTCCTCCTTTCTCCTTTAATAACCACAGTTTGTTTTTTTATGTGTGTGAGTCTATTTCTCTTTTATACATAAGTTCATTTGTATTTTAATTCCACTAAATTGATATTGTATGATATTTGTCTTTCTCTGTCTGACTTACTTCTCTTAGTTTGATAATCTTTAGGCCCATCCAAGTTGCTGAAACTGGTAGAATGTCATTCTTTTTTATGACTGATATTCATACATATAATATACAACACATAATATATATATTATACATATAATGTGTGTATACATCTACACACTGTATGTGTGTGCATATATATTATATATATATATATATATAATATATATACTACATCTTTATTCATTCATCTGTCAATGGACACTTGAGTTGATTTCACGTTTTGGTTATTATAAATAGTACTGCTATGAACATTGGGATGCATGTATCTTTCCAAATTAGTTTTCACACTTTCCAGATATGTGCCCAGTGGGATTGTCGGATCATATGGTAACTTTATTTTCAGTTTTTTAAGGAACCTCCAAACTGTTCTCCATAGTAGCTGCACCAATTTACATTCCCACCAACAGTTCTAGGAGGGTTCTTGTTTCTCCATGCCCTCTCCAGCACTTATTATTTATAGTTTTTGATGATGGCCATTCTGACCAGTGTTAGATGATACTTGATTGCATTTTGATTTGTATTTCTCTAATAATTAGTGATGGTGAGCCTGTTGGCTATCTGTATGTCTTATTTGGAGAAATGTCTATTTGGATCTTCTGCCCAATTTTTTTAATTAGGTAGTTTAGGGGTTCTTTTTTTGATATTGTAGTGTATAAGCTTTTTGAATATAATTAAGCTCCTGTCAGGCACATCATTTGAAAATATTTTCTTTAGACAAAACAGTGATGTTGATTGGAATGGATTTAGAAGAGAGAGACTTACTATGGGAAGGTCAATTAGAAACTATTGAAATCACTGTGTGAGAGATAATATTCCTCTAAACTAAAGCAGTAGGAGAGAGATGGGGAGAAGAAAATAAATTCCAGGAAAATTTAGATAAATTAATACAACTTGGTGGTGACTAAGGGAAGAAAAAAAGAGACATGAATGAACTGTGGGTATCTGGCTTGGATTATTAGATAGTAGGGTAATTAACTATGATCAGGGGTTATTAATTTCAAGAATAGATCTGAGGATAGTTAGTTTAATGTAGGCCATTTTGAGTTTTAAATGCCTGTGAGATGTGCATGAAGTATAGACTTGGGCAATTTCTTCTTTCTGTTCTCTTCAATTTTACTTTAAAAAATTATATATGTTAAATTAGTAATAAGACTGAAGACACAATAAAAATACATCTGCTTCATTCTTCTGCTCACCCATATAGTGGAATATGGAAATGAGTGACAGCTCACTGACCAAATATCCTGCTGCTCAATTATCCCTCCTGGTGCCCATGTGCCACACATTACTTAAGTCTTCTTTGTGGACTATCAGATTCAGGATCCACGAATCCATGATCCAGAATAAGTCTTGTTTTCACATAGTATTTGAGGCTCAATAATCAGTACATCCCAGTTGCTTTCATCTATTGTGCTGCCTTGGCTTCTTTCTCCTAGTTCTGGTCTGCTCTGTTGCTTGGCCAGTGTTCTTGGTTCCTTCTAGGTTTGTGACCTTTCCATAAATCTGCTCCCAAGGCTCACTGTCAGCTTTGTGCTTATCAGTTCTCTCCTCTGTGGATCAGGGTTCTCCTATGTACAGATCTTTTTGGAGTCAGATTTGGAATATTTACTTATATACTGATCCTTTTCTATTCTTCCCTGCCTACTGTAACAGACACCAATGCTGAGTGTTCAATAGGTAACTTATTTCACAAATTTACATTAGTTGCTTGGACCTTTTAGGCATTTTGGTTTATTACTTCATCAAAATCAATACCAAAAAAACCTTTGCAGAGTAGACTATAAATTTAGAGAAAACTGCCCAGCATTATGAGCATGTGAGTCATTCAGTTAATGTTGCTATACTGAGCAAAAACAGATTTCCTGATGCATCTACACAGAGGAGAAAGTCAGATTCAATTAGTTCTGGGAAAATGGTCATCCTCAAGAGAAATACATAACTTCCCATAATAAATATATTTCCTGACATTTGGAAAAGCACTAAAAAAGGAGGAAAAATAAGAGATTTGGAAGATATCACTAAAATCTGTAAGGGTATTTTGGTGAAAAGTGTTGAGGGAAAATGATAGTTGCTTGCATGTTAATATTATAATACTTTGGTTAAAATATTATACAGTAGGTATGTTACCATCAAAATTTTAGAAGGAAATTATACCCTAAATTCTCCCTGTATTTCACATATAACCTCATTCTACCCCCTACCACACATAGAGCAAAACATTTTCCTGTGATTTCATCAACACATAAGATACCAACAGCTTTATCCTAGAGGCATATCTACTAGGTTGCCACAGAGCTCTGTGCAGGTCATGTCTGCCCAGCTCTCATGTGTCCTTTGCCACCCTGGTGGTGAGCAGGTACCAATCTACCAACTCAGCAAACTTGCCAGTGTGAATTAACCCAGACTTTTTTTCAGGATATTTACCAATCTAGTGCTTTATTTATCTTTATTTTTAAATTTTTTATTATAGTTGCTTTGCAATGTTCTGTCCATTTCTTCTGTATAGCAAAGTGATCCAGTCATATACACATTCTTTTTCTCATATTATTCTCCATCATGTTCCACCACAAGTGACTAGATATAGTTCCCTGTGCTTATTCACGCTAACCCACACTCATAAGAAACAAAATCAAACTCAAATTCTTCTACAGGGTTCTTATTTTAGGTCTAAGGATATAATCTACAATTCATTATAATGTAGTAAAAGACACTGCAAACGAGAATTCAGGCCAGTTGGGCTGGCAACACTCTTTCTAAATTTCCTACTACTAACTTTTATTTACTTAACTTCAGCATTTTTATCCTTTACTCATGTTTCAATTAACTCATACCTTTCAATATATTCCTACTCCCAACTTTTACTTCCTTAACTTCCACATTTTTATTCCTTACATTTCAATTAAGTCACAAGAACTCTAAAAGAGAAAAACCTTCTGCCTCCTCCTTTTACCCGACTTACAAGCTTCCATTTGCCATCTTGGAAAACAACCTCTCCCTCTCACAGAACACTCCCAGCCAATACTCCCCCCGCACACCACTATCCCCACTCCCCATCTTGTCTCATAACAAAGCTAGCAACATATCCTAGGCTGCTCTGATCTCAAGGGTTTTTCAATAGGTTCAGTCTTGCTGGAAGGCAGTGCTTGCTATCTGATCTTTGCACTTCACAGGTGAAATGGAGAAACAAAGAGTGGGCAAAGCTGACAACTGGGTCAGGAGAAGGAAGAGAAAGAGACAAAAACAGTCTGGTATTCAAAGAGCCTAAACACTGTTTGGTTTGGCCTTCAGACATGGCAGATCATCAACAGGAAATGTCAGATTATTAAAGACTTCAAATGGCATCATCAGACGACAGCCATCAGACCCCCTGGCAAGTTTCCCAAGAGCACACTGAGGGGAAAAAAACAATATGAACCAATATGAATTTCTAGATTTCCTTTCTAAGAGAGAGAGTTTACTAGGCTAGCTGATTTGGCAGGCTGTTAACAGAACTAATGTGATTGCTTTGGCAAGGGTAAGAGGAGGCCAAAGGAGATCACTTAGCTCTGACGCCAGCTTTGAATTCCAGTGATTATCCTGTACACTACTGACCTGATGTCGTTGAGGACATGGAGGGTACACTGGGTCGGTGATTGCAGAAACATCACCAAATGTAACCACCGCTAGCTGAAGTTAGCCATTTATAAGTATAAGGGAAAAGCCCTTCCCGTCAGAGGCAGGCAAGAGCCATCCCCAGACCTATTAATTTTGGGGTCAAGTTTCCAAAAATATGTATTTATCATGCTTGTCACACCTGTGAGTGTGCCACTTGTTTTATCCTCACAGTTATCAATTTGCTCTTAAAATTTCTGGCTAAAAACCTTTCCTGTTAGGGATAGATCTTATCTAAAACTCAGAGTCTGCTTAATTATTTGTTGCATTAACAGAACTTTAGTTTCTTCTTGCCCATCAGGGAAAGAAGAAAGACACTCACCTCTGGTATTAGTTGCATGGCACTCTGGTGTTTCATCCCCTGGAAAGGAACAGGAAGTTGAATGAAACTCTATTGACTAGACTGTGTGGTTTTGTTTCCCTTGGCACACTAGATCAGCACCTTCACTAAGCAGTTTCCACAGCCTCTGAAGTTTTGTTGCTATTGAAACCCTTAGCTAAATATGAAGGAGCAAAGAGAAATCAATATAGCCTGTCTTTACTAAGGTTCATGGGCTACTCCCCAAACAACTTCCTCACACATTGCAAAACACAAATGCCAATGAGGCAGCAGACACACGGATTCATTCACCATTGAAGACCTTGCCTTTGCCTCCAAAATCCCTGCCAGCATCCTTTATTCCTCTTGGCATCTATCCCTTTTAATCACACCATTCTCAGAAAGCCAGGCCAGGCAGATTTCATCATTGAGAAAGCCCACAGGGATCTCCTTGAGGCAGGCAGAAGGAAAGGGTGTTGTGACTAAGCAGAGACATGGGGCCTTAATTTCATCCCAGGTGCCTGCAATTCTCTCACACGTAGTGAACTGTGCTGAGCCAGGAGGCACTGTAAATCTCTAAAAGAGTCTTTATTCTGTAGAGCTTCAGTTATTGCTTTAAAAGGTATCCTAGATTCTGAACTACACTTGAAAATACAGTTTGCTTCTCCAAGGGAAATATATATTCCTTAATTTTATACATGCTCACCTCTTCACAGTACTATAAAGACAGCTACCACTCTAATTTTGCTCAAATACTCACTACTTCTTATTAGGTTACATACAATAGACAGTAAGTTAAGAATCTAGGGCATATTAAAATAGGTGATTTATTTAATGGTGTGAGCCATATTCTTGTTCATTTCAATCAACAGTATTTATGTAACACACTACATGTGGAAGTCACTATGTGCAGTAAAATGGAAGATAAATTAAGAAATGCATAAGTAAGTTTCGAGGAATTATTTAAAGAAAAAAAATGTATTTTTTCTTAATAAGCCAAACTACTTAAGATTAAAACTGGAATTTTTTTTTTCATGTGGCAGGATTTATATGTTAGTATATAAGTCAAAACTTGTAGTTGTAACAGAAACAATCTTTTAATTAATCTGAAAAGAAGTTAAAGCACACTGGATAGCTCATGCAACTTCCAGGAAAGCCAACTAGGTAGGTTACCAGGAAAGTAACTAGGTTTGGAGGCTATGTATGTAGTCAAAATTGACACCACAATGCAGAACTGTTCTGCCACCATGAGTGGGTATACCCTGGTACTGTCCTTAGAACTTCAGCTATTATTGGCCCTGGAAACTAAGAGTTCCCTCCTCCTGAAGCAAATGAATTGTATGTGGCATCTACTTCTTTCAATCATTAGATTCTAAATCAAGGTCTGGGGTGAGAATACCTGATTGACAGATCCTAATTCACAAGGACACATCATAGCAGCACAGAAGGCTGGAAAAGCCTGTGAACTGCACTTATATCTCTAAATTTGGGAATTCCCATTGCCAAAATAAAGAGAAAGAATACAATTACTCTACCAAAGAGTAGTGGCTTTGCTCCAAAAACCCAGAACCTCCACTGCTATTCTCCTATCAGTGTTTGCTACAAACTCCATGGTGAACTTTCTCTGTCAGAGGCAATTCCCCAAGAAAAAGTATCATGAACAGCCAGAACCAGGTGAGAAAAATTCTCTTGCTCTGAGCTTAACTAAAATAAGCTACAGCTTACTTCTCTTGCTCTGAGCTTGACTGAAGTAGATGCCACACCTTTGGCAACAATCCAGTAAAGGGGTCAGAGAAGTTCACACCAAAGAGGTATGTATCTCCAAAATCTAAAAACATTAATCTAAACATGGTACGTCTTTTTTAATGGTATGGGAATAAGGTGCAGCAACTTACACTTCACTCTGAAAATCCTATACCACTGGATCAGTATTATTGTTTTTTTTTTCCTTTTGCCTAGGTTTCTAATAGAGATCAGCATAGTATTATTATGAATCCTTTTTTTATTTAATATTGATACATTATCATGGATTATTTTGCACTAATGATGTTTTTCAATTATTGCATTAAAATATTTTCTGCCTTGATTACTGAGATTCTTTTAGTATCCACTTAAATTGTGTGCCCTTGAAGAACACCTCACTAGTTCTGGGCCTACTTTAGTCCATCCTCAGCAATAGTCAACTTCCCTATTTCCAAGAGTTTCTATTATATTAGTAACTGACTAATTGATCAGCCTTCAATTCTAGGAAAACAGTATCTGTTTTACAGGGCAAATTTTTAAATACTAAAATAAGTTCTAAATCAATGTGTTGGAGCAGTAAGAAGGTAGAATAAAAAATCAGTTTTCTGATAGACATGTTTCTTGAATTATCTAAGACTTCTCACTTCTGCTCTAGTTGCTTCAAGAGTTCACTATTGGAATGCCCTCTTAACACATCAATACTCCAGAGCACTTCAAAAACTGAGGTTAGACTCTGATGCCACTTGTGGGTCACCTGGATAAACCCCTCATCACCTTCGAGGCTTTTCCTATAATTGTGAATTATGAGCATACTGGGCTTGTGTTAGTTTTTACCTTTTCATTTTTTCTAATGCAACAAAATATTTCTCCTATTATTGCAATAATATTTTTCGACCAACAGTTGTTTTTTTTTTTTTTTTCCTAATTCTCCAGGCATAATCACTGCTCACGATTGCACTTTTCCCTTGACTATTAAAGGAGTGTTCTAGATGATATGTTCACTCTTTTCCTATTCATCATAACTTTAATCCAAAGTATTTATTATCATCACATCCTTACAATTTACCTTGAAGTTAATAGTTGTACCTAATTGCTAAGCAATTAAATCAAACCTGACGGATCATCAAGGAAATTTAAGAATTTGTTCTCCCTTTCCTTTAACTGAAGAAAAAGCTTCCTGCTGTGATCAAGAAAATGTGCCTGGTGGAGAAGGGCTACTGGCAGATCAGCCTGGTGTGGCCCCGCTGGCCCTGAGGTCACTTCCGGCCTTGAGAACGCGGCCCCACCTGCCCTCTTAAGCGGAGGCCAATGGCCAGCTGGCCGATGCTTTAAGCAGTGGGCCCATAAGCCAAAATTTGACTTCTCTGACAAGGCTGCCCCCACCAAGGCAGCTGGGGAAGAGACCTGGCTGAAAAAGGCCCCGGGAAGTGTTAGAGATTCCCGGGTTCCTCCCCTGGGTTTGACAACCCAGCCTGGGACAAGGTGGCCCACGCAAACTGACCCATTCAGAGATGACTGAGTCGCTGGCCCCCAGAGCACGGCGGCTGGGCGAGCAATCAAGAACTGGGCCTGGGGCCTCATAGGTCTCACCTGTGAGGCAGCGGGTGCTTTCAACGTCGGGGGACGTCACGCGGATGGTGCGAACATGTTTGCGACTGCGGCGGCGGGGGAGCAAGCAGAGAACGCGACTTCTCCGGGGGCGTCGGCGGTTCCCAACCAAGGTCCCGTCTGTGAGTCCGAGCCACCCCCTTCGCGGGGCGGGAGCTGGCGGGAGAGAGTGGGGAGCACCCCCAAGACCCAGCTGAGGTCCTCGGCTCCATCCGAGGTGGACTCCCTGGAGCAGTTTGCAACTCCCTTGGTCAAGAAGTAGGCCTTAAGAAGAGAGTCTTTATACTTGCAGTTCGACAGGCTCCGGAAAGGCAGCGTCAAAGATGGCGCCTCCGCCCCTGCAACCCGCCACGCCCAAAGCTGATGCACCTTTCTCAGGAGGCCTGCCTGGCGCCAAGGGGCTGGAGTCCTGGGGTTGGTGCCACAAAATAAACGCTGCTGGAAGAAAAAAAAAAAAAGAAAAGAAAAGAAAAGAAACTGATGCTGAAGCGCAGGAGCAAGTGTGGGGTGCTCCACATGAAAAGCCTGGAGATGCAGAAGATCATGGCGGGACTTGAGGCATTAATGCCCTAGGCGGTGGAGGAGACTCTTGAAACAAAAGGAACTTGCAGAAGCTTTGATCCAGAAGGTTCTTAACTCTATGGGAAAATCATTCCCTGACCTCTTCACGCAGTGTGAGAAATAAAGGTGAGAGGACTAGGGCACAAATGAGACTGGCTACAGACACGTGCTGAGGTTTCCATAGTAACAGAAGATGGTACCAGGTGCTCAAGGCCCAAAAAGGGCCACTCAGGCTGGCAATGGCCTGAGTCCTGAGCAAGGCCCCAGTGTGGCCTTGGACATCCGGGCGAGCCTGGGGAATGAGTGCATGAGCATCCAAGCAGAGAAGACCACTGAGCAGAAGACTAAAGAAAATGATGGAAGAACTGGAATCTGCACCAGCCTCATCTCCAGGGTGGACACGCTCTAAACTGTAAGTTACTTACCAGATCCTTCCCCCGCTTCTGTCTGTCTGAGTCGGTTTGACTCTGTTAGAAGGTCTCATGTTCTTTCTTCAGTCTTCACCTCAACTCCTTTTTAGACTAGATAGCTTTAAAAAGAAGACTAAACAAAGTTTCCCTGAAGGTTAAAAAAAAAAAAAAAAAAAAAAAAAAGGAAGAAAATGTGCTCGACAGCACTTGCCGTGCTTCTGTGTTTTTCACAGTTCAGTTTCCTGTTCTTCCTTACCTTTGCCCAAAACAGTTTTTCCTTGACTTGAATCTACTGGTACTTCATTCCTCTTTCTCACTCCATGTCTCTCTCATCTGTATTCTCGTGTGGGCAGTGTGCATTGGATCCCATGATATGCCCACCATGTGGGAGCATTCCAGCGTCTTTTTTGTATGTGTTCACTGCGTCTTCCAAAAAAAAAAAAACAAAAACAGATTTCGCCTATTTTTTAATACTCTCAAAATGTCTAAAATATAGGAATCAAACCACTGTATGCTTTCCTAGAAATCATTAATTCTAGAATTTAACATAAGATCCCTGGACCCCAGAGAATGATGAGATGGTCTTCAGGAAATACATTCCCCCCCACACACACTAGGGTTCTATTGTACAACAAAAAATATTAAGAATCACTGATCTGTTCTAGCACTAATAACTTTACAGATGAAGGAAGTGAAATCCAAGGTCAGAACCTTACTTACTTGAAGGCAATAGACTTTCTGAATCCTTGTTTCTTTCAACTTCTGAACTCAATTTCACATACTCTTGGGGGTATAAAATTCCATGAAAGATTTTCAAAATCCATTACCCTGCCTGTAGGCAGAATTTGTCATAAAGATCCCAGCAAATGTAACCTGTGATACTATTAGAGTTCTCCTGGGAAAAAAATTTCATAATTTCCTTCAGTTTACTTTCACACAAACCTGAAATCATCCTTCTAGAGCAATCACTGCCACATATTACTTTTCTTTCTTATATCCTGAAAACACACACACATACCCTAGGGCCTTCCATTTAGGATACCAAATAAAATTGTAATTTACCTTACTTATACATGCTATGAAATATTATTTCAGTTCTCATTTTATTTGAATATGAAAATTAGACAAAAGCAATATTAGTTTTTATGTTTTTGTTATGTAAAAACTCCAGCTGGTAAATTCACAGTAATCCATAAACTCTTCAGCCAAAGAAACAAGTATTTTTGCTGTATTAGCGTGACATGTTTATTTGGTCTTGTGGGGTTGGAATTTAAAGTGGAAATCCCTGCCCTGGCCCGTGCTCGTCAAGTAATAGGAAAATTTCTGGGCAAGCTGCAGTATCCCTAAGCCATCTTGAGGCTATAGAGGACCTCTCATGGGGTGGGTGGGAATAGAACATGATTTTTCTTCCTCTTGAGTGCAAATGCCTCCTCTAGTGTCCAGAAATCCCCACCTTCTTTCATAATCCTTCAGGGAGTTTGCTCTTACTCTGCAGCAAAACGTAGGGTTTTGAATGATTTGCAGTTCCTAAGTTCAAGTGAAACTATTTCAGGCCATTCTTATTTCCATTTTGAAGTGTCTGTGGCACAGGGAAATAATAAAATGATTGAACATAATGAATTAGAGTCCAACTCAATCTCCCAACTTCATGATTCCTCAAAATAGTTATATTTATGTGCAGAATCAAAAGAGCTGAGTCTAAAAGTAGAAGGGAATTTTTGCTTTTTTCTTTAAGCCTAAATTATTCATGATGTTATTGCAGGCCAGGGGCGGGGAATGAACTGATCAAACAAGTGATAATCCTCAATGCACAGGGCCATAATGAGAGAATATACAGTTTAGCAAATGGAGAAATAAGAGTCTAGGAAGATGGATCAAACAAATCCTAGCTACTGCTAGGAAACCATCTAGATTTTTAAATATTACACAGAGGAATTAAATTTAAATATTACAAAAGAGGAATTCAAGCTTGACCCATAACAACTTTAGGAGAGGATTAGACCAGGTTGACAGAAGCATTGTAGGAGAGGATTGCTTGAATATGGGTATGGGACCAAGAAGTTGAATAAAAGACTTGGCTGGAAATCACATTCCCCTTCAGCATGTTTCACATACAAGGAAAAGGTGTGTGAGTAAAAATAAAGCACACCTTTCCTTTCCAAAAGGAGACTCTTGTTTGAGAGCTCTGCTTTTCTGCTCTCCCAAAGTCCTGACTACCCTAAGAGATTGTTCAAGGTTTGTATAGTTGCATTTTGGAAGATTGTCTGTGGTAATCTGAAACATTATGATTGTGTGCTGCCCAGGTGCTGAAGAGTGGATAGTCAGCTGTTGGTCTTTTCTCAGGCTTCCTTTCTTGTAGAGGGTGCCAAAAAAGACAACCATTTTCCTTTTTTTCAGTGACACTGTAGTAGAATGTAGTGGTTGACTGGACATTCATAGCATAAGAATTATACTTCTTTTAACCAATGCTCATCATTTTGAAGTTTCTTTTGAATAGGTCTTAGTTTGTAAAGGGAGATGGAAAAATCGCACATGAAGAGGCTGCCTATGTTTAGATTTTCTTTTCTAGGTCTTGTTGTACATGAGGTAAGGAGTGTTTTTCTAAAAGAAAATCAAAAGTCATTGTTTCTTCCTCAGACGTCAGACTCCTACCGAAGTGCATAGAAACTGAGTATCTGGGAGTTCCCATGGTGGCACAGTGGAAACGAACCCAACTGGTGTCCATGAGATGCAGATTCGATCCCTGGCCTCACCCAGTGGGTTAAGGATCTGGTGTTGCTGTGAGCTGTGGTGTAGGTTGCAGACACACTTGGATCTCTCATTGCTGGGGCTGTGGCCTACATTGGCAGCTGCAGCTCCAATTTTATCCCTAGCCTGGGAACTTCTATATGCTGCAGGGGCAGCCCAAAAAAGCAAAAAAAAAAAAAAAAGAAAAGAAAGAAAATGAGTAGCAAAAGGGGGGATGCTGGAATGCTGGAGGTGGAAGGGGGAAACAAAGGGAACAACATTTGTAGTATGTTGGCAGACATGTATATACCAAAACAGGCAGCAATGTTTACTTTTAGTTTTGAAATCTAAAGGTTGTTCTTTAATATGAAAGCATGACTTGTTCTTGAAATTTTTCAGAATATTTTTTGCAGTCTTTTTTAAAATTGAAATATAATTGACATAAACATATTAATTCCAGGTGTACAACATAATTAAAAAAATTTTATACAATTTGTAAAGGTGACTTTCCATTAACAGTTACTACCAAATATTGGCTATATTAAACATGTTGTGCAGTGTATCTTTGAGCCTATCTTACACCCAATAGTTTGTGTCTCCAAATTCCCTACCTCTGTTTTGTCCCCCCCATACACACTGGTAACCACTAATTTATTCTCTGTATTGTGATTCTACTTGTTTTATGTTATATTTTTAGTTTGATGTGTTTTTCAGATTCTACATGTTAGCAATATAGTACAGTATTTGTTTTTTCCCTCCAAGTCCATCCATGTTGTTGCATATGCCAAAATTTCATTCTTTTTATGGCTGAGTAATACTTCTTTGTGTGTGCATGTGTGTGTGTACACCTGTGTGCGTACCTGTGTGTGTGTGCACGCGTATGCATGCATGCACATCTTCATCCATTCATCTGTTGATGGACATTTAGGTTGTTTCCATGTCTTGGCAACTGTAAAAAATGCTGCTGTGAATATTGAGATAAATGTATCTTTTCAAATTTGTGTTTTTGTGTTTTTCCAATATATACTCAGGTGTGGAATTGCTGGTAATATGGGAGTTCTGTTTGTAGTTGTTTGAGAAAACTCCACACTGTTTCCCACAGTGGCTACGCCAATTACTTTCCCATCAACAGTTATAAGGGTTCCCTTTTTTCAACATCCTTACCTACCTTTATTATTTCTAAACTTTTTGATGATAGCCATTCTGATAGATGTGAGGTCATATTTAATGGTGGTTTTGATTTGCTTGTCCTTGATGATTAGTGATGTTGAACATCTTTTCATGTGTCTCTTGGCTATCTATACGTCTTCTTTGGAAAAATCTCTATTCAGATACTCTGCCCATTTTTTAATCAAATTCTTTGGATTTTTTTGCTATTCAGTTGTATGAGTTATTTATGTATTTTAGATATTAACCTCTTATCAGATATATGATTTGCAAATAATTTCTCCCATTCAGTAGCTTGCCTTTTCATTTTGTTGATGGTTTCATTTTTTAGCTTTGTTGCTCCACATATTATCACTTCTCTCATTGTTAAATCGTAAGATTTTCTTATTGAAATTTGATAGAATAAGTAGCATGCATTGGATCAATAAAACCTTAAAATTTATGAGCATACTTTCTAATGAAATTGGCTTCCTTAAGTCACTTATACATTTGGCAGAAAGAAAATGATTTAACAAGTTTTTGTGCACAGTGAAATTTTTTATATCCATTAAAGCTCAGGTGGTATTTTTTTTTAAAAAATTAAATATAATCTGTCTAGTGTTTTATTTAGTTTTTTATATATTGAAGAGGAATCAAATTATTTCTGTATAATACATTTTCAAACTTTAAGGTTGGTCATTTACAATTTTAAATGTGTTTTGGTTTCTTGCCTTTAAAAATATATGATTGAGATTGAAAAGAAAAGGATAAACTTATATTATCTTTTTATTTTATTTTATTTTTGTCTTTTTGTCTTTTCTAGGGCTGTACTCATGGCATATGGAAGTTTCCAGGCTAAGGGTCCATTCGGAGCTGTAGCCACCAGCTTATGCCAGAGCCACAGCAACGCAGGATCTGAGCCGCGTCTGCAGCCAACACCACAGCCGGATCCTTAACATGCTGAGCGAGGCCAGGGATTGAATCTGCAACCTCATGGCTCCTAGTCAGATTTGTGTCCACTGAGCCATGATGGGAACTCCTATTTTTCTTTATTTCTAAAAGCTGTGATATATGGAAATCTGTTCTAGAAGAAAATCAATGGTCGTTTCTTTATCAAAATCATCAGTTTGAATGAATATATTTTGAGTGACAGCTGTGCACCCCAGAACCAGAATAGTGCTCAGTAAAACAAGAGGCAGCCTGGCACATGTTCTCCCAACTGAAGTAACTTAAAATTTATTTGAAAATATGTCTACTTATATGGAAATATTTTATGGTGAAACGTAAAGATTTTATGAATGTTTTAAAAAAGAGATTCAAAATGTAAAACAAAACAAAATAAAAAACAAAAAGAAGAATAAATCCCATGTCTTTGGTTAAAAAGTACCTCAAGAGAGCTTTAAAAAAAATGAAATTGATGATTTTTGCCAATAGTAAGAAAAAGGAAAGACATGTAAACACGCAGATTTGAGAGTGTGTTATAATATTTCAGGATTAGAAGGGATTATAAAGGTGAACTAATTGAGCCAACCACTCAATGTCGTGTTTAAAGGCTAAAGGACAAAACTCTGTGTATGTGAGTATGTGTATGATAGAGAAATAGCTGATGCTTAGTGATTTATGTCAATGACTTTTCTAAGCACTTTAAATATATTATTTTATTTAATCATTACAAAACTCTATAAAGCAAGTAGTAACTTTAATTTGATGTTATGTTTGAGAAAACAAAGTTTAGAGGAGTTAAGTAGCTTGTCCAGGTTACACAGTAGAAGTTTTAGCCAATATTTGGAAACCAGGCAACTTAATTCCAGAACCTACTCTGTCGAATAATACAATGTTGCAAGGCCTCATGGCTTGAGGACATGAGCTCTAGACCAAGGCTTCCTACGTTTGAATCTCCACTGTTCCACCCTTTACTTGCCCTGTGTCCTGGCACTAGTCATTCAAAATCTCTGAGCTTTAGTTTCTCAGTATTCTGTGGGAATAATAACGGTAACTAACTCACTGAGTTGCTTAATGGCTTTTATATAAAACAATGTAACAGTACTTGATCTATACTGAGTACTTTTAAAATATTAAATGTTTTTATTTTAGTGGTAGTAGTAATACTATTAAATACTAAATAATAGTAATACTATTACATCTTTATAAATGAGTTAAATGTTTCATATAGGAAAAGCGTGATTAATTGAAAATAAAGTTTTGTTCCTAAAGTGAACAATGTTTTTATGGCTTACTGTGCCCCCAGAACGTGTAGTATTGTTTCTAGTTGCAAATCTGTCTACCCCGGTTTATAGAACTGTATTCACTAACACAGTCACAATCAGCTGTACCATTTAGTGAAATCCACTGTCTTCTTTGAAAACCAATGGCAAGCAGTATCTGCACAATCTTTAGTGAAATTCAGCTTGGTCCATTAACACCACATGACAGCCATTGTACTTGCACGAGTGTCTGTGTCTCAGCAACAGCTAAGAGAAGACTTGCATTTTCATTCTATGGTAAAGGATGATACAGAAGTGATGTCAAACAATAGGGTCTCTTTCTGCCAATACTCACACATCACCACATCCTTAGTGAGAAGGTGTTTCAGCAGTAGCTACAAGACTAGCTTGAAACCCTGCTCATACCAAAGTTTAGGCCCAATTGCTGTCATAAAGCAGAGTTCTTTCTTTTATGCTGGATTCTTTTTTGGAGTCTTCAGAAATCTTTTATTTAGTGGCAACTTTGATTTTCATAGACACACATTTAGATTGTTTGCTTGTTTTACTTATTGTGCCCTTGTATTTTTTCTTACTTGTGTCTCTTTCATATTTGTGAATATAAAGATCATAATTTTTCTTTCATGATTCCTGTTAAACACATACATACAGGCAGATGGTAAGTTTCCTACCCAGACCCACTAATTTTCAAATATAAATAGTGAGAAGGTGATAAATAGAGATAAGTTAGCTGTCCTATGAAATAGATAATTCTGAATAAAATATATTGAAAAATCAATGTTTCAAACAATTCTGATTTTTTGATGAAATTTTAAAAACCAAACATGATTGCTATAATCATCTTTCTCTAACTCGTATTCTGCTAGTATTCATTTTTTTCAAAAGAAAATACAGCAAATTGTTAATATGGTCATAAAATTTTTCTGTTAGGTCATTTGAAGTTAAATGTTTAAAAAAACTCAAAGGCTTCAAAAAAAGTATTGTTTTTATTTCTGTTTTCTAACTGTATTTACTATGGGAAAAATGTTGAAAGCACAAAGGAATAATAAAAACATTGCTCACAATATGATCAATTAAGATAATTAACATCTCAGTATTTGTATATGTAATCCTATTCTTTTATCTGTAGTGTGTACACAGGTTTATATATGAAAAAAATGTGTGTGTATATATATATATGTTGTACTGAGTATTTGCTTTTGGTCTCTTTGTTATCTTTGTTATATCTCATGTTACTACTTCTACCTGGCAAGATACATGAGGGCCAGCTGATTTCTGTTACCAAAAGATGTTAAAGGGAACTATAAAAAAAAAAAATTGCTCGGATAACCTTAAGAAATTAGTTTCAGAGGGGTGACAAAAATTTGGGAAAAAATATTCTTTTTTTTTATTCATTTTCGTTAGAATTTATTTTTTATTTATTTATTTTTTCCCCACTGTACAGCAAGGGGATAAAGTTATCCTTACATGTATACATTTTTCCCCCACCCTTTGTTCTGTTGCAATATGAGTATCTAGACATAGTTCTCAATGCTACTCATCAGGATCTCCTTGTAAATCTATTCTAAGTTGTGTCTGATAAGCCCAAGCTCCCGATCCCTCCCACTCCCTCCCTCTCCCATCAGGCAGCCACAAGTCTATTTTCCAAGTCCATGATTTTCTTTTCTGTGGAGATGTTCATTTGTGCTGGATATTAGATTCCAGTTATAAGTGATATCATATGGTATTTGTCTTTGTCTTTCTGACTCATTTCACTCAGTATGAGATTCTCTAGTTCCATCCATGTTGCTGCAAATGGCATTATGTCATTCTTTTTATGGCTGAGTAGTATTCCATTGTGTATATATACCACATCTTCCAAATCCAATCATCTGTTGATGGACATTTGGGTTGGGAAAAAAATATTCTTTCAGATTGCTTTCCTACTGCTTTCACGTTCTTAGAGCAGTTTGAAAAAAGTAACCTTGAAAATGTATGATGATGAGCTTGTTCATTCATTTAGTATTTTGTTCATTCAGCACACATTTATTGAGTTTTTGATTATGGTCCAAGTTCTTGGCTTCATAAAGCTTAAGTGGGGAAGATAGACAATGAATTCCTCAGTTTATATCTGGAGATTATGTATGAATCAATGTGTAGTTATAGAGAGAGGGAGTGCTGTTTACAGTGTTCAGTGAAAGCCTGCTAAAATGGCATGTGAGTGAACACCTAAAATATCAGGGGAACAGCCGTGTGGCTTTGGAAGGACAGAGCTTCCCCCTTGGAGGGACAGCAGCTGTGAGAGGGCATGAGCTGAGGTATTGCTGAGCTGGCTTAGGGACACTGGAGAGGCCATGTGATTAGGGAGCAGGGAGCAAGGGGAAAGGAGGAGCAGGTGAGATCAGAGAGCCAGAGGGAGGGCCAGATCATATACAACTTGGCTGAATATGGTAAGGAATTGAGTATTTTTCTGCATGAGGTGAAACCATTGGAAAGTTTGAGCAGAATGGACAAATATGACCTTCTAAAGAATCATGTTGGCTGCTAGGTAGAGACAAAGGGCAAAGGTAAAAGCCAGGAATCCAGCTAAGTTAGTAGGCTTATCCTTTTTGCACTAAAATAGTAGAGGTGAAGGGTTGAGAAATAGTTGAATTCTGATATATTTTAGAGCTTTGGTGAGGGACAAGATTTAATAATTACTCTCAAGTTTTGGGACCTATGGAAACTAGGATATAGTTTAGAGGAGGAGGATTCAAGAAAAATGACACAGAAGAGGTCCCTACTTAGAAAAAAAGAAAACTCTTCTACATCAAAAGATTGATAAATGATAATATATTTTATGCTTACAGTAAAAATTGAAATTTTAAGACATATATATTTTTTAAGGATTACTGAAGTTGGTTGAATTTTTGTATAAATCAGCCAATTGTCAAACCCAATCCCATCACATAAAACAGTTTCTGATTTGTTACCGCTAATAATAAAAACAATGTGCAATGGGTATATTGTTAGTATGATATTTTGTTGGGAAGATACGATGTGATTCAGAATGTGCTTTTTTAAGTAAGGTTAATGCTTTTCTACTTCTTTTTTGTTATCTTTTTTTCTTTCCTTCATGTAAGAAAAAAATATTACAATAGAAACACATGTATTCTGCATTTCTTTCCTTGGATGCTGCCTTTGGCAGCTCTTGTTGAAAAGTTACAAGTGCTTTGTTATCACCCCAACTCCTTTTTACCCCACTGGCACTCCAAATCACACTATAATCAATGCAGAAATAATGTTGTAAAATTATATTTTTGCAACAGAATAAATTGAATTCCACTCAGATTTAAAAAAACCTTCTAGGAGTTCCCGTCGTGGCGCAGTGGTTAACGAATCCGACTAGGAACCATGAGGTTGCGGGTTCAGTCCCTGCCCTTGCTCAGTGGGTTAACAATCCGGCGTTGCCTTGAGCTATGGTGTAGGTTGCAGACGTGGCTCGGATCCCGTGTTGCTGTGGCTCTGGTGTAGGCCGGTGGCTGCAGCTCCGATTTGACCCCTAGCCTGGGAACCTCCATATGCCGTGGGAGCGGCCCAAAGAAATAGCAAAAAAGACAAAAAAAATAAAAAATAAAAATAAATTAAAAAACGTTCTACGTGTTCTTAGAAAGGTGAGGGTTTAGTAGATGACTGGGCAGCTGTCTTCATGAGACATCAATAGCCTCAATAGTTCTCTGTGAAATCCTGCAGCCTTTGGTCAAGAGAGGATGTGAGGGCACCGCAAAGGTATCTGGACAGCAGAACAGCATGGCTCCATCAGTCACTGTAGAATCAAGCTTTAAATTTTGTGTTAAAACTTGTATTCTAGAATGACAGGAGGTTTCTCAAGGGTAGAAATCAAAAAAGAAAACAGTAAGAAATGAGAATGACCTCCCGAGAGATAATGGTATATAATATTAGCTTTTCCAACTTCTCTTATAGCATTATTCATTGTCAAGTAAGTTTCAGATATGCACTTATATCAGACCTAAAACTGAAGGAAATAAAATTTCTGTCATCACCATGTTATTTATGTCCATATGGATGATGGCTGAAACACTGGCCTTTAGAATAAACTTGTTTCAACCACAGAGAGCAATATTGAAACTGATCCACTGAGAAACATATTCCTATATAAACTGTTTTTGTTGTATTCATTTCCACTCGAGCTGCCATGACTTAATAGCTGTAACAGACTCATGATAGCGTCTTGTTTCCAAGAATTGCTTCAGTTGAGGGTCTGTAGCACACAACTAAAATATTGAGTGTGTGAGAGTCGTGCATGAGCTATAAAAAGCAGAAGGGAATTAGCATCAACACCAGTGTCTTGGCTGAGTGTCTAAATGTTATCCTTTGACAGTGGCAGGCTATTAACCAATTTTTAAATAAGACATTTTCCCACCACAAGGAAAATACTCATTTATAGGGACTTTACAACCCAGGATTTGAGGCTTTAAAAGAAAATATGCTTTCTGTACCATGGATTATCTAAAAGCATTGGAAAGACCTGCCAATACAATTGGTTTGAGGTTGGAAGGTTTGAAACTACATTTAAATAAAAAATGGTGTCTAGGAACAAATGAAACAGACAAAAACCCAAACCATCTTATTCTTAAGTAAGTAGGACATGTCAAAGAGCAAAGATTGCATTAAAAATCAAATAAAAAGTAAAAGGAAAGATTATTTTATTCCTAATAGTGTTTGCTATTCTGTAATATAATCTTGGATATTTTAGTTACACTTTATTTGATGGTAAGACCCAGATGTTTTGCACCCAAGCTACTTTTCCATGGCTTTCTATCCATACTTTGGATAGATTTATTTTACAAAGATAATATGTTAACAAACGTTCAACTATAGCTAAAGAACTTTTGATGAGCTTTCATCATCTAAATCAGGGTTTCTCAACATATGCACTACCAACATTGTGGGATGGATGATTCTATGTTGTTGGGTACTGTTTCTGTTCATTGAAGGCTATTTCTTAGTATCCCTGGCCTCTGTGTACTAGATGTCAATAACATCTCTCTAGGAAGACAACCCAAAGTGTTTCTAGAAAGTGTCAAATATCCCAGTAAGGTAAATTAACCCCAGTCAGGAACCACTGATCTAAATGAAGAAGTTATAGGAGTTCCCCCCTGTGGCACAGTGGGTTAAGAATCCAAGTGTAGCAGCTTGGGTCTCTGCAGAGGTATGGGTTCAATCCCCAGCCTGGCACGGTGGGTTAAGGAACCAGCATTGCTGCAGCTGTTGTGTAGGTGGCTCAGATTCAGTCCCTGGCCTGGGAACGTGCATGTGCTGCAGGTGTGGAGAGGAGAGGCGGGGATAATAAAAATTTTGTCAGACATCTGTATACAGTGTAGTACACTTGTCCAATTTTACATCTTATGCAAATTTTGTGGACTTTATAGCTTAATAAAATTGATTTACATTGCACTAAAAACAAATTTAGTATCACATGTATAATGTCTTATGTGGATCATACATTTAAATGAAGGAGCTTCTCTGTTCTGAACAAACAGAACTATCCAAGTGATCTCTAGTCCTTAAACTCAGATTGTTTGGGCTCACAAAGTCTCCCAGTAGCTATCAAGTCTGGAGATTGGGGGAAAGGAATTCTAGGAAGGGGGATTTAAGGTATGAAGATAATGAAAAAGGGGGAGGAAGTGAAGCAATTAGAAATAAAATGGGATGAAGAACTGAATGAGAGAAGAATGATAAAACCATCAAATCAACAGATTTGATAGTAATAAGAGGGCAATATTGGAAGCTTCTTTCTGGACATGTAAATCTGAAATAGCAGATTTAATACAACTTAGAAATATTGTCAAAGTCATAGGCACATGTTTGTTTCAAGATATTGTAATGAATGAGATAATTCAAAAAAGTAACCAAAAAGAGTACTTGCAACAGAGTATGGTGTATTTTCACATGACTTAAGAATCCTAACTTCTAAAAAAAAAAAGAATCCTAACTTCTAGGGAGTCTCTGAAGTTCAAGGATCTTTGTGCTGAGATTTCAAGAGAACTCTCCATATATGAAGAATCTTTAATATCATTTCAATATCAGAATAATTTGGATAGTGTTTTGAGAAAGAATATTAAAGAGGAGATAAATAAATTGTATGTAAGATTTGTTTTCTGGTCTGTTAGTCTTACTCCATCAAAGTCAAAAATATGACACACACATGGATGCACATACATACAAAGGGAGACTGTACCCAAGAGGAGTTATACCCAGAGATAGAAGCAGACTGGGCTATCAAAATTCAAAAATGACCGGGGGCCATGGTTAATTGTTTGTACCAGACACTCTTAATTCAGACCAAAAACTTTCATCAGAACTGCACCCCTTGGTTGAAATCTAATTATTAGAAATACTCTACCCCCCTCCTACCCCCTACCATCAATCTTTTATTTAGCTAAACTAAACCAAATTACATTCAAAAGAGATCCTATTTTTTAGATTTATAGAAAGCTTTTACAAATAAATTTTGCAGGTAGGTGCCAGATGGATGAATTTAGGAAAAAATGAAAGGCCTATATATACAGAGTAGATAGTATCTATATTAAGATCTCTATATTTTTCCCCTCTTTACTTAGAAATTTTTTTATCATTATTTATATATATTTTTTCTACTGTACAGCATGGTGACCCAGCTATACATACATGTATACATTTTTTATTTCACATTACGTGTTCCATCATAAGTGACTAGACAGAGTTCCCAGTGCTACACAGCAGGATCCCGTTGCTGATCCATCCCGAAGGCAACATTCTGCATCTATTTACCCCAAGCTCCCAGTCCCTCCCACTCTCTTCCCTGTCCCAGTGGGCAACCACAAGTCTGTTCTCCAAGTCCACGATTTTCTTTTTTGTGGAAAGGTTCCTTTGTGCCATGTATTAGATTCCAGATATAAGTGATATCATATGGTATTTGTCTTTCTCTTTCTAACTTACTTCATTCAGGATGAGAGTCTCTGGTTCTATCCATGTTGCTGCAAATGGCATTGTTTTGTTCATTTTTATGGCTGAGTAGTATTCTTTTGTGTATATATACACCACATCTTCCTAATCCAATCATCTATAAGTATTTTAAAAACATGTCATATGAACTGCCCTTCCTACTCAAATTAGAGCTGCCTGTTCTGTCTCAAATAGGACACTCCAGGGGAAATAATAGGGGAAGTTTTTTATACAGACTCAAATTAAGACTCCAGTTGCTTTAAAGCTATCTTTCTGACCTCAATTTCCCTCTCTGAAAATGAGGATGCTGCACTTAATTTATTTCCCAAAGTATATTCCACAGATTATTTTCCCCATGAGAATCCTCATTAAAAAAAAGTATTCCTTGGCAAATAGACGCACTGTCTTTTCTATAATAAGGATAATATTGTGAACCAATGTAACACAAGTTTTTTCATCCACCCAGTATGATAGTATCACTATGTTAGTTTACCTGTAAGCACCTTGACCAAGATCATACTATACATGAGTGAGAAGATAACCCAGCACTGTTCCCTTCTTGCAGATTTAAAAAGCACATTATAATAAAACTGATTCCTTTTTTTTCTTTTTTTGGGTGGGTTGTACCTGAGGCATAGATGTATAAGAGCTTTTTAGTTGAGAAAGTTGTTTTATATACGTATCTATATTGATATCTATATATTGATATAGATATATCTATATTTATGTATCTATGTATAACATACATAGATACATAAATATATATACACACCAATATTTTAAAAATTATTTTGACAACAGAACCTCTTTTTCTTCATATCATTTATTAAGGTTCTTAGAGCTCTCTATAAATAAAAGATTAAAAAGAGGTTTACCAAGAGACATTCTTACATAATCTGTTCAGAGACAGCAGGTATGTCTTCCATTCTGGACATAAGATTGTGGTTCTTTAATCTCGAAACTTGATACTGAGAATGAAATTAGAAAACTCATGTCCAGTAGGATAATAAAAGGGATGATTTAGATAGTAATGTAGCATATGTCCAAGGAAACCCACATAAAAGACTGTACTTGCAATTATGTGGCCAGAGGGAAAACCCTGAATCTGTGCTCCACAGCTCTTCTGGCTCTGTGCTTACTGCCTGATGTTGCCAAGCTTTCCAGCTGCTAGGTTGAAAATTGTATGTGGAACTAGAGAAATTTTGATTTTCTAGCCTTTCTAATGACTAACTACTATTTAGCTTAAAAAGTATATAGTGCACCTAAGCACATGATACACATTATGACTATAAAGCATTTAGAACTACGTAGATAAAAATAATGCATGTAAAACACTTCAAATAATGCTAATATACAGCAAGAGCTAATAACAGGTAATAGTATGGGTTGTATTGTGCACCAACATGTTACAAGTTGTCATCCACCCAATGTAATAAAAACATTACTCTCATTTTCATGTAAGCAACTTGACCAAGATCATGCTATGTATTGGTGAAAAAGGAACCAAGTACTGTCCAAATAAAAATTTCTTGTTCTGAAGCACTACCTGCTATTACAGAAAACCTGCCAATCAAATCTTAGTCCCAGCTTGGAAGTCAGTGGCTGTCCTCCCATTTATATCAGGCACAACAAATGAGTCAATTCTCCTCCTACTCAAGGTATAAGTGATTGGTCAAGAACTGTTTCCAACTCTTCTAAGAGAAAAAGACTGAGTTGGGTATTTTTTTTTTTCCCCTTCTAAAATCTGTCTTCTCCTTTGTGGAGTAAATCTTATACATAATTTAGTTTTGAAGTAAGAAGGGCCAAAAAACAAAACAAAACAAAATCTAAAATACTATTTCATATTTCTCGGCATTTTGCCTTTATAAAACAATTATATAGCCATTTCATTTTTTTTTTGATTCTAAAAATACTGCAGTATAGATATGCCATAATTCTAATCATTCCAAATGTGGGTAAATTAAAACTAGAGATTAAGAGATTTTTGATAGTACATAAATTACATTTAAGAAGCAGTAGGCATATACATTTAGAGTACTATGTGTCTTGAAAATCAGTGTAGATCTACCGTAGAAATAAGCTTATGTTTAGAACTTCTAAAAATTGAGAGCATACACTTTGAATGGTCATGATTCAGTTTTGATTTCTATTGTTTAAAAAATTAAATTTCCAAGGAAATCCCAAGGCAGCTAGTAAGAATTCAGTGTCTTAAAAGCTGCCATTTCCACTAGAATTGCATCCTAGGTGAATAAGTCTTTTAATAAGATAATAGGGTATTGAGTGAGATGGAAACCACAGCCACAAAATGAGACAACATTTTCTAAGTATTCCATAATCTAAGGAGAACCACAAATAATTTTCCTCCTCCAGGGCCATGACCAGTGATCATATCAACCTTCACTACCCCTTTCTTCATTTATTAGATCATCACCTATAAGAACCCTTGGGAGAGATCACAAGACTGAACTGAGGAATCATCCCACACCTCTCTGAGAAAAGGAATAAACAGATTAGAATGACCTAAGCATGGAGAAAGGAGGCAGAAGCAGAATACTATGCATTCTCACAATTGATCATCTTGACAATACATGAGTATTCTGTGGATTAGATGGACACTATAGAAGATAGGTAGATTTTTGCAATCTTACTTTAATTGCAATAAAAATGCTGGCTAGAATAAAAGAAATGAGGAAGAAAGAACAAATGAATCTATTAGCATAGATAGGCACTTGAGTGGAGTCGAAAGGGATTTAGCTAAGGGCTGATCTCTCTTGTCTAGGATTTGTGGGTATGTGATGGGAAGAAGTCGTTTCTTATTGGATTCTTGAATTCACTCGTCCTTCCCATGAGAGATCCAGTGTTTTGGCCCAGTCAACAGAAAATGAATAGATTCTGTTTTTCTGAATTCCCTTCTCACTGACCCAGGAGACAAAAGGAAACATAAATAGGATTATTTGTGCCATATTCTCAATTCCATATATAAGTGATACCATATAGTATTTGTCTTTCTCTTTATGTCTTCACATAGTATGAGAAGCTCTATTTGCATCCGTGTTGCTACAAATGGCATTATTTTGCCCTTTTTATGGCTGAATAGTATTCCACTATGTATATATACCACATCTTCTTAAGTCATTCATCTGTTAGCACGGGGAACTATGTCCAATCTCTTGGGTAAGAACATGATGGAAGATAGTATGAAAAAAAGAATGTATGTGTGTATGGCTGTGGTTGGGTCACTTTGCTGTACAGCAGAAACTGAAGGAACATTGTAAATCAACTATAATTTAAAAAACCCAGTTTAAAAACAAGAAAAAAAGGAAACATAAATTTAACAGAAGGTAGAGGGAGCCAGGTAGCAAGTAACTAAATTGTGTTATGTCCACATAAGTCCATGCTCTAGGTTAGAGGGCGGGGGAGAGAAGTAACAGAGCAGGTCAGGTTTCCTTACCACGTTAGAACCAGCCAGCAATAGGGGAGGGGAGAGAACATTGTCATCGGCTCATCAGCACGAACTTTTGATTATGGGATACTTAGAGCTTTTGTTTCTGGCAATGGCAGGGACAAAATTATTTTATCATATACCATACTGAACTTAGTAAATTGGAGTAAACAAAAATTTTGATTGCTGAAATTGCCTAGGAAGTTTTCACATCTGTCCAAAACATTATCCAACAGAGAAGAAAGATTTAATTTCACAGCTTCGAAGGTAGTAATGGTTAAAATGTAAAATAATCTAATGTTTCTTATACTTCACTAGGTTAAGTCTCCTCAGCACACTGTTACACTACTTAAGATTTCATATACCTTCCTAAACAATGAAATATCCTACCCTTTACTTATCAGAATGAGAGTCCTATTTTTCTCCTGGAAATTCATTATCCTTTGTCTTTTCTCACCATGAAAATCAAAAAGTAAAGATAAAAACTGACATTTTTGTGATTACTCACTGTGTTTCAGTATATTTGGATAAAAAATATCCAAAATTATCTTAGTACAAATTCAGTGGTTAAATTTTAAACACAGAGTCATTAGCAAGGGTAATTTTTAGCTTCTTCATTGAGCTAATGGGGGGCCTGGGCAGAGCAATTTTGAAAATCAAAGGAGTGATAACTAAAACTAACACATACTAGGGAAAGAGAACAGGTAATGTGGAAAACATATGCAACACATATTAAAATGTTTATATGCCTGGAAAATATGTGTTGGCTTATTTTTTTTGTCAAATCTGGTACGATTGCAACTAAGATGGAAATTTGTGATGAGGCAGATTTAAGGTCTGTTGTAAATTGAACTGTGTACTTTCTGAAGTTCATACATTGAAGGCTTAACTCCTAGTACTTCAGAATATGACCATATTTAGAGATTGTGTCTTAAGTAGGAAAAAAAAAAACCCAGTCTTTTCCTCCTGAGCAGGAAAAAATCCAGTCCTTCCTGTGTTTATCCTTTACTTTCACACTTCTACCAAGCTCCAAAACTTCTGATATCAGATGTGTGGGGGTTTCCCTTCACCGAAAAATACCCAGTGGTGGCTGGATATACTATAATTTAACTCAATTTTGATGCTATCTACTTGCAGATAGTGTCAGATGTCACAGGTTAAGGGCTCAATCTCACAAGACTGACCACCCCCTTCAGATGCCAGTGGCAAGTATTGGTTTCTAGGTTAACCACAAATTCTTTCCAACTTGGCTACAAATCAGAGTTTCTCATGACCCCTTCTTTGGGTTCAATTAATTTGCTAAAGTGGCTCACAAAACTCAGAGGAAAAATTACTTTCCTTTACCGGTTTAATAAAGGAAATGATAAAAGATACAGAGGAATAACCAGATGAAGAGACAGATGGGGTGAGGCCTGAAAGGGTGCCAAGCCCAGGAACTTCTGACTCTAGGAAGTTAGGGTATGTCACCTTCCCAGTAGGCTCACTCACTGTAAGCCCTCTAAACCCCATATTTTGAGGATTTTTATGAAGTCTTCATCATATAGTCATTACTGATCCTTAATTACATTTCTAACCCTTATCCTTTCTTGAGAGAGAATGGGAGGTAGGGCTAAAAATACCACATTTCTTATAGTGGCTTGATCTTTCCAGTGACCAGCTCTCATCCAAAAGTCATCCAGGTGCTTGCCTAGAATCACCTCATTAGAGCAAAAAATGTCCTTTTAACCTAGGAAATTATGAGTTTCAAGGGGCCTGTGCCAGAAAATATATACATACATTTTTTTTTTTCTGTTACCTCACACATCTTTAAAAAGTAGCTAATTTAAAGTAGGTTATTAGGTGGGTTCTAATCTGGTATGACTGATGTCTTTATAATAAGAGGAAATTAGGGAGTTTCCATTGTGGCTCAGCAAGTTGAGAACCCAACTAGTGTCCATGAGGATGCGGGTTCAATCCCTGGCCTCACTCAGTGGGTTAAGAATCTGGCATTGCTGTGGCTGTGGTGTAGGTCTCAGCTGCAGCTCTGATTCAAGCCCTAGCCCGGGAACTTCTACATGTCCCAGGTGCAGCCCTAAATAAAAAAAAAAAGAAATTACTACAGATGTGTACAGAAGAAAGACTAGGTAAAGACACAGGGGAAAGACAACCCTCTCCACACCAAGGAGAGAGGCCTCAAAAGAAGCTAATCCTGCTAGCATCTTGATCTCAGAAAGTAAATTACGGTTTAATTTACCCGGTCTGTGGTACTTTGTATGACAGCCCTAGCAAAACAATATAAGGTACATATCGTAAGATTCTGAAGACATAGCAGATCTGCAATTATAACCAAATCAGAATATCCAACCATGATATCTCAGAAATGAAATATAGATCACACCAAGTGTTAATAAAAATTAAAATGAGCTTGTTAGACTTCTGCTTAAAATACATTTCAAAATTTTGAAATACTATTAGTGTTTCAATGTTATACTTTCTTCATGCATTTTCAGCTTTTATTGATTTTCCCAAGACTAGAACTCTTAAGACATAACTGATTTCCAAAAGCAATGTTAATAGCCAACTCAAACAGTTGCAAAATCATCAACACTTATGTGCAATCTGTGGGAAAATAAATCCATTTTTCTAAGTTTATTGAGAAATAATTGACATACATCACTGTATAAGTTTAAGACATACAGCATGATGGTTTGATTTACTTATATTACAGAATGATTACCACAATAATTTTAGCTCATATAGGTAGAATAAAAAGAAAAAAAGGAGATAAAAGGAAAAATAATTTCCCCTTATAATGAAAACTCTTAGACTTTACTCTCTTAACTTTCCTCTATATCATATAGCAGTGTAAGCTAGGACTTCTTTCTTAAAAGAGAATCAGATAGCTACACATGACAGGGTTTTTTTGTTGTCATTGTTGTTTTTGTTTTTTTGCTTTATAGGGCCACACTCATGGCATGTGGAGAGTCCCAGGCTAAGGGTCGAATTGGAGTGGCATCTGCTGGCCTACACTGCAGAGCCACAACAATGCCAGATACATGCTGTGTCTCTGACCTACACCAAAGCTCACGGAATGCCAGATCCTTAACCCCCCAAAGGGGGCCAGGGATCGAACCCACAACCTCATGGTTCCTAGTTGGATTCATTTCTGCTTTGCCAGGATGGGAACTTGACTCTAAGCTGAGGTATAATAAAATGGCTAAAACCAACAGGTGAATAGAAATCCTAACACATACCAGGTGCTCATTATTAATATTATTTATATTTAATAACACTACTCTGAAATTAATAACTCATTTCATTCTGAGATACAGCACATAATAATTCCCGCGTGTTGAAGAAAATGCTGAACTTATTCTAGTAGTTTGATTTTTGTCCCCCAAATTCCTTCTCTTAATGTTACATGAAAAGCTCTTTGGGGTAGATTTAGAGGATGTTAATTCATATTTTGATCTATAAATTAATATTAACAGAGGAGTTCCCTTCATGGTACAGCAGAAATGAATCTGACTAGAATCTGTGAGGATGCAGGTTAAATCCCTGGTCTCGCTTAGTGGGTCAGGGATCCGGCATTGCCATGAGCTGTGGTGTAGGTTGCAAACATGGCTTGGATCCTGCTGTTGCTGTGGCTGTAGGCCTATAGCTGTAGCTCTGATTCAACCCCTAGTCTGGGAACTTCCATATGTCACGGGTCTGCCCCTAGAAAGCGTGTGTGTGTGTATGTATAAGCAGAGATATTTTTACATATCTTTTTCTTTCTCCTCAGGCTTTCTCTTTATTTCAGTTCCACCTTATAAGGAGGTAGGAGTAGAAAAGTATCTTTTATTAACAAGTATAATAAAGGCTATCCATTTTATCACTCTAATGTCAAGGAAAGAAAAATATTTAAAAAACAAGTAAATAAATGGAATACCTTTTATAAAGAAATATAAACTTTAATCTTTTAGTTGTTTGTATTGAAGTTCCATTCTAACATGGTGGCTTGCTTTTTTTTTTTTTTTTTTCTTTGATCTGTATCATAGATCTTTCTAAGACTGCCATGGAACAGATAACTTTCCATTTTCTCACACTAATTCTAATTGTATCTAGGAGTCAGTGGAAAACATGTTTATGTTTATGTTTCTAAATGTGTTTGCCCATGGATCCTGCCTGTCATATGGAATGTGCTTTAGAAATATTATGCTGGAGATACTGTAAAAGAAGTATCAATAGGATTCAGTACAACCTGAGTGAAAGTAGGGAAATGCAATGTTTCTATCCATGGATATTTTATATTTTGTTGAAAAAAATTATGTAAAAGTTGAAAATAAGGTAAAAGAAGTGGTGTATCTTTTTGATGGCAGGTGAGGGTAGCATAGGCCTACTCAAGAATTACTTAATGAGTATATGTATATATTTCAACCCACTGTTTATAACTGTTTAAAATCTTGGACTTACTGAAGTTACATGTTAACTTGTAGAGTTTGGTCTGATAGATTATGCAAACAATTTCTGTCCAAAATAAAAAATAATTCCAAAGATTATGGGTATTTTTTTCCTTTAGAGGGTTAACCAGCATATATCTAACCTTGCAATCTTATTCAAAATTGTTTTTATTAAATTATTTTAGATACTCAGCCTCTCAAAAGCTTTTTGAACTAGTCTTAGCATATGCCTGGTCCCCTATTAATTAATGAGTTGAATACAGTTTTTGACATGTGTTCATTTTATATTTATATGAATGTCGTATTTTAAATTTTAGAATATTATACTTTAACAACTTATAAAACTTGTGTTGTTACAAAGAGGGAGTATTTTATAGAAGATTTCCTCTTTAAGTATTTTTCCTTTGAGATGTTGGAAATATCTTTCTTTTGAACCAAAAGTCTTCATCATGATAGTCCTCTTTTGCTCGAAGCATTCAGGCCTACAACACAATAGATTTTAACATTGTAATATTACAATTTTATTTTTTAAAGTAGCTATATTTTTAAAGGAAATGTAACAATTCACAAAGATACAATTTCTTTGATACCTTTTGTGGTTTTTGCCTTCCCAATATATTCCACGTATGCTGAAGTTTGTAATTCTATTATAGAAACTTCAGTATGTAAGAAGTAGAAGCCTCATAGACCACTGAATAAAGATTTCTTGATCTTGCCTGCTATCTAAAATATATTCCAAAGCTCATTACCCACTAAATTTCTCACTGTAAGGTCTGGTTGGAAACAAAACATGCCTCATCTTCCCACACAGGAATAAAATAAGAACACAAAAATAGCAATGACCAGAAGTCACTTCACTGTTTTTCTGAAAATTAATTTTAGTGGCAGACAGTAGCCCTGGGATTACATTAAACAAACAACAACAAAAAAAGTATCTACAACAAACAGGATCTTGCACAGGCAAAAAGCAACAAGATGGTTTTCTAAAAGCAAGTTGTTCTAAGAATTTGTTGGCTTAATAAATAAAACAACCTAAAGCTGAACACATGCCATGATGATTACATTTTGCTGGAAAAATAAGTGCTTCCAGCTTTTTTGTTTTAGAATCAAAAGTAGTCCTCTTTCTGAACCCTACTTGCAACTCTGAGCAATTCTTCCTACCAGAGATAAAAAGTAGAGATAAAAAAATAACAGGCATTTAAAAATAACTAACTGAAACAACATGAAAATGAGCCAAATATTAGCATCATCTATTATTGATAAAATAGCTTTTTTTAAAAAAAATATTGAATTTAGGTAAATAGTTTCTTAAGCTTAGCTGTTTTTTAATTTAATTAAGCCAGAGAAAGTCAGTCATGGTAATTTGACAATACTCCTGGGCTGAACTGAGACTCAGTTATGGAAGTGGCTATAGTTGCCTTCCAGATGCCCTTGTTAATGGTAATGATGTTTTCCTCAAAGACTGTATACATGTAGTGTTTCTCTCTCTCTCTCTCTCTCTCTCTCTCTCTCTATATATATATATATATATATATATGTATGTATGTATGTATGTATGTATGTATGTGTATGCACAGACACACACATATAGGTACATGCATGCTAATTGTTTAAGTAAAACATTCATTTTAGGTCTAAAAATATAGATGCAAAGATCAAAAAATAAGCAAAGCATATGCTTTCCATCTGATTCTAGGTTTATTTCTACTCCCTTCCTTTAGTCAAGAAGTTTTAACTACAAACCAAAAATAGGGATCTAAATTAAAATTCTGATTCTACTTTAAAGCACTAATAACAAAGCTGAGCAGTGGCATCCATTTGACCTTCATGGCCAAGAGTGGTGACAAAGTCCTACTTCATAAGTATGGTATTTGAACATATTATTTAAGCTTGTAATTTTACAAACTTATAAATTAAATATATATCATAGATTATAGTAACAATTACAATTAACATTTTAAAATGCTTACAATGTGTAGCTTGGTTAAACACTTTATATCATTATCTTATTTGAATTTCACACTAACTATGAAATAGATACTTTTTTCATTCCAGTTTCTAAATAAAGCTATTGAAGCTTACAGATAATCTACTCAAACAAAAATTGGGTAGGAACTCAGGGAATCAGACTTCAAAAATAGATTTCCAGACATTAGGCTGCATAGCCTCCTACAAGGTATTATTTGATACCTGTGTAAATTAATCTTGGTGAAGAAATGAAGTTAACACTTAGTTACCTTCTTCCCCTATTACCTGTCACCGCAAGGCTAGTGATGATTATAATTAACCCAAATCCTGTTCAAGCCAACAGTAAATTACAATTAGAAAGAGGAATCTAAACTTTGCCATAATTAATTAATTTTCAAATAATCATCTCTTATGGGCATATGTTTTAATTTTTTTTCTTTCCTCATGTAAATAACATAAAGAAGCTCATAATTCATGATTTTATCCCATTTTATCCATAACACACCCCCATCCTCATTGGAAATTAGAGTGATTTTTTTTTAAGCCAAAGCAAATTTATTTCAAATCCCAAGAATTCTGTTTCCAGTTCTGTCTTCTTTTCAGTCACCCATTACAAGTTCTACTGTTCTTTATTTTATTTTATTTTATTTTGTTTTATTATTTTTTCACTTTTTAAGGCCGCACCTGTGGCATAATGAGTTTCCCAGGCTAGGGGTCTAATCAGAGCTACAGCTGCCGGCTTGCGCCACAGCCACAGCAATGCCAGATCCAAGCTGCGTCTGCAACCTACATCACAGCTCACAGCAATGCCACATCCTTAACCCACTGTGCAAGGCCAGGGATCAAATCCGCAACTTCATGGTTCCTAGTCGGATTCGTTTCCGCTGTGCCATGACGGGGAACTGCTGTTCTTTATTTTTTAATGGAAGGTAATTAAATCCCCAGTTTCCTTTTACTATGTATGTTCTCTTAAAAAATTCATTTCTTTAAATATCTAGGATGTATATTAAAGACAATCAAAAACATTTTCGTTTCTATCCTAGATGTGATCTAAGCTCTCTCAAACCTTTTGTTGTAGTTCCTCTTTGAAGTTTTAAAAAGTGATGACTTCCCACACACTGGTGAGTTGGCATAATACCCCTAGCCTACAGCTCCTGTGCCATTGTTACCACTGTGTTTTGATGGGCTCCACACTAGCAGGTCTCCAAGTATCCATGACTGAGTTGAATGAAATCTTTTGCTACTTGGCAGGAGTGGTAAGAACACATAAAACCTGCCAACTGTCAAGGATGTAAATGGTGATTTTGTTTCACTTTTTAATGAATTAAAGTGGGATTGAAATCTATCCAAAGACAGCATGTTTGGCCTTTTGAAGGTAGGGAAATGAAAGAGAGTGGTGTTTTCTACTCTCCCAGCCATGGTGTGCGATGAGGTGTTGACTATCAGCATGGGGAATCAACACTCCAGGAAAAGTATCTAAAGGCTGACTTTGTTGTTAGTTTCCTTTCCCGCTAATAAATGTACTCTAATGGCCAGAGGCAAACAGACCCTCCGCATTCTTTCCTAGAAAAATTTCTATACTTCTGACCTTTTCTAAGGGCAAAAACTGCAGTGCTTGCTTAAATGTTATCATCTGTCAAATCATTCACAAGGATGGGACATGGGGGAGAATACCCTGCTAACTATATGTGAGTAAAATGTGCTTATGCAATGTTGATTCACTGAACCATATCAAGTACTATAGTAACAGACAAAACAAAAACCACGCATCTCCTGAATGCACTCAGAATTACATAATTTTGTGAATATTTAGGGAGTATTTTGCATACAACCAATTAAGTTTTACCCTATTGGGTATTCACCTGTATACAAAAATATATAGGTTTGCTATTGCCACTTGTGCCAAAATAGCAGGATAGAGAACCCTTTATAGTTTAGCTATTTGCTTTTAAAATGAGAACAATCTTCTGATGGCAGTGTGACCAAAAATCACAAGAAAACATAATTTTATTGTCATCTAATCTCATTTGCCTTTTTCTCAGTAATGAAATAATAAAAATTTGGCATAGTCCCATCTCTTTCCTCAAACAAACATAAATACTTTTAAGTTCTATATAGTTTGCTTGTTCTGTTTCTCTCTGGAATTGTCAACTGTCACTATATTGAAAATGGTTTGTACATTTGTGATTCACCTTATGAATCATTAAGGCATGTGATCCAGTATCACATGCTTTTTTTTTTTTTTTTGACAGAGAATGGATAAATCAGAATTGGAATTTTCTTTCATTGATAAAGATCATTTCCACTAAGCCTCAAACATCTATGTTTAAGCTTGCCTCTTGAAATGGCCTTTAGCCCAGAGGGTGTAGAGGTCAAGTAGTTCAGGGCGCTCTAAGAAGAAACCAGAGCTACTGCTTCCTGGAAAACTAATCAAAATCAACAAAAAACATCTTGATGGCAAATCTGAGATTCTATCCTCTCAACACAACAATCAACTGAAGGTTCAGCAATGGGCCAAACCAAACTCTCTTGTAACCAGCCACTTCTGAAACGAAGCCAGGACTTGCTTAAACAATCACTTTGTTTGTGAAACTTGGTGGTATTTGCTTTCGAGCTTCCCTATTGCTTTTGGTTGGAGAGAGATTCTTCATAGGGCTGCTCTCTCAAGAGTGCCTATGTAGGAGTAAATCTCCAGTGCTTTACACTGGTCATCTATGAGTAATTAGTTACAACTTAAAACTGTTCTCATTTTCATCTTATGTCATTATATATTACCTGTAAAACAGTCAGCAAGCCACTGTTTATGTTAGTTTCAAGGCAAAAGACAATCTCCCCTCCTTCTCTTTTCAAAATGGCAAAAAGATTCCATAAGCGACTATAAATACTTAAGGAAGAAATGTAGTTGGTTTTCAGTTATCATTTCTTAAAGTACCATCACATGTTTGCAATTGCTACATGATGCAGAATATAAAAATTCTAAAACTTTGTTCATGTACAGTAGCCAAATGTTTACAATTTCTAAATTTGAAAATATTGAACTCTTTTCAATATTCAGAGTAGTGAAGTAAAAAAATCGAAAGACCAGGGAGTTTCCATTGTGGCTTAGCAGGTTAAGGACCCAGCATTGTGTCTGAGCATGTGGTTCCATCCCTGGCCTCGCTCACTGGATTAAAGATGTGAAGTTGTCGCAAGCTGCAGCATAGGTCACAGATGTGGCCCAGATTCAGTGTTGATGTGGCTGTGGCATAGGCTGCAGTTACAGCTCCAGTTCAGCCCCTTGCCCAAGAACTTCCACTTGCCACAGGTGCAGCCATAAAAATAAAAAAAAAAAATCGTAAGACTCAAGTCTTACAGTCAGAAATTGTACATCCAATGCTTTATCTTAGTCTCATGTCTTTCATCTGCCATCCATCAACGAAAATAAAAATATAACAGGATTGTTTACAATCAGAACAAATAAAATGTATGAAAACATGTTTTAAACAGTTAAGTTTTCTATTATATTTGCTATCTGAGCCAAAAAAAGTACTTTGGGGAAAAAGTAAATTTAAAAACATTGTGGAATATTTTAAACTATGAATATAAAATAAAATTTCTTTTGATTTTTGGCCAGTTTATTATATATTTCATTTGTAGCAATCCATACACAGAATTATTCCTTAATTTTTATCAGAATTCAATCATTTTGTTATGAGTTTTTCATCTAAGATAGCTAATTTTAATCATGAGTTCTCTGCTAATTAGTAGTTTGATATGGACAAATTATATTTTAATGGTATCATTTTAATCCACAGGCCATTTCAAATGTCCTTTAGCTGAAATTTTATGTTTTTGGAAGGAAAAGACAAACAAGTTGCTGCTTATAAGCACACTTTAAAGAAACATTTCTTAAAGAAATAATTAAATTTTGCTCTATTTTATTTACATATTTTTCCAAATCTCAAAATTAAAAATTGATATAAAAATATAAATTAGAAAATATTAATGCAAAAGAAGAAAATACCTAACAGGTTACATTTCAAAACTACCTTAACAACATGATTTATTTAAGGTTTTAAAAATATGTTGAATATATTTCACTTGGATTTGAAAGAAGGTAGAAGAAGAAAAACTAAAGAAATGATTAAGTATTATATAGATGGATGACATTTGCAGTGGTAGATAAGGATATAGAAAGTCAACCCATGTAGTTTCTACATCTATTTTAAAAGTTAATTATCTGTAGCTTAAATTATTTCTGACTGTTTATAAGTCCTACTACATAAGGCTGAGTTTGGTTCCTTGACGTTTAAATATGAGTACATTTGACTACATTATGATTTTGATTGCATAATAAAGTATTAAAGATAACAGGAATGTAAGTAAAATAAACACATAATCATTGAATAGTAGCCAGTCAGTAATAATGATATCTAAGTAATTACTATGTGTCAACACCATGCTAAGTGGTTAACTCAATCTTCAAAACAACCCCAGGAAGGAAATACTTTTATTATTACCACTTTACAGATAACAAAACTGAGACAAATAGAGATTAAATAACTTGCCATAGGTCACACAGCTGGTAAGTGGTAGTCTGCTTTTAAGAATCAGCTGTCTTAACTACTAGGAGACATTGACTTCTTAATATTGATTCATAAGTGGACCTCAAAATAGAAATCTGCTTATTGGCTTTTCAGAAATACAGTTTAGTAGAAATTAACACACATGTACACACTCACTCGTATATAATAAACCTCAGAAAAGGGCAAGATAATGAGATTATGTTATTAAAGTGTTTTTTTAACAATTGTATCCATAGCAATAATAAATGGCAATATCTCACATCTATTGAGCACTTATTACATGCTAGTTACTACGCTAAGCATTTTAGAATAATTAGTCCATTTATTCTAAAAAAAAAAATTATGAGGTAGATTCCATTACCTCCAATTCATAGAAAATTGAAGCAAAGAGGATAAACTGTGCAAAGTCAACAGCATTAGCTGTGGTGGAACAAGAGATTTGAATCCAGGAAATCTTATTTTAAAGCTTAGATTCTTAAATACTACACTCTTCTAGTTTTACATAATTCCTTTACTGTTTCTCATTTCCTAAATTTTTCAGTAAACATTTGCAACTTATCTTTGACTATGCAATGTACCTAGAATAAAGTAAGTCACACTTTTTGTCTCTCTTCTCACATATTGCTTTTATATTACTTTTGAGAAGTCAAATTCCAAAACAACTTTGTCAAGCCCTTAATTTCAAATAAGTAATTCATACATTTGAAAATTTGTTTCCTCTCAACTTCTGAAAATATAATTTTGAAAGAAATATGTTAGTCTTTTGAATCTTTTGTATTACTCTGACTCTTCAAAATTATACTTTTTGTTTGTTTGTTTGTTTTGCTTTTTAGGGCCATACTTGCAGCATGTGGGTGTCCCCAGGCTAGAGGTTGAATCAAAGCTACAGCTGCCTGCCTATGCCATAGCCACAGCAATGCGGAATCTGAGCCATGTCTGCAAACTACACCCCAGTTCATGGCAACGCTGGATCCTTAACCCACTGAGGGATGCCAGGGATCAAACCTGCATACCCAGGGATACTAGTCAGATTTATTACCGCTGAGCCATGATGGGAACTCTGAGCTACAACAGGAGCTCTTAACACAAATAAATATTCACTATCTTAAAATTCTTTAAATCCTGTATCCTTCCCTAAATAAATCTCCACCACTGATATAATGTTCCGACCTGAAATTATTCTCCATTACTGAAATTATGGTCAGGAAGGTCTCCAAATATTTATCCAATAATTATCTTCTGGGATTTGATTTTTAATCTTTTCCCAAACTTAGCTTATATTAGAAAGAAATGACCTAGAAATTACATTTATCCTGTTAAAAGGAATAAATTGATACGTTAAAAATATTATCCCATGGCTTTTGAAAACCAGGCTTATTTTATTTGTGGAAGGAACTACATGCCATTCTCAGTACTCTCCCCATTTTGTGTGTGTGTGTGTGTTTTCTAATTACAAATTGACAATACTAAGATTAAGAAAATAAAACATTAAATATATTTACACTAGGGTTTTAATTCAGCTTCTTTCTAATAAATTAGCATCAAAATTAAATAATTACATGGATAAAAATACAGACAGCAATTGTAGACTAGCTGACAGATAGCAAATAGATTGTGTCAAATATTTAGGTTTATTAAAGGGTTTAAAGGCAAATATGATTCCCTTGAGGCTTTTTTTTTTCTCTGAGGTCAGGGATCAAACCTGAGTCACAGCTGTGACCTGTATCATAGCTGTGGCAACACTGGGTATTTAACCTACTGTGCTGGGCCCAGGATTGAACCGACGCCTCTACAGTGACCCGAGTCACTGAAATCAAATCCTTAACCTGCTGTGCAATAGTGGGAACTCCCTGTAAGTTTCTTTTTAATTGAGGTATAATTGAAAAACAACATTAATTTTGTTTCAAGTCTAAACTGTAATGATCTGCTATTCATATATGTAGGAAATAATATCCACAATAAATTTAGTTATCATCCATCACCATAGTTACAGAACGTTTTTTCATATGATAAAAACTTCTAAGATCTGCTCTCTTAGCAACATTTGAATATGCAGTATGGTATTAGCAACTATAACTTCCTGTGGTACATTGAATCCCCATGTCTTGTTTATTTTATAACTAGAAGTTAGAATCTTTTTGACTCCCTTCATCTTTTTCACCTACTTTTTACCCTCAGCTTCTGGCAACCTCGATTTGTTCTTGGTATCTATGAGTTCAGTTTTGTTTTGTTTTACTTTTAAGATTCCACATGTAAGTGAGAGCATGCAGTATTTGTCTTTCTCTGTCTGACTTACTTTATTTAACATAATGCCCTCAAGGGCCACCCATGTTGTCACAAATAGCAAGATTTTATTATTGTTTATGGCCAAATAATATTCCATTATATGTATATCTTTATATATTCATTCTTTGCTGGATGCTTAGGTTGTTTCCATATCTTGGCTATTGAAAATAATGCTGTAATAAACAAGGGGATGTATATTTTTTTTTCAAGTTAATGTTTTCATTTTCTTTGGACAGATACTCAGAAGAGGAATTGCTAGATTATATGGTAGTTTTATTTGTAGTTCTTGGAAGAACCACTATAGTATTTTCCATAGTGCCTGCACTAATCAACGTCCCTGCCAGTGCATAAGGGTTCCCTTTTCTCTGCATCATCACTGACACTTGCTGTTTCTTGTATTTTTCTATAATAGCCCTTCTAACGTGTGGAATGATATTTAATTATGATTTTGATCTGCATTTCCCTGATGATTAGTGATGTTGAATATCTTTTCATGTACCTGTTGGCCATTTGTGCATCTTCCTTGGAAAAATGTCTATTCATATCCTCTGCTCATTTTATTTGGTAGTGATCCTCTATTAAAATGACTGTGTATAATTTCTAGATTGAGGTGGAAGTTAAGTGCTATTAAATAGCATTTTAAAATAGTTAATTGTCCAAACTGTGAACATAAGAACACTAGAATCCATATAAAGTTTTGGTGAGTCTAACTAGTGAACTTCATTTGGATCATTCATTAACACATGGCACAAAAATTTATGTTACTCAGAATAATCCACAAGGTTCAAAATAAGTGATATCAGCATCTTTATAGAGACCAACTAGACATTGTTATAATCAAAAGATTATGACTTACTTTTAAAAATTGAAGTATAGGAGTTCCCATCGTGGCGCAGCAGAAACAAATCTGACTAGGAACCATGAGGTTGCGGGTTCGATTCCTGGCCTCGCTCAGTGAGTTAAGGATCCAGCATTGCCCTGAGCTGTGATGTAGGTTGCAGATGTGGCTCGGATCCTGCATTGCTGTGGCTGTGGCGTAAGTCATCAGCAGCAGCTCCATTTCGACCCCTAGCCTGGGAACCTCCATATGCCATGGGTGCGGTCCCAAAAAGACAAAAGACAAAATAATAATAATAATAGAAGTATAAATGATTTATAATATTAGATTAAGGTTTACAGCATAGTGATTCAATATTTTTATAGAATATACTCCATTTAAGTTTATTACAAAGTAATGGCTACATATCCCTCTACCTTACAACATATCCTTGTTGCTTATTTATTTTATACATAGTAGATTATATCTCTTAATCTCCTAACCAGATCACTGTTCCTTTTTTGCTGTTGAGCTATATAAGCTCTTTATATATTTTACATATTAACTCCTTATCAGAGATATGATTTTTGCAAATACTTTATTTTGATTTTCATTTTATTGATGGTTTCCTTTGCTATTCCTGGGAGGTTTTGCAGTGAAATTACTTTCTCTTGAATGGGTCAATCAGATCTAAAATAGTTATGAATAACTTAAGAAAATGAATTTTAAAAATAAATTCTAAATATAAAAAGGTATTTCTAGCCCCTAATTCAGATAGCTCTCATTTAACAGGTTTATCGCCTCTGACTATCATTCAGTATAATTAGAAGCAGGAGATGAGTAGAAAAAATTACTACTGTTTTCCCTCTATAATAAGTATTTTAAAAATCTCTTAATTAATAGAAGAGAAAGGGAGAAGTTCAATATGTGTCTTATTGGAGTACTAGAAGAACATGCTAAAAAGCTTAGGTAAACAAAGTATTTAGACTTAATGGTTGAAATATTTCCAGAAATTATGAAAGACTTGTAACCTCAAAGCCAAGAAACACAATGATTTCAAATATAATACATAAAATGTGCCCAAACATATTATAATCAAATATCAGAAGCAAGACAGAGAATGGAACTTAAAGTCAACTAGGACAAAAAAAGGGAGATCAACTGCTAGAGAACCACATTTGCACTAACAACAATAAAATCCCCTGTGGAACATTTTAAATGTGCGAAATAGAGTAACTGTGAAACTAGAATTTTATGTACTGTGGAAATGTTTATTAAGATGAAAGTTATACAGAGACATATTCAAAAAAAAGAAAACTGTGCAAGTTTATTATCATAGAATCTTCTCCAAAGGAACTTTTAAACTCTAGAATTGAGACAATGTCTTGAAGAAGCAGAAGAACAAGGCCAGAAGACTAGGGTGGAGAAAAAAATAAAGAAAATTGAGAAGATAAAATGTTAAGTATGTAGATAAATCTGAACAAGTATTGGTGATGTAAAAAATAAATTCCACCTTGAGAATACAGAAAAAAAAGAATACACCTAAAATAAAAGTAAAGGTAGCATGTAAACCATTCTCACTATCTTGTGTTATTTGGTAGGATGGTAAAGATGATAATAAGTTTTTGATTTTGTTTAGAATATTTGTTAAAATTCATAAGCTGTATCATGCACATTACACTAAAGAAACAGCAGTAATAAATTACAACAAAGGATTAGTTCTCTAATTTATGTCTTTCATGGGTTGAGTATAGTTCTGCTCCACATCCTCTTCTTTCTAAATCAAGGCTGAAGAAACAACCCCTTACCTACAAAGTGCCAGAGGGAAAAATAGAATTGGCAGATGCGTAACTTGGCTATTAAAATTGCTGGTTAGCAAGTTATATACTGAAACCTGATGTCAAAGGAGGGGATATAGTCTTCCAGAAGACATGGGTCTGTAAGAAAAGATAAAGTGACAAGAATAATTTTAAAATAATACAATTTGAAAAAAAAATACAATTTGCCATAAGGGCAATAACTAAAACAGTAAGAAAGTGAATAAATTCTAAACATATAAGGAAAGGAAATTAAAATGAGAAACCTACACATACTAATCTTAAAAGGCTGCAAAGGAAAAAAATCATGGACACATAACTAATTTAGTCATAAAATGAGATGACTAAAAAAAAAAAAAAAATTAGCTGTGTATCCTTTTAAATAAAACTTTAAATTTGAAAGAAGACAAAAATTTTGGACCTAAATGTGGAAAGTAAAAGAAATAAAGAACAGGAGTTCCTGTTGTGGCTCAGCAGTAATGAACCCGACTAGTATCCATGAGGATGTGGCTTCAATCCCTACCCCTGCTCACTGGCTTAAGGATCTGTCGTTGCTGTGGCTGTGACATAGGTTGGGAGCTGAAAATCCAATTCAGCCCCTAGGCTGGGAACTTCCATATGCCATGGGTATGGCCCTAAAAAGATAAAAAGAAAGAAAAGACATAGACAGATATTAAAAACAACAGTAAAGGGTCTATGTAATTATTTTAATGAGATAAAATTTAAACAGAAACCTTAAGAAAAAACTGTTACTAGCAATAAAGTTCATTACATAATGAAAAAAAGATCCAATTCATCAGGAAGATATACCTATTCTAAAATTTATTTCCACAGACCTTTGAGAAAAAATTAATTACTTTCCTATTTTACTAAGAAATTTTAACTCAGCTCTGTCAGTATTTACAAGGAACTCATCCCTCCCCCCAAAAATTCCTAAAAAATGGTGAAGGTACTATTTCAGTTAGGAGATTAATTTGGCCTAAGAGACCCCTGAAACATAAGTTTAAGCAAAAGAGATTCCAAAAATTAATTCGTGCCTATCTTTTGAAAGTGCTTGCATCTCAGTTTAAAGATAGCTGAAACAATATACATAATGAACATTTGCCTTACAGATGAAGAATATAGTCTTTTAAGCACACAGGCAGTTTTTATAAAAATTAACTATAATTAGCCTAATGCAGGTTTCAGTTAGTTTTTTAAAATGCCTGATGTATAATCATATTCTCTGTCTACATCATAAATATGGTAGAAACAAAATGTATAATTTTTAAAAATCATATCAAAATGATAAGGAAAAGATACATTTCTAAATAGCTCAAAAGATAAAATATAGATTATTAATGGGGATTAAAAATACTATATAATGTATGTATTTTCTTTCAGTTTGTTCATTATTTCCAGCTCTTTATAGCATTTATTTTGATGCTTATTATTCTAGTGTACATTAGGGCATTAGCATCCCCTCAAACCATTGACCAGCTTACTAATGAAAATTTATTGAGTAATCTGTCTTCCCCTAGTAGCTGTTATCATATTGTAATTCCTTTTATGCATTTAGCTTTGTTTTAGAATTACCCATTTTTTCCCATTGGTTTGTCCTATCATACTTTTTGTAAGTTTTAATTTTGTATGAAATATTTATAAGTAATTTTATATTTTAATGACTCCCAGGGAATGTCCCTTTTGTTATTTCTTTCTTCTCATAGGGAAAAACTGAACTATTATCACCAGTTTCCAACTGTTTATATCTTTACAAAATTCATTTTTTCCTTCTATGAATATTTGAGTTATTTAATTTTAAGCAGAATACTTAAAATGTGTCCATACTAGTTGTGTCCATACTAGTTTTTTCCTAAACACTTTACATATAGTATGTCTTAAGCTCCTATTCGATAACCTTTATCCACAGCTGTAGTTCTTGAGGCTTCAGGTGACCTCTCCTTCTTACCCTTTGAGGTGTAAAGATAGTAATGGATTCCTACTGATTCTGACCTAGGCTTTTTCACTACCTTGCTATTTTTTTTGTTTAACCCTATCTGCAAGTCCCTCATTAAATTCTCTTTCATCAATCCTATTGAATGTGCCATCTTTTTCCTTATAGGTAGGTTTCTGACTAATGTGAATACGTATTACATTATAAGTCCTATTTCTTCTAGAGAAAGTGATGACCACACAGGTGAAGTCATTTTCTAAGCTTGCACAGCAGAAAATCCAGATTTGAGCTCAAGTTTTTAAATGCCATTATCCACAGATTTCACCATGTGGGGTGATAGATGAAGACTGACTTATAGATGATATTGGCCTATTTAAAATTTACATATAACTATAATTTTGCAATATTTTAGAACAAGAAATGACATTTAGGGAAGTATTACATCAGTATGAAGAGTTCTTAACAATCTGGCAACAGCAATATTTTTCTGAGAGCTAGCCATATCACAAAAAGATCTGGGACATTTTAAGGGTGAGGTTTCATACAAGAAGCAGATATCAGCAAGAGCATATTCCAAAATGTGAACTTCATTGGGAATGAAAATCCACAAAGAGAGCCCAAGAGTTTGCTGCCTGTTAGCCTTCTTTCCATTTCCCATAAATCCAGAGCAAAGTTGCCAAAATCTTAATGTCACAATTGGTACAAAGGGAAACATGCGGTGGGGAAGGAGGGAGGGATGGGTATTCCCCCTGTAATACTTGGCTGGTTTTCTGGAAAATAACAATAAACTTGCCAAACCTAATCTGAACTTTCTCTGCTCTGATGAGCCTTTCATCCATGGTTAATGTGAAGTTTTCACCATCACTGTAAGGCCCACATGTCTTAATCCTGCTTTTTTAGTGGGTTGCTTATAAAAACCACAGCCCTTCACAAGTGCACAGAATTCAATAGAGTCTTTAAAAAAGGTTCTGGTTTTGTTTGGCATATGGACTTTGTAGCCTGGAATAGGACAAAATTGAAATTTCAGAGGTTAAATTAAATCCACAAGAATCCCAAATCACTGAATCAATTCAACCAAGTTCATTCAATTTGCAACTACTCGATACACAATTTGGTACTCTTTACCTGTACTAAGAGTGAAAATCATCCTTTTTCTAGCCTTATTGAAATATAACTGACATATAACATTGTGTAAGTTTAAGATGTACAACACGATGGTTTGATACATACATATACATATAGTACATATATGCTAGTGTGTGTGTGTGTGTGTGTAGCAGAAGATTGCCATGATAAGGTAGTTAACACATCTGTCACCTCACATTATCCCCTTTTTTCTGTTGTGGGAACATTTAATATTTACTTTCTTAGCAGCTTTCAAGTATACAATATAGTGTTGTTAACTATAGTCACCATACTCCCCATTTAGATATTAGATCCTCAGAACTTATTCATCTTAGAGCTGAAAGTTGGTACCTTTTGACCAGCGTCTCATTTCCTCTGCCCCCCAGTTCTGAGAAATCAACATTCTACTCTGTTTCCATGAATTTAGATTTTTTTTTGGATTATACAACAGGTACCATTATACAGTATTTGTCTTTCTGTCTGACTTACTTCACTTAGTTTAATGCCCTCAAGTTTCATCCATTTTGTCGCAGATGTCAGAATTTCCTTTTTTTTTTTTTTTTTTTTGGCCTGAGTAATATTCCATTAATATAGAGAAGGCGGCTATAGACATTTCTTCAAGATAATGATTTCATTTCCCTCAGCATATACCTAGAAGTGGGATTGCTGATCATGCGGTAGTTATATTTATAATTTTTTGAGGAACCTCCAACTGTTTTCTATCATGACTATACCAATTTACATACTCACCAAAGTGCACTAGGGTTCCCTTTTCGCCACATATTTGCCAACCCTTGTTGTGTCTTATCTCTTTGAAAATAGCTTTTCTAATAGATGTGAGCTGATATCTCATTGTGGTTTTGATTTGCATTTCTCTCATGTGGGGGACATATTTATTCAAAATTTTATGTAATTAATTCAAAACTATGCATTATTAAAATAGTGTTTTAATATCACATATCTGTTTTAATAACATAAATCTCAACATAAATAAATATTTGCCTCATAAAAAGCACATTTTCAGTTCAAATATAGTTTATTAATTTTTGAAATAGTTAATCCAGTCACTTGATATTCAAAAGTTACTAAAGAGTTTAGAGAGAAAAGCATGTTTTCCTTCTATCCTCTTCCCTGGCCGTGAACTCTTCCCATTGGAGACAGTCTAATTACCAGTACCTGAGTACCTCTTCTAAAGACAGCCTAGGAATATACAACAAGTATCTATGTATGTGGGTCTGCAGGTATGCAATGTACTTATTCATTATTTTTAGTTTATACAAAAACAGCATGCTCTAGTGCTTTACGCTTTACTTTTTTCACTGAAAATACGTCATATATTATTCTGTAATAGTGCTTCATTCATTTGTAATGGATGAACAGGATTCAGTTGTATAAATTATCACAGTTAGAATATAGCTAATATTTTTAAACACTTGGTTTGATCCTAGTGGTGTTCTAATGCTTTGCCCAGTTCAATTCCTAATATTACTGTTACATATGAGGAAACGGAGGGGCAGAGAGGTCATTAACTCAGAAAAGGTCACAGAAGGTAGCAGAGGTAGCAAAACTGCGATGGTTTAGTTCCAGATCCTGAGTTTCTTTGGAAGCAGTTCTTCATGAGTCTCTTGTGTTGCTATACATCTTATGAACAAGGTACCATCTGCTTTTGTCCCAGACTGTCTTCAAGAATGTTTGTGTAATAAACAGGTTTGGAAATATAGATTTGAATCTCTTTCATGAGGAGGGAAGTTTCATTTACTGTCCAGGATAATAAAGGTAGCACCTCTCTCCATTGCAAATGGCAGCTTTTCTTGCAGCTAATTATAAAAGATTTGAGTTCTCTAAGCTGGAACTCATACACTGTAATGCAGATGTACAATGTGTGCAGCATTCCTACTGACCTCCCCCCAGCCACATTGTCTTTATGGAACTGTTTGATTACATTCCACTAGAAGCTCACCTTGGGCTGGAACATCCAAGATGGTTTCATTCATATGTCTGCTGCCTCAGCTGGGGTGGTTAGAATATCTGAGGGTTGGCAGGACCATTCTCCCCTTCAAGGTGACTGAAATTCTTACATGATGCCCAGAATATCAAGAAAATGGAGAGAACAACCTGGCAAGCTCTAATAAGGCTAAGTCCAGAACTGGCATAGCTTCATTCCTCCCCATTATATTAACCAAAGAAAGTCACATGGCCAGCCCAGATTCAAAGGGAAGGGAAGGAGATTTCAACTCTGGGTAGCAGAAGAGGTATGTAAAAATACAGGCACAGGACAAATCATTAGCAGCTACCTTTGCAGAAAATCCACCACAGGTTGAAAAAAAAATCACCTGTGGTTTCTCAAGTAAATTTATGATTTTACATGTTTATGTGTTTGATATGTAATTTATTTTGAAATAATAAATGTGTAAGAGATAATATTTTAATTTTGACTAGTGGACTCTTCTGAAATCCTTTAAGTAATGCATCTTTTCCCTAATAATTTAAATGAGTCCTTTGCAGTGTATTGTTTCCATACATCCTTGTCTATTTTTTATGTCCATATTCTGCGTAATACATATAATGATACAAAACCTATTTTAATTATAACACATATACTGGTTCAAAACCTGTTTTAATTTTAAATCTTGAATTTCCCCTCAGACAAGTTCCTGTCCCTAGACTTCCATATCTTAGTGCACACTACCAAAGCAAATGTAGCAGTTATCAGCAATATATCTTCATAACCATATGCCTTAATCAAAACCGTTTGTCATTTCTTACTAGTCTACCAAACAAACCCCCTTACAGGTCTCCTTTATCCTACCATCCACTCCTCAATAGATCTCCCATACAGTGGACAGAGGAATCATTTTATTTTATTATTTTTTCCCTAATACAATTTTTTTTCTATTGTACAGCATGGTGACTCAATTACACATACATGTCATTTTAAATTACATATTGGATTTTGTAACTCACTTTTCTCAAAACATTCAGGGGCTTCTGTCTTACACCCATGGCTTTTAAGATCTTACTCACCCTTTCTCCAGGGCTCCTCCTCCAAACTTACCATCTTCTAATCCTTTTCTCACTCAGCATCAACCACATAAAGCTTCTTGTTTCTCAAGTGAGCCAACTTTTCCCCAAGTTAGTGCCTTTGAAATTCTCTTTCCTGTAGTTAGTCACTCTTCTATTAAATGTTCCCAGTGCTTCCTTATTTCATGCAGGCCTCTATGAAATTCCCCTTCCTCAGAGAGGGCTTGCATGACCATCCCGTCTAAAATACCCTCTTCCAGCATTACCCTCCATCCCTGAGCCACTATGCTATTCCTAATAGCATTGGTCATTTCAATTATTATCTGTCTCTTGCACTAGAGTATAATTTCTAAGAGAATCAATTTCTTTTTCACTCCAAGGATCTAGAATTTTACCAAAGGGTTCAAAAAATATTTTTTGAAGAAATGAAGTAATGATAAACTTCTCAAGACCATTTGTCCAATTTCAAATGTACTTGTAGACCCTTTACTCTCCCAAAATACATGCTTTAAAAAGAAATGGTATTGACTTAATCTGTTTTCCTCTCCCAAAGTATTCTATAATCCATATTCCAATTCCATTTGCTTCTCTTATTTTTTCATGATTTAATACGTTAATTAGAAGCCTTCTGAAGTATTACAGACAAAAATCAATCAAATGATAGGAATGAAATTTGTAAATATAATCTCTTCCCTCAAAAAGTCAATACAGAAGAGAAGTGATCCATGTGGATCATATGGAGAATGGAAATTTTTATAAGGAATTGAAGTAAAACAAAGATCATTTTAGGAACACTGTGTTTTAAGTTTATCCACATGGATTTGATATAAACATAAGAGGAGAACTTTGCCCTCTAAAAATGTCTAGGTTATTCTGGCATAAAGTATCTAATAGCTGTTACTCTTCTCTTGAAATTAGTAAGCCCTTGTATCTTTCCTTCTATGCTTATTTCCCATATCCAATTTATCTATGTTGTCATCAAATGAAAAGTTTTATCAAGCCAAGATGTTTTACCTTCAATCCTAACAAACTTTTGACCGCCATAAATCTACTCTAACTACTCAAATCCCATAGCAGTCTCAAATAATTCTAGCATTCTTTCTTCTTTTCTCTGCTGTAGTAATAACCTATTGATATGTCATATGCTTAATTTCCATTTAGCGTCTTCCAACTTTGTTTCATACAAAGTATAGTTCAGAGTTAGAAGCCTGAAAACTACCTGTGTATGCATATAGTGTATGTTTGTGTGTCTGTGAGTATGGGTATATTCCCTTAAAAATATCTCGTAATTAGTAATGCTGATGCACTCTTCTGTCTTATGTATTAAAAGTTTGGCCGAAGTCAAGCTTTTATGAAAATAAATTTTATCTCTTTTACTATCACATTATTTCAAACCTTTGGTGTTCTTTTTTTTTTTTTTTTATAAAGATGAAGCCTAGAAACATAAAAAAAAATTCTTACATGTCATGTTTATGATATTTTAGATGTTTTCATGAGACAGAAGAATTTATGAGGGTTTTGAAATGTAAAATAGAGGTAAATATGTGTTTGTGAATATATACATTGTCTAGCACATTTTTCGAAGATAGCCAGGGAAGAAAAGACAAGGAGGCATTGTTTTGTTGAGCCACAATACTTTGAAGTGTTCTCTTTGAGTCATTTCCCAAATGTCGTGAATGATTGTTAAGAGAGAAGAGTGTGGGAAGAGAAGTGGACTAATAAAACAGTATTAAGGTAATCGAGGTTTATATGTATGAGTATGTATTTTAAAAACATTTCTAAAATAAAGAATGATCTAGTGGTTACATAGAATAGGAGTCAGAGTCCTCAGGTTTAATTTCCATCTGACTTATCAATGGACTTGAAGGTGAGTTTAGCAAGTGACACTACTTCAGCTTTTACCTCTTCCATCCTCAGCAAATAATGTTGATGGAATCCATAGGACTAAGAAAAAAATCTTTACATAAATACTTCTTTCAAATGTAACAGAAATAAATCAAGAATATGTTTTGCCAAAGAGTTTAAAAAACCTACCCTTTTTATCTCATAGTGTGTTTATAATAAAATACTTCATTTTACATGCCATATTTTAAAATTTTAAAGAAGAATTTGAGTATATGAATCTTGGATTAATCAGATGTCTTATTATAAAAATTCAATTCAGGAGTTCCTGTCATGGCTCAGCAGGTTAGACCCTGACATAGTGTCCCTGAGGATGTGGGTTCGATCCCTGGCCTCACAGTGGTTTAAGGATCTGGCATTGATGCAAGGTGCAGCATAAATTGGAGATGTAGCTTGGCATAGGCTGACTTGACATAGGTGGGTAGCTGCAGCTTGAATTTGACCCTTAGCCTGAAAACTACCATATGCTACAGGTGTAGCTGTTAAAAAAAGTGAATTCAATTCATAATATTATTATTTTATCATTTTGTCATTTAAAGACTCTGAACTCAGTATATATCTCCTACAGTCTCAAAGGGCCATATCTTTGGAATTTGCCAAGTTAATTTATTTTCTAAGACTATGGCTTAGAATTTCTAAATTTTTGATTTAAACTTTTGGGTGGTCTTTCTGAAAATAAATTCTTTGAAAATGTTGAATGTATTTGAAATATTTGAATATGTTAAATATTTTGTTTAAAATCTACAAGTTACCACTTTGCAATGGGGCCAGCAGAAAAACTACCATGCAAATGCTTATTCATAAGCACCCAAAAGTAGACACCCTATGAAAGTTTATATTCCATTCTGTGAAATGCCCTTTAGACCACCTTACGTTAAAATTAACTCATGTGGACCAGTCATTATCCCTTCTGTTTGCCTAAGATGAAGAAATAAATTCTAATCACTTTGAACTTTAATAAGGGGAATCTTATGAATGAGCATATTTTCTTATACCTTATTCCCTACAGTAACTCCTGCTTCAGAGCAGACTATCCCTGAAACAAAATCCACAATTCATCTTGGTCATTTTGTCCTGAGACCAAGTAAAACTCCATGAAAAAGAGGAAAAATAAAATAGATAGCAACAATAAAAGGATATTAAACGTGTCAGTCACTTTGCAAGTTCATTTGTGTGCATTATATGATTAAACAAACACTTCAATTATTGAAACACTAATTCAACAAATACTTACTGAGCCAACGAATACTTCTCTGGGACAAGACAACCTAATGAAGCAAGTACTATTGTTTTCTCATTCTGTGGATGGAGACACTGAGTTTTAAGGAGTATAATATTTTGCACAAGGTCACATGTTAAATAGATAAGGTGGGATTTGACTTCAGGTGTTCCTGATGCTTAAGACCAAAGATAAAACTCTTTCCTGCCTCTCATGATGCCACCATTACCTGCTATGCATGTTTTCTGAACCTTACCTAGCTCTCAGATACACTTCTTATATTTTTTTGGAAGGAGGCCAGTCTAAACATTCACTATGACAATGTGGAAAGGTCAGCGTCTGGGATGTATTTCTTTGCATACCATTTCTCTCAAGCCACTGTTTGCAAATTATTGCACAAGGTGCCACGATATTCCCTTACTACACCAGAGGCAATTTCTTAATAGATCCAGTTTCTACAATAACAGCCATAGGTCAGAAAATGAGGGAGTTATGGAATGAGTGGTTTGGGGGCTGTGTATTTTGGCCTGGCACTGGTGAGAGTGTATAATCTGGATAGATGTTAGCTTTCTAAACAAACATAACCTCTGGTTGCATTGAAGGAGGAAATAAAAGTTTAAACTTGTTCTCTTCATTAAATAGCTTTACAAAACTAGCATTTGTTAGGTGAAAACATTTCTTCAGTGATTTTAGTTGTTGGTTTATTGAATATTTTTCATCTTCAAAGTTTTATTGAAGTATATTTAATTTATATTGTCATAATTTCTGCTGTGCAACAAAGTGATTTAGTTATACATATACACACTCATTCTTTTTCAGATTCTTATCTCATACAGATTATACCATTTTTTTTCTTTTTTTTCTTTTTACGGCTGCACTGGTGGTGTATGGAAGTTTCCAGGCTAGGCATCAAATCAGAGCTTCAGCTGGAACCTACGCCACAGCCGCCACAGTCACGTCAACACCGGATCTCAGCTACATCCATGGCCTTTACCACAGGTTTTTAACCCACTGAGCGAGGCCAGGGATAGAACCTACTTCCTCAGGGACACTATGTCAAGTTCTTAACCCACTGAGCCACAGTGGGAGCTCCAGATTATATTAATTTTGATGAGCAAAAATAATGGCAGAAATGATGGGGCTACCAGAGTAATTTTAAGTCTTGACTTTTCTGAAATAATCAAATGGATATTTCATTAAAAATGTGTCTCAAATAACTCATTTAAATATCAAATAAGAAGTGATACACATGGGTATATCTGTGAAAAGGCCTTGGACTAGCACTGAGTTTTGACGTGGAGAATGGCTTTCATCAAATATTCTTCTCTTTTGGAGTTCACAAGTGGCTCAGCTGGTTAAGTATCCAGTGTTGTCACTGCAGTGGTTCCTTCTGTGGTGCAAATTTGATTCCATGACCCAGGAACTTCCATGTGCCATGGGTATAGCCTGAAAATATTCTTCTCTTTGAAGACCTTTCTTGACCACATGCTACCAGTGTGATAGTAGTAATTTACATGCCCCGCCTCTTTATACAAAAGTTCATGGAGGAAAAAAATGATTGAAATAGGAAGAACTATAATTTCATTGATGGTGACTATCATCATCAAGGAATACTGTGAAGCACAGCAGGTTCAAATTGTAACCTGTGTTTAAAACGTGTTACATCATGGGAAAGAAATTACGTGGGAAAAACACCTGGCTTTACCTTTATTCATTGTATCATATTAAAGGACACAAGAAAGAAAAATTACTAACAGAAAACTATACTGTATTCTTAAATGAATAATGCAATCTATAACTAGGAAAAAATAGGTATGTGAAATAATTTACATATGAAAAGATTTTAGACAAAGCCCTTTCCATTTGCTTGAAAGACACTATTAATAAATGAGGATGCAAATAAACCATGTTCTTTATTCATTGAATTAAAAAGGTGTTTACAGTTTTCTGCCTTTTAAAAATGTCAGTTTCTAAGAAAATCATGAACTTGTGGAATAGACTTGTGGTTGCCAAGGGGGAGGGGGAGGGAGTGGGTGGTTGGGGAGCTTGAGGTTAATAGATACAAACTATTGCCTTTGGAATGGATTAGCAGTGAGATCCTGCTGTGTAGCACTGGGAACTATGTCTGGTCACTTATGATGGAGCATGATAATGTGCAAAAATAGAATATGTACATGTATGTGTAACTGGGTCACCATGCTATACAGTAGAAAAAAAATTGTATTGGGGAAATAACTATTAAAAAATAATAATAAAAAATTTGTAGGAATAAAAAAATAATGCCAACTACAAAAAAAAAAAAAAAAGATGCAGCTTAAGTCATGAATGCAGCTTGAATCTGGTGTTGGTTGCTATAGCTATGGTGTCAGCCTACAGCTGCAGCTCCAATTCACCCCTTAGCCTGGGAACTTCCATATGCCACAGGAACAGCCATAGAAAGAAAAAAAATTAAAAAAATAAAAATCATGTTGAGAATTTTTTTCTTAGGTCTTCAAATTAATTGCTGCCATATATATGTGTATATATATATATACACATATATATGATTAACTTTTCTATGTTTATCTTAAGTAGTTCATTTTGTTGAGATAGCTTATTCATTGTAATCATTCTTATGATGATGATCTTGGATTGTTACTTCTAAAAGCAAAATCTTCTTTGTCTTTTTCAAAAAATTATGTCAATTAGTTCTTTTTCATGTTTCAATTCAATGACTCATTTCTGTATCAATAATAATAAAATAATAAGGATAAAAAAATTTTAAAAAATAAAAATGTTGGTTTCTAAAATGATGCTATTACTATGAAGGCAGTAGGTAGCCTAATAAAAGACAAAATGTGGAAATATACGAGTAATTTCAGTGCATTATAAAATGGCTATATTCTGTACTGACACTGGGTAAAAAAGTCTTAAATCTCGTGTAATCAGTACAGGATATTTTTCTTTGACTGCTAGTATTAAAGGATATCTGATATCCAGATCCTGATAAAGATATATTTTATCAGCTCATTTATGCAAATGAAAGATTTATTAGAGTGTGTAAAGTCTGTGATTTTATAAGTAACCTACTTACTAATAACTTAGTGTTATAAAACTAAAAAAAGGCACCAATGAAAATCCATATATGAATGCTTAAAGGGAAAAAAAGGGTTGAAAAATCTTACACCTTTCTGCTATAAACCCTATTATATAAATCAAGATAATTTTGATTTATTATCTTGGTAAGGGAAGAAGACTGCTCAAGGGGCTTCTGGTTGGCCTCTTCTATTACAGTAATTCTTACTGTGCAGGTCAAGGGACCAGTGGAAGGGTTCTGACAATGGCTACATGCATTTATTCCAATGATACATTCAGAAACCAGGGAGCACTCAGCAGCTGCATCTGTCAACATAACAGTTATAGTTTGGGCCGGACCTAAGTAAGGATTTTCTTTTATTGCCTGATTTTTATTTATCCCTTCTCTAATAAGGCTGCCGCGACAGATCATTGGAGCTACATAGGGTGTTATCAGCAACTCAAGCTCAATATCCCTCCATACTTAAAAAATCTAGGTATTCCCCTTTGTCTGGAGTACATTTATTTGAATTAATGGCCATAGGACCCTTTGTAAAAGGACTGAGATTACTCCAGTATAGACTTGCCTTGGGGTTGCAGGTCCTGCCTCCTAAATATCTGGCTTCTCTTTCAGGTAATACGTTCTTTGTCTAAGACCTAGTCCTGGTCTGAAAACTGGACAAAAATTTTCATATGGGTAGATGACCTCAGTCTTATCTGTTCTTGATCTTTTAATTATATACCTCTGTAGCGTAGGCTTTCCTGGGTGTCCTTGCAACTTTTCTGTCCTTTGCGGTTGCTTCTCATAGCTACGGCTTCTTCTCTTCTGTGATTCCACTATCCTATTACTGTTAGGGAACATAGTTTTATAACAGCATCTTCTACTGTTAGTCCTGGGAAACCAGTACTGAATTGGTGATCTCCTCATTAATGCATTCAGTTATTAACTTGATAAACCAAGGATTCCTGCATAGCACCCAGGGAATAAGGTCAACTAACAGATATTCTGGTCTGTTATAGTAGACACATTCTAATAGGTGTACACAGTGATTTGGTTATATATATTTTTTTCGAGACTTTTTTCCGTTAAAGGTTATTATGAGATATTGGATGCAGTTCGCTGTATTATACGGTAAATCCTTGCTGTTTATTTTATATATTGTAGTGCATATCTGTTAGTCCCATACTCCTGTTAGAGTAGACACATTCTAGTATGTCCACTTCTTTGAGCATTTTTATTCTTCCAGGTTTGTATGTCAGTTCTGACATTTTTACTTAATTGAAGGTGGGTCACCACTTTTTCCAAGCTTCTGAGAGCCATCCTAGGACATCCTTAGAACATCTGTGGAAACATGAGTTGTTATGAATTAGGGGTCTTCGCAGGCTTTGAGAAACTGCTCTCATGTTGGCCAAAATGTCTTTATGTTGACCAGAATCAAGGTGAGCTTTACGTTCTCCCCTCGATTCAGTACTCTCTGGATCCGCTTTCAGGCATGCTTGACATCGAGTTCCTACAACTCATATGGCATGTGGTCTCTAATCCAAGCTCTTTCTCTCATATAAAATTTCACTCTTATGCCTCATGAATCTCTCAATAACTGTGTATTCTTTTTTTTTTTTTTTAGTTGAAGAATAGTTAATTTACAGTACTGTTGGTTTCAGGTGTACACAGTGATTCAGTTATATATTTTTTTCAGACTTTTTTCCATTAAAGGTTATTATGATGTATTGAATACAGTTCCTTGTATTATGTGGTAAATGCTTGTTGTTTATTTTATATATTTTAGTATGGATCTGTTAGTCCCATACTCCTAACTTATTTCCTTTAGGAATTTTTTCCCTTTAGTAACTGTAAGTTTATTTTCTATGTCTCTGTGTCTATTTCTGTTTTGTAAATAAATTTATTTTTATTATTTTTTAGGTTCCACATATATGTGATATCACATAGTATTTGTCTCTGATTTAGTTCACTTAGTATAATCTCCAAGTCTACCCGTGTTGCTGCAAATGGCAAGATTTCCTTCTTTTTTATGACTGAGAAATATTCAGTTGTATTTACTACATCTTCTTTATCCCTTCATCTGTTGATAGACACTTAGGTTGTTTCCATGCCTTCGCTACTGTAAACAGTGCTACTACAAGTATTGGAATGAATGTATCTTTTCAAATTAGAGTTTTTGTCTTTTCCAGATATATGCCTAGAAATGGTACTGCAGGGTAATATAGTAGCTCTATTTTTAGTTTTTAAGGAACCTCCGTACTGTTCTCCTTAGTAGCTCCACCAATTTACATTCCCACCAACAGTGTAGGCAGTTCCCTTTACCCCCTCTCCAGTATTTATTATTTGTAGACCTTTTGATAATAGCTATTCTGACAGGTATGAGGTGATACCTCATTGTAGTTTTGATTTGAATTTCTCTAATAACTAGTGATGTTGAGCATCATTTCATATGCCTTTTGGCCATTTGTATGTCTTCTTTGAAGAAGTGTCTATTTAGGTTTTCTTCCAGTTTTTTGATTGTGTTGTTTGTTTTTTTGATATTAAGCTATATGAGTCTTTTGTATATTTTGGAAGTTAACACCTTGTCAGTTGCATTACTTAGGAATATTTTCTTCTAGTTTGTATGTTGTATTTTTGTTTCGTTGATGGTTTGCTTTGCAAAAACCTTTAAGTTTGATTAGGTTCTATTTATTTTTGCTTTTTTTTTTTTTTTTTTTTTTGTCTTGGGTGATAGATCTAAGAAAATATTGCTGTGATTTGTGTAAGAGAATTTTGCCTGTGTTTTCATGTAGGAGTTTAATGGTGTCATATCTTACATTTAGGTCTTTAAGCCATTTTGAGTTTATTTTTGTATATGATGTGAGGGAGTGTTCTAATTGCATTGATTACATGAGGCTGCCCAGCTTTCCCAGCATCACTTGCTGAAGAGACTGTATTAGCTCCACTATATATTCTTGCCTCTTTTGTTAAAGATTAATTGACTTTAGGTTTGTGGGTTTATTGCTGGACTCTCTATTCTGTTCCACTGACCCATATGTCTGTTTTCATGCCAATACCATGCTTTTTAGATTGCTCTAGCTTTTTAGTATAGTCTAGAGTCTGGGAGGCTTATGCTTCTAGCTTTGTTCTTTTCCCTAGGATTGCTTTGGCAGTTCTGGATCTTTTATGGTTCCATATAAATTTTAGGACTCTTTATTCTAGTTCTGTGAAAAATATCATGGATAATTTGATAGAACTTTATTAAATCTGTAGATTGCTTTGGATAGCATAGCCATCCAAGAACATGAGATAGCTCTTCATTTCTTTGAATCATCTTTAACTTCTTTTATCAGTGTTTCATATTTCTCAGCATGTAGGTCTCTCACCTTCTTAGGTTTATTCCTAGGTTCTTTTTTGGGGGGAACGTGACTTTAAACAGGACTTTTTTTTTTTACTTTCTCTTTATGTTTTCATTTAGTGTCAAAAAATACAACAGAATTCTGTATATTAATCTCATATCCTACTCTCTTGCTGAATTTATTTATTAGTTCTAATAGCTTTCATGTGGAATGTTTAGGATTGTCTATATAGAGTATCATGTCATCTATATGTATTGACAATTTTGTCTTCCCTTCCAATTCAGATACTGTTTATTTCTTTCCTTTTTTAAATTTTTTATATGATTCTGGTGGCTAGGACTTCCAATACTATGTTGAATAGAAGTGATGAGAGTGGGCATCCTTGTCTTATTCCAGAACTTAGCAGAAAGTCTTTGAGTATTTCACCATTGAGCATTACATTGGCTGTGGGTTTGTCATAAATAGCTTTTATATATTGAGATATGTACTCTCTGTACCCACTTAGGTTAGTTTTTATCATGGATGGATGTTAAACTTTATCAACTGTGTATTCATGAGGTAGCATTTGCAAAATAAAATAGTATGAATTATTTTTCGTATTTTTCTAAAAATATAGTATTAAATTTTTCTGCACATGATTGTGTATACACATTCACATACACATGTAAAATCACTTATTAAAGTCCTGGAATTAGTTCATCAAATTAGCTGATGCTTATTTAGAGTAGTAGTCTTCAAAGTGAGGGGATACAGAAGATGATCCATTAGGGTGTCAGAATTATAAGATAGTACTAAGGTATCATAACATTTAATATATGAGCAGTCCTGGTGTCCTCACTCTGTAAGTATGCCAGACAGTTATTTACATATCACATTTGAAGGAAGAGTTGGGGACCTCTACCTCATAGAGGTAAATAGTGGTTCTTTTCTCCATTCTTCACTTAAAGAACATATTAGTTTATGAGGCACCTGTTAAATTGATTTTCACCACTTATTTAAAATAATAAAGCTCCATAGTAGTTTGTATTAGATGTAAAGTGGCAGTAAAAATCTCTTCTTTTTTAACCATATAGAGGTTCACTGCTTATCTAAAGTCTTTTTTCCTCTTAGATGTCAAGGGCCTAACTTTGGATTAGTTACACTCCTCTGTTTGTGACACAATTGAAATCAGTCCATAGATGTCCCCTATTTTGTATTATTAAACTTTTATTTCTATGCCCTACCATCTACCATAATTAACTATTCTGATGCTTTTAATGTACTAGATGTTTTTTCTTACAAAATATGTATTACTATATTGTGTTCATGTATTTAACTTGTATAAATATTTTTTATACTAAATGAAATACCAGAAAGAGAAAGTAAAAAAAAAAAGTCCCATTTAAAATCACATTCCCCCCCCCCAAAAAAAAACACCTAGGAATAAACCTAACTAAGGAGGTAAAAAACTTATCTCATGTTAAAGGAAATGCATCTGAAGTTTCCATAACAAGCTCAGTGTTTTTTGGTGCTTTGTTATAGGAAACCTTTTTAAAAATGAGGAAAATTTCTTTTTATTCCTAGATTATCTAATTATTTATTGTAAATATATGTTAAACTTGATCAAATTAATTTTTCTATCTTTTAAAATACTTATATAATTTTTCTACCTCTGGAGTTCCCATGGCAGCTTAGCAGTAACAAACCTGACTAGGATCCATGAGGATACAGGTTCAGTCCCTGGCCTTGATAAGTGCAGTTAAGGATCTGGCGTTGTTGTGAGCTGTGGTAAAGGTTGCAGACTTGGCTCAGATCTGGGATTGCTGTGGCAGTGGTTGAGGCTGGCAGATGCAGCTCCAATTTGACCCATAGCCTGGGAACTTCCATATGTCACAAATGTGGCCCTGAAGAAAAAAAGACCAGAAAATGTTTTTTCTACCTCTGTTTATTAATGAAGGTGTTTACACATAAAGAGTTCCTCTATACATCATCTTTTCATTGCCAGGGTTAAAAATGCTACTTGATTATGGTGTATTTCAAGATATATTATAGAGTATTTGCCTATATGATTCTAGACAAATTATTCAATATGTCCTTACCACTTTTATTTGTTCTTGCTAGTTCTGGAATCAAAATTGTACTTACCCTATAGAATAAGCCAGGCAGCTTTTGCAGATTATTCTTTCCTAGAAACACATATATAATATAAAAATAACTATTTTTTTTCCCACTGTACAGCAAGGGGGTCAGGTTATCCTTACATGTATACATTACAATTACATTTTTTCCCCCACCCTTTGTTCTGTTGCAACATGAGTATCTAGACATAGTTCTCAATGCTATTCAGCAGGATCTCCTTGTAAATCTATTCTAAATTGTGTCTGATAAGCCCAAGCTCCCGATCCCTCCCACTCCCTCCCCCTCCCATCAGGCAGCCACAAGTCTCTTCTCCAAGTCCATGATTTTCTTTTCTGAGGAGATGTTCATTTGTGCTGGATATTAGATTCCAGTTATAAGTGATATCATATGGTATTTGTCTTTGTCTTTCTGGCTCATTTCACTCAGGATGAGATTCTCTAGTTCCATCCATGTTGCTGCAAATGGCATTATGTCATTCTTTTTTATGGCTGAGTAGTATTCCATTGTGTATATATACCACATCTTCCGAATCCAATCCTCTGTCAATGGACATTTAGGTTGTTTCCATGTCCTAGCTATTGTGAATAGTGCTGCAATGAAAATGCGGGTGCATGTGTCTCTTTTAAGTAAAAATAACTATTTTTTAAAGTTTGAGAAGTAAACTATTTTGAGAAAAAGTCAAGGAATTAAAGTAATCTATATTTTGAGAAGTTTGTGGGAGGCTAAGACTATGCTTACCTCTTCAGTTTTATTAATACTCATTGTTCTGTTTAAGCTTTTTATTCCTTCTCGTACCTTTTGGGGTGTTTTATATTTTTTTCCATAGTTTATCCCCTTTAATTTTTCAAATTTACTAACAAGTTCTTATTCATAATAATCTTTATTATTCCCCTTTTTTATAATTTCTCTGAGTTAATTCTAATTTCCTAAAAAATATTTGTGCTTACAAAGCTAAAAGTTTTCCTCTAAGTACCATAAACTGTCACATACGTTTTATCTTTCAAGTCTAAATATTTCACAATTTTCCACATTAGTTCTCTTTTGATATAAAAGATATGTGATTTTTGTTTTCATGAAAGTGAAATTTTGTTAACTATCTTTTTATTATTAAATTCTAATGTTATTAAATTATGGCCAAAGAACATAATCTATATGCTGTTTGTTTTAGAATTTATTCAATATTGCTTTGAAGTTAGTAAAGGTCATTTTTTATGAATTACTCATGTATGATAAAGATAACCTATCTTTATTAGGGTTAGAGTTTTATAAATACCTAATTTAAGCTTACACATTACATTGTTTTATACCTCCTGTGTTTGCCTCTTTTTTTTCTTTTTTTGTTCTGCTTGATTTTCTTAGTTTTTAAAAGGTTATATTAAAAATCTTTTGGGAGCTCCTATTGTGGCTCAGTGGTAATGAACCCAACTGGTGTCCATGAGGATGTGGGTTCTATCCCTGGCCTTGCTCAGTGGGTTAAGGATCCAGTGTTGTCCTGAGCTGTGGTGTAGGTCTCAGATGCAGCTTGGATCTGGCATTCCTGCACCTGTGTCGTAGGCTGGGAGGTGCAGCTCATATTTGACCCCTAGCTGGAGAACTTCCATATGCCACAGGTGTGTGGCCCTGAAAGGAAAAAAAAATAAACATAAAAAATTAATCTCTAGCCACACTTATTAATACATCTATGTCTTTATGCATTTCTGTTAGTCATAACTTTATATATTTTGAACCTGTATTATGAAATATGTCATCATGATGAACCATTATATCTTCCTCCTTTATTGTTTCTTTTACCAGTATGTAAAGCTCACGTATGTCTCTTTTGATCATTTCTTATCTTGAGATATTAGTACCTGAAGATTAAGTATACACTTCCCTTTATTTATTTTATATTTATTTCTTTTTAAATTGTAATCAATTGCTATTTCCCCAATACATCTTTTTTTTTTTTCTACTGTAGAGCATGGTGACCCAGTTACACATACATGTATACATTCTTTTAAAAAGACCTGTGGCAGTTCCCATTGCGGCTCAGCAGTAGCGAACCAGACTGGTAACCACAAGGATGTGGGTTCAGTCTCTGACCTTGCTCAATAGGTTAAGGATCCAGCATTGCCATGAGCTGCTGTATAGGTTGCAGACCTGGCTCAGATCTGGCATTGCTATGGCTGTGATGTAGGCTGGCAGCCATAGCTCTGATTCGACTCCTAGCCTGGGAACTTCCATATGCCATGGGTATGGCCCTAAAAAAATACAAAAAATAAAATAAAATAAAATAACCTGTTGTCCAAATTTTCTGACCTCTGCTATGAAGTCATTTGACTCTAGTTTCAATTTCAGTGAATGAAATAACAACTACTTTTTAAAACAGATGTGTGCTGTGAAAAGAGAATTTTGAAAATGGATACTTGGAAATTTTGTTTGTTGTTTTACATTTTGGTTGCCAATAATAACATACAAGAAAACCTTATTCCTCAAAATTTCCCATTTGGTGAATGTGGGAGAAGATATTGGCCATGTGTGGCTCAACTCCGCTCTCTATTTTTGGAATCTGTCCTTTGATCATGTAGCAGTTACTTCTGGCATGTAATGGCCTAGCAAAAAGATATGAAGTTCCAGGGACTAATTCAACTCAGGAAGATATAAGAGAGCAAGCTCATTTGATTGCTTAATTTACTCACATTTTAAACTTAGATTTATTAGTAATAAAGTTGACTCTTTTTATCTATTTAGGGCTGCACCCAGGGCATATGACAAGTTCCCAGGCCAGGTGTCAAATTGGAGCTGCAGCTGCTGGACCAGACCACAGCTCATGGTAGCACCCAATCTTTAACCCACTGAGCAAGGCCAGGGAATCAAACCCATGTCCTTACGTCCTTGTAGATACTAGTTGGGTTCTTTTTTTTCTCTTTTTTGGGGGGACCACACCTGCGGCATATGGAGGTTTCCAGGCTAGGGGTTGAATCAGAGTTACAGCTGCCGGCTATAGTCACAGCCACATATGCCATGAGTATGGCCCTAAAAAAATACAAAAAAATCCAAACAGAGTCTGCGACCTACACCACAGCTCACAAAAATGCCAGATCCTTAACTCACTGAACAAGGCCAAGAATCGAACCCTCAAACTCATGGTTCATTTCTGCTGCACCACAACGGAATTTCTACTAGTCGGGTTCTTAACCTGCTGAGCTACAATGGAAGCTCCTGAAGTTGACATTTTAAACTATCACGCTCTCATATTTGTGTAGTTAAGTCATTCCAAACTTTGTGGGGAAAAAAAGTACTATTATTATTACTTTTGATCCTCAAATCCCAAATATTCCTATTATGGTAATAAAGAACATATATATGTGATTGTATATTCCTACTTCTGTTGCTCAGTTAACTGGCTACAAGATAATAGCTACAAAAATGACATTTAAAAGTAGGTAATTGGTGTTTATCCTTTGGTTTCTGGAGCTCCTAAAGGACAGGAAATGATGTAATGATGCTTGGTCCTGCAACATCTGGAATCCAATGGAAAGGTAATGAAAAAATGGATATTTTAAAAAAATAAAGATTATTTACTATCAATCACAGTTTTTAAATTTATCTGTGGATTTATTTTATTGCATTTTATTATCACATTACCTTAATGTTTCTGCTAATAATGAAATTACCTAATTGGTTTATTATCCAGTTTATGAATTTTGACATAAGAGTAGAACTGGGCCCCTGGCTTTCCTCCAGCCATGTGGAGTAGCTAAAATATATCAAAAACATAAATTTTTCCTGTTTTTAACAGATTAAAGATGGTCAAGAATTCCTTGACACTCCTCCCATTAAGAGATGGGGGTCTGTGATCTTTGTCGTAAATATAGTATGCTTTGATGACAGATGTGTCTCTTGGACATTCCCTCCTAGAATCCAAATCAGGCATAAGCAGTATGATACTCTTTTGCTAAAAGGCATCCGAAGCTACCCACAGGGAGAGGCCATGTGGAGAAGAACTGAGGAAACAGCTGACAGACAAAATTAATATGGTACTAGTAAAGCCATCCCAGTCATCTTCACCAGTTAGAGTTAACCAGTTTTAGGCCCCAGACATCCTGAAAAAAAGAACAGCGACCACTGCTGTTCTCTGCCTGAATTCTTCACCCACAAAATCATGAACCTAATAAAATCATTTTTTTATGTTATTAAATTTTGGAGATATTTGTTTCATAGTAATAGATGATGGAACAGTGATTGAGTTAATAGTTGTATATATCTATATACACGTATTTGTGTATATGTATATGTATAAATACATAAATATATGATATATGTGTTTGTATCTTGAAGGAACTATCTAAAATAGATTTCAATTATCCATTTAATTTTTTAGTTACAATTATCTCAAACTTATAATATGCATATGTATTATTATTTTCAAAGAAATTATATTGTCATTTAATTTAATTAGTATCTTCATTTGTCAAGTACCTGGAAGCAAACTGATATGCAAAATAAGAGTAAAAAGCAAATTTCTTAATTCTCAATCTGATGGCCTTTCCATTAAACCACATTGTTTTTATCCATCTTTTGTGGGTTTTGTTTTTTGTTTTTTGTTTTTGTTTTTGTCTTTTTGCCATTTCTTGGGCCGCTCTCGCGGCATATGGAGGTTCCCAGGCCAGGGGTCCAATCAGAGCCGTAGCCACCAGCCTATTCCAGAGCCACAGCAACTCGGGATCCGAGCCGCGTCTGTGACCTACACCACAGCTCACGGCAATGCCGGATCTTTAACCCACTGAGCAAGGGCAGGGATCGAACCCGCAGCCTCATGGTTCCTGGTCAGATTTGTTAACCACTGCGCCACCACGGGAACTCCATCACCTTTTGTGTTTTATAAATGTCATGCATTTTTAGAATGGGCCAGTCTAAAAGACACTGATTCAGAAAACTTGATTCTGTTAAAGTGTTATTCATTTCTGGTTTTCCTGTCTCATAAAAATATGTCATCAAACACAAAAATGGATTTTGTCAGAAAAACTTTTTTGGAAAAAAAGTTAGTTTAATAACATAAGTAATAAATATTACAATTTATTAAAAGAAAACAGTTTTTTAAAGCATTTAAATGAATGCACAGATTACTTATAACACTGAAAGTCCTGTTTTGAAAAAAAAAAAAAAGGCTATGACGTGATTTTAATAAGAATATTGCAGTAGGAGTTCCTGTTGTGGTGCAGTGGTTAACGAATCCGACTAGGAACCGTGAGGTTGCGGGTTCGATCCCTGGCCTTGCTCAATGGGTTAACGATCCGGCGTTGCTGTGAGCTGTGTTGTGGGTCACAGACGAGGCTCGGATCTGATGTTGCTGTGGCTCTGGAGTAGGCAGGTGGCTACAGCTCTGATTCAACCCCTAGCCTGGGAACTCCATATGCTGCGGGAGCAGCCCTAGAAAAGGTGAAAAAGACCAAAAAAAAAAAAAAAAAAAAAAAGAATATTGCAGTAATTTGTCTATCTTTTGACATTGGAGTACTTCCATTGAAGAGAGACTAAGTTATTAAGAGTCAAATGTCTTAATTATGGAGATATTCTATTTTAAGGTGTACTTACAGAAGTAGGTACAGATGTCTGTTAAAAAGTACAAGTACATTTTGAGCATTTAATTCTTATCAATAACTGACTTTAATTTTAAGTGGGAGAAGACTTTTTTCTAAGATCAAAAGTGCTGCTAACAAGTAACTCTTATTGGGGCTTAGTTCTGAAGTTCAAAAGATTACCAGGTGGCTTTTGCCAATCTGTAGAAAGCAAAGGATTGTTCCCTCAATTAAATGGTACTTTTCCAATCTATTCTTTTGGGGATTTAGGTTTTGAAGTTCCTAATTCTTATTAAGAGATGTGACTAGATTTCCATTTACCAATTAAAAATGCACCTTTTCAGCTGTCTGAACTCACAGACTTTTGATCTTCTTCTAGAAGAGAAGGACATAAAAAGTATCATGGTTAGCCAGTTCTCACTTACTATGTTTCTGCTTTAAGTAGTCCAGCAAACAGACTTCTGCATCTATCCCCCAGAGACAGATTATATCCATTTGTGATTACTCAGAATGACCACTAAAGGTCACTCTTACTCCATTTTCTCAACCCAGTTTTGAAACCTGAGCCCAGGTAGTAAAATTTGTGAAACCTCTATTTTTGCAGTAGCAAAGGATGCACTAGGGATGGAATATTTGGGGGCCAAGGAGTACTAGTTAGAGTTCCTGTCCAGTTCAGGAAGAAACAAATCCTACCTGTATAAGTCAGAAATTTGAAATGAAAGATTTGTGTTACATCCTTACATTAATGCATTTCTAGGAACTTTATCAAAATGTATAACATTTATTTTAAAGTGAACACTGGCTGATGTGAAATACAGTGATTATATTTTGGCCCATAATGAAAATGTTTTATTTAGAAGAGAAAATAATTCATTTTCAGGAAACACATTTAAGACCTCAATGCTTATGGAGTTAATAAATTATAAATGATTTTATTTGTAGAGGAGAAGGAAAGTTGAAAATAACACTTGCCAAGAATTTAACAGCTTAAATCGATTTACTTGTACAAGTGAAGGCATTACATATAAGAGCCATTTCCTTTTTATGCATAAGTGTTTTGGGTATTTAAGAAATGTTCATATTTTAAAGTCTTGGCTATTTTAGGTAAGGAAAAAAATCTTCTGCACAGATTACAGAAGATACTTCAAATGCTTAATTTCACAAATAATAAGAAAAAATAAATTACAGCAATTAAAATCTGTTTAACTTAAAAAATGACCCCCAAAATTAATGGGAAAATACCAAATGTTAATATTAGGTAAAAGTACATCACATTTTTCTGAGATGGAAAATAAGTATTGACATTTGGTGACATCTAGTAAAAAAAAAAAAAAGTGAATTCATGTGGACCTAATAATTTACTTCTAGGATTTACCTTAGGGAAACATCCATTTGTTCAAGGAAATATGTATAATATATTATGATGAAGAAGGTAGTTTAATGTAAAACTTAATTATTGAGAGACTGGCTAATTCTGTACCACAGAATATTAAGCAATGCTGGAAAGTTTTTTTAAAAAAACAACATTTAAATAATTAAAATGAAATTCCATTAGATACACAGAGTAAAATAGTATTTTTTTATTTCCAAAATTAAAATGTTGGTTTGAGTCATATGAAATTGGTAATATTTAGTTATTTTCAAGCTACAATCTACAAGTTTCATATGGTTCAGTATATTCATAGGAATAAAGAGAAAGTAGACTAGTTTTTTTTCCATGACCTAAGATTAGAGTAGTGATATGAGGGGATTTCTAGTTTTTAAATATTTAATTTTTTAAATTTTTTAAATATTTAAATATATTTTGCAAGGAGAATGTATTCATGTAAAATTATTAAGTAAGTATTTTATTTTCCCTCAAATTTTAATCTTTTAGGTCTTCATTTACATTTACATGTATTGTATTATATATTTTAAAGTTGCTGTATATATCCATATATGTATAGCTATATGTGTGTATATATACAGATGTAGATCAGTGTAAACACACTCGGTGTGTATATGCATGTGTAGATGTGTATATATACATATATGTATAGCTGTATGTGTGTATAAATACATTTGTAGATGTGTATACTTATATATATGTATGAAGTATTGACATTCCTATTAGTAGATGTTAACCAAAGTCAACTTGTCCCTCAATAAATAAAATATGTTGGATAAGAGTAGCCTGAAGTCCTTTTCTAAATCCTGTTGAAAAACCACCTCTCTCCCCAAGACATACTATGCAAATGTAAAAGGCTGAGTTCACATGCTAACTGTAACTCAGATCTTCTTATACTAAACTATTTTAGTTATTTCTGAACAGACTTTTTTAAAAGCGAGGAGTGGACTTTTCCCTTTCCCTTTTTATTTACACAGCAATATCAACAATAAAATGGAACTTTGTAGATGTTTCTGGTGATTTAGAAAAGTAGAAGGGTTTGCGTCACAGCATATAATTATGTTTAAAGTGCATACCATGGATTCCTTTTCTTTTAAGTTTCCGGTTTTATTTCTGTCCATTTGGGCTCTGACCTGCCTACTTGTTTTGTACTCATCCTTCCTACCACGCTTTCTGGATTATCACTAGGAATCACAATTACCTATCTCTCTGTTAGACACAGAGAAAGAACCCATTTAATAGAATCCTACTCTCCCTGGCAAATGCATCTTGTGTTCCCCACCTGGTCTATTATGGCTCCTTTCTCATTCCTGGGTGTCTATTAGTACCCATCCAATTTCTTTCTGCTGAGATTTCTGCTCTTTTCCCCATAGCCCTATTGAACAGGACCCCAAATGTCCCTTCTATCTTTCATAGCTCACTATTGCATATAGGAAACATTTGTGTCCTTTGCCCAATAAAACTTGAATAAATTTTGGACATATAGCTTTCCCCTGCATCTAGGCTTCCCCACACAAACAATTGCCGGCCTTTGGATTGCTGTCAAGATTTCCTGAATGAGATGCATTCAGAGTTCTCTATATCTCACTCACAAGTCTTCCTTTTTTCCATCCTCTGGACTTGCTTATATTTTCTAGTAGATAAAGAGAGTCAGTAGTTAGGATTTGGCTATTTCCTTCAAAACTAATGACTTCTCTGCCTAGAAAGTCATTATACCTCCTTTCCCCAACCAAAATAATTCTATATCTTCTATAATCTTGAGCAAAGGATGTCATTTTTAAATGAAATTTTAATAACATTAACAATGCCATTTTATTAATGGTATTCCCTGTTATCTCACACTTTCTATTATTTCTATCCTTTCTTAGCAAAGAAATGTTGAAAATGTGATTTGTTGTAATAAGTGAGCCAATCAGACCTATGACAAAATGGAATATGCCATGGTGAGAACTGGTTGTTTAGAATAGAAACTATCATGAGATTTATCTTTGTAAAATTCCTACCAATTATGCAAAGTGCTTCAAATGTTAGTAGAAAGAGAATAGAGAATCTATAAAGTCAATTCCAGGTGTAGAGAAGAGGTAAACAAGAAAAGAAAAGCAATATAGCTTTTAGAGTTCAGTACCAAAGTCACTAGTCATCAATTATTGAAAGACAATTTCAAAAGTTGGTTCCTTAGTCGCACTATCAAGTGCTCAGTCAGTGCATGTTTCTAGTAACTACTGCATTGGAAAGAGCAGGGTATAACATTTTAATCATCTCAGAAAGACCCTATAGTAGGCAATGATTTCTTTATTAAGACACAGAATGTGTTAACAATAAAGGAAAAATTATATACATATTATAAGTTAAAATTAGAAACTTCTGTTCATATACTTTACCATAGTGAAATTATAATAGTGAAGAGTATTTGAGGACTATGAAGTTATAAAACCATCATTTTATAGAGGGACATAGCTAATCTAATGTGATTAGAGGTATTTTACATAAATTAATTTACTATTCTCTCATTTAAGGGTAGAGAGCTGTAGATTCAGGTTCAGTTCTCTTTTCAACGTTTCTTGAAATTTTACTAGTACTAGTATAGATAATACAGACAGTGTATGTTACATTATCAAGTTATCCAATCAATTAATAAATTTAAGTATTTATTAATTTAGAATAATCATTGTACAGGCCCTACATCTTTTCTTCCCCAAGTTTATACCATCTTATTAAAGTAGCATTACCATTCATTTCATCTAGTTGCTAAGTTAAAAATCTGATAGTCATCCATGATATTTCTTTGTCTCACATGTACACATTTCATTTCTGGGTGTTCTAAAGGATACCACCCACATTCACTACAAGATTTATCTATCAATTTAAAAAAAATGGAAGTAATAATCCAAGTTAAGTGTTCAGTCAAATTTGGTTTTCCTTCAGGCATTCTCTTGATAGGCCTGTAGTGAAAAATAAGAGAAGATGGTCAGAGCCAATATTGCAAATATTTGAAAGTTGAAGTTGTGCCATATTGCTTTTACCATGCTAGATCTTTTACCACTCTCTTGAAAGTAAGTTTATTATATGCTCAAAGAGGTTGCCCAGATGCCTGCCCTGCTTGATGTTTAGCAGTACAGAAGGGCTGAGGTGAATAAAACTCACATCTCAAGGGGGAGCACCTCAGAGAAAAGACTTGAAGCAATAAGTGTGCAGAAGCTCGTTACTCTGGGATAAAATGAGAGGAGAGAGGCACTCTCTGATGGAACATCAGAAAGAGGGACTGGGTGCACCTCCATGTGAAGGAGTGTGGCACAGCTTTCTGAGGCTGGGAGAGAGCACCAGGTTACCTCAGGATATTACTGCAGCTGGTTCTGAGCTGGTTTCCATCACCACTAAAGATCTGATGTCACTGTTTGGCCTCAGGACAAAATTCTTTGAGTCTTGAGGTTTTGCCATCATTTCTTTTAAGTAGTAGCTATAGCAGTTTAATCATCATCTGATCTTCGCTTATTATCATCTTTGTTTAATACCAATAATAATAGTAAGAGAAGACAGTATCTATTGTTTACTGTATGCCAGGCTCTGTTTTAAATACTTCACATACATTGAATAGCCCCTTCTCCCAACTCTAGGAAGTATATACAGTCGGCCCTTCAAATCTATGGTTTCTTTATCCTCTGATTCGACCAACCTCAAGTTGAAAATATTTTTTAGAAATTTTTTCCCAAAAATTCCAAAAAGCAACTATCTACATTGTGTTTACAAGTGTTTACATAGCATTATATTGTATTAAGTGTTATAAATAATCTAGAGATGATTTAAAGTACTTAGGAGGATGCCTAGGTTGTCTTCTATTATTATGCCATTTTATATAAAGGACTTGATTTTTAAGTACCTGAGGGATTCCTGGAGCCAATCTCTCATAGATACCAAGGGACGATTCTACTATAATTGTCCTATTTTATAGATACTAAAACTGAATCATAAAGTTAAGTAATTTGCCCAAAATTACACAATCAGTAAGTGGTGGAGTTTAGGGTAGAAGCCAGGCATCTGACTTCAGAATCTGAGGTCTTAATCATTTACAAGGGTTTAAATGTAAACGAGAGGTCAGGCAGGCGATAATAGGAATGTAAATTGGGCTGGCTAATTCTAAAGTAGGAAGTTGTGGAAATCTCTGGCAAATTGGAAGGGTTTGGGCAACTCTAACAAATCATATTAGCTGTTGGAATATATTTATGAAAGTGAAAACAATCTCAAGGGCTTACACTTTTTCTAAGCTGCTTAGTTACAGATAGGAATTTCAACTTCTCTTGTCCAAGTTTCCTAAAAACTTTAGTCCCTCCTCTTACTTCTAAACTGCATGAAGTTCTGAACTCCTCTGAAGACTGGTGAAAGGTTTCTGCAAACTCTGAAGTTCGTGGATTTAGTCTGAACCATATTCTAACTCCTTTACATGTACTAAGATCTCTCTTTTAAGCTTTAGGAATTTTCTTTTTTAAAAATTCTTAAATCTCACTATAATATATCCAGCATAGTTTGATTTTTTTCCCCCCTTATCATCCTTCTTTGGCATATATGGACTTTCAGTTTGAGATCATTAATTCTGAGGAATGTTTCTCAAGTGTTTCCTCAAATATTTCCTCCTCTCAATTTTTATCTTACTTTCCAAGAATATTATTTAGGATGTTTCATTTATGTTTCTTTCCAACATGGAACTTAATTCTTTAAGTCCACTATGTATTTATCCTTTTCTAATTCCTTCTGGAATGTTTCTTAAACCAAACTTCCAATTTGGTACTTGACGGATTATTTATGTACATAACCTATTATATTCTTTATTTAATCTGCTATACCTTTACACACAATATTTCTGATTGGTTCTTCTTATATTTTCTTATCCTTGTGGCATATTTTAAACAACTTCTCTTATCTCTTCTAGTTATTTTGCTGAATTGCAGTACTTGGTTATTTATTCTACTTTCTCGGCTTTCATTAGAGTATGAATTCCAATTTATATGTAGTTTTGATACGGTTGTGCTAAGTGTTTCTCTTTTTGTCTTTTTTCCACTTTCTGTGTGTGCCTGTGATATATTACCTCGGGTTTCTTGGATAATCTAACTGGAAATGCATGCAGGGGAAAGGAGGTGAATCCTGTAGTCCTCACTCATTAAGCATTTTGGTAGAAATTGAAATCTCTCTTCTACTCTTTCTGTACTGTGTTCCAGATAGAATAGAGATCATGTGCTCTGACCACAAAATAATAAATGGAATTAATAAAAAAATAAATAAAATTAACTTAGATTGGGAAAATTTTAAAAATTGCCAAGTAACTAATGAGCTAGAAATATTTCAAAACAAAAACTTGTAAAAGTTAGAAGTGTAAGATAGTAAAATACATCTCAAAATGTATATGGCTGCATAAACTGTGCTTCAGGGCACATTATTCTTTTAAATGTGTATGTTAGAAAGTCAGAAATGCTGTAAATTAATGACCTAAGTGCCAATTTATGAATATAGAAAATGACTGATGAAATATCTTAGTATAAAGAGAAAGAAAATCAAAACAATAGCAGAAATTATAATATAGAAGGCAAAATGCAATTGAGTATCCAAAAATGTAGAGGTGACATAATCAAGATTGCAGAGTAAGAAGCACCAGACCACCCCTTTCCTCCATCAGAGAAGTGAATTCAACAGTACATGGGCCAATTTCTCAACAAATGTAGAGCTATCAGTTTTGAAAATGTATTTAGAATGGACAAATACTTTGAGAGATGTAACTTAGCAAATCAGAATTAAGAAGAAATTAAAAGCCTGAATAATCCTGGAACTAGTAAAGAATTGAAGTAATATGCAAACAAAAATATTCCCAAAGTAAAACTTTAGGCACAGGTATTCTCATTATTTTATTAAACTTTCAAAGTTAGTTGTTTTATTAAACTTTCAATTGTCATATGTGACAATTAGGCCTTTTAATTTGTAGGAGCATCATATAGTAAAGAAAATTAGAGATAGGCCTTTGTTTAAAGTCATTAGATTTTTGTTGCAATATTTGATATTTTTTTGCTAATCTGCTTATTAGTTTCATTCTCTCTTGTTTGACTATTTGTACAAAGTCTAATCTCATGTGCTTTTGTTTTGCCATGGATTGTCTTATGTTAAACATAGAAGAGAGTGCTTCATAGGCAAGCTAGGAAAAAATACTAGCAGATCATTAATCATTTTTTCCAAAAAAAAAAAAAAATCAGGGCTAATACTACAAAACAATCTCTGTGTGTGTATATAAGTATGTTTATTTTTTATTTTTTTTTAATTTAAGCATAATTGATTAATAGTATCCTGTTGTTTTCAGGCATACAGCAAAGTGTTTCAGTTATATATACCTATCTATCTGTCTGTATTCTTTTTTGGATTCTTTTCTCTTTATAGTTTATATAAAATATTGAGCATAATTTCCTGTGCTATGCAATAGGTCCTTGTTAGTTATATATTTTGTATGTAGTGGTGTTTATACTAATCACATCCTCATAATTAATTCCTCCTCCCTCCCTTTCCCTTTGGTAACCGTATGTTCATTTTCTATGTTTGTGGGTCTGTTTCTGTTTTGCATAAAAGCTCATTTGTATGTTTTTATTTTTTAGATTCCAAATACAGAAATAACGTATGATATTTGTCTTTGCTTAATTTAGAATCATACTTTACTTAGTATGATAATCTCTAGGTCCATCCATGTTGTTGCAATGGCATTATTTAATTATTTTATATGACTGAGTAATAGTCTATTATATACGTATATATACCACATCTTCTTTATCCGTTCATCTTTGGATGAACATTTAGGTTTCATCCATGGCTTTGCTTTGTAAATAGTGCTGTTATGAACACTGGAGTGCATCAAAGTATATGTTTTCTGATATATGTCCAGGACTGGGATTGCAGGATTATATGGTAGCTCTATTTTTAGTTCTTTTAGGAACTTCCATACTGATTCCCATAGTGGTCGTACCAATTTACATTCCCACCAACAGTGCAAGATGGTTCCTTTTTTTCCACTCCCTCTCTAGGATTTATTATTTGTAGACTTTTAGTTGATGGCCATTTTGACCAATGTGGGATGATACCTCATGTAGTTTTGATTTGTATTTCTCTAATAATTAGTAGCCTTTTGGCCATCTGTATGTCTTTGGAGAAGTGTCTGTTTAGATCTTCTGTCCAGTTTTAGATTGGATTGATTTTGTTATACTGAACTGAATGAGCTATGTGTATATTTTGAAAATTAATCCTTTATCAGTTACTTCATCTACAAATACTTTCTGTAGATTTCCTTTTTGTTTTGTTGATGATTTTCCTAGAATGCAAAGGTTTTGAAGTTTAATTAGGTCTCATTTGTTTATTTTTGGCTTTATTTCCATCACTCTTGGAGATAAATCCAAAATGATATTGCTATAATCTATGTCAAAGAGTGTTCTGCCTATGTTTTCCTCTAACAGTTTTACTGTATCCAGTCTTACATTTATGTCTTTACATAAGTTTATTTTTGTGTATGGTGGTTAGAAAATAGTTCAAATTCATTATTTTACACGCAGTTGTCCAGTTTTCCCAGCACTACTTATTGAAGAGACTGTCTTTTCTCCATTGTATATGCTTGTCTCCTGTGTTGCAGATTAATTGACCATAGGTGTGTGGGTTTATTTCTGGGCTTTTATACTGTTCCATTGATCTATGCTTCTGTTTCTGTGTCAGTACCATACTATTTTGATGACAGTAGCTTTGTAGTAGAGTCTGAAGTCAGGGACCCTGATTCTGCCAGCTTTTTTTTTCTTTCTCAAGATTACTTTGCCTATTTGGGGTCTTTTTTGTCTCATACAAATTTTAAATGTTTTTTTATAGTTCTGTGAAAAATGCCATTGATAATTTGATAGGGATTGCATTGAATCTGTAGATTGCCTTTAGTAGTATTGTCATCTTCACAGTATTGTTTCTTCCAGTCCAAGAACATAGTATATCTTTCCATCTGTTTGTGTCATCTTCACTTTCTTTCATCAGCATTGTCTTATAGTTCAGAATATAGGTCTTTTGCACCCTTAATATTCCTAGGTATTTTATTATTTTTGATGCAATAGTAAATAGGATGGTTTCTTTAATTTCACTTTTTGATGTTTTTGTTGTTAATGTATAGATATGCAACAAATTTCTGTGTATTAATTTTATACATAAAACTTTTCTGAATTCATTTAAAATAAAAAAAATACCTAGAGATTAAAAAAAAAAATGAAAATCCAATGGTCCAAACCCTATAGGACACAGCAAAAGCAGTACTAATAGAGATGTTTATATCAATGCAAGCTTAATTCAGGAAACAAGAAAAAATTCTCAAACAACCTATCCTTATACATATACCATCTGGAGAAAGAAGAATAAAACCCAAGGTTGGTAGAAGGAAAGAAATCATAAAGATCAAGGCAGAAATAAATGAAATAGAGATGAAGAAAACAATAGAAAAGATCAGTGAAACTGAAAGCTAGTTCTTTCAAACAATAAAATCGATAAACCTTTAACCAGATTCATTAAGAAAAATAAAAGAGGGAAGGAAAGAGAGAGAGGTCCCAAACAAGTAACATTAGAAATGAAAAAGAATACAACACAGAAATATAAAGGACCATAAGAGACTACTATAAGCAACTATATGCCAATAAACTGGACAGCCTAGAAGAAATGGACAAATTCTTAGAAAGGTATAATCTCTGAAGAGTGAACCAGGGAGAAGTAGAAAACATGACATAGCAAGTAATGAAATTAAATCTTATTTTAAATCTTCCAAAGAACAAAAGTCCAGGGTCACATAGCTTCACAAGCAAACTCTACCAAACATTTAAAGAGTTAACACCTGTTTTTCTGAAACTGTTCCAAAAATTGCAGAAGAAGGAACACTCCTAACTCATTTTATGAGGCCACCATCATCCTGATACCCAAACCAGACAAAAAAAAAAAAAAAACCATAAAAAAATAAATTACAGGCCAATATCACTGATGAACATAGACAGAACTCCTCAACAAAATACTAGCAAACATTTTCCAACAGTACATTAAAAGGATCATATACCATATCATGATCAAGTGGGATTTATTCCAGGGTTATAAGGATTTTGCAATATCTGGAAATCAGTCGGTGTGATTCACCACATTAACAAACTGAAGAAAAAAAAAAAACCCATATGAACATCTCAATAGGTGCAGAAAAAGCTTTTGATAAAATTCAACATCTATTTATAATAAAAACTGTTCAGAAAGTGGGTATTGAAGGAACCTTCCTTAACCTAATAAAGGCCGTATATGACAGACCCACAGCTTACATCATATTCAATTGTGAAAAGCTGAAAGCATTTTCTCTAAGATCAGGAAGAAGACAAGGATGCTCATTCCTGCCATTTTTATTCAATATAGGTTTGAAATTCCTAGCCACTGCAACTATAAAAAAGAAAGAAAGAAAGAAATTAAAGGAATCCAAATTGGAAAAGAAGTAAAACTATCATTGTTTGCAGATTATATAGTGCCATACATAGAAAATACTAAAGATGCTTCCAGAAAAGTACTAGAGCTCATCAGTGAATTCGGTAAAGTTGCAGAACACAGATCATTAATCTTCATAGGATATAATGACTAAAATCTTTAAAACAGGATTCCTCATCCACCAGAAAAACAAGTCCTTGAAGGTTTTCAGGATTAGTCCCCAAATTCTAGAAAGAAACGTAACAATCAAGTAGTAAAATGCACAAAATTAAGATAACACTCGGTGGTTTCAAATTGGCTATTGGAAAACTCTTTCATGAGACAATCTGTCATACTTGGGACACATCGTCCTTCTTAATAAGAAGAAATCTTTTCTAGGATAGCCAAGCATATGACCAATTATTGCCTCATTTGCAACTTTATTTCCTTGATCAAGCCTGAGAAATCTTCCAGGGAACCTTCCAATTCCTTTTTATAATATTTTAATTGTAGCTATTTCCTCACAGTCATCTAATGTTATCTAATAACTGTTTTCCAGAGTATGAAATGATTCTACATAAAATTTGTCCCAATGGATTATACAACAAATGACTCAAAGCCAGAAACAGGATAAAATCATGCTGACTGAAGCTCAATGAAAAATCAGACTTCTGTAAGCAAAACTACATTTTCAAATGGAATCAACAAAACTAGTAGACAGCTGGACAGTCCTTGATGGTGTCAGGAGCAGCTTTGGTTCATGGATAATGAAATGGGAATTTTATAAGCTCCCACACTACCGAGAAATTGTTGATTTTCTATTACCATGGGTATTATGACACAAAATATATATTTGGTCTTTGATCTGCATTCCTGGCTCAGAGCTTCAAAAACCTTTGGAATTTCCTGAGTGATAGAAGTGTTTTCTGTTACTCATCACGAGCCTGTTCTGACAATGAGGTTATGCTAGAAAGGTGACTCATGGTGGGCCCAGAGAAAGTTCCAATAAAGGGGCTAGCCAAACACATAATAAGAGAGTTAGAACTTTCAGTCCCTTCTTCCAACTTCTGGGGAATAAAGAGGAGCTGGAGATAAATGTAATCACATGGTTAATAATTTAATCAAGCATACCCATGTAATGAAGCCTCAACAAAACTCTTGAACACAATGGTTCAGGGAGCTTTCAGGTTGATGAACATATTGATGTTTTGGGAGGGGCATGTACCAGGAGGAGAGAGAGCATGAAGATCCTTTACCTCCTCCTCTATGTCTCATTCCTGTGTAGCCAATCCTGAGTTTTATCCTTTATAATAAAACTGTTATCTTAAATATAGCACTTTTCTGAGTGCTATGAGTTTTCCTAGAAAATTATCAGATCTGAAGGCACAAATTATTGTAATTCCTAAATTTGTAGCAAGTCATAAAGGAGCGCAAGTAGCCGAAGGACCTAGGACTTTCAGCTGGTTTCTGAAGTGGGGGCAGCTTTGTGGTACTGAGCTCACTAACCTGTGTGGTCTGTGCTAACTCAGGTAGTTAGTGCCAGAACTGAACTGAATTGTAGGGCACCCAGTTTGTGTCAATTAGTATAAGAAGTGGTTTTAAATCCTTTTAATCAATAAAAACCACCGTAAATGTACCTTTGAAAACCAGCCAGTCAGTGATGTCCTTATATATGAAAGTTAGCTAACTTTTAGTGGACTCCCTCCAAGCTATGCGTCTAAGACTAATATCACACTCCCACCTCAGTAGCCAACACTAATCATGCTTCTTTAACATTGACATCAATGCATTCCCTATCCCCATATCCATCACAACCCAAAACAAATCTTCCCCATGAATCCGTATGTCATCAGCCATTTGTTCTGTCTGATGTGATTATACCTGACTACTATAGCTCTGTTAGTTAAATTAGGCATGAAGAAAGCTTTTCAGCTACAGATACTGAACAGTGTCTGATGTTTTGACAATTATGTAAACTCTTTAATGGATTATGAAAGAGGAAATACAGCTCAACTTATTCTAAGAGATCAGTTATAATTTTTAAAATAGTCAGAAAATGATAATACAAGAGGTTTACAGACCTGTTTACCTAATAACTGTATATGAAGAAATCCTAAACAAGGATTGACTCAGCAGTTAACTAACCTGACTAGTATCCATGAGGATGTGAGTTCGATCGCTGGCCTTGCTCAGTGGGTTAAGGACCTGGCATTGCCCTGAGCTGTGGTGTAGGTAGCAGATGCAGCTTGCATCCTGCATTGCTGTGGCTGTGGCATAGGCCAGCAACTTCAGCTCCAATTTGACCCCTAGCCTGCAAACCTCCATATGCCACAGGTGCAGCCCTAAAAAGACAAAAAAAAAAAAAAAAAAAAAAAAAATCCTAAGCAAAATATCAAGTTTCTTTATAGCAGCATAGAAAAATAAAAATTACGGATGAGTTCAGTTTATCCCAGGTGTGTAAAGAGAGCTCCATATTAACATTAACAGATTATTTTAACAGATTAACATTAACAGATTATTTTTTGTATATCAATAAATACAAAAAATTGACAATAATGTAAAAACTTGCCTAAAATTTAAAATAAATCTTTGTAAATTAGAAATAGGAGGCAACTTCTTCAACTTGATAAAAATCATTTATTAAAAACCTATTGCTTATGAAATTTAAAACTAGGAAGTGGAACAACTCTACCATAGGTAATATTCATCAATAGGTTAAGAAATAATTGAAGTAAATAACTTTTGAAAGTATATCATTAGAGATGCATTTCTAATAATGTTTTATTTGTTTAATATGATATATCAAATACTACAATATATTATTTTTGTTTGACTTCATGTTATTTTGTTTATAATAATAAGCCTAATGATAACTCCAATCACTTAAGTAAACCCAAACTTATTCACTCTTTTCTTTGCTCGGAGGAACAACCACTCTTTTGTTGCAATTACCTCTGCTGTGGCTTGGAAAATGATCCCAGGCAGAAAGCCAACATGAACTTGGAGGTCACTTTATATGTTCCCTTTCTTTTAAGGATCACAGTCCTGAGCTGTTTGGAGTCCAGTGCTTAAAAACAGTTGCTTCATATATTTTGCCAAGATTTATAGTTATTTGCTCAAAAGTAAGCTGATACATGTTACTCCCTATGACCACAAACAGAAATTAGCAATAATGTTTTTACATGTAACTCTTTATAAAACTCTAAAAATTATCATTTTCAAAATTTTAATTTATAATAAAAATCTTCACATACAAACCTAAAACGTACAAGTGTTTGAGTGAGTTATAGAGACTAAGATGAGTAACTAAGATTTATTTGTACATCTTTGTTTGTGATATAGATAAACTCAATAGACTCTGGGATATGACATCCTGAAAATTGGAAGAGAGGTCCCATAGTAGAAATTAAGATTTTGGAGCTATTGGTATAAAGGCTCATTTTAAATTTCTCAAAGTAGATTATATAATCTAATTAGAGACAGTCTATTATAGCATAAGAAAAGTACCTAGAAGCGAGTCCTGAGGAACTCCAGGGTTTAACTCTTATTCAAGGAGGAAGTACTGGAGAAAAAGACAAGGAATAAGGAAGAAAAAAGGAGAAAAAAATGGAAAATGCAGTTTATAGAAGCCAAAGAAAAATTGTATAAGAAAGATGAGTGGTCCACTATCTTAAGTATAATGAGATCAAGAAAGACAGACCAGGCGTTCCCATCTTGGCCCAGAGGTTAGCGAACCCAACTAGCATCCACAAGGACGTGGGTTCGATCCCTGACCTTGCTCAGTGGGTTAAGGAACCAGTGTTGCCATGAGCTGTAGTGTAGGTCGCAGACATGGCTCGGATCCCACGTTGCTGTGGCTCTGGTGTAGGCCAGCAGCTGCAGCTCTGATTGGACCCCTAGCCTGGGAACCTCCATAAGCCACAGGTGTGTCCCTAAAATACAAAAAAGACCAAAAAAAAAAAAAGTAATAAGACAGACCAAAAGGAGGCCACTCGAACTAGCAGTGCACAATAGCCTTGAGTATATTTAAATTGAGATGCTAAGTTTTCAGAGAGGAATGTAGAGATTCAGAAAGGATAGCACCACACGCAAGATTGCTTAATGGCACAACAGGATGTGGTCCACAAACCACATGACAAGATTGGCCTTAGATAGAGTTTTGGCAGCATTGCTTCTAGAGAGATTAAAAACAGCTTTCCTTAACCCTCTCTCATCCACTTAAGTGGCTAGATATAATCAAGAGCACTCTTAGCATCAAGTACATATTTATTTATTTATTTTTGAAAATCTTTATTGAAGTATAGTGGACTTACAACATTATGTTAGTTTCAGGTATACAGCAAAGTGGATCAGTTATACATATACATATATCCATTCTATCTCAGATTTTTTTACCTATATAGGTTATTATAGAATACTGAATAAATTTCACTGTGCTGTATAGTTTGTCCTTGTTAGCTGTCTATTTTATATTTAACATCAAGTACGTATTTTTTAAAAAGGGGAAACTAATCTATTTTTGAGTCAAAAAAGATGTTGTACTGCTACCCATGCTTCTTATTTTCCTACCCAGGTTCCAGTGCAGGATGTGTTTATAGTCCAGGATTTTTTCCTTGGTTGTCTTGACTTCTCACTGTTTTTATTTGCCAAGCTTCTGTTCAGAGAAATTCTCAAGGGTCAAGTTGGAGTGGAGGACGTTGTTCAAATAAGAAAGTGCCAACTATAGCAGTCTCATCCCATTACAATTCTTATGTAAAGTTTTATCCTCCTTTTATCCTGCCAGCTCCTTCATTTTAGAGAAAGTTAAGCTTTCCAATAGCTCCATCTCTACCAAGACTGTTGTATCAGAAGCAGAGAGCTCATTTCTCAGTAGTTTATTTCCAATTCAGGGAAGCAGAGAAAATAGTCATTATTGAATCAACAGATTTATACTGCTTAAGGAGACAAAATTTAATAAATAGCAGGAATAAAACCATTGAACTAGATATCTTTAGGATTCATTTACTGATTTAAATCAAACATGGACTTCTGTGTTCTCATAAGAAATATTCATGAATGATATTTTATGCAAAATGCATTTATCTGTCATACATTTGGTGATGTAAAGTTTAAGTGTATCCAATTTTATGGCTACTCTCTTCTTTATGAAGTAGAAGGAAAGATAATTTGCTAAGACCTAAGAAAGTTGAGACATAATGCTGAGCTGAGGGGACTGGGATGAGGTTAAAAGATACTCCCCCCAATTAAGAAAGACATAACTAGAAAAATATTGAGGAACTACTTGACATTGTTGATCATTAAGTCATATTGATACTAATCTACTGTCTGTTTTACCTCCCACCTTATCCACAGTGCTCAGTGGGCTGTTTTAGGAAGACAGAAAGCAGATACTTGGAATCATGAAAACTAGGATTTTTTTTTCAGGTTCAGTTAATGAAAGAATATAAAGGAAATGTGGTTCAAGGTATTAACTAGAAATTGATAAAGACAAGAGAGGGCTTCTACACTTGAGGCAAGTTGAGTGGAAAAAAAAAAGGTAAGATGACAGGCAGGCAAGATTGCTAGGCAAGATGGAAGAATATTCAAGAGACTGTATACAGAGTGGATGTCAAGAACTGTGAAACATTTGAGATTTAACCCTAAAGTATCATAATTTTATGAATGTACATAGAAGACACAGACTCTTAGTTTCAAGATGAATGATGATTGATTACTCACAGGAAAAAAAAATTAGCCAGAATACATACTGTCAATTTTGTACCATTTCTCCAGGCTCCAGTTTCTATGGGGCATCACAAAGGGTCTGATGATACCTGCACATGCAGTGTATTGATAACAGGAGAGGGAAGTTGAGTTTAGGGAATTCGTATTTTTTATAACGGTCAGTGAGCATGCTCACCCTTTGCTCTGATAGAAGATATTATGTTTATTATACTGAGATCCTTGCTCTGGAGGCAGACACTATCTTTCAAGATTATAAGCAAACATGCTCCTTTTTCTAGAGGGAGACTCTTTCTGTCTTTGAAGCAATTTTCTTACCCAGAAAATTCTTTTTAAAGGTAGTTCAGATCAAAGGGCAATCAGTACGTCAGTTTCAACATGTAAAGAAACGTGAGACAACCATGGAGACTTTCTTTTGACAGGCATCTGATTTGTGGATTTTATGAGGGAAATAATTTCAGGTGATGACAATTTCCTGGCTATGATTTTCCAGAGCTTATGGCTGAGAAGTAAATAAACCAAGAGTTTGGATATGTTGCTTATTTGAATATTGAAATTTCTTAGAATGATGGCAGAAGTTTGAGTTGGATGGAAAATAGGTGTTAGTCTTCAACAGAAGTATAAGACATAATTATAATAATGTATTATACACAATGCATGCATAAATATAGGACATATAAGATTTAAATAGCAGGGATTAGAGAAAGTGGAGTCTTGTGGCAGGGATTTAAGACAATGAATATAATTGATAGAATGAGGAAAATGGTTTTTATACTAAGTTGAAAGATGAAGGCAAAGAAAAGATCTTTTTGAAATGTCACCATTGTCCTAATTCTCAAGCTTCAGTGGATGTTTCTAATAACATCTTTTGCAAATAGTCATTTATTTATTTATTTATTTATTTATTTTTATTATTTTCCCACTGTACAGCAAGGGGGTCAGGTCATCCTTAGATGTATACATTGCAGTTACAGTTTTTTCCCCCACCCTTTCTTCTGTGGCAACATGAGTATCTAGACATAGTTCTCAATGCTATTCAGCAGGATCTCCTTATAAATCTATTCTAGGTTGTGTCTGATAAGCCCAAGCTCCCGATCCCTCCCACTCCCTCCCCCTCCCATCAGGCAACCACAAGTCTCTTCTCCAAGTCCATGATTTTCTTTTCTGAGGAGATGTTCATTTGTGCTGGATATTAGATTCCAGTTATAAGTGATATCATATGGTATTTGTCTTTGTCTTTCTGGCTCATTTCACTCAGGATGAGATTCTCTAGTTCCATCCATGTTGCTGCAAATGGCATTATGTCATTCTTTTTTATGGCTGAGTAGTATTCCATTGTGTATATATACCACCTCTTCCGAATCCAATCATCTGTCGATGGACATTTGGATTGTTTCCATGTCCTGGCTATTGTGAATAGGGCTGCAATGAACATGCGGGTGCATGTGTCTCTTTTAAGTAGAGCTTTGTCCGGATAGATGCCCAAGAGTGGGATTGCAGGGTCATATGGAAGTTCTATGTATAGTTTTCTAAGGTATCTCCAAACTGTTCTCCATAGTGGCTGTACCAGTTTACATTCCCACCAGCAGTGCAGGAGGGTTCCCTTTTCTCCACAGCCCCTCCAGCACTTGTTATTTGTGGATTTATTAATGATGGCCATTCTGACTGGTGTGAGGTGGTATCTCATGGTAGTTTTGATTTGCATTTCTCTTATAATCAGCGATGTTGAGCATTTTTTCATGTGTTTGTTGGCCATCTGTTTATCTTCCTTGGAGAAATATCTATTCAGGTCTTTTGCCCATTTTTCCATTGATTGATTGGCTTTTTTGCTGTTGAGTTGTATAAGTTGCTTGTATATTCTAGAGATTAAGCCCTTGTCAGTTGCATCATTTGAAACTATTTTCTCCCATTCTGTAAGTTGTCTTTTTGTTTTCTTTTGGGTTTCCTTTGCTGTGCAAAAGCTTTTCAGTTTGATGAGGTCCCATGGGTTTATTTTTGCTCTAATTTCTATTGCTTTGGGAGACTGACCTGAGAAAATATTCATGATGTTGATGTCAGAGAGTGTTTTGCCTATGTTTTCTTCTAGGAGTTTGATGGTGTCCTGTCGTATATTTAAGTCTTTCAGCCATTTGGAGTTTGCAAATAGTCATTTAAACCTGAAAGCACTTAGAACGTCATCCTGTGTCTAAAGACTCAAACAGATTCAGCTGAAATGCCCATGCAACAATGACTAGAAGACATCCCAAATCTACCCAACTCTAAAGTACTTCTGGAAGTATTCCATGTTGTAATTACTCTCTGAGTACTGCTAAAAAGAATAATTCATGTATTCCCTCATGGAAACAATATGGAACTACATAAAGGACCAATATAGTTTATTTGTTAATAACCCAGTCTTTAGAGTTAGGCAGAACTAAGTTTTTGCCCCAGGTCTGCCACTTAATTATTATTTAACCTAGAGGAAATCAACAAAAGTATCTACATTTGATTTCTTTATCTATAAAATGAGATGATGAGAGGAGAGTGATGATGATGATTATGATGATAGGATTGCTTTAGAATAAAATGAGATTGGAGTTCCTTGGTAGCCTAGTGGTTAAGGACCTGGTGGCCTTGTCACTGCTGTGGCGCAGATTTAATCCCTAGCTAGGGAAATTTTGCATGCTTGCATGCTGTGGGCTCAGCCAAAAAAAAAAAAAAAAAAAAAAGAAGAATTAAATGATATAAAATACAAAGATCCTGAAAACTAGAAAATCCCTGAATGGTAATTATTATCACTGTTACATTTTATTATTATGCTGACATAAAGTTCATCTTGTCAACAGACATATCTTTGCTCAACTCAGAATATTTGATGTTTGTCTCTAAGTAATTTTAAATCATACCCAAAATTATAGTTTTGTCTTTTTAGGGCCACACCCATGGCATATGGAGGTTCCCAGGCCTAGGGGTCCAGTCTGAGCTGTAGATGCTGGCCTATGCCAGAGCCACAGCAATGCAGGAATCCAGCCACCTCTGCAACTTACACCACCACTCACAGCAACACTGGATCCTTAACCCAGTGAGCAAGGCAGGGACTGAACCCTTGTCCTCATGGATGCTAGTCAAGTTTGTTAATTGCTGAGCCATGATGGGAACTCCATACCTGAAATTATAGTGATTCTTCCTAAATTGGAAAGCTACATTAGCATTTCCATTTCAATTTCATTCAGTTCAGATCAATTTAGCAAATTAAATGATTTTTAAGACTAATACCTGTTTTGGGTTCTTGGAACGAATATATGAAGAAGTTACTGTCCCTGCTCATAAAGAACACAAAATTTACCATGTGCTATATATGACACAAATGCTGCCTCTCAGAATACCCTTCATAGTTACCATCTAAAAATGACTTTGAGACCATGTGTTGATTCGACAAGGAAAAAAAATCACCACATTTATTGAGAGTTTGCTAAAGGTGGGGAAAGGTTGAATGCATCCTAAGCCAGATAAGAGCAGAATGAAGTAACATGTTAATTTTCATCTGCTGAGAACAGCTTTACTGAAAATTTGACATTTGAATTGAGCCTGGAAAAAAAAAAATGAGGATTAGAGAAGAAAAACTCCAAAAGCATTTCAAGCAGAGAGACAATAATAAACAAAGACATGCATGAAACAGAAAGGATAGCAGGTACTTAGGAAATATGTCTTGAAAACAGAGCTAGTATTTGTAGGCTTAGGAGATGGAAAGGTACAGTAAATGGACTTGAGTGACATACCAAGAATTTGGACCTTGTTGTGAGGTATTGGGAGCGACCACTGAAAACTAAACAACAAACACATGAACAGATGGATATTTAAGATTTTTGGCAACAGAGTATGTGACATATTCAGAGGGAAAATGCTAAAAGGATACTAAAATATTCAGGTTAAGAGTTGGGTAAAAATCAATGAATAGAACAATAATGAATGAAGCCTTGAAAAAGATTAGCACTGTTGTGACCACTTATAGGAACTATAAAGGAAAAGATAGATAAAACACTTTTCAAGTATTCAAAGAAAATATAAGTAGATTAAAAATGGCATTAAATAAATTTGGTTTTGGACATGTATTTTTAACCTTCTCCTGCAGCTTTATGGAGAGTCAATAATGTTCTAGGTCAGTGTCCACAAACTTTTTGTTAAAGGACTATATAGTAAGTGTTTTAGGTGTTGTGTGCCACACATTCTCTGTCCCAACTGCTCAGCTTTGCCATTGTAGTGAGAAAGCAGCCATAACAATGAATAGCCTGGATGTATTTCCATAAAACTTAATTTGCAAAAAAAGGTGGTGAGCCCAGGAACCTGTAGTTGATGTGATGCTTGAAGATGTGAATGTGGTAAAGTTCACCTGGAAAAAAAGAAATTTAAAGAGGGAAACAAGTTGTTTGTTTGTTTGTTTGTTTGTTTGTGGAAGGTTAAGAAAAAGGAAATAAAGACACTGGAAGAGAGTTGTCAGCCATGTGGGAAATTAACTACCAATGATCTGGGTTATGGACAAGAAAAGATAGCATTTCCAAGAGAAAAAGAATTATCACTGGCACTCTGTGTCTTAAGTTTTCCAAAGTAACTCCATCAGGGAGTGAATGATTCAATCAGTCAAGTGGTACCTATGTACACTTGTGGTACAAGATACACAATACAAATCTTGAAATCTTGAACAGAAACCATAGATTCTTCAGGCCTGTTCTTCCTTTTGTATTATGTACCTAAAGGAAGCCATAATCCTATGTCCTATTTGTGGACGTGCTTTCCTGGGAACCAAAGGCAACACATAATAAGCAAATAACAATTCTGATTGCTTCATATTCCAAACCTTATAAAAATGAATGTTATTCACTAAGGTTTGCTTAGCCACAACTCCCATTGGCTTTAGTGGGAGTTTTGCCATGGCTAGAGACCACAAATAAGGTCCATGTTTCTGGTAATAAAAAGACTGCCCTGTTACTGTGGAGAAACTGTTAAACCACAGAGTGAAAGAAAACAGTTTCATGTCACTGGAGAAGTCTCCACATTGACTTCCATTAAAATGTAACTTTATAGTAGGATGTGGATGATTAGAGAATACTTAAGATAAAGGACAAAGGTTACTTTCCCAAAGGAGAAATTGTGTTTGAGTGAATGGAGATAGTGGATGGGACGCCTAGGGATACTGGCTCCTTTCCCATTCTGGCACTTACTTGACTTGTCTTCTTTGGCAAGTTATATGCAGGTCCTTCCTCTCCCCTAGTCCCATGTGGCCCTAGAGGAGTACTTCTGCTCTCCACTTAATTGAATACTTTCCTGCTTATATTATCTTCAGTCTTTGTCATTAATTCATGTTGCTCTTCTCTTTAAAAATCCCTCAGCAGTTTACATCCTTATTTTCATAAAAGTCACTTTCTCCATCTTTGCCTTTCAGTTCCTTGATGACCAAAATCTGTCATCTTTTCATCTTCACCAAACTGGTCTATTCAAAGGGGAATACTGACAATTACAACAGAGAAGATGCCTTGAGAAAAATCAGCCCTTTCTGAATTCCAAGAAATAAAAAAATAAGTGTCAACCAGGCTAGCATTCTAACATGTGGGAAGATGAGTATCCTAAAGCAGTTTGTTAGATTTTTTCATTCTCTTTGTCTTAGTATCAAAGAATAGTTTCTCCTAGGTCTGATTACCCAAAACCTTTCTTTATTTTTCCACATAATTAAAACCATAGAAAACCATAGAGCTTTTTTTTTTTTTTAGATGGAATGTACTTTTTTATTATCTAGTCTGTGGTTTTCAAACTGTTACTGTTTTCACAGCAGAATGAAGACACATCCTATTACAAAAAAATATTTTTTAAAAGAAGTTGTTACATTGAACCTGAGTGAGAGTCCCTGAATAGTTACTACTCACCCTATTCCTATCTAGATCCTGAGAGGTTACATGGGGCCATAAGGACTTCACAAATACATTCCAGCTTTCTCAATTTACAGCTGAGAAACCTGAAGCTCAGAGAGTAAGTTTTATTGAGAGGTATAGTTAAAGAAAGAGTTGACGCTAGAATTCAGTGTCCTAATTCTGAATATCTAGGGGTTCTTCCACTATTGCCTCCGTAACCACTCTCTTCTTTGTTGTTTGTTTGGGAAACCATCTGTCCAAATTGAATTACTCTGTGACGAATTTTAACACAAATTGTGGGACTAATTCCATTACGTTTAGTGGAATTCTATGATGTCTGTACAAATGGCTCAGACTTTTTCTGATCACCAAGCCAATGACTCAAATTCAGGAGCTTTTTGGGACCTATTAATTATTTTAGCTAAGCAGTGATTGCAATAGAAGTTATTGGCCTTTGTGAAACAAAATTCATGAATGAATATCTACCTGTAAAATATATGACTTAATGATTGAATTTATAATATAAGGCTATTTGAGAATTATTTATACAGATGAGAAAAAGAACTATTTGAGTAGAAATAGCCTCCTGTCAGGCCTAACTCAAACTTTATAGGGAATAAGCACAGGGAAAAAACTATAGAGGTTGATATATATCTAAATATTTTAAGGTTGTAAGCTCCAAGCTAAGCCCATAGCCATGCTTGAGTGTCTGTCCTCCCATCCCACCATCCCTGCTCCCTGAGCCTTGCTCTTTCAGCCCTGAGACTTCAGCAGTCCGTGGCTCTGCTGAAGTCTCTCATCTATGGATGGGTCTTCTGGGGGCAGGGTAGGGTGGAAGCTGAGGCTGAGCCCACAACTCCTTGACAGTGTTCAGATCTGTTAGAACTCCAAATGGGACTCACTTTGTTAGTCTCCCTAGTCATCTGGAATAGATATTTTTCTCTCCTCAAACCATCATTTCCCTGACTCAGCACCTCAAAGGTAAACACCTCCCCAAACTGTCCCTTATCCTCCAATTTTTGATTTTTACATTTTTCCCAAGGAGGACTCTATCAAAAGAGTAATCAACTCAACACACTGAATAGTCATTTGTAGACAAGAAAATATCAGAAGTTTTTGTGCTATAATGATGCTGAAATTTTACATTTACATACATTATTAATAGAGTCTTGTGTATGATGCACAGGAGGAATTCTTTGAGCCCCTCTGATTAAGAGCAAACAAAAGATAAAGATCTTATTGAAGGGAAACTTCCTGACTGTGTCATTTCTGCACCTGAATATTACGGATTCTTCAACTTTGAGCTATAAAGCATTATAAGGGGAAATTTGGTGAATAGCTTGTTAAATTTTCTTCATAGTTGGGGCAAAGACCTGTTTTAAAAATCAATTTGATTTTATAAAAGAAATTATATTCATAATTGGTTTCTTCTGACTGAATCATACATGAGACTTTCATTCCAAAAAAGAACTGCTGTAATATATGTCTTATAAATCTTTTGCTCCCCAAATCACCTTATTGAGTAAAAAAGAGTGCCTTCAACCATCATGAGCTAAATTCAGTAACTAACATGGGCATTTTAAAAAGTTTAGACACACCAATGCATGGTGCTTTAACATTAGAAATAGTTTTGTTTCTGTAATGTTTCCGCTCATGCTGTTATTTTCCACTGACAGGTAAGAGTGAGGTTTTGACACTCTTAATATAACATAGGGTGTTAATCTTATAATCACCCTGTCAGCACTTTCTGTCAGAGTGTTAATGGCCACCTTTCAGCCACTCAGAAGCTCATGCCAATAAAAATAATACAGGCATCCAGCCAACCAGAAGTTATTCAGCTACTTTTTTCTTTTCATTTTTTAAAAGCAATGAATAATTTAAAAAAAAAAAATACCAGCCTTAGAGGCAGAAGTCTATCTCTATGTCCCACTTCCCTATTTTTGCAAGTCGGTTCTTTGCCTGGTAATAAAATTCAGACTTCGACTGGGTCTAAATCTTCACACTATATTTGAGCTGTTCAAAGTATTTCTTAGTTTCACATAAATATCTCAAGAAAAAGGCCTATCCTGACTGAAAATATAAAGCATCATTTCAGTGAGATTGAGACACAGCTACTTATGTACAACTAAGAATCACCAGTGCATTTGAAAGCAACAATATATCTATATTATTTTACCTATATAATATAATGTATAGTAATATAGCTATATTTATTATATATTAGAAGCCTCTACAATCCATTTCATGGGAGCCTCAACAATCCATTTCATACAGAGACTTGACGTATAACAATAAAATTATAATCTAAATTTTTATGTTCTGAATTGATCTTTTATTGAAACAAAAGGTTCTACATCTTTTGTCTCTGGCAAGTCAGCAAGAAATAAAAGACTAGGAGGAAAAAAATGAAACTTGACCGTTAAGGAAAAACTATTTCACCAGCCAATAGTTCCTTTCACTGATTTTAATTTCACTCTTGATTTTTTTTTTCCTCCCCTACTGTATAAAGACATTCATTTGGATTTGAGGACTTCCATTCTGTGTTAACTGCTGTATATCCAACCACCCTGTATTTAGATGTTCTAAATGGGTACTTTTTGTATATGTGTGGCTATATATGTTTGTAATATCTTTAGCGAGTAAATAGCTCTAGGATTCATAATTTCTTGTGGAAATATCAGTATGTTTAACATTATATATACCCTTTTCCCAGTGGAATGCCTATCCATAAATCTACAATTATCCTAACCAGAAAGATCAGTATGAAAATCTGATACATAGTGAGCTGAAATTCTCACTTATTTCACCTTAGCTGATAGGTCTTTTAGATATGTTGTGTGTTATTTTTTTAAAGTGACATATTTGCAATACTAATATGAGTAATATAGATTGAAACAAAGTTTCTGCAATAATGTGACTAATTTATGTTAAGAATAAATTTGTTATATTTTTCTTTAATCATATTACTTTTAGGTAGTGTTTTGTTTTTCCTAATGGCAGACTACTCATGGAAAATATATTTCCAAGAAATAAAATCCAAAGAAAATCATGGTATCCTCTTTTTATTGAAGACTAAGTGAAATGTATCAGCAAATCTTTCACTGGATTTGGATCTCAAGCAGGGAAGACAATAAAGTACCAAGTATAAAACAATTTTATGAAGACATGGTTCACATACTTTTCTGAGAGAGATTACCTTTCCAAAATAGTGATTAAAAGCAAACTCAGCCTAAAATTTAAAATTAAAAAGCCCAAGTTCAGTTAAAAAATAGATATTTAATTAAGTTGTATTATGGATTAGGTTTTCCCAGACACTGAAGATAGGAGTGGGAGGAAGTCAATAAGTAAAAAATTTAAGCTCAACTGAACTTACTTTTAGCCACTGTAGTTGGCTATAAGAAAATGTATTGAAGTCTAAACTAAAACTGAGATATCTAATGGTAGAATTTCAATGAAATTATGATATATTCAATTAACATGGTTTCTAGGCATTTTTAATATAATTTTAAGTAAAAGAAGATGCTAATGTAATTTACTTTAAGTCTTTAATTTCATCTGTGTAATGAGATCAAATTAAATGAGGATTTCCTCTCTTCCACCAGAGGATCCAAATCTTTTCTCAAAATCTTTTGTGTTCTATGAGAAGAGAAAGTGTTTCAGAGTCATGGAAGTAGATATGATTTGAGTAGAGTGATGACATGTCATCATTGGGTCCCTGAAGAAGTAGAGAGTGGTCAAGATTTACAGTTAAGCTTAGTAGAAACATTTAAACCACTGGGATAGGTATGTGACAGCATGTTTGTCTGTTTGTTTCATATGAGCCAGCAGTCAACTCCATTAGAGACTTAAAGTACTCTCAGATATGATCAATGACTTGGGGACCCTCTTTATGAGCTTAAAGGTCCTTTCACATTATATGGCTTGTCTCAGACCATAATTTGTTTTATTCATCAAAGACATAACTCTTATCAAGTATATGCCATTTTTTCTAAAACTTTTTTTTTCTTTTTTGTCTCTTTTTAAATTGAAACAATTTAAATGATATTTCTACTTACATTTCTATTCATTACGTATAATCAATAATATGATTGCTGTGAAAGCAATATGCACCTAATTAAAAAATGAAGTATGTTTATATTCTTTCTCTTTCTCACTATTCCATAACTTTATTTTTTTCTTTTTTTAATGGTTTTTATATGTTTCCATTATAGCTGGTTTACAGTGTTCTATCAATTTTCTGCTGTACAGCACGGTGACCCAGTCACACATACACATATACATTCCTTTTTATCACATTATCATGCTCCATCATAAGTGACTAGAAATAGCTCCCAGTACTTTTAAGCAGGATCTCATTGCTTGTCCATTTCAAAGGCGATAATTTGCATCTATTAACCCCAAATTTTCAGTCTATCCCACTGTTTCCCCCTCCCCATTGACAACCACAAGTCTATTTTCCAAGTCTATGAGCTTCTTTTCTGTGGAAAAGTTCTTTTGTGCTGGATATTAGATTCCAGATATAAGTGATTTTGTATGGTATTTGTCTTTCTCTTTCTGACTTACTTCACTTAGTATGAGAGTCTCTAGTTCCATCCATGTTGGTGCAAATACCATTATTTTGTTCTTTTTTATGGCCGAGTAGTATTCCATTGTGTATATATACCACAGCCTCTTAATCCATTCATCTGTCAGTGGACATTTAGGTTGTTTCCATGTCTTGGCTATTGTGAATAGTGCTTCAGTGAACATATGGGTGCATGTGTCCTTTTCAAGGAAAGTTTTATCTGGATATGTGCCCAGGAGTGGAATTGCTGGGTCATATGGTAGTTCTATATATAGTTTTCTAAGGTACCTACATACTGTTTTCCATAGTGGTTGTTATTCCATAACTTTCTTATCTTCTTGAATGTGAGACACTATTGTCATGGTCACTTGTCTTTTTCTTGCTCCTGAACATTCCACCAGTCTGAAACTCTCACATTCACCTGAGTCAGGTTTTCTAGATACCAGAACACATGGCATAATATTAGAGGGATTTGGGGAAGGGTGAGTGTATGTGTGTGCTTAACACATGTTAAATAATAGCAAGAAATTCTAATTTATAACAAATAGCATTGTGTAGCATTGTTCTGTAGCCGTATGCTGGCGTACACAGTAAGAGACAGTAACAATAATGGTGAATATATCACACCAGTTGTTTTGTTGGCAAATAACAACAACAAAGTGATTCCACATTGACTTTACACAGAGCGGCACCATTTGAAGAACATGAGGGAGTTCAGAGGATTAGAGGAAAGGCTGAAGATGAACAGTTTCTCAGCTGTCCAGAACCAGTCTCAGTAATAAGGCTTGCTTGACAATCTTCCTGGAGAATGGATGAAGTGCAATTCATTCTCTCAGCCTTGCCTTACACTGCTTAATCTTCAGAGTCCCTGGTCTTGACAGTGTGGGGAAATGCAGAAAGAATGTCCAATGAACTGAAGGCAGCTTTTGAACAAGAGAAGGGCAAGCACATGGATTTCACGTTCCACCCAAGATGACTTCCAACAAGGAGAGGTTCATCTGCAAATTAAATTGTGGAGTTGGGTGGCCAAAATACTAACCCGTTATAGTAATATTTATCTTTATAAGTGAAGCACTAGAGTTTCTCACCATTGCCAAGGAAACTCATAAAAATGTGATAGTTAGGTAATGAGAAGAAAAGAAGGAGGAAGAGCTTACTTTTATAGATACTCTAAAACCAACTAAATGAAGTCTTATGTTAACACACTCTAATAACAGCAAACCATTAATGACTTAGAAGTTATAAGTCTAAGTCACTAGGGACTGACTAAAAGAAACAGGTGTTAAGACATTTACTTAAGCTGATGACAGTCTGCTACTAATTAAATCATTAACTGAGGATTCTGCAACACTTTGGCAGCACTCAACATGCTCAAATCAGTTTCTCACACCTAGTTTAAAGGAGTGCTCTTGCTTTCTTTTTATCATTAAGTAAACTTCGCTTAATTAGTAGTTACTATCTCAAGTTTGCCAAACATAGCTTGGCACTTAGTCTAACTAAATACAGAATAAAGAAGAAACTTTTAAGAAAATCACTTTATGGTTTTTATTAAATATACCAAATGGAAAAACAAAACAACACTAAACAAAACAAATTTAAAAATATAATCTCCACAAATATATCAAAAATACATTTTAAAACTTGATACTTGGGAGAGAAATGAAAAGAGAATTTGAGGAATTTTATGGAAATGAGGATTCAAAAATGGGTAGATGAATATCAGTAGATAATTTATCCTAATTTAAAAACAAACTTAAACATTGAAATAAGCAACAGTAAATCCAACTAATTTTTAGTTATACTCCAAAATGTAGCACTATAATATATCGTAAGCAGAAAATAAAACATTCCTCCCTCATCCAGTCGATCCAGCTAAAGAAAACATTTAAATATCCCAATTCTCAGAATCTAGTTTGCATAATATGTCATCAGGAAACAAAACTGACTTATGAAACCACTAACCTGAAAGGTGATAGAGACAACCTTTTGATGCTAGTCAATCAATTGATACTTACTCAGAAAGAGAATCTGTGTTATGAGGCTTGGAAAGAAGTTAAAAATAACCCCTGTTCTCAGAGTGTAAAATCCATTTCAGGGAGATAGGAATGACTTTGGAAAAGACAATTAACTAAACAAGACAAAAAACAGGAAGTGCTTAACTTATATAAGAAAGTCAGAATTTGAGTTGAAGTTTGAGGGTGAGCTAAGGTTTTAGAAGATGGACAGTAGTAAGTGAATGTTCCAGGGAAGGCAGCAGTAGTCATGAGTTGGGTGCCGGGCAGAGGCATCAGTTGGAGAGCAGGAGTTCTGGAGAAAAATGGTCATGATACCACCATGGTGTGGAATAGGAGAACTTTGATTTTGGTGGATATACAGAAGATTCACCCAGTCAGATAAGAGGTCTTAAGAGTGACGGAAAATGGTGTTGATTAGTCAGAATTACATAATGAAACATCTTAAAAAACATACCCAAGGAATGCAGTATTTGTACTTGCAGCAATAAATAGGACATAGTAGAATGATAAGTCAACAATGTAAAACAGAGAAACGTCTGGAAGGGAGTTGCAGGAAGGCTATGTCTATCTCTATGTTTCATAATAAATACCAATAGATTTAAAATAGAAGCTAAAATCAACTAAATCATAGAGACCAGAAAATGTACTGCCAAAAAAATGGAAAACCCACAGTTACATCAATGATATGACTCAAACAGAGAAAAATTATGATTCTTTTCTTTAATAAAAATGCAGTATTTAATCAGGCAGTTGAGTGGAAATGTTGTCTCCTACTGCATTCACGCTGCTATACTGTAATTAATCAGGCTTTTAACCTCTAGACTCAGAGCTGCCTAGTCTGAAGCCGGTTCTTCTATTAGAGCAGGGAATATAGTGGAATCCTGTCTGAGTGTCTGATTAAACATCAAGGCAACTATGTGCATATATCACATTCCCCTCTCAGATCCTTCTAAGTCAGCAGAGAGAGAGGGAAAGAGTGCAAAATGGAGGGGTAAAGAGGAGGGAGAAGGGGAGGAAGAAAGAATGAGAGAGTAAATGAGAAAGCAAGGGAAGAGACAGGCAGAAGAAATCAGGAGAAGGGCCAACTATGGACTAGCACTTTCAATTACTTAACTACTTTTTGAAAGATGAAAAGCACATGGAAGGGTAATTATGATATCAGAGGATAAGTTGCAAACTAAGTGCCTGCAGAGGGAAATATCACAAAGGAGATCATTTTCTCCTACTATGAGGTAAGAAATTGCCAAAGGACACAAGATAAGGTGCAGACTTAAGAATGAGAGAATAGCTTCAAAAATTTACCTATGGATCTTTTGCCTCCGCCACCTCCCCCCCCCCCCCGCAAAAGAAACCACACACACACACAAACATAGAAGCACATCCATCACATTTCCCAGTCTGTAGAGCTAGATTATCATTCTCTCTTGGCATTCCCCACCCCAAGGCATGCACATACCCTTCACCTCTCCCCTAACCATGGCCTCGGGAGATCATGAGTCCATTATTTATAGAAATTGAACCAGGAGCTTCCAAATTTAGGGACAGGAGGCACAGAGAAGAATGGTGATAAAGTGCCATAATAACAAGTGGGAAATTATAATATGGTCTTTAAAATTGACATTAGGACTTCCGTCCACCTCCCTCAACCCTTCTCTTACAGTGTGAACTGATGAGGAAAATAACTTCAGGCAGAAGAAGAGATGATTCTACTCTGGAGAAACTTCAGGGTTTCAGAAAAATGATATCTAGACATTGACATATGAAAATCTCCCAAGGAAGAAAAATCAGTTTACTTGTCTAATAAAAGATTGCCTTTCACAAGCCCATCCAGACTCAGTGTTCAATCCCTTTCCAGAGCTCCTTGTTTAATATCAATGAAGAACAAAGTATCATTTGAGAAAAGCCTGCAACATAAAATAGAGGCCAAAATAAACAAATAGACAAAAGAGAAAAAAAGAAAATTTATAGGAGTACAAAAAATACTTCTGTAAATCTGCAATTAACATTATCAACTGTATAAGAAAAGATATTTTATCTGTGACATACCAACAGATAAACTGAATAGAAAACTTTAAAGAGATCAGCAAAGAACTCTTGGAAATTAAAAGTGTGATTGCTGTAAATGACATACATATAGATGATGGAAATGGAATATCCACCAGGAATTGGAGATCCTTTTCTGAAGTAAGACATATTTTCCCCAGCCAGAGCTGTATCTCATTATACTCTGCTTGTGTTGTGGCTATTTCTGAACTCCCAAAAAGCTCACATTTCCAAAGGGAAACCAAACGACCTGTCCTTGCCTCTTCTTTCCAAAGAGTACTCTATGATTCTCAGGGAAACATTTATGCGTCAACTACATTATTGATAACAATGGGATGAAATGCTTTTGCTACATTTTTAGGGCTTGTCCACATTTTTGAACTCTGGATAAGGAATTATAAAGGTAGTGCTGTAATAACCATATCATCTAAAAATAAGTATTTTATCTTGTACATTTGAATTTTGCATATTGAAATTTAATGGTTACTGAATGTTTGCCCTAAATGGTCTAAAATTTGTAAATAAGGCTATTGTCTGTAATAAAATATCACTTATTTACAAAAAATATATTTACAGAGAAGAAACTCTCACAATATTATAGCAATACTATAATGCCAAATGGATTTGGTCACAAAACAGATACCTTCTTTTTACTTGTATTTTTAGAACTTATTTTCAAGCTAATAGCTCCTCTGAATCCATTACTTACCCTCTATATTCCTGCTGGACCCTATTTGAATTCACTGCTTCCACATGGTTTTACATTAGAAGCTCTTGTTAAATCTTGGAGACAATAATGAAAAATTAAATTAAGCCTAAGAATTTTCAGTTAGATATATTTATTCATGTAATTTCTGGAATCAGAATGGTTAATTAAAACTTGACTATCATTTAAGCTGGTTATTGAATCTATCCAGTTCTAGAATTCTCTTTAAATATCACTGATGATATAATATTGATGAACATAATCATAATTTTAATGGGAATTTATCCCCCATTTAATTTTTTGATTTATTGGCATTATATTCCTTTAAAATACTATTCGTTTCCTCTCATTACTTGGAAGAAGTAACGCATTAAAAAGGGTAGAAACAATCATCTGTTGATGGACATTTGGGTTTTTTCCATGTCTTGGCTATTGTGGCTAGTGCTGCAGTGAACATGCGGGTGCATGAGTCTTTTTTAAGGAAGGTTTTGTCCAGATATATGCCCAAGAGTGGGGTTGCTGAGTCATAGGGTAGTTCTATGTATAGTTTTCTAAGGTACCTCCATACTGTTCTCCACAGTGGTTGTACCAGCTTCCATTCCTGCCAACAGTGTAGGAGGGTTCCCTTTTCTACACACCCCCCTCCAGCATTTGTTATTTATGGACCTGCTAATGATGGCCATTCTGACAGGTGTGAGGTGGTATCTCATGGTAGTTGTGATTTGTATTTCTCTAATAATCAGGGATGTTGAGCATTTTCAATGTGCTTGTTCGCCATCTGTATATCTTCCTTGGAAAAATGTCTGTTCAGGTCTTTTGCCCACTTTTCAATTGGATTGTTGGCTTTTTTTGCTGTTGAGTAGGAAGATGCAGTATATATATACAGTGGAATACTACTCAGCCATAAAAAAGAAAAAATAATGCCATTTGCAGCAACATGGATGGAACTAGAGACTGTCATACTGAGTGAAGTAAGTCAGAAAGAGAAAGACAAATACTATATGATATCGCTTATATCTGGAATATGGCACAAATGAACCTTTCCACAGAAAAGAAAATCATGGACTTGGAGAATAGGCTTTTGGTTGCCAAGCTCCTAGATTGGGAGTTTGGGGTTAATAGATGCAAACTATTGCTTTTGGAATGGATTGGCGCTGAGATCCTGCTGTGTGGCACTGAGAACAATGTCTAGTCACTTATGATGGAGCATGATAATGGGAGAAAAAAGAATGTGTACATGTAAGTATAACTGGGTCACCATGCTGTGCAGTGGAAAAAAAAATTATACTGGGGAAATAACAATAAAATTTTTTTTTTAAAAGGGGTAGAAACAAATACATTCTGTTTCATTGTCTGAGGTTACCCCTATTTGTCATGTGCTGCCCATCTGGATTTTAAAATTTTGAATTCATATTTAATTGCAAAAAGAAAGATATGTGCAACAAAAGCAATTGAAATTTATTTTCCAAGGAATTCCATGCAGTTGAAAATATCCTCAAGAATGTCATTAAATGTCATTTTGATCTTCTTTTTTAAACCAGTAGAAGTATGGTATATTTATTTTCCACTAATGGAAAGTTTGAAATGGAGCTTACTGTAACATCTCAGCTGCCCTCCTTAGTTCCTCAGCCATTTTCTATCACTTGATTTTGAAACATTGAAATTTAACAACTGGATCATTCACAGATTTAGATTTTGACCACTCTTGGTCATTTTTTCAATGTTAAAGCAAGCTGCTTCTAAGAAGGTGAGTATACATGTGTGAATACCGTTAGCAGAACTGCATTTAAGAAACTGGACTAGAAGGGCAATACTCAGGATGTGTTTTACTCCAAAAGCACTTAAAATTTTGAAGTTTGAAAATCAATTCAATATGTGGAAAATATAAATATCTATTCTTTTAAAAATCACATGCACATTTACTTTTATTGGAATATTTTTTGTTCACAAACCTGTGTAAAAAGACAAAATACAAAGTTCATGTGGAGAGAAAACTTGACAAAACATATATTGTATTTGTTAAGATTAATAGTCTACAAAGGCTTATAACATTTAATTTTTTTTCACAGTTTAACTGACTTTTGCATCACCCTCTTATCCTGGTATTTATTTCAGTTTTGAGAAGAGTTTAGTGTTAGCTCCTTATTACTTTCTAAAGAATAACAGTAGCTAAACTTAACTAAGAAACCATGTTAATTTGTGATTTTCTATTATATGTTATTCACTCTTCATCTTTCTAGAAGTTTTTACTCTTTTAATCTGTTTATATAAACTCCATTCATCCAATCTGTTTGCCCTTATAGACAAATTATATCACTACCATGGGTCTCCTGATATACAGTAGTCAAAATTATACCCAAAATATTTCCATTAAAAAGAGACTATAGTTTTGTACAAACAAAATGTGCATATTAGATTTCTGATAGTTTTCTTGACTGTCACAAAATACAAGCCAGGAAAGAGAAGAGTGCAGGTTGTAATATATTTTGATTAATTCTCTTCCAAAATGTACATTTGTCCTGAATGAAATTTATTTCTGAATATGACAAAATGAAAGTTTTTTATTGTTACTAGCTTATGTACATTGTTGATCTTACTACTCCTTCCTTTTTTTCTCCTCTTTTTCTCAAACCATTGGTATGCCAAGGATTGTGTACATTTACTCTGTATTTCAAGAAATCTATTTGCTTTTGGTTAGGTTGAGAAGGCTTGGGGAAAACAGATTAAAAGTTATGAAAACATACTTAGCACAAGTTTAAGCTTGATATTCAACCTAACATTAGAGTTTGGGTTTAGGTTTCAGCTTGACTTACCTTTTACTAACAAAATTGATGCTTCCTCCCTTTATCAGTCCAGTTGTATGAAAGAGAAAATAACACAGTAATTTCAATAAACAAGGGATTTAATCCAGAGAATGGGATGTTTACAGTATCACTGGAAGAGCTGAAGAAATGAAAGTCAGAGGCCAACTAGATGGAAGATAGAAAGGAATTTTCAAGAACCAATCACATTATGTATTTCACTTCCTCAGTATAGCCCTTTAGACCTTCATTCAAACAGTCATGAAAATCCCACATGAGATAAAATAGCATGTATAAATCAACCAGAATTTAGTCTGAAAAGCGATCAGCTCTTTTAGAAATCAATATCCTAGTAATGGTACTCATTAAATATCCCATTTTCAAGATACTTTCTAAAAAATATTTCCCCTATTCATGTCCAGAATCTAGGAAAACGGGTTTATTACTGATTTAGAAAAATGATACATAGATATAATATGTCCTTTCATATTCTCATTGAAATCTTCCTAACATAAAATTGGGGGGCAGTTAAGAATCGGTCCCTAACATATAGTACAATGAAGAGAATATAGGTTTTACTCTATTTTTGATAGTTTGGATATATTTTGGATTTTTGAGACAAGAGTGAGATCTAATATTGACCTTGAAAATTAATAACTATGAGCTTTTCTACAGATTGCTTATCTTCTTGGGCCTTTGTTTCCTTATTTACAAAAATAAGATACTTCAGTCAGGCATTTTGAGAACATCTTAGTTATCAGTAAATGGTAATAATGACGGACTCACCTATACATCACATATACTAATATTACATATTTTTGCCTTCTTTTGTCTGAGACATTTAAGACATAATTAGACTATTTGACAATAGCTGTTGTGGTAATGATAGAAGTAGCAGAAGAAATATCAGAGAGAGAATAACAATTGCTCCCATCCAGTGACACACACGGTTTGTTAAGAACAGTGCCAGAGCTTGGAATGCATTTACTTTAATGGGTTTAATGTAATGAATAAATAAAGTAGTCAAATAAAAGCCTGTAGTGGAAGAAGAAAACTGAAAATAGAATCTCAGGGAACACCCCCCTTTGAAAGTGGCAAAAGAAAGGCGGGAGAGTCATTAAAACAAAAGGGTACAGTGATTGGAAAGGAGAAGAACCAAACACTGTCACATAGTGAACAGGGAAGAGGTGAGTTTCAAGAAAGAGGAAATACTGAAAGCTAAAAGAAGGTGCAATTGAGATCATTAATGACTTAATCTTGGATTTTCCTAAATTATGGTGTTGGTCATCTCCACCCTCTATCTTGAGCATTCTTATAAGTTTCAGGGTCCTGGCCCAGAACTGTTTTCCCATTCAGTCTTAAAATGTATATTTATAGTTAGAAATATCCCTGTTCACATGATAAATTTGGCAAAGTAAGACTAATTATTTTCCATTTTGCACCATTCAGTTACAATTTGCATGTGTGTGTGTGTATATATATATACATGTATATATATACACATAAATATACATAGGTACACATATAATATATAATAAAATATATATATTTATGTATTTACAGGTGTTAAATTTGAATATAATATATATTTAGTTTGAATAATATAATTTAATTATTTTTTATTATATATAAAAATGAAATATAGTACTTTCACTTACTTCCGGCACCTGGTCATCATTTTACTTTACATTTTTACATAGTCTTGTTAAATGGTTCCGAAATTAAATCACAAAAGTTTGCCACTTTGAAGAGCTTAGCTATTGCTACAAAATTTGTGACTGCATCCCCCTTTTCTAAGCCATTGCAATAACTATAATTAGATATTCAGCACCAATCCAGTAAAATCCCAACAGCAGTATATATCCTTCCAAGAAATTTTGTACGTGTTTCACATACCCATATTACATTTCTTCTAATCCATGCTGAAACAGCAATATAATACAACGACAAATACAATATTGGATGTGAACTCCTGGGAAAAAACTTTTAAACAGTGTAACTCATTTTTGCCTAAAATTAAAGAATTAACAAGTCTAACCTACGGGACATGGGACATAATATCTGAGAGAAACATTTTTTTTCTCAGTAGATATCAGTGATTCAGATAGCTTAAAATCCTGTTCTTTCTTACTGTTTCATTAAACTTTATCCATGATTTTTTTTAGAGGTTTCATGCAGTTATAGCATTCTTCATGTTGAGTGAATGGTAGATTCTGTTCCTTGATTCACATAGGGTACCTCACAGAGAATTTCCAGAGTTGGTGCTTTTGGAGCTACTTAGAGATTAAGGTCCAGTTCCTTCTGGGGCCTGAAGCTCTTGTCCAAGCAGGCAAAATATGGCTAAACTGTCTCAACAGTTATCAAAGTAATCAGTTCTTGTAGATAGGAAGTAATGAATTATTCTTTGTTATTAACTCACCTTCCACCAGACCTCTATTTTTTTATAGTTTGGAATTCTAATTCTGTGTGTCTGGTCTTTGAATCAGGTTATACATTCTTTGGATTCTTATCACATGTGGCCCACCTCCTCCACCACTTGCTGAGCTATCCCCAGCACTCCTTGCAAGCTTCTGAGAATCAAGTGCTGTCCATGCTAAGTTTTAGTTTCCTCACGGAGTATTCACCATGCCACTCTCAGGAGCCACTCACTATTTCCTAGTTTAAAACTGTTAAAAGTTAAAATAGTAAATTCTGGTTTATTCAGTAACCACTGAAAGGGAAAAACCCGAGTTCCATTCCAATTTGCACAGAAGTAGCTGAGTATTTTAAAGGGAAAATAAGTGAATAGATAGAAAGAGTGAGCAAGGGCTCAAACAGGTCAGGAAAGTGAACAATTAATTACTAGGGGTGTGTCGGTGTAAATTTGATTAAGCCAACTATATTAGCTAGCTGGTAGTTATGGAAGTTATGATTCTGTACCTCTCAGAGACTAAGCCCTATCCTTCGTAATGATTGCATTTCAAAATAATGGCTTTCAGGAATTTGAGAATGGTACTTCTGAGTTATAGGAGGTACATATACCTCTCAAAAGGACAGAGGAAGAATTAAAAATTGTAAGACTTTTTTTAGTAAATGTGTTCCACGAAAGGGAGGTCAGGATTCTATGGTCAAGTACTGGCTAGAACAGTAAATTTTTTGACAGCTCTGAGTTTTTTCAAACAGAAACTCAAAGGGAGGCTGAGTCTTCCCAGGAGGTTGGCCTTAGGCTCCTAGAAGCCATGTTAAAGTTTGGTCAAGTCTTTTAGTACACAAGTTTGAATGGAGTATCCCTGCCAAGAGTTTTTGCAGTTCCCAAAATCATCCCTCAGAAATGACCAGTTCCTGGAAGTTGCTGTTTCTCATTTGTCTCTGGTTTCACAGACTGGAAATGGTGAGAATGGTATTATCACTGCCTGTCATCCTAAGAAGCTTGTTTCAGAGGGAGCAGAGATTCCTGCTTCTCTTCAGGAATCAGGCCTAGATCTTGAAACAATTGATTAACTGATCATATTTTTTTAGAAAAAGTGTTTTACTGAATTCTCAACAAATGGCTCACCTTGACCTTGAATGTAAGTAAACATTGATAACGAAGCAGCACAAAGACTAAAGTTCCAGAGGGCCTATATGTGACCAAAGTCACAGAAATACTTTGATTTTTATCTGTAGCTGCCAGGACAACAAATCTTCTAATATTTTAATTGATTTCTTTTCAAGAAGCCATTATCATTTGTACTTGTTATCAACCAACTTTTCTTAGAACACATACTTGCCCTCAGTTTAGTGTCAATACCTAATTTGGAAAGGTTGGAAAACAGCTTTTGTACTCTCGGCATTATGGACTTTGCCTTGGCCCAGTACAGCACAAGCCATGTATTAACCTTTCACACTCAAAAAATTAGAATTCATGAGAAATGTTTAATAAAATGAGACTCTTTTAAATCTCCTATACAATACAGGGGACTAATTTTTTTTTCCTTTTTTAAGTTTCAAAAATTAATTTTAAACTAAATCTTAACCAGAATATCAATCTCAAGCAGATAAGATATTGAACAGATCTGGCAGATGTTGAAGGATATGTTCAGAGCTCACTTTCCACCAAGAGGAAGCACCTCTCTCCTTGTGGAAGGCCATTATATAACTCTAAATTCATGGGATTCTGTAGTGAACTTTGAAAACTGCTGGGCTAGAGGAGAAATGCTGAACATACACAAGGGCACATGGGTCTGACGCCCAGCCAGAGAAGAGGGCTTCAAGTCTGGTATTCTTCCCAAGGAGCCTCAAAGCTATCTAAAGTCTTCCAGCTCAAAAAGTTTCTTGCCTTGGGTATAGGTCCTTTACCTAAGTTGAGTGCTTGATAACTTAGATATGTTCTTTTCCATTATATTCTCTCCGTGCAAGTCCTTTACTATGTAGTCATTTATTGGTTAAATAAACACTTAAGTAACATTATAAATCTGTAATAAACTGTTAAATTTCTGCCTTTTATGTGAATATTGGGACCTCATTTAAATAAACTTAAAGGCTGGTATTTATTATATTTTGATATTTTTAGATCTTTATGAACAGACTTTTCAGTAGGTTTTACATTTTAAACTCAATGCTACTTTAGAAATATACAAAAGTCAATTTTAAAAAAAAGTATCACCAAATGGGTAATAGATGCAAACTATTATATTTAGAATGGATGGCCAATGAGATCCTACTGTGCAGCACAGGGAAATGTGTGTGATTGGGTTACTTTGTTGTACAACACAACTTGATGAAACACTGTAAATCAACTCTAATAATAATTTTTAAAAATGTACAAAAAATTAAATAAAACGCTTAAGACATGGAAAAAAATAGAGTGAAGATAAAGCTTGTTATTCTAGGAAATAAATATATTCTACTTCAGTAGTCCCAAAGATGTAATTTTTAAAATTTTCTCAAGAATGCTTTGCCTGAGCAGAAGCAGAAGAAAGAAATGCAATGGTAGAATGGTAGATAGAATAAAGATGGTGATATAGGAGGGTCCTGAGCTCTCCTCCCCCCACAGATGAACTGGATGTGCAGCTACACATGAGCAGTCTTCTCTGAGAGAGACCTAGAAACTGAGTTATTCCTAATACACTGGATGAATGAGAAAATACACACATCTAAACAGGTAGGAAAGGCCAGATACACTCTTGGCATAAACCTCACTGCTGCATAGTACCATAAAGTTAGGAGAGAACCCTCAAACTCTGAGCTTCTCCCTGAGGATGGAAGAGTTTGGACCCCAGGTATAGTGCCCCAGTTTTTAAGACTCCCACTGGAGGAAGGGATTCCCAAAACACCTAGCTCTGAAAGCTATTGATCTTACATCTCTGAGATGCAAGTCTATATTAAATAAAGAAGTGATTCTTAAGAGGTGGAAGTACTTGCCATGGCTATTCCCCAATGGCTCAAGCTAGAGGGAGCAGGCAAAGTCACCTACCTCCTGTCTTTCCCTGAAAAAGCTTATTTGCATATTTTCTGTAAAAGCTACCTGAAGGTCAAGCTGCTAATTTAGCAGGCCCTTGGAGCTAACTGGAATCCTTCCCAGAGGCCAGGGAAGCTAGAAGACACTACTCTTGCTTTCTCCTTCCAATCAACTTCCAAGTGACCAGTAGCCCCCTTGAAGGAGCTTGTACACACACCTGTTGCCCCAGGTTTTGCAACAGCCACCCAAAAGATGGGTCTCTGAATTGCTAGAGGTAATTGCTAGCCAAATGGGCTTGCATTCACATGTCCTACAGGGCTGCAGCAAAGATGCAGTTACCAGTGGGCATGGTAACAATCTCTAGCAGCTGTGCACCTGAACCCAGGATAAGGAAGCAGGTAAAAATGCCTATCTCTCAGTTTCCACCTGGAGGAGGCTTACCCACATATATTTCCAGCTGTGCCTTAGAGTCTAGCTTCTAATCAGCCTACAGCTAGGTACTGATTGTGATCCTCCACCTTGGAACATTGAGAGGTATTGGCAACACCCTCAACAACCTGGAGCCACTAAGAACGGAGAAGGAGTCTTGAACAGTACTAAAAGTTTGAGTGGCAGCTAGGAGCTCAAGCCAGGCTGCTCAACATGGTTTATCTGCTGCATGAGCCCACTCTGTCAAGACTGTTTCATCTAAAGGGAGAGTCAAGGAAAATGAAAAAATAGAGGAATGTGTTCCAAACGAAGAGCAAGATGAATCTTAAGAAACAGATCTTAATGAAATGGAGGTGATTTACCTGATAGAGAGTTCAAACTAACAATCATAAATATCCTCACCAAGATCAAAAAATAATGCATGAACAAGGTGAGAATTTCAAAGAGAAATATATATTCTCACTAGGTTCACTTTATTGATTTAGAACAGTAATGTTTGTTACTTTTTTAAAAGCCAAATCCTTTAAAACATACATTCGCAAGCGGTTAAGGAAAATACATATTTTATCTTCATACTATTTGCAGGCATATAGATATTCTTAAATCTGAAACAAAGCTACTGTATGTCATTCTTACATATCAGATATTGCTCATAATATTTAAAAATTCTGGTAAGTTTTCTGCAGTTCAAATAAAGAAGTCTAAGAATCTTATCCAAGCAGCTGTGGTTCCTATTTGAATTTTAGCCTAAATTATTAAAACCTCAAACCACAAAATCCCCCTAGGAAATCTTGAATAAGCATTGTTCTCATTGAAAAGGGCTGGGATCAGAAAGGAAGCAAGAGGTTTATGCTTTAGTTGCCTTTAGAACATCAAAAATATAGTGGTCAATTCTCCTTCAGATGTGTGTTCATAACCCCTTTTAATGGCAAAGGAAATTATATGTGTGGATTTGGGGAGAACATACCCCCAAGTAAGCAAAGCCAAGAACAACCAAATTTCTTTGCTTCAAAAAATTGGCTTAAACAATAGTTATTTTAAAAAATAATTGTATGCAATATGTCAAGTAAATCTATTAATCAGTGGTAAGATTTCTATGACCAATTTGAAGAAAAGGCTGAAAAAATAGTTTAACCATATTTCTTTTCTAATTCTGAACAGAAAAATACAGTTACTAAACTATTTTTGAAAAAGCGCTTATGTTTCTCAAAAGCAAGTATCTCATAATTCAAAAATTGTTTTTATTTTCTACCAGTCCCTGATGGGAATATTTTCATGTTTCCTAATGGTATAGCATGTAAAACAGACATTTTGTGGAAAGAGCTTTCAGAACTATAATGTTTTAAACACAGATTTTTTATCATTGAAAGAAGGGGTAATGCTCTTTAATATTCCTGAAAATGTGTCTGATAGTATTAATTTAGCAGAGGGAAAGTGAGTAAGGGAGGAATGCACAGGGAAGTTATTATTTCTGAGGAAGTGGTTAGGGAGTTTGGCTTTAAATACTCCTCACTACATCCAAAGCACAAAGGTTTACTAAACAGAAATTTAAATCAAAAGACAAACAGGATGTTCTTCTGGGACACATTTTTGAAAGCATATTTTTAATACCACATGAAAGCTGTGCCATCCAGATGTGAAAGCAATAAAATTAAAAAAAAAACAATAAAATAAGTGAAATTGAATGATGCCTTTAACATGGAGCACTTCCTCCGTGAAGTCACTGGATCAGAGACAGAGCTATTTACTCTGAGGAAGAGGTGGGGCAAGTTCTGTAGGCCTGGGTTTTCTCACAATGAAAGAAGTAAAATAGCAATCTGGTTTGAGGAAACAGTGAGCTTTGGCAGCCTCTGCTTTCTGGATTTCTTAAATTATCTATTTTAGACTGAAGTGGAAACATATTAAAGCCAACACTTTAATATCAGATCAGCTTCAGGAAGGAAAACAGAGAAAAAAATTGTTGGTACATATTGTACCCAGAGTGTTAGGAAGCAAGAAGTGAATAACAGTTTCTATGAGCTACCTAAGGTTAGTGATCATATCACAGATACAAAATGATAATGTCATTAAAACTCAGAGCACTAAAGAATTTGGAAATAAGAAAGTCTTTGCTAAGACTTAAGAAAATAGGACGTGTTATAGCAAAATAAAACCATTACATTTTTCACTGGAAGGGAAGGGAAATTTTTAGGGTATCATTTAAGTATTTCTCAGATTCTTAACTTTAATATTTTATTTTATTTTACTTTATTTTATTTTATTTTATTTTTAAATGATTTTTATTTTTTCCATTATAATTGGTTTACAGTGTTCTGTCAATTTTCTACTGTACAGCAAGGTGACGCAGTCACACATACATCTATACATTCTTTTTTCTCACATTATCATGCTCCATCATAAGTGACTAGATATAGTTCCCAGTGCTATAGAGCAAGATCTCATTGCGTATCCATTCCAAAGGCAATAGTCTGCATCTATTAACCCCAAATTCCCAGTCCATCCCACTCCCTCCCCCTCCCCCTTGGCAACCACAAGTTTGTTCTCAATGTCCATGATTTTCTTTTCTGTGGGAAGGTTCATATGTGCCATATATTAGATTCCAGATACAGGTGATACCATATGGTATTTGTCTTTCTCTTTCTGACTTACTTCACTCAGGATGAGAGTCTCTAGTCCCATCCATGTTGCTGCAAATGGCATTGTTGTGTTTTTTAATGTCTGAGTAGTATTCCGTTGTGTATACACGCCTCATCTTCTTAATCCATTGATCTATCAATGGACATTTAGGTTGTTTCCATGTCTTGGCTATTGTGACTAGTGCTGCAATGAACATGTGGATGCATGTGTCTTTTTCAAGGACAGTTTTGTCCGAATATATGCGCAAGAGTGAGATCGCTGGGTCATATGGTAGTTCTATGTGTAGTTTTCTAAGATACCTCCATACTGTTTACCATAGTGGTTGTACCAATTGACATTCCCACCAACGGTGCAGGAGGGTTCCCTTTTCTCCACACTCTCTCTAGCACTTGTTATTTGTGGACTTATTAATGATGGCCATTCTGACCGGTGAGAGGTAGTACTTCATCTCATGGTAGTTTTGATTTGCATTTACCTAATAATCAGTGATGTGGAGCATATTTTCATGTGCTTTTGGCCATCTTCATATCTTCTTTGGAGCAATGTCTATTCATGTCTTTTGCCTATTTTTCCATTGGGTTGTTGGCTTTTTTGCTGTTTAGTTGTATAAGTTGTTTATATATTTTAGAGATTAAGGTCTTGTCAGTTGCATCGTTTGCAACGATTTTCTCCCATTCTGTAACTTGTCTTTTTGGGTTTTTTTTTATGGTTTCCTTTGCTGTGCAAAAGCTTGTCAGTATGATTAGGTCCCATTGGTTTATTTTTGTTCTTATTTCTCTTGCTTTGGGAGACTGACCTGAGAAAATATTCATGATGTTGATGTCAGAGAGTGTTTTGCCTATGTTCTCTTCTAGGAGTTTGGTGGTATCTTGTCTTATATTTAAGTCTTTAAGCCATTTTGAGTTTTTCTCGGGCATGGTGTGAGGGTGTGTTCCAGTTTCATTGATTTACATGCAGCTGTCCACTTTTCCCAGCACCACTTGCTGAAAAGACATTCTTTTTCCCATTTTATGTTCTTGCCTCCCTTGTCAAAGATTAATTGACTGAAGGTGTCTGGGTTTATTTCTGGGTTCTCTCTTCTGTTCCATTGGTCTGTTTGTTTGTTTTGGTACCAGTACCACACTGTCTTGATGACTGTGGCTTTGTAATAGTGCCTGAAGTCTGGGAGAGTTATGCCTCCTGCTTGGTTTTTGTTCCTCAGGATTGCTTTGGCAATTCTGGGTCTTTTGTTGTTCCATATAAATTTTTGGATTGTTTGTTCTAGTTCTGTGAAAAATGCCATGAGTAATTTGATAGGGATTGCATTGAATCTGTAGATTGCTTTGGGTAGTATGGCCATTTTTACAATATTCATTTTTCCAATCCAGGAACATGGAATACCTTTCCATTTCTTTGAATCCTCTTTAATTTCCTTGATTAATGTTTTATAGTTCTCAGCATGTAAGTCTTTCTGCTCCTTGGTCAGGTTTATTCCAAGGTATTTTATTTTGGGGGGGGGTGTGATCTTAAAAGGTATTGTATTTTTGTATTCCTTTTCTAATATGCCATTGTTAGTATACAGAAATGCGACTGATTTTTGGATGTTAATCTTATATCCTGCTACTTTGCTGAATTTGTTGATCAGTTTGAGTAGTTTTTGGGTTGAGTCCTTAGGGTTTTCTATATGTAGTATCATGTCATCTGCATACAGTGATAATTTTACCTCTTCTCTTCCAATTTGGATACCTTTTATTTCTTTTGTTCATCTGATTGCTGTGGCTAGGACTTCCAATACTGTGTTGAATAAAAGTGGTGAGAGTGGGCATCCTTGTCTTGTTCCAGATTTTAGTGGGAAGACTTTCAGCTTTTCTCCACTGAGTATTATGTTTGCTGTGGGTTTGTCATAAATGGCTTTTATTATTATGTTAAGGTTTGTTCCCTCTGTACCCACTTTGGTAAGAGTTTCGATCATGGATGGATGTTGGACTTTGTCAGATGCTTTTTCTGCATCTATTAAGATGATCATGTGGTTTTTGACTTTTCTTTTGTTAATGTGGTATATGATAATGGGGTGTATGTTAATTTGCATATGTTGAACCATCCTTGTACACCTGTGATGAATCCCACTTGGTTGTGGTGTATGATCTTTTCTATATGTTGTTGGATTCGGATGGCTAAAATTTTGTTGAGAATTTTTGTGTCTACGTTCATCAAAGATATTGGCCAATAGTTTTCTGCAGGAGACTTTAACACTCTACTTACTTCCATGGAAAGGTCATCCAGACAGAAACTCAATAAGGAAATACAGGCCTTAAATGACACATTAGGTCAGATGGACATAAATTGCATTTATATAACATTCCATCTGAAAGCAGTAGAATATACATTTTTCTCAAGTGCACTTGGGACCCTCTCCAGGATAAATCACATGCTGGACCACAAATCAAGACTGAGTAAATTCAAGAAATCTGACATCATATCAAATATCTTTTCTAACCACAACACTATGAGACTAGAAATCAACTACAGGAAAAACTGCAAACAACACAACAAATATGTGGAGACTAAACAATATGCTTCTAAACAATCAATGGATCACTGAAGAAATCAAAGTGGATTTTAAGAGCAAAACAGAGCAATTTAAACTTTCTAATCATGGGAATGACACTGAGTAGAGAGATTACTTTGAAAATAAGATAGTAAATTGATGATTAAAGAAAATGCAGCAGAAAGTAACCAGTTGGGCAACTTTGATAGTAACTCAGGTGAGAATCACTGGAAGTCTTAAATAAAATAAATGGAGAGAAATTTTATACAATAACATTTTAGTCACTAAGTATTAGTGATTCAGTTGATATGAAATGAGCTCTTTTTACACTGAAATAAATTTAGTAAAATGCCAGAAAATCATATTTGGGAATATGACCAGTGAAATATTTTAAGTGATTATATGTAGTTGAAATTTATCAGTTATAAAATGAAATGTATCATATTTATCATTATTTACCTGGAAGTTTTACTTGATCCCAATACAAATGATTGATGAAGATAAGTGAAAAACAAATGAGCAGGGAAAAAGAAGCAAAACTGACAAGTACATAGATTACCTGTCAGTATATTGCCAAAAAAAAAAGAGATTGTTTTCTACTGACTAAATGAATTGAAGTCGAGTTTAAATTTGTTGCTCTTACTTTTCGAATGAGTTTTAACATTTTAAATTATCTCATTAACAACTGAATTGTTTCCCAGGAAACTTTTCCATTTATTTAACAAGATACAGAAAAATTATCTCTCAACTTTACAGATTATTTTAATTTTGTACACACATCCTCATATGTTCTACTAGGTGAAATGTGTGCTTCAGAGAATTTTCAGGGTCATTTCCATTATTTTTCTATTTTTGAATTTACATTAAAATGTTTTGTTTATTTCGGATGAACTGGCAGGAAAAAATTTTGACACATTATGCTATTACCATTTTCTAGATTAAGATATTCTTTTATACTAAATAATACTGTCATATAAATGTTCTTACTCTTTTCTGAAACACTGTATGGCATAAACAGGGACAACATTTAACTGTGCTAGTGAACACAACCATATGGTATACCAGTTTCCCATGATTGCTGTAATAAAATACTACAACCTGAGCAGCTTAAACCAGCACAAATTCATTTTCTTACATTTCTGGAGGTCAGAAATCCTAAACGGATTTCACTGGGCGAAATAAAGGTGTAAATGGCACCATGTTCCTTCCAGAATCTCGCAAAGAAAAAAACCTGTTTGCTTGCCTTCTTAAGTTTCTCCTGGACTCTGAATTTCTTGGATTATGACCGCTTCTTTTTTTTCAATGCCAGTAATGTGGATTCTTCTCTTTCTGATTCTGCTAACTGGCTTTCATCATACAGTCTTCTAACCTTGTGTCTATAGTCAAATTATTTATCCTCCTTTTGCAAGGGTAATTCTAAGGATTCTTTTCTTTGTCAGATACTTCAATAACTCAAGATTTTTAATCTTCCCTGTAAAATCTCATTAGCCAAGTAAGCTAATATTCAGTTTCCTGAGATTAAGACCTGGCTACTTCAGAGCCATTATTAAACTTACACATATAAGAACACCCCACAATACCAGTATTAACTTTTTTCCTTGGGCATTTTACTTTCACCTTTCCTAATGCTAGAAGCAGAGTTTCATGTCTGGATCCACTATGTATTTTTGGTGTTTGGGCTCTGGATAGAGGAAGCAGTCAATAAAGTTGACTTAGAAAAATGATTCTCCAACAAGGTTATTTCTGTGCTGTATTCTCACTTCTATAATTTCCCACTGAAGTTATGTACAATATGGTGAATTTATTTTTCTTTGAGCAGATGAGATAGAAAGATGGCAGCCCAGGCAACTGGAATACATGTGCCCTAACTGGGAACAAAGAGGACTCTCTTCTCCCTTTTCTCAAGAAGACCTGCTCTCTTCTCCTCTCTGGCTTTAACTGAGAGAACAGAACTCTGTAAAGCACAGAGAATCAATATTTATGATGGATATGCCTGGAGCAAGAATGCTCTGATCATCCTATTATATGTGCCAATATTTCTGATCTTCAAAAAAGTCTAAGGCGCTCTGCTCAGAAAAGGCATATTTTTAACCCTGGTGGCCTAAACCACAAATTCCAACTACTTAATTACATTCTGCCTAGAGTATCCTTCCAACTGTTCCAGAACTCATGGTGGTTTTCATTTCCTATCCTAAGCTGCTGGGTTGTTGCACTATTGTTATTATTTAACATTCCTGAGAGCAGACAGATGTGCTTTTTGAAACAGGAATATATATTTCCTATTGAATAAGCTAATAGCCTAAAATCTGGTTGCCATATTCTGTCTCTAAAGTTGAACAAAAGCATTGCATTAAAGGAAACATAATAAAAGGAAACAGTGAAAGAAAATACAAGAAAGGGCATGTGTCCTCGTTAAAACCCAAACCAGCTGATATGGAGAATATACTACTTTGTGACTTTGGATCTGGTTAATGTTCTCATTTGACTAAAAACAATAAAACACTTGTGCTTGTGTTATAAATGGACAGGGTTATTATTTCCTAAGAAAATTATTTAAATAATTTTAAAGGAAGGATTACAGGAGAATGGGACATTTTTGTACAGCAGCAGCATTCCACTTAAACAACTACTGTACTTTGTAACTCTCCATTCTTCCCATTCTCATTTCTTTCAAATCATTTTATACAGCTTTCAGATTTCTTAACATTGTAATTCACTCACTGTTAGAATCATATAGCTATTACAAAAAAAATCACAGACTATGAAAATTTTGACAGCAAAGGGGTGGTGTAGCAATAACTGATTATTATAAGCCCCTTGTGCTGCTTTTCTATTTCAATGGAAGGGTTCTCTCTCCTTTTAAGAAATATCCCTTCACTATTGCTTTGAGACTATGCCCTCTGCCTTGGGCAATTTAACCTACCAACCGGCTCTCTCTGTTCTTACTTCAGCCTCCACCTATATACTTGTCTTTCAAACTTTAATGTGAGTACGCCAAGTATCTTTCATGTAGCGTGATGCAATATTCTGAAAAAAGAGGTGAATATTCTATCTCTTTTGCACTTCCTGAGCAGGACTCTCCTCCAGTTCTGTCATGTCATCTCTTTGCCTTGGTGAGGACTGCAACTATGGAAGCTAGATTTCATTTAGTCAGAGGCATTCAATGTTCAGCTTCTGACATCCAGAATAAAATACATGAGTTGACTACAAGACTGAAGGTTTGAAAGTCAGGCTTTGTTAAAAAAATAATTTTTTTTCCTAAAGCCCTCTAGCTTCTACTAATGTAATAAGGTATTAAATATTTGGTTTGTCAGACTAAATCATAGATATTTTCTATTTACCAAGGATAAAGAGAAGTCAGAATATGTTATAAAGAAAGTCAGACATTAAGGGAGGTGGGGAAACCTTTCTACTCCTGTTGCTAGGCCAGGGCTAAAGTATGTGATGAAACCCACATATCTTGATCGCCTCTGTGTAGGCTATGGCTCTAAATGTGACATATGCTATTAAATGTGAAGAAAAGCTAAGAGTAGAGGGAAGCTAATACCATTTCCTGTTTAGAACCTTGGGAGGAGGGACACAGGCAGGTTCCTTTGATATCAAACACCTGCACCAGGTTTCTTCCACTGGAAATCAGTATGGGTGTGTGTGTGACACTTGAGGGACTCTTTTGCCCAATTGCATGAGTGATGTGTTTTCCTGGGGCCCAAACACCATTTTGGGATGGAAGAAGGGAATGTGAAGAATACTTCTGATGAGACTTTGAACTGATTCTTTATCCACAAGACATTTATGTAAAAAGAAACCATTTAAACCAAATAAGTCTGAGGCACATTTTCCTAGCAAGTTTAGGTAAGTTTTTACCTCCACTAACCAGAAGAGTGAAATACTGGCTATTTATCAGATATTTTTGAATGCCTAATATCTGTGAAACACCCTTCTTGTATTTGGAGAGTTTGCCACATTTTGAATATAGCCTCTGCTAAAAAGAAGCCAGAACTATTCCCGCAATCTTTCTTGTTACTAATATCCAGACTCTCATAAGACTTTGAATTTAAAATAAGCAAAGTGTCACAAGCACAGCAGCGCTAGCATCTGGCTACTGACATCAGGCCATGCTCTTGTTGGCATGAGCTATGAGTATCCAATATCATCAGTGTAAACCGTGTTTCTCATTATCAGTGCTGAGTAATAACAGCCAAGGGTTTTCCTTGGAGTAACCTCATTTTGTAGTTGCTTACTATTCCTTGGTGGTGGCTTCCATGCTTGACTCTCTGACTGCAGAGATTCTAGGAACTTCATCATGCTTTATTAAATTTATTTTCTGATTAAACAAATTATTGACCACTAGGAACCATAGCTAGCTACAGTAAAATTTATGAATGCTTACTATACCTATACTTACACTGGTTTAAGCACTTAAGCATGTTTCATTTATCACATGTAACTCCCCTCAACAATATTAATAGAACATATACTATTATTATCTACATTTTACATATGAGACAACTTAGATGGAAGGAGATTCAATGATTTTCCCAAAGTTGTTTGTTAACCAGTGAGTGGTAGAGCTGAGATTCAAACTCAGTCAGTCTAGGGGAAGATGGGGTTAAGATGGCAGAATAGAAGGACTGGAGCTCAACTGCTTTCCTAAAAACAATAAAATTTGCAACCAAATACTGAGAAATATTCAACCAAATGGACTGGAAACTTTCTAAAAGATATCCTACTCCAACAGACAAAGAGGAGGACACATCAAGAGGTACGAGGGGCGATTATGTGATATGAGCAACCCCGTACCTCCTGGGTGGGAAGCCCACAGACTGGAAAGTAACTGTATCACACAGACTCACCTACAGGAGTGAGAGTTCTGAGCCCCACATCAAAATCCCACGTGTGGGGATCTGGCACTGGGAGAAAGAGCCCCAGAGCATCTGGCATTGAAGACCAGTGGGGCTTGTGTGCAGAAGCTCCACGGGACTGGGGGAAATGGTGACCCCATTCTTAAAAGGTGCACACAGACTTTCACATGCACTGGGTCCCAGAGCAAAGCAAATTCTCCATAAGAATCTGGGTCAAACCTGACTGCAGTTTTTGGAGGACCTCCTGGGAAAACAGGGGTGAATGTGGCTTGTTATGAGGGAAGGACATTGGAAGCATACCTCTTGGGAATCTTCCTCTTCTTCACCTCTCTGGAGGTGGCCATTTTGGGAAAATCTGGCCCCACCCATCAGTGCTGAGAAGCCCCAGGGCAAACAACAATCCAGGTGGGATCACAGCCTCACCCATCAGTAAACAGGCTGCCTAAAGACCCCCCAGGCACATAACTTCCTCTAATCTCACCCAGAGACAAAGCCCCACCCACCAGAGGTACAAATGCAGTACAAATAGGAATCAGCTCCATCTACCAGTAGGCAGGCATCATTCCCTCCCATCAGGAAGCCTACAGCAAGCCCCCCCCTACCAACTTCAGCCAGACACCAGAAGTAAGAGATGCTAAAACTCTATTGTCTGCAAAAAGGTCACCACACCAAAAACCTATAAAAATGAAAAGATAGAGAGCTCTAACTCAGATAAGGGAGAAGGAAAAAACCCCAGAAAAACAGGTAAGTGATCAGTAGATTCTCAGCAAGACATTGGAAATAAACTGGAGCCAAAGATGGATAACTTGGCTAACTGGAGCCAAAGATGGATAACACTGAGCAAAGAAATACAAGATATAAAACTTAAGCAAGAAGAGATGCAAAATGCAATAACTGAAATAAAAATATTCATTACAAACAGCCAACAACAGAATCCAGGAGGCAGAAGAATGAATAAGTGAGGTGGAGGACAGATTAGTGGAAATTACGGATGCAGAACAGAAAAGAGAAAAAAGACTGAAAACAAATGAAGAGAGTCTCAGAGATCTCTGAGACAACATTAAATGCACCAACATCCATATTATAGGGGTGCCAGAAGGAGAAGAGAGAGAGAAGGGGTCAGAAAAAATGTTCCAAGAGATAATAGCCAAAAACTTCCCTAACATGGGAAAGGAACCACTCAAATCCAATCCAGGAAGCACAACAAGTACCATATAAAATAAATGCAAGGAGGAATACTCTGAGATGCATATTAGTCAAACTGACCAAAATTAAAGACAAAGAGAAAATATTGAAAGCAGCTAGGGAAAAGAAACAAATGACATACAAGGGAACCCCAGTAAGGTTATTGGCAGATTTTTTAGCAGAAACTCTGCAGGTCAGAAGGGAGTGCCATGATATACTTAACATGATGAAAGGAAAAAACCTCCAACCAAGATTACTTTACCCAGAAAGGTGCTCATTCAGATTTGAAGGAGAAATCAAAAGCTTCACAGATAAGCAAAAGCTAAGAGAATTCAGCAACACGAAACCAGTTTTACAACAAATACTAAAGGAACTTCTCTAGGCAGAAAAGAAAAGGCCACAACCAGAAACAAAAATACCACAAATGATAAGGCTCACCAGTAAAGGCATATATACAGTAAAGATAGGAAATCATTCATGCACAATTATGCCACCAAAATCAGAATTCGTGAGAAGAGGAGGGTACAAATGCAGGACACTGGAGATGCATTTGAAATTAATAGACCAACAACTTAAAACAATCTCGTATATGTATATAGACTCTTCTATCAAAACTTCAGAATAACTACAAACCAAACTCTACAATTGATACACAAACAAATAAGAAAAATCAACTCAAATGCAACACTAAAGATAGTCATCATACCATAGGAGGAGAGAACAAGAGAAGAAGGGAGGACAAAAGAGCAACAAAAACAAATCCAAAGCAATTGATAAAATGGCAACAAGAACATACACATCAATAATTACCTTAAATGTTAATGGACCAAATTCCCAAACCAAAAGACATAGACTGGCTGAATGGATACAAAAACAAGACCCATATATATGCTGTCTTCAAGAGACCACTTCACTTCTAGGGAGACATACAAATTGAAAGTGAGAGGATGGAAGATAATATTCTATGTAAGTGGGATTCAAAACAAAGCTGGAGTAGCGATAATCATATCAGACAAAATAGACTTTAAAATGAAGAATATTTTAAGGGACAAGGAAAGTCACTACCCAGTGATCAAAGGATCAATCCAAGAAGAATATATAACAATTTTAAATATCTATGCACCCAACATAGGTTCATCACAGTATATTAAGCAACTGCTAAAAACCTTAAAAGGACAAATCGACAATAACACACAATAACACAATGATAGTGGGGGACTTGAACACTCCACTTACAGCAATGGACAGATCATCCAGATGGAAAATCCATAAGGAAACACAGATCCTGAATGAAGCATGGACTTAACAGATATTTATAGGACATTCCATCCAAAATCAACAGAATACACATTCTTCTCAAGTGCATATGGAACATTCTCTAACATTGATCACATCCTGGTCTACAAATCCAGTCTTGGTAACTTTAAGAAAATTGAAATCATATCAAGCATCTTTTCTGACCACAACACTATATGACTGAAAATCAACAACAAGAAAAAAACTGCAAAAAACACAAACACGTGGAGACTAAACAACATGCTGCTAAACAACCAATGGATCACTGAAGAAATCAAAGAGGAAATTAAAAAATGCCTAGAATCAAATGACAACAAAGACACAACACCTCAAAAACTATGGGATGCAGCAAAAGCAGTTCTAAGAGGAATGTTTATAGCAATACAAGCCTACCTCAGGAAACAAAAAAAAGCTCAAATACACAAGCTAACTTTACATCTAAAGCAGCTAGAGAGAGAACAGACAAGACCTAAAGTTAGCAGAAGGAAAGAAATCATAAAGATCAGAGCAGAAATCAATGAAATAGAAACAAAGAAAACCATAGGAAAGATCAATGAAATGAAAAGCTTGTTCTTTGAAAAGATCAACAAAATTGATAAACCCCTAGCCAGACTTATCAAGAAAAAAAGAGAGAGGACTCAAATCAATAAAATTAGAAATGAAAAAGGAGAAGTAACAATGGACATCACAGAAATACAAAGGATCATAAGAGACTACTATAGGGAACTATATGCCAATAAAACAGAAAACCTAGAAGAAATGGACAAATTCTTAGAAAAGTACAATCTTCCAAAACTAAACCAAGATGAAATAGAAAAGATGAACAGACCAATCGCAAGTACTGAAATTGAAACTGTGATTAAGAAACTTCCAACAAACAAAAGTCCAGGACCAGATGGCTTCACAGGCAAATTGTATCAAACATTTAGAGAAGCGTGAACACCTATCCTTCTGAAACTATTCCAAAAAATTGCAGAGGAAGGGACACTCCCAAACTCATTCTAGGAGGCCACCATCACCCTGATACCAAAACCAGACAAGGAGACCACAAAAAAAGATAACTACAGGCCAATTTCACTGATGAACATTGATGCAAAAATCCTCAACAAAATACTAGCAGACCAAATCCAAAAGTACATTAAAAGGATTGTACATTATGATTGAGTGGGATTCATCCCAGGGATGTAGTCATTCTTCAATATCCGCAAATCCATCAGTGTGATACACCACATTAACAAACTGAAGAATAAAAACCATACAATCCTCCCAATAGACTCAGAAAAAGCCTTTGACAAAATCCAACACCCGTTTCTGATAAAAACCCTTCAGAAAGTGGGCATAGAGGGAACTTACCTCAACATAATAAAGGCCATATATGACAAACTCAGAGCTAACATTTTCAATGGTGAAAAGCTGAGAGAGTTCCTGCTGAGATCAGGAACAAGACATGGATGTCCGCTCTCACCACTACTATTAGAACATAGTGTTGGAAGTTCTAGCCACAGCAATTAGAGAAGTAAAAGAAATAAAAGGAATCCAAATTGTAAAGAAAGAAGTAAAACTATTCCTATTTGCAGATGACATGATACTATACCTAGAGAATCCTGACGACTGTATCAAACTCAGCCAGTCGAGCCTCAGAGCCCATATTTTTACTTCTATGCTTTAGACCTCATAACATATTGATAACTTTTAAATATATATCTTTATATATTATAACCCTCCCTTCTCTCTATATGTATATCTACATATATAGTATATGTGTAAATCACTAGCTATATACATTGCATGTATCTTAAGAACATCCTCTACCCACCTCATACTGTTTACAAACACCACTTAGTTCCTAATCTTGCTAGATGTGATGAAAGTATGGCTTACTCTTGCTTTTCCCACTTTATTCCCTATCTTCTACTTTGAATCACTAAAACACAGCTTCCTCTCCTATTGTTCCCTGAAACTACTTTTTGCCACAGTCACCAAAGGTGTTATCAATAGTCTTTTTTAAAATCTTTATTCTTACTCTTTCTATAGCATTTGGTATGTGATTCCTTATTTCTTTCTTGACTTTTTCTTTCTTTTCTTCTTTTATATTTTTGTTTTGTTTTGTTTTTTTAGAGCCATACCCATGGCAGATGGAGGTTCCCAGGCTAGGGATCAATTCAGAGCTGTAGCTGCTGGCCTATACCATAGCCACAGCAACAAGGGATCTGAGCCATGTCTGCTACCTACACCACAGCTTATGGCAATGCTGGATCCTTAACCCACTGAGTTAGGCCATGGATCAAACCCACGTCCACTTGGATACTAGTTGGGTTCATTAACCACTGAGCCAAGATGGGAACTCTGTTGACTTTTTAACTATTTAGTTTCTGTGATATTTTTGTGACTCCGTTTTTATCTTAGAGCTCTGGTCATTGTTGTTCAGGGCTCTACATGGGCTCTATTTCTTCTGACATACCTTAAACACCATTTAAAATTATCAGTCTTTTTTCATTTTCCCTGTGAACTCATATACATCCTTAATATAGAAACAGTGAATCTCTAATATGTACTTCAGCAAATACATTTATACTAGGATCTATAATTACACATCATACTGTTTATTGGAAATTTCCCCAGTACGTTCCAAAGATATTTCAAGTTTAAACTTAGTATTTTCCAAAACTTATTCCTTTCCTTCTCAAGTTTATCCCTCTCCTTCATTCCCATTATCAGTTAATGAAAGAACCATCAACTCACTCAGACAAAAAGCCCAGAAGTCGTCTATTCCTTTTTTTTTCCACCTCATGCTCCATCTCAATTCACTATGAAGCACTAAATACACTACTTACTTAATAGGATATCCATTCTATCCTCACCATCTCTACCAGCTGTTTTATCCTTTTGTATTGCTTACTGAAACAGCCTCCTAAATCCATCTATATGGGATTTCCTCTTCACATTTTCCACCTCCAGAATAAGCTTTAAAAGGCATAAAGATAATTGTTTTATTTCTCATTGAACATCTTTCAGTTGCTCCCCATTACTCAGGGTCCAGTCCGACCTTCTCAGCCACCAGTACTTATTTGATCTGGCCTGTGCTTATCTAGATACTTTATTATCATACAATGCTGTGTGTACAGACCGCATTGCATCAAACTGATTTATTTGCAATTTCCTCTTAAACACATCTTACACACCTATTTGCATTTGCTGTTAAATTCATGTGAAACCACTGGCTTACTCCTACTCATCCATCAAAACTCATCTCAAATTATATGCTGTCCATGTCTTCCTGTGTGCTCCTCTTAATGATAACACTATTAACTATGATATTCTCTCATTCACTAGACTTGGAACTTTCAGAAGAGATTTGCTATGTATTTTGTCTCAGAATATTCAGGCCTCCAATAATGACTAGATTATTGCAGAAACTAAATATTACTTTGCAAATGAAATGGTATCCAAATTGTACATATTTATTTGTGAAATTGAGTGAACTAAGGTCCAGAAAGGTTAAGCGATTTGTCCACTGTTGTACCACTAGTAAATGACAAAGATGTAACTCTTCATTTTTTTTATTTTTATTTTTTTGTCTTTTTGCCTTTTCTAGGGCTGCACCCATGGCATATGTAGGTTCCCAAGCCAGGGGTCCAATCGGAGTTGTAGCCAGCAGCCTCCACCAGAGCCACAGCAGTGCCAGATCTGAGCTGCATCTGTGACTTACACCACAGCTCATGGCAATGCCGGATCTTTAACCTACTAAGTCCTATATTGGTAAAGATTAAATAAAGCAGTGTTTTACAATCCTTAACACAATGTGTGGCACTTATAAAGAGCTATTATCTTATAGTTTGGTTGACCCCTCATGCCTATCCTACTTCATTTCTGATTTATTCAGAACTAGAAATAATGCTAATCAGGTAAATGCAGAATTTCATCTATGACATGTGTTCAGGATATTGCCTAGAGAACAAAGGTTTTTGAAGCCACATTTTTTCAAAGGGTGGAATCAGGTCTCATACTATCATCCTTGCCCACAATCGTTGCCACCATAAGGTTCCTTCCTTGCCAGAAAATGAAGCTTGCTCTTAAACAGACAGTTGTTGACTTTGATTCAAATTCTTCTTGGCATGTTTACTTCTAAAGACACTTTATTTTGTGATTGATCAACATAGGTCTGAGAGGTGTTTTTTTGCCCCAAGTTTTCAAGTCATTGCCATGTTATCCTTAAATGTTGTCTTCCTTCCTTATAAGCACGACTATAAGCCTTTTCTTCTACTATTTCTCTGACTCTAATGCCGTTACTACTTTCTTTACCTCCCCCATAATTCTGGAGACCCAGATTAAAAGTCACCCTAGAACAAATGTTCCCTCCCAGCCTAAGTTAATCAGTCCCTCTGCTGAATGCTAGCATCATCTTTCTATGACTCTAATAAACATGCAAGTCAAAATTAAAGTAATACTTTTAAAAATCATATACCTAAAGTACACAGCCATGCACGTATGCATTTGAAAAAAATGATAAAGGAAATGCCTGTATGTTTTTGTTGTGCATCCTTGAGTAAGAATAACAGCTATAGGGAGTTCCCGTCGTGGTGCAGTGGTTAACACATCCGACTAGGAACCATGAGGTTGCGGGTTCGATCCCTGGCCTTGCTCAGTGAATTAAGGATCTGGCATTGCCATGAGCTGTGGTGTAGGTCACAGACGCAGCTCAGATCCCGCGTTTCTGTGGCTCTGGCATAGGCTGGCAGCTACAGCTCCGATTAGACCCCTAGCCTGGGAACCTCCCATATGCCACAGGAGTGGCCCAAGAAATGGCAAAAAGACAAAAAAAAAAAAAAAAAAAAAAAAAGAATAACAGCTATAGTGTTATATTTATACAATAGTAACCGTTGGATTTTGAATCTTTCTTCCCCACTACACTGTTAGGTCTCTGAAAAGAAAAACTTGATTCTGTTTTATGTAACCACAAAACCCAGCAGGATATTGTATAAAACACACTCAATAAACTTTTATTTAATAAATTAATAAATGAAAACCAATTTTAGCACAATTAGAGAAATTGCTTGCATATTTAATTATTATTACTATGGAAGGAAAGCTACAGTTTTTCCAGTGGTAAATACTTAGTTCAAGGACTTTTTTGTCCCAATATGACAACTACAAACTGAAATTTGAAAATTACTTCCAAAAAATGACTTTGGCTCTAATTAATACAAAGAATTATTAGCTGCCTAGCCCTGTATTAAAGGCTGGTGTTGACAGATATTAGTAGATCCTCTGTAATGACTATAGAATGACAGCAAAGCCTCAGACCACACAAGTTTAGGATGAAAATGGATGGTGTGGATCAAGAAGTCATCACAAACTAAGGAATTTGATAAGTTTCTATTTTTTCCCTCCTTTCTCTGACTTCTATAATGGGGGAAAGATTCATCCCTGGGTACCTGAATTGGACACAGTTGTAGAGTAAACATTCTGAGAGGCACTGCACCAACTCATCCTGCAGGTTGTATTCAGTGAGTTCAGAAGAAATGGCAACATGAATTAAAGTGTAGTTGATGCAAACTCTAAGCCATAAACACTAAAATTTGAGCAACTGCCAATGGATGGGAATTTCTTTTCTTTTAAAATTTTTCATTATACCTGATTTAAAATGTTCTGTCAGTTTCTGCTGTATAGCAAAGTGACCCAGTCATACATATAAATACATTCTTTTTCTCACATTATCCTTCATCATATTCCATCACAAGTGACTAGATATAGTTCTCTGTGCTATACAGCAGAATCTCATTGCTTATCCACTCCAAATGCAATAGTTTGGATCTACTAACCCCAAACTCCCCATCCATCCCACTCCCTCCCCTTCCCCCTTGGCACCACAGGTCTGTTCTCCTTGTTCATGAGTTTGCTTCTTTTCTGTAGATAGGTTCATTTGTACCATATATTACATTCCAGATATAAGTGATTTCATATGGTATTTGTGTTTCTCTTTCTGACTTACTTCACTTAGTATGAGAGTCTCTAGTACCATCCATGTTCCTGCAAATGGCATTATTTTCTTTATTTTATGGCTGAGTAGTATTCCATTGTGTATGTGCCACATCTTCTTAATCCATTGGTCTGTTGATGGACATTTAGGTTGTTTCCATCTCTTGGCTCTTGTGAATAGTGCTGCAGTGAACATAGGGGTGCATGTATATTTTCAGTGAAAGTTTTGTTGATATATGCCCAGGAATGGGATTGCTGGATTATATGGTAGTTCTACATTTAGTTTTCTGAGGTACCTCCATACTGTTTTCCATAGTGGTTGGACTGATTTACATTCCTACCAACAGTGAAGGAGGGTATCCTTTTCTCTACACCCTCTCTAGCATTTTTTATTTGTTGACTTATTAATGATGGCCATTCTGACCAGTATGAGGTAGAACCTCATTGTAGTTAATGAGATTCTCTAATAATCAGTGAGGTTGAGCATTTTTTCACTCTAATAATTAGTGATGTTGGACATTTTTTCATGTGCCTGTTGGCCATCCATCTGTATATCTTCTTTAGATAAATGTCTGTTTAGGTCTTCTGCCCATTTTTTAATTGAATTGGTTTTTTCGCTGTTGAGTTGCATAAGTTGTTTGTATATTTTAGAGATTAAGCTCTTTTCTGTTGCATCATTTGAAACTCTTTCTCCCATTCCATAAGTTGTCTTTTTTTATGCTTTCCTTTGCTCTGCAAAAGCTTGTCAGTTTGTTTAGGTCCCATTGATTTATTTTTGTTTTTATTTCTGTTGCCTTGGGTGACTGACCTATGAAAACATTTGTATGGTTGATGTCAGAGAATGTTTTTCCTGTGTTCTCTTCTAGGATTTTTATGGTGTCTTGTCTTATATTTAAGTCTACGTCTTTTGGGGTTTATTTTTGTGCGTTGTGTTGATGGTGTGTTCTAGTTTCATTGTTTTACATGAGGCTGTCCAGTTTTCCCAGCACTACCTGCTGAAGAGACTGTCTTTTTCCCGTTTTATATTCTGGCTTCCTTTGTCAAAGATTAATTGACTATAGGTGTCTGAGTTTATTTCTCGGTTTTCTGTTCTGTTCCATTGGTCAGCTTGTATGTTTTTATACCAGTACCACACACTGTCTTGATTACTATAGCTTTGTAATATTTCTGAAGTCTGGTAGGGTTATGCCTCCTGCTTGGTTTTTGTTCCTCAGGATTGTTTTGGCAGTTCTAGGTCTTTTATGGTTATATATAAATTTTTGATTGTTCTAGTTCTGTAAAAAATGTCATGCGTAGTTTGATAGGTATTACATTGAATCTGTAGATTGCTTTGGGTAGTAGACCACTTTAACAGTACTAATTCCTCTTATCCATGAGCATGGGATACTTTTCCATTTCATTGAATCCTCTTTAATTTCCTTGATTACTGTTTTATAGTTCTCAGCATATAATTCTTTCACCTCTTTGGTCAGGTTTATTCCTAGATATTTAACGTTGCAGGGTACAATTTTAAAAGGTATTGCATTTTTATATTCATTTTCTAATATTTCACTGTTAGTATACAGAAAGAGAATTTCTTATAGTATTCGTTGGTATTCATATGAGAAAGTAACCAGCTTCACATGAATCAGCATGGGACTCCTCACATAAAGGGACTGAAAGGTATCAGAGAATAAGAAGAATGAAAGAAACATAATATTTTGGGCAGAACTAAGCCAAAGACAGTTCTGTTAAACATATCTAGTCAAAGATTTAATCAGTACTCTGGTAGGAGAAATTGATAATAAGTGCCAGTATTACTTTTTAGCTGTTTATAGTATGTATATTATAAGAAATATATTATGAGAAGGAAAGGTCTGACAGGAACTTTGGTTCTTTTTTTAAAAAACCTAGGAAAATGTAATTTCTTTCTCTAGAAATAAAGGCATCAGTTCACCTTTAGAGCAGTTTTTTGTCATTGTTTTGTTTTTGCCTTGAGGAACTGAAGGATTTACCTGTATCCATGGTCGTAGTGGAATGACATGGAAGAGTGAAACATCCAGAAGAAGTTGCTCATGGGCAGAAGAAAGGGTCTCAGCAGAATTTTGGCACAGCTTGGGTCAAGAACAGCTTGAATTATGAAACATGTGACATTTCCAGAGAAGAAGCTGGGGGGAAAGACACACAGAAACGTACTTCTCAGTGTAGAACTAGGCCTCAAATCACAATTTGAAAAGAATCTAAGTGATCTGTAATAACCAGAGAATCCTGGGTCACTTATTTGTTTGTGCTTATTAGTTAGGTGATAAACTATACTTATTGCATGAGGTAGGTACATATATTGTCAATTAAGTCTTTTATTGTTTTTATAAAGTCTTGATTTAATAGTTCTTCTTTTGTAAGGCAAGTTATCATATTAAGTGTACTCAACTGACGTTTACCATCAATGTTCAAGTGACCAGGGTAGGTAGACTAATTAGATAGCAACTCTTAAAAATAAAACCTAAACAAAATCTCTTCCAACTGGGGTGTGCTGTATGGAGAGTCATTATTCTAGGTTAATATCACATCATCCAACATTGGCTTATGTCAGCTACTCCAAGACATCCTTAAATGTGTCTTCAAAGAAAATGTGAGTCAAAATGAAGAGTTAAATAACCTAGCAGTAAAACTTTAATTTCCTTTTTTTCATATAATAGTGGGAACAGGATGAATTGTCAGATGGAAGAATTTCCTTTTCTTTTTCTTAATCATTAGCTATACAGATTTGTAACTAATTCTTCTTATTATTTAGTTTTATCAGCACAATAATTATAAATTTTTCAAATAGAACATTTATATCTTTTAATTTTTTCATGCATGTAAGCAATACAAATGTGTCTATTTTTTTTTCCTGATGTACAGCATGGGGATCAAGTTATCCTTACATGTATACATTTTTCCCCCACCCTTTGTTCTGTTGCAATATGAGTATCTAGACATAGCTTTCAATGCTACTCAGCAGGATCTCCTTGTAAATCTATTCTAAGTTGTGTCTGATAACCCCAAGCTCCCGAACCCTCCCACTCCCTCCCTCTCCCGTCGGGCAACTACAAGTCCATTTTCCAAGTCCATGATTTTCTTTTCTGTGGAGATGTTCATTTGTGCTGGATATTAGACTCCAGTTATAAGTGATATCATATGGTATTTGTCTTTGTCTTTCTGGCTCATTTCACTCAGGATGAGATTCTCTAGTTCCATCCATGTTGCTGCAAATGGCATTATGGCATTCTTTTTTATGGCTGAGTAGTATTCCATTTTGTATATATACCACCTCTTCCGAATCCAATCATCTGTCGATGGGCATTTGGATTGTTTCCATGTCCTGGCTATTGTGAATAGTGCTGCAATGAACATGCGGGTGCATGTGTCTCTTTTAGGTAGAGTTTTGTCCGGATAGATGCCCAAGAGTGGGATTGTGGGGTCATATGGAAGTTCTATGTATAGATTTCTAAGGTATCTCCAAACTGTTCTCCATAGGTTGGCTGTACCAGTTTACATTCCCACCAGCAGTGCAGGAGGGTTCCCTTTTCTCCACAGCCCCTCCAGCACTTGTTATTTGTGGACTTATTAATGAGGGCCATTCTGACTGGTGTGAGGTGATATCTCATGGTAGTTTTGATTTGCATTTCTCTTATAATCAGGGCTGTTGAGTATTTTTTCATGTGTTTGTTGGCCATCTGTATATCTTCCTTGGAGAAATGTCTCTTCAGGTCTTTTGCCCATTTTTCCATTGATTGATTGGCTTTTTGCTGTTTAGTTGTATAAGTTTCTTATATATTCTGGAGATTAAGCTCTTGTCTGTTGCATCATTTGAAACCATTTTCTCCCATTCTGTAAGTTGTCTTTTTGTTTTCTTTTGGGTTTCCTTTGCTGTGCAAAATCTTGTCAGTTTGATTAGGTCTCATTGGTTTATTTTTGTTCTTATTTCTCTTGCTTTGGGAGACTGACCTGAGAAAATATTCATGATGTTGATGTCAGAGAGTGTTTTGCCTATGTTCTCTTCTAGGAGTTTGATGGTGTCCTGTCTTATATTTAAGTCTTTCAGCCATTTGGAGTTTATTTTTGTGCATGGTGTGAGGGTGTGTTCTAATGTCATTGCTTTGTATGCAGTTGTCCAGGTTTCCCAGCAATGCTTGCTGAATAGACTTTCTTTTTCCCATTTTATATTCTTGCCTCCCTTGTCAAAGATTAATTGACCGAAGGTGTCTGGGTTTATTTCTGGGTTCTCTTTTCTGTTCCATTGGTCTGTCTGTCTGTTTTGATACCAGTACCACACTGTTTTGATGTCTGTGGCTTTGTAATATTTCTTGAAGTCTGGGAAAGTTGTGCCTCCTGCTTGGTTTTTGTTTCTCAGGATTGCTTTAGCGATTCTGGGTCTTTTGTGGTTCCATATAAATGTTTGGATTGTTTATTCTAGTTCTGTGAAAAATGTCATGGGTAATTTGATAGGGATTGCATTGAATCTGTAGATTGCTTTGGGTAGTATGGCCGTTTTTACAATATTGATTTTTCCAATCAATGAACATGGAATATCTTTCCATTTCTTTACATCTTCTTTAATTTCCTTGATTAATATTTTATATTTCTCAGCATATAAGTCTTTTACCTCCTTTGTCAGGTGTGTTCCCGGGTATTTGATTTTTTGGGGTGCAATTTTAAAAGGTATTGTATTTTTGAATTCCTTTTCTAATATGCCATTGTTGGTATACAGAAATGCGACTGATTTTTGGATGTTAATCTTATATCCTGCTACTTTGCTGAATTTGTTGATCAGTTTGAGTAGTTTTTGGGTTGAGTCTTTAGGGTTTTCTGTGTATAGTATCATGTCATCTGCATACAGTGACAGTTTTATCTCTTCTCTTCCTATATTGATGCCTTTTATTTCTTTTGTCTAATTGCTGTGTAAATGTGTCTATTTTTCTTCAGTGTATAATAGATTATCAGGAATTTTAAACTAGCACATCTGATTTCTGATTGTGGGTTCATAGCTTAGTCACCTGCCAGTAACTGATGATCTTTAGAATCTTGTGGATTGTAAGTGATGGCATTAACCAAAAGAGAAGTAGACCATGAGGGCCACTTTGTGTTTCTGCTGGAGATGAATGGATTACACTGTTAACAGGATCTCTTAAAATAAATATATATTAAAAAATTGTTCAGAAGCATAAAATGTTTTTGTTTAAGAATAATTTGTTCTCCTGAACTCTCTTGTCTCACTATTGTAGTGACATTGCCATATACAGTGAAAGCTCAGGTTTGTGGCCTTAGCTTAGACATGCCTAACTTCACTTCCCAAACTACATTTTTTTGTAAGGCTAAAGCTTTGCTTAATATTTCAAAGTAATTATTTCATTTTATTTTTCCTGTTTTATTTGTCAAGTTAAGCACTAGTTACCAATGGTGTAGACTTCTTTGGTGTCCAAAGTTGTTAAAGCAAATAAATGAACACATATATACACACAATCCAAAGTCTCTTAGGAATTTTTCTCTGATGATGAGACAATAAGTAGAAAATCAATAGTCATGCATTGTAGATGGTAAGTTTGGGGAGGTGGCCTTCCACAAGATGTTGGACATGATATTGAATGGCATTTCAATATGAGAGGTAGATGCCATGAAAGGAGAGAATGAAAATGGTAATCATAAGGAAAAAAACTTCTGACCCCCTGATGAAGTTGCAAGTTTTGGCAGTGATTTCAGAGTTGTCAACAAAATGACAAGAATAGCCCCATGGGAAAACAGTAAAACATTTAAGAAGGAATACATTGCAAAGCCTGAGGGGAAAGACCCTTTCTTCAGGTTGCCCTTCACAACAGCACTGTCACTCTCCTATTCAGCCATATAAAAGTAACAGACTATCTAAAAATCATCAAAAATTGGGCAACCTGGAGTACAAAACAGAAACACATATCAACGGAACAGAATAGAGAGCCCAGAAATAAATCCATGCACATATGGTCAATTAATCTATGAGAAAGGAGACAAGAATATACAATGGAAAAAACACAGTGTCTTCAATAAGTGGTGCTGGAAAACTGGGCAGCCTCATGTAAAAGAATAAAATTAGAACATTTTCTAACACCATATACAAAAATAAACTCAAGATGGATTAAAAACCTAGATGTAATACTGGAAACTGTAAAATTCTTGGACAAATATATAGGCAGAACATGCTTTGACATAAATCATTAAGAGTATTTTTTTTATGTCTGTCTCCTAAGGCAAAGGAAACAAAAGAAAAAATAAACAAGTGTGACCTAATTAAATTTAAAAGCTTTTGCACAGCAAAGTAAACCATCAACAAAACAAAAAGACAGCATAGTGATGGGAGAAAATATCTGCAAATGATATGACCCATAAGAGGTTAATATGCAAAATATATATACAGTTCTGTAACTCCAAATCAAAAAAATAAACAACTCAATTAAAAAGTGGGCAGAAGATATGAATAGATATATTTTTACCAACCCCCCCCCACAACATATAGATGGCAAACAGGCATTGGAAAAGATGTCAACATCATTAATCATCAGAGAAATGCACAGTGAGGTATCACCTCACACCTGTCATAAGGGCTATCATCACGAAGACCACAAATAACAAATGTTGACAAGAATGTGGAGAAAAGGGAATCCTCTCACTGTTGGTAGAAATGGACATTTGTAGAAATGTACATTTGTGGAAAACAGTATGGAGGTTCCACAGAAAACTAAAAATAGAACTACCATGTGATCTAGCATTCCCACTCCTGAGTATATATCCAAAGAAAATGAAAATGCTAATTAAAAAAGATACATGCACTCTAATATTCATAGTAGCATTATATACAATTGCTAAGATATGGAAGCCACCTAAGTGTTCTTCAGCAAATGAATAGATATAAAGATGTGACATACATACACACACACACACACAGGAATACTACTCAGCCGTAAAAAAGAATGAAACTTTGTCATTTGCAGCATTATGGACAGACTTGGAATGTATTATGCTCAGTGAAATAAATCAGAGAAAGACAAATACTCTATAATATTACTTGTATGTGGATTATAAATATAAAAAACTATCAAATATAACCAAAAATAAACAGATTCTCAGATATAGAGAACATATTATATGACAAAGGAGATAAAATATCCCACTTCTGTGTATATGTACGTATATCCCAAAGAATTTAAATCAGGATCTCAAAGAGATATCTGCACTCGCATATTCATTCTATTTTGAAATTACAATTCTACGAGTTGTGGAATGGATTAGCTAATTTAGAGATAATGTTGAAACCAAAAGAGTCCTAAGGAATATCCAGTGATTACCAGTAGGAAAAGGGAATCAGAGAGGGGCAGGATAAGGGTAGGGGATTAAGAGGTAAAACTACTGTGTATAAAATAAATAAGCTACAATGATATACAGCACAAAAAAAATGTAGTCAGTATTTTGTAGTAACTGTAAAAGGAATAAACCTTTAACAGTTGTGAACCACTGTGTTGTATGCCTGAAACTTACATAATAAATCAACTGAACCTGAATAAAAGTGTTTAATTTAAAAAAATAAATATTTCACCTCCAGTGGGGGGAATGGGGTAGAATTTGGCAACCTGAGGGAAAGGGAATCTGCCTAGTCATGAAATAGAAACTTTTGTATGCTTGTTCAGTATCTATATAGCAAATCCCAGAGCAAAGAATGGGCAAATGTGATGATTTTTTATACATCCAGTTTGGGACAAATCAGTCTATTATGCATTTCCATGATTATTATGAAATAGTGTAGTGCAATGGAAAACAATGTAGAAGCTCCTCAAAAATTAAAAATAGGACTACCATATGATCCAGCAATCCCACTTCTGTGTATATATACATATATCCCAAAGAATTTAAATCAGGATCTCAAAGAGATACCTGCACTCCCATATTCATTCTGTTTTGAAATTATAATGCTTTGAGTTGCTGTATGGATTAGCTAATTCAGAGATAATGTGGAAACCAAAAGAGTCCTAAGGGATATCCATCTCCATGGGAAATAAGTGGATTTTGAGGAAAGATTAGAGAGACATAACAGAAATTAACTTTTAGCCTGACTCATGAAAAATTTATTTGGAATTGTCATTTGTAAAAATGATATTCTACAAAAATTATTAAACTGAATAATTTAGTCAGAACTCAAGAATTAAGATGAAATAAACTGCTGACCACTGTATTATCTCAAACATAGTGTAACCACAGTGCTCTATTTCTATATTTTTACTGGGAAAACAATAAATATTAACACAAAGTATTGTGTATATATGCTTAATGATTGTTGTTCTTTCTTACTTTGTTTGGAAAATAATACATCTGTTTATCATCATGGCTGCTCTGGAATCTCACTGAAACTTTTTTTTTAACAGACAATTCCAAGAATATCCTTTGTTTCCTCTTACTGTGTGATATTAAATCTACTGTAAACAATGAAAGCTTAGCCTCTCCCTCCCCTCATTGGTATCCTTCCTGGTAACATCAGGAAGCAGAAATGTTTTACATGTTTACATATTAGGTATTTAGTTTATCAGTTATTTCTTCCCCTAGTCATTCTTCCAGAAGCAAGCTAGACACAGACACAAGACACTTATTGCTAGTAGTTTCACTGTTAGTTTGCATATGTGGTTAATTGTACAGGATGTACTGAGTGTTGTTTCTATTTTAAGTCATAGTTTCTTTGCTGGAAAATGGGATCTTGTTTTTGTGAGGCCTGATCATTCATATGTGATGGCCTGGAGAAATTTGTTTGTTTGAAATTTGTCCAGTATTTCAATACCTTCACATTGGCTTAATTGTTCACAGTTTTTCTCAACTGTCCCACCAACTAACTGCTCCTTTTAACAAATGAGGATGCAATATTATAGACAACATTTTAGCATGGTCTTATTAGAATTAAGAAGGTCTTCAAGCTAATATTCACTCATATCATTTGCTTTTGTATATCATCCAAAGTAAGGGAAATAAAACATGATTTTGTTCTAAGATCTTTCCTGTAAGTTCTCACAATTGTTTATATCTTCTTCCCCCCTGAAAGTTTAGTTTTTCTTTTTTTGTATATCAAATATAAATTCTATGTTTTAACAATTACATGATTTATATGCATTCATATGTAGTCATTTTTTGAATTTTAGCACTACTCACTTCAACTAGGCAATTCTATTAAAAATCCTCATCAAAGGTATTAAACTGTTAAATACCTAAAGCTACACCTATAAACTTATGAAGATTGACAACAGTGTGGTTCTATGCTGCTGACATTCATATTATGTTTTTATGCATAGTCTTCCAGTTTTTGATTGCTATGCAATTAATGTATTTTGAGTAAACTACTATGTGCCAATGTTAGGATACTGATTTCTAAGCATTATAATCAATCACAAGATTACTGAAAACCTGTGCATTGCATTGTACTTGATGCTTTCTAGGCCACTGTATGAAAAGTTACCTTGGCACCCAGGACACTTACATGAAAAGCTATCTGTAGCACAATGCCTTACAGTGTATAGAAGGGGTCTATACACTGTGAGGTTCAGCACTAAATGGAGTGTCTTGTAGAGATGTAGGATACAGTTTCTGCAGTTGCCAGTCAGATTCTGGCATTGGTGGTTTCTCCCAATGCCAATTTTATTCTTCAAAAATTTGTTCTAGGAGTTCCCGTCGTGGCGCAGTGGTTAACGAATCCGACTAGGAACCATGAGGTTGCGGGTTCGGTCCCTGCCCTTGCTCAGTGGGTTAACAATCCGGCGTTGCCGTGAGCTGTGATGTAGGTTGCAGACGCGACTTGGATCCTGTGTTGCTGTGGCTCTGGCGTAGGCCGGAGGCTACAGCTCCGATTCGACCCCTAGCCAGGGACCTCCATATGCCACGGGAGCGGCCCTAGAAATGGCAAAAAGACAAAAAAAAAAAATTAAAAATAAATAAATAAATAAATAAATAAAAAATTGTTCTACATTATTTTTTAAAAAAGAAAATTATATCCTTCCACTATAAAAGTAGCATATAAAAATGTAAAGTGTCTGTAAGTAAACACTATGCTGGAAGAAAGAAAAAACAGGTTCAAAAAACCAAACATAAGTATAAATGAAGGGAAAACTTAGATAACTGTTTTCAGAGTAAACCACAATAACAAAGCCTTACTAAAAGCTGGTACAATTCAAGGAAACATCTAAAAAGAGACCAAAGCATGTTTAACTTCTCTTTGTGGAGAATAGTCAGCCCTGAAAATTCTGGATAGGCAGAACCAAGGAAACAAAGATGTATCTTAAATCTTCCTCGTTTAACTGATTAAGAAAATGAAATTAGGATATTTAGTTATTAACCAAAGAGATCTGATTTGGCAATCAGATTTTGAACCAAAGTATCTTTCTTTTAAACAACAACAACAACAAAAACATGAAATAACTGCATCTTGAAATATTTTCATGGTATTTTTTCATTTGTCTAACGGAGTATCACCAGGTTTTTTTGTTGTGTTGAAGAAAACAAAATCCACTTAACATAAAAAAATGCATGTGTTGGAAAGTTAAAATTTAATTATACTTTATTTTTACTGTAATATTGTGAATGGTATTATTTCTTAATTTAATTATCATTGTGATATAATACTTTCTGTATAACACTAATTCATTTCTTTTATGTTAAGTATATAATTTTTATTAAAAACGAGTTTTCTAATTGTTATTCATTAATATTAAAAGTATAACATATAACACTAAGAAGAAAAATAATAGTGTACAGTGTACATACAGTCTGATCATAGTAGGCAATCTCTGGCTTATCTGAAAGTATGCCTTTATTATACAAACATGAAATAGTCAAGACAATTGATTTTTAAGACATTTAAACTAACATTATTGAGCTATTTATTTCAGGTAGTAACTATGTGAAGCAATTTACAAAATTAATTTTTTCCTTTAAAAAACCTTAAAATTAGAAATAACTGCAGTTGTCTATTTCATTTAAACTTAGTGTAAGGACAACATGGATTCAGTCTGCATGGAGCTAAATACATCATTCATTTGTAAAATACATGAGTTTAATATCTATTCATTTAAGTAAGATTTTTAACAATTGTTTGGTAGAAGCATTTAATTTAAAGCATCTCCAGTGAGGGAAAAGGTATTTATTATTCACCATGAAGTGTTTCTTTTTTCTGCTTTTTTTCTTCTAATATTTTAGGTTGTCTCCTTTTGATCTTAAAATAAATGTATTCTGAGATCACAGATAATTATCTAAGTGCATAGCTCTGTTTTGACTCAGATTCAAGCCAAATATGGAGGCACTGGAAGAATATAGGGTTGACTGACTTTCCTTCACAAAGAAAAGGGAAGGGTAAATTCAGTATAAACATAGCCATTCAAAACACTATGAATTTATGTACTTTTGAAATCCTGGGAAGAGATGAATTTCATGCTGCATCCCTGGATAGTGTTTGTGCTTTGTAGATGTTGTAGATATGAAATATTACCTCTGGATAGCAAAGTTTGACTTCAGACATATCTGCCAACTTTCAATTTTCCACATACATTTATTTATTTATTTATGTATTTTGTCTAAATGGCTGCAGTCACGGCATATGGTGGTTCCCAGGCTAGGGGTCAAATCAGAGCTGCAGCCACCGGCCTACACCACAGCCACAGCAACGTGGGATCCGAGCCATGTCTATGACCTACACCACAGCTCTTGTCAACACCAGATCCTTAACCCACTGAGCAAGACTAGGGATTAAACCTGCATCCTCATGCATACTAGTCAGGTTCATTAACTGTTGAGCCTTGATGGGAACTCCCTCCACGGATAATTATTAAATTTGAAAATTAAACAAGCCTCTGCCTTTTATTTTTATTTTACTTATATATTTTTTTCTTCTTGCTAAATTTTTGAAAAGTTCATTGCCAAGTGGTTTTCTACCAAAATATCTCCTTGGAAAAGGACAAAGAAAAATCAATCACTTTGAATCCAGTTAATGAAGTAAGTAAAAAGGATTTGGTTAGAGAAAAAAATTAGCTCACCTAATACCCAACAAATCTCCAAGGAAGATCTTCTCATATCCTGAGTAGTAGACAATTTAGAAAAAAAATCTTTTGTTTGAGGCTCTGAAACTGTCTTAAAAATCATAATACCAGCCAATAGCAAGTCAGTGATAATACATAATATCTACTGTCTGGTATAAGTTAGGTCTAGTCTTTGCAAGTGTAGAATATTTTTGTTATAATCAAGTAGTCATTTTATTCACATTGTTTTTTCCCCAGTTCAACACAAGAATTTGGCATCAATACAGAGTCTTATGTATATGTTTACTTTCCATAAATTTGGCTAGGGTACCATCACAATTAAGTTTCCATTGCATAGAAATCTTAAAGCATATTTTCCAAAAGAACAGAAAGTTTGGAAACAAAATACATGGCTAAAAACCCTTATTAAAGTGACTCAAATGAAATTTAGTTTTTTCATTGCCTAAAGGGCTATATATGAAGTAACTAGACTATACATGCATGTTATTTTTTTCTAACTAAAAACAAACAAACAAACAAAAAACTCTTTCCCTTTTCAAAAGAGTTCATGAGGGGCCACTCTAAGAATGTATTTTCCTGGGAATTCCTTCTAAATCCTACTAGTTCCAAGGTATTTTTAGGTTAGCTCTAGCCTGAGACCTGTTATCTAAAGGAAGAAGGAAAAGTCTAGTCCATGATATGAGTATACCAGTTACCAAATGTTTAATCAAAGGATCTGTGCACTTTCTCACTTTTTAATCCAAATGTTTGGTTCTGTAAAAACACGGACATAGTGTTAAAGTGAGTTAGCTAGAACTCCCCAAGGAAAGCCCTTTCCAATTTATTTTAATGAGGAGCAAATCATAAAAATATGATCAGGCAATTTTTACAAGTTCTCTCTGACTTTCACTGACATAAATCTTTATTTACGATCAATTTTAAGACAATACCCAAAGTATTGCTGAAATAGATTTTGGATCAACAAAAGATATATATGATGTGGCAATTTTTAACATTATTTTACTTATTTAGGCTTTTCAAACAAAACTGTTTTCAATGAAGGCACTTAAGAACTTTTCTCAATATAATACGTTTTTGTCAAATATTTCTTATGTGTCTAATAAGATGTTAAGCATTATGATAAGATTAAAAACTAGATTTGGGACAAGCAAGTTACATATTATATATAAATCAACTGAAAAACATGTAACATGCATAATCTGGTCAGAATGCAGGAAAATTTGAAGAAAAGAGATCTTATAAGGAGTTAAAAAAAGAGAACAGGAATAATCCTACTAAGAATCATCATTATATCCCCAAACAGCAACCTGACACTTAGGTTGAAAATATCTATAGAATGAGTTCAAGGAATGGGTAATCTAATCTATATAATATGTCATGTAAGATGAACTTGAGTATGTAAGAACTTATATGAGCTTGATGAGGAGTTTTATATTCCACAGCTATATGGTGATACCCATTTCATAAAGATGAGAGAATTCTGACCAGTATCAAAGATATCCCTGGGGCACTGCTGATGGGGAATCATTGTCAATAATCTGAGAAAGACCAAGCATGAGTACAGGATTATGGAAGCTCAAAACAATGTTTCAGCCACCAATGTCCTTCCTTAGAATCCTTAAGAAGTAATAAGGATGGTGTTGAGAGACTGATTAAAGAGCTGGGAAAAAAGGAACATATCTAACCTTCAGTAGATAAGTTCTTTTCTCTTTATCCTTCTGTTTCCTACCCTGCTTCCTTCTTGCTTCTTAGCTCCCCCATTACACTTACACAAGTAAAAGCATTATTTGATTTTATACAATTTGAAGAGTTTATTCTGACAGTAATGTTTAAGGGAGTGCTACTTTTAAAAAGTCTCTTGTTTTTAAAAAGTCTCTTTAAAAGTGCTACTTCTAAAAAGTCAAGTCTCTTGTGTTCTTGTCTAACTACAAAGAAAAACATTCCATGCAATAAAAGTAGTTTTATGTTCTCAAAGTTCTGGGAATGATATTTATCCAAAGACCACATGTCCCATCTTCAGGGCAGAGATGTCATGCAGTTACGGTGTTATCACAGAGTGCAGACCATTTGGGAAAGCAAGCCCTCCCTCACAGATTTCTGGACCCTGATGACAAAAGGACTGTGTGTTATAGTGGATTGCCATTTCACAGCTGCTGGCTGGATGAGTTTCCCAATAGAACTCTTCAATTAGTTAGCTCCTTCTAGCCCATACCCCATAGAGAATGCAAAAGGCTAGCTCCTGCTTTCTTTGAATGCTGACTAAGGAAAACACAGGCTTCTGAGAAGGTTCTTAGATCATGGATGAAATAATGCAACCAAGAAGCTTAACAGAGCATCTGCAAATAGAAAAAGTTTCTAGTGGCTTAAGATTTTGGACAGTTAAACTCAACTAACTGAGAAAGGAAACAAATTTTAAAAATGTGTTCAATTCTCATTGCAAAGTTGACCTGACACACACACAAAAAAATGATTCCTGTTGGAGGAGGAAGTGTAGGACTAATTCTTTGAATTCAGTTTGGGTTATTTTAAATTCTCTCTTCAAACAGTTATCTGTAGACAGTTGACATATTCTACAAAAATGGAAAGAGTTCATAATACATGACTGGACATTGTATTTACCTTTATTTTCAACAAGTTCTCCAGAAAAATGCTATATTCTCAGAATTTTCTTTTCTCCTAAAACTGTTTATAACCAGAACATATGGAAAGTTTTCTTTATTTAAAGTAGAGGTTAGGAGTTCCTGTCATGGCGCAGTGGTTAACGAATCCGACTAGGAACCATGAGGTTGCAGGTTCGGTCCCTGTCCTTGCTCAGTGGGTTAACCATCCGGCGTTGCCGTGAGCTGTGGTGTAGGTCGCAGACGCGGCTCAGATCCCGCATTGCTGTGGCTCTGGTGTAGACCGGTGGCTGCAGCTCCGATTCAACCCCTAGCCTGGTAACCTCCATATGCTGCGGGAGCGGCCCAAGAAATAGCAAAAAAAAAAAAAGATAAAGTAGAGGTTAAACTTTCATAAGCATTTTAAGGTAATTTCCGCTGACTCAAGCTTAACATGTTTCCATCTCTAAAGAAGGTAATTTGAAAATCCTCCCATTTCATTCTTTTACATGCATCAGTCCAGTTTTACCAACACCACTTTTGAAGAGACTGTCTTTTCTCCATTATATATTCTTGTCTCCTTTATTGTTGATAAATTGACTGTAGGTGTGTGGGTTTATTTCTGGGCTTTCTATCCTGTTCCATTGATCTTTGTTTCTGTTTTTTGTGCCACTACCATACTGTTTTGATGACTATACCTTTGGAGTATAATCTGAAGTCAGGGAGCCTGATTTCTCTTGCTCTGTTTTCTTTCTTAAGATTTCTCTGGCTATTTGGGTTCTTTTGTATTTACATGCAACTTTTTTAATGTTTTGATGTGGTTCTGTGAAAAATCCCATTAGTCATTTGATAGGAATTGCATTGGATTTGTAAATTGCCTTCAGGAATATAGACATTTTGACAGTATTAATTCTTCCAGTCCAGGAACACAGTATACCTTTCCATCTGTTTATGCCATCTTTGAATTCTTTCATCTGCATCTTAGAGTTTTTGGAGTACACATCTTTTGCCTCCTTAGGTATATTTATTCCTAGGTGTTTTATTCTTTTTGATGCTATGGTAAATGGGATTATTTCCTTAATTTCTCTTTCTGATATCTCATTGTTATTATATAGAAATGCAAGAGGTTTCTATGTATTAATTTTGTATTCTGCAATTTTACCAAATTCTTTAATGAGCTACAGTGGTTTCTGGGTAGCATCTCTAGGATTTTCTGTGTATAGTATCATATCATCTGCAAAAAGCGACAGTTTTACTTCTTCTTCTCCAATTTGTATTCTTTTTTATTTCTTTTTCTTCTCTGACTGCTGTGGCTAGGACTTCCAAAACTACATTGACTAAAAATGGTGAGTGCTCCTGATCTTAGGTTTATTCCTCCACCACCCCATTTCCCCTTTGGTAACCATAAGCTTATTTTCTCTGTCTATGGATCTATTTTGTTTTGTGTATAAGCTCATTTGTATCTTTTAAGATTCTACATATAAGTGATAACATATGATATTTGTCTTTGGCTGACTTCACTTAGTAAGATAATCTCTAGGTCCATCTATGTTGCTGCAAATACATTATCATTCTTTTTATAACTGAGTAATATTCCATTATTTAAATATACCATATCTTCTTTATCCATTCATCTGTCAGTGGACTCTTAGGTTGCTTCCATATATTAGCTATTGTAAATAGTGCTGCTGTGAACACTGGGGTTCATGTGCATTTTCAAAGTATGGTTTTGTATGGGTGTATGTCCATGAATTGGATTGTATGATTATACAGTAGTTCTATTTCTAGTTTTTCAAGAAATGTCCATGCTGTTTCCCTTAGAGTTGTACTGATTAACATTCCCAACAACAATGTAGGAGAGTTCTTATGAAATTAGAGCACCTTGTAACACCATACACAAAAATAAACTCAAAATGAATTAAATACCTAAATATAAAACCAGATATTGTAAAAATCATGGAGAAAAATATAAGCAGAACACTCTTTGACATAAATTGCTTAGTATCTTTTTGGATCCATCTCCTAGAGTAAGGGAAATAAAAAAAAAATAAACAAAGGTGACCTAATTAAACTTAAAGCTTTTGCACAGCAATAAAAATCATCATAAAAACAAACAAAAAAAACCAACCTACAGAATGAGAGAAAGTATTTGCAAAAGATAGGACTAACAAAGAGCTTAATTTCCAAAATATGCAAGTAGCTTATACAGCTCAATATATAGAAAAGCAAATAAACAACCCTATCAAAAAACGGGCAGAAGGTCTAAGTAGGCGTTTTTCCAAAGAAGACATACAGATGGCCAAAAGGGCATATGAAAAGATGCTCAATACCACTAATTATTAGAAAAATGCAAATCAAAACTATAATGAGGCATCACCTCACACCAGTCAGAATGGCCATCATCAAAAAGTCTACAAATAATAAATGCTAGAGAGAATGTGGATAAAAAGGAACCCTAACACTCTTGAGGGTTCTGAAACCATTCAGATTGACATTCTTTTTCGAAAAGACATGTTACTTTCTAGCCGCCCATACTAGAAATTATTCCTTTTGTTTTTCTTTTTTTAAAAAATTCACTTCAGATACCTCTGTCCTAATTAATCATTTAAAGTTTAATTTTGAGAGTATCATATCACTTTCAAATTATTATGTTAAACTTCATACTATCTCCCAAATATCACTTAAAATTTCTAAATTATAAAGCAAACCTTCATTTTTAATAATAACAAAAAAGTTTTGAATTCCTGTTGTGTAATGCCAGAAAATAGTCATTATGACAATAATTACAATATTTAACAACGTATTTGTATAATTAGCTAAACTTGATCAGCACTTTGTAGTACAGGTAATAGTATATACTATAGTAATAATGCAAAGGATTTTAAATGAGATGAAAAAACAATTTCTGCATAAAAATATTGAAATATATGTATACATAATGATAAGATTTCAATTTTTCAGAACTCGTCAAAATTTCACAGCCTTTCACACTTTTTTATTTTTTTTAACTTAAAATTCTTGTTTATATTATGTGGAAATTTGTTCCTTTGTTCTACAAATACTGGCTGATTCATCATAATCATATGGTGATATGCTAGCATTTGAATATTACCTTCTTTTTCTCCATTCTTTTGATAGAGACTGTAACTAGCAACAAGTTGTCAAAAGTAAAACCCTTAGACAGAAAAGAAAATTCTAAAAAGGCAAAACCCTAGATGATCTATTTCTGAATAACTGAGGGTTGGCACATGTCCACAGCATTTTCTGAATGATCTAGAGGGACTCGTTTACCTCTGAGCAGACTAAAACCAACTCTTTCACTTTTAGGGAAACTTAGACTCTAGTGGTTATATGAAAATTCAAGCTGATTTCTCAGTTCCTATAATAAAAATAATGTGTGCTATCCCGGGTTCAGGTGTTCTGAATTTTTTTAAAAATATGCAGTAAATTTGATAATTAGCTTTTGGATAAGGATGCATGCAGGATATAGAACACAGTTCCGGAAGAAAAAAAACAATATGTGTGGTGTTAGCAAAATGGGAAGGCTGCCCAGAACATGTCCCCTGCTATAAGATTAGTTTGGGAATTAGGGATTTACAGTGCTTACCCCATCTAGAGGAGACTTGGCAGTATTCCCTAGAATTGCAAAGATAAATTGTTGGGAGTGAAAGAAATAAGTAAAGGCCAGAGGCTGCTGGAATACAGGCTTTCCTGTCACTAACCTGTGATATTTGTAGAGTTTTGAAACCAACCTAGGTTCTTGCTTGAGAAAGAAAGATAGTTTCTGTATGTTAACAGCAACAGCTACTGGCCAATTCAGTCTCCTAATAGCCTGAGAAACATAATATAAAAGCTCATCTCGGGAGTTCCCGTCGTGGCGCAGTGGTTAACGAATCCGACTAGGAACCATGAGGTTGCGGGTTCGATCCCTGCCCTTGCTCAGTGGGTCAAGGTTCCGGCGTTGCCGTGAGCCGTGAGCTGTGGTGTAGGTCACAGACGCGGCTCGGATCCTGCGTTGCTGTGGCTCTGGCGTAGGCTGGCAGCTACAGCTCCGATTCGACCTCTAGCCCGGGAACCTCCATATGCCGCAGGAGCGGCCCAAGAAATGGCAAAAAGACAAAAAAAAAAAAAAAAAAAAAAAGCTCATCTCGGAAGAAGAAGTGGGGGTGGGGTCATCCTGTCAGCCCAAGAGCTCTCTGGCAAAGCTCCTTGCACAGTGTCAGGTATCCATTGGAGTTTTGAGAATAAGACTGGATGATGATGATAAGGATGACAGCAATAGTGAATGATGAAGATGGCGAGATTGCAAAATAATTAGAAGGCTATTGGCAGGTCGGAAAGATTCATAATTTTAAAAAAATTAAAAATTTAAGTTTTTAAATTTTTTTTAAAATATGTGAATATAATTTGTGTAGATATGAGACACTAACAAACTTAAATATATTCTTTTGAAAAGGAAATGTATCAGAGCTTGTCATTCAAAAATAAGTCAAACAAAACAAAAAGGATTGTAACATAGTAGTTTTTAAAAGCTCCTGCAAAAATAAAATGCTTGAATTCCTAAAGGAAATTATTTGTATTAATCAAAATAAAGCAGAATTTAAAGTTTGCCTGGAAATTCCCTTAACCTGGCCTTAGACACTGCTTTTGATTTCTTATTTTGCTCTCCATTGTCCTCCTGTCCTTTACTGTGAGAGATAATTTCAGTTTAAATTACATCATTACTGGCCTCATTTTAAAAATTTAAATGAGCAGACAAATGTAATTTATTATTTTCCCCATTTATGTCTTCTTTGCACTTTTTACTTCTCTTCTGTCATTTTTTCTTCCCCTTTCTCCTCTTCATCCCTTCCCTCTACCTACTTACTTTCTTCTCTTTCTTTTTCCCCACCACCTATACCCTAGAAAATGTGAAAACAGCCTGCATTTCTTCAAATCAAAGACTTTCATATTGTAGTATTTCTTTTGGAACATAAAGGAGAAAAAAAAAAAAAAACTTAACTCCCAAACTGCATAGGTGCACATTTGATCCTAGCTCTCCTGCCTGCCAAGCCTCCTCAACTATCTTTTACTCCAACATTCAGAAGTGTAGATTTCAGGCCATGATCATGTTAAATCCAGCCCAATTCCAGGTCTCAGGGTATTAGGCCCTTCTGGGGCTTCTCTGGAATTTGGTGCATGTGGGCTTCAGCATTTGCTAGACTAACAAACTGAGCTGATTAAGAGTTCTGGACTCAATCCAGGCTGAAGCTATGTACATTTCACTGCAAGTTATTTTAATTTTTAAACCAGAGAAACTCAAATATACCAAAGAATACGCCATTAACAGTCTATTGTGACCAGTAGTGACTTCTAATATAGGCCACCTCTATGAAATGATGTTACTCCTGATGAAAAAGGAAAATCTTCATAGAATTCTTTATATTGAATTTCTAAAAGTATTTAAAAGATTTTTCCTTCAGCAACATGCTGCATTTTTCAGTATAGGAAGACATAGGGTCTGTGTCTATTGCCTGACAAGATGGAAATTTTTCTTTACGCTTCAGCTATACTATTAGGGGAAAAAAAATAGGACTGAATTTGTATGGCTATGGCACAGCATCAGTTTCCTTAGATGTGAGCAAGAGGATATTGTGAGAGCCGAAGTGGACACCCTACCTGCTACACTGAAAACTAGGTAAAAGGCAGATATATATTAAAACATCTAAATTTTCACTAGAGATGAATAAGTTCTGAGGATCTAATGTATAGCATGGAGACTATAATTAATAATACTATACTGTATATTTTAAATTTGCTCAAAGAGGAGATCTTAAGTGGTCTTACCAAAAAGCAAACAAAAAAGATAACTATTTAAGGTGATGGAGTTAATTACATATTAATTGATTGTGGGATTCACTTCACACACTTGAGGCCCTCAAACAATGCTCAGCATATAATAGTTGCCAAAAAAACATTGAATTAATTTATTGAATTAATGAATAAAACATTTATCTCCAAAACCTGTTGCTTGTCCTTCAGGATACATATATATATCAAATCATCACACTGTACACCTTAAAGATGTTACAATTTTATTTGTTATTAAACATACTTCAGTAAAGCTGGAATAAAAATATGATCAGTCTCATCTTCAGATTCTCACTCTCTCTAGGGTTGCAATATAAAAATCTAATATGCCTGGTTAAATTTGAATTTCACATTAACCAACACAGAATTTTTAGTACAATATGCCATACTTATACTTGGTATTTATTTGAAAATCAAATTTAACTCAGAATCTTGTATTTTTTTCCTCTGCTGAATCTGGCTATCACACACTGTATTTCTCCCAACAAGTCCCTTGTCCTACTTTTGTCTTCTTTGTACTTATCAAACCATCTAGTATTACACTGTTTATTTATTTTTACTAGATCATTGTCCATGTTCCAGCACTGAAATGTTAGCTCTATAGAAGTAGAGATGTTTCTATTTTGTCTCTCATTGGAACTTGAGCCCCTTGAACAGTGCTCAACATATAATAATTGCTCAAAAAATATTGACTTAATTTATTGAATTAATAAATGAAACATTTATCTCCAAAACCTGTTGCTTGTCCATCAAATATATAGATAATTCATATGGATAACTAAATCTACAATATTTTCTTTTTTCTTTACTTTTGATGTTTTTTCCTGGGTAGCTTGAAATCACTCAAAGATAATGGATGATACTAATATTTTTGAGTACTTATTATATGCCTGCACTCTAAGTCATGTACGCTTAATACTCACAAAAATTTTATGAAATTGGTTCAATTTTTACTCTCAATTTGAAGATCAGAAAAATTAATCTTAACAATAAGTACATCCAGGTTCTTATAACCTAATTATCAGGCAAGACTTGAGACTTCATGGAGTAAAGCATTTTCTCAGTACTTATTTTAGGTTTTTATTGCTTTACAGTAGTGGAAACTTAAAAGACAATAAATAATATTCTTGCATTTTTTCTTTTTATGAAAATGTATTTTTACAAATCCTTGTCTAATATACTGGCAAAAAGTAAGAAAGAAAATTTTTTCTTTCTTTTTTTTTTCTTTTTGCCATATCTTGGGCCGATCCCACGGCATATGGAGGTTCCCAGGCTAGGGTTCTAATCAGAGCTGTAGCCAACAACCTACGCCAAAGCCACAGCAACGTGGAATCCAAGCCATGTCTGTGACCTACACTACAGCTCACGGCAACGCCGGATCCCTAACCCAACTGAGCAAGGCCAGGGATCAAACCCTCAACCTCATTGTTCCTAGTTGGATTCATTAACCACTGAGACACGACAAGAACTCCAGAAAGAAAAATTATTAACAAACAACTAACTTAAAGGAATCTTTGCTAACAAAAGTAATTTAGAACTTCACTTCCCAGAGGTGAAATTATATGGCTTTTTAATTAATTTTTCTTCACAAATTACACATAATTAATTGTAGTATTAAACAACACAGTTTCACAAGAGTTTTCATTTTGGGCTTTACTGATGCAATTCTACATACATTCAGAGAAACTGAAAAGAGAGGGCTTCAGTGTATTTTCTTATGTTATTCAATATTCTACAGGCTTCCTTCCAAACCAAGCAACTAAAATGAAGCACAACTTCCCTTCCCAAGAGGGTTTCACTTGTTCCTTTTCTTGCCTCCATTGCCTTGACCCCCTTGCCTTTCTTCCTGTGCTTTTGACTTTCCTTCTCTTTTCTTCCACCCACAGGCACTTTTGAAATGGCCTCAGATGGGAGAGTGAGATCAGAAAAATGCCTATAGAACCCTCTACACGTGGATCTGGCAGGCATTCAACACAAATGCAATTAGAGGGCTTACCCTTGCGTGAAATACTTACTTTCCTGATAGTAACCAACATTAAATTTTAGGAATGCTAGGGCATAATGTTTCTATGTCAGACCTAAGATCCTCAGCTTTTTCTTTCCTCAGACCTAAGATCCTCAACTTTTTCTTTCCTCAGAGTTATTGTTTTCAAAGTCTGTGTATCGTATCAAAAGGCCCACCAAGTGATAAATAGGAAAGCATGAATTTAATTAAAATCCACTTGGGACAACTGCATCTTGCATTGGTATTCTTTGGCCAGAGTCTGAGAAGTTGTAGCAACCCATCCAGAGGTACTGAAGAGCATTGTTCATACAATAAATATTAACTATGAGACTGCACCATGCCATGGGCTCAGACCAATGTGAAGCCCTGAAGTTCTCCGTCAATAGTGGACATATGCAACTAAACAGGAATTGCAGGATAATTGATAAAGGTGATTCATCTGTTTTATTCCTTTATACTATAGAATTTCCACAAATAAAAGAAGCCTAAATAGAATTTTTCTTGCTTTGGGCAAAGATGAAAATATTTCAAATGTACAAATTTCAATTTGGTCAGTTCATTGACAGAGAAAAAAGCAATACACACACACATCCCATATGTTTGTTAAGTATTTAAGTTCTGAAACCTGGAAAAAAGAAAGTAGTTTATAAGGTTTTTTTTTTTTTTTACCTTAAATAAGTTTAAATGTTGTGTTATTACAGTCTCATTAATTTCAGTCACTATATTTTATTCTACTTTATATCCTTGGAACCTAGATTTAAAAATAAATACAATTCAATAAATATAGTTCAATCATAATGTATATAATACTAAGAAAGGCTATGCAGTGTTAAAATATATGTAGAAATCTTTGATTTTTTTAACAGAATAAAATGAATAGATAAACACTAAAAGTACTCTTAAAATATAAGTAGCATTTATTGGGTGTTCACGATGTACCAGTCACACTACTAAGGACTTTGAAAGCATTAGGTCATTCAGTCTTCAGATAGCCTTGAAAGGTAAAAAAAAAAAAAAAAAAAAAAAAAAAAAAACAAAAAAACAACAATTTACAGATGAGAATCTGAGGCTAAGAGAGCTTAAAGAAGTTGTCCAAGATCACACTTTATAAGGGGTATGTATGAGCTTCCCATAGCTGATATAATAGGTTATTACAAACCTAGTGGCTTAAAGCAACAAAAATGTCTTCTCTCACAGTACAAGAGGTCTGAATTAAGTATCACTGGGCTGAAATCAAGGTGTTTGCCAGCTTGTGCTCCCTCCGGAGGTTCTTCAGGAGAATCTCTTCTTTGATTCTTTCAGTTTCTGGTGCCTCCTAACATTCCTTGGCTTGTGGACATAGCATAGCAATCTTTTAAGGGCAGCATCTTCATATTTTTCATTGTTCTGTATTCACAGTAACATCTCTGTTCGTAGATGTGCAGTGTCCCTCTGCATCTGTCTTAGAAAGAGATGGCATTTATGACCTATCCATATAATCCAATATAATTTTCTCATCTCAAGATTTTTAATTTAATCACTTCTGCAAAACATCTATGATATTACATAACAATCATAGGTTTCATTGATTAGGATCCAGTATCTTTTAGGGGCCTTCTTTCCTTTAAGAATGATTATTGTCCTGCGGTTTGGAGTGTGGTGTAAAATTAGGAAGACCTGATATCAGAGTCTAGGAGAGAAGGTAGGAAACATTTGCAGTAGTTTATACATAAAATGATGAGCACCTGATCTGGGGTGATGGTGAAGGAAGTAGAACATTTGGTCAGGAGATAAAAAAGACAAAATGCCAAGACTTGTGATTAAGTAGATCAGAAATACAACAGAGTTGTAAGAACTTTGTTTTCATTCAACAACATTTATGAGCACTATCTATATGCCAGTCATTGCTTGGATCCAAATATGGAGAGTTAAATTACAATTCTTAAGTTCAAAAAAGTGGGATTAAAAATGAGAATATATCAACAAGTGATTAAAATAGGGCATGATAGGAATGATCTCACAGGGTATGTGGGAACACAGTGAAAAAGCACTGCTCGAAATGGGTGTGTATATCAGGGAAGGTGTTTTATTTTGGATTCTTCCAGAATCAGGATTAACACAAAGTTCCATTCCAAGTAGGATGTGAGGTCAGTACACATAAGTAGGGGAATAGGAAATTGAGACAGGGAAGACAGAGAGGCCTCTAAATCATTCATTTTCCAGCCAGTTATCAGTGAGTTAATTGGAGCTGAATTCTCCTGGGACTCTCTGGGAGCTAATGTAGAAAAGATGCTATAGCGTTATCCCACCCAGTGCTGGGGTGGCTGGGAGATTTATACACCAAATCTCAATGAAAAATTATAAAATCAAGTCATTGTATTTGTCATAGAGGTGCTTTAGCATCTGTCCGAAAAACACTTATTTTTCACATGTAAATTATACTTTACTAGCCCTTCAAATAAGATTTCGGTAATGGTTAAATGTTCTTATTTCATATCACTAGGGAAGAAAGAGATTGATTACAGCCGAGAATGCATAAGGAACCTTCAATCCAGTCATCATATATTGATGAACCAGAGTCTCCACTTCTTAGCATTAAGTGTATTAATTTATTTTTCTCTTTCTGAAGGTGCCTTCTACTTGGGGCTATACATGCCATCTTCTACACTTCAGCATTCTCGTTCTTACGTAGAAATTTACTGTGCAGATGGGCAGTATATATCTGAGCTAACATCCATTTTTCTTTTACCTCATTTTTTCAGGGGTTCCTGAAATCTTTTACTACTTTTTTTGGAGGCAGGATTATTCCACAATATTACAAATAAAAATTTAAACTGGATTTCTACAAATAGTCATAGGAATAAAAAAATTCCATGGGCTTACAGAGTTGGATCTTGTTTTCCACCTGAATTGTGGGCCTGTTTTTCAAACAGCAGAAAAATACCTCAGAGCTTCCTGGCCTGGGTGCCTCTCTCACCTTTGGCTCCCCACTTCCTTACACTATGTGCATTTTATTTGTGATTTATCAAACTATCAGAGGGCTAATCCATCAAAAATCTAATCACCTGTAGTTTTTATGGACTGTTCAGTAATAAAAATAGGAGTTTGAACTCCCTGACATGGAAACCTTCAAGAAGCCATGGAATGTGGTCACTGGTATTTCTGGTATCTTTTAAATGTCAAGAGAGCAGAATTTCTCTTGTCAGTTGTCACAGTAAGGCTAACAATTAAAGCCATCTGCTCTTCGTTTCACTCCCCAAGGGCATCTTTCATTTTTCACCAACTTCCTGTTGTTGACAGCACAGTTCCTCCCAGTTTCTCTCTGAAACTGTGAGGTCACCACCGTGCACAGGCCATTCAGTGAACTGCTGGTTTGCTACAACCTCCACCATGTCCATTGCCCCAGGAGCTGCACCTCCAGTAACTAGGACCCTGAAGCAGGGTGAAGACACAGATCGTGAAGAACATCGGCTTCTCCCCAACCAGTGCTGACGAGGGCAATTGCCATGCATAGCAGATGCTGCTTCGGGGCACTTTTTTATTTAAGAAAGAAGATAAGTAGAAAGGGAAAGAGAAAAAGGGAGGGAGAAGAAACATAATGAAGGAAAAAAGGAAGTAAAGGAGAAAGGAAGATGGGAAAAATAACAGAAAAAAGAGAGAAACAGAAGAAAGCAAGGAAAGGGGGAAAAAAAAGCTAGTCTATGTTTTCTTTTTTAATTTAGGCTCATTACTTAACACTGAAGGTGTTAAAATAAGATTCGTCATTCACAAATTCTATATGCCTTTGTTGTAGTGTTTATCTTAAAAGATGGATGATAGCAAATAGAAAAGAGCAGAAAGTATATAGGGAGTTCCCCATCATGGTTCAGTGCTTAGCAAGCCTGACTAGTATCCTTGAGGACACAGGTTTGTCCCTGGACTTGCTCAGTGGGTTAAGGATCTGGCGTTGCCATGAGCTGTGGTATAAGTCACAGATTCAACTCGGATCCCACGTTGCTGTAGCTGTGGTATAGGCCCTAGCCTGGGAATATCCATATGCCTCAGGTGTAGCCATAAAAAGACAAAAAAAAAATATATATATATATATATATGTGTGTATGTATATATATATATAGGAAGTTTATAAATTCCATAGACTATAAGAAATCATTAATGTGAACTGATTGCTGTAAGTCAAACCAATGATTTTGCTGACTAATATACTCAAGGGCTGCTCTTTTTTGGTTATCAGAGTGCCATAAAACAATAAGAAAAGTAATCCATCCCGATGCTGAGAAGAAAATCACCTTCCAGTTCTGGGGATAGATTTATTTTCCTGTCTGATATCCAAGGCAGTCAGATATTACATACTTATGAATGTTGTGACTTCATAACACAATATTTATATGAATTTATTGGTCAACCCAATCCAGTCGAAAGCAGAGTTTCTAGAAATTCTGTCAGCCTGAAGATAATGTATAAGCTAGAGAAATACACAGTTTTTACTTCAAGTAGAAATTTAAAAATGCCTAATCAGACTTGTTAATAGGCTTCTCAGTTTTATATGTACTTTTCTAATCAAAGCTAATGAATAAATTCTAAGGAGTAAGTCCCTTTGACTCTGTAGTTAGCAGAATCAAACAGGTCACTTCACAGCTCCAGAGACATGGTATTTGCCTATTAGAGACAGAATTTAGTTTATTTGGATTAGCAAATTAGTCGCTCAAGAGATTCATTAGTTTAGGTCCCTTAGGCACTATTTAATAAATTGCTTCTGTAGCCTTTTATAGTGTAATACTTCATGTGAAGGACCCTGTAGTTAGCCCATTTGGCTCATTAAGAATACAGTTATAGTAAATATCCCTCATGTAATCAGCTCTGGATTTTCTGAGTTCATAAAGCACAAAGTGTCACCACGGTGTGTGAGGTTTAAATTTGTGTCAAATAGCGGCGCAGTGTTTGAAAACACAGAGCTAAAATCACAAAAGTCAATAAGATTCCAAACAGTTTTTGTTCTTCATGCATTAAGAATGGCGACAGCCTTCGACAGTATATTTCCCTAATAATCATTGAGTTGTCATTTCTTTGAATCTTTTCTTTCATAAGCTAGATCAAAGTTATTAAAATTTGTTTTCTATATCTTCTTCAAATATATCAAGTAAATGCCTATCAGTCTAATAAAGAAAAAAATATTTTTCTTAAACATGTCTGAAGAAACATTTTTGAATGAATATATCTTTGGGAAAGCAACACTATAGCAAGCTCAGAGTCAAAATAATTAAGCTGTATAGTTCTTTAATTTTTGGGGGGGCGGGGGGGCTTTTCAGGGCCACACAACAGCATATGGAGATTCCCAGGCTAGAGGGTCCAATCAGAGCTGTAGCCGCTGGCCTACATCACAGCCACAGCAATGTGTGATCTGAGCCATGCCTGTGACCTACAGCACAGTTCACGGCAACACTGAATCATTAACCCACTGAGTGAGGCCAGGGATAGAACCCACGTCCTCATGGATGCTAGTCAGATTCACTTCTGCTGAGCCATGACAGGAACTCCCTGTGTAGCTCTTTATATTGATATAAATATTTTTCTTACCTACTGTTTCTGACAAATGACAAAATATCATGGATCTTTCTCCAAGATCCAATTCTAGAAGAGTCAGAAATGCAATAGAGAAGTTAATGAATTATGAAAATAACTGTCTCCTCTCCCACAAAAAATAAAGGAAAGAAAATTCTGGTGGGTGCCAGCAAGGAGGGAGATAAGAGTAGGCACTTGTATGAAGGGGAAAAATAGCATACACATATAAATAATATAAAAGAAATAATAATGAAAGGAGCTTTTACAGAAAATGATAATTTGTCTCGATCTGAGTTTGTGATTAATTTACCTCTCTGTACTTGCTATCCAAAAAAGGTGAAAAATAATAAAATGTCCAAGAGGAGGGACTGAACCCATATGCTCACTGAATTTCAGTCTTAATATCAAATGGAAATAGAAAACAAATGAGTAAATTAATATTAGTGCTAGAGCCATTATTGGATTTTTTTGGAAGTTATATAGCAGCTGGAATCAAATTAACAATAAAAAAAAACTGGAATAAAGATTGTGTTATCAAAAGCTTCAAGAGTTAACTATCATAATTTTTTTTCTATTCAAGTCCTGTAAAAAAATCTAAATGCAAGCATGCGAAGGCTAGAAATGCATGCAGGCCCTGGGATGATTGTACCATAGTATAAGGATTCCTCTACCAACCTCAACATGTGTAAAACATTCAGGCACAGTATTCACTTCAAATAGAGAAAAGAGCTCAAAGTAGAGTGGGAGAGCCACCATGAAGATTCTTAGTGTGAGGCCAGAGAGAAAAGCAGAAATATTGTTCAGACTACTATAGAGGATCCAATGATGAGAAAGAAAATAAGAATCAAAGGGGAAAGACTCTCAGCAGAGCAGTAAAATTCACTCATTTCCCTTATCTCCAGGATATGTCTTTCCTTCCTTTTCAGTTAAAGTGATCTCTGTATTGTCATCTTGTTTCCTGCTTGTGCAATCCAAAACCAGATTCGTAATCCCTATCTCCTCTCTAAAGCTGGGGGAAATCAATGTATGGATTCATGTATCCAGATCAGGAGGCCTGCTGAGAACTTTCCGTGGTCAAACTCAAGGGAAAAATAGGTAGGTAGGTAGGCAGGTAGGTAGATAGGTAGATCAGAGCCTTTATAATACTACAAGGCATAATCTATCTGCAGATAGGACATTCATGAGTCTTTATGTACTAACAACTGACAATAATATATAAGAATAACTAGATTAACTGAGAAAACCTCATCAATAGATGCTAAAATGACAGCTAGTAAAAGGCAGTGTTTGTACTGCGTAACAGACCTGTAGCAAGCTAGGATTTAAAAGACTCTTAGCTCATCAGCTTTCTTAACTTGCAAATAAGTATTTATCAAAAGCCAACAGAGAATATGATATTTAAGAGTGAAACATTAGAGACTTGAATTTAACTGTGTCAATCTAGCTTTGCCAGTTAAATGAAGGCACGTACTATGTTCCTGAATCAGAGCACCTATATTATAAAGGTGCCTTTACTTTTCTTTATCTTTTCCCACAAGAAAGGAAGCTGCAGAGACGTGCTGATGGCAGAGACTTTTCTTGTTAATTAATCATTGCATTCCTACTGTCTAGGACATGTCTAATGCATTGTGGACACAATGGGTACACCAAATATATTTGTTAAATGAGCACATAAATGCTATTCATTGTAGCCTTTATAAGGGACTTAAAGCATCAGATGAACTTTGGTCCAAGCTATCCTATGTAAAACCTGAGACAACCGCTAGATATATATGACTTTGTTAAGATGCACTCTTTCTGCCTATTATTACCTCCTTTCACATTGTCTATATTTGAAATACCTTTTTTCTCCTCTCCCTAATTACAGACTTTTAAAATTTTCATGAAATATTTTTTACTCAACAAAACTTCCTTCTAGTTTTGCTGTGGCAGAGGCTCATCACCAAGACAGACTGAGGAATATAAAGGATGGGGAACCAAGACTGGGAGAGGAAAAACAAGAATAATAAAGTGTCTTTCCTTTAAGATTAAGGTCTGATTCTCATTAGTACCATTAATTTTTTTTTCTTTTAGTCTTTGGAAACACAGACCAGCATCTATCTTAATGGATGATCTAATTCATGCCACTGTCTCCAAGAATTATAAAATCTAAACCATACAAGATAAATAATAGCCTAACCTATTCATAAAATTGTCTAAAGGAAAGAATTTCCACAATTTCTGGTTTCCAAATTCATGTAAATATCTTATTTCTTGATTAGCTTAAATTCTATTATCCTCTCTTTCTCACTCTTTCCCTCTCTCTACTTGTATTAACCTACCCAGGCTGCTGTAACAAAATACTACAGGCTGGTGTCTTAAACAATAGATATTTATTTTCTCAAAACCTTGGAGGCTAGACGTACAAGATCAAGGTGCTCTCAAGTGTTGGTTTTGGTGAAACGTTTTTTTTCCCTGACTAGTAGATAACGCCGTTGTTAAATGAGCACATAAATGCTACTCATTGTGGCCTTTATAAAGGACTTGAAGCATCAGATGAACTTTGGTCCTCATAAAGCCATCTCTGTGTGTGTGCGCGTAAGAGAGACAGAGACAAAGACAGAGAAGACAGCACTCTAGTGTCCCTTCCTGAGAACACCAGTCATATCAGATCAGGGCCTCACCCTTAGGACCTCATTCAACCTCAGTTAACTCCTTAAGGCTCTTTCTCCAAATATAGTCACATTGGGGATTAGGTTTCAACCTAGAGATATTAAGAGATACAGTGCTGTCCTTAGCATCCATGTAGACAAACTTTCAAATTCCTGTGAGATCTGTGACTTCAGGCAAACTCTCCAATTTTCTTAGCTCTAGTTCCTGTTCTTTTAAGTGGAAACAATAAAAGTGAACATTAAAATGTCTTTGTGAAAATTTAATAAAACAAATTATAACACCCCTGAATTTAGCTGAAAATATATTATCTAATAACTTTTGCTATTAATTACTCTCAAAGTATTATAATGACTCCCTTCAGTCTTTTCTCTTCCAGTTTTTATAACCAAAACCTTTTCCCATTTCTTCAAAACAGAATCTTATCCAGTATTTGTATGTTTTCTTTTATTGGTTTAACAAATATTAATCGATTTCTTCTTGTATGACAGACAGTGGTGCTAGGCACAGGATATACAGTGTTACTGAAATAGTACTCTTGCCCCTTATTGTCTAGATGGGGGAATGGACACCAACTAGTGAAAAGACCAATGCTGTACAATTATAAGTCAGCCGTTGGGAGCAATTTTAGGAAAGTTTAGTTTATTGTGGCTGAAAGAACATGATCAAGGGAAGAGAGGGCAGGAAGACCTCACTTTTCATGGTCTTTATTTTCTGTCTTAGATCTTCTTAAAGTCTTTACAATTCCCCTAGCTTTTAGAAAGTAAAACCACTTCCTAAGGCTGAAATACATTGGGTGATTTTAAATAAATAAAATGAAAAGTCTCAGGATTTCTCTAACAGACAAATCAGAACTAAAGCACTAGAGACTTTGGTGGCCAGTGAGTGATTCACTTAAGACAGACCAGATTTTCAAACAACTGTTAGTCAATGGATTAAATTTTTAAAAATACTGCAGAAAATAGGTACCTATTGAAAGAATCTTATGTCAGAGAAAAGACTGCTGTGACCTACCAGTACAATATTATACTGAACAGAGTACATATTTTTAAATCATGCATGCATAGTTTTAACATATAGAATTCTATATTCATAGGAGAAGTGTCTGGAAATAAGTGATATACAACATACACTAAGAACATTTTCTTAAGTCTATACAAATATTTGTAGAGAAAAGTTAACATCTTATTATAGACTACCTAAGTAATGGATTAATGGATCACCTAACCAAAAGGTAGTCAAGTGTAAAAGTGGTAGGAAAGAGAAAGGAAGGGAGGAAGGAAGAAAGGAAGGAATGGAGGGAGGGAGGGAAGAAAGAAAGGAAGGAAAGAAAGAGAGAGAGGGAGTAAGGAAGGAAGAAAGGGAGAGAGAGAAAGAAAGAACAAAAGAAAAAAATAAAAGAGAGAGGGGGAGGGAGGGAGAAAGAAAGAAAGGAGGGAAAAAGGAAAACAAAAAGTCATATTAAAACATATAATTGTAATGGCCCATTCAACATGATAAGGTTATTTTCAACTTCCTGCTCATGTTTATACCATACTTATTGAAGGCAGCTAGTAATAGATATATATAATTATTCAACAAATGATGTGTTCCTATGTTTTTATCTGTTTAGCTGTCAATCTGTGTAGTAAAGTCTGCAGCATTGGAGTAGATGTTACAGATCATTTGATGTAGCCCCTCTCAATTTATAGTTGAAGATACTGATTCCTAGGGATGTCAATGGCCCCCATACCCTAGAATTTAGACTTTCATACCCTAGAGTAAGTTCCTCTCTCCTTTAGTTCAAAAGTCTCCTAAGTTCCTATCCAAGGGTAGACATGTACCATGATATGCATTAGTTAAATAATTATCCTTTTTGCAGAAGATCTGACAATCAAATAATATATAATTGAGTATAAGTACCTCTCCCAAGATCTAGGCTATTCCATTTTTTTTATTTATTGCATAGCAGTATAAATTAATACTATGTTAATAGAATTGTACACATACAAAAAGTGAAGTAAATTTTGAATAGATGTTGGAGAATCTGAAGTAAGTGGGAAGGTGGAGTTCCCATTGTGGCTCAGGGGTTAATGAACCTGACTAGCATCCATGAGGACACAGGTTTGATCCCTGGTCTCACTTAGTTTTGTTAAGGATCCAGCAATGCTGTGAGCTGTGGCGTAGGTCGCAGAAGCAGCTAGGATTCTGCATTGCTGTGGCTATGGTGTACATCAGCAGCTGTAGCTCCAATTGAACCCCTAGCCTGGGAACTTCCGTGTGCCATGGATGTGGCCCTAAAAAGACAAAAAGACAAAATTTTTTTTTTTTTTAGTTTTTAAAAATGAAGTACGTAGGAAGGCGACTCCTTTTCAGAGAAAATGAGAAAAATATTTGAGGTTAACACAAAGTCCTGTTTCTAAAATAGACCTTCAAAAACACTGAAAATCACTATAAATATTATATTCATGCACATTATGGATAATGCACATAATTGAGGGTATTGAAAACATACTTTTATGAAATTAAAATCATTAAATATTTATAATATTTAACAGTTTTATAAAATTAACAGTTTTATCAAAATGTATTAAATTTGTTCCTTATTATTGGATTTTAAAGATTTTTTCCCAGTATTTTTCTATGCTTAACTTATTTGTCTACTTCAGAAAAATTGCAAAAATATCGTACCTATTTTGCTTTAATTGATTTTAATAAATCATATTTTTCTTTTTAAATTATAAAAGAAAAATTCACACTGACAGCTGCATGTGAATCAGTGAAACTGGACACACCCTCACACCATGCACAAAAATCAACCCAAAATGGCCTAAAGATGTAAACATAAGAAATGACATCATCAAACCTCTAAGAAGAGAACATATGCAAAACATTCTTTGACATCAACCATACAAATGTTTTCTTAGGCCAGTCTCCCAAGGCAATAGAAATAAAAACAAAAATAAACAAATGGTACCTAATCAAACTTACAAGCTTTTGCACAATAAGGAAACTATAAACAAAACGAAAAGACAACCTATGGAATGGGAGAAAATCATTGTAAATGATGCAGTCAACAAGGGCTTAATCTCTAAAATATACAAACAACTCATAAAACTCTACAACAAAACAAACAAAAGTAGTAGACATTTCTCCAGATGAGTCATACGAATGGCCAGTGGGCACATGAAAAAATGTTCAACATCACTAATTATTGGAGAAATGCAAATCAAATCTATAATGGGTACCACCTCACACTTGTCAGAATGGTCACCGTTAATAAGTCTACAAATAATAAATGCTGGAGAGGGTATGGCAAAAAGGGAACCCTCCAACACTGTTGGGAATGTAAATTGGTGCAACTCCTATGCAGAACAGTATGGAGATTCCTCAGAAAACTAACTCAGAGAACTACCATATGATCCAGCAATCCTACTCCTAGGCATATATCTGGACAAAACTACAGTTCTAAAAGATACATGCACCTGTATGTTCACAGCAGCACTATTCGTAACAGCCAAGACATGGAAACAACCTAAATGTCCATTAACAGGTGAATGGATTAAGGAGATGTAGTCATATATAAGGAATGAAATACTACTCAGCCATAACAAAGAACAAAATAATGCCATTTGCAGCAACCTAGATGTAATAAGAGATTCTCATACTAAGTGAAGTCAGAAAAAGATTGATATCACATATGTGGAATCTAAAATATGGCACATATGAACATATCTACAAAAGAAACTGACTCACAGACATAAAGAGCAGAGTTGTGGTTGCCAAGGGGGAAGGGAGAGGGAGTGGGGAGTTTCGGGTTAGTAGATGCAGACTTTTACGTTTAGAATGGATAAACTATAAACTACAAGGTCCTGCTGTCAGGAAACTATATCCAGTTTCCTGGATACAACAAGGTGGAAGATAATGTAAGAAAGGGAATATATATATATATATGACTGGGTCACTTTTCTGTACAGCAGAAATTGGCACAACATTGTAAATCAACAATAATAAAAAATCCTAATAAACTAATTTTGCACTTTCAATTATTTCAGACTTCCATCATTAACACTGGCTTTTAAAAATTACAAATAATGTAGAAAACTTTGTGTTATTAGATCTCTATAGTTTATTCTCTGTATTGGAAGATTCTATAAAAGATGCTGGTCTTCAAACTGAGAAATAAGTATTTTTTGAATATCCCTATGTACAATAAAAATTTAAATTTTATACATACTTTTTTTTGTTCTTTACACATAGTTCTTTGCTATTTTGAATATAATTTCTATAATTTATTTTATTAGTATTCAATAGTTATGTGATAATATGCTCAAGTCCTAAATTAGATCTTTAGATAGTATTTACTATTGTGAATGATTCTCCATCAGCATCCTTAAACTTAAGCGTTTGTCCATTCCATAAGGCAATAGTCTGCATCTGTGATCATGCTGTGTAGCACTGGTCACTTGTGATGGAGCATAATGATGTGACAAAAAAATATATACACTTGTATATGTAACTGGGTCACCATGCTGTACAGTAGAAAATTGACAGAACACTGTAAACCAGCTATAATGGAAAAAAATAAAAATCATTATACAAAAAAATTTAAAAGTTAAAAAATTAAAAATCAAATGTTTGTCCATATTCTCAATGTAATTGTCTATGTATGATTAAATTTCTCTGCACTGATAGGGACATTTATCACCACCTTTCTTATTTAATGCATAGTACATTTATTTTATTATTTAAACATTAATTTGTTTAACATTAAATGAGTGACATTCCTCTAAATAGCCATGATATTTATACAGTTAACAAAACTACATGGATTTAACAAATTAAATTTCCCCATTGTCTGCAAAACTGCTTAATAAAATCTTTCAAAATATCCAATGAAAACTTTAACTCCGGCGCATCCATTTCTCTTAGATGCTTTAACACCGTATTTTTTTTTTTTTTTTTTTTTGTCTTTTTTTTGCTATTTCTTTGGGCCGCTCCTGTGGCATATGGAGGTTCCCAGGCTAGGGGTCGAATCGGAGCTGCAGCCCCTGGCCTACGCCAGAGCCACAGCAACACAGGATCCGAGCTGCGTCTGCAACCTACACTACAGCTCACGGCAACACCGGATCCTTAACCCACTGAGCAAGGGCAGGGATCGAACCCGCGACCTCATGGTTCCTAGTCGGATTTGTTAACCACTGCACCACGACGGGAACTCCTTAACACCGTATTTAGAAGAAAAAAACACAAAAAATATTCTTATATAGAGATTACAAACAGTACTATGGATTTAATTTTCATTTGCATCGTTTTAATTCTTCTTGCTAACATTTTTTTTTTAGGGCCACACCCATGGCTTATGGAGGCTTCCAGGCTAGGAGTCTAATCAAAGCTACAGCTGCCAGCCTACTCCAGAGCCACAGCAATGCCAGATACAAGTTGCATCTGCGACCTACACCACAGCTCATGGCAACGCCGGATCCTTAACCCACTGAGCGATGCCAGGGATTGAAACCGCAACCTCATGGTTTCTAGTCAGATTAGTTTCTGCTGCACCACCGCAAGAACTCCTCTTCTTGCTAACTTTGGCTTTTTATAATTTCCTGGAATTATCTCCCTAACAATGTAGCAATACTACCAAACTCAAAAGAAAAGTAATACTGTCTTAGACTAGCTGATGTTGCAGAATCTGGAATGCGAACTTGTTGGTTCTTGGTTAGGCCAGGAAGTCTTGCTGCACAGTCTGAGGTGATTCACATCTGAGCCTCTAGCTCTTAAGCAGCATCTTGTTTTATAAGTCTCTAGTGCTACCTCATAGGACTTCTAATTTTATGTAGCTTGAGGCTTCCTAAGTGTTGATGTTAACTTCTAATTTTTGTATGACTTCCATCAGCTAACTCATTGTTCTGCTCTTATGCCGTATTGGCCTGGTCAGTTAGTATTACTGTGAATTCACCCATACCTTATCTGTATCTCATTGCTGTTTTCATCATTGATTGTGATATTAGCTGTAGGGGTTTTGTAGATGCCTTTTATCAAGTTGATGAGGTTACTTTCTAATATTGGATAGCTAAGAGGTTTTATAATCAGTGAGTGTTGAATTGTATCAGATGTTTTTACTCATTTATTGGAAAGACTATATAACTTTTTTTTTCCTGTTAATGCTGTGTATTACAGTGCTCATTTTTAAGGTTGTATCAATATTGCATTCTTAGGATAAAACCAGCATCATGCTGGAGTCAGCTTTCACCAGTTAGTGAGAACCAGTTGTTCAGTTTTCAGGAATTCTGCTGCTAGCAAGTTTTTAAATACAAACATTATTAAACATTATTATATAAACTTATGAAAAGAATATGCAAAAGTAAAAGTACCAAATACTCAAAACTCATCACTTCCTAATTACTTTATTACATTTTTGTATTACCTATGATCTTGAGGTTATTTATAAGCTATTTTATCTGTATGATGGAAATACTGAGTAATATTGAGCCCTCTTCTGGCTCAGTGATGTCACATTAATAGCTTAAAACTATCATGCTGGGAGAATTTGCCCCGTGAAAATAAGTAATTGCTACAAGTCAAAGCTTGATTTATTATTTTGTTGATTGTCTATAGTTAGAGAAGTATATATTTTCACCTCAGTTTTAATAAATACCAAAAAGTTTTCCAATTTTATGTCAGTTGCCAGGCAATAGCAAAAAATGCTCATAGTCGCCTTGTATTATCTATTTAGAGATTTGTAATAACATCATTATATCATTGCTTTTTTCGGTAAATCATGGAGGGTTTTTCTCTTATTTTCTTGGTCAGCTTTGCTTGGGATTTATCAATTTTATAAATCTTTTAAAAAAACAAGTGCTTGAATTTCTACTCTACAGTACTGTGACCCAAGTACCGTACTAATGTTGGTTTTCCCATTAACTTTCTTTCCAGTAGTCATTGCCTCACTTTCCACTCAAATGGACGTGATTTTATTTGTATTTTTAAGTTGGTGTTTGGATTTTCATTTAAGATTTTATTTCAAGAAAAGATTTTACTATATTAAAATGTGTGTTTCAAAAAATTCTTGACTTTCTTTTTGTAAATCTGTATTCTATATTATTGATTTCTTTTTTTAAAGAAAGAAATAGAACATTTTATTTGAGTCAGATTTGAGGATTATAACCTGGGAAGAGTATCTCAGAAACCTCTACAAAATCCATAATTGTACACAATCCCAGATTTAAGTATCATTGTGGTGGGTCACATGATCCCTTACAAGATCAAGAAGGGAATGTTATCTTTAAAGGATTTGTCTGGTTGGCGATAGGAGAATGTTGCTCTTTATGATTTTTAAAATTTTTTTATTAAATTATAGTTGATTTACAATGTTGTTCCAGTTTCTGCTGTACAGCAAAGTGACCCACTCATATGTGTGTGTGTGTGTGTGTGTATATATATATATATATATATATATATATATATATACCTTCCCTTTCTTATATTATCTTCCATAATGTTCTATCCCAGGAAATGGGATATAGTTCCCTGTGCTATACAGCAAGACCTTGTAGTTTATGCATTCTAAATGTAATAATTTGCATCTATTAACCCCAAACTCTCAGTCCATACCACTCCCTCCCTCTTCCCCCTTGGCAACCACAAGTCTGTTCTCTATGTCTATGAGTCTGTTTCTTTTGTAGATAGGTTCACATGTGCCATATTTTAGATTCCACATATAAGTGATATATGGTATTTGTCTTTCTCTTTCTGACTTAACTTCACTTAGTATGAGCATCTCTAGTTACCTCTAGATGCTGCAAATGGCATTATTTTGTTCTTTTTCATGGATGAGTAGTGTTCCATATATGTACCACATCTTCTTAATCCATTCATCTGTTGATGGGCATTAGCATTGTTTCCATGTGTTAGCTATTGTGAAAGTGCTTCAGTGAACATATGGGTGCATGTATCTTTTTGAATTATAGGTATATTATTTTATTGACTTTGCTTTTACTCTTATTGATATCTTCTATCTCTAACTACCTCTATCTTTTATTTATTCTTTCTTTTACCATTTCTTAAAGTAAAGGCTTAATTCATTTTAAACCTTACTCTTTTCTAACAGAAGCATCTAAAGCTTTACATTCCCTGTAATCATTGCTTTAGCTATTCACATAAATTTCAACATGTGATATTTTCATGATCATTCAGTTCAGAATTGTTTTAAAATTTCCATTGTGTAATCATCTTTAACCCATAAATTTGTCATGAGTATGTTTTTTAATCCATGTATTCTTAATATATTTTCCCCTTAAAGCTACTAGCCAATAGTATCTTATTAGCAATAATATCTCAATGCTAAAGTAATAAGATGTTTACAATCTTTTTCAACTATCAAATTTTCTTAAATATTATTGATTTCAAATTTTAGAAACTTTGTGAAATTTTAAAAAATTCATCTTCAAGTCCAGAGATTTAAATAGCATTTTGAGAAATAAGGATTTGTTGGATAACAGTAGATATGTTTTATCTATGTTATATGTTACCTTTCAGTTTATCTTAAGTATATAAAATATCATATCTAAAATGACCCACAAGCTATGCCATCTTCAAAATGACATCTCATTTAATACTCATATCAATTAATTTCTTGTTTTCCTCCTTTGAGCTTTGTATTGCAGATTATTACATTTATTTTTTTCCTCCATTTTATTAACAGAAAAAAATGAGGCTTAAAAAAATGACTTCCCTTAGTGATAGATAGAAAGTGACAGAAGGATTTATACCTGAGTCTTTTGAGTAGCACCTCAGTGCCACATACCTTCTAACAATGTTGGGGTAAGGATTACTTGAGAGAAAATCTGTAAAGCAGAGTTCCCAATACAAAGTTTCCACCAAAACTACATGGCTACTTTTGTTTTTACAGGAATTTTACCTTCGTTTTTCCAAAAGATGATCTTGTTCCAGATGGCCATGGAGATAAATGCCACAAGCATTTAAATTGTCATTTTACTTAAGCAAGTATAGTTCAGTGTTGTCAGGCCTAATGTTCCCTTTTTATAACAAGCACTTTATAATACCTTTTCTATCCTGAAATGAAATTCCTAAATAATATGTCTTAACAAAAAATTTCAGTACGAAGAATAAATAGTCCTACATATTATAGATTTCACTATGATCATGGCTACACTAGAAGACATAATGAAGTAGTCAAACACTTGTTCACATGCATAGAATAATATGAATGCATCAGGTAGAAGTACAAACTGAAGCAGTAATGGCAGCCTTAAGGCGTTGACATTGACAAAGGGCCCCAATGTCAATGATGTGATTTTCTGAAATGATAATCTATACTTGGCAAAGTTCTAAAGAAAACAATATACAGTGTTTCTCAGTTTACACAATAGTTGCATTTTGGGGCAACACAGAGTATATCACAGACATGAAAAGATATTCGAGATTACTTTTAGCTAGCTATTAGGCTCAGATAATTGTAAACTGATTTTTCATGTACATGAATACAGGGGGAAACATTTGAAAGGCATGAGTTTTTTGCTTTGTTGTTGTTGTGTTATGCAGTTCAGTCTTGTGTTTGCAGGACATCTAGCAACCCTGATTAACATCTTATGTTGACTACTCATTGTCTTCATGACAAATTCTATGGACCTCACTAAAAACTGAGAGGAGAAGATGATGAGAATGGATCTGATGGCATAGAAATTATGTTCTTTGACAAAATCTGCCTCTTTGGCTACCTAAACAGACATTTATATTCTTCCCATCTGTGGAACACATCCCCTCCATGCCCAAGAAACAACCCTGAAGTCTGTCCAGTGACTGCCTTCAGCTCCAGTCTGAGATCTCCAGTCCTAATGTGCTTCTTGTGGTTTTATAAACTAAAATGAAAGATATCTGTCTCTGGTACATCCACTACAAAATTCTGGAGAAAAAAATAATCTTAGTAAAGACACTGCCTAAATTTAATAGAGTAGTAGTTGCAACAGTCTCTGATCTGTAGCAATTATCAAATTTTGTTAGGCAGGGAAAGCAAAGACTTCAATTCCTAATGGTAGAGTAAATTCCTTAGTAGCCCATACAGAAGCCCTGGTTACTTTCTCTGGAAAGTTCCTCTATGGCAAATAGGCTTTCAGATGGCCCCCATGATCCCACTTCCTGGTTGTCACACCCTTGTATAATCTCTACCCCTTGAGCGCGGGCAGGATCTGTAACTCTATTCTAAACAAAAGAATATGGCAAATGTGATGGATGTCATCCCATAATTTTGTTACACAAGACTCCCTCTTGCTAGCAGGCTGATTTGTTCTCTCCATTCTCTCTCTCTCTCCTCTGCAAGCTGTCATGAAATAAATGGCCTCTTGGAGAAGCCTACGTGGCAAGGAATCTTGAGTAGCCTCTAGGAGCTGAGAACCAGCTTCAGCAATAAACTGAAACCATCAATCCTGCAGCCACAGAAAAATGAATTCTGCCATTAATCCAAGGGAGCTCAGAAGCAGACTCTCCCCAAGTCAAGTCTCCTGATGAAGATGCAGTCCAGCCTACCCCTTTAGAGACTCTGAGCCATGGATCAGCTACGTCACGCCTGATCCCCTGATTCACAGAAACTGTGAGTAATACATGTGTGTTTCTTTAAGTCACTAAGTTTACAACAATTTGTTATACAGCATTGAAAGTAAATATATTGTCCTTAATTAATTGTCTTTGAGGCCAGTGGTTCTGACCAGGGAAGATTCTTGCTTGTTTACAACTGAGGTGTGAATTGGGTGAAACTAAGTGTCTGGAGGCTGCTCACCTCTTTAAACCACCTTCCTGTAGCTCTAAGCTTGGAATATAGCTACTCTCAGCCAAGCTCCAGCCTTGTTTGTTGGTTTTGTTTGGTTGGCTTTTGTTTGGTACAGTAATTCTCTTGAAAATTCAGTATACTTCCTTTTAATTGGTTTCAAGTCAGTTCCATGTTTGAATAACCACAGCCAACTGTCTTTCTAGAATTGGAATTAAACAGAAAGTTTCCTCTCTTTTACTTAATGGACTCTGTCCTCTCATTCTCCCAGCTGCTCCATGTAACCACTATGATTTGATGCTTTCTGAAATGATGGATTTGCATGGAAAGGGAATACAGTTAATTTCATCTCTGCCAGTAGATTGCTTACAGCCTGCATTTATATCCTCAGATTTACACTCACTGTTTATAACTGCTTCAATTTGGGGTATAAAGAGTTGAATTTTTTTAACCTAACAAGATTTCATATTAGAAGACATTTGGGCAATTTAGACATCAAGCAAAGTCAGATACTGCCTCCCCACTTGTCCTCTGTTTCTGCTTGCTAAGTGGTTACTCTGATTTGAGTTCCTTTCTCTCTGTAGCACTTTGATAAATGCTTCAAGGCAACCACTGTGATATACTGAATCTTTTCTACTATTTCCCCTAATGCTATGGCTTCTGGGAGTTCTCGTACCACCTTCTACTCTAGGTGACAGTCAGTACATATAATAAAGTGGAAGAAAAAAAGAATAATGTATGTTGGGGTTGAATACTGGGAGTGAGTTTTGCCAATCAATACATGAGTATTATATTAGTTTTCCATTCCTGTGGAGCAAATCATCCCAAAACATGGTGAATTGAAAATAATCAACCATTCTATTTGCCCATAATTCAAGTGGGTTCAGCTGGAAAATTTTTTGTAAGTCTTTTCTGGCTAATGAATGAGGTCACTCTTGAGGGTGTGATCAGCTATGGGTTGTCTGGGGCTGGTTGATCTATGGGTCTGAATAAGGATGGCTCATCTCCCAACTCTATCCTTGAATAGGCTAGCCTAGACCTCTTCACCTGATGACCTCAAAGCAGCAAGAGCAAAACTAAAGGCTACAAGGCCTCGAAAGTCTAGACTTAGAACTGGCATGTCATTTCCACAGCATTTTATGTGTCAGAGCAAGCCTTAAGGCCAGTCCAGATTTAAGGATGTAGGGAAATAGACTCTACCCTCTTGATGGGAGGAGTTGCAATGAATTTGTGTTCATGCTTATCATCATAGATATTAAATAAACATTTCAACATTTGCAGAACAAAAAAGAATTAGTAAAGGAAGAGACAAAGAGGGAGAAAAGAAAGGAAATAAAAGAATTTTTTAGATGTATTGAAAAGAAAAATACAGGGGAAATCTTCAGGGTATAATAACCCCAATGCCCTTAAAGCAGAGAAATAACATTTAATAAATTTTAAATTAATAAAGTAATATTATAACTTTAAAAATCATTAATTTCAGTTATATTTAGGACATTCAACCTGTTTCAGCTATCTAGTGTTATGCAGAAAATTACCCCAAACTTAGAGGCAACAAGCAGCCATCTATTATGCTCACTGACTCTGTAGGTCAGGAATTTGTAAGACAGAGATTGGCTGAGGGGGTTTGCTTGGAAATGTGTCAGTTGTAGTCAGATGTCAGTGGAACAACAGTCTTGTCGATACCTGTCTGGGGCCAGAAGCTTCATTTCCTGGGTGGCCGACTCTCACTGCTGATAATTACTACTGGTTGTTGACCAGGGATCCCATTTCTCCACAAGTGCCTCCCTATTAGCTGTCTGAATATGTCTGGCTGGCTGGTTTCCCCAAGAACAAGCAATCCAAGAGGCCAAAGCAAAAGCTGCAATGACCTTTATGATCAAATTTCAGAAGTCACAGACCGTAACGTTGGCTGCTTTTTTTGGTCACAATGGAGCAAACCTGATTCAATGGGTTTGAATTACACACAGGCAAGGAACAAGGAGGCAGAAGCCATTGGGAACATTCTTGGAAATTGGCACTACAACCAGAAAATATTTTTTATATAATATATACAATTTAACATTTAAACCAGCAAAACTGGTAAACAGGAATAAAGCTCCAAGTTTCAAAATTATTGTCTGTGAGGTAAGGCAGTGATGAAAGATTTATTTCAATTACAAAGTCTACAGATGGAAATTCCAAGTGTCACTAAAAGAGATTAGTGTTAATTATATGAACGAGAACAATGGGAGGAAAAGCACACGTGCATATCTCAGTCAGTAGGCAAAATCCTTTTATGTCTTCATTTGACAGAAAACCTCAGTAAAATATCTCCTCGCAAAAATAACCTCTGAAGAAGTTTTGGTTTCACATGATATTTATCTCTTCTGATAGGCCAGTGAGCAAAAATAGGCCACATTTAAGGACTGAATTATGTCCTCCCCAAATGAGTGTATTAAAGTCTTGACCCCTACAGTGACTGTATTTGAAGATAGAGCCTTTAAGAAGATAATTAGGCTCAGATGAGGTCACAGGGGTAGGTCCCTAACCCAGTATGACCGACGTCCTTATAGAATAGGAGAGAGACACCAAGGATACAAATGCTTAGAGGAAAGCATTTGTCCTTGCTTTGGGGACACAGCAAGAAGGTGGCCATCTATAAGCCAAGGAGTGAGGCCTCAGGAGAAAGCAAATCTGACACCGTTATCTTGGACTTCCAGCCTTCAGAACTGTGAGAAGATAAAAAATCTGTTTGAGTCACCCAGTGCTATGATATTTTGCCATAGCAGCCATAGGAATCTAATATATCCACCAACATTTAAAATATATTTGAAATTAATCAGAGAAAAGTAGTTGGTAGCATAAATGTTAAAAAGGGTTCCTTGTCTGGTAATTAATCTTTACTTTGGATAAATATTTTGACACTTCTTAATATAGAGATAACTACGGCATAAAAATATAATAACCAGGGACTTGGATGTGCGTTAACTTTAAATAATATTGACAAACTAGCATTTCATCCAAATTTCTCATATATCTTAACTCCTTAGATGTCACATTTTTTTGAAATCTTCAAGATGTATTTTTTTCAGCATAAGTTTCTAGGTGCAGAATTTCTGTTTTAACACATGGGTATGTTTTTCAAGCTTTGACCATTATGAAAGGCAAAGTTGTACTACCATTTATTTAAAGTGCTGTAACAAAGGGAGGGCAGTTGGGGAGGAAATGCTTTTTCTGGTTGCCAATGGAGATGAGAAACTGTCAGGCTGTTCTCAGTGTGTTCTGCCCAGCAGGTGGCCTGGCCTAAGGCTCCTAGTCTTCCAGACACTCTGTTTTCAAAGAGAGCAACTCTCCTTGCAAAAGGCCCCAGACTAGCAGAATTAGACCCCTTTGATACACCTATTTCCTCTCTGTTGTATTTACCTAAGAAATTTTATGCACAGAAAGGAAAGAATGGAGAGGTTATTCAGCTGCAAGACAGGAATGAGATTTGTGTTGTCACTTCCTTTTAAATATCTCAAAATACAGCTGAATAGAGAAGGATTATGGGGCAGTGAAATACTGTTTAAAATATTCAGTGAATGAATAGCTTGAGACATTGATCCTAAAAATAAAACTGGGCCAAAGAAACAATTTCTTCGCTGAATGCAACCACAAATAACCTTAATATTGCTGTGAGCAATCTGCTAATAAATGGTGCTGTCATGGTCATAAAACTTTTTATTTCTGTTGACTTTTAAAAGACTTTCCCTTCATAAGAGTAGTAGTCATTTGTCATTGGAGTTTTATTGTTAACACTTGTAGCAATTTTTTAGAAATAAGTCATTGTAACTTATGTATCCTGAGATTCTCCTGTGGTTAATTTAGTTTTTAAATTTTAAACTCTGAATGCATTTATTTTCCTCACTAGGTCCAGAAAAAGATATCATTTTGTTATAATATTAGTTTTTATAGTTGTGTCTGGGTAATGTATGAGTATTATTTGGATTAGGGTGACTATTAGCTAGAAAAAAAGAAATAAAAAATGGTGTGGTTTGTATTCTTTTTTTAAGTGAAATCTAAAGTAAAAAATTTAAATTTTGGTCCCAAATGAGTTGCTACCAGCTATGTGACATTAGAAAAGTCACTCCACATCTTTGAATGATTTTCCTTATCCATATAAAGGCTTCTGGGACTGTGGTATTAGTCTACTATGAAAATATATCAGTGTTTTCCATGTGTTGGGGAATGGCTCAGATCGACAGTATCAGAAAATGAGACAAATGAACACGGGGAGATCTCGACAAGGCTCTTTACTTCTACAGAAGGGCACAGGTACTCAAAAAGCATGTGCAAAGACGAAAAGACCCTCTCTATTTATCCCTAACACACGTGATGTACCTGTCCCCTTCCCATTGGTCAGGTCAGGGCTCACATTCTTCCTGCTTGGCTAATTGAAACAAACTCTTTCTGGGAGAAGAGGTAAAGAGGAGGGGGGTCACAAGAGGGCATTTCGGCTAAAACTGGTGCAAAATGGAGTAACTAAGATTTCCTTTGATAGAAAAGACATGTTACTTCTTACAATGTCCCCATTTTATTTCTTTATCAAATATTCTTTTCTTCAAACTCTTTAAGCATAGTTTGACTTTTATGTTCTATTGTGTCCATCAGAAACATATTGGCTTGGTGGGGAGGGGATCCCAGTTGTTTTGCCAGGGCGGTTTTATTAATCTTTGAATAAGTCCCTTGGCACAAGGAATTATACAACATCCAACTAGGACAAGGACACGAACTACACAATTTGAGGGGTAAGGATTGAAGCTATTAGTCTCTTCCATCTTCCAAATCAATTTTTTAAAAGGTCTGTGAAGAGGTCATTAATACCAGAATTTTCTGAAAGTTTATCTGCTAAGATCATTAGTCCATCAGGGCCTTGGTGATGGTGCCATCTGGGGCAGTGTTTTTGGGAATGAACGTACAGCACTGGTTACCAATCATTACACAGATTCCACCCTTAGCATCATGTCTAAAGCAAGTCTATTTTCCCATGGTATTTGATTAGTTGGCCTTAGCTGTTCAGCTATTTCTTTAATGGCATCTCTAGTGTAATTAATGAATCTTTGTAATAGATGTAGTTTATCCAATCAACACTTTTGTTTATGGTTGACCACCAAAAGAGAGCAGATTCAAACCCGACAGCTACCTGATTTCTTGCCTTAAATTTGTTTGGAACACCCCATGGAACACCTATTGAGTCAATATAGACCTGGGGGTCAAAGGACTCTCCCCCCATCCCAGATTTCCCTTGATAGAAAAGACATTTTGTTACTTCTCACATGTGTAGGAGGAAGTCTCAATAATGTGCTTGTTGGAGGAATGGAATATATGCTATAGAGCAAGTCAGGGAAGGATCCACTCAGGATCAAGGAGATGGGCCTGCCTGAACATTTGGTGAGGCAAAGCCACCAAGAATGCTTTGCATGTGTGACTGAGGAATCTTTGCAGAAAAAAATTTCCTCCTAAGAAAAGAGAAAATCAGGCTTTTGAGCCAGTGTGGCTGATCTTTCAGTTGTCAGAGGAGACCGCATCTGAGTATTTTCTGTCTGTCCCATGAACTTACATCTAAATCTTAGCTAAAATGAAGACTATGTGCAAAAACAAAGACACAACCATAAATAATGTTTTCTCTGAACTCTTGTGAAACATTTAGAGATTAAGTGATGCTTATATGGAATATGTGTGACATACGGCCAATTAGGGAGAAAGAGACATTTTGTCCCTAATTCTGCTTGGAAAATAGCATGGTGACCATGCACCAATGGCTCCTGCAAACATAAAGGAGCTTAGTGCAGCTACAGTTCCACCCAGCAGCAGCAGCAGAGGAGATGTGACTCAGCCTAGTGAGAACACAGATCACTCCCCTGGCACATACATCAGGTTCTCACGGTGGACTCTAAGGAAGGGGATACCTTCAGACCAGCGTAGACTCACAAATAAAACACATCAGGCAAGTGGACTTAGAATAGCATTAATAACTGAATATGTTTCATAATGTAGTTTTTCAGACATGTTTCAATTTAGAGTATCAGACAACCAGGGCAGGCAGGGGGGTAAGGGAGGCATATTGCATCTCAATGGAGCAAGCATGCGATAGAGTTCTGTTTCTCAAACTGTCTTCCGTGAGACATAATTTCTCACAAATCAGTGAAGGTGAATTTGAGAACATTTGCCAGAATATTAAGAAAAGACAAGAGGCAGAAAAAAAATTGAGAGAGATGATAGAGATAAAGGATTGAAGAATGGAGAGAAAACTAAGAATTCTGGCCACTTCCAAGTGGAGAAACAAGAATGATTTCAACAGAAGGAACTAAAATAATAAAGGAAAATTTACTTGAATCAAAAAAATTCTCTTTTAATAAGTGCTTTTACTCTGTGCCAGGCACTCTTTTAAATACTTTAGCTGAACCATCTCATTTAATTATTAAAATAATCCTCTAAGGTTGTATGACTAGATGAATATAGTCAATGTCTTGAGATACACACACACACACACACACACACACACACGTGCGCATATGAAGAAGTTTACTATCAACTCCAAGAAAAAATATTAATACCCAAATATAGCTCAGATAATTTTTATATGACCATACATAAAAGTATGAAAAACATCCAGGAAGACTAGTATATTAACTACAAAGAAAAAAGAGTGGGCTGTCTCAGACATCTTCTATAAAACACAAAATATTAGAAAATAAATGGAGCAATGACTACATAGTTTTAAGAATAAAAGACAATAACCCATGTGTCCTTTGTATTTGAACCAACATACATGTAAGAAGTCATAAATTATGTGACAGGTGGTCTTTTAAAATATAAGTACCTCCAAGATGAATAAAAATTAAGAACTGAAGAATATGGATCCCATAATTTAAAACAGTTAACCATATTGGTAAATCTAAATCATTGTAAATCTAGCTACAAAATTAAAATCATAGTTTTAAAAAGTGTTCTTACATGATTCATAATTTCAAATTTAATAGTTTAGTATATTAATCTGGATTTAAAATAATGAAGTTTCTTATATCATGTGAAAAAAAATCTAATGTTGATCTTTTGTAGTAGCACAAATTCCTTAAAAGCAATAGAGTGTAATTAAAAGTAAAAGCCTGAGAAAGCATTATTTGGCAAAGGCAAAGGTTATAAAATCAATCAGACAAAGAGATTTCACACTAAAAATACATACATATTAAACAGGAAAAAGAGTGTTATCTAATATTGATAAGAGATAACAGCTATGAAAGTTCATGAGAAGAAGAATAATAGAGATACACAAAATCAATACTGTTAAAAGATGAAGTAAAATAAACCTACAAATATCATAGTGGGGACTTTAACATGTATATTAATCTTTTATGATTTAAGTAGCCCTGAATAAATGAAAATATTGATCTGTATATAACCTAAATAAAGTTGTCTTATGCAGCTTTTTACATAAATATGCATAGGACTTAGTACACTCCAAGTTTAATTAACTATTTACTGATGTCTCATGGTACATTCACAAATGTTATTTCCTCATAGAAGAAAAAGGGAAAACTCAATTAATATCAAAATGCTGAAAATGTATTTCAAATAATATTGAAAAAAGTTTAGTTATACATAAAATATTAACAACAACAAAAAAGGCCAACACATAGACTTGAAAATGTCCTTAAATAACTCTAGTGCCAATGAGGTATATAAAGTTACAACTGAAATAATATTTAGACACTAGAGGTGAGAGAGCTACACTCAAATAAACTATGGGTTACCCAAAGCTGTGTGCACAGCTGGAACCATAACTATAAATATGTTGACTATTAAAGAACCCTTTGAATGGACAAATCCTCAGTCTGGACCACACTTACTTCTACCTCCCATTGAATAGGTAATTTATCATTTTCTTAAAATTAGTTCCAAAGCATTGTTTAATTTTCACTCAAATATCATTTTACCAACCCTACATCCCAAACTATGTCAGTTCATATACATTTTTATACCATTATTTGTAATATATTTTATTTATTTTGATTACTGATTCACAAAACAAGAGTAGGCTGTTATGTAAAAGGAGCATGAAAAAAGGACTTAATAGAAATAAAACTACAATTGCCAGAATGTAAAAGTAAACACAAGGGTTGGAAGATACATTCGAGGAACTCCTTTACAACAGAAGCAAAAGGACAAAGTGAAAAAGCAAAAGAATTCAATTAAAGTCTTACAATTAAGAGTTCCTGAAAGAAGGAAAAGAAAAAAAAGGGGGGTGAAGGAAGAGTGCTTAATTAAAAGAAATAATAAAAATATTTTTTTTAAACTTAGAGTAATTGATCTTATTTTAAAACCATTCAGTGTTGCCTCTTGGGAAGGAAACCTGGATGAGGGAAAAGAATTAGTATTTCAGTTTTTATTTCTATCCTTCTTTATGAATTTATATTTTTCTTCCATATATAGGACTAATTTTTAAGTTGATTTTATATAAATTTTAAAACTATGAATGAGAACATTAAGAATGAGATGAAATGTACATTTTTCCTTTATGTCTTTTTAAAAAACTTTTCAGATTTTCCAAGATGGTACTTGAAAACTCTTGCCTTTCTCTTTCTGCCTCAGTGTAAACACTAGCTCTTCTCTTGAGCTTGGTGAGAAGCAGATAGTACCTGGGGTGGGGCTGGTCTAGGGTGAGGCTGGTGAGGGACTCATCTCAGTAAGTTAAGTTGTACCAAAAAACTCAGTAACTAGGATAAATAATACCTTAATTTGATGTTTTTAAAAGTCAAAATTAATGCAAAATCCATGGTGAACAAAACATCAAAATTTTTAATAAAGACATGAGCAGAATTAGTGAATTTTCTTTTTGCCTCAGGCTCCAGTATGGTTCAGTACAGCACTGCAAGTGAGCAAGAACAAATTTTCAGAATAAGTAGTATCTTAATAAAAAGTTCAAGCTTATTGTTTCCTCCACTTTGTACCAGCCTAAGGCCTGGAGTGAGGATGAGAATGGAGTGTATCCCAGAAAGAAACTGGTTTGAGGCAGGCTATGGCCCAGGAAAGGAGGTGGAATATTGTCCCACAGGGGAATTTTATGAAGAATCTCCTCCTGTATGTGCCTCTACACAGGCTTTCATTTGGAGTTTGGGCCAGTCTGTTGAGGCAAGAAGGGTGCTAACACTTGAAGCCATGAATAACAAGACACAGAGACATCCTCAAAGGACCTCAACTGGATATAAACCACTTCCTGATTGGTACATCACCTGCCCCAGTAGAAGAGGCTGCCACATTTACCACCATTCACAAGATGGCTGCCACTTCTGGTTCCACTGAACAGGCAAAGAGCAATTGCGATGCACTTAAGAGGATGCAGTAGCCAGCTAGAGGAAGAACAAGCAGATGGCCCAGGATGGGTGGCTCACACTGTGTAAGGAGCTCTTGAACTCTTGGAAGAAAGAGAAAACAATTGGCCAGTAAAATAATAACAAATATACCAAACACATAAGAAAAGTTAATGATAGCGCATGAATACACACATGCACACACACACACATTACAACCTTTTTGGAACTTAGCTAATGATAACATGACTTTTAAATTTTGGAAAAAATTGGCAATGAATTAAATAGGGAATGATTACAATAAAACTAAACGATTAAGTGAGGAAAGATCTAATAACACAGAGGAAATACAACTATATGGCAAAATTATGAAAAGATATGAGAACTGGATGACAGACTCAAGAGAGCATGACTATTAACTATATTGATAAATATTCACAAGTGGTATAATAGACAGAAAGATCAGAGCCAAAACTGCTTGGGTAAGTCAAATAAGTTGTGCCCACCTAAAGGATTCAGAAGAACATGAGAAGAGTGAGAGTATACAGAGAAGAGAAAGAAACATTCTCTGGGGAAAGATGCAAATCTCCTGGCCTCCAAAGGTCTTAGTAAAACCTACACAGTTGCATTTAATAGTATCCAAGTCAATCAAGTTTATATCAGGCTGAGAGCATACCTGTACTCTTCTAAGACTGTGCTGTTACACATAAGCCTAAAGTCCTCCAGAACAGAACCTTGTCTGGAAACTTGCTAGAGACCTCCTCACCTGGGTCAGGTGCACTTCATTAGTCTTGAGGTATACAGTGTACAGTATGATTGTTACAGGACCATACTCAAAACTCTGGCTTGAAACACTTGCCAGGCATGTTCGCAACCTGCACAGCCTAACACAGCTTGATCTGATTACCATCTCGAATATTGTGCAGTTACCCAGCGGTTTCTAGAAGGTCTCAGCTATAGGACCCCTCATCCTGCAAGGAAGCCGAACATGGGAAAATTGAAGTTCCAGAAAGAGGAAAAACAATAAATGCTGGGAAAGGAGATCATTAAACCAGAAACATTTAAAATTTTCTCAAGCAAAGACTTGAATTTCCAGACTGGAAGAGCTTATCAGGAAACACATGTTAATACATATATCCTGATAAAAATTCCTGAATTCCAAGGAGGCATCTTAATAAGCCTCCAAACAGAAGAAGTGGTTATTTGCAAGGAAAAAAAAAAACAAAGACATTTAGCATTGAACTTCTCCTCTACTACATAGGAATTAAGAAGGGAATCGATCATTTACGTGTCCAAAAAAAAGAAAAAGAAAGAAATGCAAGGATCAGAAACATAAAAAAAGGTGTGCTCTGTTGGCAGCAATTACTAGACAAAGGATTATAACCAAACAAACATTAACCAGAACAGAAACTTCAAGAAAGAAGAACACAGGATGAGAGAATTCCTGAGAACATGAACTTTAAAATTAAAGGTGGTCATGTTTGACTAATTTCAGGCTGTTGGAATTTAAGCAAATGAGATGAGCTCAACTTCTGTGTTATCTCTTTTGAAGAAAGATACCTACCCTGGACCTCATCTTTCTCTCTGCTTCATGGCTAAGAAGTGGGGAAAATTAAAGCAAACTTGAAAGGCATGTTGAGAATAAAAGAGTCACTCCACCAACCACAGGCTGAACACATCTTGACTTACTTGTGAGAGAATTAAAATGATAGTGTTTGATTCTCCTGTATTTAAGGTCTCTTTGAAACAGCAGCTTACTCAACTACAACTTCTCAGGAAGGTTTCGCTCTAGCTTGGCTCAAGGTTTAGGTACTTTTCTTTAGACTAAACCTTATGAGATTACTGATGTACATTGGATAGTTGCTGACCATAGAAAAATGGCATTTTATATGGTTCAATCTAATAGTTACAAGTTCACAGTTGAATTCCTGTGTTATAAATTCAAAAGGCTCCTCATACCTCTTTTTGTCCCACTATATTCCTCAAGGAGAAAATAATGAGTCCCTTAGTCAGTTTTATTCTTTCAGGACTGGGGGATCTTTGTAAATCAAGAAATGACTAAACAATGTGATGGAAAGGAGCAATACTATGATTATATTCTGCCGGAGAGTACAAGGAGAGTAAGACTCAGAGGTCTTTTTTTTCCTCATATTTGCTTCAAAGATAGGAGGGTTGTTTTTGTTTGATTGTTTTGTAAATATCTTTGTATTGTCTGTTTTTTCCATTTGTTCTGCTCATGTGAATTTTTTTCCATGTATATTTGCTTATTTTTGATTATATGAGATGCTTTTCTTTTTGAAAATTTTTGACAATTTTTAAGTCTGAGATGAAAGTAGATTCTTCCAGAAAGTATTCAGTATTGTTCCTACCAAGTAATGGAGAATACTACCAATCATTTTAATGATTAAAGAATCATTTAAAGTTAAATTCAGTTTCAGCTGTGTATGATAATACCGGTAGTATTAACTGGTGCTGCAGATCCATGATAGAGATGATGCATGGTTACAACTTCTCAGGAAGGTTTCCCTCTAGTTTGGCTCAGGGTTTAGGCACATTTCTTTGAATTCTTCTGGGAGTAAACAGGAAAGGGGATAGCTTAATTCCTCTTCATTCTTATTCAGAGGATACAACTTTTGGCTGCTTCCACTTGAGGACTGGACTGCCCCTGACTCTCCACTCTAGGCAGATACTGAGCCTTGAATTTAGCCCTTTATGTCCCAGTACAGACCTCAAAACTGAAGGTCAAGTTTGCCTCATTCAGCAAAGGCCTTCAAGGATAAAAGTGGCTTCAGTCATTGTCTTACTGCTCTAGGTTCTTGCTTTTGGCTAGAAGTTGTCCTGAGAAGTCTTCTTATGTTTTTGATTATTTGATTTTGTAATGATGTAAATATATATGTGTGTGCATGTGTGTATTTATATATATATATAAACATATATATATATGTATATATATAACTTGTTACTTGTTTTCAGTGGGAGTATTTGCTCAAATACCTTTCAGTCATAACTAGAAAATAAGGGCATCAATAAATGTAAAACTAAATATTTTCAATATTAAATTTACAAAAGTATTGAGGGATCTGTCATATCCATCTCTAACTTACCCATTTCTCCTGCCTCCACCCTTCTTCCCATCATGTTATTTATATCCTGGAATTTATATAGGGACTGATGAGCCAATTTGAATCGTGCACATAGTGCTCAAATTCCTGTATAGAACACTTAAAGCTCAATGGCTGTTGATTTCCAGACATTTATTTGGTACTTGAATATCTCTGCTCTGCATCAAGATACTCCTTAACTTGATATCAAAATATCTCTAAAAATGTGTTCTAAATACGTTTTGTTTGATGATTAAAATCTTTCAAAGACAGGAATTTGATAAAATGTCTGAAGTAATTATAACAGGAAGAATAAAAAAATGAGTAGATATCTTAAGACATAAATATGAAAGAAAATGAGGATCCTCTCCTCCAGAGTATGTAGTACAAAGTTAAAATATTAGTCAATGATTAGGAATGCAAAACAATCCCAGTCCTTCTATGAGTATACTGTGAAGTTGTAGCATTTGCAAGTCCTGTTTCTTTTCTTTCTTATTCTTCCTTTGAGAATAGGAAAGAATTTACAAACCAAATTCTTCATACATGATATCTTCTTCATGGACTCTTAAAAGTATTGGCACCCTAGACACAAAATGTACCATAAGACATTCCTTTGTATTTTTCATAGTTTCATGGGAAGGAACTTATGCAAATTATAGTCACAGACAAAACATATCCTGGTGACATCATGATTTCACTGAAAACTTTCCAACACTGAAAAAATATGTTTCTTCCATCCTTACCCTCCCCCTCTGGTAGCAACAGGCACATCCAGCTGTTGTTTTTAGAGAAGGGCGTCTACTGAAGCACCACCCTGTTTTTGCTGGTCTCATCCTTCAGCGTATTTGCAGAGTGCTAAAATCAGTTCCTCATGTTATGGTCATTGTTGGAGTTCTTTGTTCTATAACTCCTTTCTGATTAAGAGTTTCAAGAAGTTATTAAAAATAACAAACAAATGTTATTAAGGGATACACATATTCTTGCTTGCCATCGTGATGAAATTCTAAACAGTTGCAAGCTGTTATAAAAATGAATGTATAATTAAAATCATAAGCCAAATAAATTAAAACCATTAAGAATTTCATCATAATAAGATATATCAAATTCAAAACAAGATTGCAAACCGATTTTGGTGGGGATATTGAAAATTTCATACTTCCCAGCTTCATCATTATGGTTTTAAGCAGAAATTATTTTGGCCAATGCAGATTTTAAAATAACAAACGCAGCTATTTTCTTCTTAGAGGAAGACTGCTGTACCAGAGCCATTATTCTTATAGTGCCTTGTAACAAAATCTTGACCACTTCAGCCCCAGAGACTAAAGAACATTAGTGGAAATGTAGAAAAATATTTTCTGATTATATGACCAGGTATTTGGTACTGTACCCTGTTTGACACAAATGAAGTTTCTGGGCTCCTCGAACAGAGGGCACATGTATCTAACACCAGTATCTTGTCATAAAGTTTTGCAATACGTGTATTATTACATAGATAAATCACACACACTAATTTTCATGTGCAGGGATTCTTGGAGAAATCAGTAAAACGTAGGTATATATTATTTCACAGTAATTTTTTTGAGTCTGAAAAAAATCTGAAATAATGAGTCTGTTGTGAAAAAATATTTTTTTACTAAACATTTATTATATGGCAATGATTTCTAATCCCAGCTCCTTCTTAAGCCCATCTCTTTAATTAGCAATAACAATGATAACTTTTTAACAACCTGTTAATAAGTTTGTTAAATATGACTGGAATTATAGTCATCTTTAGTTAGAAGATGACTGGGAAAATAGAAAGATAAATAAAAGCAAGGCTTTGCCTCTTATGTTCCGTTGAACTTTTGATCAGTTTTATTAACTTTTGCTTGGTTTCTTTTTCTGTACAATTAGAGAATTAGGCTTGAATTGGTGGTTTTCTAATTATTTTAGCCACGCAACCATTATTCAGTGTGCCCTGACAGAAATGTGCACAGAGTGGAGCTGCTGTTATGGAAGCAGTGTCACTCTTGGAGTGCTAGCTGTGGGTTCAGCTTCCCTGTGGTGGGGGCCGATGAAGCCTCAAACACAGTTTGGTAAACAATGCACACTGGGCAATAAAAAGAGACTGTAACCATTTATAAGTTTAGAAGGAAAAATGGAAGGCAGGCATGGGGGGTAAGGAAAAAACGTGCCTAGTTAGTGTCTCTCTCCAAGTTTAAAATAACACCTTAAGTTTGTTCTTTTACTACATTTCAAAACAGTGGTTGAATTTTTTCATTGTCATTTTTTACAAATTCTTCAATGAAATAGAGCTGGAGGATTTTTATCATCTCACAGTTGTAGTAGTTTCTTTATGTCCATTTAAGAGAGGTAGCTTTGATAATACTACTTGGTACCAACCAACAACATCTGTTTCTCCCTCTTTTTCAGCATGCCAGTGTGCCCACTCAAAACTGCCCCAGACTCTCTAGCATTTTGATATAGCCCATGTGCAAAATTCTGGCCAATGAAATGAAAACAGAAGAATGCTACATGGGGGTTTCAGGAAAGCTGTTGTTTTCATGATTTAAAAAAAAAAAAAAAGACTCATTCATCATTAATTTGTAGAATGTATTTGTGGCTTATATCTTTCGCCCTGCGCCCTTTGTTACTGAGCCAAATTTGGATCTGCTCGCCTAAGTACAGTAAAGCCAATTTATTGATACTGGTTTGTGGTAAAGGAACATGCAGCGTTTATTACAGGGAACAAAGTGAGGAGTCTAGGTAGCTAGTGCTCTAAAGGCTCCAACTTCCTGATGGCTTTCATGGGAGGGGTTTTAAAGACAAGGTGAGGGAAAGGGTTGCGGGGTGCTTTATCAGCTCTGAATATTCTCCTGATTGGTTGGTTGATGAGGCAGCATCATCAACCTTCTGGTTCCAACTGATCTGGGGTCTCTGTGCTTGTGAACAGCATATGGTTAACTTCTTCTACATAGTTAACTTCTTTAGCCCTTGAGGAGAAACTAAAGGTCCTTGACTTTGTTTAATGCTAAAATATTATTTTGTCTTGCTTGATTGTTTTTCTTTGTTTCTGCTTTTTTTTATTTTTATTTATTTATTTTTTCCTTCTCTGGTTAAATGTATTCTTTGGGACTTGGGGGAAAGCCTAGGAGACTAAAGTTTTTCTACAAACTAAAGGAAGGTGGAGGACATGAAGTAGTAGGGTGGTTCTTTCCCATAGGGTCCTCTCTGATGACACTTTCTTACTTATTTCTGCATGGAATGTGGGCATGATGCTAGAGGCACATCAGCCATCTTGCAACCATGAGAACAAGATGCATAACCTCTGGATGACGGAGAAATAGAGCCTGGGCCCCCAAAGGCATTAATAAGGCACCACCATACTAGTCTTGTTCTAGGTGAAAAAAAAAAAAAATCCTAATTGTTTAAGCAAAACTCAATTTCTAGCTGATATAGAAGTCAAGCTCTTCTTTCAGTCTCCCTACCTGCCCCCAAACTGAGGGTATACTGAAATAGCACCTTTGAAACCAATGGTTAATAACTTCTGAATTACAGAAACCAAAGCAGATAAATAAAAGATGACAACACTCAGCCTTACACAGAAGGAAGTCAACGCTGAGTGAGGCAGAGATTCACAAAGACGAAGGGCTTAGAGGTATGTTGTGGGGGAAGGTTGTGGGGTGCAGAGACTGAGACATGATTGTCTATGAGGCCTGCATGACAGATTGCAGCAGTGTCTATAGAGAGTGGACTGTGTCCGATAGAGAAACCGTGAAACCAGCTGTGAGTACATCTGTAGGCAAGGGAATGAATAAACAGACAAGAGTCTAAGTACAGCAGACTGCTTGAGGAGTGGTCAAAAAGCAATAATGAGGAGTTCCCGTCGTGGCGCAGTGGTTAACGAATCCGACTAGGAACCATGAGGTTGCGGGTTCGGTCCCTGCCCTTGCTCAGTGGGTTAACAATCCGGCGTTGCCGTGAGCTGTGGTGTAGGTCGCAGACGCGGCTCGGATCCCGCGTTGCTGTGGCTCTGGCGTAGGCCAGTGGCTACAGCTCCGATTGGACCCCTAGCCTGGGAACCTCCATATGCCGCGGAAGCGGCCCAAAGAAATAGCGAAAAGACAAAAAAAAAATAAAAAAAAAAAGCAATAATGAGCACATTCAATGGCCTAAGTAATCAGGAAAAAAGGTGAGAGGCTTCAATTTTTACAGATTGTCATCTATTGCTGGGCCGTTAATAGTATAAGTCAAAATTCTCATTTGGTCATGGAAATTGAATTTTAAATTAGGAATGTGGAGGAGGGGGAAGAAGACTAAATTTGGTTTATCACATTAAAGGAATGTGACATATCATTAACCCAGAAGAGACTGTTGTATATTAGGTTTACAAATATAATACCTAATTACTTTTATTTGCAAAGGAAATGTAGCTTGTTTCTCTTTAACTAATCTAATCAGCATCAATGTTCTCCCATGTAGCCTCATGGGCACAGTCAATTGTAGAAGATGGGAAGGATGGGAGGAGTTTCAATTTACAAATGAATGGTATCTCAAAATCTCACTCTTAAAAACAGTTTTATGTCTTTCAATCTCCAGTGTGGGATCAGGGGAAGAGAAGGTTCTAATAAAAATAAGAATTAGAATGTTTTCAATTATTATGTGCCTCCTTCTGTCTTTTGAGGAGTAGCTGGATTGATATGATCCATAGGTCAGTGTACGCTGTGTGAGCATCTATTTCTGTCTGGCCATTTGGATAACCTGCCTGATTTTGGCCATGCAATCATACCACTCCACTGCCTTTGAGTCTGGCCTTAGATCAGCCTACCTTTCCTCTCAGGAGGATTTCCTTAAGACAGAAACACATAAAGGGTGCCAATAGATGTAACTAACTCTGTGTTTGAACTCAGGATTCCAGAAATTCCCATGTGCTCTACTGTTTACCTGAGGCCTGAAATTTGTGGTGACTGATATATTATCGTTAAAATCTTAGACATTAACACTGTCTGGACTCCTAAGAAAATAACTTTTGAGTGACTGAAGTACAATGTCTGTACTTCAGAACGTGTTCTGACCATATGGAAAACTGGCAAAATGGAGCCAGAACCCTTGATCCATAGTCTTCAAGTATGACAATCTTTTATCCAAATAATGTGAATCAGGCCTATTTAGAATAAAGTTATAAAGGGGCATTTTGAGTTAAGCACCATCTTCCAAATTCAACCTAATCTGTCATAGATCCCATCTGTCAAGAACAAAAGTTGATAATAAATTAGGGTGGAGGAAAAAAGAGAGGGAGGAGAAGTGGTGGGAGGGCAACAGAGTGTGAGTAAATTTGAGAGGTGTGTTCCAGTCCCAAACCAGTAATAGGAAGATTATCAAAACAGTTAAAAGCCATGACCTTGCTATCTCAACATCCTACAGAATATCAGCACAATGATTATAATTAACAATATTTTACTGTTAGAGATTTTGCAAGTTGCTAAAAAAATAAAAGATAAGATATTAAAAGCTCTCATCAAAAAGTAAAGGAAATTGTGAATATGAGTGGTGATGGATTGGTAATCATTTTGCAATGTGTACATATATCAAATCATTATGTTGTACACCTAGAACTGATACCATGTTATATGTTAATTACATCTCAATTTAAAAATAAAATTTTAATTTAAAAAAAGATAAAAATAGGAGCTACCTATTTTTAGGAAGCTCAGTGGTTAATGATCCATGCACTAGTATCCATGAGGACAAGGGTTTGATCCCTGGCCTCACTCAATGTGTTAAAGATCTGGCAATGCCGTGCGCTGTTGTGTAGGTCGCTGATGCGGCTCAGATCCCAAGTTGCTGTAGCTGTGATGAGGCTGGCAGCTACAGCTTCTAGCCTGGGAACCTCCATATGCCATGAGTGCAGGCTTAAAAAGACAAAAGACAAAAAAAAAAAAATGTAAAAATAAAGGACAAACTGACGTTTATTTTGAGTGCCACTGCTAATAACGAGGTATAAAAACTGGTGTCCGTCTTTGAATTTTTAAGATAATGTACTACTTCTGGGTTTACTGCTTTTACTGATTTACTGATTTGAGTGGACTCAGAAAAGGAAAAAACTCCCTACTGGCTTTAGGCTTGAGTACAAATAATCCACACACTTGGCCTTTATAATACATCTGACAGCAAAATTTGAATTATTTGCAGTAGAACACATGTCATCTGTATCCTTTAGCGAGTCTGGTCAGATAATCACAATGGAGGCCCAGAATTTTGAATCAAATGCAGTCCATCAACAAATAAATAGTCTCCCTTTGCCAAAGTTTCCCTTTGCAAAAATAAGTTTGGCCTGATACTCAGCTCTGGTAGAGTTTGGAAGCATAAAATGTAATACCAGGGATCGTGTAATCTCAGCTATATATCAAGAAGGGAGTGATAACTGATCTGTTTAGCTGAAAACTAAAACACAGAAGCAATTCCCTTAAAAATGAAGGCAGAAATATATAGAACTAGACCTACATTCTGAAATCAACTGTAAATTGCATGAACAGGTGGCTCATGCTACCAACAGCCAGATTCTTGCTGTACTGCCACTCCCTCCCCTCAACCCACATACCCCTCGTCAACTCACATCTATGTTCTCACAGAAAATTCCATAAGGCACATTGACTGAGGAGGGAAAAGTACAAGCCTACTTTATAGATTGCTGGTACCAGGAATAAGTGAATTGTTATTGTATCACAGTCCACTCAGGGTGGCCCTAGGAGATTGTTGTGAGGAGAAATGGTCCCCCAAAAAGGGGGGACATAAAATTGGAAGAAGGGATAGTAGGCAATTAGTGAGACCCCTACAGATGACCTGAACTCAAAGCTTTTTTTTAATTTTTAAAATTTTTTAAAATTTATTTATTTTTGCTTTTTCAGAGCCACACCTGGAGGTTCCCCAGGCCAGTGGTCAAATTAGAGCTGCAGCTGCTGGCATACAACACAGCCACAGCCATGCCAGATCCAAGCTGCACCTGCAACGTACACTGTAGCTCACCAGATACTTAACCCATTGAGCAAGGCCAGGTATTGAACCTGCATCCTCAAGAACTAGTCAGGTTATTGCTGAGCCATAACGGGAACTCCTCAAAGCTTTAAAATTTGATTTAAAGAGAAAGATAATTTCTTTTTTTGTTATATTCACTGGGTCATACTACCTCTCTCTATATTTGTATCTATCTATCTCTCTACTCTCTGTCTAGTCTATCATCTATCTGTGTACTATCAACCTACCTATAGTTTTTTTATTTTTAAAAATTTTTTATTGTAGTTGATTTACAATGTTCTGTCAATTTCTGCTGTACAGTGAAGTGACCCAGTTATACATACATACATATATATACATATACACACTCTTTTTCTCACAATTATCCTCAAAATTTGTCTCACTGTTGTTCCACTCATTCATTACTTTAATCAATATTTGTTGAGTAGCTACTATGTTTTAAAAATTGTTCTTGATATTATTTAAGTTACATTTCCTTGAGTTTTAAGATTCTAAATTGTCCACATATATTTTTATTATGTTTTCTCCTTGAATTTGACAATCATGTTTTTCCTTTTGTTGTTGACAGTTGTGTCACAAATCTGGATTTCTTCTGGCTCATTCAATAAAGTAATCCTCACCCAGAGGGGAATTCATGTGACCTTATAATCAGTAAGCAAGAAAGGGAATGATAGTTCAATAGGACAATAGATTTTTATAAAAATAATCTCAAAGGTTTAGAGAAAATACATGATTTCATGGCATCTTATTGATATCTACTTCCAGAGACTGGTGCAATTCTGAATACATAAGAGGTCCTTGGCAAATATGTCCTTTGCCTTCTTTGTAACTCTCTGAACCACTTTTGCTCTGTTCTGAATCTCACTTTCTTTTTTTTATTTTATGTAGTAATTTTTTTCCATTATAACTGGTTTACACTGTTCTGTCAATTTTCTACTCTACAGCAAGGTGACGCAGTCACACATACATCTATACATTCTTTTTTCTCACATTATCATGCTCCATCATAAGTGACTAGATATAGTTCCCAGTGCTATAGAGCAAGATCTCATTGCGTATCCATTCCAAAGGCAATAGTCTGCATCTATTAACCCCAAATTCCCAGACCATCCCACTCCCTCCCCCTCCCCCTTGGCAACCACAAGTTTGTTCTCAATGTCCATGATTTTCTTTTCTGTGGGAAGGTTCATATGTGCCATATATTAGATTCCAGATACAGGTGATACCATATGGTATTTGTCTTTCTCTTTCTGACTTACTTCACTCAGGATGAGAGTCTCTAGTCCCATCCATGTTGCTGCAAATGGCATTATTTTGTTCTTTTTTATGGCCGAGTAGTATTCCATTGTGTATATATACCACATCTTCCTAATCCAATCATCTGTTGGTGGACATTTGGGTTGTTTTCATATCTTGGCTATTGTGAATAATGCTGCAATGAACATGCAGGTGCATGGGACTTTTTCAAGGAAAGTTTTGTCCAGATATATACCCAAGAGTCGGGTTGCTGTGTCATATGGTAGTTCTATATATAATTTTCTAAGGTACTTCCATACTACACTCCATAGTGCTTGTACCAACTTACATCCCACCAACAGTGCAGGAGAGTTCCCTTTTCTCCACACCCTCTCCAGAATTTATTTGTTGATTTATTAATGGTGACCATTCTGACTGGTATGAGGTTGTATCAGGTGGTAGTTTTGATTTGCATTTCTCTAATAATTGGGGATGTGGAGCATTTTTTCATTTTCTTGTTGACCATCTGTATATCTTCTTTGGAGGAATGTCTGTTCAGGTCTTTTACCCATTTTTCAAATGGGTTGTTGGCTTCTTTGCTGTTGAGTTGTATAAGTTGCTTGTGTATTTTAGAGATTAAGCCCTTGTCCATTGCATCATTTGAAACTATTTTCTCCCATTATGTAAGCTGTCTTTTTGTTTTCTTTTTAGTTTCCTTTGCTGTGCAAAATCTTGTCAGTATGATTAGGTCCCATTGGTTTATTTTTGCTTTTATTTCTGTTGCCTTGGGAGTCTGACTTGAGAAAACATTTGTAAGGTTGATATCAAAGAATGTTTTGCCTATGTTCTTTTTCAGGAGTTTGATGGTGTCTTGTCTTATATTTAAGTCTTTAAGCCATTTTGAGTTTATTTTCGGGCATGGTGTGAGGCTGGGTTTTCTGTTCTGTTTCACTGGTGTGTATATGTCTGTTTTGGTACCAGTACCACACTGTCTTGATGACTGTGGCTTTGTAATAGTGCCTGAAGTCTGGGAGAGTGATGCCTCCTGCTTGGTTTTTGTTTCTCAGGATTGCTTTGGCAATTCTGGGTCTTTTGTGATTCCATATAAATTTCTGGGTTTGTTTGTTCTATTTCTGTGAAAAATGTCATGGGTAATTTGATAGAGATTGCATTGAATCTGTAGATTGCTTTGGGTAGTATGGCCATTTTTACAATATTGATTTTTCCCACCCAGCAGCATGGAATATCTTTCCATTTCTTTACATCTTCTTTAATTTCCTTGATTAATATTTTATAGTTCTCAGCATATAAGTCTTTTACCTCCTTTGTCAGGTGTGTTCCCGGGTATTGATTTTTTGGGGTGCAATTTTAAAAGATACTGTATTTTTGTATTCCTTTTCTAAGATTTCATTGTTACTATACATAAATGTGACTGATTTCTGAATGTTAATCTTATATCCTGCTACTTTGCTGAATTTATTGTTCAAGTAGTTTTTGGGTTGAGTGACAGTTTTAGCTCTTTTCTTCCTATTTGGATGCCTTTTATTTCTTTTGTTTGTCTGATTGCTGTGGCTAGGACTTCCAGTACTATATTGAATAACAGTGGTGAGAGTGGACATCCTTGTCTTGTTCCAGATTTTAGTAGGAAGGCTTTCAGCTTTTCTCCATTGCATATTATATTTGCTGTGGGTTTGTCATAAATGGCTTTGATTATGTTAAGGTATGTTCCCTCTATACCCACTTTGGTAAAACTTTTGATCATGAAGGATGATGGACTTTGTCAGATGCTTTTTCTGCATCTATCGAGATGATCATGTGGCTTTTGACTTTTGGGGGTTTTTTTGTTTGTTTGTTTGTTTGTTTGTTTGTTTTTGTCTTTTTTGCTATTTCTTTGGGCCACTCCCACAGCATATGGAGGTTCCCAGGCTAGGGGTCAAATTGGAGCTGTAGCCTCCGGCCTATGCCAGAGCCACAGCAACACAGGATCCGAGCCGCATCTGCAACCTACACCACAGCTCACGGCAACGCCGGATCATTAACCCACTGAGCAAGGGCAGGGACCGAACCTGCAACCTCATGGTTCCTAGTTGGATTCGTTAACCACTGCACCATGATGGGAACTCCTTGACTTTTGTTAATGTGGGGTATGATGTTGATTGATTTGTGTAGGTTGAACCATCCTTGTGTATCTATGATGAATCCCACCTGGTTGTGGCGTATGATCTTTTTTATATGTTGTTGGATTCGTTTGCCTAAAATTTTGTTGAGAATTTTTTCGTCTGTATTCATCAAAGATATTGGCCTGTAGTTTTCATTTTTGGTGCTCTCTTTGTCTGGTTTTGGCATTATGGTGATGGTGGTATCCTAGAATGTCTTTGGGAGTGTTCCTTATTCTTCAACCTTTTGAAAAAGTTTAAGGAGAATGGGTATAAGTTCCTCTGTGTGTGTTTGGTAGAATTTGCCTGTGAAGCCATCTGGTCCTGGACTTTTATTTGTAGGGAGTGTTTTTATGGCATATTCAATTTCACTTCTAGCGATCAGTCTGTTCAGTTGATCCGTTTCTTCTTGATTCAGTTTTGGCAGTCTGTAAGTCTCTAGAAAGTTGTCCATTTCTTCTAGGTCATTCAAATTTGTTATCATACAGTTGTTCATAGTATTCTCTCATGGTTTTTTGTATTTCCATAGTATCTGTTGTGACTTCTCCTTTTTCATTTCTTATTTTGTTTATTTGGGCTTTTTATCTCCTCTTCTTGGTGAGTCTGGCCAGAGGTTTGTCAATTTTGTTTACCTTTTCAAAGAACAAGCTCTTGGTTTTATTGATTTTTTTTCTATTGTTTTTTGAATTTCTATTTTATTGATTTCCTCTCTGATCATCATTTCCTTCCTTCTGCTGACATTAGGTTTTGTTTGTTCTTCTTCTAATTCATCTAGGTGGTGGGTTAAGTTGTTGATTTGAGATTTTCCTTCTTTTTGAAGGAAGGCCTGTATTGCTATGAATTTCCCTTTGAGCACTTCTTTTGCAGCATCCCATAGATTTTGCGTGGTTGTGTCTTCATTATCATTTGTCTCGAAGTATTTTTTTAATTTCCTTCTTGATTTCCTCATTGACCCATTGGTTTTTTAGTACCATGTTGTTTAGTGTCCATGTGGTAAGGTTTTTTTCTTTTCTTTTCCTGTGGTTGTTGTCTAGTTTCATGCCATTGTGGTCAGAGATGAGACTTGAAATAATTTCTATACTCTTAAATTTGTTGAGGTTAGCTTTGTGCCACAGTATGTGATCAATTCTTGAGAATGTTCCATGTGCACTTAAGAAGAATGTGTGTTCTGAAATTTTCAGATGTAACTTCCTGAAAATGTCAATTAAGTCTAACTTTTCTATTGTGCCATTTAGGATCTCTGTTGACTTACTTATTTTCTGTGTAGCGGATCTGTCCATTGATGTGAGTGAGGTGTTAGTCTCCTACTATGATTGTATTCCCATCTATTTCTCCGTTTATGTCTGTTAGTATTTGTTGTAGGTATCTGGGTGCTCCTATATTAGGGGCATAGGTATTGACAATTGTGATATCCTTTTATTGAGTGGATCCTTTAACCATTAAATAATTTTCTTCTTTGTCTTTCTTTATGGGCTTCATTTTAAAGTCTATTTTGTCTGATATGAGTATTGCAACTCCTGCTTTCCTGTCTAGTCCATTGGCATGAAATATCTTCTCCTATCCCCTTACTTTCAATCTATATGTGTCCTTTGCCCTAAGGTGAGTTTCTTGTAGGCAGCAGATTGAAGGTTTTTTCTTTTTTTATCCAATCTGCCACTCTGTGTCTTTTTTGTTGTTGTTGTTGTTGTTGTTGTTGTTGTTATTGTTGTTGTTGCTATTTCTTGGGCCACTCCCGCGGCATATGGAGGTTCCCAGGCTAGGGGTCTAATCGGAGCTGTAGCCACCGGCCTACGCCAGAGCCACAGCAACGCGGGATCCGAGCCGCGTCTGCAACCTACACCACAGCTCACGGCAACGCCGGATCATTAACCCACTGAGCAAGGGCAGGGACCGAACCTGCAACCTCATGGTTCCTAGTCAGATTCGTTAACCACTGCGCCACGACGGGAACTCCCACTCTGTGTCTTTTGATTGAAGCATTCAGTCCATTGATATTTAAGGTGATTATTGATAGATATGTTTTTACTGCCATTTTAAACCTTGTTTTCCAGTTGGTTCTTTGTTTCTCTTTTCTTCATGGTTTAGTTGGATGGTTTCCATTTGTTTTATGCTTGAATACTTTTCAGTTTCTGTGAATGTAATGTTCAGTTTTTGATTTGTGGTTGCCCTGTTCTTTAAGTATGTTAACCCCTTCCTATATCTGCTTGTTTTAGCCTGATAGTCATACAAGCTCAAACACATAATTAAAATTTTAAAAAAAGAATCTATATTTTCTTACTTTCCTTCCCCACACTGTATGATTTTGATGTCTTTTTTTTTTTAACATCTTCATGTTTAGATCTATATACTGGCTTATTTAAGTGATTGCTTTCCCATTGTAGTTTCCTCCATCCTAATTCTTCTTACTTTTTTTTTTTTAATTTAGAGAAGCCCTTTCAGTATTTCTTTTAGAATGGGTTTAGTATTGCTGTACTCTTTTAGCTGTTGTTTGTTGGAGAAATTCTTTATTTCCCCTTCTATTTTAAATGATATGCTTACTGCATAGAGTATTTTAGGTTGCATTTTTTTTTTCCTTTCAGCACGTTAAATATATCTTGCCACTCCATTCTGGCCTGTAATGTTTCTGTAGAGAAATCAGCTGATAGCCTTATGGGGGTTCCCTTATAATTAACACTTTGCTTTTCTCTTGCTACCTTTAGAGTCCTCTCCTTATCTTTAATTTCTGCCATTTTTATTGTAATATGTCTTGGTGTGGGCCTGTTTGGTTTCAACTTGTTTGGGGCCCTCTGTGCTTCCTGTATCTTGATATCAGTATGCTTTAGATTCGGAAAGTTTTTAGCCATAATTTCTTCAAATATATTTTCAATCCCCTTTTCTTTCTCTTCTCCTTCTGGAATTCCTATTATGAATAGATTTGCCTGCTTAATATTACCCCATAGGTCTCTTATATTGCTTTCATGTTTTTTAATTTGGTTTTCTGTCTGCTGTCCTGATTGAGTGATTTACATTATTCTATCTTCCAGGTTACTAATTCATTTCCCTGTGTTATTCATTCTGCTCATTATTGCCTTTAGCTCAGTTTGTATCTCTGCAAATGAATTGTCTAGTTTTTCTTGGCTCCCCCTTACATTTTCTAGTTCCTTTCTAAAGGAATCTGCAGTATTGTTCATATCCTTTTCTAATTCCTTCAGTATTTTCACTATCTCCCTTTTGAACTCAGTGTCCTCAGATTGCAGAGGTCTGTTTCATTGTTGTCTGCTTTAGGTGAATTCTCCTGTTGCTTTAACTGGGAATGATTTCTGTTTTTCTTCATCTTGCTTGTGTTTTTCTTTTCCTGTGAGTTCTGGGAAGCCAAACTGTAGTCTTGTAAGGCTATTTCTATGCAAGAGTACCCCTTTGTATTTTTTGGTGTGGGAGTTTGAATATTTGCTGTCTCTTTCTTTGGTGTGAGCAGGCTGTTATCCCCAGGATGCTCGTGTGTTTTCAGGGAGAAGGAAGTAATGGATAAGGCCAGCAGTCAGTGCCTGGTCATTGGGCTCTCAACAGCAGCAAGGACCTGCAGGAAGGTGGCACAGGCTACTCCTAGTTGCAGGGCCCTGGGAAGTGGTAATGAGCTCTGGGTAGATCTACACGGTGGCCAGAACATTTGGCAGTGGCGGCAGCAGGGTGTGTGAGTTCCCAGGGGAGTGAGGGCAACAACAGCTTGTGTTTGAGTGCAATGCCCTCCTCTGAGGTGATTGGAACCACAGGTGGTGCCTGTTCAGGGACCCCTAGTGGTAGTGGGCCACGACCACCTCTGGAGTCAGTGATAGCCACAGTGGTTTGTTCCTACCACCTGTAGACCTTGCATGAAGCAACCCATCTCACTCGGCCTACATAGGAGATGCTGCACAGGCTGCTCCTAGTTGCAGGATCCTGAGAAGTGACCGAGATCATACATGTAGGTATTGCCAGAGTATCTGGCAGTGGCAGCAGCAGGGCAGGTGTGTTCCCAGGGGTGCGAGAGCACCAACAGGTGGTATTCTGTCACAGTGCCCTTCTCTGTGGTGCCCTTGGGGTAAATGGGGCTGCAAGTGGTATCTGTTCATGGACTCCTTGTGGTAGTGAGCCACTCTCACCTCTGGAGCCAGAGACAACTACAATGATTTGCCCTTGCCTCCTGTAGACCATGCTAGAAGCACCTTGTCCTGCTTAGGTTTGTTCCTACCACCTGTAGACCTTGCATGAAGCAACCCATCTCACTCGGCCCACATAGGAGGTGCTGCACAAGCTGCTCCTAGTTGCAGGTTCCTGGGAAGGGACAGTGATCAAGTGCCTGGGCACTACCCAGAGTGATTGGCAGTGGCAGCCGCAGGGTGGGTGTGCTCCCAGGGGAGCAAGGGCAACAACAGGTGGTGTTCCATCGCAGTGTCCTTCTCTGTGGTGCCCTCTGATGTGGTTGGGGCTGCAAGTGATTTTTGTTCAAGTATCCCTAGTGGCAGTGGGCCGCGCCCACCTCTAAAGTCAGAGATAATTGCGGCGGTTTGCCCCCGCCACTTGCAGACCATGCAAGAAGCACCCTGTCCCATTTAGCCCATGCAGGAGGTGCTGAACCAGCTGCTCCTAGTTGTAGGGTCTTGGGAAGGGACAGTGACCAAGTGTCTGGGCGCTGCCCAGATCATTTGGCAGTGGCAGCTGCAGAGCAGGTGTGTTCCCAGGGGAGTGAGAGCAATAGCATATGGTGCTTAGTTGTAGTGCCCTCTTTTTCTCTTTTTTGCCAACCCCTGAGGTGACTGGGGTCACAGGTGGAGCCCACTCACAGGCTCCCAGTGGTGGCAAGCATGCCTCCCTCTGGCCTCTGAGATGACCACTGCAGTCTGTCCCTGCCACCTGTAGATCGTGCAAGAGGCACCATGTCACACTTGGCCCCCTGATGCCCTTAGCCCACGCACGAGGCGCCTGGCCACCCCGTAGCCTGCACAAGAAGCGCCCAGTCTCTCCTAAACTAGAAAGAGGCTTTTTACCACCCTGTAACCTGTGCCAGAGCCACCCTGCCCTCTGAGAGCCCTCATGCGCATGCTCACACTCAAGAAGTTTTCTATGGTGGTCCGCCCCTCCTCCTTTTGCCCTCCCCAGCAATGCCGCCTTGCCTCTCCTGCAGGTCCGAACCTTCTCGCTGGTTCCCTCTGCCATGGCATTCCCTTCCTTAGCCCCTTAGGCTGTCTCTACACTGCCAACTTCAGTCCTCTCCCAGGGACTGACCTCCTGAGCCGAAGTCTCAGCACCTAGCCCCTGCCCAAGCTTCTCAGGCTGTGGTGTCTGGGTGGTGGCTCAGATGATCTGTGTGGCTCTCACTCTGCTTTGCTGTTCTCAGACCTGCTGCTGCTCTTTTTTCGGCAACTTTGAGGTTCCTCCGACTCGGCTGATCTTTGCATCAGTTAGGTGGCTACCCAGTTATGTCAAGAGTTTCTTGTGCTTTTTGGAGGTTTAAGTTCTTCTGCCAGCATTCAGTTGATGTTCTGTGTGAGTCATTTTACATGTAGATGTGTGTGGGGTTTTTTGGGTTTTTTTTTTTTTTTTTTTTTTTTGATGTGTTTGTGGGAGAAGGTGAGCACAACCTCTTACTCCTTTGCCATCTTGTTCCGCCCAGTCATTACAGTTCTGAATCTCACTTTCTTGAGCCATGTAGTGTGGATGGAAATAATGCCTACTTCAAGGAAAAATGGGAGAATTTGTTATATCATCTAAAAGGCATTTTAGTCTCAAAAGACATACAGGTGGCCAGCAGGCATATGAAAAAATGCTCAATATCACTTATTATTAGATAAATACAAATCAAAACTACAGTGAGGTACCACCTCATACCAGTCAGAACGGCTATAATTAACAAGTCAGGAAATAACAAATGCTGGAGATGGTGTGGAGAAAAAGGTACCCTCCTCCACTGTTGGGTAGGAATGTAAATTGGTACAACCGCTATGGAGAACCATATGGGTGTACTTCAGGAAACTAAATATAGATCTACCATGTGATCCAGCAATGCCACTGCTGGGCATCTATCTGGCCAAAACTTTCATTGAAAAAAATACATGCACCCCAGTGTTCATAGCAGCATTATTCACAATAGCCAAGACATGGAAACAACTTAAATGTCTGTTGACAGATGAATGGATTAGAAAGATGTGGTATATATATACAATGGAATACCGCTCAGCCATAAAAAAGACAAACTAATGTCATTTGCAGCAACATTGATGGATCTAGAGACTCATGTACTAAGTGAAGTAAGCCAGAAAGAAAAAGGCAAATACCATATGATATTACTTGTTTCGTGGAATCTAAAATATGGAACAGATGATCCCATATAAAAATAACAAACAAACAAACAAGCAAACAAAAAACAGAAATAGATCATGGCCAAGAAGAGCAGACTTGGGGTTCCTGTGGGGGAAGGTGAGGGAGTGGGATGGATGGGCATTTTGGGGGCTTGGGGGATGTAAACCATTATATTTGGAATGGATGGGCAATTGAATCCTACTGTACAGCACAGAAAAGTGTGTGTGATTGTGTCACTTTAATGTACAGCAGAACCTGACAGAACATTGTATTCAACTATACTTTAATAATAATTAAAAATCAAAAAAATATAAAATAGCATTTTAGGAATGTGGGGGGCTGAATAGTAGGAAGTAGTGTTCATATTTTCATTCTCAAATAAAATGCTGAAATACATTATGATGCTTGAAAGCCTTGCCAGTTTTCTCACTGAAATTTTCTATTGAATAAAGTAGACAGTCTGCATAGTGGAAGACATTTTTCTGGAATGAATTTTTTTAAGGTGTATTCATTTTGAGTAGAGAAAAAGCTAGTAAACATTTGTATCTTCCCTGAGTTTGACCTCATACAAAAAGCAGATGTTCCACCATGGACCAAAAAGGCATTAAAAGAATGGAGAATAACACTGTGAATTACTGGCAAGGACAAAGATGCATGAGGCACCTATCAAGGCACCAGGGAATTTGAAACAATAAAAGACTAAGCAATAATTTAAGCTGTTCCATGAAGTAAGTAACATAATCTAGATAATTAATACCTGCTTAATCATTAAGTATTATGCTTTTATTGTGGGATTTGATGTGCTAATATTTTGTTAAGGATTTTTATGAAGAAGATAGGTCTACAATTTTATTTTCTTGCAATGTCTTTGTCAGATATCATAGTTACACAGACCTTATAAAATAAGTAGGGAAGTGTGCTACATTTATTTTTTGGGAAAATATTGTGTGAAATTGGCATTATGTCTTCCTTAAATTTGGGAGAATTCACCATTGAAATCATTTGAGCCTAGTATTCTCTTTATGTAGAAGTTTCTGATGTATAGTTTCGTTTTTCTGATGAATAAAAGGCATTTATATTTAACCTGGTATCAGATTTAATAAGCTGTATATTTTTAAGTATTTGTCAGTTTCATCTGCCATCTCAGATTCATTCATATAAAGTTGTTCATAGTATCTGAAATCCTTTTGATTTTTGTAGGATCTGGATAATATCCTTTCTTTCAATCCTAGTATCGAAATTTTGTGATTTCTGTATTTCAGTCCACATCAGTCTTGGCTAGTTTATAAATTTTATTAACCTTTAAAGAAACTAACTCCTAGTAGTGCAAAATTATTCTATTGTGTATCTTTTCCATTTCTTTTCTTTTTGTCTTTTTGTCTTTTTAGGACCACACCCATGGCATATGGAGGTTCCCAGGCTTGGGGTCTAATCAGAGCTACAGCTGCTTGCCTACACCATAGCCACAGCAACACCAGATCCGAGCCTCATCTGTGACCTACACCTCCACTCATGGCAATGCCAGATCCTTAACCCACTGAGCGAGGCCAGGGATGGAACCCACAACCACACGTTTCCTAGTCGGATTCGTTTCTGCTGCGCCACGTCGGGAACTCTTTTCTGTTTCTTTGATCCCTCCCTTTATTATTTCTTCCACCTATGGAATTAAATTTTTATCTTTTTCTAGGTTCTTAAAATAATCTCATGATAGTCTTAAGGTAATCAATGGCTCCTTAAGGTAGAAAATTATATTATTAATGTTAAGCCCTTCTCTCTAATATATGGATTTAAAGGTATAAATTTTTCTCCTTGTACTATATTAGCTGCATGCCACTAATTTTGATGCTGTCTACTCAGCATTTGGTTCAGAATATTTTCTAATTAATGATTTCTTCGATCCATGTGTTATTCAGAAGTTGCCTGTTTAATCTTCAAATGTTGGAACTTTTCTAGCTATCTTACTGATTTACAACTTAATTTCATATGGTCACAGAATATAATTGCTGATGCTATGTCATCCCTTGAACTTCATGGAGACTTATTTTATGCCCCAGTATGATCTATCCTGGCTCATAATTCATGTATACTTTTAAAGAATGTGGATTCTGAACTTGTGTTAAATGTTTTATATATAAATATGTAAATATCTGTGAGATAAAGATGGTTGATAATTAATATTATGTGTTAATTTGTTTGGGCTAAGGGATGCCTAGATACTTGGTAAAACATTATTTCTGAGTGTATCTATAAAAATGCTTAGGAAGAAATTAGCCATGAATAAGTAGATTAAGTAAAGAAGATCGTCGTCACCAATGCAGGTGGGCATCATCCAATCCTTTGGGAACTTGAATAGAACAAAAAGATGGGGTAAGGTGAATTTGCTTTCTTTGCTTAGCTGAGACACCCATCTTCTCTTCCACCCAAACATCTGAGCTCTTGGTTCTCAGGCTTACCATCTCAGATAGGAACTTACACCATCAGCCACAATCACCCTCCACTCTCCTCCCATCCATTCTCAGGCCCTTGTACTTGGACTTAATTATATCACCAGCTTTACTGGTTTTCTGGCTTGTGATAACAGATTATGGGACTTCTTGATCTCCATAACCATGTGAGCCAATTCCTATAATAAATCACTCATCATACACACACACACACACACACACACACACACACACACACACACACACACACCTATATGTATATATGTATATTCTACTGGTTCTGTTTTTACTGGTTGTGTTTCTCTGGGAAGCCCTACTGGTTTTCCTACTGGTTCTGTTTCTTTGGAGAACCCTAATTAATACAATAGTATTATTTATATTTTCTCTTTTCTTATATATATTGTGATTATTTTTGCTTAATTATTGTAACTGCTGAAACAGATGTGTGAAATTTTTCATATGTTTGTGGCTTTGCCTATACCTCTCTTTTTATCTATCCACTGTTTTGTTTTTGTCAACACACAGTTTTTAAGCACATACATATTGGAATTAACTCATCCCAATGTATTCACCCTTGTGACTGATGTTATATAGCAGTTCAGCTCTATTATGAATAATATTTGCATGATACATAGTTTTTCATCCTTTATACTTTCAAGCTCTTGTGTACCTTTTCAGGTAAAATACATCTTTTAGGGATAGCATGTAGTTCTTGCTGCTTTATAAAGATAAACAGTGTTCGCTTTTTTTTTTCCTTCTTTTTTCTTTTTGCCATTTCTTGGGCCGCTCACGTGGCATATGGAGGTTCCCAGGCTAGGGGTTGAATCGGAGCTATAGCTGCCAGCCTACACCAGAGCCATAGCAACACAGGATCCGAGCCATGTCTGCAACCTACACCACAGCTCACGGCAATGCTGGATCCTTAACCCACTGAGCAAGGCCAGGGATCAAACCCGCAACTTCATGGTTCCTAGTCAGATTCGTTAACCACTGTGCCACAACGGGAACTCCAACAATGTTCACTTTTAATTAGAAAACATAGTCCAATTACATTTAATGCAACTGTTGATATGATTAGATATTCTGTGCCCTTTTTTCCACTCATGATTTTGTTGTTATTGCTTATACCTTTCTCCTTTCTGCCTTCGAGTTTACCAATTTTCAGTATTCCATCCATTTTGATTCCTTTACTATCTTTTTAGTATATGTCCTTGAACTTTTTTCCAGTGGTTGCTCTAGGAATTACAGTACCTATCTTTAAGTTATTACAAATTATGTAGAGTTAATATTGATCCCCTTCATATAACATATATAGGAAACTTATAACAATATAATTCAGTTTACTGACTCATATTCTCTGTACTTTTTTGGATATGTATACAAATAGATATATCTATGTCTATCTATATATTACATATACATATATATGTACACCTGTGTGTGTATCCAAAATTAATTTAATTTTTGTTATATATGTTCATACATCTTTTAAAGCAGTTGTTCTCTATCAAGGCAATTTTGCCTCCTGGGAGATATTTAACAATATCTAGAGATATTTTTTATTTTCACAAATGTGAGAGAAGTGCTGCTGACTACTAGTGGATGGATGCCAAGAATGCTACTGAAAACGTTCGCTGTACAGGACAGTCCCCCTTACACGAAGAATAATCCATTACAAATTATCTCTAGGGTTATGACAATGAGGTTTAAACATATACAGCTCACTTTGGTTACTCAGTGTTTCAGCTAATTAAGAACATTCCTTTACCATATTCACAGTTTCCCCAAACACAACATTTATATTCAAACTTAAAGTGTCAAAGTCTCTTAAGTCCATACAAGGTATTTATTTATTAGCTGATGATCAATCACTGAGTTTGCTGAGTGATTTAATTATGTTTTGTGGTCCCACATGAGTAATTTAAAGGTGACTGGAAAGAAGCCAGAGTTCTAAACAAGACAATCTCCATTACCAGCCGTCTTCTTCTTTTTCTCTCCTGGTGTGAAAATATCATCCAAGTAATTCTTGTTGGGTTATCTCCATTTAGGAAGAGTAGAGAAGAAATGTGTGCATGCATGTATACACACAAAAAAATCTAGCAAATTATGCTTGCATATTAAATAAGTCCTAGTGATCTAAACCCCCTTGCACAAAATTATTACACATTTCTGAAAGTATAATGTATACTTTCCTTTTTCACATGATCTCTATCAGCTTTATTAAGCACACTGACAAAATGATAATGAAGTCAACTTTGGCATAGAGCACAGGATTTCAAATTAGACCTGGATATGAATCTCTGGATCTCTCACTTCCTGAATTCACAACACTGTCCTCCCAGCTCTCTTCCAAGTCTCATATTATCATTTTTTTAGCCTGTAAAATGGAGATAATGCCTATATCATAAGGTGGTTAAGAAACACCTTGTACCTAGTCTAACACAAAAGAAATAATTTAACCAGTCCAAGGCTTTGTTCTAGCTTGGGAATCTGGTTTGTGGGTCATGTAACTTGGCTCCTTTGCATGAAGGATATAGCCCTAGTAAACTGAGGTCTGTGCTGTGCTGTCTGTTACAGGCAATTGAACTCCTGCCCCTGGAGACACAAATCAGCACTACTGAGATAAGGTCCAGATGCACTCTGTCACAGATCACTCCTTTCAGCTAAACCTACAGTGAGCAAGGGCAATGGTAAAGGTGGCCACTGTGTCCTTCCCCATCTTCCCAGGGAAATGCATTGAGTTCATTCCTGGAAGAGGTTGGATAAACTGCAACCTGTGGCAAGTCAACTCCTTATCCAGATGTCACCAAGTCCTAGAGCTCACAGAACTTCTTAATTGCTGAAGGAAGGCTTGGTTTATTGGGCATTCAGAAATCCATACAGGAATAAAGATTTAAGGTCCAGGCAGTAAGCCCTCTATTTTTCAGAGCATCCTTAAAATTGGCTACAGTGCTAAAGTCACTTTCGTACCAACTCCAAAGGTTGACTAGAGGGGACTTCTCCAGTCCTGGGAGAACCATCAAATCATAACACACTTGCACACACAAGCACATACGTTCAAACAAATGGCATATCTTCCACCTCGTACATTGACTGCCACAGCTGCTGTCCCGACAGGGTATTCAATCACGCAAATGTCTTCTGTTTGAAGGCTGTTTCCACCTCCAGTCAGGCAGGTTGTTTTTAGCACGTCTGACAAAATAGGCCAGATCTGCACAGCAACTTTTGAGAGGAAGTGCAACAAAAGACATCCAGCTGTGCTGAATTAAAAGGTCTTCATTCATCACCTTCCATCAGTCAAAAAGCAAAAGGAGGCTGACGTTATTTGTGAGAAATTTAAGGGTGTTATTATTCACCTGTAATTAAAAAGAATGGTTTGATTTGGCTTACAGCCTGGAGGAGAATGAATGCTTTTATTTTGCCTAGTTATGAATTTTTCCAAGTAGTGAATAGGCTCTGAGAATGAGGCAATGAAATGGAAGAACTTCATAAAGTAGAATTTTCCTCAACCTGTATTCACTTGCTTTTTTAAAAAATTCAGTACTTCTTCATCTTTGTTCTTCTGCTTTGGAGAAGTGCTCCCAGAGAATAGAAATCAAGTGTATTTTGAGTTCATCAACATAAGAAATTCTGTGTGAAAGGTTTTAGATGTCCCAGGAAAAATAAATCTGAGGAAGTTTATTACAGACACGCGAAGTTGCTCTTCCCAGATACACTGCATGTTTGGAAAGAATAGAGAAATAAGGATTTCTGTGGTATGTAATGAAAAATACACATACTATTTAATATACTTGGCATATAAACCAGATAAGTGTGCATCAAGGCCCTATATAAGGCACACATGCAGCCCTGATTCTTCTAGCAGCCAATGAAAAGAGGGATCTAAGATCAGTTATGTGATTTATAATGCCCACAATATTAAAACAGGAGAGGCACACCTATTTCTCATGTATGCTAATTAGCATAGTCTGGCAGGCTTAGGTTTTGGAGGGTGGGGAATAGTTCCCAAAATTGTGTACTGTGAAAATTAAAAATGTTCAGTAGCAATGATAACTTTTTGTGTTTTCAGAGTATTTGTGTGTTCTTATCCCGATATCAACAAGGCTGAAAACAAAATTCTCTTTAAAATGGCCAAAGTTGTAAGTTAATAGAGAGTATTAACAAGGCAGGTGTTGGCCAGCAGGAGCAGTATAGGAGGACAGTGTTAGGCAAGGGCTTGGGGGCCCAGTAATTTGGGGTTTTACTATATCCATCACACTAAGCAGTGTGTACACTAAAGTGCAGGAAGAAAAACGATGGGGCTGCTAAAATTGAAACTGCTTGGATGCCCTATATAATATTTGGTATTTTGAAAACACTTTACACTTGCCAGTAAGTAAATCCAGATGGGATTCATGTAAGTTTAGCCAATATCATTATCCTGGCTTGCAGATGTGGAGAGTCAGGCCTGATTGATTTGCCCAAGAACTTTCAATTCCTACAGAGCCACCATACAGCATTTTACCACTTCCTGTGTATCCAGTGGGCCAAAGAGAGTCCTGGAAGAAAACAGAGACTCATATTTCCTGTTTTTGGCTCAGCCCAGCAGGTCATAGAAACTTCTAAACAAAGGAAAAATGTCTATCCTTATGACTTGGCTGGTTGGTTCCTTTTTCAGTGATTTCTTATAAAGCTGCCCATAACCAGTTTCTTCAGACTTAATGCTTAATTTCTGCTAAGCCATTTTTATTAGTCTCAGGTTGTTTTCCTGAATTCTTATGAAAAACAACTTTTCCTAATTTATTCATAAAAAAGAAATGTATAAGAATCTGAGACCCAGAATAGAATATACATAAAGCTTGAATAGATGTATCCTCATTTCTAAGCGAAACCAAGATTGTTAAAATGTTCTGCTATATCCAAGATGGACATTGTACGTTTATTCACTTGAAGTAAGTTTCCCAAACTTTCCTGATGAAGAAAATCATCTCATTTGGGCTATTTGTTTAAAAACTAGGTTCCTCAGCGTCACTTGGACTTGCTGAATAAGAACCTTTCAAAAGAGTCTAGGCCTATGTATGGGAAATTATGACATCAAGGACTCTGGAACCTCATAAAGCCTCAATTCAAATCTCACTTCTGCTTAATAGCTCTGTGTCATTGAGCAAGTACCTTACCCTCTCTGCCCCTCTGTTTCTTCACACTGAAATGTGAAATGAGGGTCTACCCCTTGAAAAGCCCCAAATTTAAAGGCAGTTTGGTTAAAAACAAAAAGGACCCAGCAAAAGATATCTGGGAGGAGCCAAAGGTAGTCTTTGGATAAGTCTATTTCTAAAAATTGGGTTGTTTTAAGAAAAATCACCTACCTTCTGATTAGATTCATCCTAGCCCTGAGAATGAGATTATAATTTTCAAAAGAAGGATACTTTCTAGGATTGCTTTTAGATATCTAGAGGGAAGTAACCATCTGTCCTAATCACACCAAACCTGAGTACAATTTAGAAAGTATGAAATAAATAAGCAACTGTAGCATTTAATTATTATTCATGCTTGCAAAGATATCTAATCTTAAATCCAAACGTTAACCTAACAGCAGTGAGACTTTAAGTAGCTCATTTTTAAATAACTCACTAAAGTATACAAAAGACATCGTTTGCTTCATATGAAAAGAATCTTCCACTCAAATGAACTACAAAATGATATTAAGCTAAAACTTTCACAGAAATGGCATGTTCAAAAAGACACACGCAGAAGATCAGTGGTAACACTGGGAAAATATATCAAAATGAATAATAAAACCAAGATATATAAATAATGACTGCATTTCTTAACACTTCACTGAAGCTGGCTGTTAACAGGCCAGATGGCATAGGTCGTTAGTGCCTTTTGGCTTAGGTGTCTCTGCTAACAAAACTCAAGACTAGAAACTCTAGACCGGAATTGTACCACCATTGTTAGGGCACTTCAATGCAGAATACACTAAAAGGCCCCCCTCATGGCTGGGAAACTGCCTTAAAATTCTTTTGTTATTCTGCAATGCTTCACAATTCATTAAGTCTTCTCCTCTTTCACCTAAAGGCATTTTGGGGACTTAATTAAGTTATTGTTTGCAGACATGGGGTAAATTCAGTCACATCACAAGAAACAACTCAATTCCAAATATTAATGCACACCTCCTTCTAAACTATAAACCAAGATTCAAGGTGTATCTGGAAATACTAATATAACTGTGGGTATCTTTCTAAATAAAGGGATCAACATAATTTTTTTTAATAAAATAGGGTCTCATAAGCTGTCAATATTATACAACTTGTTCATCCGATTCTGATAATTTTCATTTAATGTATAAAAAGTTGATGCTTTCACCTAATTATTGGCAAAAGATAAGGCATTTTAGATGAGAGAAAATTAAATGCTGAAGATAAAACTTGAGATGAGGACACTCTTGCTCCTACCTTCATGAAATCTCTCCCCTGTTATCCAAGTCCTGCTCCATTGGATGTCCTTCACAAGCTCTGGTGGTCAATGGAGATTTTGCCACTAGGAAGCTCTACAATGAATTAAATCACTAAATTAGGATAAATGCTCCTGTTCCTTTTGTTGAGTTAGGACTAAAATCTATCTCTCTTAGTTGAAAGTAATGATTTGGGTCTTGAAAAATCTCTTGACATGGTTAAATCTTATATAAGTAACAAATCCGGAGTAATGTGAGATACTGGAACAGGAAGTGATTTTTGAGTCAGTACATGTCTTCTGAATTCCAGGTTATTCTTGCCCTATTCCTTCTCTTGGCTCCAAAGGCAAATAAAAACACCAGTAAATAGTTCCTCCTGTATAGGTATGGCACTTAAAGTGTCCCACAGATGTGATTGAAAAACATGGCAAACAGAGCCAGCAGTGGCTCTGCCCTGCAAAGCTTTTACATGAACACTCTGTGTAACCCATGCCTTCTCATGAATAGTCACATATATAGCATTCAAAACTGAGTTTAAACCCTTGTTAAGGCCTCTGTGGTCTTTGCATATTTTCTCAGGCTGTTGTAGCCCACTCAGCCAATGTTCTGTGTGCTGATGCTCTTAAAATCCACCCCTGTTTGCTACATCTTATAACTTTACTAACATCTGCTCCTTTACTTAAGTCCCATCACCTGTATAGATATTGAGGCAAAAGTATAACTTACCGTAAGCTGCAGTGATTTTTCAGGGGGACATCTCATAGACTTATGCCTAAATCCTAAAGCCACCTGAAAACCCAGCCACACTGCAAAACATAGGCCATGGTACACTGTCCACATTAAAGACACACAGAGTCTCCTACCCAAATTCACGACCCAAAGCCCTGACCCTTCCCTGGTTCTCTTCATATGTCTTTTTGTCTGAAAATATGCCATATCTTCTATTTCACAAAGCCCCCCAATGAGTGAAACAAATACAACAAGTTGGAGGTGAAGGTGGCCTGATAAAGAGCACTCTTCTCATCCACTTAGGTTATGTGTCTTTTGTGAAATAAGGCAAAAAAAGCCTTCTGATGAAGACCCAAACTTTCCTCTTAAGCATGGAGAGCTGGAGGAGGTCACTTGGTGAGGCAACTTGACTGTTTTGGTCTTGGAAAACTTACCCAAAGGAGACCTTGAAGTGTGCAGTTCCTGTCGTGGCTTAGTAGTTAACAAACCCAAGTGGTATAGATGAGGATGAGGGTCTGATCCCTGGCCTTGCTCAGTGGGTTCAGGATCTGGCATTACTGTGAGCTGTGGTGTAGATCATAGACGCAGCTAGGATCCTGCATTGCCATGGCTGTGGTGTAGGCCAGCAGCTATAGCCCTGATTTGATTCAACCCCTAGCCTGGGGACCTCCATGTGCCTCTCTCTGGACTTGATGGAGTCAGAAGGAAAAATAAGATACCAGGCCCCCATTTGCAAGAATTTTAATAGATAAGCTCCATCCAGCCAAGAAATAATGCACCAATGACATATGCGTGAGGGTCAGGCAGTCTCTTTTACTTCCCTGAGAGAAGCAAGGGTAGGCTGAGGAACCAGGAGTGTTCCTCCCAATGGATAGAAATATTAGGCATCAGAGTTTAGTATTTCTACCCAAATACTTAAGACACGTTTTAAAAATGTGTCTTTGTTTTTGACTAATTAGAGAATTAGTTCTGTAATCTATTATATTTTGGGTTTTTCCAGAGAAAATAGTTTCCTCTGCTATAGCTATTTGTACTTAAATACAAACAATGCATCAAATAACATAAAATCAGAATCACTCTTTTATTTTATAAAATGTAAATGTTCCATATTTCAAGAAATTGTAAGACTTCTTCCATTCTGGGTCATCAATCAAATGTGATTTATCATGATGCCACATTGCAAGACAACCCTTTGCAGGGACATAGATATTTAATCAATACAGCATAGCCCACTGATTTTATAAAAATACTGTTGATAAGTCCTGAAAACAAATAGGTGCATACATTTTAGGCTTTGTGTTGTCGTTAATCAGGGCTACATACAAAAAGAAAATCAGAAGGAATGATCAATATCCATGAGTTAAAATCTATATCAGTTTCAGAAATGTTTTTTGATGTGAAATAAAAGCAAAGTTTCTTGAGACAATAAGAAAAATATTAGTGAATTAAAGATACAAAACTTCTCTTTCATTGCAGGTCAGGGTTTTTTTTATCAATAAACTCATTTCTTTCTGAGAATGACTCAAAATTAAATAGAAATCAGTGATTAAAATATAGAGAAGGAAATTGTCTTAAAATAAGTGCATGCTAGTTAAATTTTGTGTTGGTCAAATGTCAGTATAGATAGCAATATTTAGTCTTTCCAAGATTCTTCACAGTTTGATCCACTGACACCATGGTTTTCTTAATTTCCTGACCAACGGCACTGTATGTGATTGCTCTGCATGGCCAACAGCTGGTGCCTTTAACCCAGCAGATGTTTTTGTGTCTCAGCTGTAATCATCATACAGACAGAATCCAGGATTTTGTTTTCCCTTACACCCTTCTCCCACATGCAGAAACTTCCTTCAGGAGACAAAGGGAGTGTGCATAAAAACACACCACAGGGTGTGGATGGGTTTAATAAACCAGTCTCCGGTGTATAAAGAGCCTAACTCTTTCCTAGTAGGGTAGGATTACACAACATCCACTGAAGTAATTTGAAATGGTTCCTATAAGACCAAAACACACAGCCAACGAAATCACATAATCATAAAATATTGAACTTGGATGAGACCAGTACGGTGTGTGTCAAAACTGAGTAATATATGGGCGCTTTTAAAGGAAAAAGTTGTTTAAGCTCACACTCCCCCCCCACCAAAGTTGATTTAAACTATTTTTGTTATAATGGAACTTAAATATGTACATAGAGAATACACACACACACACATATTTATGTGTGTGTGTGTGTATATATATATATATATATATATATATAAAATAAAGCAAAGTAAAAATTTTGCATGCCCAGGATTCTTCAGCTCCTGATTGGGACAGAGACTATAGTGCTGCTTGTATAAATCGTAATGATCTTTTGAGGTGAAAGTCATGCCACGATGTCAGCATGTGTGGGTGCGCTTCCACCTCTGATACTCACTAGCTGTGTCACTTCTTACAGGCTACTTAGCCAACATGTGCCTTATCTATAGTAGTAGAATCTACCTTATAGGTTGTGAAGTTAAGTATATATATATGCAGTGGTGCATGAAGTTATATAAATATTCACTAAATGATAGCTGTTTTTGTCATTGCTATTTGTTTTCAAAACATAACTACCAAAATTCAAAATTTATTTAATACGATGCACGATATGAATTTTTACAATGAAAGGATCTATAGGGAAGGTGAACTCACAAATCATTTTTTAGCAGAATGACCTTAAGGACTTCAAGAATGAGTTCTTAAGTTCAGAATAACCAGACCGCATATATAATTCAAACTTTGCCAGTTAGTAATCTTAAAAACAATTTAAATGACACTCTAAAGTTGTCTTGCCATTCCAAGGTAAGGTAAGCATTGTCACATTATTGAAATATGTGTTAAGTGCATAGTTTATTTTACCACTTCTGGAGTGGGGAGGTAAATTGTATGTTGCATATGTCGTATTACCTTTAGGGCCAAAGAAAATTTAGAAAAAAAAAATTGATGGATTTTTCAATTAGACTTTTAAAAATTGAAGTATAGGTAATTTACGATGTTGTATTAGTTTCAAGTGTATAGCAAAGTGATTCAGTTATATATACATGTAATATATAGGTGTGTATATATATATATGTTCTTAATGAGATTATCAATGAGGTCAATATTACAGCCCTGTGAAATCACACAAATGTTGAGGTATACTTGGTACCTAGGTTCCTCTCCAAAGTTCTTTTTTTCTATGAAATCTAAAAAATCTACACATCACTGAAAATAAATAGCAATTTTGATAACTTTCTGATGTATCCCAAAGTAATCAGGTTGGCTTTCTATAGTGATGGAGAAAACTTTACTACCTAACACAGAAGTGGTAACATCTTTTTAAAGGAATACTTATTTTGGGATCTAATATTTTTCTCCTCCTAAATCTTATTGTGTATGAAAATAAACCATTTATCTATCTTATTTTTTTTTTCTTCTTTTTTGGCTGCCCGTGGCATACAGAGTTCCTGGGCCAAGGATCAGATCCAAGCCATAGTTGTGACCTAAGCTGCAGCTGCAGCAGTGCAGGATCCTTAACCCACTGTGCCAGGACTGGGGATCGAAACTGTGTCCCAGCATTCCCAAGATGCCACTGATCCCATTGCACCCCAGCAGGAAATCCTACTTATCTTATTATACATAACAACTGACTAATATTATCCCAGATCTGCAAGGAATATTTTTCAGAGGACAGAGTTTTCTGTACTGTTCATGTGGGATCTAAAAGTAATTTGAAAGCCAATATGAGCACAATGCTTTTACTTACATTTAGATATATAAAACATCCCTTACATTTTCAGAAGTTCCTATCATGTCACACCATTGTATTCCATTGTTCAGATTTATAAATAGATGTTTTTAATTACCAACAATACATATCAAGGATTCCCACATCAAAACTTTTCAATAATGAAATCTTTCTCTAGCCACATAGACATATGTATTATTTACATTTGAAAACATTTTCCATATTTGAAATCACTGATTTTACATCTGACTTTTAATGCTTTCTAAGCACCAACTAAGAATACAAAAAACAAAAACCCTATATTCAGGGGAAAATGCAGTAAATAAAAGATGAATTAGAGAATAAATCTCTGAAGAAAAACTTGTTAGATTGATGGAATTGATGTATATAAAATAGACTGTTAGGAGTTTCCGTTATGGCTCAGCAGAAACGAATCTGACTGGCATCCATGAGAACACAGGTTCGATCCCTGGCCTTGCTCAGTGGGTTAAGGATCCAGCATTGCCGTGAGCTGTGGTATAGATCGCAGACACGGCTCAAATCCCATGTCACTGTGGCTGTGGTGTAGACCAGCAGCTACAGGTCTGATTTGACCCTAGCCTGGGAAACTCCATGTGCCACGGGTGCAGTCCTAAAAAGACAAAAAATAAAAAAATTTTTTAAATGGGCTATTAACTAGATGGCTCTGTTAAATCTGAATTATTCAAACAAGGATGAGAGCACATAGGACATTGTACTTTGGGAATCCTCAGATAATGTACATCTCTTTTAAAATATGAATACCGTTCATTTCATAGACTTCTCTCTCACACAGAACCAGTTAGCATTTGTCATGTCACAAACCACCCCACAACTTAGTGTATTCAGGCAACAACACTTTATTTAGTTCAAAAATCATTCAGCCAGCAGTTTGGGCTGTGTTCACCCTAGCATCCTTACATTGTGGTCCAAGTTGACTGTTCCCGGCTTAGCTCCTTCAAGGGTCTTGGCTGGCATGTCTGGGTCAACTGAATCCTTTGGTTACATGGTTTCTCATCCTCCAGCAGGCTGGCCTGACTCCTCACACAGTGAAGTTTTAAGCTCACTGAGTGAAATCCTCAATATGCATATGTTTTTTAAGCCTCTGTATGCTGGTGTCCCATTGACCAAAGCTGGTCACAGGACGTCTCCACATTCACTAGAGTGAAGACAGGCTTCACTTCTTATTAGGAAGACTTGCAAATACTATCACTATTTTACTATTTACCACACTCACAATATTTCTCTACCCATGTTCTTTCAGTTAAACATCTAAATATTTCTCAGATTCATCCATTTCTGTATTCAGAGAAATTCCTCAAAATAAACTACCATCATCTCCCATGGGACTCCTGTGGCAGCTTTCTAACTGGACTCCCTTTAACCATGCTTACTGCCTTATAAGAACGCCATCAAGCCATTAATTTTTTTATTGCGTAGGTATTTTAAAAACATTTGAAAGTCTTTCAATTGTGTAAGAGTAAAAACCCAAGTCCTTACCATGGCCTATAAGGTCCTCACACACATCAGATATATGTGGCCCCCTAAGAATGAGCAAAAACAGAAACAGACACTGGAGGGTGGGTGACTAGGGACCTGGCCTAGACTGAAAAGTTCTCTCAATAAAGGACATTCACGTTGATGTTTGAAAGGTCCATAGAGGTAACTGGAATGAGTTGGGGAGAGAGGATGAATATTTGTGTCAGTTGAAATTTCGCATTAATTTCTCTGACTTGTTACTTTTTGAAGGCTGAGTTCACATCTGTTTTTTTCACCATTACATCCCCAGTGCCTATCAAAGTGGCCGGCACCTGCTTTAGCCCCAGTAAAAAACTTAAGACAAGATTACCTTTTGGATACCTAAACAAAGACTAAAATTTTAAATTTATACGAACATTACAATATTTTAGAATCAAACTTACTTAATGTTTGAAACCATTATGTTGAAGACATATGACATGTTTCTGGGACTGATATCAGGAATGAGAAAATTTGGGTTTTAGAATTAATTCAACCATTACTCATCTGTTAAACATTCTTGGTCTCAGTTTCCTCATTACTTAAGTGAGAAGGTCTGTGGACATGGTGTCTAAATTTCTTTACAACTTTTTAACATTATGTGATGCTATGATTCCAAGACTTTAAAAAAGCAGAAAAGCTTAGCATAGGGATAAGCTCCTATCAGAAGTGAACACATTGTGCATTTATTTATCTTAGTTTGCTTTACATTTAAAATGTCTTCAATTTAAATAGCCAGAGAATATATTTATATGGAAAAATCAAATTTCTGGAAATATAAAATGTAGGGACTTTTAAAAAATGCAAATGAAGTAAAAAATAAAGCATAGAATAAACATATAATATGTAAACAATAGAATGAAATACAATTAAATAGCAGTCCTCTCATTGCAGATAATAGACTAACTGCCCTAAATTTGTAAACTACTTAGATCTCTCATATTCAGAAACAGGCTGAATTTCCACAGATTTTAACACATGGGACCTGCTTATGAAGCATCTGGAAAATCCTAAAATCAAAACATGCACTTCAGCAGGACAATTTCAAAAGAGTATAACCCAGAGGCTATGTCCCCCAAGCTGAGTGTGGCAGGAAATAGTTGGGCCCCCACATGTCAGGACAAAATTTCTGCAGCACTTCTCAATAGGACTTATAAAAAAAAAAAGCAAATAGGCAACACAGCAGTAGGTATTTTTTAATATATTTCAGATTTTACTCAAACAAAACAACATATGGGATCCTCAAGTAATTCTATAATGAATCAAATAAGAGATTTTGAACCTCTTGACACTCAAAGTAATAGATTTTAATCTCATGATTTTGTGAGACTTCTGGCATAAGTTCTAGTTTATTGAGGAATGTACCTGACCTAGGGCATCAGAAAAGCAGAGTTCAACCTCAGCAGTATGATGTGAACTTAATTTCTCAATCTGCCGTGTTAATGGAACTAGGTGGTAAAAGAATAGACTATGGAGGCTGTCTGGTTTTTAATCCCAACTTTCCCTGAGAAAAAAATGCATTCAATAATTTTGTATCTGATAAATGAAGTGTGATGTATTTTGTAGATTAGCCACTAAAGAATAAAAAGTTATAATTTTCAACTAGTGGATGGGAAAAAAATACAGCAATAAGAAATAACACAATCACAAAATAAAGCAGAAAAAATAAGAAAAATCCATATACAACAATTATATACACTAATTATATAAATAGTAGAAAAAGAATAACATTTAATATCAGTAATTATATTAAATTCAAATTAGCCATTCACTATAATTGAAGGATAAAGACAAAATAGATTAAAAATGCAAAAATCAAACACTTTTTTATTAAAGATGCATGTTAAAAATAGGGATGCAAAAAGAATAAAATTTAAAGGAGATATACCTTGTAACTATTAATTCCCCTCAAAAATGAGACTTCATAGAAATATAAGAAAAAAGAGCTGTTTCAGCAAAATAAAATTATTGTATTTCAACAGGGTCATTTCATAATAAAAAAGATGTCTATTACAGGTCAATAAGAGGTTATAAAATTTTAAATTTTACCATATGTAATAAAAACAATGATAAAACTAGAAGAATAAAATACAAATCAAATATCAAAGTGGGAGATTTAACATTTCTTTATAAGGATATAATAAAAAATAAGGATATAGAAAACTCAAATAGCTCAATTTAAAAATTTGATCAAAAATTATTTTGATTTAGTTGATTTTTATAGACCATTCCACTGAACAATCTTAGAATGCACATTCTTTTGAAATGTGCACATTTATAAAAACTGACCACAAAGAAATAAATAAATAAAAAGGAAGGATAATAAAGAAGTAAAAAGCAAAAGTTAATGAAACAGAAAATAAGCTTTCTCTAGAGAGATCAACAAAAGCATAAGTTGTTTTTTAAAAATAACTTACAAAATTAACAAACTTCTGACAAAAATCCATCAAGAAAAACAGAGAAGGCACAAAACAGCCAATATCAGTAATATAAAAGTGAACATCATTATAACTGATATGCATGTTCAAAGAAGTGAGATGGTGTTATGAACAAATTTGTGTCCAAAAAAGTGGAAAATATCAACAAGATAAACTAATTCCTAAAAAAGTAACTGCCAAAATGGATTTATGAAGAAATTAAAAACCAGAATGTCCATTTTTTTAAAGTGAATAATAGTCACAAATCTTCCCATAAATAAAATTCCAGCTGACTTCAACAAGCTTCCCCAAACAAACCAGACTCAATTAATTCCAATATTACCCAAATATTTCCAGAAAACAGAAACAGAAGTGATCCCCAAGTTATTTTATGATAACAATCCAAAAAGGAAGTTAGGAGAAAATTACCAGCCATCTCATTCAGGAACACTGATGCAAAATACTGAACAAACAAAGTAAAAAAAGTAATAGAAAATATTTTAAAACAATCGTTAGAAACCTGGGTTTATCTCAGGAATGCTAAATTATTGGAATGTTAGAAAATCAATTAGTATAATTCACCATATTACCTCAATAATATCAAAAAAACAAACAAAAAACAAAAGCAAAAAATAGGAGTTCCCTGGTAGCCTAGTGGTTAAGGATCTGGTGTTTTCACTGCTGTGTCTTAGGTTCCATTCCATCTCTGTCCCAGGAACTTTTGCATGCTGCCATTGCAGCCAAAAAAAAAAAAAAAAAAAAAAAGCAAAACATGCATCTGATAATGGGTAATATCCACTTTTAGGAAGTCTCTTAGTGTAATACTATTATTTACCAGACACCTAAAGGAAATACATTCTAAGGAGGAAAAATTAAAATATTGCCTTTGTGATCAGAAACATGACTTAATATTTTATTCAAACTTTTGTATATTTCATAAATAAATGTTGGAAAAAATACCACTTATAGACTTCATGAAAATATTTACAAAACTACAACAGTTAAATGAATATTAACTAGAATATATAAAGAGCTCAAGTCAACAAGGAAAAGATAATAAATAGAAATATAGACTAAGAATATAAATGGCAGTTCACAAAATAGGTAAACCAAGTGGTTAATAAAAACATCTAAACATTTTTAACTTCAATAATAATGAAAACATTTCCAAATAACATAGCATTTTATCTCCATCAAATTGGAAAAATTTTTTAATGTTTTATTTTCTAAATTCAAAAAGAATCATTTCATCTATAGCAAACATGCAAAAAGGTTAATATCCTTTCAGTCTTGGAGGTGTCCATGGGTGACTTTATAATTTGTCTTATTTTCTAGGTTCGAATTGATTCTTAGGCAAAATTTTAAAACTCTTTTGATATAACTTTACAGAACATTTTGCATTAGGATTCAGAGACTTAACCTTGAAACTCTGTTTGCTAGCTATGTGAACTTTGTAAAACTTATACACTTTCTAAACCTCCCATTTTTTTCACTTATTGAACAATAAACATTATTTATTTTATATGATTATTTGTAAGGATTAAAAGGAAATGAAAATAAGAAGAATGGCAGGCTTAAAGAATATTGTCTGTCCAAAACTGACCTTCTTATAAAGAAATTAAATTATTGAAGGCAGTTTATTTTGATTGTTACCTCAATTTTCAGCATCTCATTTCTTCACCCATAAGATGAGTGATACTTTATACACCTGCTCCAGGCAGCCATGTGAAGCTAACATGAGAACTGCCTTGGCTGCCTATTTCGCTTAGAGTTGGAGCAGGTCCTTGCAGTTCTTGACAAGGCCCTTCCAGAGCTGCCCTCTCTCACACTACACTTACCTATCCAACCTCTTGCCTCTCCTCACTTGGCCCCACCCACAAAGGCCTTCTTGCTGCCCTTTGAACTGACCAGACAAGATCTTGCTTAAAACCCCTGCCTAGAACACTCTTCTCTGTTAAAAAAGTATAAAACACCCAGAAATTCATTCTTGATTGCTCTTATCTGCTCATTTTTTTCCCTATAGCATATATTGCTCTCTAACAGACTACACAATTTACAATTGATGATACTTGTTTATAGCCAGTCTCTCCTTGCTACTGGAACACCCCAATAGGGACTGAGGTCTTTGTTTTTCCAATGATGTACCTCACATAACTAGAACAGTTCCAAGCCCGTGGGAGGAATTAAGTAAATACTTGTTGAATGTATAAATATATGGGGGAAAAAAGCCCACTCTTTGGGAAAAAACATGACCTTTGAGTTTCAAGCAAGTTGAGCTTGTGTTGCCCAAATAACTCTTGATTTACCTTTATACTTTATAGATTGCAGATAATTTTGGAAATATACCGCCAAAAATAGGCACAAAAACAATTTCTAAAACTAAATAATATTGATTTATAGTTCTTTAACTCAAAATACAAAAATAAAACCTGTGGAAGAAGATGAACTTTTCTTAAGGAATTGTGACAAATATCCATGAGTAGTCCTGTTTCAGAATCCCATGCTATCAAAAAGCAGAGGAAAGCAGTTCAGGATGTGCATAACCAATGATGTAAATGTGTCCAGTGACAAATCCCACAAATAATGTCCCAGGTTTCCCAGACTGACTGTTACCTAATAAGTCCCAGATTAGTAGATGAGTAATTGACTCCATCAGTATTGTATTTCCAGAACATTCTCTAGATAATCAGTGTAATAAGTACATTAGTCCTATAACAACCCAGCAGGAAAAACACACTCACAGATGTTTTCCAGGGTGTTGCACCATTTTTTGTTGTTTGTTTACTTGACTAAAAATTAGTCATGTGTATATATACATACATATATATGGCTACTTTTCATGTCAAAAAACATTCTGAAATGTAAGTATGAAAAATAAATTTAAATAGGACAATCTACTAATTTTAAACAAGTGTTTGAATCTCATCCCAAGTTGGGAGAAGTGGGGACAAAGCTGGCAGTGATTACTTGGTCACACCACTTGCAGTGTGGCAGGGAGTGCCCGAGACATCCCAGCACACATGTGGTCACTCAGGCGCTGCTCTGCTGTACCCTGCCCTCTCCAAGATCCTGCAAAAGGTCCAAGCATCTTGATCTTATTCATTTAGTCTGCTTCTAACAGCTGGGACAATTAGAGATGCCCTCATGGTTGAATCAGAACATTTTCCAGTCAACAAAGTCAACAATAGTGGAGCAGTTTGACTAGAAAACTTTTTGGTCTGAGGGGTGTGCTCTTTTAGGTTCAGGCATCTGAGAAAGGCACTGATAATACTGAATCAAAGGCAACCATAATCCAGGAAGAATTTTAGAAAGAACTAACAGGTAAACTAACAACTTTATAGGACTCAAACACAGGTAAGGTTTTTCATGCTGCAACATGCTCTATAAGTAGATTTAATCATGGTTTTCATTAATTTAGATGTGAAATACCCCACATGGTGAAGTAGGAAGATATAAAGGCTATAAAGATGTATTCACTACCCTCAGTGCATTTAGAATCTAGTTTGAGAGAAACAACATAAACATTTATATTTTTTTAGACATTAACATCAGATTAGTAGTTTCTAAATAAATTCATAGAGGTATTCCACAGAAGGAGACACCTAAGTGCTTTGTGAAGAGGCTCTCTTGGAAAGTGGGGAGAGAGAAGAAAAAGATATTCCACGTTAAAGTGTGGATAAAGGGGAGGAAGTGGGATAGGTAGGCTGGGATCCAACTGATATAAAGGGCTGATGCTATGGGGAAGAGAATCATGTACTTTTAGCCTTCACCTACATTTAAGGAATTATAGCACCCTGCCAGTGATTGTTTTGTTTATATTGTATATGCACATAAGCATGTACATTTTAGCTGACCTTTCCTGACAGTATACAACCTCATTTTGCCTATCTCCAGCTAGATGTCCAGTTAGCAGATTTCAGTTCCAGATTCCTACCAAATCCTTTAAACCATAATGATGGCCCCAGAGTAAAATATTAGTGCCTCTATTAATCATGGGATCCTGCTTAGCACCCTGTTTCTTTTCACATAAAATAAAAAACAAATGTTCGCTATAACCATGAATTTGACCTAACCAGTTTACAAAGGAACCAAGGGAAAGATAGCCCAGTGTGTTGGTATAGCCTCCTGAGTTCAGAATACCAGACCTCCCACTTCCTGGAGATCTGACACTAGGCATATCTCTGCATCTCAATGCTCTCATCTGTAATATAGACATAGTGATAGTCCACAGCTTAGCTGTGATGATTAAATTATTTAGTATCTCTAACACACTTTGAGCAGGGACTTGGATAAGTAGTCAGACTACTGCTATTAATAATGTTACTTTTATTACTGAGTAAGCTTAGAAAGTAGTTATATGGCTTGCATACACACAGAAAAAAACAGAAATCTCATTCCATAAGAACATTTTCAGTACTTAAAATTTATGATGTTATTTTTTTTTTTGCCAAAAGTAATTTATTTAACATGGAACTTCAGCACATGCCAGCCAGGAGCCAGAATTCAGGAAGACCTTCATGACACCAAAAACCCAAAAAACACACCTGAACTGTGGGGGGACCATCTCGTGGGCTGGGACTGTGGTCATTGCCATATACATTGGTCAGTATGAAAAATGGAGTGTTCTCAGAGGTTGTATGAATTCCTAAGACCATTAGGCAATTGGAAATTGGAAGATTTTTTTTCACTGTAGCTAAACTTGGGGAATAAATGTAATTTTGGAGGGGACCGTTTCTGGCTGCCTAAACTGAAGGTCCACTGAAAGATGGGGAAAAGATTTATTTCCGAGGCAGTTCTTCATTCAGACACATATGTCATCAGCAGCTGTAGCTCCAGAGTTAAGTGTCCCTGAAGAGGTTGTGGAAAGACTGCCAACTGCCCACCAAATACCTGGGCTTTTTCTCCCCTTGTGCAGTTGTGTGTGTCTTCTGAGAAGCCCTATCCGCTAAGAAACTACATTTTTCAATACCTTTTACTTTGGGTGGGGCCCTGAGATTCAGTTCTAGCAGGTGAAAAGTGCTAAAACTATATATATATATTTTTTAAACGCTCCCTTGATATTCTCCATTCTCTCTTCTACTGCCTGCAGGCTGGGTTTGTGGCTGAGAGTCACCATGGACATCAACTATTTTCTAAGGCTGTTCCCTGCATACTACAGGGAATAGAATCCCCACTGCCACTTAGACCTGATATGAGTGAGAAATAAATTTCTATTATGTTAAGCCACAAAGAATTTAGGCTTTGTTTGTTTCAGCAGCTAGCATTACATTACTAATACAAGGGTATAAATTAGAGAGTAGTCCTTGGCCATTCACAATGACAGCCAAGCCACAAAGCATAACTGAGCATTTGACCACAGCCTTGAAAAAACAATGGGCATGTAGATGTCTCATTAGACATGAGAAAGTATCAGACTACTGTGAAAAGTTACCAAGAAGTTTGGTGTCACTGTCCTATAATGCAATCCAAAGCTACAAATCCTGTAGGAAACTACTAAATATTCACAGACTAGTGAGGTTCAGATAAATTTTGAATAAACATCTAAATGTCTGGGTGCTATTTAAAAATAAATCTCTAACACTTTTGAGGCCTTTATATTAATAAGGACCGTTACCATCATGGTTATAGGATGAAATCATGTATAGCAAGAGGAGTTATAAAGTAGTCACTATAAAATTTCTTAGTAGAGGGGGAAGTTATTGGTCTTCCTTAGGCCATCTTTGTTTTGTCATTATTTCCAAATCATTACCATGTGCCAATCTTCACTTACAACAACAACAAATTCTGCATGACTTTTAAATGATATAGAAGAGAACTTGTCAAAAACAATTATTATGGTTGGGAGGAAGTAAATATCTGATTTTCATAAGAGAAAATGTTTACATAAAGGAAAAAGACTGTAAGAATTTAATTGGTTTAGTGCTACAATAAAGAATGATTATACAAGACTGATGTCTGCAAAATCTAGTAAAAACGTGTCGTCTACTTTCCTTAGTAAATCCTGTCTCCATATAAATGCTTAGTAAAAAGTCAAATCATTTGAAGGGAAGGATTTTATTGTCCTTCTGCTAAATCAGCTTTATGAGCCATTTGCCCAGCTTGTCCTGTGTCTCGTCAGGTGTGCCCTAATGTTTACCATACTTGTCAGCATTTGTTCTCACCTTCCACTCAGTCATAACTTTTAATGCATTGACAGCGTCCTTCATCAAATTTAATGGCCTCTTCCAGACAAAGGGATAATTGACGAATCAAATCTTCTTATTTGTAGTAACTCTAAGGAACCAATTTCTTAGCAACCCCCTAATAGTTAAAAGCATGTCCCAGGCCTATAAGTGATGGTGTAGAAATCACCAGCTAGTTGTTAGGCCCATAGAACAGAGGCCTGCACCCTGGGGCTGACCTGTCATTGAAAAATTCTACCTCAAGCCCTCCTTTTCTTTATATTTCCCTTATTTCTTTTAACCAATGTGAATTCATAACTTGTATCTTCGTGAAAACTATCCTATGATTCAATTAGCATAATGTAAAGAGGCAGAAGTCTTGGAGTTCTGGTTGTGGCTTAGAGGAAACAAACCCAACTAGTATCCTTGAGGATGCGTGTTCAACTCCTGGCCTTGTTCAGTGGGTTAAGGATCTGGCATTGCCATGAGCTGTGGTATAGGTTGCAGACAAGGCTCAGATCTGGCATTTCTATGACTGTGCTGTAGCTCTGATTTGACCCCTAGTCTGGGAACTTCCATATGCCACACTTGTGGCCCTAAAAAAAAAAAAAAAAAAAAAAAAAGACAGCAGCCTTAGAAATATTTTGCTGATATGATACATGCATTGAGAAAAATGAGAAACATTTCAAACTTAAGTTCTATGATATTTTATTTCTAGAGTACAAGGAAAACTTTATTTTTTTTGACAATGGAACAGAATAAGATTTCTACTACTGCACTGAGTGGCTATTTATTGTTTTATGTTTCCAATTCAGTTAACAACCTCTCAAATGTATCCTAGAGGAATCACACCCCTTCCCCTACTGTCCATCCACAGAATTCACATAAAATTGACAGCATCCAGTTTCAAAGATGGGCTGAGCAAAGTACCTAATGATAAAAATTGGGTTAAATGACCATTTCCATTTAATACCAGTAGGCCACCTTAACATAAAAAATGAAGCTACTCATGACCAGAGATGACTACCCTGGGCCTCTGGCTGCCCAGGTCTTGCCTGACTATACTCTAAGGCAGAAGAAATTTGATACCTCAGCACATTCAACTCCTTCAAGGCACACCAGTTTTATTACAGTGCCCAGTGTGATTGACACTCTAGGTTAAGGGAGCGATTCACAAATCAAATCAGACTGATAATAGCTGATTAATATTTAGGCTGCAGGGAAAGCAGAGTCTCTATATTCCTCTGGACATGGTGTGATAATGATGTGAACCTGGCAAAGCCAGGACTACTCTGTGGGGCCAAAATGTGGTGACATTTGTGTCACAACAAGGAGACATACTTTAAAATATTTAATTTTTATAAGTCAAAAAATGCCATTTTGCACTTAAGCCACTCTCAGTTACAGTTGAAGTTGTAACTGATAAAAGTCTGCACATATCAATATCTATTCATCTGTTGCCTCCTCAGCTGGACTCTAAATTTGTTGAGGAAGGAGCTACATATTAGCCAAATTCATATGCCAAGAAAAGTGCATGGCCCAAATATGAGGTACTCCATTAGGATATATATTTATTAAAATGATTGTAAGAATGTATATTTCTAATTAAAAACTATGAATAAAATGGAATCAAGATCTGGCCTGTTATAATCCATAGATTGCTGAATGGCTTTATAAGCAAGGCCTGAAGAAATTGGATACCTTGGAATATAACATGCGGAGGAAAAGAGAAGAGTTAAATGACTTTACTTAAAAATTGTTTTTGCTAGGAATTTCTGTGGTATCTCAGCAGGTTAAGATTAGGTATTGCCACCGCAGCAGCCCGGGTCACTACTGTAATGCGAGTTCAATCACTGGCCCAGGAACTTCCACACGCCACAGGTGCAGTCAAAAAATAAATAATTTTTTTTTAAAAGTTATATTTGCTAAGTTGATTTTTTGGCCATTCAAATCTGCAAACCTTCCATTCTAGTCAAATGGCCTTCAAGTTAAACAAAAACAGCAACAGAAATGCTAAAACTGTTGCCTTTCAGTTCTATTTTCTAGTAATTACTTATTCTGTTCTCTCTAAGTCATAAAATCTAATTGCTTCTTTTTTTTAATATTTCTTTCTCCTAAAAAAGAAATCAGTTCTTATTTCTAAATCTTAAAAGTGATAAGCAGATGGTTATGATCACCAAAATAAACCAATGCATAAATCAAGGTGGATGTATCTAATTTTAGACAAATATCCAAATATCCTTTGGCAAATATCCATGAGTAATCTATAGTAAAATTATCATTAAGTTTGCTTTTTTGAAGATTATTCAAAGGTAAACCAGCATAAATCAGGACCGAATTTCTTTCACAATGTATCAAAGCTCAACTGAGAATTTAGAAACGGGTTAGACAGGAAAACTCTTGGTGTTTTGAGCAAAGCAGGATGTCATTTACAATGCTGTGAATATGTTGATTGGATGGGAGATTATAGGACAAAAATATGAAATAATTTTTCAACACTTCTCTCTACATGGATATCCATATGCTGAGCCCTTATAACTTTTCTCTTAGACATGCACCAGGCATCCCTGAGTTGTCCTAGAGTGGTCCCCTCTGGAAAAGGGTTTAAAGCCCTTGGGTTTCAGCTTTTCAATAAAGAGGTCTCAAGCCCTGGATGATCATCCTCTAGTCATCACTCATCCATTTGAAAAGAGAATCTCATGCTAGGTTAGTTAATGAATAAGAAGTCTCTGCTTCAATTACAAAGAAACCTCAAGCAAGGCTTTCCCTCCTCTGCTTTCCACCTTTCAAAGAATACCATGACACTGTGAAATGACTATTAGGCAGTAAAGAGCTCTAACTTCTGCTCTCTTCCATAATTAAACCAGGTAAGAGACCTTCCTTCCATCTTTCTCTTAAACTCTTTGAACTTCAGTTTATATATTGATAAAACAAGAGTGTGCCTCAAAGTCTTATTTTTCTATAGTTCAGTGATTCTACAGCATTGGTACAAAGGTCCTGAGAACATGTGAGACCAGGCTGTATGTCATTATTTATTTATAGAATGTTGACAAACCTCCTATTGGGGTTCACTTTAATGCTTTACCAGTACATTCTATGCATCCATTAACATGAGGGATGTGCTTCTGTTAGAGGCATGAAGTAGTGATGGATCAGGAGGAAAGTGTTTGATTTTATTAACTTATACATATGTAAGGAACTGAACTACTAATTTATTATAGAATTTATTTTCCAAGTCCTGGTAAAACATTTCCCAACTTCTCACTAAATTATCTTTGTATACTATGAAATTAATTAGAACTAACAACCAAATAAATAATTACTAGATTACAAGAGGAATTTCTTCTCATAAGTTTGATAAAACTAAACTGAAAAAATAATAATACGTCCTGCTTAGCCTATGCAGTAGAAAGTAGGTGGAAAATGCTTTATCCTTCCCACACTATCAGTCCTTTGAATCAGAAATTCAGTAACTACAGAAATGTGTCTTGCTTCTTGAGATTGCTGGAGTATTGCTGGCCCATGCTACCTTGAATATCTCCTCCTTTATAGCTCTTCCATAAGAGACTGAAAACCCAAAGAATAACAGAACAAAAGTTTGTGCAGAAGGTAGAGGTTGAGAGGAGCATGGCACATTTACACCAATGTGCAGATCTTGCTATTAAAGAGCTTTCCAGAGGAACAGAGAAAGTAAGGGTTGTGATTATATGATTATGCTTTTTTTCATACTAACTTTGTCCAGAGTTATAAAGCAAAGCAGTGAGGCTATCAGAAGCCCCCATCTACTTCATGAACACTGTTAAAATAGAAATATGGGTAATTTAGTTTGGAGCATATCATCCACCTGTACATTATAAAAGGTGACACAACCAGGACTCAAAGCAAAAGTGAATAGGATAAGAACAGAGCATATTCACTCTTTAATGCAAATTAAGACCAATATATATTGTTTGAGAAATAATAAGAATAAAATATGTACCCAAGGACAATGGAAAAATGGATAGGAGAAGAAAACAAAAAAAAGATTAGCAAATCTCAGAAAATTACTACCTGAAAGAACAGAAATCCATAGAAAATTTTAGAGAATGTTATTTAATCCTAGTAGGAAACAAGAAAATGTAACTGCTATGTATGAAACTACAGAGAGGACAGACTGAAATAAAAATACTGTGAGAAGAGAATAAAGAGAAATGAAGAGACATTAAAGAGAATGAGGTGAAAGATTTCAATAAACAAAAAAATGCAATACTCAAATAGGAAAGGATAGTCTCTTCAACAAATGGTGTTGGGAAAACTGGACAGTCACATGAAAAAGAAAAGGTCAAATTGGATTTCTATCTACAAAATCAGCTCTCAAAGTGGAATAGAGACTTGAACTTAAGACTTGAAACCATTAAAGTGCTAGAATAAAACATAAGGGATATGCTCCTTGGCCTTGGTCTTGGCAATAATTTTTTGTAGATATGACACAAAAAGCAAGGGCAACAAAAGCAAAAATAAATAAGTAGGACTATATCAAACCAAAGGTTTCTGCACCACAAAGAAAACCATCAACAAAATGAAAAGGCAATCCATGGAATGGGAGAAAATATTTATAAATCTTATATCTGTGAGGGGTTAATATCCAAAATAGATAAAGAACTCATACAAATAAATAGCAAAACAAAAACCAAAAACAAAACAAAGTTTAAAAATGGACAGAGGTACTAAAAAATCATTTTTCCAAAGAAGACATTCTAGTGGCCAATAAGTACCTTAGAAAGTGCTCAATACCACTAATCCTCAGGGAAACGCACATCAAAACCACAATTTGCTTTCACCTCACAACTGTTAGAATGGCCATAATCAAAAAACAAGAGATAAAAAATATTGGTGAGAATGTAGAGAATAGAATTATTACTATGTAGAGAATTATGCACAGTTAGTGGGAAGCAAATTTGTGTAGCTACTATGGAAAATGATAGGGTCCTCCAAAAATTAAAAATATAACTACCATATGATCCACTAATCCCATTTCTGGATATATATCCAAAAGAAATGAAAACAGAATCTCAAAGAGATATTTGCACTCCCATGTTTATTGCACCATTATTCACTATAGCCAAGCTGTGAAAACAATATGTCCCTCAACAGATAAAAGGATACACACACACACACACACACACACACACACACACACACACAGTGGGTTATTATACTGTCTTAAAAAAGGAAAGGAGATCATACCTACCATTTGTGATGAGATGGTTGAATCTTAAGGGCATTATAATAAGTGAAATAAGTCACAGAAAGATAACTACTATATGATAACATGTACATGTGGAATCAAAAAAAAAAAAAGCCAAACTCAGAAACAGAGTCTAGAAAGGCTGGAGGTAAGGAGAAAGGGGAGATGTTCCTCAAAGTATAAGCTTTCAGCTATAAGATGCACAAGTTCTTAGAATTTAATGTACAGCATAGTTATTATAGTTAATAATACTGTATTATATGTTTGAAAGTTGCTAAGATAGTATATCTTAAATGCTGCCATCTTAAAGAAATGGTAATTATGTGACACAATGCAGGTATTAAGTAATGTTATGGTAGTAATCATTCTGAAATAATGATCAGAAAAGTGCATCAAATCAACATATTGTATACCTTAAACTTATATAATATCATATCAATTATATTTCAATAAAGCTGAAAACAAACTATTCATATAAAGTGAGTATTGGAGTCTACATTTGTTTCATAAAAAAATTGAATCAGTGGTTTGGAGGAAAAAAATTGAAAAGTCCTACATAGGAAACAAAACCAAATGTTTGGATTTTGAGGATTAAGAAAAAAATTCTTAACTATCTATGGGGAAATAAAATTATAATCTATCAATAAAGAAATAAAAAGTGATGGAATATCGTACTTTTTATCTGTTATGTGGAATGCCAGAGGCAAAAGACTAATATTTTAGAGGATTTTTTAGGGAAAAGTATTTTCATCTAAGCTTTTTATTGTTCCTTCTAGTGAGAGGAATGAGTTAGTTTACTTAAGAGAGAGAGCATGTGAAATACTCCTTCTCTTTTCCCTTTTATTAGTTTTCTGTACTGCTTTAACAAATTATGAGCAATATAGGGGTTTAAAACAACACAGGTTTCTTTTCCTATAATATTGTAGGTCAGGAGTCTGAGAAGGGTCTCACAGAGTTAAGAGGAGTCAGGAGGGCTGCTTATCTTTCAGCAGGGTCCAGGGGAGAATCCATTTCCTTGCCTTTTCCAGCTTTTAAAGCTCACATGTATTCCTTGGCTTGTGGGCCCCTTTCTCCATCTTCAAAGACAGTAACATCACATCTTCCTGACCTTTCATGTGTCTTCAAGCCTCTCACCAACTGTAGCCAAGAAATACTCTCCAGTTTAAGGATTTATGTGATTAGATCAAGCCCATCCATATCAGGGTCCTTAACCCTGGTCACATCTGCAGAGTTCCCTTTTCCATGTAAGATTGCATATTCTTAGGTTCTTGAGATAAGGATGTGGACATCTTTGGGGGAGGGAGAAGGAGGGAAATTACTCTGCCTACACTATTATGTCCTTTGAATTCTAGAATATGTGATGTATTACCTACTCAAGAATAAAAAAAATAAAATACATCCTCTAAAAATAAATTATAAATGTCCTCTGATCTTTCAATTCTAGTTCTAGGACTGTTACATGTGAAAAAAAAAGAAGTGTATATACAGGTTATTCACTGCAAAATTGTAACATCAAGATATTTAATATATACACATACAAATAAATAGGGGGAAAAAAGATTGAAAAGACTTAAGGTACATCCATAGAATGGTGAATAAATTGTGCCTGCCCCAAAAACAGAATTCTAAGCAGCCATTTAAAAGAATGAAGAAATTCATAATGCACTGATATGGAACTATCTGCATCTAATTTTAAGTAAAAAAAGACAAGGCATGGGGAGTTACCACTGTGGCACAGAGGGTTAAGATCCAGCTTATTCTCTGCGGTGTTGTAGCCTCAATCCCAACCCAGCACAGTAGGTTAAGGTTACAACATTGCCACAGCTGTGGCTTAGGCAGCTCAGATTTGATCCCTGGCCTGGGACATTCCATACACAGTGGGTGTGGCCAAAAAAAAAAAAAAAAGACAGGGGAAAAAAAGAAATAGTAAGTGCAAAATAATTTTGTGTCTGTACACTGGCTTACACAGTCATAATTTATCTCTGAAGAGATTCACAGGAAATTGATAACAAAGGAAGTTGATACCCGTGTGTTAACAAGGGAAAACTGGATCCAGGATGTAGTATTAGAAGGAAGGCGCTTCACTGTCTACTTTTTAGATTTTGTGCCATTTGAATGCATTGTTCATTTAAAATATATCAACTTAATTTTTTTTTTGTCTTTTGTCTTTTAGGACCACACCCACAGCTCATGGAGGTTCCCAGGGTAGGGGTCTAATCGGAGCTGTTGCTGCTGGCTTACATCAGAGCCACAGCAATGCCAGATCCAAGCTGTGTCTGCTACCTACACCAGAAATCCCAAAATCTGGAGTAAAAAAGTTATTTTACATTGTTAAAGGGCATAATCCTCAAAAAAAAAAAAAAATGTGAATCGGGAAGCAATGCATCAAGTAACACAACACTGTATATGTATATTTATGGGTCATAGAGGTCTTTATCCATAAAAAAAAATTTGAAAATAAGGGAAAATTGACAGTAGTACTACCCTTGAGAGAGGTCTAAAATGTCTAAACCATTGTATAATAAATAAAAATCCAAATATAAACTTGGTAAGATTTACTTTACATACACATACACAATTTCAAGAATGTTCTTACTCTCTGGACTTGAAAAAAAAAGCCCTGTAAATATAAGTTCCTTCACTGACTATACTACTACATAAAAGAATATTTTATAATTCTTTACATTTAATGAGATCTATAGTGTACCCAACGACCCTCAGAAAGCTAACACACCTCTATTGAAGTCAGGATATTCAATGGATGACTAGATCTGTTTACTTCCTGGTTATCTTTTCCTTGTCTGATAGTTTTATAACACATTAAGTTCAAATTTAGGCTCAGAACAATTGAAAAATACTATATGTTATATAACTTCACAGTCACTGATAAATGTCAATACCATAAACATTAAATAAGATAATGGTTTAGGGTAAGGGTTCCATTTAGGGATGGGGTTAATGAAGAGTATTTAATAGGCTACCATGTGTCCAATCATGTTGACCAAAAGTAGTGCAAGGAAGAAATCTAATAAATATCAAGTATATTTATAGACAAAATCCTAATTACTTTTCATAGATTATCTCATTTAAGTCACAGGATAGCATTTAGGTCCACCTGACAATTGAAAATTTGTGTGTTACAGAGTTCCTGTCGTGACTCAGTAGTAACAAACCCCACTAGGATCCATGAGGATATGGGTTTGATCCCTGGCCTTGCTCAGTCAGTGGATTAAAGATGCAGCATTGCCATGAACTGTGTTGTAGCTCGCAGACAGGCTGAAATCCTGGTTGCTATGGCTGTAGCATAGGCTGGCAGCTGCAGTTCTGATTTGACTCCTAGCCTAGGAACTTCCATATGCTATGGGTGTGGCCCTAGAAAAAAAAAAGAAAAGAAAATTTGTATGTTAGAATACATTTAAATAATTTGCCTGAGTGTACAAATGTAAAGAGAGATTTCTTACCCAGTTCTAGGTCCAAATCTCATATTTTTCCTTCTTGAATTAATCTCATATTTAATGTCATTTTAAAATGTGGGTTCCTTTTTCCATGTATTCTTTTTGCTAGAGAAACTTTTTTTTTTTTTGTCTTTTTTTAGGGCCGCTCCTCTGGCATATGGAGGTTCCCAGGCTAGAGGTCTAATCAGAGCTGCAGCTGCCAGCCTCCACCAGAGCCACAGCAATGCGGGATCCGAGCCGCCTTTGCCACAGTTCATGGCAACACCAGATCCTTAACCCACTGAGCAAGGCCAGGGATCGAACCCACAATCTCATGGTTCCAAGTCAGATTTGTTAACCACTGAGCCACAACAGGAACTCCGAGAAACTTCTTGTTTTTATGTATTTTTTTAATTCTATAGAACTTGATTTGGGCATTTGCTCTCTTCTGACAATTTCTTCTTTTTCTCTCAGCTGTTGATGTTTTATTTCCTACTAGCAAAGCAAACACAAATGTCAGAGGGCTTCTGTGTTGCATGCTGGCTATCTCCAGAGTGAAATAATTATAGAGTGCCTTTGTGATGCATTTCACATGTTTGTAAAAGTAAAATTGCAGTCATTCTCGTTTTTAAGTAGGCTTTATTTCAACAAATGTGTTTTATTCTGTTTCCCCTTTCCTGAGTTTTAATGACCACATCCTTCAAGAGACCAATGTAGAATTATATTCCAAACTCCATTTCCCAGTCTAATATCAACCTCCTTGCCTTTTCTTCAGCTCTGCAGAAAATGTGATGTGTTCTGTCCAAATCCTTAGTCTCAAATATCTCCACATAAAGAATATTAGAATGGAGGACGGATGATGGGTAGACAGGACAATTGATGGGTGGATGGATGGATGGATGGATGGATGGATGGATGGATAGATGGATGATTTGGTATTCTCTCACAGATTACTTTTACCATTCTCAAAGATGATGTTATTCATAATAATCTGGCACTACAAATATGGATACCAATATAAAAATATTTTAAATTATTTCTTCCTTCATGTGTAGGAAATATATGGACTCATGATTAAATTGTGATAAATGACATGGAAATAAGATATTTTGAGCCATGGGCTAAATTTTAATTGTGCTGTGCACATAAAAATTTTTCACTGTAGTAACTAATCCTTAATATATCAAAAATTAAATATGTAGATGAGATTGTTGGTAAGTTTGGATTTATAAGCAGTGTCTTTCCAATTTGGATGAGATATTCCTTCCATTCAAGTAAAGAGACAGTCTTTTTTCAAGTATTGTTTTGTAAACTATTTCCTCAACAGCTAGGTACAGGTGTTATCAGGAAAAAGAACATTGCTGGAAGCAATTTACTACCAAATAAGAGAAGGTATAATATGACTCTTGGCAAAATATGGTTTTGATCCAGAGGCAGAAAGGAACCTGTGACTCATCAGAACCACATGAGAGAAAACTGGATTTTGTTCATTAAGTTGCTGAAATGTGGCATCATCAGACAGGCCAATCTGTGATGCTAAAGCATTCACAATTATCTCATTGTAAAATATATATATATCTTTTCTCTCAGGTGTTTTTAGTACTAAACTTTGGCTAAAATCAGCAAGTGGTGTTATGAATTTCCATCCATTTGGGTGAATGACTGAAAGCAACTGAAATTTTAGAAAAATCATGTGCAATTGTGAAATGGTGCATCAGGGAATTAAACATTATTAAAGTAAAAGTGTTAATTATATTTAGCATGTTTTCTCAAGAAGCTTAGATGGGAAAGGTTCTAAGAATATTTGTTGCAAAATAGATGTTTATGTTTTTTTGAATTTGTTAAAGTGAAAAACAGTGGAAATCTGTATATCATCTCTGATAAGTGACATAATTAATGAGCCTGAGGAAACTGGCAATATTTGGCTATTTTTCTCTTAAAAATAGCATTTTTATAGCAGCTTAATAGCTCCTGTGGTGCATTTTACAAATCTAGGAAATGACCTTCATATCCACTTCTGAAAAAATATATATGTTATTTCCATTGTTGGTGGAAATTGTGTATTATCTCTTCTGTACCTAGCACCCGTGGAAGCACTAGATGGGTATAAATCTGTCATTTGGTGAAGAGATAGGATAAGAGTTATAAGCATTTTACTATCGCTAAAAGAAAGATTCAGGGATAAAACCAGAGAAAAAGATGAGAAAAGGAATAAGAAAATTGGAGGAAAAGAGTTTCTCAAAAATAACTTCACCTTTAAAAATGGGTGCGTTTTTTAAAATATAAGAAAGGAAGAGCCTCATGAGTGGCGAACTAAGATTTAAAGTAAACTCGAATACATGTCAAAAACTTCGAAAGAATTGGGGAACATTTAGGATCAAACCTGAGATCTTGGGTGGTGGTTTTTTTCAAATTGTTTTTTGCTTTTCTCTAAAGGATTTGAGGGTTTGTGATTTAAGGCTATTATTTCTTTGTAAGCCCCGTAAGATTAAAATATAATGGAGCCCACAAAATAGATAGGCTTGAGAGATGGGCATATGCACTCTTTTGCTAGATGCATTCAGGTGAAAGAGCACCTGGATGCTGTGAGCCTATTTATAAAACCATAAAATGTGGAATTATTGAACCAAATAATTATTAAACTTAAATCAACTAAAGGAATGCCTGTAGTAAATCAAATATTGTGTTTAATTTGAGTGTAGGGCAATGAAAAAAAAAAGTTGTTGAAAAATCAAAAAACACTTAAGTTCATTTTTGATACTCCCTACTCAACAATTGCCCTTTACTTAATTTTTACAGTAAAAATAACTTGACCTGGTCCATAAAATACCAGAGTTTTATGGCATCTGAGTTTCAGAAAAACTATTCTAAAATATCTCCTTCAAAGGACTGTATGGAAATTTAAAATAATAATTTATAAAAAAAAAATACTTTGCTCTCCTTAATTTCCTGTCATAGATTTTATTTAGGGTTTTTCAATTTTTGTTTTAATTGGAACAAAGATTCCCCTCTAAAATATTCCTTTTTTAATAAGGTTTTGAGTTCTAAGCAAGCATTAATTATAGAGGTATTTTGATAGCTAACTGTAAAACCAAAAATAAAAAAAGTCTCCCGTATAATGTATCTCTTCTCTTTACGAACTTTAAATTGGATAAGAGGGTTTATTTAACTTAGAGGTTCCATATCATTTTCTTCTTTCTTCTTTTCCTAATTTATAACCCTACTCGGAAAAGTTGGCTACTCAACTTGCTATTTTTAATGTGAAGGAAACTAAACAAAGGCTCTTACAGTACTGCTCAGATATCTAAAATATTAAACAAAAGTCTATTGACACAGAAAAATAACCAAACAACTGCTAATGATTTTCCTATAATTTCCGTATTTTTATCCTATTTTTCCTAAAGTGCTCGCCAAATTCCAGGGGATGTTTTGGTTTTCTCACTCTGGCCATTAGAACAAGTTCTAGCATGTGCAGCTGCAGTTCATTTGCAGTGGGAGTATCCACACAGCCCAAATGGCCCTGAGAATGGGCACTTCTCTTCTGTGACTTTTTTGGATCTTGTTTAATCAGCATATGATTGAAAATAAAATTCTCCCGAGGTGGTTCTAAAGGAACAGAATAGTAGTAGTTCGAAACAGAAAAGAAATTGTGTTCATGTAGGTAATTAAATAAGACAAATAAAGATAACATTTTATTCAGTCATCTCCTTCTGTCCAACTGGGGTTTACTGTTGGCCGACAACAAAATTAGTTTGCTCTAAGAGTCTAGTCAAATATGTCACAAAGGAAAATATTCTCAAATTTAGAGTGAAAAAGCTGTTATACTGCAGTGCTTTGAAATGGGCACCAAGATGTCTTGATTTGGCAGATATAGATATTATATGCAGATATAGATATAGATAATCACTCATGTTTCTAATTAAGAATTTTCAGGACAATCAAGTCTCTCTCCTTGAAGTCTCTCTCTCTCTTCTTTCCTTCTTTCAAGTGCCTTACATGCCATGCCTAAACGTTTTCTCTTCTGCTATCCTGCTGTAGAACACTAAAGTCCTTCTCTGTGTGAGTAAGAGCCTACATTTCAGTGTGTCAAACAAAAACAAAACAAACGAAAAAAACAATTCTCCTTTTGTTACCTGGGTGTGGACTAGACATTCTGAGTACATTGTTTTGACTATATTGCTCTTAGACTAAATCACCATTTTCAACACACTGAGCTGTAATAGAGAAGGAGTACCAAAAAATCAAGACTATGGGCGCAATACTACTCCCTCAGCCCCTGTAATTTAATAACAAAACTGCATTAATAGTGTCCTGGGCTACAGCAGCACAGGTTTTTGGTACAGCTTTTATGACCTGTGTTTGCAAGTCCGTGGATTGGAGTGATGTTAATGGCAAACATTTGGTGCCCTCAGAGAAATTTCTCATTAATAAAACCTACAAAGCACAGTTCTGTTCCTTTGAAGTTGCTACTAAACATGTAATATTAGCTTGTGAAGCATTAGATGAGGAAATGAGCTCGATAAGGACTCTTGCAGTAATAGCTCTAAATTGATTATTTCCTTCCCAAAATAAACTTGTCAGGCAGCCCTGTGGGCTTACTTCCGAAGACTTGCTCTACCCAGGAATCTTATCACAAGGAAACGAACAACAAAAATGCAGACACATTGTGATAAGGCACATTCACCAGATATTAATACAGTATGAGATTCAGTCTTTTCTAAATGAACCCAAGATTCTTGAGTACTGCCATGAATTAAATATTCATTATTTATATCCTAAACATGGGATGAAGAAAGAACAATGCCTTCTCATGTTATTATATTGAATAGTGAAACACAAGAACTTTCTATTTAAGTATGAAGGAAGGCAAATTCAAGCTTGTGTGTATTGTGGTGTGAAAAGTATCACATTTAGAAGTCATATAAAAAGATATGTAAAGAACAATCTTTCAAAAGACATCCACAGAATATAGTCTTGAATTTAATAGTACTGTTTTGATATCATTCATCTGCATCTTCTGTTTGAAATCAGAGGCTGAAAGTCACATTTGTTGTTAATAATCCATTTTTAAAGCTCTTTATTCTGATCTTTCTGATATGTAACTACATAAAAAAATAAATATTTCTTTAAAATAAAAAAGAAATAAACCTATTCAGGAAGTTTTCTGCATTCCTTGGACTTCTTCATTTGGCATTAGCCACAAAAGAAAAAGAAAAGAATTTGGAACTAGGAAATCTTGCGGTTTGGGTTTCTATGAAGAGAAGCCTTCTTCATACCCAGAATTACTAAGTGACAGTGTTTACTCAGAGTACATTGTTCCTGCAGTTGTTTTCAGTTTAATATATAAATATCAATTTATATAATTCAGATTCTCTGAATTTTCCATCTAAATTTGTCATTCTTCCCACATTTATTCTGGTCCAAAATCGAATCTAGTTTGTTATTAGGACATTTAGAAATAATTGTTATTCTAGTAGAATGGAATTGAGGCCACTGAAATAATTATAACTCATATATCATCAGATAATGCATTTGTAGTAGTCTAGAATGATAATTTTAATATGAAAATCATGTTTAATAAAGTAAACCTCGGTTTTGTCCCATAATTCCCATTTAAAAGATTGACATACCATGACATTTTCTGTATTTTAGGCTTTGAAGAAGACTTGAGAAATCAAAAGTATGTGACATTTTTCTTGCACTGTATGAAAGTCATAATACAAGATAAAATTTACTAATTTTTAAAAATTATATTAGCTTGCATTTCAATAAATATACATGAAAATGTTCTTTTTTGTCTCTCTACTTGCTAGTACCAACATACTCCTTGACACATTCCAGCTTCTCATAAGGCTTCCAAACTACCACTGCCAGGCTATTCTATCAGAGAACCTCAGCATGTGATTCATAAAAATCCAGGGAGATGATTATGGGAGTAGCTAATTATCTAGTTCCAGAAACTTTTAAGAGAAATTTAGACTGGATAATCATTTGTTGTTGGAGACCATTAAGTGCAGTGTGGGATGTTTAGCAGCATTCCTGGCTTCTACTCACTAGATGCCAACTGCACCACCACCCTTCCCTCCCAGCCAAGGTGAGCAAAAACATTTGGAGGTATTGCCAAATGGGAGTCAAAATCCACCTGTTAAAGAACCACGGTTGCAGGAAGAACTGTGGTCCAGGGCTCCCCCTTATATAAGGAATTGTGTTTGCCAGCTTGTTTGAAGATGGTCTCTGATAGAAAAAAAATGTCACCTTACCAGAAAACCTCTACTGACCATGAATAATTTTGATGGGAATATATGAAGTATCCTCAGCAGGATAATAAGTAAGAAATATGCAAATCAATGATATAATCTGATATTTAATTTAAATGTAGGTTAAATAGTGTCAGTAATCTACCTTCTTTACAGATACATCTGTTCCTCCTAACATCTTGGAGGTAGTCTGGGTATCATCCTCATTTCACGAATGTGGAAAATAGTTTTGTCCACTGCAACACCAGTAAGTGAAAGACCAGGAACTATGACCCAGAATTTCTAACAGTCAGTTCAACCCTTTCTGTGTTGATTTATCAAGTAGCGCAGACTAAATTTACCTTCATAAGATTAATGTATTCATTCCACAGCTATTAACTAAACACTATTATATGCCAATTCATTGCTTATCAGTGAACAAAACAGACTAAAATTTCTATCTCAGTGAAGGCTTCATTCTAAAGTTTATAAGATAAAATACACAGTATGTTATATTGTTAAAAAGGACTCAGGATAAAAATAAATCAGGAAGAGGGATAGGACGTAATGTAGTTTTAGACAGAATGATGGAGAAAGGTGTCATGGAAAAAGTACATTGAATTATTACGGAAAGAACCCTCCAAGCAAAGAGAAAAGCAGGGACAAAAATGAAACACATTCTTGGCAGAGAGAAAAGAGCAGGTAGATAGTTTTGAGACTGGAATGAGCCAACACTACTGGAAGAACAGAGGAGAGCCAGTAATAGGGGCTCGGAAGAGAGCAAGTCAGGAGAGCACCATGGATGACTGTGTTGTGCGCAAAACACACACAGTCAGGAGGATGCAGCTCACACCAGCCTCTGTGCAGTTGATGCACTCATAATCTCTTTTAGTACAGACTTTCTGTATTATTTCCACTTTTTTCTTAATTGATGTGAATGCTATTCTATGAGACATGTTTCATCAGACAAATTGAATGGGCATTTAGTTTTGAAATCTTGATAGGCAGAAATGTCCTTTTTTTCTTACCATACAGAGCGCTTTCATTGAAAATTCGTTTCTATTTCACTATAATGTTATCATTTTTAAGACTCCCCTGGAATTAATATATTCTATGAACTATTTTTTAAATAGATGCCATTTGTATGACTTTTATCCCTCAGTTTTATCTGCATTTTGTCCATGTTGAATTGTAAATTTCCTATCTGTATTCTGGTTCTCTAAAATCCATTTGCTTTGGGTCTCTAGCTTGTGTGATATTAACAACACCTCACAATTTAATACCATTTGTTAAATCCACTTAGACGCTGCCTATCTGCTCTCAAATCATTCTAACATTATTTTTGCATAGTCTAGTCTCTGTGAATGAGTTTCAATTCTCTGTTGAAATATCTTCCACTAGTGATTTTATTTAAAGTATCATGGTTAATGTTATTCAGTATGATCTCATTTAATGTGCTATTCCCAGGAAATAAAATATCGTGAAGGGCTATTCCTTGCTTTTCTAAAACATGTGTGTAGAAAGACTTTTTTAGAAAGAGAAATGTATTTAGAGGCCTCATCTGGAATGTGGAAATTAATATAATCCTTACTTCTCACTATTGTTTGACTTGGTTCAACTTTCTTAACTAGCTAATTATATTTAATGTTTCATACTATGCAAAAAAGTAGAAAAGATTTGTTTTTCTTAGGGAGAGCATGATCTTTTCTTTGAAGAAAAACCTACTTGGAGTTGAGGGTGAGAATCCAGAGGAATCTTCGAGCCACAAACCATCTCTAAACTGCTTTGCTTAGGCCATGTAAAGGAGCTGATTTTGACAAGGGAGAGAGAGAGAGAGAAAGAAAAAGGAAAGTTGAGAATCCTGTATTATGGAAAACATTGGTGAACTGAGAAACCGCTTAAAGCCAACATGGGGCTGCCAATAGATGTCTTAGCAATTTCTTCCTTTAATGAAAGGTAATTGGGCATTTTACTATGAGCCAGGGATTAGTCCAGGCTCTGGTTATATAGAAATGAACAAATAAATAAATACCTTCTCAAGGAGGTTTCAGTCTTCTGAAACCTATCTATGTATAGATAGGTTATATCAGCAGTAGATATTAGATCCAATTGGAAAAATGCTAAGGAGAAAAAGTTAAGCACAGAAGGGGATATGGAATGTAGGGGCAAGGATGACAAATATAAACAAGATTATCAGAGAAGTTCCCCCTGAGAAAATGAAATTTTAGCAAAAAGAGGAAGAAAGTGAGGGAGATAAAAATGAAGATACCTTGAGGAAGAGCATCTCAGGCAGGGAAAACAGAAGTGCAAAATCTTGGAAGACAGAATTTGGGAATATGCCTATTGTATGTCAGAAGCGTGAGGAGCCTGGGATGATGGAGCAGAGCAATGGGGTCAGAGAGGTAAGAGGGGACCAGATCACTTAAGAAAGTAGATGTGATTTGGAGCGTGGTCATTTAGTGAATGGGATTTGGGAGAGTTAATCTAGATCTGAATTCCACAGGCCAGATTGGGTGCTGTCACTAGTCTGTTTTACTCATGAGGATTATGGGTAACTGTGCTGATATCACTTCAGCTTCCTTACTCTGAGGAGCTTCAAAGAATGTGTGGCTTCTGAGAAGTGCTTAAGTTTTATAAGGGAGATGCATACAGACACACACACCCTATTCTAATTTCCATTGGTTTCTGGCAGTACTGTTGCTGACTTATTTATACAACCAGTTTTCCAGTCACTGAATTTATCATCATATAGACTGTCTTTTAACCACTTGCTCCTATTGTCACATATGCTTAGTAGATCTAATAGGTCAGATGGTTGTACACATAACTGCAGTCAAGCTCAGTACCACATACAGACAAAGAATCATTAGTCAGGCCAAAACCCACCATCAACATGACATAGGACAGAAAGTTTCCTGCACCATGTATGTTTCTTTTTTAACCTTTCAAAGTATCCATTATTGGAAGGTAAAGAATAGAGAATAAAGAAAAACATCCAGGGAGGCTGATAGAAGTTGGGGCTAGAAGGACATTCATTTTCCTAGTATAAAAATCACAGATAAACAAAAATAACTATTTCAAATGCAATTGCCTTGAATCCCTCTTCCTAAATTTGCAGCATTTATATTTATAAATGTGAATTTTTTTAACTTTATTGAAGTATAGTTGATTTACCATGTTATGATAATTTCTGCTGTACAGCAGAGTGATTCATTTTTATATATACACATACATCCACTCATTTTCAGATTATTTTCCCACATTCAGAAGGTCCTCACTGTGTAAAATGTGAAGTTATAAATGTGAATTTTCACATTCAAAATCTAATCTTATGTTTGCAAAGTGACTGCTGTGTTTTAAAGGACTTTTTTAGCCTTTTAAACATATAAAGTACCATTAAAAAGGCTCTTCCAGTACAAAATCCCTTACCCAGTAGGCCATATGCCATGGCCAAATTCAGCTGTTCTACTACCATATTAATTACTTTTTGATAAACTACCCAAATCACACAAAAAAATGAGATTTGAGTATTTGTTTCTAAAGCTTACTACCATCTTGTCACTCTTGCTGACGTATTCAAGTTATACATGAGAATTTATGACAGAAAACTCCCAGTATTCACTCTTACCCTTGAAACTTTCCCCAACCCTTGCTTTGATACTGAAGTTAATGATCCTACTTCTTCAAGAATTGAACCCCTTTCTCTACATAAGAATAACCAAGCTTTTCCCCCCTACGAATCCAGTGTCATCAAGAAGTGAGGTAGACAATGGTCCAGAAACTTGGCTTTCTCAACAGAGTAAAAAGTGGCCACTCTCTCAGGCTCCGTGGAACTTTGCGCAAGCAGAGATGAACACCAAAGCAACATAGTAATGAGTAACTACTTCTGTCACAGAGACACCCCTAGTTTCCCTGTCTGCTCACTGGGCAAAAGGTTGACATCCCTGTAATGCAAGTAGTGTGTTGTACCTGATATGGTATGAATGTCAACTGGTTGACTACACTCTGTTGATGTTTTTACCCAAAGATGGAGCAGCAGATGGCAGAGAAAAAAAGAGAGAGTCTTTGTTATTTGGGGGGAGACATAGCCTTTTAATAAGTCCCATTCAATTACCATCAGTATGCAAATAATTTATTTAGTTTCAGAATAAGTTGGTTAGCCAAAAAAAAACCAAAAAAACAATAAATACTTTCATGCTGCAGAATTAGTTTTGGAGTCACCCTAAGCCAAAAATAAAGTCCTCTATACCGTCTTTTACAAAGGTTCCATATCTGCCTACAAGTCTCACCACATTCAGGTCCACTTCCTGGATTCCTGTGTCTTGCCTGGCAGAGAAGCACGTGGAGATAGCCCATGAGCTCTCTTACCATCCTCATCTAGTTGTGCATACTCTTCTTTTCCCAGTTTCAAAATTTAGCTATTTTATTTAAGGGCTTTCATTGGATTTAAGGGCATCCCTTCAAGAACTTCCATACCTTATTAATCTGATAAATGAGTCTGTGCTAATGGGTTACATTTATGGCTGAGTCTCATTTCAATCATATAAAAAGAAGATTCTAAACTATAACTTTTTATCACAGTGCATTTCTTTTCTTTTCTTTTCTTTTCTTTTTCTTTTTTTTTTTTTTTTGGCTTTTTAGGGCCACACCCACAGCATATGAAGGTTCCCAGGCGAGGGGTCCAGTCGGAGCTACAGCTGCCGGCCTACACCACAGCCACAGCAACATCAGATCTGAGTCAAGTCTACGACCCACACCACAGCTTATGGCAACGCCAGATCCTTAACCCACTGAATGAGGTCAGGGATAGAACCCGCAACCTCATTGTTACTAGTCAGATTCGTTTCCGCTGTGCCGTGATTGAAACTCCAATCACAGAGCATTTCAACCCAACTAGATGTGCCCTATTCTTTTTAAAAACATATTTGTAATGCTGCCTTTATTGTTCAGAAACTGACTACATAGGTAACACAAACAACCTACACGTGATTTTTAAAGTTTATACAACACATTGAGCATAATATAAAGAAAATAATAGAGAATAATCCACGTAAAGTTTATATAAAGTTGTGTGTTCTAGAAGACATAGTGAAACAGTCAACTGTTGGCCTGTACATGGAGTCACCATGACTAGAGCATCTGTGGGTGCACACCACTAGAGGGGGCTACTTTTGCTCCTGTAATCATTCTTCAAAATGGCGAACAGCTTTAGTGAAGTTGCAAACAAAACAGGAGTTCAGTCTTTGTCTGATTTATACAGTTGCTGCAGTGAACACACACCTGTCATGTCCTTGTAGAATCCCTTCCCCTTCATTGTGGATAGAACCTGTGAGGGACCTTCCTGCAAGAGACAACAACGAAGGTGATGAGATATCAATCTGGTGATTATGTTTCATCAAGATGAAGGGAATTTGTAGATTTAATTAAAACCCCTAATCAGTTAATTTTGAATTAATCGGGGAAAGAGATATTATCTTGAGTGGGCCTGATATCATCGGGGAGCCCTTTAAATGAGTCTGGAGATCAGAGAGATACAAAGCAGCAGAAATTCTGTCTGTTGTTAACCTTGGAGAAGTCAGTGGCTCTAACTTCTAATGAATTCTGCCACCAACTATATGAGCTTGGAAGAGGATCAGATTTTAAATAGAATCATATCCTGAGTTGACATCTCAATTATAGGCTTGTGAGCCTGAGCTCTGCTAAATGTACCAATGACCAGAAAAACTGGTAAGGTAATAAATATATATGATTTGAGGTGCTAAGTATATAGCAATTTGTTATCTAGCAATAATTTTAAAAAATGCAATTATATTCATATATGCAATGTATAAAAAACAGGGAGTTCCCATTGTGGCACAGTGGAAATGAATCCATCTAGTAGCCATGAGGATTTGGGTTTGATCCCTGGCCTCACTCAGTGAGTCGGGAATCCGGTGTTGTTGTGAGCTGTGGTGTAGGTTGCAGACACAGCTCAGATCCTGCATTAGTGTGGCTGTTTTGTAGGTGAGCTGCTGTAGCTCTGATTCAACCCCTAGCCTAGGAATTTCCATATCCAGTGGGTGCAACCCTAAAAAGCAAAACAAACAAAAACACATATAAAATTATTCTATATATATGTGCAAAACATGGGTAGATCACTCATTATTCAGATCATTATAAACAATGTTTTTACCTACAGTGATATCCAGTGGGACTTTTGAGTGTCAGTTGGAATACATGAAAATTCTTTCTTATGTCGACTATCACTCTCACTGCAGGATGGCTAGAATTCCAGGACCCCATCCAATAACTGCCTGTGCTGCCCCACCAATTACTGTGTCAGGGGAGAAAAAAAATCTTCAAAACTTTCCAAATTCCCACTATAGAGACTTTATTTTCCTAGATAAGACCCATTGGCTTGTAAGATATTAATACAGACTGGAGCCAAAGTTCTGACTCTAAATTTTTTAACAGGGTTCTTAAATATATTTGAGGGTGGTAGTGTGTGTTAAAGACAACTCTAAGAAATTGATAAAAGCATCAGATTCCTTTCCCCTTGGGAAAAGAAATGAACAGATAAAAAGAGCACCAAATGTTTACATAAAATTTTAGGGTACTGGGTCTCCTGAAGGATATCTATGATTTTTTATGAGTGCCTACTCCTTACCCTATGGGTAGAGATTTCAGACATGAAGAAGAGAAGCCAATGGCAAATAGATTGGGGAAGGTTCTTTGAAAATAAACTCTTTACAATCTGTTCTTTAAATAATCCCCTCCAGGGGAGTTCCCATCGTGGCTCAGCGGTTAACAAACCCGACTAATATCCATGAGGACGTGGGTTCAATCCCCGGCTTTACTCAGTGGGTTAAGGATCCAGCATTGCCATGTGCTGTGGGGTAGGTTGCAGGCATGGCCCACACCTGGTGTTGCTGTGGCTATGGTGTAGGCTGGTGGCTACAGCTCTGGTTGTACCCCTCGCCTGGGAACCTCCACACGCTGTGGGTACAGCCCTAAAAGCCAAAAAAAGACCAAAAAAAAAAAAAAAAAAATCTGCTCCAGATAGAGCCTAGGCAGCTCCTAATCAGACAGTCAGCCACCAGCTAATGAAGCTTCCTCTTTCTTGTTCATGTTTCCCAGAAGTGATCTGAGAAACTGAGGAAGCATGAGAAGATTCTTAAAGAGAATGAAAGAGTAATTACAATCATCTTTGTTTTACCAAAAATTTAATTAAAAACAGTTATAGAGAAAACATGTGTTTCTTATGCTTCAGTTGTTTTGTAATCAACAACAAAAATGAGAAAGTAGCAACTCAAAAAATTCAGGAAGCAGGGACATTTTAAGGAAGGCAACCCAAGATGCAGAATAAAATCTTTTGTGCATAATGTGGAATACAAAAGTGAAAACAATGAAAATGACCATTATTAACATTTGGGTCACCTTCTTTTGTCATGGTCCATTTTTTTTTATTGAATGCATGCCCCTAATTGTTGCTCATTTAAACGATCTGATTTTGATTGCAATGACGACATTTGTTTGAGCTCTTTATAAATCAAGGAAATTAGACTTCTTTTTTTCTGCCATAGTATTGCAGTTTTCCCCCAAAAAAATGTCAGTTGTATTTGTTGACAATTATTTTCACCAGACAGAAGTTCATTTTGTTTAGATGAATGGTTTTCCTTGGATTCTCATGAACGCTTTATGAATTCTAGGTTCAAGAACACTGAAGAAGCCTCTTCTTGCTCTAAAATGATAAAGTTATTGTTTTCTTCTAGAAATTTTGAGGTTTTGTTTTAAATGAGTAAGTATTGGGTGTGGAGAATGAGATAAAGATGCAGGTTTACTTAAATTTTTTCTATTTAGTCTCTTTGTTATAAATTTAATTTGCATATATGTTTGAGGCTGTTCCTAGATTGTGTTTTGCTGCTGTCTATTCATTTATAAAGAGCTAGAAATTTTAGCTTTTGTTGCTTTATTACATATATTTTAGAAATGGTAAGGCTAGTTCCTTGTTATTATTCTTTTTCAGAATTCTGAATATTCTTTCATATCAGTTCCTCCAGATGAGTCTTACATTAGATTATCAGTAAAATATCATATAGGAATTAAATTAATAATTAGGATCATATTGAATTTATAAATAAATTTAGATATATTGATATCTTTGCAATATTGATTCTCCCTACTCAAGAATATAGAGTATATTTATATCTATTTCAATAATCCTTTATGTCTCTCAGAAAAGTTTTTTCCTTAATTTCATTTAGGTATTATATATTTAACATTTGGCGTATTTCCAGATATTTTATGTTTGGAGTTCAAATTTTAAAGGGAAAATTCCTCCAATTATATATTTGCATATAGAGACATTCTTTTTCTTAATAATTTTCAAAGTAGTTGTCTAAATTTTCCTAGTGACTAATTATTTGATTTTCTTAGATTTTCTTGGTTAATAGTCCAGTTTTGTAATCTAGAAATAATTCTAGCTTATATAATTATATATATGTTATACCTTGTAGGTAGACCTTATACTTTTTTTCTTTTATTACTTTCTAATGGTATTTCCAAGTATCACCACAAAAGTTACAGTAATGGTTCTTTTAGTAAATAAGCACTAAATGTTGGCTTTCTTTTTGAGGGCAAAACTATTTTTTATATTTAAATTATGTCCATCTATTACTATTATATTACATTTTTAAAGTAAGATATCAAATTTAATTAAAAAATTATATTCTGACTTCTACTGAAATGTTTTCTTTCTCTTTTTATCTGTTAATATGATAAACAGTTTGCTGTGAAAACTATTGTTTTAACAACAGAAGTTTTAAATGAGCACATTTTAATTATTTGTCATTAAATAAACATTGTGTTCAACAAGAAGTTGAACAAGAGGAATATTAGTTATAGTGTCTGCTGGATACAGGCAGGTTCAGTGTCCTGCATTCATTTAAAGCTTAAATTTAAATGGTCTAAAACCATCTATGCTCACTTAAGCTGCCATTTTTGTCTTCAATTCCTTCTTGTATATTTCTGTGTTTTAGTAGTAGATTCAAACTAGATAATGATACAGTGACTGTAAAAATGAAATTTAAGAAATTTTAAAATTCAGTTACTTAAATTTTAATTTATTCACTTTAATTGGTATTTGTGTGATTTTTTTTTTTTTTTTTTTTGCCTCATCTGTAGCATGTGAAAGTTCCCAGGCCTGGGATCAAACCCACACCTGCACCCCAGCAGGGACCAGAGCCCCTGCAGTGACAATGCTGAATCCTTAACCCACCGAGTCACAAGGGAACTCCGGTGTTTGTGTGATTTTTAATAGCTTTATTGAGGTATAATTTCCACAGCATAAAAATAATTCATTTAAGTATAGAGTGTTTTTTAAAAAATTTGCTGAATTATGTAACTACTACCACAATATCATTTTAGAACGTTTTCATCACCTTTAAAACTCTCTCCTAACCGTTTGCACTCAATTCCCATTTCCACCCCAATCACAGGCAACTAATGATCTGCATTCCAGCTCTAAAGATTTGCCTTTTTGGACTTTTCAAATAAGTAGAATTATACACTCCGTAATATTTTGCATTTGGCTTCTTTCATTTAGCATAGTATTTTTGAAGTTAATCTATGTTGTAGCATGCATCAGTACATCATTTTTTCTTATTGTCAAATAATGGCCCATGAATAACATACCAAGTTTTATTAATCTATTCACCAGTTAATGGGCGTTAGAGTGTTTCTACTCTTTGGCTGTTATGAATAATACTGCTATGAACATCTGTGTACAAGTCTTTAGAGAGATATGTTTGCATTTCTATCACATAAATACCTAGGAGTAGAATTGCTGGGTCATATATTTAACCTTTTAAAAGACTGTGCTGTTTGTTTTCAAAATAATGAATAAGTATAAAAACAAAATGTTACATTAGAGTTATGACTTAGTAGTTGCCTAAATTTTAGCTTTTGCAATTGTTTTGGTTTTTTATTCTAATTCACTTATTAGTTACCAAACCGTTATTTACAGAATTATTATATAAGACTATAACAAAAGATTAAAGTTTGATCTGGTTTGCAATTTTGATAACTATTGAATTAATTGTGCTTTTGTTCTTTTTTTATACTTTATAATTATTTCATGTTGTTTGTTTTTCCTTATATTTTTATTTTTTCCATTTTTGGTTTTGGTTTATCTTTGTTTTAATTATTTTAAATTTCTTTATATTTTCAAGCTGACATGCTCATATATATGAAGTTCAGTTTATAAATCTATTATTGATGATTACTAGACTTATCATGGTACCTTTCATAATGTACACAAATGTCAAATGCAGTTATCTGAATCTAACTTAATGGTGTACATCAACTATATTTCAAAATAACAAAATGAAAATAAAAATCCATTAGTATTTATTTCATTTAATTTACTAAGTTATTTTATTCAGTAGAGGAGGAGACATGAAACACTGACTCATTTCAAATGTCAAATATGTTAGATATGCCAATGAAATTTGATAACTAAAGGGAACCAAGGCTTCAAGTAATTATTTGCTGATCAAAGTCTCTGCATAGACTTTGAGAAATTCCAGTTTCTTTTCATGAAAAATCATACCAGATATTATAGAAGGGTAAATGGCATATTAGAAGGTAGGAGGGATTTAGAGAGGTAAGGAAAAATGAGTGTAGGGGGAGCTACCAGCTTAAGAGGATGAATTTGGTAGAAGTCACTGCCCAGTCCCTAGGAGTGAGGTCAGCAGATAGCTTCCAGCTTTTGGCTTCTTACCAGTCTTCTTCAGCTGGAGAGAACTGCCTTAGCCATGAGCACTCCCATTTTGGAGCAGCCGCTGGGACAACTAAGTGAGGTAGAAATACAAAGGCATGAGTTTCAGCCCAACGGGGGAGAGAAGCCAGCCATTTGGAGAGTGTCTGGATAGCAATTCTCATTCCAGTTATTCTTAGTAATTGCCATTTTGGTGCATCATAGTTCTACTTCTTCCCTTGCCCATTCTTTTTACAGTTGTTAATCCAGAGACATTGGAACCTGAACTCACTGCGGTGTAGGACTGTGGTTAAAGGGGAGGAGCATTACACAAAAGTTGCAGGAACTATCTTGATGCAGCATCCTCATGATTACTAGTTTGATTCGTTTCTCCTGAGCCACAACGGGAACTCCCTGGGAGATTTTTTTAATTGAAGTATAATTGGTGTACAACATTATATAAGTTTCAGGTGTACAACATAGTGATTCACAGTTTTTAAAGGTTATACACCATTCGTAGTTATTATAAAATACGGAGTTCCCTTTGTGGCTCAGCAGAAATGAATCTGACTAGCATCCACAAGGATGCAGGTTCGATCCCTGGCCTCGCTCAGTTGGTTAAGGATCTGGCATTGCCCTGAGCTGTGGAATAGGTTGCAGATGCAGCTCGGATCTGACATTGCTGTGGCTGTGGTGTAGGCCAGCAGCTACAGCTCCGATTCTACCCCTAGTGTGGGAACCTCCATATGCCACAGGGATGGCCCTTAAAAAAAAAAAAGGCAAAAAAATAAAATAAAATATTGGCTATATTCCCTGTGTTGTACAATATATCCTTGTAGCTTATTTAATTTTATATGTAGTAGTTTGTACCTCTTAATACACTACCCCTTCTTGCCCCTCCCCCCATAACCACTAGTTGTTTTCTATATCTGTGAGTCTCTTTTATCTTATATTCACTAGTTTGTTTTATTTTTTAGATTGCACATGTAAGTGATATCATACGGTATTTGTCTTTCTTTATCTGACATTTCACTTAGTGTAATACCTTCCATGCCCATCCATGTTGTTGGAAATGACAAAATTTCATTCTTTTTTATGGCCAAATAGTTTTCCATTGTGTATATATACCATATCTTCTTTATCCGTTCATCTGTTGATGGACATTTAGGTTGTCTCCTTGTCTTGGCTATTATAAATAGTGCTGCTATGAACATTGGGGTGCATGTATCTTTTTTGAATTACTGTTTTGTCCATGTATATGCCCTGGAGTGAGATTGCTAGATTATATGGTGGTGGTTCTATTTTTAGTTTTCCAAGGAAACTCTGTACTGCTTCCATAAGTGGCTGTACCAATGTACATTTCCACCAACAGTGCATGAGGGTTCCCTTTTCTCCATAAACTTGCCAACATTTGTCACTTTTAAAATGATTCACTGGAGGAAATAGAAAAAAAATTATTGTATTTGCTAGCTATTGCTGTTTAACAAATTATCCCAATAAGAGTAATGTATTCTTATTGTCCATGCATCTGCAAATCCACTGGACTCCGAGTGGCCAAAGCTGGGCTCAGAGGGGAAGCTCTTTTTGTCACTGTATGTCCATTATTTAGCTGGAGTGTCTCTGGCTCCACATCTTTCTTTTATCCCCATCAGGGGAACAATAGGCCATATGAGAACATCTGTGATATATTCTTTTCATGGACCTGGCAGAAATGGAAGAGAAAAAGCAGAAACATGTGAGATCTTAAGTCCTTGTCTTAAAAGACACAGTACGACTTTCATCCATATATAATTGGCCAAAGTAGGCCGCCTAGCTAAGCCTAGAGATGAGATGGGGCAGTGCATGCCATCTATGACTATGATTATGAGGCCAGGGCAAGGGAATAGATGCAAGAAAGGGTAGAGAATTGAGAACAATAATGCAGTCTGTCAATTTTCTTTCAACAAAATTCAAGTAACTTAATTCCAAAATAAAAAACAAAAGAAAAAAAATGATTGTGTTCTTTCCTTTTTCTCCAGGGTATGTCCAGATGTTGGTATCTTACTCTTTATGTGTAGCCTCTTTAAATCATTAGATTAGTTTGAAAATTCTTTTCTATCAATGCTTCTTTTCAGTATGTTGTTCAAAGGAATAAGAAAAAGAAGGACTGGCAAACAGGGGAAAATTAAAATGGAGCAGAAAAAGAAATGGAAAAACGCTATAATTATAAGTTTTATAAAACAAGGTTAACATTAATTATAAGAAGACAAAGACAACTTGCTAATGTAGAAAATTAAGTTAGATGCCTGGAGAACCACTTCGAAGCTCTCTCCCAGATTGCAGAAGAAAGAAAATGAAGATGAAATAATAGAGACGGTATTAAATTGGAAGACAGCACACCAGGATCCAAATCTGATAAATGATTCTTTAGAAGAGAATAGAAGAAACACTGAAAAGAAACAATAGGAGGAAAAAAAAAATAGAGGTGAATACAAAGATCCAAAGTGGTAATATCTTAGGAGTAAAGTACATATGGGTGTTCCTTGGTGGAAAGTAAGAAGGCAACCAGACTAGATGCTGGGGGGGAAAAAATGTAACCTACAATGAAGAGCATTTAAACTGAACTGGGACCTCTTCCCTACAATTTTAAATGCCAGAAGAAAAGGGAGGACATAACTACAAATACATCAGGAACAAACTTTAAGCTACACATTCTACATTCGCCCAAGTTTTACATCACATGTAAAGTAGCTGACAAGATGTCTTCCATGTTTGTCCTGGAAAAGAACAGCCAAACTAACTGCTCCAGAAAGGCCTATCAAGATCTTTCTGTACACAAGAAAAGGGAGATGATGATGTAAAAACAGAAGTGAGTGTTATATTTATTATACATTAAAACATAACAATATTATATTACAATGTACCTTTTAACAACATTTGAAAAAAGTAATTGAGCCATCACGTAAAAGGAAAATAATACTTAAGAAGCTGGATACACAATCATCAGTTAGATTTTCAAAGGATGTAATAGGGGAGAACAATATAAGTTTATGACATGAAATTATAACTCACAAAACTTCAAGCTGAATTAACAAAACGCAGAATTACACAAATCAAAAACTGGGTTCAGAAAAGAACTGAAAGTAAGAACAGTAGTAGGACACTTCATCAGGCTTCTCAGTCTCTCGTAATTCAAGCGAAACAAAAGCGAATAAAGATGTGGGTAGAGAATCAGGATGCTTTGGCCAATAACAGAAAGCAGAACTCAAAACAGTGCAAAAATCAGGGAAAAGATTTCTTTCTTTTTTCTTGGTCTTTAATAAGAGGAAGCTTGAAAGAAATGCAGTGTTTCTTGATGTCAGAGGAGACCAAGGTATCTTTAATCTTCTACTCTGCAATTTTCCCTGAGGTTAAATGCCCTCCTGGTTGCAAGATTAAAATCACACTTATCATCCACACATGCAGACATAGCAATGTCCTGGGAAAGGAAAAGGATAATTAATTCCTTATTCATCTCTCTCTCTCTTTTCTTTTTGACTGAAAAAAATCTTTTATAATCAGAGTCCCTCCAGTAGAATTCTGTTCAAGTTGTTCATTCCATCAGCAGAGACAACTTAACTATTATACAATAAAAATAAAGTAAGCATTCTGCTAATGAAGTTAGGAAAATAAACTCGAGAAAGACCAAGAATTAATAAAGATGAAGGAAGAAAATATTGATTTTTTAAATTTCAAAAACAGAAGAATGATAAATAACCTCCATATCTATGTTTTGCTATGAATCAAACAGTAATGGACAAAACTATTAATGTAATAGTAATAAAAATGTATGAACACAAAATTAGAAATTAAAAAATGCAGATAGGGCTGTAGAGCATTTTTTAATTATAAGAAGTACATAACAGAATACATGTAATGAACAAATACAAGGAAAAAAAATTTTTCTATTCTACTGACAATTGTAAAACACAATGGCAAAATTTCCAGAGCATCAGGAACTCTTATAAATTGTAGTTAAATATGGAAAAATGGAAAGTGGTAAAATCACTTTGAAATCTAGGATATAAAGGTGAACATATACATTCCCAGCAATTCTACTCTTAAATACAGAGCTAACAGAAATCTGTATACCACGAGACATATAAAAGTATGTTTAGAGCAACATTATTTGTAGTAGCCCCAAACTGAAAACAACCCAAATGCCACCTACTGTAGAATGAATAAACTGGGGTTTATACATAAAATGGAATTCTGTATGACAATTAGAACTATAGCTGAACCCAACAGCACCACAGAAATAGTGTTGAGCAAAAGAAGTCAGACCCAAAAGTATGCATGCTCTCTAATCACAGCTGCATGACGTTCAAAATTAGGCAAACTAGTTTATGGTGAGAAAAGTTAGTGTTTACCCTAGAGGAACATAGTGAAGGGGCCTATAAGAGGCATCTGGGGTTGCTGGTAATATTCTCTATCTTTTTCTAGATGAACATTACCTGAGTGTGTTTAATTTGTAGGAATTCATTCTGCTATGTGTTCATCACTTTGCACACGTCTCTACATGTTAGACTTTTTTTAAATTACTTAAAATTTTCCGAATGATTTGGTTTTAAAATCTTCCACCACTTACTAGATGTATTGCCATGAGCAAAATATAAAACCTCTTCAAGCCTCAGTTTCCCCATCTCTCTATCTGGGATAGTGATTGTTCCCTCTTTACATGATGTGAAGATTAGCTGAGATCCTTCATGTAAAATGTTCAGCACAGTGTTTGGCATCTAGTAAACACTGAGCAATTGATAGTATAATTGAAAATTATTAGCAGTGTATTTATAAAGCCTATAGAAAGAAATGGTAACATTTTCCTAAAGGACTTAAATGACTTGTATATGTTCAGAAATTCCATGTTTATAAATAGCATATAGATAGATGTTTATAAGTGATATTTAATGTGTTCCTAAGTAATCAGGAATAGATATGAATATTTTTTGTTATTAAATAACATGTAGGTAATTTCCTTAAGGCATAGTTAACATATTATATTAGTTTCAGGTATATGAAATAATAATTCAATATGTGTATATACTGTGAGATGATCACCACAATAAATCTGGGTAACATCCATCACGATACAGTTACACGCTTTTTTTCTTATGGTGAGAAGTTTAAGATCTACTCTCTTAGTAACATCATCTCTCCTGATAGTGGAAGTCCAGGCACTTCTACAAAGAGCCCCACAGTGCAACAAATAGCAAAAGTAAAGAGGGCTGGGAGACTGGGGTAGTGCTAACCATCATCCTTTGTTTGGCTTCCATTTAGGACTAACACTAAAATATGCATAACAAACTAACTTTAATCTTAAAGATCTCCTAAATTTCGTTGCTTAACTTATTTGCTATCTACTTCACATTCCCATTTTCTGAAACAAATGAAATCCACACTAAGCCCTAAGACATATCTGTGGTATGAAATTGGTATTTATTAATAATAATGTATTTTGCTATCTAATTGAGATCATCAAAAACTTTTAAAGTCACCTTCCTGAATTTGTTTTTTCTTTCTGCATTACCAACTAAGCCTTTAAAAGAACAGAAGAATATTCTTTGGGTTTTTAATTTAGGGCACGTTATGACATGATCTTCTGCTTTGACTGTTTATTCTTATTTTGTACATAATAGGAAAATATAAATTGGACTCAGTTATAGTAATTGTTAATTTATCCACTTCAAGAAGTTTTTGCAAAATAAACTACCTAATATTATATAATTGTAATAGTTATCATTACAACATTCTACTGAAAATACTTCTCCATCATCTCTTATAATACTTACCCAACACACATGACTATTGCCCCCAATGTAGTGTAACAAGAAAAAAAGTACTGTTTGATTTTCTAAAAACCTACTATAAATCTTCAGTTTTTCTCAGTATCTGTCACTCACTGGAGCAGTTTAAGAACTAATAAATCAAAAATTATGCTATGGAATATTGTATCTTCTAAGTGAATTATTATTTTTATGCTTAATTTACCTCTTTTCATTTGCTAACCAACACTTTTATTTGTCCAACAGAAATATTGCTACATCACGTATATTTGGGAAATATTTGGGGTATTTTTTCCTATCTCTTACTTTCTTTCTTAAAGCCTTAATCTTCTTATTGTGAATTTTACATACAAATATAAACTATATAGTTTCTAGAATAATGAAATCAATGGTCACTTGTAAATTTACCACCTAGTTTAAGAAGTAGAATGTCACCAGTGTTTTAGAAAGCCCTGTGCTCTTTCCTCCCTAAGGAATCACATTTCCCCAGGTGCCACCAATGCTGAATTCTGGGTAAATCCTCCCCCTCCTCTTTGCAGCAGCCTCCTACCACTTCTCACTTCCAAAGGAATCTCTTCACAAATCTTCTATGTATTTTTTTTTGTCCTCTCTTGATAACTTTTTTTTGCCTAACAGAAAACACATGGCCAAATTTGTGGCTTAACTTTCAGAAGTTACTGTGTATATCTGTGTACTATTTTCCCCATTTCTCTCATTCATTTCTTCTATCATTTTCTCTAACCTGATTTTTTTAAATTTTGATTTAGATTGCTTATATTTTTAAATGGCCTCAAATTCTATATGGAAGCTAGTGATACACAAACGTATGTATTAAGTAACTTTAGGTATACGTGTCTAGATACCATGGTTATTTTAATCTTTGGTAAATAAAGATGGGAAAGAGACTGGACTGAGGTTGGCATGGCTATCCTGGACCCAATAGTTTGCCACCTGTTTCTTGAATTAGTCCCCAGCATGAGACGTAAGCAGGCCCTCTCACATGGAGACATTTGGTAATAAGACATGGCTCTGAGCCTGGGTAGTAGCTATAGATTACTGTCTTATATAGTCTCTTTACATTACCCCTTAACCTTCTATAAACCCTGTTAAAAATTAGATCTGGTCTCAATGTGTAGGAAATTACAGAAAAGAGTACTATTCTAGAGGCTAACAGTGTTTCTCCAAAATCAACATGGTGGTCACTCTGGTGATTAATGACGGAAGATAGTTTTTCCGTTTGGCTACCTAGAAGAATGGTAAGGCAAGATGGCAGGAACATAGCAGGTGAGAAGTCAGTTTTACGGGGCACAGATAAAGCCACAGCCTGAGGAGTTCTCACATCTAACTGGGAGAGGGGGCATTTTGTAGAGTTAACCTCTGACAACAATAAAACTAGTAGAAGTTCAGATAACAGAAACTTAGATTAGACACAAAGAAGAAGGACAAGGAGGAAAGAGCAAAGAGGAGGATGAAGGAGGGTGGAGAAGGAGGACAAAGATAGGTATAAATCTATCTGTAACTACCTGTACTGCCCCTCAGTATAAGCACTCCCCTCATTTATAACTGTTTATATATGGTTTATCCCATGTGTTTTCACCAAAATATATGAAATTTCACCTAGATATTTCAGAATGAGTTGTGACTTTTTCTGCATTTAAGCCAATAACTCTGACCTTTCAGTTTATGCATGAGAAACATGGACCATTTAGAAAAGGATGGCATGATCACCCACTCTAAGGTCATTATTTTTTGAAGAAGCAGCCTTTGATATAAACAAATTTGTAAAGCAAAACACAAATACTTTCATCTGCCAGATCCAATGTAATAATTTAATAGCTATGACATTATTTAAATAAGCAAAGCCTGTAAAAATACCATTATGAAGCCATTAGTTTCAGCATTTACTTAGAAAATAACATTGACTCTGACAGAAACAATGATCTGGGATTTGTTTGAAAATCATATTCTTACTCATGGGACAAAAGTTTTGTCTAGTGCCTGTTATAATTAAAGAATAAAAAATGCATAAAATTAATGACTTAATGTTAACATTACAAATATTCCATAAGCATATACCACACTTTCTTCTATGGAGATATTTATGCCAGTATTTTTCTTCCCCTACTAGACAGTCCCTTTTCTTTAAAGAAAAACTGGTATTCTAGCAGTACTATGACTAAGATCTTTATGAACTTTTCAACCTCTGCTGAGCTTTGTCTTTTCTGAATACCACACAATCCATAGACTTCTACAGAGAATTTAATTATATACTTTTTCATCGTGTTTATTATTTGTATGAGTTTGTATGAAACCTTTCAGGGTTTCAGTGAAAAGTAAGTATGTAGAGAGCAATTCCTAGAACAGTAAGAACTACATGAGTATTACCTATTATTATTATTTTATTTTAATAAGGCTGTACCTGTGGTATATGGAAGTTCCCAGGCTAGGGATCGAATTGGAGCTACAGCTGCCAGCCTACACCATAGCAACAGCAATGCCAGATCCAAGCCCCATCTGCAACCTATACTGCGGCTTGTGGCAACACCAGATTCTTAACCCTGTGAATGAAGCCAGGGATTTGAACCCACATCCTCATGGACACTATGTCAGGTTCTTAATCCGCTGAGCCACAATGGGAACTCCCCCTATTATTTTAAATGCCTTGAATTTTTTAAAGTTTAAAGATATATCAAGACCATTTTCATATGGTAAATGAAATAGAAATCTAGTTTAGTTTTTGCCTAAAATTTCCTAAGGCTTATTAGTATTAGCTATTAAACTATACCATTCTCCAAAATAAATAAAAGTTTTTTCACTATTTTTAAAACTCCCTTTAAACATACACTGTCTTTTTCTTTCCTAATGAGTAGACTTTAAAAGATGAAAATTTAGGTTTTAGGCAGGTTTGCTGACGAAACTACTCAGCTTTGGCTAAGACAGTATCACAGACTGAGGTAAATAGCTAGTACTCCAGTTGTTAATTGCCATGGGTGTTCAAAGATGCACCTATGCTGTCTTAAGATATCTTCTTGACAATGTTTATTTTAATGTTTTTTATTCCCAAAGTTAGGATATTCTAAGTTTAAAATTAATGGACATTCAAATGCCAGAAGAAGCATCCAGATTTTAGCTCTTATCTTAGCCTGCTTGGACAGCCATAAAAAAAAATACCACAAATTGAATGGGTTAAACAAAAATTTATTTTCTCACAATTTTGGAGGCTGGAATCAGATATCAAGATGCCAGTAATGGTCATATTCTGATGAGAGCTTTCTTCCTGGATTGCATGTGTCATCACTTCGGGTATGTGGGGAGAGAGAGGGAGAGGATAGAAGGGGAGAGAGAGAACAAATAAGCTCTCTAATGTCCCTTCTTACAAGGGCACAAATCCCATGACTTCATCCAACTCTAACTGCTTCGTAAAGGCCTGTTCTCCAGATATCATTATATCGGGGTTAAGGATTCAACATGTGAATTTTGATGGGTGAATGAAAACATCCAGTCCACACAGGGGTATATTGAGGAGAGATTAGGAGTCTTAAAATCATATATAATACTGCCTTTAGGCTAGTACATAGAGCCTAGTTCCTTTATTTCTCTAGTCTGAGAAAGACCAGTTACTTAGCAGACTCCATGGGAATATTCGGTGGTGAAGGGACTATAGAAATCCTATATTGAAAATCTAGAAACAAATCAGAAAAGTAAAATCATAAAAATGTATTAGGCTTTATATAGAAAGCACTTTGGAAAATACTTCATTTATGGGTACCATAAATAATGAATTTTTTTCATTTGGAAAGAGCTTTATTAGCAGACTCATATATGATATAACCTCAAATATTTTTTCAGTTTAGAACTTAGTGATTACTTTATTCATTAATTGACTTATCATTAGACTTGTTAATAATCAACAGATTTATTCTGGGTCATTTAAAAATTACCTAATATTCTTAATATTATGCAATTTTTGTAACTTCGATGAGAGTTTTTATCATGTATGGATGCTGAATTTTATCAAATGCTATTTCTGTATCTATTGAGATTTGATCATATGATTTTTTCTTGCTTTTGTTAATGTAGTGCATCACATCAATTGGTGAATATTGAACCATCCTTGCATCTCTGGAATAAGTCCCATGTGATCATGGTATATGATCCTTTTTATAAATATATAAATATTTATTAATATTATAGATTTGGTAAGCTAATATTTTATTGAGCATTTTTGCTTCTACATACATCAACACTATTGATCTATAACTACCTATTTTGTAGGGTCTTTGGTTTTGGTATCATGGGAATTGTGGTCTCACAGAACAAATTGGGAGTGTTTCATCTTATTTAGTAATTTTTTGGAATAGTATGAGAAGGATAGGTATTAGCTTCTCTTTATATGTTTGGTAGAATTCCCCTATGAAACTGTCTAGTCCTGGACTTTGCTGGGAGTTTTATTACTGCTAGTAATTGGTCTTTTCAGACTATTTTATTTCATCTCTAATCTTTATTATCTCCTTCATTTTGCTGATTTTGGATTTTTTTAAGTCTTCTAATTCCTTTAGATGGTAAATCAAGTTGTTTATTTAAGGTTTTTCTTCTTTTTTTAATGATTTTTAATTTTTTCCACTATACCTGGTTTACAGTGTTCTGTCAATTTTCTACTGTACAGCAAGGTGACCCAGTCACACATACATATGCACGTTCTTTTTCTCACATTATCATACGCCATCATAAGTGACTAGATACAGTTCCCAATGCTATACAGCAGGATCTCATTGCTTATCCATTCCAAAGGCAATAGTATCTTTTAACCCCAAATTCCCAGTCCATCCCACTTCATCCCCCTCCTCCTTGGCAACCACAAGTCTGTTCTCCATGTCAATGATTTTCTTTTCTGTTCATTTGTGCCATATATTAGATTTGAGATGTGTGATATCATATGGTATTTGTCTTTCTCTTTCTGACTTACTTCACTTGGTATGAGAGTCTCTAGTTCCATCCATGTTATTGCAAATGGCATTATTTTGTTCTTTTTATGGATGAGTAGTATTCCATTGAAGAAGGTTTGTATTCCTATAAACTTACCTCTTAGAACTGTTTTTGCTGAATTCCATAGATTTTGAAGTGTTTTCATTTTCATTTGTCTCAAGGTATTTTCTGATTTGCTCTTTGAATTTCTCATTGACCCATTGGTTTTTAGTATCATGTTGTTTAGTCTCCATGTGTTTGTGCTTTCCTTACTTTTGATTTCTAGTTTCATATTGTTGTGGCAGGAAAAATGCTTGATATAATTTCTGTCCTCTTAAGTATGTTGGATATTATTTTGCGACATAGCACATGATATATTCTGGAGTGTATTCCATGCGTACTTGAAAAGAATGTGCATTCTGCTGTTTTGGGATGGAATGTCCTATAGATATGTATTAAATCCAACTGGTCTGTTGCATCATTTAAGATCACTGTTGCCTTATTAGATTATTTGACCATTGATATCAGTGGCATGTTAAAGGTCCCCTGCTATTAATTTTTAGTATTGTCAGTTTCTCCCTTTATGTTCTATTATTATTTGCTATACATATTTAGGTACTCTTGTATTGGATACATATATGTTAATGAGGGTTAACATGTCCTCTTATTGATCTCTTGGCATTTTATACTGCCCTTCTGAAGTGAGTGTCATGTAAGCAGCATATAGATAGGTCTTGTTTTTTGTTTTTTCTTTATCCAGTCAGCCACAGAGATCGGGACTACCGCTGATGTGCTGCTGCCTATGTAAATGCCAGTAATCATTGCCCATGCCATGCTCAAATACTGACCCAGGTCTGGATCACCTCTATATTCCATGGCTGAGCTCTCTCCCTAATTATGGTAGCATTCAGTCCACAGTGCAGAGCTGCAATATGAAGCAAGCAGAACTGGAGCATTCACTCAGTTCAGGCTGGGGCATGCTCTGGAATGTTCTAAGAAGACTGGGCAGTTTTCAGTCTACCCTCTCCACCTTGCCCCAGGAGGAAGCCAGTACTAATGCTGTCTTCATGCACCAAGTCCAAGCTTCCCACTGATCTCCTGTCAGTGCCAAGAGCCCTCCAACCAGCCAAGGGCACTCATCTGCTTGTCTTTGCTGTGTCAGACCAGAGAACTGGAGCACCCAGTGTATCCCTCAAATCACTCACCCTCAGGGCTGATCTCATTTTTGTCTGAGTTTTCCCCCAGGGCTGCACAGGTCCTGACCTGATCACTTCTCTTCCCTTTCTACCTGATTCTGCAGTGGTCTTTCTTACAGCATTGCCAATCTCCAGTTAGTTTTTAGTCTTTTTGCCAATCTCCAGTTAGTTTTTAGTGAGAATTGTTCCACAGGTCTTTTTGCCAATCTCCAGTTAGTTTTTAGTGAGAATTGTTCCACAGGTAGATGTATTTTTGATGTGTTCGTGGGGGGTGATGAGTTTCATATCCTCCTACTCTACCATCTTAATCTCTATAATGAAATGTTAAAGCCATGTGAAATACAAAATTATGGGAATATTTGATACAATAGAAAGTCCATGTGGTTTGGTAGTCATGTGAGACTAGATTCAACTCCCAACTCTATTACTTAAAATTTGAATGACTTTGTTTTAATAACAGCTCTGATTTTTAATTTTATCATCTCCCAAAGTAGACTTGTTAGTGACGACCTTAGAAAGTTCTTATGAGGATTACATGAAATTATATTTTTGAATGCTCTTAACATGGGACTATCACAGTACCCACTTAATCAGTCATGGCTATTATTATTGTAATGTTGGTTGAATGGAAGGAATAGTAGCAAAAATACTGGTATTAACAACCATGCCTTTTTTTAAACTATTGTTGTGGGGGAAAGCAAAACTTTTCATTGCTAGTCACATGGAGAATTCCAAAATCAAAAACTGCATAGAACATTCTTTCTCAATAATGTACTTTTGTCAGTTAATACTATGGCCAATCATTGTTGCATACATGAATGCATAGTGACTTCTGATTAACTCTTTCCAAATAAGTTAAGCTCATATCAGGAGATTAAGCTAACTCATATGTGATTAAGCTAAAACATATGTAATGTTGGTTTCTGCTCTCAGTGCAGTTCTAAACTGTTAAACCCACACCAGCTGCATTCATAAACCAGCCATTCTAATCATCTGGTATCACTCCTTGGGGCACGTTAGATTATAGAAGGAATGTGATAAAGCAACATGAATTTTAGCAGATTTATTTCAATTTCTAATCGAACTCATTCCAGCATATTCCCTGACCACTCCTGGGCAAAGAGACTTAAAATAAAGAAAAATGAGTTCAGATGAAAAATTTCCAGTTATTTACAACAATAATCCTCAAAATGATTGTCCCATCGTCTCTGTAATTTAAATAATTTTTAAAAACCATCTTCCTCTCAGTTCAAATATAAAGATGATTTAAAAAATCAAAGAAATACCTTTATAACTTATAAGTTTCTTGATATTCCTTATAAAGAAAAAATAATTTGAGTCTGAATTTGGGAATAATAATACATACTACCTCATAAGATTCCATCCAAAAATAATACAACTAAGATAATACTTACTATGTTGTAATCACTATTTTCCAAGAGTTTAACATGTATTACCTCAAACCACATAGTAATTCTAAGATATGGATGTTATTATGCCCTCTTTTTTCCCTTTGTTTTTCAGATTAAAAAAACTAGGGCATACAAGCTTAAGTATCTTGAAATGGTGAGTAGAAACCAAGATTCACATGCAAGAGTTTGTCTCCTTGACCTCTCATTCATAATGCTCATTACAAAAATTAAGAATGACATTCAGGGATTATTTTAAAATAAAATATATCCAAGTAATTTTAAATCTCATTTTTTTGTATACCAACAAGATAGGTGAAAAATCACAGGGCTAACAGTCTCACTAACGAATATTACAAACAAAGCCACTCTTTAACAAGCCTATCTTAAAATTTCAGCTTTTTTGTTTCATTCCTTTTTTTTTTTTCTTTTGTCTTAACCCTTTTCTTTTCCTGTCTTTTCAAAGGGGTTTCCAACTATCTGTTTCAACTTTCTTCCATATTCCTACTAATAATTTTCATTTGTACATGAGGACTTTCAACTGCTATGGATTTATGTTGTGTCATTTTCTTCTGGAAATTGTAATATTTGACCCCCTCTTAGTTTACTTCCTAGCTAGTCTTTTCTACACTTTGCTTCCATTATCTCCTTCTAAATTAGTGTGTTTGTTTAGCTACTTTAGATTTATTGGTGACTCTTACAACATCTAAATGAATAACCAGGGTCATCATTTCAGAAAAATTATGAAATGTTGAAAGAGAAAAGATCTTTTGTTTGCTACTCTCCTTATTCATTCCAACTCCAACCTCCACTCTTACCCCAGTCCTACCCCCATGTCAGAGAATGTGCTGATTAGAGCCTCATCTATCCTTTAAAGTGCAAAAACAAGAGAAAAGAAATAATTTCTGTATTTACGTTGCCATTTGAGCCTGAATTTTCAAAGATGTCTGGCTAATAGCTATATTTACTCGAGGTAGAATATAATAAAATATAATATCTGTATTTACCAGAGGTAGAAATACTCTGGTTAAATATTATAATATTCAAAGAAAAACTAATCAAGGGAAGTTTTCAATCCAAAAGAAGGGTCATATCTCTGATTATAAAGATCACATGACAGTGGACATGCCTAAGTGAGAAAATGCCAAATCTTTCTATATAATATTAAGTGACAGTATGCAAAAGCACTTACTGGGTTTCATATGTTAAATTCATTATCTGATATAATACTCTTTCCAGGTAAATCAGCAGAGGGATGTAAAATTGCATAAATTTGTTCACAAGGTTGTAAATGTGTCAGAGTAGCTGTTTTTCAGGTATCTGAGTTGACCCAACAGCTGAATGCTCACTTGTGTTAGTCTGTAATAAAATACTCATGCCTGGACCTCACTCTGGTCAAGTGCCAAACTAATTATCTATTACCTGATATTGTCCAGGGGTTCTCTTTTACATACTTCTGAGGCAAGCAGGTAAAATACTTAATCCTTCCTCCAAATACACTAATCTACAGTTAGTCTAGATAAAAATAAAACTGAATAATAATGATAATTTTAAAGCAAATCACCAAATAAGTTCACTGACATAAGTCTTTAGTCAATACTCGTGACCCGGTGGAATATCAATTCTATCATTTCTTATACTTGGAAGCAATCTGTAGAAAGAGAAGAGGAAACAAAACAAGAAGGTTAATTGATCCATTAACATGATTACTAACAAAAGAAGAAAACAGGTTTTCTTATGTTCTTTCATTATAATAGAAAAAATTGTTCAAAATTACATAATTGAGAGTGTGGGAACCAGGAAGAGATTTGAATCACTGTGACTTATTACATTGGTTTTTTTCAGCCCTTATTCCACTAAATAGCTGTTTCTTTTTATACCATACTGAGTACTGCTATGTTTACGCCATTATAAAATCACAAAGTGGAACTGTGGAAATGGCTATAACTAGAAATTATGAGCTGGATACCTATTTATTACAAATGGCACTTATGCAAAAGAGAGAAATTCTAAAGAGACGCGATAAGCCTGTTATTCATTTGCTTATGTATTACTGAATAAACAGGAGCACTCTTTTAAGTTTAATAAATTTAGAGGAAAATGTGAGTACCAGAAAGAAGTATAAGTTACACTCATAACACTTACAGTAGTATATGCCAAGGCAGTATCTATGTGGTGCTCAGATTACACTAAACAAGCCCTGAACAAATGTCAATAACGTCGTCTATGGATGTCACTTAGAAACTCCTTATGGGCCATTCAAAGTGCTTATAAGCACATGTATTTTATATCTTCCTGAATTAAATGTCTTATTCTATTTTAAATGCAGTATATTTTGTATTGCTTCTATTGTAGAAGTACTACTTGATTTGTCATTTTTTTATTTATTGATCTCTTAAATGTGTATTGATTTGATTCTAAATGCTAAGTAATTTTACACAATACTTCATAATTTTAGACCTGCAAGTAATTCCCCTAGTGATTCAGTTGAACTGAAGATTTAAATAAAAAAACAGTCTTAGGAGTTCCCGTCGTGGCGCAGTGGTTAACGAATCCGACTAGGAACCATGAGGTTGCGGGTTCGGTCCCTGCCCTTGCTCAGTGGGTTAACGATCCGGCGTTGCCGTGAGCTGTGGTGTAGGTTGCAGACGCGGCTCGGATCCCGCGTTGCTGTGGCTCTGGCGTGGGCTGGTGGCTACAGCTCCGATTCAACCCCTAGCCTGGGAACCTCCATGTGCCGCGGGAGCGGCCCAAGAAATAGCAACAACAACAACAACAACAAAACAGTCTTAAAGGTATAAAGAGATTGATAGAATAACTTAAACTCATAAAAGGACACAAATTTAACCAATTTACTTAGCTAAATGATATCTAAGAGTAGACAATAATATTTAAAATTTATTTTAATTTGTATGAGTTTGTATCATTTTAATGCAGTTTTATCAATACAAATATTCCTTTAGAATAACAGTAAGAACAGAGTGCATATTATTGATTAAATCCTAGTTAATCACTGTTAAAATAAATTTAAAATGTCATATTTAAATTTAATTTAATTTAATAAATATTTATAGAGGCACTGTTGAAAATACATGCTATGAAATTGATTGTGGGAGATGGCTTATAAACAAAAAGAGTCATAATAATCCAATCTTTAAAAAAATAGAAAATCATGTATTTTTATGATTATTTCAAGACGTAAATTTCAGTTGTATATTATTTCATTCATCCAATATTTATTGAATATCACCTCTCCTTCAGACACTGTGTAGGCATTGCTGTCTCCAACAGCAAACTGAACCCAGAATAATGTACTGCACAAGTAAATTTAGGTCTTCACTCAATAGAAAAATGACATAAGAAATGTAAAAGTAAGCCCAAGAGAGCTGGAGTCAGGAAAGAGGAAATACCTGGTTAGGGGCATCAGCCTTTCCTCAAGGAGGAAGCATTTAATTTGCAACTTGAAGGATGCTTAGGATTTCAACAAAGAGAGGAGGGCTTTCTCCAGACTTATAATTAACAGTTATGTGGAAAGGGAGGCAGTAAGAACTCAGAAAGTATGCAAGTAGCATGGGGCATTTTCTTATTGTAGTATTAGGTATAGACCCATACTACATACTTCTCAGATGAGATTATAGGTTGAGTAATTTCTAAGCAGTTAGGAAATTTGAGAAGGTCCTTTTTTCTTCTTCTGATAAATTATTTCCTCAGGTTTTCTCTTTCATTCTCAGAAGTGTATTAGCAAGAGCCAATTCCATTCTTGCTCCGTTCTGATCTATTTTCTGTAGAGCAGCAGCCAGAGATCTTTCTTAAATGCATATGTGAGGATCTCACTTCTCTGCTTGAGTCATCAATGTTTTCTTCTTTTATACTTGATGAAATAAAACAATAAATGAAAAAAGGGAAACAAAATCTAACAAAGTTTTGTCTGACTCAGAGCCTGTGAAAAAGTTCTTCTTTCAAGAAACTTTTCCTTCCTGTTTTGCCATACTAGTAATGATTTACCATTATCACTTATCAGTAAATGAGAGTTTCTTAAATATTCCTTCCCTGATTCATTTAATCTAAACGAACTTTTCTTTTAATTCTCTCTTGTGTGGACCCCAGTCTTTTTGTTTCCCCTCATTTATCACAACTTGTAATTGTATATTCACTTATGTGTTCACTAATATGATGACTTTCATTATCCATTCCCATAACTCCATCTCTGATAGACTAGAAGCTCCATTAGAAAAGCATCGTTTTAGGCGCAGTAGGTTAAGGATCCAGTGTTGTCACTGCAGCAGCTTGGGTCACTGCTATGACTCAGGTTCGAACCCTGGCCTGGGAACTTTCACATGATGCAGCTATAGAAAAAAAAAGAAAAAGCATAATTTTAGGTTTGATTGACCATTGTAGACCTAATACCCAACATACCTCTGAAGGAAAGACAGTTGGCAATACACATTGATTGGATAAATCGCTTTACATATCCTAAAATCATTTTTCATATTCTGAAACATAATCATAAAATTACATGATTTCTTTAAGTGGCTTATTATGACTCCTATCTTCATTGAAATCTAAGCCAGGATTATTACTTTCAATGAAAAGAAGATACTATTTCTTGATTATCAAACTCTTTCAAAGCAAGGGTAACATGTTGATTTGATTAGCAATAACCTTTCTATATTCAGTTTTGCCTTTTCCAAGCATCTAGACATCCAGCACACACACACACACACACACACACACACAGTGATATTGCTGTGTCCAGTGCTGCAGGGCATCAGGGAACTCTGGAAGAAGGACGGCACACTATAACAAAATGCATAAGACTCTTACATCTAGAAAGTAGGGGACCAAGAGACATTCTGTTCTACAGAACAAGGGTGCTGGGCTTTAGCCCACAATAATTTTATTAAGGAAGGTGCCGTATGTAGATTAGTGAGCAGGAACAGGCATAGGCGATGACAAAGCTACCTCTTAGTGAATAACAAAGGAAATGATTAGCCCTGGTGCATACCTCTAGGGCATAGTGCAGCTGCTTATAGAATAGCATAGTTTGTGCATAACTCCCTTATCTTGTCTTTGAAAGAGACCCTGGACCTTAGAAAGTCAGCAGCTGTTTGCTTTCTGCAGAGTTCAGCTGTTCAGTGGCCTCCAACATGTTATAAGAATGAAGGTTGACATTCCACTTGGTTGTTAGTCCTACAACCATAGAAAGTGACTAAAGGGAAGGACCACAGGGATGAAAATGAAAGTAGGGTGAGGAAGGTAAATGCTAAGATTCTATTTCACTTATTCCTGAGTCATACTGAATTATGGGACCTGAGTAGCTGAATCTCATAGGTATCTAGATATCATATAGTGTGGTAGACTGAACTTTCAAAAAATCTATCCTATCTCACATTCTCATCTCTATATAATCCTTACCTTGATCAAAAAGTGAGGTCGGTGAACCACCTCAGTGAATATGGGTGGGCTTCACACTCACTTGGAACCAAGAGAATGAGACACAGGATAAGCTGAATGACTTGTGAGGCTAGGTCTAAAAAGGTGGTCCCATTTCTACATACATTCATATTCTAATAATGCCACAGAGGGAAAGTGATTAAGAGGTGAAAACCAAGGAAGAAGGATCAAGATGCCAGAGGAGTAAGACGTCATGCTCACCTTCTCCCACAAACACATCAAGAAAAACACACCTACATGTAAAACAGTTCACACAGAACATCTACTGAATGCTGGCAGAAGAACTTAAACCTCCCAAAAGGGCAAGAAACTTTAGACATGACCAGGTTGAACAAAAGAAAAAGAGAGAGAGAGAAATAATCAGGATGGGGCTAGCATTCCTACACCCTAGGAAGCCACCTAACTGAAGGAAAGATCAACCGAGTCGGAGGGACCTCAAGTTGCCGAGAAAAAGTGCAGCAGCTGGACTGAGGAGGGCAAAGTAGAATGAGAGCAGCACTGCACCACTGCCCTGGACACCACAGCCTGAAGCTCTTGGGCGGGGACTGGGCGCTGAGATTCAGGCTCCGGAGGTCAGTTCTAGGGAGAGGACTAGGGTTGGCTGTGTGGGAACAGCCTAAGGGGCTAAGGAACGGTGTGCCATGGGTTGGGGAGCAGGTGTGCTATGGGCTGGGGAGTGGAACACCACGGCAGAGGGAACCCAGGAGGAGGTCTGGACCTGTGGGAAAAGCAAGGTGCCTTTGTTGGGGAGAGCTAGAGCAGGAGGGGCAGACCACCATAGGAATCTCCCTGCTCCCGTGCATGGGGTCTCTCGGAGGGCAGGGCAACTCTGGTGCAGGCTACAGGTGGCAAGAAGCTAGTTGCTTAGGCTACAGGAGACCAGGTGCCTCTTGTGCAGGCTATGGGTGTCTGGGCACCTCTTGTGTGGGCTAAGAGCAGCATGGAGCTAAGTGCAACATGGTACCTCTTGTGTGATCCACAGGCAACAAGGACAGACTGCAGAAGTCATCTCCAAGGCCAAGGGAGGCATGGCCTGCCACCACTGGGGGCCTGTGAGTGGGCTCAACCTGCAGCCCCAGTCACCTCAGGGGTCAGCAAAAAAAAAAAAAAAAAAAATTAGGGCACTGCAACCAAGCAAAAGACACAGAATTGCCAAAACAATGCTGAGGAACAAAAACCAAGCAGGAGGCATAAGTCTCCCAGACTTCAGGCACTATTACAAAGCCTCAGTAATCAAGACAGTGTGGTACTGGTACAAAACAGACATACAGACCAATGGAACAGAATAGAGAACCCAGAAATAAATCCAGACACCTACAGTCAATTAATCTTTGACAAAGGAGGCAAGAACATAAAATGGGAAAAAGATTCTTTTCAGCAAGTGGTGCTGGGAAAACTGGACAGCTGCATGTAAATCAATGAAACAGGAACACACCCTCACACCATGCACAAAAATAAACTCAAAATGGCTTAAAGAGTTAAACACTAAGACAAGACACCATCAACTCCTAGAAGAGAACACAGGCAAAACATTCTCTGACGTCAACCGTACAATGTTTTTCTCAAGTTAGTCTCCTAAGGCAACAGAAATAAAAGCAAAAATAAACCAGTGGGACCTAATCAAACTGACAAACTTTTGCACAGCAAAAGAAACCATTAAAAAAAAAGACAACTTACAGAATGGGAGAAAACAGTTTCAAAGATGCAACTGACAAGAGCTTAATCTCTGAAATATACCACAACTTATACAACTCAACAGCAAAAAAGCCAACAACCCAATTGAAAAATGGGCAAAAGACCTGAATAGACATTTCTCCAAAGAGGATCTACAGGTGGCCAACAAGCACATGAAAATATGCTCCACATCACTAATTATTAGAGAAATGCAGATCAAAACTACTATGAGGTATACCACCTCACACCAGTCAGAATGGCCATCATTAATAAGTCCACAAATAACAAGTGCTAGAGAGGGTATGGAGAAAAGAGAACCCTTCCTACCCTGCTGGTGGGAATGTAAATTGGTACAACTACTATGGAAAACAGTATGTAGGAACCTCCAAAAACTAAATATAGAACTACCATATGATCTAGAAATCCCACTCCTGGGTATATATCCAGACAAAACCTTCATTGAAAAAGATACATGCACTGCTATGTTCATTGCAGCTCTATTCCCAATAGCCAAGACATGGAAACAACCTAAATGTCCACCAACAGATGAATGGATTAAGAAGATGTGGTATATATACATAATGGAATACTACTCAGCCATTAAAAAGGACAAAATAATGCCATTTGCAGCAACATAGATGGAACTAGAGACTCTCATACTAAGTGAAGTAAGTCAGAAAGAGAAAGGCAAATGCCATATGATATCACATATCTCAAATCTAATATATGGCACAAATGAACCTTTCCGCAGAAAAGAAACTCATGGACTTGGAGAACAGACTTGTGGTTGCCAAGGGGGAGGGGAATGAAGCGGGATGGACTGGGAATTTGGGGTTAATATATGCAAACTGTTGCCTTTGGAATGGATAAGCAATGAGATCATGCAGTATAGCACTGGGAATTAGTCACTTAAGATGGAGCATGATAATATGAGAAAAAAGAATGTACATATGTATGTGTGACTGGGTCACCTTGCTGTATACAGTAGAAAATTGACAGAACGCTGTAAACCAGGTATAGTGGAAAAAATTAAAATTCATTAAAAAAGGGTGAAAATCATTTCCCAGGTCCTTACATTTTTCTTTTTCTTCTATAATACATATTTTGCTAAAGAGATAAGCCTTTTCCCCCTTCTTCCTTCACCACTTTATAGATTTCAGCATTTAAAGGCATCCCCTGCCTTTGAGTCCTAGACATTATAGAGGCAAGACTTCCATCCCATTTTTCTAAATTTCTTGTCCACAGAATTCATGAGAATAATAAAACTGTATTATTTGATCTTTGAATTTGAGGTGGCTTGTCAAACAGATAATTTTATTATTTAGCATGGCATACAAATCTCTTGTGATTTAAATTACCTTTATATTATCATTTGTTCATTTTCCTAATTCACTTGGTCATAAAAAAACAAAAGTTGTCTTACTTTCTCTTTGGTTGAGACTTCAGCTTTCATTTTTGCAGCATCCTTTAACTAGAGCTTCCCCCTGCACAAGAGATAAAGTCCAACCCAGAAAATCAGTTCCAAAGGTAGGCATTTCTGCCTGTGGACATGTACTACATAGTGACAGCCCTCTTATTGGAACATTGCCTGAACATGACCACTGATTCCTGTGTCCTCTTCAGCCTGGAAGTCTGCAGTTTTGCCTAGCTTGGTCACTTGATATATTTATCCATCCACTTAATGAATATAAGAAAACCATTTTGTTGCTTTCCTAGAAGTGGATTCGTTTAAGGTCACTAGATCTGTTTCTTCATATGTGAATGAAACGGTTGAACTATATACCATAGTTTCTACTTCATTAAAACCTGTGCACTTGGAGTCCTGATCCAGCATAGATCCTGAGGTTCCATACTATTATGAAGGCAAGCCACAAGCCAGTATAGGCACTCATTGCCCAGGGACCAGATACTTGAATGAACGAGCCTTCAGATGATTCCAGATTCTACTCTTCAAAGCAGCCTTAAAATTTGAGACTTACCATGACCCTTTATTTTTTCTGTTGAATAACATTACCTGTAAGGTTATTGTCCAATAATATGTGCCCTAGAGTCATGTAGAATAATAAGCATACCAAATATAAAATTGTACCGTATGAAACTTGCAGTCAAGATCATATTCAGTTTGCAGGTGAACTTTTTGCATGGGTTCTATCTTTGTGCACATAACTTGCACTTCAGTAGCAATAAAGCAAGCCATAAACATGCAATGAATAATTTTCCATTACCGTTATTTGAATCATGGTTTAAAGTTACTTTATTGTAGAATAATATTTTTTAAATTATCCATTGAATTTTTCATTGATAATCATTCTTAAAACTCTTTACCTACTCAGGTTAAGACATACTTCATGGAAAGAGCTAAAGTCAGGCAAGATAGGATCCATTATTTGTCCAGCTTTAAACTCCTCAGATAATCTTTTGAGGCTCATTTTAGATGCAAAATTGTGAAACATAGCTTTAAAAGTAAGACTTTGTTGAGAGAAAAACATGGCATACAGACTTGCATTAATTGTGTTCCTCATTTTCTAGAACTTATGATGCTTTGAAATTTGGGTTCTTGCAGATACTGGAGACTGCCCCACCCAGGATTAGCTGATTCCTGGAGATAGTAAATGACTCCCTTGGGATGTGGCTTTCATGTGCAAATCAAGCAATCTAGAGTCCAAACTCTCTTACTTTCCCCTTTATCAAACTCTCACAGGTTGAGTCCCTATCCCTCTGCCCAAATATCACCTCAGAGCCAAGTACCAGGTAACTAGGGGCTATCCCTACATCTCAAGGTCTGTTGAAAGTTATTCACACTAGCCAATCCTAAATATATTTAGCCTGCTACCCTGCCTTGCCCATTGCTTGCCATGAAAACCACAATGAAGACTTTCACCCATGTTTTTGCTTGTTCCTCTGCCTCCTCACCAAACCTGATGCTTCCCCATGTGGCCCTGCATGGCATGCCGTGCCTCCTGTTTCAGGGTCTGTGACTATAAACTTCTTTCATGGCAATCATTTCTATGTCTGTGTCTTAGTATATCTGAAAAAAATCCAGAGTTCATTTTAGATAAAGATTCTGGATGAACCTTTTTAAACTTTGGATTAAACTTCATAGAACTGATCATGGAGTTTTTATTCTGTATCACAAGGTGGACAAATTCCTTTCTCAAGTCCCACCTAAGCCTTCCTGGACAGTTCTAATATTTCTCAAAACTACTTCCCAAGCAAAAAGGAAAGAATAAAAACAGTTAATTGGGGAACCTAGTCTGCTTGTACACTATTTTGTGTGATTTGGAGCAGTCAGTTTTAAACAAAAAGAGACACTTGTTCTGTGGTTTTCAGGGCAAAGCAGAGTTTCTCCTTCCTACACATACACATGTGGCTTTTGGCCCCTTATCTTCCTTGGGGTTTTGTTTTGGCTCATGAATCCCTTCCATAATTTTCTTTCGCTCAAGTGGTTATTCAACTTTCAAAACAGATTTTATGGACATCATGATGAAAACAAAACAAAATAGCTTTGTTCTTGAGTATTTGTGATAAGTGGGTCTTCTAAAGTATGGGGCTAGGGGCAGAGCCCCTCTTGTCTAGGACTCAAGGAGGTATTGGCTATATTAGACATTGAGTCTTAAGATAAATCTATATCATTTAAGACACATAGTATTGCTGAAATGATGGAACTTAATCAAAACACAGAAATAGGTCCAGGCATTTATAAAAACTTGATTTTTCACAGAGAAGTAATTGAAAATGATTGAGAAAAGGTTGTGCTTTCAATAAATGGTCCTGGGACAATTGCTTACTCCCATGGAAGAAGGACCTAGGTGCTGCAATTTACACAATGTCTTATCTCCCACATTTTATTTATCAAAGCAAATCACAAAGCCAACTCCAGTTCAACAGAGTGAAGAAATAGGCTCTACCTTTTAAGAGCAGAGCAGCAGTGCCATATGACATAGTGCCATGGACAGAGGGAGACTTGAGTCACTAAGGAGAGCATTGCCAGATTTAGCAAATAAAAATACAGGAAACCCAGTTAAATTTGGATTTCAGAAAAACAACACATTTTTAGTATAAATATGTCCCCAATGTTGCATAGAATATACATATACTAAAAAAATTCATTGTTGATCTGATTCTGAATATAACTGGGCATCCTCTGTTTTGTCTTGCAGCACTAATTAATGGTCATTGTTAAACTGATTACTACAAACATTATCTTTTAATTGTACAAAAAAACAGTCATAGCTTGATTTAGAAAATCTCAATCAATAAACACTTCTAAAAATAAATGTACAAAGAAACGTTTTCAAGTGTAGATTTCCAGGAGTTTAGAGCTCCTTATAAATGGTAGCAGCTTATCAGTAGAGAATAGCAGGACCAGAAAAGATATTTCTATTTAGTTATATCATTATCTTTAGATACATGATTCCTCCATTTATCAGTTTATTAAAGGTACAAGTCATATTTATCAGCTCGTTCACACTCATTCTCATTCTCACATCTCTCCCTGGTACACTGAGAGGATGAAGAACCATTCATCCAGTCATAAAGGTTCCAGTGTTGCTCTGGTTAGCAGATATTTCCAAGCACTCTCCCAGTTTACATCCAAGGACATTGTCCCCTGGGTCTCACATTCCAGGCTGCACAGGACTCATGCTGATCTCACTAACAAGTGCAGAAAAAACCTCAGTGCCTCTGACCGAAGAGAGCTGGGCAGCCCACCACACAGGAGACTTGTTTGATGGAGCAGAACAACTTTCCAGGAAGATGTAATAGATTTTATAGTATTTCTAAAAGAACCTAATTGTGGCAAGAATAATACCAACTAATATGTATTTTTATCTCCAATTTCTGTACCTCTGACTTTCAGTCATGGTTTTATTGAATTCCTTTAGGGTGTGTAATTGTGCACTGAGCTGGGGATACATGAGACCTTGTCCTTATAGAATACTATTTAGTAGATGAGAAAAACATCATGAACAGAAATATAAATATATAAAGAGCACAGAAGTCATTTTTCTAACAGCTGAAGAAAATGGATGGCTAATATCCAAAAAAGCTTTGGTAAAGTAGAAGAATCATAAACTGAGATTTAATGGAGGAGATTCTGTGACAGGCTGAGCAGGAAGAAGAAAACTTGGCAGAGACTTTTATTAGATGTTCTGCAGGATCTTAGTCTCCCATTTTTTCCTTAGTGATATAACCCTCAGGGTTTTGCTGAGTATGTGGTCACCTGGAATAAAGACTACATTTCCCAGACTCCATGGCAGCTAGGTGTGGGCCTGTGGTTAAGTTTTATCCAAAACAACATAAATGTGAAAATATTGTGTGCAATTTCCTAGAAACGTCTGTAGCAGGAAAGGGCCTGCCTCTCTTCAGCCTTTCCTACTTTTTGCTGGCTGGAATGCTGACAAGATGACAGCCACACAAACAGCCCCCTTGAAACATGAGGTAGAAGCATGAAATAGAATGCTGAGGGTGATGGAATAGTAAGACCAAAGGAGCCTTGGTCTCTGACACCATCCAATGCCACGCTGCTCATTCTAAGTGCTTACCTCCAGACTTCATTTTCGTAACTGAGAAACTGAACATTTGTCCTACTGAAGCCCTGCCTTGGGGATTTTCTACAAAATAAAATAGTTTCTACATATAACAGATATATAACTTAATGGCAAAATCAACTGCTTAATAGGAAATCAAAACTAGAGTTACCAGGATATATTTCCAAAAAGGAACGATCTTGTAATACAGTCAGCACATGTTATTCCCCAGGGCCATTCAGGCAAGTTTCCAACTGAAGAGCAAGGCAATGGGGAAAATATTCCAGACCAACTCTAAATGAGCCTGTCATTGAAGAGATTTATTTTCAAGAAAAGATCATAGTGTCAAAAAAGAAAAATAAGGATCATTTGCATTGAAATACCTCCAGCCAATTCCTACCAAATCAGGCTGAATATAAGTCAGAGTTGCAGTGAAATTAAATATAACTTCTGACCAATCTCTATATTAGCCCTTAAAGATATCTGTAATTGAGTTGTAGAATAGCTAGCAAAAAATCTTACATGGCATACCAATTTTTTTTTGAATATCAGTCTGTACAACGATAAGATGATTAAGTTATAAAGGTACTTTTAACAAAAACCTAATTTCCTGGAAACTTAACTTGTTCTTTTTTTCCCCAACTAACAAAGCCCAAGGCAAACATGTAAAATTGAGCATTACTTAGTAATTTGAACAAATATCAGTATTTATTTCAAATGCAGTTAATTTGAAGAAATTTCTATTATCATTATCAAGCCAGTGATAGGATCCTCCAAACAAATAATTCTGTAAGTACAGAACTGATATTCCTTAATCTTCTCATTCTTTTTGATGTTGTGCTTTTAAAGTGGCTCTAGGTTACTAGACTGATATTTTAAACTTCTTAAGTAGTATCATACTTTTTTCTCTTTAATTTCTACCTATATTTTTCTACAAAGGACTTTAAAGACAGCTAGAAACCTTCATTCTAATACTTTATGTTATGATTTTTGTATTCAGAAAAGGTATTTCTATGGTTCACATTTTGGCGACCTTTCAGGTGGGAGGTCCATGACAGCTGTTCCAGGAAGCAGGATGGTGCTGACCGTGGTCTTCACACTTCCCCTCTGGGCAGTGAGCAGGATGGGCCACACTGACTCTATTATGATTGAGACAGTGGCAAATCTCACTTAGTTCCATAGACTCAGTCAACAGGGTTGTTGGAAATAGATCCACAAAACAAACCCTACTGTAGTTATGTGATTCATACAGTCCCATCTTAATATGAAGTTTGGTATTAAAATCTGTTGAGCCTGACATTGTTTTTAAAAACTAATGAGGCAAAAATAAACCAAACAGACAAATAGAGGACCCTAAGATGCTCAAATAGTTACATATTTTTACATATCAATTTAATATCCAGCCAAGCTACTGTATGGAAGACAGCATCTCTGCTTTTTCACCTTCTCATATTGCTCAAATCACTCTCCTGAGTAATGGCCATCAATAATGGCTTAATCAAGAAATCCAGCAGAAGTTTATCAGTCCTTGTTCAACATGACCTTTCTATAGCCTCTGACAATGAGGTATTATCCCTACTTCCAGAAAAATCTCTTCTCTCTTGGCTTTAAAGTGATTTTCTCTTGTTTACCTCTTAGCTCTCTGAGCTACCCTTCAAATAAGTCTGCTTTGCTGGCAGTCCCCGAAGTGTTCTCCAAGGTCTTGATCATAGCATCAACTTGCACTGCACTTTATGTGCAGTTCAAGGACTACTCATCCATTAAAGAATTCCAATTCTTGATATTATCAGTCTCAGCACACACTCCCATGATTCATTGCTATAGTATCCGTTGTATTCTGGATTTTGTTCTCTTGAACACCATAAATAAACCAAATCTGTTCAAAGATAGACTTGTTTCCTAAACCTCTTCCCTCTTTTACCCAATCTTCATCCAGCCACAAAATCTTATTTATTCTACAGGCTAAATACCCATATGCAGCATTTTCTCTTCTCTCCATTTTCACTGAGTCTTATTCAGCAGTCAGCTGGACTATTGAAAAAATTAAAAGAGGACGCAAAAACCTTTTAAAGAGCCCTCTTGCTTTTAACTTCATACTACTTCCATTACTTAACAGCTTATGTGATTCTTATAAAATATCTAATGTAGTCACTTTCCTATTCTAAATCTTACAGTGGCTTTCCTTCACTATCCTTATCCTTGAGGATATAAGATACCATTCACACTCTGAGCACCTTCATTTCTGGGTTCATCTACCACTCTGCACACACTCACCACCCCCCATGCTTCAGCCTCCTTGAATCCTCCTGTTCACTCTGTATGCTACAATCTTTCTTTCTTCTGTGCCTTTATACATGCTGCTATCACTGACTGGAAAAGTCTTCCCTTCTTTTCCTACTTAGAATATTCTTATTCTAAGAATTACACAAATACCCTTTCTCCTATGTTGATATCATAGCCGCTTCTCCTGTGCAGTATTAGATATCCTCTTTCTTGAGTTCCTTTGCATTTTGTATGTATTTTCATTGCAGCAGTTTACACAATGGTTTGGAAGCACTTCTTTACATGTACATGTTTGCTTTATCAGGAAAGGAACCATGTCTTATTCATTTTTCTATGACCAACACCAGGCATAGTGCCTGGTGCTTAAAAGATACTTCCTTTATTAATATTAAGCAGAGGAGGGGGTATGCAGATAAAAGACATACGGTCCTTGGTTTCAAGGAAATACATTAAAGATCTAAAGATGTATCATGAGAAAATATGAAATAGATTTGCTTTTATTCCACCAGAGAGTATAACTAGGAAAATTTACAAATAAGCAAATTTTTGTTTAATAAAATAAAATACTCTCTAATTCTTGGAGTTATCCAACGAAACAGGAAGTTCCATGAGTTTCCCATTACTAGATCAAGCTGAAACAAAATGACCTAAACAACCAGAAGGTGGCCTGTATTCAACACTTGTAATGGATGAGGATTTAGATCTCTATATGTCCAACGTTACTCTATAGAAAAAAAGACATGTTTTTAATGACTGCAAAAAAAATTTTTGAGGAAATAAGATTATTTGATATCTCTGCCATGATCTTGTATTTGAAAATACTAAACTGAAATTAACTTCAGTGTTTTCATAAGAGTTCACTGAAATTCTATAATTACACAATATTTCTGGGGAATGCACAACTAGAGACATTGGACTGGAGTGGTTTGGGGGGAAAACAATAAATACTGACCTAATTTTGCATACTTCGAAACATGGACATAGGAGTCAGACAAATGGAGGTCACATAGCACCTTTGTTACCATTAAAGATGAACAGCTCCGTTGCTAATAAGCCACACTCTTTTGCAGGCCTAATAAATAAGCCAGCATTAAAAATGCTCAGTCCCTCCCACCCCCCACAAAAAAAAGATGCAAGTTTCCCCTGTGGTGTTGCCAAGAGCAGCAGAAATATGAAGACTCAGAAAAGAGTAAGCCAACACTGCTTTGTTCCTTCTCCATTTTCAACAATCAATGGAGGGGAGTAAGTGGGGACAGGTGGAGAGAAACTAGAAATGCTGCTTTTACAAATTCTTGTGGAAAGTTGAGAGGAATTTTCTTCCTCTCTATGAAGAGGAAATGAAGAACAGGGGAAAAGCGTCTTCATATACTCTTAAAAGCAAGGACTTCTGTGAGGCCCCTCTTAGTCTATGATGGGCTGTACATATGAGAATACAGTCTTGCTTTATTGATATTTTGAAACAATCAAAAGTCAGCAACTGCACTAAAAACTAACATTTTTCCTTAGAATGACTTGTTTTACTGTTTACTCATGCACCCATACAGTCAACAAACATATATTAAATGCCTACTGTGCTCCTGGTGTTTTTGTGCTAGTTATCCTAAGTCTGTATGTCCTTAAAATATTCTAGTTGGAGATATAGTCTATTAACTAATAATAATAAGAAGAAAATGATAATATGATACATGGAGTAATAGAGGCAGGAATATTAAAGTATGAACCCAAAAGTGAAGGAGCAGTTACTTACTGGAAGGAAGGAAAAGGAACATGGCAATCAACGTGGAAAAGATGTGGCGGGGGGGGGGGGGTCCTGAGGCAGGCTTTTAAAGACAAGTCTGAATTCACCAGGAGAAAAGTGGATGGGAACAGAGATACCCCTCGGAAAAGAATGTCCGTGGGCACAAACGTCTGAATATGCAGAGGTTCAGAAAGCACAGCATGACACAAGATTTGGTATATGTGAAACATTTTCACATTTAACTTAAAGTTTATTTAAGCAAGGAGACTCTTGCATAGTTCAATACTATTACAAAGACCTAGACTTGAGGCATTTTTGAACTAGTTTATCAATAACCCAATGATTTAGGGATGTATTCGCTAACCATTAGCAAATACCCCCGGATCCCTCATCTTTGGTTGATTTCTAACAGTTATATCTCAGAGGCCTTGGAACTTGATATTTGAATATAAGCATTTATGTCTATATATAAGGACCAAAAACATTTTGCTTCTGGGTTCCTAAAATTTTTTAGAATAATAAGCCATTCTGCTGCAGCCTCTCTCTTTGGTTGAATGCCATTCAGCAGTGTTCCCTATCAGAATTCATAGGAGAAATAAAGCAGTGCTCTTATTAAGGAAATCCATTTCTTCCAAAAGGATAAAGTATGACAAGGACCGTTTTTCCAACTCATTGTAAATTTCATAATATCAGTGGTGTGTCGTGCAAACTTCCAAATGGAAAGGCACTCGCACACCCTGTCTGCAGAAGATACGGGCTCAGAAAGGACAGCAATTACACATACACCTCAGTGGGGCACATCCTCCACCCAGCTCACTAAGCTCTAAACTCTTGAAGCTACTTCTGTCTCTTGGAGGCTTCGTCTTTATTAGATACCTCCTTTCAGGACAGCTAAAATGATGAAAGGTATGGGGGATTTTTTTCTTTCCTGCCCCTTTCTCTTCACAGATACAGCACTGGTGATTGAAAAGTCAGGCCTGCAATTCTGACAGTTCAACTTATCTAGGTCTATCTCTAAGTACAAGGTCGACATTATCTCAGCCTGCATCCTGTGTAATTATAGTATTTGGCTGGCATTGCTGAACAGGGGCTGAAATCCATCAGGTTCTAGTTAATCTGCCTTGAGTAACCACAGCCGGTTGGCCGGAAGAAAATGATTATGAAATAAAGTTGTTGGGTCTTAATAATAAAGATTACTGATATTCAGGGCAAGATGGATCCAACATTAACCTTTTCCTATAGATGAAGGCTCTGTGTAATGTGAGGCAAAAGGAATTTTTATAAAGTCTTCTTGATTTCCTATTTTGTGTCTCCTTCTGTCTTTTTACCCTTACCTAATTTCCCACTAGTCCTGAATTTTCATTACTCTTCAGTGAAACACATATATTAACCTTTTGGATGTTTTCCAAGCAGACCAAACTAAAAAGTTAATGGACATGAGATCAGCTTCCTTCTTTTTAATTAGTCTTCAAACTTAATCTTGTCTTATTTTATTAAGAATCAGTTTATCTTGCTAATTTGAAGGCTATGAGTTATTCATACTACAGATGGGATGATGATGAATTTACATGTGATATTTAGGTCTAGTGATGTGTGGCAGGGTGCAAGCTGTATATTCAACACATGTAACAGACTTAGAGACATAGAGGAACTCCCCATCACCCTTTGAATAACATGAACAACTCAAGCACAGTTCCAACAATAAAAGATCATAAAACGATTTATCTGGCAACTGTGGAAAGCCTCAGAAAGTGGTATGATGTTTAAGAGCATAGATTCCAGAGTTATACCCTGCTCTGCTGCTCACTAGCTATGTGACCTTGGGCAAAGTACTTAACCTCTCTAGCTGTGTGACCTTGGGCAAATTACTTAACCTCTCTATGCCTAAGTTTTCTCAAATTTAAAATGGAGAGGATAATAATAATAATAGCTGCTGCATGTGGTTATCATTAGAATGAAGTGAGTTAATGTATCTAAAACACTCGGGACAGTGCCTAACATTTAATAAGCATGATGAGTGTTCACTGTTGACAAAATTAAAACAGCTAAAGAAACAGGACTGGCTGGATCATGATCCTGTTGGATAGTTAGTAAGCAGGGTTTGCAAGATCTTTATCTCTAAATTCTTGTGTTTGATATTTGACTTCAGGCTATTAACATTTAACCAGAGGGTCATAAATAAGCCGAACTATGGTTAAATCAATCACGTTAATGTGTCTACTCATAAGAAAATAAGAATGCACATAAAAATGGTATGCTATGGATTTCATTTGGCAAGGTAGGATGAGAGCAAGAGATGACAAGGGAAGACGATTTGCTAGAGGCTGATGAGTCTGAATATGGTGGCTCCCAGGCTCTCCCTTATTTCAGTGCTGTTTTTGCCCTTAGAGCACATGACTAGAATGGCTGTGGAAGTTCTTCCCACAAAGGAACTCGTTTTAGTTTCTGGATTTCCAAGTCCACTTTCAGCATTCATATACCTTGGCTCTTGCACTGACTCTTCTTTCTTCATAATTATATCTCTAATGTAAATGCATCCAGCAATGATCCTTAATTACATCCTCTTAATTGCATACCTACTGCAGATTTATGCCAAATCCCCTTTGTCAACATTTAAGTCAATTGGTTAATATTAAACAAAATGAATACATAGAGACATAGAAAATCATCGGCGGGGGGGAAGCAGGCTCTGGGGTTAAAAGATATGCTGAGGAATATGCATTTTGAATAATTTAATTCTTTTAATTTTTTGCATGCCTTTAAATTTTGGAAATTGCTTTTAATCATCTTATAGCAGCTCTTTTTCATTCTTAGACTGTTATCTGACTTTCTAAAAGATAACAAAGGGAGAAGTTTCAGGACAGATTCTCAATGTCCATTGTGTTTATGAGATTTCAAGCTATCTACTCACATTTATATATCTTCATTTATATTGCAATATCTTCCTTTATTTTAGCTGGATAATATGTGAGAGTCAAAACATATCAAAACACAAAGATCCTCTTTATATGCCAAAAAGTCAACAATTCATTTGAGAATCATTATGATGTATTTTATAATCTAAAATGAATTTCTGCCTATTTCTCACAATAGTAAATCTACATGACTCATTGTTATTATTATTATTATTATTATTTTGTTTTTTTGTCTTTTTAGGGCTGCATCCATGGCATATGGAGATTCCCAGGCTAGGGGTCTAATTGGAGCCGTAGCCACCGGCCTATGCCAGAGCCACAGCAACTCAGGATCCAAGCCATGTCTGCAACCTACACCACAGCTCATGGCAATGCCAGATCCTTAACCCACTGAGCGAGGCCAGGGATAAAACCCGCAACCTCATGGTTCCCATTGGAATTCGTTTCCGCTGCACCACGATGGGAACTCCAACATAGCTCTTATTAATGTCAAGGAAATGTACTCGTGTCCTAATGGAAAGATAACTTGAGAATAAATGTATTTTGAAAAGTAACAACAACTGTCAATTGAAAGGAAAAAAAAAAAACTTTTTTGTTGAACTTTGACACTGGAGGTGGGGTGAGGAGGAATGTCTGTTTTCAGTTGTTAAGAGATTTTTCAGGCATCATCTTTTGAGATGGAGTTTATAAAGGGTGAGTTTTAAGATCGTCTTTTGCTCCTGAACTATGTCTCTAAAAGAAGGAAGAAAGTATACGAAATTAAATTACTTAGTAAAATATCAAAAAGTCAAACTATTTTAAACATATTATTAAAATAGAACTTTCATAAGATCCTCACTTTTGGGTCTTTTTTAAGCAGTGGTCTTTTTTTTTTTTTTCTTTAATAATATTCAGTGCTGCTTGTGTTTCCATTCCTATAGTGAGCTTCCCAACATTTGTTTTCCATTTTTCTTTAATTTCCACTCATGACCTTTGGTCTATTCTCTGTGTTAGAAAAAAAAAAAAGTAATTAAAGTTGACATTCTCTGTCTGTCTTCTCCAAACTGCATAAGTTCAAATTCTTAGCCTGCCTTATATCTAAGCACAGGCTTTCTGACCACAGCATCAATTTGTCTGTTGTTTAGGAGGAAGTTCATCATGTTCACAATTAAGACTTGCAACCATGAAGTCTGGGGTTCTGGGGTGCTGCCAATGCTTTTAGAGCCCCAGAATATTTGTTCTAGATCTGTGGCCACTGTGAAAATTGCTCTGGCCTAGTCCAGTGTTCTAGAAAATCCCCAAAGCATAACATACATGCTTTGGAGTTCTTTTTACAATTATAGCTTTTAGTCTCTCACATGGACTGAAAAATGTGATACCAACATAGTATGAGAATTATATTGTACATGTTTAACAAACATTAGGTAAATGAGCAGGTATTTAATGATCGTGCTTAAGAAGCTAAATTATTCACCAAAAGTAATGATGACATAAGAAAGAGGAATTTAATGTTGTAGTAATGCAGATTGTACATTAGAACACAGAAAGCCTGAGTTATACAGAATAACATGAGTAACAAATATTCTCAATAAATGGGTGAGTAGGTGAAGGGTTACCCAAAGGAGCCCTCCATTTTTCACTGATGCTAGATGTAACAGAATCTACATTTTTATACCTCCTTTTAATTGAATTATAATTTACATGTGAAAAAAGACACAGCTCTTATGTACACAACTGGATGGATTGTCTATAAGTATAAACCTGTGTTCTATGCCTTCTTAAACAATATGTGCCTAAAAAGTTTATCATTTTCTTGGTATCTCAGGCTCAGAAATGATTGTGTTAAAATAAACAATGTCTTCAGAGTTTAGTAATGTGACTTGAACTCTTCACCCCTCTGTCAAAAGATGGTTTTTCTCTCAGTTGCTTCTTTTGCTAATTGTAGATTTTCTGCCTCTTTTAAAATTTTCACTTAGTTGTCTTATTGATCTAATTTTCTGATCTAATTATTGACCTAATGTGGGGATCAAATAAGGTGTCCAACAAAAGTTTATAATAACTAATTGGGTGTTGAACATCCAGGCTTGTAGGCATTTTATGGCTAATAAAAGTTAACAATATTGAGAATTTGTGTCCCAAAGAAACAAGTATTAGGAATGTTAATGAGTTTTTACAGGTTGCAAAATATCTTGCTTATCCAAACTGGGATAAAACTTGCTACATTAAAGTTTGGTAAATTCTACTGACTATTGTATTGCTGGTACTACTGATAGGATCTTGAGCTACAGTAAGGCCTAGGAGGGCTCAGTCATTCCAAAGCTAATAGACACAACGAGATGATGGTTGAGGTGGCTGAGGTCACATTACAGAAGGAAACAAGTCCTATGAAAGACCCTTGCACACACAGCCTGCTTCTGCAATATACAGGTTATACACAGGTTTCATTTTATGTATTTGAAAGCCTCAGAGACATGTAGCTTTCTCATGTTCAGAATTGACCAAGATTATGCTGGACAATCTTGAAGAGTATCTTTGATTTTTACAACAAATAAGTTCAATTGGAAGGGGCTAGAAGGAATGCACCACTATCTCAATTCAGTTTGTCAAGTAAAGTATGTAGTTCCAAGACTCTCAGCCTCCATGCCAAGGGGCCCATATCACCCTCCCCTACAGCCCAGAGTGTGGCACCCATGTGAATGTTATGGAGGCAGAAAAGTAAAGAACCCTTGACCTGAAGTCTTCAATATGGTAAAGGTAATTCTACAGAGGAATTATACAAAGTCCAAAAAACAGAATTCTCTAAGAAACAGAAACCACAGAAAATTGGATCAATAATTATTACTCAAAACTTCCTTCAGAGAGCATTATGCTATTAGCCAAGACAGATGATTTCAGCCATGGCCATGCTTCCTGCTCACTCCAACTGTGCCTCCATCTTCGGGGTCACTTCCCTAGAAGCAGAACTAACAAAAATCACAGCTGTTCTACACCTTTGGCATTGGCCAGTAGTTTTTCAAGTTTTCTTTAAAGAATGAATGATTTCCTGTTTATCTATACAAAATGCTTTTTGTTACAGATTTTGTTGCAAATTTCAACAACAAACAATGCATTGCCCTTGAAGAAGTGCTATTTTAGAGGATGGAATACAATATTTTCTGTGAAGACAAAAGTGATCCTAGAACAAAAAGATGGACCTATGATTTGTCTTATTTTCACTATTTAGAATCATTATTATTAATTATTTACTTGCAACATTGCCTGGGTTCCTGGATCTTTTTCTCCAAATACCCTCTTATTCAGTCCTTTGAAGTTGCAATTTTTAAATATAAGGTATATTGAATGATTGGCCAATGGGGACCTGCTATATAGCACAGACAACTCTACCCAATATTCTGTGATAATCTGTGTGGGACAAGAGTCTGAAAGAGAATGGATATGTATATGTGTATAACTAAACCACTTTGTTGTACAAAAGAAATTATCACAACCTTCAGTAAAACTTTAAAAAATCTATTAGTGAAAAAAAAATCTGTTAGTGCATTTTTCTCTATACAACAATAAGAAAGGAATCAAAGTGTTTTCCATGAGGTAGAAAAGTACATAAATAAGTCAGAAAACTTAACAAAGGCCAGCTATTTCTGTTCACCATCATGCTTGAAACGAGGAATTTATTTTTGGTCAACTTTGTATTTTTCTCTTGGGTGTCATAAGAGTGATTGTCAAAGTAGTCAAAGAGTATATTTTCTTGACACCAGAAATATGAAATATAAGACATAAATTATTTTATCTGGCTAACCAGTGTCCGGTACATGTGAACGTTCACTCTTCCTTTCCAAGTTCCTTAGTTTCTCTTTGAATATGCTGTATTCTTCACTACAAAGTTTGTGTATCCGGTGTTTATCCCCACTTTCTTTTAAAACAAATCAGTCTTGGCATAGCACAGGCATAGTTTCAATGTTTGTTTCCTCCTCTTTCTTAAAATAAAGGTTCAGAAACAATTCCAAAAGAGCCAGTGATCTCTCAGTTCTTTGAACACCTAAAGCACTTTTGTAAACCACTCTCCAGTAGAAAATATGATTTTTCCAGAGGCCCAATTTGTGCACCTCCATAGAGGGGACCATGCTTATCTGCACCCTGCTTGCCTCTGTCACTTGCCCTGCTTCCTCAAGGTTGAAAGCACAGCACCTCATCTCCAGCAGCATGGTCTCCATAGCACCCAGACAGTTGGAGACACACTGTCCCCAACCCCTACATCCTACCCAGAGTGGTGCTCACAAAGAACCTGGCTGAGCTGGGGGTCTTCACAGAAGGGCCAGAGAGCAGAATGTGGAGATCCAGGGAACTCAAAAGGGACTGAAGGAGTCAGGGAGAGGGAAAAGACAAGAAGTTGGCAAATTCTGTTATACCTTTCTCTGCGACTATTTTAGTGCACAACATGCCATATTATTGCTTCTCCAGAGACACCCTATTTATGCCATCCCTTCTTGTTAAGCTCTGGCAAACATAGTAATATAACATTTGTATTTACTTTTCCTCCCTCTCTGACTCATATCCATTTTTCCCTCCTCCTTACTTCCCTCGGGATTATACTCCTCCAAGAAAACATTAGCACAGAAGCTTCACCGCAGGCTCTGTTTTCTAGGGAAGTGGGGCTTAGATGCCATTTTTACTATGTTATATTTGTTAAAATTTAAATGTCTCTATATCCTTTACAGCACCTGATATTGTACAAAATACCTAGCAGGTGCTAAATAATACTTACATTTCTGCTGGAAGATAAGCTAGTTTTTTTCAAAAAAAGAAAAGAACATATGTCTAAATACCTAATAGCTACCTCCAAACAGAGGCTTGTCTTTTATAATTTACCTTTACAAAAAATATAAATATTTGCATTAAAGCATTATTTATCAGGCAGTCCCCATCAGATAGATAACATTTAAATCTGTGTTCAACTTATTTTCAGAATAGAAGAAGTAATATTTGTAGTTTCAAATAGGAAGAAAGTAGGAACATCCACTTATTAACTTCCATTCTTAACTCATAGTTGTTACTAGACTTTGCATGCCACTTCCCCCAAACTAGAAAAATGTTCATCTAGATTTAAATGATTACAAGGCATTTGTGAATCTACATAAAAGGTGTTTTAATAGACCTTTTCTTTTTAGTGAGAGCTTAGTCATCAACATCTGTCTTTATATATACCAAGATCCCAATTCCTTCACCCCATGCTACTTCTCATTCCCTGAATTTGACTTGTTAGTTCGCCAAAAAGAAAAAAAAAAAAAAAACTATTGAAAAAGTTTTTTCAGTTGAGTATCCAAATATTTTTATTTAAAATCTTTTTAGTCCTAGTTTTTATTTTACTTTTTCCAAGATGGGAACTGAAATTTGGAAGTCTCTCAAAGTCACCCAGCATAGAATGGCAATATTAAAATATAAGGAGTTCATATTCAGAAAATAATTCTGCTTGTTTATCAGGCCTGAGACGATCCCATTTAGACACTTGGTGCTCTATCAGAAGAAGTAAAATTTCTTCAGGTGTAGAGCTGGCCAACCTCTCTTCTCCCTGGAGAGAGTAGATTCTAGCTGTCTATAGTTAAGACACTTTCAGGCCCTTGGAACCACTCAATATCAGAGGAGTCCTGACTTATCTGCTCTGTAATTACAGTGGGTTAGTCTACTGGGAGCTTTCCGATAATGCCAATAATGATAATAGTCAAAATAGAGGATCTTGCTTGTATGTGTGAGGCAAACACAACTGGTAACTGAGATAGCACATTATAGAACTGATATTAGTAATATCATATACAAATTTATTTAGATGGACATTCACTTTCATGTAACCCCACACTTGTGTCATGTCAGTGGTAATTCCAATGCATTTGTGTTAGTGGAATGTTTTTCTACCAACTCACACCCTTCACATACCTGCAGCACTGGAGAGCACACTTCAAGAGCATGATGACTGGAAATTAGGGGGAAAAGAAATCTTATTACAGAAGTCTTAAATGCCCTAAGTCAATTTAATCACTTAAATCAATTCAGTACAGGGTAAAGAGTTAGTGAAGATATTTTTGGAACAAGGAGAAAAATAATCTTGGAGCTTCACTCAGGAAAAGAGTTTGGTGATGTATGTATTGAGATGATTTAAGATGCTACTGCATTTGTCCATGCAACATGGACTAGAAGCCTGAGATAGATGGATGGCACAGGACAATACAGAAGTTCTATGACTTGGTTCCTCTTGTTTTACATTCCACCTTCCCCCATCTTCCCAAACTAAAGTTAGAGTAGGAAGCCATATGGACTGCTGGCAATGGTCCTCACTATTCCCAAGGTAAGAGACAAATCTGCATCCCCTATGTGAAGTTCTGCATCCTCAATCCAGTTTGAGCTACAGTTGCCCTAGGCAAGAGTAAGCTTTCAGACTATTTTCAAAATCAAAGAGCTGGCTAAAAATTTTATATTTTAAATTCCAAATTTGAGGACTAATGCTAAGGCTTTAATAATAAAAAAAAAATCTATTCTCTGACTTAACAGCGATGTAGAGATATTTGTACTGTATTTGGTTATGGGTGTTGCTTATGGAGTGGGAGTGGGCACACATGCACACTGCATCACTGATTTTACCTTAAGTTAAAATTCAAACTGTTCCTTCCTATTTCCCTAATTATCACATAATAAAAAGCGCTTAAATGACATTGTAAAATAATTTTCAGATTTTATGTTACTACTATTATTATAAACCTTATTACAAAATTTTGTCATCTTTTGCAATTCATAGTAGCAATAAAGTCTCCATGAAGTTCTTCCCTGCTGCCTAAATTTTGGTTTATTTAATAGATGCTGGACATTAAAATGTAACTAATGGGCCATGAGACAATTTTTACACCTTCATGGAATAATTACTCAAATGGCCATTATTTAAATTTTCTGAGGACTGATCTCCAAGGAAATTATAAGCTGGTGGCAACGTGAACAAAAAACTTAATGTTAAGCCCTCATTGTAACAGACTAGCAAATAGTGGTCACTTGGTTGACTATAGTAAATATGAACCAAATTACTACTTATCCGGCTCAATTATCATAGCATTTGCTTAAAAACTGCTTCATTTCTATGATATTGAACTATTTAACTGAATTTCTCCAGCCCAAAGAAAATAATTTTATTGTAGTGGCCACTAATCAATTATTTCAGCAAACTCCTAGGTAGAGACTAACTTTTAGGAAAAAATGACTTGTTTAATAGCTCCTGTATCATTGAAGAGAGCCTAAAAAGCTATTTTCTGTATTAAGATATAAAGCCTTGTTAAGATAACTAAATATTAATAATGGCTTTTCGTTCTTAAAATACAAATTAGTGAAGAAAAGAATTTCTAAATGAAAATATGGAATCAGTGAACTACATTCAGTTAACACAAGTGAGTCTGACCCTTTAGAAATGGACTGTACTTCTTACTGACCAAGAATTCTTGAAACAAGGAACCTGGGTTCACCTATATTACCATAAATATTTTTATTCAAGAGAACACTGATTTTCCAAATTGGGAAAAAAAAAAAAACTTCATCTTTCAGACCATCTTCAACCATCACACACGAATGTCAAGCGAGGAAAGGTGAAGATAAACCCAATCACTTATCAGTGTTTGTGAAAACATAGTCAAAGTAGTCTGGTCTCTAATTTTGAGTTCAGAATTTTAGCAAAAGCCATAATTTTCTGAGCTAGTTAGGCAGACAATCGCCTCCTTGATCTGCTGTTACTTTCAAAACATAATGATCATGTTTATTTTTAAATATTTAAAACTTGAAACAAAAGCCAAATACGGTTTTTAAACTGCTTTACTTCTCTTACAATTATCATAGTATGTGATCTGTCAAGTGTGCAAATGGATTTCTTGTCTCTGTACATTATAAGCATAACCAAGGTTTACAGATAAGAGTTTGCCCTTGCACACAAAGTCTTCACCAATGAGTTGACATGACTAAAAAGTTTACTTCACTTTCAGACTGTAAACAGAATTTACGAATTCTCAACTGGAAAAGCCCATACATCTATTTGAAGTCTTTTCAGCTAGAAGTGTTGGAAAATTCTCAAGGCATCAGGTCCACAGGGGATGTGAGGCAAAGATGATGTTCATCAAGGTAGCATGTCATCCTTATACACAGGCAACACACAGCTGTGACACATACAACAGTGACACAACTGAACACATTCAATCCATTTATACCTATAGGGAGTTGCCTTGTGTGGGATTCTTAACATATGTCTGCTTCCTTGCTTGACAGTATTCAGTTCTGCTACAGAAGTCAGGAAAAAAAAAAAAAAAAAAACAGAATGGATAGAACTCATAGGAAATATTAGAAAGTCAGTCTATAAAGCATTTTAAAGATGGAGTGAATAAATGAAATATATGTTGTTTAATATAGGTAAAAACAATGAAACAGATGAGGGTTTTATTTTTAGATAGAAAGGCATGGAAAGACCAAGCCAGCCTTAAATATTCAGAAGGTACCGTTCATCCTGCCTCAGATTGACAGCTATGGTATCAAGGCTACAGGCACCCATTTATTCTCCAGATGTGCTTCGCCTACAGGAAGCAGATAAAAGCTATAGCTGTGTAGTGAGTTACAGCTGTGGCCAGATTCTGGCCAGCACCCCTGCTCTTGCATCTCTGGTAGAAAAGTCTACCTTGGCTTAAGGCCCCCATCACCTGCCAAAGCCCCTTGCTTTACCCCCAGTAGTAGTCTCCTATTGCTGGGTAAACAAACTGCCACAAACTTGAGTGGCTTAAACAACACATTAATTTTCTTACAGTACTGTAAGTTGAGAAGCAGACAAGGATTTCACTGGGTAAAAATCAAGGTGTCAGCTAGGCTGCGTTATGTTCTGAAGGCTCTAGAGGAGAATCAATTTCCTTGTTCCTTTTAGCTCAGGGCCGCTAGCATTCCTTAGTCAGTGGGCCCTTCCATCATCTTCAAAGTCAGCAACAAACATCACACCTTTATAACCCTTCATTCATCCTCATATCTGTCTCTGATTATAGCCAGGAAATGTTCCCCAATGTTTAAATAAATATATGATTAGATTAGATTTATCTAGACAATCCAGAATAATCTCCCCACTTCAAGGTCCTTAAACAATCACATCTACAAAATCCCTTCTGCCACGTAAGACCATATATTGGCAGCCTCTGAGAATTAGAACATGAACATCTTGGGGGCTATTCTTGCTACCACACCTGGTTTCCATGACCACACAAAGGGGCCAGAGCCCTGGGGAGGGCCAGAGCATGTGAATGTGACATAACCCAGGACTTCCATTTGCTTCCATTTGCCTGCAGGGTAGGATGAGCCTTCCATTTTCTTGCTCCCTATTCCAAGTGTGTCAGTTTACTCAGTCCCTTTCCCTTTGCTATCCCTGTATATTTGCAACTTATTTAATAAACTTTGTGATTCAAGCATCTTCACTTGGTCTATCTTTCTGTTTCATGATCTCTGGAATGATCTGCCTGAGAGTGTACCTAGAGACTACCATTGATTCAAAGTAATTCCCCAAACAATAGGATCTCAGTATGGATTGGTCCCCAGATATAGCTTCTCAAACCCACCACCCATATGTATAAATCATAATTAATTGCAAATGGGAAAATAAATAATTTGTCATTTATCTTTTCTGGAATAAGACAAGTCTTTCTGAAAGATCAAATCGATCAAAAAGAAACTTAGAAAGCTGATCAGGAAGAAGTTGATATAGAAAGGGAAGTAGTTTTAATTCAGTAGAAACTAGAAACCAGAAGACATATACTGCTTAGATTGCCGGGAATGACAACTTTAAGTCTGGAGTAGAAATCAGAGGTCAAAGAGGAAAGTAATTTGTGGTGGACAAGAAAGGCCAACCTCAAAGCAGGAAGAGTTTAAAACTAGAAAAATAATACTGATTTTTCAGTAGAGCAGGCCAAAAAAACCTGACTCTGGCATATTATTGGCCTGAAAGATGAAATAAAGTTCTTTGTGTACCAAGTTTCTTTATTTTTTAAGCTGAACCCTGTGTCAATTTTAGGCACCCAATATTTGTCTATCCGTATTAATTCAACAAGCATTTACTTGGTACCTGTTATATGCAAAGCATTTTGCTAGGTGCCTTAAGCCTGGCTTTTGGAAAAGGAAAATTGAAACTACTGACTGTAGCATATAAAGTGTTCCAGGACCTGGCTCCAGCTTCTCACATTAGCCTTCCTCTTACCCAGCCACAATGTCTCCTTTCTCCTCTTCAGTACCCAAGTTATTTCCACTCTGAAGGTCTTTGCTGTAGCTTCTTCAGGAATGCTCTTTATAGATTCTGTTCCAGGTTGGCTGGTCCCCGTGTTAGGTATCTTTTCAAACAAGCATCACTTTAAAGAGGTCTCCTCTGGCCACCCCATCTAAAGCAGCACCCCCACTCCCACCTCAGCTGTGCTCAATGTTGCACATTTTAAATAAAATCTGAATGATTAAATTAATGACTAAGTGAATGGATAGATGAATGGGTTTAAAGATGAATTAGATTACGTGTTCTGATAACATTGTAGAATTTACAGTTCTACAGAGATGTGAACTATGTACAAAGCCAAAAATTGTCATGTTTCTGATTGGATTATATCCATGACTTCCAACCTGTGTGCCAAAACATATCAGCACACCTCAATTAACATTCAGAGGTGGAGTTCCCATCATGGCTCAGCAGAAATGAATCTGACTAGCATCCATGAGCATGCTTGTTCGATCCCTGGTCTTGCTCAGTGGGTTAAGGATCCAGCATTGCTGTGAGCTATAGTGTAGGTCACAGATGTGGCTCAGATCTCGTGTTGCTGTGGCTGTGGCATAGGCCTTCGGCTACACCTCTGATTTGACCCCTAGCCTGGGAATCTCCTTATGGCACGGGTGCAGTCCTAAAAAGACAAAAGAAAAAAAAAATTCTGAGATGACACTAGATATTTTAAGTGTTTGAGGTATTTATAGGAAAACATGTATTAGATACCAGAGAACTGCTAGATCAAGTTAGTTCACACTTTCATTGTTAGATCAGTTTTTGATGATGTCATATCTTTGTGAAGATGGGTTTTCAGTGATTGTGTGATAAGCAAATACCATGTAAAAATCAGTGTGGAATACAAAATGAAATTGATAGTATTGTCTTACTCCAAGACTTGAGAAACTATGCAGAGCCCAAGAGATAAGTGATTCTGGTAATTAAAACACTCTAGTAGCCACATTTTAAAAAGGGAAAAAATGGGTTAAATTGATCTTAATAATATATTTAACTCAGTATGTAAAAAATATGACCATTTTCACATGTAATCAGTATAAAAACATTAAGGTGATTTTAAAATTCTTTTTTGTATCCTAGGCCTTCAATTCAGTAACTCAGACCAGCCACACTTCAGATGCTCAGCAGCCATATGTGGCCAAAGCTGGTCTACAGCCATAAACTGTAAAGCAGAAGGCATGTTCCATTACAAACTTCTGCTTTTTTTTTGGCTTTTTTTTTTTTTTTAACCTAAAGAAGAAAGATTCTAGCCGGGTCTTATACAAATAACTGATAATTGAGCACAGCTTGAAAGGGAAGCTAAGATAAAATATTGTTTGTGTTTACTACAAAATAACAGTTCATCAGTGATTTTGTACTTATTCATCAGATGTAATGACATTCTTTTAACGAGATAATTTGTTTAAAGCATTTATTTACAAAGTACCTGGCATGGTTCTGGATAAGTATTGAGTGTAATGATTATTATCAAGGAAGACATACCAGTTTATCAATATCCATGATGTGCCTAAGAAGAAGGAAAGCACAAGAGCACAAAGTACCCAGAAGTTACTTTTTAGACTCTTTCTGGTAAACTGTGGCCAAACAATTACATCAGAAAATATTTGTAAATTCAATTCAGAAGGCAAGTAGTAAATGGAGCATTTCTTAAGCATTTAAAAATCTTTCAAGTTTCTGAGCCTTATGACATTATTCAGCTCTGAGTGTCTCAAATACAAGTCTCTATCTTTACTGTCTGGATCAAGACTAATCAATGTCTGGACCAGGAATTTTCAGGAGTTTGCTATCATTCATACCTCCCTCATTTTTGTGCAGTTTAGGAAGGCAAATAATGTGCTAATGTTTTATTTCCACATTCTCTAGTAAGAAACCTCTTTCATTACGCTGTCCATGTTTCTTCCCACTTAGGCAAGAATGTGGCACATGTGACCATCCTTACCCTGCTTAAAGCAGAGTAAGCATACCCTTCAATCATGCATGGATGCTAACCTTTGTAAGGATGTGTTTAACCTCTTAAAAATCCTGCTAGTTTCTGAAATATTCATTGTACTGAAATCAATAAATCACTGAAATCCCCACTGGGAGGGACACTTCCTGAGGTCTCAAAGGCCAAGCCAGAGTGGAACTAGTAAACATCAGTTTCTCACAGACATGCAATTAGAACATCTGTTTGTGTCTTCTATGGCTATTAAGATGTTTACTCTGTTAATTGTAGGCATAACATGGGTATCCATCAGTATTTTTGTTTTCATTCCCACTACAGGAATTCAATAACAGAGTTCTAACCCAGGCCAGCTACCTTGCCAGTCAATTAACAACATGTCTTTTTAAAGAGAGTATAAGAGCACTTTGTCAGAAGCAAACGATGACTGGTGAGAGACAATCGTGAGAAAAAACTGTGCAGGTAGCAGTATGGACAAACATAATCACCAGTGGGATATTTAAATCATTCTGAAGGGCAAAATTGGGCTGATTATATAAAAAAGAGACACCTCTGGGATCTAAGGATAAATTTTGAGCCTCTATAAGCACGTTTAAATGCTAAGTTCATTAGCCTTTCCAGCTGTGCTGTTAATTTTCCAGTTTGGTATTTTCTGCATGGATGAGTAGTAATCTGTAGTTTCCTCAGTTTTAGAGAACTGGGAGAAATAGAGAAAGTACATGCCAAAAATGCCTGAATTAGAGATTACTGAAAATTATTAATTATATTTTAGTAAATTATCTACGTTTTAATGCACTAGATAAATATAACAATTATGAATTCATAAAATTAATCCACTTGAAAATTCAAATATGGTGAAATTTAGTTTGATAGTTTACAGATTATGTTCTAATGGTATCATAATCCTTAAGGGATATTTAGCACACCAAATTTGAGTTTCTGCTATCTGTCTATATCACTAAAGGCACAAAATAGTTCAGTAGCATTTAATATAATCTTCACTTAGTATCTTTCCACTAACCTTGACTTGTTCCCATTCACAGAAATGACTATGTAATAGTAAGCATCTGTATAAAATCTTGAAAATGTAATTGACATTTGATCTAATAAGGAATAGTACTAATTTTATCTTCATTTCAATTCAATATTTTTGATCATTATGAATAATAACAATTGCCATGAATAATGACAATACAGTAGAAACAAGAATTTGACAGTATTTAGCAACTGCCTTGCTTTGTATCCAACACGGTCTCTGAAATATACCAGCTGGTTCAGGACTGTATTTCTATGTCACCAGTCCTTAAAAAGAGGAAATTAAAAAGAAGGTAATACTCACCTGAAATTGAATTTCAAGATAGGCTTCACATTAAGTTGAAATCTCTGAACTTCGTCAAGGTAAGCACAACTAAAGTAAAAATTCGTTTGCTAAACTTTCTGTCTAAAATGATATTTTTCAGACATCTGGAAACACTCCCTTGCCTCCCTTCTAAAAACCTAAGAACTACACATTGCTGAAGCTTGATGAAAAAAATTATTTCAATGACTGTGGAACAGATATTCTCCACATTGGAGCTATATTGATGCAGGGCTTCCTCAGTTCATAGAATACCCTGAGCTGTTCATGGCTAAGAGGTGTTTTTTATAAAGAGTTATGGAACACCCCCCCATACCCTACTTGACACACCTGTCTTAGCTCTAGGAATCAATCTTGTCATCAAACAGCTTCCAAACAGCTTCATAGTCACTTTATCTATTGTCACAAACTGAGATGGCCTCAAGACATTTAAGACCCAAATTAATCCTTTGTCTTTACTAGTGTGTATGTATTTTGTTTCTAAGTTAAATCAGAATGGTAACTTAAGTGGGGATTGGATTCATGCTAGAGTGATTTTTATATTTCCCTGTTGCTCTATCTAAATCACAGAGATGAAAGAAAACATATGTGTTTTTACATATTGGTTTTGTTCACATTATAGCACTGTGTAATTACAAATACAGAAAAAGAATACTGACGGCCTATGACTTCAATACATCCAGCTTCTTCATAATAAAAAAATGCAATACCTACTTTGAATATCCACTTAGAAACATTCTTATTTAAACTATGACCAAAAGAAAATGGGATTTTTCTAAATAAAGGATCCATTACAAGAATGATATTTAAAAAACCTCCACAAAAGTTTCATGTGGTTCTTCAAAACCTGGCATATGAATTTTTGGAAAAAAATATATGCAATGTTTATAATAAAATATATAATTTGGTGTATGTCAACATTAGCATGCACATGCTGATATGTTTCTGAGACAGAAATCAAACTTGGTGACGCAGATTTTCCTGATGCAATTCTACAAATAAAGTTACATCCCTCAGAGAACATCACAGTGACTATACAGCCATGCAGCTGAATTATGCATTATATGGCCAAGTCAATTTATCATGAAAATTGACCAGATTTCCTGCAGGCTAATCCAGTATGGTTTTGATAACTAAAAACATAAGAGAAAACATGTCATAATTCACATTGTTATAAACTGGATTTAACTAAAACTCTGCTGTTTTGAAAGCATTAATTTATGTAATGATCATTACAACAAAGTTGAGTACCAAGGTAATAATTTATTAAATGATTCACAAAATTTCTGAAACCATCTCTAAAATATATGAGGCTAATAAATTCTGTGAAATTCACCAACGTCAACAACAACAAACACATAGGAATGAGAATAAGGGTAGTGTTGTTCACTCTTTAAAACTTGTACCCCTTTCAAAACAAGCAGCTACATCACATTTCTTTAACTACGGATAACATGTCAGAATTGGAAAGGAAAAAATTTATATCTAGTCAGGAACATAAGAAAATGTAAAGTTTTAAGGTTTTGTATCAATTTGTAAAACCAAAATTTCTCTTTACCAATTCTCTGTACATTTTAAACCCTCTAGCATGGTTTGTACACCTGTAATGCACAGCAGCCTGGACATGGTGTTAGCATAGCACTTCTGCTGTTTACACAATAAAATGTTCTGTTTACTTTCCAGTCTCCTGAATTATATCATAAATACCTTCAGGACAAAAGTCTATGCACCTTATTTTTTCCTCTATTGTTAACATCTAGTGTATTCCTTTTGTTCTTTAAATATTTGTTGAATTATGCTCAATCCAGCACAGTAACTTTTAAGCTGGAAAGCAAACAGGAAATCTGTTTTACTTCGTTTCTTATATTATACATTTAGACACCAAAGGAAAGAGAATGTATATATGTGTCTGTAAATTATATATACATATTTATATATAATGTGTATATATAATTTTTATATAATAATATGTATTATATGTACATATTGTATGTATATATATTATATTAAACTGCCCTGTCATTAAAGTCTCAAGTTTTCATTCTTGAATTGTGTGGTTTGGAATGGAGAAATTATTCCAAATTTTGATAAATAATGTAGTATTTCATATGGTCATACATAAAAGTTCAGGATTTAAATTCCAGATGCAAAATAAAAAAATATTTTAAGGAACTCCCCCCTTCTAATTCAGCCCTTCCACAAGTCCCTCTGCAATATACCAGAGGCCTCCAAAGCATTTAAGAGGACCTGGAAAGGAGCTACATTGACACTTACTATAATGATTAGGGAGAAAAAAAGATATTTTAATAAAGTAAACAGAATAGAAAGGAAAGCATGTAAACTCTCATGAGAAATAAAAACTAAGAGTCAAAAGAGTAAAATAATGAGACAGAATCATGATGGCCAGCTCTCATGTTCGACCATCGTCAGTTCTGAAGGATGTGGAATAGTTTAAGATTTCAGATTAAAATGGCTAAAAGAAATCACTGTCCACATATTCTTACTGGGTTGTATTTACTGGAATTCTGGAGAGAAATCTACATCCTTGCAGTGTGTTGATGCTATGTTAAGACACTGTTTGATATAACTGATAATGGGCGTCTGTAGGAAAGTCTTCCAAAACCACTTCCCTCCTCTTGTAATCTAAACACAACTCAGTCACAAGAGTTTAACTAAAAAGAATTCATTATCCAGGTGATTGCATATTCTTTCTCTGTGACACCTTTACCTCGATCCTCTTTCTTTTGTTTATAAACTACACTGCCATATGGCCAGGCTGAACCATACTGCTCTACAACAGAAAGGCTTGTGCCTTAAGCTTTCAAAGTATAGCACATCGCCCCTAACACTTAGCTCTCAGAATTCACTGAACCTAAGGGAATGCCATGGCCATTGTCCTTTGGTCAAAGTGGCAGTTCCCCTTCTATATCTTAGAGTGTCCTGTGGGAAAACAGAAGATAAGAAAAGGCAAGATTGGCCCTTTCAGTAAATATTATTAGGTAGAAAGAATATAAGAGATAGGCATAGTGTGCTATGATAATTTATACTTGAGAATAAAATATTGTTTTCATTTTCGGTTACTCTCCATCTGCCCCTATGAAACACAAATCTTTCTTTGGGAGCGTTATGGCCACTTACTACCATCCTACAGACATGTTTAATGGATTCAGATCTTCTGAAGGAATACTTTATAGCAAGGACACACACACACACGATTTAATGTATACAGAAACTTGCATTATTGTAACAATTTTAAACACAATTTTATTTGAACAAAAATAGACACCAAGGGTTTTATTTACAATTGAAGAGGTGTGCTTATTTAAAAGATAAAGCCAATAAAGAAAACATCCAAGTCTTTAATTGCAAGTTTCTTACACATTGCTGATAATTCTCAAGTTTAGTTTCCACACCACCAAAACTTACTGAATTGCTAACTTTCTCACAGAATGAAAAAAGCGGCAAAGTAAAATGGCATGTTTAATCAGATCTTTCTCTCTCTGGATTCTCCCATGACTCCTAAGAGATGTCCTTGGATGATTAATTAGAAATTTTTTTATTATTATTATTATTTTTAATCTTTTTAGGGCTGTACCCATGGCATATGGAGGTTCCCAGGCCAGGGGTTGAATCCAAGCTGTAGCTGCTGGCCTACACCACAGCCACAGCAAGGCAGGATCCAAGCCACGCCTGTGACCTACACCATAACTCAGGGCAATGCCAGATCCTTAACCCACTGAGTGAGGCAAGGGATCGAACCTGCATCCTCACGGATGCTAGTCAGATTTGTTGCCACTGATCCACTGGGGAACTCCAAGTAGAAATGTTTTTACTGGAGTTCCCGTTGTGGCGCAGTGGTTAACGAATCCGACTAGGAACCATGAGGTTGCGGGTTCGATCCCTGCCCTTGCTCAATGGGTTAACGATCCGGCATTGCCGTGAGCTGTGGTGTAGGTTGCAGACACGGCTCAGATCCTGCGTTGCTGTGGCTCTGGCGTAGGCCAGTGGCTGCAGCTCCAATTCGACCCCTAGCCTGGGAACCTCCATATGCCGCGGGAGTGGCCCAAGAAATAGCAAAAAGACAAAAAAAAAAAAAAGAAATGTTTTTACTGATTCACTTTCATTTTATTTTGTTAGGGAAAAGATTGACACAGATAAAATGACGAATAACTCTAAAATATTAATTATTTAAGCTATTGCTGTGGCAATCACTTATTTCAATTTTCTGGAACTTTCTTGATTATAAGTATTTGTTTTATGCTTCCCAGAAAGACAGTCCTAATGTTTTACAATATATATCTTGATTTTGGATTCTGAACACATAGTCATGCAATCTCCTACTTCCACGAAGTATTATTAAGAGTTTCTACATCCAAAAAAAAATAAAGGTAACTTTTTCAATGAATAAGCAATTTGTGCACATGCGTTCTCATGCCCTTCATCAGGAGAAAAGATAGTAGTTTTGTGATCTGGTGGATCTTCATACTGAGAAGGTCTGCGATATCAAGTGATGTTTGCATGGCATTCACCAAAGATAGTCCAATTGGTGCCGAAAGCAAGTGTGGGTAATTCATTTGCCCACCTGGACCTTACAAGGCAGTGCAGAATCAATGCTCCAAGCACCAAGTCCCCAACACCATTTGAGCACAAGGGCAAAGAAAGGCCCGTGGATGTCAGTTAGGCTGTCTCAGTCATTCCACAATCATCAAATGGAGACTGAATGTCTGGCTAAAGTAACCGCATGCTTCATTTCCCTGAGGGCCTACGGGTCCTCTGCTTCAGAGGAACTCATGTGTCACTGAGGTGACCTCTGATTAGGAACAGTCAACCATGCAAACCCTGAGAACTGCAGGGAAACAGGGAGAGTCATCTAAATGGTTATGATGTAAGGATTATCACATACACCATCTCAATGCCCATTCAAGCTGTCCTCCCTGTGACCGCCAGCTGCCCAGAGAGGACCCACCTGGAAAGTCACCAGATAACTAAGACCCTCATCTTTATGCTTAATTGGTGCTAGACCAATAACATTTTTCTCTTAAAAAATGTGTATGTATGTAACCATATGTCTGTCTCACTAAGTGTCCTTCCCCTAAGATTCTATTTCTTCATAAAGTGACAAATTCATTCTAAGGGGCTGATTTTGAACCTTTTGTATTACTGAGTAATAATAATGACTGCTCAGTAGAATCAGGTGCTACACATAAGTGAATACTGGTGTACAGAAAAGAGTGGAAAATACTCCTATCTGGTTACACACTTCAAACTATCTAATTTTATTTTGCTTATTTTATTTCTATTTGTCTACACAAATCAACAGAATTGTCATCTTCTACCCTTCCGTACAAAAGCAGGAAGAGTAAAAAGAGAGTCTTTCTGTTTGTGGTTGCATAGATGATTACATGAAAACCGGATAGAATAAAACTAGGCTATGGTAAAGTCAGTGAGCTTAGAGGTTCATATCTGATCAAACCTTTAACCTCACTGTTTCCTTTCCTTCTCTGAGTATTTATTTTAACTCTGAATTTTAGTCTTTGGCCTTCAGTGCCAGAAATATTCTTACATGTTCAGATAAGGCACTTTCATCCAGTTCCAAAAATGTTGAGGCTGAGGGTCACATCTGAATTCCTGCTTATCCAGAGGCAAATATCTCCAACAGGACAAGCACTTGGAATGTCTTGACTGACGTCCCTGCAGCTGACAAAGGGCTGTTTGCTGTCTCATTTTTTTATCTCCACATCCCCCTTTTCTGAATTTACATAGCAGCAGAGACAATAAATTGCTTCTAGATTCTTTCCCTTCTGTCCAAAGCTAAGCTGAGGACAGAAGGCCCCCAAAGATTTTTCTTTTCAGCTTGACCCTACCTGTGTTTGGCTTTCACCACTCGACCATGTCAACATTCCAGGGCCATGAGAGAATGCCATGTTTGCAACCCAACAGGAAGAGGAGTAAGCCAGGCGTTGACATCACCTGACAGATGTGTTTCTCAAGTGGGAAATTTTATTCAAGGCTTTTTCATGGAAATCACTGACACAGAAAAGGAATAAAGAAAAGAGAGGGAGAGAGGAGAGGGAAAGTCAGTGCCATGATGGGCATGTTTTGCACCCTATAAAAAAAAGGAATTAAAATGACATAACCTCACCTCCCTTTCTCTATACTACCCCCTCCTCACTCATCCTTTATGTCTGGAAGTAAATGTTTCTGAAACACTATAGCTACCGGCAGAACAGCGACACATAATAACATGGTAGCAACACATAAAACTGTCAGTCTTCAAGGAAAATAGATGGTTAGGTTGAGGGGGTAAATGAACTAAATCAATTTGAACATGCATGTTAAGGACTGTGAAAGGGCAGAGTTTAGTGCTGCTAGGCTGGAAAACATTTGTCTCTGTCTTCTTGTATTTCCACAGCACTGGGCAGAATCCACCCACAGGCTTCTCACTTGGCTCCAGTCTGACTCTGTGGCTGATTAATGGCAGCTGGAGGTGTCCAGTAATTTCCTCACCTAATAATAAACTACAACCCAAAATGGAGGTTCCCCTCAGGCCCACAGGTTACATACCTATACTTATAACCAGGAGGTAGCCAATTATCTACATGCTCCAGCAAGGCTGAGGCTATGCTGTTTACCAGGGACCCTATTTCCGCCTATACCAACAGACTGTTCTTGATGAACACACATTAAGTTCATTCAGAGACAAAAATAACGACAACAATACTTAGAAATATCTTCTAGTAGTTCCACAAGATAAACATTTTAATCCCAAAACTGGGCGGGTGGGGGGGGATGTCAGGTGGTGGACTTGGTTGTAAGCCTTTTAGGAATTAAATTTTAAATTGCCATTACTGAAATACCAGGTTGTAATTGCAAAGCCTGAAGCCTAAGCAATCAGACTAATTCCCTGCTTCCTGCGGCAACCAATAAGGCTGCTTGTTCTCAGGCACTTCTTCCTCTCAGATTGGTTTAACAATAGAATTGGTCCAGGCCACGTACTATAAGGTGATTATGTGGATTAATTTAGCCATTTCAGTCAAGCCGTTAGCCTCTGCATTTGTATTTATGGTAATTAACAATTAATTTAAACTAAGGAATAATACATATTATATGCCAAAACAAAAATATAGAATTTTGTATGTGAGTGTGTCTGCACAAGTATGATAGTTCCACATGGAAAGTAGAAGTGTGGGGTAATGAAGACTAAAGGGGTCTGGATTCAGATTTCATTTCTGCTGCTTTATTGCCTAATCTCATGAAATTATTTTAACTCCTATGAACTTCTGTTTCTTTACTTGTAAAATGAGGATAATAATATTTATCAGGAATAATGTATGTAAAGTATCTGGTTCAACATCTGGCACATAGTAGGCAACCTCTAATAAGTTTCACATGTTAGAAGTCTAAAAAAATTTAATAGGTGTAAAATACATATAACATGAAATTTATCATCTTAACCATTAAGTGTACAGTTAGATGGCATTAAATGCATTCACATTGTTGCACTACCCTTACCACCATCTGTCTATAAAATTCTTCTCATCTTGCAAAACTGAAACTCTGAATCCATTAAACATTAATTTCTCATCCCCCTCCCTCAGCCCCTGACAAGCATTCTACTTCTTATCACTCTAAATTTAACTACTCTAGGGACCTCATATAAGTGGACTTAAATGGTATTTTTCCATTTATGACTACTTTATTTAACTTAGCAAAATGTCCTCAAGATTCATCCTTATTTTGCATGTGTCAGAATGTCCTTCCTTTTCCAGGCTAAACAGCAATTCAGTTAAATGTATATATCACATTTTATCTTTTCATCCATTGATAGATATTTGCATTATTTCCACCTTTTGGCCAATGTAAATAATGATGCTATGAACAACGGTGTACAAATAGTTCTTTGAGTCTTTGCTTTCAATTATTTTAGGTATATACCCAGAAGTGGAATTTCTAGATAATAATAAACTTATTTTGTATGGCTAAATAATTTCATATTATAATTAATAAAGTAATCTTCACATTCCTTTGCTTAAGATCAAAAGGAAAAGAAGTCTGTAGTGAAGATGCCTAAAGAATCTTTCTGATCCTTTATTGCCAGAAATGGAGAAAATTGTGTTTTTTCTCGCTTCCACGGGTATCGGAATAATTCAGTGGAGGGTACATAACAAAAGGGAAGACAAAATTAACCAGCTGGGGCATTACAAAGACACATAAAATCTGTTATGGTGAAAAAAACCCTATTTAACTCATCTCTTTTCAGTTTTCAAGAAAACTGTAGAAGGCTTATAGCCTGATAAACCTCTTGTCCCTATTCAAAAGCCAGGCTGCCACACAGAAGTTATTATTATTCCCATATGCAAAAGCCTTGATCCTAACGCTCTTTAAGTATGGGGAAAAATTCTATAATAAACTGCTCTACTTACCATCATGGAGGGCAGACATATCTATGTAAAAAAAAATAAGTATAGTTTCACAAGTCTTTTTAAATAAAGAAAAATATATGAGTATCATTGAATTGCTATAGCATTTTATGTTATGATGAAAAATATGTTGTAAAGAAGTACATACAGCACCATCAAATTCTGGGTGAGGATGAACAGGAAACTGACAGTGAATATGTGTATATGGTTGGATGAAGAGACCAGAACTAAGAAAAATGATGAAAGGAGAAAGGAATAAAGGAATTATGAAAAGATCAATGAGGAATAGTAGCATAGTGAATCAAAGATATCAGATCAAAAATTAAAAGTCTATATTTTGCATGTTGGAGCTTTGTCAGGAGTTCCTAAAATAAGCTTGACCAGGCAAAAGGAGGACAAATAAAGGACATTGCCAATTTCATGACAGAATGTGTCATGAAATCACATACTGTTGAGTTCTTGGTTGAAACTTAGAACAAACGAGAATTTACGTGATGTAAATGGTATGTGACAGCAAATATTAGCTAATCTTACTATTTTATATTATTAATCATGTGCCATCACCCATTGTGGCAGTGGTAGGATTGTTTCCAAACTACACTCATCTAACTAGATTTGTTTTTCTCATTTCTTTTCCTGTGGTTGGTTTCTACTTTCATGCCATTGTGGTCAGAAAAGATGCTTGAAATAATTTCTATACTCTTAAATTTGTTGAGGTTAGCTTTCTGCCCCAGTATGTGATCGATCCTTGAGAATGTTCCACGTGCACTTGAGAAGAATGTATGTTCTGACTTTTTTGGATATAATGTTCTGAAATGTTGATTAAGTCTAACTTTTCTATTGCGTCATTTAGGATCTCTGTTGCTTTATTGATTTTCTGTCTAGAGGATCTGTCCATTGATGTGAGTGGGCTATTAAAGTCACTGTATTCCCATCAATTTCTCCTTTTATGTCTGTTAGTATTTGTTGTAGGTATCTGGGTGCTCCTATATTAGGGGCATAGGTATTGATGATTCTAATATCCTTTTCTTGAGTGGATCCTTTAACCATTAAATAATGTCCTTCTTTGTCTTTCTTTATGGACCTGCCATGTGGCTCACATTATCTAACTAGATTTGTACATGCCACAGAAGGGGTATGTCATTTTTAATAGAAAAATGTTAAGCTGGTGAGGACCAGCTCCTGAGCTCCCCAAAGAGTGGAGATCTTTAGATAACTGAGGCACTTACAGGACCCTGGACATGCAGTGGTAACTCTACATTGGGATGATTTGGATATACTCTTGACTAAAAATAAGGAACTTGTTGAGAGATTTAAGTGTGTGTATACTGGGATTTGAGTGCATTCTATGCAGTCACCCAGCTTTATAATTAGGTACTAGCTTTCCTGGTATCTCCCACGGTGATGTTTCCCTGGTTGTTGCTGCCCATGGTCAGTAGCTCCCTACCCACATCATATCATACTTCCTCATCCTGCTCAAACTGAATCCTTACATCTGCTCTCAGTCTCTTGTTGGCAAACTATTGCTACTTTTTTCTATTCCCAAATCTACTTCTCCCTTTAATCATCACAAATCAACGTATTATTCTCAAAGACGTAAGGCCAAAAACACACACGTGCATATCTTTATCAGAAAAACTGGAAGAGATTTTGTAATTTGTTTTTGTTTTCAAGTAGAAATCTTATATTACTATTTAAGAAACAAGATTATGGAGTTCCCACAATGGCTCAGCAGTAATGAACCTGACTATTCATGAGGATGCATGTTCGATCCCTGTCCCTACTCAGTGGATTAAGGAGTTGGCATTGCCATGAGCTGCAGTGTAGGTCTCAGATGTGGTTCAGATCTGGGTGTTGCTGTGGCTGTGGCATAGGCCAGCGGTTTTAGCTCTGATTCTACCCCTAACCTGGGAAGTTCCATACGCCGCAGATGAGGTCCTAAAAATAAAAAAAAGAAAAGAAATAAGATTCGGAAGCAACTCCAGTGAAAGAGAATGAAAAGCCTGAATATATCTGAACTAAAAACAAAAGTATAAGAAAGGAAAAAGTATACAAAAATATAGGCATTAATAATCTGGGTTACCCTCATGAGTGACAACAATTCCAGAAGGCATAAGAGCTTTAAAATGGCCTGCCTTTGTGCCATTCGTAGGTTTATAGGATATGCTTCATCCTCTGTTCTTTTTGGTCTAAAAGTTGCTATTTATTCAAGCAAAAAAGAAAAAAAAAAAAAAGGAATGAAACCACCAGAGAAAAACAGACCTCAGAAAATAAAGGGTTACTAAAATGACAGGGTTAGGAAAACATGTAGAAACCTTTCAACTTCACTGATGGTCAAGTCTGGAAACAAAAGTTCTGTGAAAACTGGAAAGAATGTTTGAAAACTTGAGCCACTAAAGGGAACTAAGTTGAGTTCTTGGTACATGTGTCCTCAAAGGGGTGAACCTTGTGTAGGCACATCCCATGGGAATGCTTTCTACAATTTCTCTGATTATTACCTTGTGATATTACAGTGGCTACAAACAACCTCTTGGCTTCTTCCCACCAAATCTCCTTGTCATCATTCTCTCCAGCTCCCTACAACAGATCCTCTCTTTATCAAAACCTCAGACACTTTTATCACATTTGTGTCAGCTCAGTTGCACCAACTGCTGCTGAGTTAAGTTTTGTTATTGTACCTGAATATTCAGTTATTTAGGAAATGTTTGTTGAGCACTTATTAGGTAACAGTGTGCTAAGTGCTAGGGTGAGTAACACAAATAACAACCACTTATACGTTAATAATGAAAGAAAAATAATAGAATTTATACCAAATGAACTACATAGATCACAACTAAGCCTGAGGTAAATGTCCTTCTAGCTTCTGGGGATCAGTGTGATCTGGAAAGTCAGACAAGGTCTCCTTGCCTCTGACTACAGAACAGAGATTTAAAGAAATAAGAGTGGCCTAGATTTTGAGGGAGAGGGGAGTAGGAGATGGTAAAAACTGTAGGGGCTATTTTGGCAGAAAAGAATAATATATGTAAAACCCTGTGGTTGAAGAAGTATGGCTTTTCCCTGGATACTGGAATAAAGCCAGTATGGCTAGAGGCCAGGGAGTAATCAAGGGGGTAACTAAGTAAGAATCTGAGGCTAGGGAGACCTGCAGCACCCAGACAACTCAGAATTGTGTGAAGCATGTTTTGAGGATTTTTATCTTTCTCCTGATCCTGGTGGGAGGCCTTTGAAATGCCAGTTAGGGAATTAATTAGTATGTATGAAGTTCCTATACAGATGGGGTCAGCATTGGCTAGAGCGATGGATGCTCAGCACGGTGTGCAACCCTTAAGGAGTATGTAAAGTGGACTGGAGATTAGTAAACTAAGGTCCAACGAAGGAGACCTAAGTTCAAATCCTGTCCTTACATTTACTAGCCCTTTGACCTTGCAAGAACTCCTGAACTTTCCTTAGCTTCAACTTAGGCAACTACTCTTAATGCAGCTATGAGTCCCAAAGGCAATTACTCTTAATGCAGCTGTGAGTCTACTTGACAGCAATTTACAACTGCCAATGGTGTAAAAGTGTGAAGTGAAAAGATTGCTATGAGCATTAGAACAATAGTTGTTCAGACAGTAATATTAAAACATGTACCAGGTAGTTTTTCTGCAGTAACAAATAAGCTCCAAATCTCAGAGCTAACAATGACAAGCCATTACTTCTCACTCACATGAAATGAGGACTATTAGTTGAATGTGAGTTGATGGATTTGCTTCATTTGTCTTCTCAATACAGAATCCAGGTTGAAAGAGCAGCCCCCATCTTGTATGGGCTTTTGAGGGGAAGCCAGAAGTGAAAGAACTTCTCAGAGTCGGCATATCCCTTGGCTCAAGCAAGTCAAGTCGCAAATCAATGGGGCAAGAATGCATTATCATCTTAGGGTTAAGGAGGAAATAAATACTTCAGAATAATATTATAATCTGTCATAAATATTTCTGTGTATATGTGTTCAAAACTTCCTAAACCCTAGGCGAAAAACGAGTAGACACTGAATATTGTAGCCATTCTGATAATGGAAGAGAGGGATACAGCAAAGAGAGGTCATCTATATTACACAAAAAGTTTTGAAAAATAAAATATATTCTGACCATTAAATTATTCTTAAACTCTTTTGTAAATTAAATAATGGGAGAAATTATTTAAATAAATAGTTTTAATACCTTATTATAACAAACTTCCAAAAGGAAAATGACCACCTTTAATTTATCACTTTATGTGTTGAGTATGAATGTGAAAGATACACACAATATGCTTTTTTAAAAAATACAAGGAAAACCAGGTGGAACATCATCAGGCTTGCTAACTGCTAGGGAACATGGTGCAATCAGGGCCACTGATGTTGCACTGGCTGTTTCCTGAACAAAGGCACCAATCAAGACAAAAATAGGAGGTGAGATCCAATCCACCATTTGCTCACCAAGCCGTCTTTCCTGGTGCAAGGCTGTGTCTACTAAGAGGAAGTGGCAACACTTTCCAACTTGCACAAATGAGTCTTTTAGTCCCAGATTAAGTTTCAGAGGGTAATCAAAATCCTGCATCTAGTTCATTATGTTGTGTGCAGTGATCATATCGGTGACAAAAATTGTCTGAACTACACACTGAAACCTCAGACTAATATAATTCACAAGAGACTATGTGTAATCAATATTTTTTACTATAATAACATGGAATAAAAAAGTAAAACTGCCCAAAAGACTAGATACATCTTCAGTAGTTTTTCTTCTTTAATTAGCAAGTGCACAGAAGTCAAATTATATTCTGAAGATGGTCATAGAACCAGATGTTTTTTTAAAAAAGAATGGATATCATTTGGAATTGAGGGGTTACATGAGCTGAGAGTCCTTAGAGCCATAAGACCTCTGAAATTCCACCTCTGCTACTTGTTTGTTGTGCCATCTTGGACCAGAAATCACTTGGCTTTTCTGAGCCTCAGTTTTGTCATCTGTAAAGTTATACTGTCCACCTCAGTGTCTTTTGTGTGAAATCAATAAAGCCAACTTGTGTTAATGTTTTCCAAAAAAAGTATAATCTGAAGATGATCATAGAACCAGATTAAATGGAGGTAGTTACATGATTTTCATATTAGTGGTAACATGTATCTCTTTCCATAAGTATGCTGTTCCCTAGATGGAGGTGTCTCCTCATGCTCTACGTATCTTGAATAGGTACAGCCAAACTTCCACTCCCCCCACATCTACCAGTCCCTTACTGATCAATACCCTCCTGACAGACACATCCTCTCTTCAGATATATTAACATCTTAGAGCCTTTTCCTAAGTCGTAAAGCAACTAAATTTCTAACTGGCCAATAAGAATCTTTGCCTTTTGAATTCTCTAATACAATCCATCACAGATGCAGGATTTCTTTTCTGTGTCAACTGGGATGATTTCTAATTACCTACCCTTCACCTTAGGCTTTTACTTTTCACATTTATAAGGTTTCTCTCATATAGGAATTCTCCAATATCTATGGATACCTAATGTCTAAGAATTTTATACGTTGAATATTTATAGAAGTTTTACTCATGGTACTTCTTTGACTAACGATATCTTGTGATGTATAATTGCAAAGTCTCCCAAATTTACCATGACAAAAGGTTTGTTTCTTAGTACCAGTACCTCTCAGATAACTATTTCAAAAGACATTGCTCTAAAAAAAGAGCTTCTAAGTACCTTTTTCTTCCTTTGGGAAATTCTGCATGCATGTTACTCTTCCCTCAATATTGAGATTCATTTGAGGTTTTCTTTCTTTCTTTCTTTTTTTTTTTTTTTTTTTTTTGGTTCCATATATTCTTGTTTTTAAAGGGATCTGACTCTGAAATGCCACAGTGGACTTTTCCCTCAGAGAACTGTCTTCTTACCATTTCTAGGAACTGTGTACTTGTAAATTTTGGTAGTTTAAGTCCTACCTAGACTCTTGCCCTCCAAGTCATGAAGGGTCTACATCTAGAGGTCAACATAAAATGTTCCTATCCCCAATACTATTTCAAGTCCTGGGGATCTAGATTTGGGGGATGGTTTTCATAAATGATCCATATAACAATCTCTCAAATATCTGAGAAGCCCAGTCTTTCCAGCATGAAATTTGCTCCTCTTCTAAATGTGCTCTCTCCCATAACTGTTATGTCGACCTCCTTATTGAAAGTATTTGAGCTTCTCCACAATTTTCCATTCCCCAGAAACATGTATGCTAAAATCTGAGAATTCAACTACTGAGACAGAGAATATCCTTAAAAGAAGAGAAAATCTAAGAGACAAAATGATGAAAGCAAAAAGCATCCTTACAGATTATTCTTCTGTAATGGTGGGGTTTAGTGCAGTAGCTACTTTTAGAATCCCTTCATTTTGTTTTCTGCAGAAGATTTAATCCTTTAACAGAACTTGTTTTAGCACACGGATATGCTGTAGTAATGTTAATATCTTTCTCTCTCTTCCTTGGGAGGGTACCACATAAGATCTCATAAATTCTTGACACATCTAAACAATGGGCCTCTTTGAAATAATTTTTCCTTCATAGATGAGCCATTAGAAAAAGTAATAAGCTATTCCATCAAGGAAAATTATATATGTATGGTACTTACTGAACTCTAAGCAATAAATATATTTTTACAGCAAAGGAGAACAAGAGAATGAAGAAAGCAAAACTGGAAGACGAGAAGGAAAAAGGAGGAGGGCCAATGAGATACAAAACTGTATTCACAAAATAGTCTTCTCCTTTGCTTAATCGCACAGTAGAATCAAGCCTTACCTTTCCCATCCCCTCCTCCTGCTTTTCTTACAGTTTTCTTGTTGTTAAGAGTGGTTCTTTAACCAACAAAATTACTACTGAGTGGCCACCACTGGTATATAGTAAATACCTGATTTAGTGCTATTATACTTGCTCAAAGCAGGTTCAAATTTACATAAAAGCTATTTTCTAGATTTTTTTTTTTTTTTTTTTTTTTTTTTTTTTGCTTTTTAGGGCCATGCCCATGGCATATGGAGGTTCCCAGGCTAGGGATCAAATCAGAGCTACAGCTACCAGCCTACGCCACAACCATAGCAACGTGGGATCTGTGCCGCATCTGTGACCTACACCACAGTTCACAGCAATGCTGGATCCTTAACCCCCTGAGCAAGACCAGGGATAGAATCCGCATCCTCAAGGATCCTAGTCAGCTTCATTAACCGCTGAGCCACAAAGGGAACTCCTGTTTCCTAGATTTGTAGATGAAAAACATATTTGAGCAACACAGGGGTTTTTTGTTTTTTTGTTTTTTTGTCATTTAAGTTGGCTCTTAGTGCTCATTTGTAATGATTTTTCATTACAGGAACCATAAAACTAACAAATTTAGAACAATCCCACTCAATAAAAGAGAGTTAAATTTTGTACCTCAGTGTTGTTGCCTGAACAATAACATTTGTTAAATAGCAATTTTTAAATTAAGAACTAAATTTCCAAACCATGTGTGGCTGGGTAGAGTTATTTATTACAAGGATTAGGAGCCAAATAACTTTACCACAATTTATCATAAAAGGGTATTGCAGGAGTTCCCATCATGGCGCAGTGGTTAACGAATCCGACTAGGAACCATGAGGTTGCGGGTTCGATCCCTGCCCTTGCTCAGTGGGTTAACGATCCGGCGTTGCCATGAGCTGTGGTGTAGGTTGCAGACACGGCTCGGATCCTGCATTGCTGTGGCTCTGGCGTAGGCCAGTGGCTACAGCTCCGATTGGACCCCTGGCCTGGGAACCTCCATATGCTGCGGGAGCGGCTCAAGAAATAGCAAAAAAGACCAAATAAATAAATAAAAAATAAAAAAATAAAAGGGTATTGCAAAAATTTCACTGATTCCTCTTCCAGTCCCTTTAAATTTAGGAGCAAGCTAATTTTCCAGACATTGGTGCAAATGTGTATTTCATCTTTTCAGTGACATCTGATCCCTTTCCCTGGTATGCCTACCTCTGTTTCGACTTCTAGACAGAAATATGAAATGCCCATCTTATGACATTGCAAATTGACATGGGTGTGTATTCTGTAGGTCAAGGTCCTCAAAGCAGCAGTATTCATACCACCAAGCTCAAAAGACCTGAGTTGGATTTTCAGGAAGAAGGAGACCCTTTCAGAGGCGACTATATCCCATTCTAAAGCCATGGATTGGAACATTTGTTGTAGGTAAAACTGTTAGTAATCTAAAACGTGGCCTAATTAAACCATAGTATTGTATCTGCTGGAGTGTAAGTTATCACACTTGGTGATATTCAAACACAAACAAAAAAACAATTTACGTTTTCTGCTTTATTTTGAAAATTAGGCAAATAGGAATTTTTAAAATATGAGTTAATATAGCAAACTAAGCAGCCAAAGTTATTACACTGTGATTAAGGAAAAAAATATGAATATAGTTCAACACATATAGCTCATATGGTCTTCCATGATCTGGCCCCCAGCCAGCTCTGTAAACTCCACCCCAATCTCCACTCCCAGCCTAGCCCCACACTCCCCCTCACACGGTGTTCCAACCAAGCATAACTGCATCACTTGCAGCCTCAGTAACACTCTTAAATCTCTTTTATACTGAAATTCGTAGAAACTGACTTTTCTTCCTCAAATCTCACTCTCCACCCCCACTCTCCAAATTTATTCCCACAATTCTTCCTTTGACTAATCCCTCCTTGTCCCTTCGAAATGTACCCAGGCTCCAAAACTGCCAATAATGGACGTGGCATTAAAACAAACATTTAGCCTCTTTGACGGCACTCTCACATCCTGCTTTATATTACAGGATTTGGCTTTGCACAGATCTTTACTTGGGTAAATGAACAAAGAAACGGTCCTTCCTGCTGGCATAGAAATTCATCAAACTCCCAAGACCTCTTCAAGTACATTTCATTTAATACTAAATATTTCACACTGAGTATCATATTGATATTCTAGTATTTGAAGTTACTGTATTGTACCATCTAGATTATGTTTTATTTCCAAATAAGTCTCTAATTTCATGGCTTGTGGCATATTTGATTGTTGCTTAAGCAAATAATAATGATTAAGCCACCACCTCCCTGCATCATAAATTAATAATATTATATTCACTGAAATTCTTAGAGAAACTAATCAATAAATCATGTAAAATAAATCCTCATGCTTTTGTTTTCAGTAAGTAGACAAGCTTAAGAAAGTGCTGATACATGATAATATAGAAAGATATATTAATCACTTTTCTTCTGGCTTCATCCTTAAAATGATCATTATCAAATTGTAATTTCAGTTATATTATTGCTCTTTTATGTTAGGTTTACTAACAACAATCTTGATCCTAATTTTTTTTTTCCCACTAAAAAGATATTCCCCTGGTATACTCTAAAGTCACACTTTGGAGTAGCAGCTAGAAAATTGTGCAACAAGCAGTGTACCTTCACTGTAAGAGAAGCAAGTATTGCATGTGTTTTACTAAAAGAAAATAACATATTCGCTTCTCTTAAAACTTCAGAAATGGTGAGCTGGGGTCATGAGGTGGAACTCTTTAATATATTCTCTTCACCTTTAAAGTTCTTACACCTCCAAGAGTGCTCTAATTCCTGAACACAATTCTTCTGTGAAGGATCATGTGTTCCCATATTAAAAAGCAAGAGAACAAAGTCAAGAAAGAAAAAGGAAAGGGCCAGTCCTCACTGCCAGGACCCAGGCTTATCTCAGCAGCCTCCTATTTTTAACCAGATTGCAAATGGTATCCGTGATCAAAGACCCAGAGCCCTGGAGGAACTTGGGCAAACAATATGCAGCAGAATGCTTCCTGATGATCTGTAAGCAGGAAAGGACTTTTGACATGAAAGACAGCTTAAATAGCACAAGAATAGCAATAAACCAGCTGTAAAATGCTTAACATTGCCCTTGAACGAATGCAAATTGTTCCAAATAATTTTTCCTTTTTTTCACAGCCTCTGGATGCCCCGCTGGGGCATTTAAACAGCCACATGCTTAGTATACAAAAGCTTCTCCAAGTGGGAAAATACAGTGTATTAATGTGTTTAGAATAGGGAACCTATCACACATCCCCAGTTCAGATTGATGCCTCCTTTTCCTTTTGTTGAAGGATAAGTTCATTAATGATAGGCTTGTTTGGTATACTAATATTCCAGTCAGTAATGTGGAAGGGTAACTTTTGTCTTAGAAATATTCATTTAACCACCGAAGTGGTCGTTAATTTAAAAGAAAAATGGGTTCTTGAGTCTTCACATAGGACTGTTCATGCCACTGGAATGTATATTCACCTAAAGATTAAGAAGCATAGCGCTTACTTTTATTTTTTTACTATTAGAAAAATAAATACTATAGAAATGCTATGAATACTCTGATGTTTATATATCTTCTCCACTAGAAGTCATGAGAATACTATTCATATTTGCATAGTTACAAAATACTTTTATATATGTGATTTCACTTAATTCACTAAAATGCTCTCAATATATTATGTTCCTCCACATAATCCTTTGAATACAGACATAAAACATAATGATCTCTCTCAATAATGATACTTGTTCTAATCAACTGGGTTAATTCTATATTTAAGGTAAAATAATAGATTAAAAAGAAATCTCTTAATACTCCATTATTTTAAAATGCATTGTGTAGTTTAGAAAACAATATGCTTATAATTAAAAGATGTTTCATTTCACAAGAGAAAAATTACCTTCAAATAATTTGGCAACTCACTAATAATTATTAGGCAGAAGAGTGTATTTCAAATTAAAACAAACAATCAAAAGATCCTTTAAATTTACTCATATATATACAATATGCTGTACTTCATAGAGTGGATGTGTTGCTTTAATATTAAATTTAAATAAAATATTTATGAATTAAAACATATAAATTACATTTAGGGTTATAACTGAACCAACTATGAAAACAAACTCGTCTATGAAGAATATTTTTCTTAATAAATTATTACCTAACCTTACTTATTAAGTCTATATTTTTACATTTGTCTAAAAATAATCAAAATTATTGGAGACAATTACTCTGTGGTCTCAAGTAGAATAAACATCCTTACAAACCATGTAGTATATACATATAGTATAGACAGGGAACCAAAATATCCCTCTGCCTAAATACAAACAAACAAACAAACAAAAACAAACAAAAAACACTAAAAATGTTTTAAATGCAAACATGCAGGAAAAAGAGAATTTTTCTACAGTAATATCCAAATACCCAGCTTAAACATATTTACCTTTAGAAGCATCTCACCGAAGGCTTCTGATAGGTCGATTATTATATATTATATTTCTAAGTGCTTTCTGTGAAAGTAGTCAAGTTATTAAAACTAATTCCTTTTTCAAGCATAGAAAAGTGGTACTTTTTAAAAACAGTGCTTATTTTCGTTTAATGTCATACAAACCTACAACATTTATTAGTAGGAGTATAGTATGTATTAAAATCTAATCCCTATTGCCCCAGAGATTTATTTCATATTATACTCTGTTTTTACTTTTATAATAATAAATATGGACATGGTGAGTACACAAAGCCTTACTGTGCTTCATCGGGGAACCAGCTACGCGACTAACACAATTGCTCTGATTTTAAACCATGTTTTACTTAAGACTAATTTTTCATCAGTGTTAGAGGTTAATAACACTGTTATTTCCTCTATTACCTGGATTTAATAAAAGCAGTGGGGCATAACATTCTGTAAAGCCAGGCAATAAGAGGAAATAACACAAATGTTAACCTCTAACATAAATGTAATGGTAATTACTCCAGTCTAGTTTTAAAATTAATGCCTTTGGTAGTCTCCCAAGTGGCAAAAAAATCCCCTTTCTCCTCAGTGTTCTAGCCACTACCAAGATCCAAGGTCAAGGGCAAATTATGCCATCAGTTTATATACTTAACAACATTTGTGCACTACATCAGCCTTTAATAGAGAAGCACATTATGATAGGAATAAAACACTGCAATAAAGTAATAAAACTGCAATTATAAATTAGCTAAACTGAAATTTCATGTTGAAAAAAATGTTAACCAAAAAATGTTGCAATTCAGAAAAGCTGATCTGTTTTCTCATATGTCAAATATAAAGTCAAGGTACACAAAAAGGTAGACAAATCTCCAAATTAAACACATAAGAAAGGGAAGCATGCAAAACAGTTTCATCTATATCTAATGAGTACCTTTTAAAAGGGCACTTAGGAAATGTCAGTTATTTAATTTGCTTCCATTCTTTTTAAAAATCCACTGCAGGTGTTTTTAATACATACTAAATTTTTTCTATTTGATAACCATACTTTTGTAATGTTTTGGCAGGTAAAATTAACTTCACTTTTATTGCACGTCAACTTTGTCTTCCATAGCACCAACTCATGTCAGCAGCATCTTTGCAAACTGTTGTCAGCAAGTTCAAGATTAATTTCCATTAATTATCTCAGATCTTCAAGCCCTGCAGTGTGTTCACTGAGAACCAAATTTCAAGTCTAATTTTGGAAATTCTGCTAGACCCATCAGCATTTTGTAGGTCCACCAAAGTAAAAATGTCCTAAGCTTTTATCCTTCAAACACCACCACTCATTGTAAATTTCAACAATCTATTATTCCCTGTCATCTTTTTATATTCAGTTTACAAAAGCAAAAACGCGCCTCCAAACTGTTGATGACCCAGAGTTTGTCGTAATAATAATAAATTCCCTGTGTACATGGATCTTGTCACTCATTTCTTGTATTCTTCAAAGCATGGGTACTTGGTGGCATCCAGCAATATTTACTGGGGAGTTCCTATTGTGGCTCAGCAGGTTAAGAACCCGATATAGTGGCTGTGAGGATGCAGGTTCGATCCCTGGCCTTGCTCAGGGGGTTAATGATCCAGCGTGGCCACAAGCTGTGGCACAAGTTGCAGATGTGGCTCAGAAACTGTTGCTGTGGCTGTGGCATAGGCCAGCAGCTGCAGCTCCAATTCGACCCCTAGCCCAGGAACTTCCATATGCCGGAGGTGCAGCCCTAAAACCAAAAAACAAACAAAAATAGTTACTAAGAGTCATGCAATATGGAACCAGGAAGGAAAGATCTTTGTTCATTCTGAACCAGCCTAGCCCTACCAAATAGCTTATATCATGAGATTTAATTCTTGATCCTCCTCTAGTTACATAGATTGTGAATGTCAAAATGTAAGCACTGAATTTATCTTGTCCTTTGACAACTGGCAAGTAGGGTAGGAACTGCAATGGTAACTAATTCTTTTAAAGAAAATTCTAATTAGTATGACAAATATAACCATGATGACAATGTCATTTTAAAAGATATTTCAGCTTTGTCATGAAGAGCTTGAAATCTTTATCACTCTATAAGACATGGGGAGGGAAAAACTTCAAACAGGCTTACAGGAAGTTCAGAAAAGGAAATTTAATATTTGACTGATGAGAAGGATCACCAGTGGCCCAGAGCCATGAACAAGTTCACTTAAATAGACAGAAAACCCGTCTCAGGTGTGGTCCCTTTGTTGTGTATTTACACTGACTGGCTCCTGCGCTGAGAGGAGGCCTCCATGCTCCTGAAAACTGCTAGAAACTCCTGCCTGAGTGCAGCAATAAACACAGTCTGTGATGATAACCTCTGGTGTACTGCACATGCACAAAGACCTCCTAAGACCTTCTCACTACTCTGCCACCAGGTAGAATGACATTTGAAGGCAGCAGATTGGGGGATATGGGGAGCAATGAGAGAAGCACAAATGGATACTGATTAAGAGAAGCATAAAAAGAGTGGGCTGGTTTAGCATCCAGTTGGACCACTTACCAGCCCTATTACCAGCTAATTATTGAATCTCAAAGTTTCCTCAGCCATAAAATTAGAACTAAAACTGTATCTAGAGATTATCATACTAAGTGAAGGAAGTCAGAAAGAGAAAGACAAATAACATGATATTACTTATATGTGAAATCTAAAATGCAACACAAATGAACCTATCTATGAAATAGAAACAGACTCACAGATATAGAGAACAGACTTGTAGTTGCTGGGGGCAGGGTGGGAGGGGGAGGATTGGTAGTTTGGGATTTGCAGATGCAAACTAGTATATATAGGATGGATAAACAACAAGGTCCTACTGTATGGCACAGGGAATTATATTCAATATCCTGTGATAAACCATAATGGAAAAGAATATGAAAAAGAATGTGTGTAGATGTGTATATATGTGTGTATGTATAACTGAGTTACTCTGCTGTACAGTAGAAATTAATACATTGTAAATAAACTATGCTTGAATAAAATTTTTAAAAAACTTTCTCATAGAGTCAGTAAAATCATCCATATAAAGCAGTGATTGGTACCTAATAATTAAAAACCTGCATTGAATGCTCACTAAAAACTATCAGGAAACCAAGACTGCAATATAAATTGCCAATACAAAGTAGCACATTAATCTTCTATTATCCAAACCAAGACTTCAAGAATCAGTTGCTTGACTTGAGAGAGCATGCACATACATTAGAAAATCTCAATATCATAGGCAGTCTTAAAAAGACAAAAGTCATACCTGCTCCCACTAAGAAAATGCCACTTCATCTAATGAACTATTGATAACTACGTATTAAAGAAGGAAAAACAAATTATAGTTTCTTCTTATAATGTTCTTGGATGGAAATCAAGTTAAACTTTCTCTGTTTACTACAAATATTTGGCTCTATGTATATTTGACAATATAATGAAACCTATCAAAATAATACAAAGATAAATAATACATGGTCTCAAATGCCTAAAAAGCTCAGTCTAGTGGATGAAAAAGCCCATGCATAAATAATTGTAATATTAATTTACAAGTGCTCTAACAAAGATATTTCAAAGCTTCTGGAATACAGAGTCCAGAAGATGAGGAGGAATCCATAGTAAAAGTGAAATATTCCTTGGACCTAGAAAGATGACTTGGGCCAGAAGGAAAAAAAAAAAAATTCTCAATGTCCTGAATGAACATCCTTTTGTATGCAGAGTCTAGGAACATAACCAAATACATGCATGGCTGACTGCCCTGACAACAAGAATTACCCAAATGATGGGAAAAAACTGCCCCACACATTCCACCATTGCCATGACTATTTAAGTATCCAGAAGAAATTTCCAGGGGAATGATTAATGCCTTGCTGCTTCCACACAGTTTAAAAACTATTTAGAGCAAGAACCATTTTTTTATTCAACTTTGTATTCTTTGGCACGTAAAACAAAAATTGTTGTAGATCACTTAAAGAACTGGCCTCTTGGTCCAGAAACCAGAATTCCCTTAGTTTTGTGGCATCTTCTCCAAGTCCAGAAGTTAATTCCCGCCAGTCAGAACTACCTCTGGCCTTTGGGGAACAAACCCTTTTTTTGGGAAGACATCTCCTCGGGGACTGAGGTATCCCACCAACAACTAGAGGCTTTTTATGAATAAAATAGTCCTCACTTTTGTTGGTCCCTCATTCTTATAAAGCCTGTTAATTTTGACAAACTTAGGACCTTTCCCAAAATTAACATCCATTTTCTTAATGCCCTAAGAAGATATGGTGGTCGTTGATGCCATTATATTATTTAAATTCTGTCAAGTGCCAAATCCAAGGGTTACATAAAATATTAATTTTTATTTCTCAAGCTATAGAAATCAAGACATGATACATTTTAAGATGTTATGATGGCAAGAGATAATACCAACTGAGATAGCCCATAATCAGGATGTGATTGACTGGAAAGTTGTCTAACGTGAACGGTATAGGAGATGATCTTAGAGAAATTCAACATCAGTGGGCTCTGTGCTATGTGTTTCAGCTTCAGAGCCTGTCTAATCCTGGGAAACTTCTAGTATAAGAAGATTAAAGTCATTCTAGGATTCACTGTTTTAAGCATTTAGCTGCAATCTTAGAAATCTGCTCTAGGATCTCCGTCCTAAAGAAGTTCATTTCTCTAAACTGAGTGAGCAGGATTTTGCAGCCTGAAACAGACTGCAATCAAAGCCCAATCTTTCCAAATCTCCATCTCCCAGGCTGGCTGGCAATTAACCAGGACCCCAAGGAAATGAACTGAAGGCATTTAGAATTTCTTAAATACGATTACTAGTAACAGAAGGTTTCTATATACATAGCTTAAAAAGAGGAAGAGGCAAATGGAGATGATTTAAAGATAAAATAGGACATTTCAATGAGTCACCTATAACCAAAAGTTGTATTAACTCTAGACAGAAGCTTTGGCAAATAGTGAGTTTAAAAAAAATTAGCTACATGAGACTGAAATCAATTATTCTTTCTGAAACACATGAAAACTATAGTTACATGTAACTATTATTTGCAAACAACATTTGTGAATTAATAATTTGCTATGAAGAATTAGAGAGGATACTTATCCTATGGGCTTAGAATTTAAAATTAAAATCAAAATAGATGTTTTTAAGATCGAGAGAGGATGAACTATATATATTCATTTTGAGTAGGGAATAGAGATAATATTTGCATCTCCTACTTTTTAAAAAAATTACATGGGAGTATAGTTGAGTTACAATGTTGTGTTAGTTTCAGGTGTACAGCAAAGTCAATCAGTTATACATATACATATATCCATTCTTTTTCAGATTCTTTTCCCATATAGGTTATTACAGAATATTGAGTAGAGTTTCCTGTGCTATACAGTAGGTCCTTGATAGTTATCTATTTTATATACAGTAGTGTGCATATGTTAATCCTAACCTTCTAATTTATCCCTCCCCCCTATGTTTCCCCTCTGGTAATCCTAAATTTAATCTGAAATCTGTGAGTTTGTTTCTGTTTTGTTAATAAACTCTTTTGTGTCATTTTAATTATATTCCACATATAAATGATATCCTACTTTTGATTTATGTGAAAAGCTAAATGCTTATGAGTAGCAGTACAACTGCCATTATAAATACATCTGTCAAATAAGGCCATGGAAGGCCACGGCCATCGCTGATATAAGGGCTTCTAAAATGAAATTTGAAGAAAATTCATTCTGACAAATATTGCTAATAGAAAAACAGTAATTCATATTGACGTGATTGTCCTAGGTTTTCCCCGTCTTGCCCAGCCATAGCAGGTAAGCTATCCCAGAGCAGAAATCTAGGTGAGGCAATTCTGGGAAGGGAAGAACTCATAGCCACAAAACGTCACTGTGAGACCTTAAATTTGTATTATCGTTTAACTTAAAAAATAGAACAGAAATAAACAAAATGGAAAAGAAAGTTTTCCTTAGTAATAATTTCTCATAATAATCTCAGTTAACACTATGAGACAAAGAGAATAACATTCATGTTCCAGATGAGGAATAAAAGCCTTCACAAATTTGTATAACTCTTCCAAAGTTCCAAAGCCTAATAAACAGAAATCTTAGAACTAAAACGGATGTCCTTCAAATCTTTCTACTCTCCAAGCCACATGCCATCTCGTCCATATTCCAAAGTTCATGAGCAACTGAATTGATTTGCTTTCTCCTTGCAGATGTCTCACGGAATTCCTCTCTTATTTAAATAAAACAAATGTATTAAGAAACCTCAGCTAAAGCAAGATAGAGGAAACCTGAAAGTTATTCTGCGTCTGTTTTTGTTACACATGGTAACCAAGGAGATTAAAACACCCACAGGCCCTACTTCTGCTACCAGTAGTTGAGTATTAGTGTTTTATGTCCTTGATGGCCACATCTGATTTTTTTAAGAGACAGAAAATAAACAAAAACTCTATGTGCTGTTTCCTCTGTTTGCAAGAACTATGACCTTTGACTCTTATAAATCTATTCAAAGCCGAAGTCTGGAGATTGGATGTTTCAGGAATGTTCAAAATATAGCTTGAGATTTATAGAACTGCAACTTTTCTTGGCTTTTCTTGGTCCATTTTATTTGATAAAACTGAACTGGTAAACAAAGTGGCTGCATATCCTCTACAAAACATCCATTAGGTTATCTTGCTTTATACCAAACTAGAGTTTGTTTGCACAAAGAATTAATGAGAGGGGTTACTGAAGGACTTTGGTCTCTTCTCTTCATCTACTTGGACAAATTGTTTGCAATACCAGCACTAATGAATGCAAATAAAAGTAATTGACATTCTAATGCATAACTCACTTTCAGGGAGTCTAGATCTACTGTTAAAATAGAAAAAGATATTTCTTTTAAAAAGCCCTTTGAGGAGCTTGTGTTACAGCAGTTGAAATTTCTGTAGTGTATATAAAGGCCATGGTGTTCCATGTAGCAAGGTCTCAGAAATTTGAATAAGGCAATTTCCTTAAGCAGTGTTTCAGCCTTGCTATTTAAAAAGTGGTCCTATAATTAATGCTATAATATTATGTCTTTTATAATGAATTTATCATTGGTATTTAAATTAGTTGGAATTAACACAGTGCAGTTCTGTGTCTAAAAGAATGCTAAGTTCAAGAAAAGCTTCAAAATCTAATACTTCAAAATATAGTCTAAGAATTTGTCATCAGACCAGAACACTGAAAGTAATGTTGCCTACTTGGCATAGATCACGATGTTGCTGAACTTTCTGGATGAAATTGTGATTCTTGAAAATAGAGAGGGAATGTCTTCCTGCCATCTTTTGAGAGTCACCCTAAAACCTTACCTGACAGCTCACCACCTTTGGCCCTACCTGATGTGGAGAGACTTCAGACTCCCCTGCCCATCAGAGCAGCAGTTTTTAATGCTGGGAGCTCGCATTTCAGAGAATCGCAAGTTCCTCCTTTATATTCATTTGTAATTTAAAAAATAGGGAAGCAACTAAGTTTACTAGTATTTAACATACAGATTGAAACTGGTTCCATCATTAAGCCCACAAGTCAGAGGGATTTAGGATTATATTATAGTACATTTCAGATTGTATTACATTGAGTAGAAAAGTATTTACAATAATTGGTATTTAAATGAGAAGTCGATATGAAAATCCATATCTTAAAGTACCATAAGAGACTGGCTGTCTCATGGTAAAGTCCCTTAAAAAGCTGGAGAATTTGAAGATGAGTTACATATTTTTTTATTAAAAAAAAACTGTTCAAATTTCTAAACGTTTGTATGACTAAAAATGCCTGCTTAGCAGTACATAAACACATGCACCTTTAATATGCCCTAATGTAATAGAGGCATTTTTAATAAAAAGTGAGAAAATAATTGTTTTGGAAAATAATTTCTGCTATCAAGACAAAATTTTGAAAATAGATGTCTGGCAATGTTTTCATCATTATGCAACTTTGTTACTGAAGACAGTTTAAGTGTGTCAATTATAAAACACTCATCTCCACACTTTGAAAATTAAATGTTATGTATTTTATATAAATACGTAATGGTTTTTAATTTGTGTTAAAGTTTTATTTAGAGTTTGAGTCTATGCTTACAAAAGAGATTGACCCATGTTATACTTCTTCCTAGCTCTCTCTCTTCCTCTCTCTGACTTTGGTAAATTGGGAAACTTCCTATTCCTCAATTTTTGAAAGTATGGCCAAAATAGATGTTATCTATCCTTTGAAGTTTTAGTAAAACCTACACTTAAAAACTGGTTTTGTGCCCATTTTGGAGGTAAGTTCTTGACTACCAATTAAGTGACAGTGGTTTTAGAGTAATTCTTTTTAGTAAATTTCTTTTCTGTCAATTTTGATAATATACAGCTTTTTGGAAAATTGGCCAGTTCACCCGCATTTTTTAATATCTTAATATAATATGTTTAGTATTTCTGTTCTACATATATTCATGTTCCTTTTTTATTCATATTTCTTTTGCCTTTTTAAAAAATCAGTTTTGCAGAGGAATTTCTTTCTAAAGAAACAGATTTTAGATTCTATGTTTGTTTTATACTTAATTTTTTTTCCTATCCTCTTTACTTCCTGAGTTTATATCTTGAGTTTGTTTCCTGAGAGTACTTTTCTAACTTTGGTGCTGAACTCATAGAAAGAACATTAATTTTCATTTAATTGCTTTCCACAAGTTTTGATTTGTGGTGTTTCATTACTGCTTAACTCTAACTTTCATTTTTATTTCTCCCCATTGTCATGGTTTAGAGTTTAGTAACTGAAGTCAGATTGTCTGGGATTTCAGTCTTAGCTCCATCCTTCATTAAATCTGTGCTTCAGCTTCCTCATCAGCAAAACAATAAGAATAGCAGTGTGTTCTTCCTCTCCTTTCCTGACATCTAATGCATTGATTCAGTTATCTTTATTCTCTATTTACAATGCTGGAAGTTCTTTTAGTTCTTTTGTTTTTAAATTTTGGACATATGAATTTCATTATCTGCTAGACCATTTACATGGAAATATGTGGTAACTGAAAGGATACAAGGGGTTATTAACTTAGAGAGGTAAGCATTTTAGAACAGCATATTTCATTTAAACCTGTTTAGGTTTAGACATTCACCTGATTGGTCCATTTTTTAACATTTAAAATAAAACTTTTTGCCAAATTTTTTTTAAAAAGCAATTTATTAATACCGGTTTCCAGAAATTGTCCAAGTAATTCTTTAGACTTGATTCAAGTGCTTTTTTTCCATAGTTCTTTAAATCTCAAGTTTTCTTTGGCAAATTTATCTAAAATACTACATTTTCCTTTTAGAGATTATATTTTACATTTATATAACAGAGTGCCCTACAATGACGTTCATGGGATATCTTCCTCTAAGCCCTAGTGGTTTATACCTTCCCTTTCAAACTTATAAATATCTTCTAATTAAACTGTCATTCTCAAAGTTGCTTTGGAGAAAAATTTGTGAATTACATGTCTCTATATATTTACCCTTTGATCTGTCTTTCCCCTTTGTATCACCTCAATGCATAATATATGAAGTACTAGGGAAGATGAGGCCATGCGACAGAAAGACCTTGGTTGGTCCCTGACACTACCTAGGAATACCAGATGAACTTCCACAGGAGCAAGAAGAAAGCTAGTATTGTGTTAAGCCATTGGAATTATAAAGACTATTTACCACAGCAACTACCATTATCTGATTGTACAAGTCCGCATTTATTTAATTCCAACAATACCTTTCTACCTGATGTTTATAAACATTCAGAGTGACTATATCTATCATGTTTAACTAATTTTTAACTTTTTTTTTTTTTTTTGCTTTTTAGGGCCAAAAGTGTGGCACATTGGAAGTACCCAAGCTAGGGGTCAATAAGAGTGGTAGCTCGCAGCTTACACCACAGCCACAGCAACACCAGATCCAAGCCACGTCTGCAGCCTACACCATAGCTCACGGCAACAGCGGATCCTTAATCCACTGAATGAGGCCAGGGATTGAACCCACAACCTCATGGTTCTTAGTCGGATTTGTTTCCACTGTGCCATAACAGGAACTCTGGAACGTCATCAATTTTAAGTGCATTCAGTTGCACTGTTGTAAAGGCAGGAGTGACCACTTTCAAGTTCTGTATATGTTGGAACTGAAATCCAAAACTCTGTATTTAATTTTCTATCCAATTGATAATTCTTCCCATGACATGAATTAATTGTTCTTATCCGTACCTATTGTGTCACCCTCACGTGTTTTTAATGTGCCATGGAGTAAGAACAGACACAAGTCCTTCTCTCTTAATGTGGAACAAAATTGTCTGCAGAAGCTAAGCCTTTAGAGATTTTCTGAAAAACAAACAAAAGCTGTGTCTAGAAAGTAAGGGTGATGTGAATAGAGCATTTGGCCCTGCAAGCCAAAGAAAGAGGAGTATTGTCTTTAAAAAAAAATTTTTTTTCGAACTGAGCTTAAGATATTCACCTAGACTGATTTATGAGAGTGGAAGTGGAAATAAGGGCAGGGGTTGGATTTCCTCAAGCATATTCTTTGCGCCCCTATATGTTGCACTTACTGCATTGATTCAAAGCAAAAGGTGTGTTTTACAAATGCTTAAGGCATGTTCCTGCAATATTTCATTATATGCCAGTGTGGTCATCATCCCCTGCAAAGTAGCAGTGTCTAGGAACAAGTTATCATCCTGAAATAATAAAGGCAATTCATTTTATTGACATTTAAAATACATGAGAACATTTATGACCAAACTCATATATATTTCTCACCGTGAATTTTTGGCATTAATTATTAAGCCTGCTCCAGGGAAGGATATGTTTACAACATTATGAAGCAGATCTTTCTTTTAGGTTAAGAATGTTTGCATTTGGAAGGAAATTACTGTGTCAGTTAATTTGCCCTAGTCTCTGATGACATCTCTCTGCAACCATCAACATTTTTCTTCATGGGTTGCATTTGAAAAAATATGTGATATTATATTCTATACTATACTGTGTTTAATATAGTAAAATATTACAATTTAGACCTTCTTTAACTAGAATTGGCTGAGCCACATTTCATTTGAAAAAAAATGTGACAGCTAGTAAAATATAATTTACAATAGTCACTATTGGACTTCCCTGTGGCTGATATCATTGTAACGTCACTATTACCTCACGTAAGATACAATAACCAAGTAATACATTAGCTGGCATGCCTACAAAGACAATATATTATTATTATTATTATTATTGTGATATTTTTGACTCCTCTATTTTCACAGCAGTTTTCAATGGATATTTTTGTGAGAAGCTGAGAAACCCTGTAGAATACATCAGTCCCTAGAGTCCTTTCCAGATTAAAAGGCAATGGTCCTGTATTTATAGATCAAGTGAGTAAAGAACCTACTATGGGATCATGCATCCTAAAATTCTCAATCTATACAGTAGGATCAGTTACTGAAATAGCAACTTTCAGCACCAGAACTTGGAAAGTTTAAAATAAGAAAAGAGGTTTTAAAGTATTACTTTACATTATTAAAATCATGCCAACAGAAAGTGGATAGAAAGAAGTTAGAATTGGCTGAAAGAATGAATGTTTCCTATCAGACATTTCTGTGTTCTTTTTCCAATGCTTCCACTTACTAATTATGTGTCCTAGACCTAGTTTCTGAATTCTCAGAGCCTTATCAGGGGAAAAAAAAAAACAAACTCTTTATGTCTTCATCTCTAAAACAAATTTAACAGTATATCCCACATTGGCAGTGTTGAGGATTGTGTGAGGTTATGTGTTAAAAAAAAAAAAAGTTCAGTATAATATCCAGCATGAAGCAAATCTTCAATAGCTATTTCAATGCTCAGACTCATCTCCTTTCCTTTCTTGTAATCCAACTAAAAGAAATATTTCCAACCTACTGGGTTAAGAAATTGGTTTAAAATTCCCCTGAGGACTGCACTTATTTCAAAATGCTCAGATATATTACTATTTTGTTTAGTGTTTCAGGGAACATAGTCAAATTTAGACTTGGTCCTGGTTGCATGGTTCTTATTTAATAAGAGAAGTGGGATATATTCTAAGTATAAAAATAGGAGTTGCAATGATTATAAAAGTGATGAGTCATAGAGAGGATCCAGAATTACATTGGTGGTTTGGAGGACACTGGATGTTAGGGAAATTGTCCTGGAAGAAGTGGGCCCTAAACTGTACTGTGAAGGAGAGAAAACAAATGATGAAGCAGAGAAAAGACGTTAGCCAGAGCAAACATTTGGGTTGACAGGAGTATCAAGATCAACTGGAATGAACATGGCTCTCAATATGGGCAGATACCCACCCAGACAGATGCTGTTCAGGACCATTCTTCCCGATGATTACTCAGAATTCTCAGTTAATACCTGAGGCAGCCCTAAGCCAGGAGTCATCTACACTTGAGGCTTTTTTTTTTTTTATTTCCCTCACTTCTCTCCATTCCCTCCAGATAGGCCTGTCCTTTACTCAGTACTGCAATATCCTCCTCTCTGTTTTTAAAGTAGACTAAGCTCATCTGACATAATAATATTTACTGTATAATATGAGTGTAGTTATGAAGTACAAAATCCACATTATCCCACAAAAGTACTATTAAAAATTTCAACAGTATTACTGGAGCTATCCCAGAATCCACTAATGAAAATAAACACGACCTGTAAACAAAAAATAAAAATTGAAAAAATGACAGTTGTCTATTCCAAGGAATGAACTAACATACACTCGAAAAATAAGGTAAAGATGGTAAAGCAATTGCATATATGTTTATTGAAAACACTGTGAATTGAGTTATAATATAAAATTATCTAAGCATTTGCTTAGATAATAAAATACTTAGCTGTAAAAAATATTACCTTTGGAGATACTTTATAATTTATGATATGAAAAATTTTAGTCACAGATTCTATACATAAAAACAATATTTTCCTTTGAATGTTTACACTGTTTCAGAAACAGAAATAGGAGTTAATTTCTATGCTGAAACATCATGCTTGAAACTCTTTACAGCTATTATCACAAAACACCATTATCTCAAAACATTATCTCAAAACAACATGCTTGAAACCAGCCCAACTATTTCTTATCTGAGGAAACCATAGTTTGTATTCCATTAGGCACCAAAACATAAAAGATAATCATTGCAAAAAATAAATATATGTGTGTATTTTTCTCTTTGAAAATATTTTATATTAGAATAGTCTTATTTTTAAAATATGCGTGTAAACTTCGCTGAATTTAATGTTTTCATTATACACATCTAGCAGGTTTTAGTAAACCAAGTAGGCAAATAATGACTATTACTTATTATCATATCAATAAGTAATCACACACAGAAAGTAAACTCAAACAAGAAAGAATCACAGTGTCCTCTAGGTGGTAACAATATTTGCTTCCTAGTTAGCATCTGAAGACTTCCAAGTTCTTTTAGAACCATACATCCAGTTTATATCTCAGATTTATCAAATGTGAGTCAGAGATCTCTGGTAAGGAGGTTTAGAGTTGTGACTGCTAAATGTAGGACCTTCATCCTCTTGCCACTGCTAAATTTAGGACCATCATCCCCTTGCCTTTGAAGGATAGAAGTGAGGAGACACCTGTCTCAAACACTTACCATCAGCATCTGATCTATGCCACCTATGTAATATATTTCAGGAAATGATAGTCCTGCTGTGTGGATGCTAAGCCACTGTGACCCTACATATCTTGCTAGAGAACTGCTGTTGCCTTTTTTAATAGACCTATTTACGTTGCAAGATTTTTTTTTTTTTTTTTTTGCTTTTTTAGGGCTGCACCCACGGCATATGGAGGTTCCCAGGCTAGGGGTCAAATTGGAGCTGTAGCCGCCAGCCTACACCACAGCCGTAGCAATGTCAGATCTGAGCTGCGTCTGCGACCTACACCACAGCTCACAGCAACGCCGGATCCTTAACCCACTGAGCAAGGGCAGGGATCGAACGAACCTCATGGCTGCTAGTCAGATTCATTTCCACTGAGCCACAACAGGAACTCCTACCCTTGGAAGATTTTAAAGTTTTTTGCAGCACTGAATATAAACTACAAATTTTGAAATCAGGATTAAAAAGTGTTGGCAGTGGACCTACTGTGTATCAAAAGTCTTACATACATGTGAGCCCTTTGATCCAAGAACTCTACTTCTGAAAATGTAAAGGAGATAATTATGTATAAACATGTAATTATAGGGGTCTTCATTTCAGAATATTTACAACAAAGAAAATGTGTTCTCTAAGTGTTCAAAAATTGACAATAAGTAAAATATCCAAAATAAGACAAATAAACTGTTTTGCAATCCCAATAAAAATGATATTCTAAATATACTTATTCACGTGAAAAATGCCCATATAATAGTTATATGAAAAAATGAAGGATAAAATAGTAGGTTAAATATGTGATCCCATTTTTTTATTCCATCTATACATATATATATGTATAAAACCACTATACATTTAGTGGTTCTATACACACACACACACACACACACACACACACACACACATATATATATGGTTTTCTCTAAGGGAGTGGATTATGGTTGAATTTAATTTTCCCTAGCTATATTTTCTAGTTTTATTCAATTAGTATATATTACTTATATAATGAAAAGTTTCAAATTAGTACTATTAAACAATGAAAAAATTAAAGTGCAAAATAGAAAAGTTTTCCTGTTGCCCTCTCTCCTGTAGCTTAAAATATACAATATAGAGAAAACCTAATCAAGCATATTAGAATTAAAACAATCAACGATAAGCACTAAGAGTTCCCGTCATGGCTCAGCAGTTAACGAATCTGACTAGCATCCATGAGGATGCAGTTTCGATCCCTGGCCTTGCTAAGTGGGTTAAGGATCCTGTGTTGCTGTGAGTTGTGGTGTAGGTCACAGATGCAGCTCGGATCCCATGTTGCTATGGCTGTGGCGAAGGCCAGCGGCTACAACTCCAGTTCAACCCCTAGCTTGGGAACCTCCATATGCCATGGGTCCGGCCCTAAAAAGCAAAAAAAAAAAAAAAAAAAAAAACAATAAGCACTAAAGCAATACAAGTAAAATTCAATCGCACTTGACCTGGTTAAATCATTATAAATATGTATGTTATATCATGAAAAAAATTACCAGATTTAGGAGTTCCCATTGTGGCGCAATGGTTAACGAATCCGACTAGGAACCATAAGGTTGCAGGTTCGATCCCTGGCCTTGCTCAGTGGGTTAAGGATCCGGCGTTGCTGTGAGCTGTGGTGTAGGTTGCAGACGGGCTTGGATCCCACGTTGCTGTGGCCCTGGTGTAGACCAGTAGCTACAGCTCCAATTAGACCCCTAGCCTGGGAATTCCATATGCCGTGGGAGCGGCCCTAGAAAAGGTAAAAAGACCAAAAAAAAAAATTTACCAGATTTAGAGGAAAGGTAAGTGTGTATGACTTTCTGCTAAATTCCTGGGTGATGATGGGCAAGTCACATTTACAGATGTTATATTCATAGAAAATGGGAGTAGATGATTTCTGAAAGCCCTTTCAACTCTAATACTCTATCAATCACTGGAAAATCCTCTTATCTTTGGTAATGTCCTTGACCTCCCTCAGCCATAGAAGGGCCCATACCAGTTTCAGCAACTGTGCACAAGATCCCCTGGGCAGGGCCTGTGTCTTGCATAAATATTTTCACTTTAAATAAGTCTCTTTCACATAATAACAATTCAATAAATGTCCGGTAATAAATCGTTCCTCTTGTGATAGTCATACATCCATGACCTCAGGAAACCTAGCCCAAGATATTTTCAACCATTTGATTGATTTGTCTGCACAAATGGCAATGGCTACTCTGGTCCAAGATCCAAGACCCTGTATAAAAACTAATTATAGCAAGATGTAGTACACAGGCTTAGAGTAAGCTGTTTTCATTCAGTTCTCAACATAAGAGAACATGGCCCCTCAAAGCCACAGGATACCACTGTTCTTATGCTGTTAAAGCTCTGAGACATCTTCCATAGTGCCTCTGTTTGATCCATCTTTCTGGTTCTGCCTTCCCTTTGTTCTTCAGAGGAGCATAAAATTGTTTTGGTAATTTCATTAGCTTCAAAAGAAGCCAGAGTAAGTGTGCTGGTTAAAATATTCAGTAAGCACATCTGTCAGCATATTCCACGTGAGAAACAAAAGACTAAGGCTGCAATCATAGTTTCAGAAGCTAGCAACAGAGTGGGTAGCTAGAGCAATCCACAGTCAGCAAACCAACAGGCCAATGTCATGGACACTGAGGATAGAGTGTCTCAGAGCAGACAACTCCCAGCTGGGCATGGCAGCACAAAGTCAAAATGGCAGGAAAGAATGGGACCTGAAGAGCTGTCACTGCATCAAACTGATGCAAATCACATTCCTTGTTCCTCTATAAATCGTATTTATTTTTATTTTTGGATTGGTAAATGGAAAACATGACGTGATTTAATTAATAAAATTAATCAAAACTTTCAAGATGTAGTGTGGTAATAATTTTGCAATATATATACATATCGAATTATGGTGTACACATGAAACTAATATAATGTTATATGTCAATTATACTGCAATAAAAAAAGAACTTTCAATTTTATAGTTACCACATAGTACTTAATGCACTGTAACTATTTAGCAAAGCTAAAGATATTCATGTAACCAGAATTATATTTACTTTTAAAAATAAGGATTAAGAAAGACATCAATTATTAAAATAAACTCGGTAAATTATTTTAAGTAGAAAGATACATTCACGAGGGAAAAAAACATCTATGGAGGCAATTGTAAATGTTTCCTGGGAGTTTTAATATAAAAGTCATGGGTTCAGCTCCTGGGTCCCTTTAGTACTCCATACTATGTCATAACGGACTTGGGTTTGCAAACCTTTTGTGTTTCAACCATAATCAGTTATGTGAGTCCAATCAGCAATGTCCAAAAAGGGTCTGTTTAATTCTTAGTTATATAGAGAGACTCCAGATATTATACATGGGTATGTGCAAAATACACTTTTTTTTTCTTTTAGGAATATACTATCATTTATAAACTCAAGTAAGTATCATTATGGCTATGCAAAAAATACGTAATAATACCTCTAATAAAAGCTTCTTTTGAGAAGTAAGCTGTGTTGGTTGCATTTATGTTGCATATATATGTGTCTGTTATATGGACATAAGAGTATAAAATGTTATAGAAACAGACCCTAAGTATGGAATTTGAAGAATGCTACTGACGCATGAGAGTCTAGTTAAGATGCTGCTTTTTACATGAACATTCCAAGTCACCCCCTGGGAGCGATTTTTTTTTTTCCTCTCAAAGATCCTTCAAATTTCTATTTTTACCTTTATTCTTTGTGTTCTAACTATTGTGTTATGTACTATAGGGTTTATTTTAGAAAATTTATTTTTCAGTAGACTATAAACTCTTTGAGGAAAAATATTTGTAGGCGTTCCCTCTGTGGTACAGTGGATTAAGAATCCAACTGCAGCAGCTTGCATTGCCACAAGAGCACAGATTCAATTCCCAGGCCCCCTCAGTGGTTAAAAGGATCCAGCACTGCCAAAGCTGCAGCATAGGTTGCACCTTTGGATTCAGTCCCTGGCCTGGGAACTTCCACATGCCTGGGGTATGGTGATTTTAAAAAAAAGTATAAACTCCATCCATACACATATACATTGCTTATCATGTTGTAAACACTTAATAAATGTTTGTTGGAGGAAATGATACCTTCTTTTCTCCTAGACAGCTCTGGATTTGAAAGTACAATAGCCTTTATAGCTTTTATTTATTCTGATTTTCTCCCCAAATGGACCATCCTGTAGATCTCAAAATCCAGGGAAGGACATCAAATAGAATTGATAAAAGGTACACAACTTTTCACTAAGTGATCTGGAGAAAAGCAATGTTCCTTGGCCCCTTGTAATTCTCAGTCATCTCCGCACATGACTTGTAATTAAAGCACATATTTTCTATCCAAATAAGAAATTCCATCACTGTGAAAAATGTGGAACAAAGGGAGTTCCTGTCCTGGCTCAGTGGTAACGAACCTGACTAATAACCATGAGGATGCGGGTACAATCCCTGGCCTCGCTCAGTGGGTTAAGGATCTGGCGTTGCTATGGCTGTGCTGAGGCTGGCAGCTACAGCTCTGATTAGACCCCTAGCCTGGGAATTTCCATACGCCGTGAATGTGGCCCTAAAAAAACAAACAAACAAACAAAAAAGTGGACATGGCAATGACCATCAACCGGAGATGATGAGAACTTTGGGGTAAAACACATTGATGAAATAGGACCTGGGCTTTCACCTAGATTGAGGCTTGGTCTACTGAGGGGTGAGAGCTGTGTTGGTACCCAAATCAGAAGTCAGTGGGTCATAGAAGAAAGAGCACTACACTGGGTATCATAAGCCTAGATGCCAGTGCTAATGTGCCACTAGGTAATTCTTGACTAGGGAACAGCACTTAATATCACTGGTCTCAGGATATTTTACGTTCTCTTACTTTATAAATAAAGGATACATGCAGTATTTGTCTTTCTCTTTCTGACTTACTTCACTTAGTATGAGAGTCTCTAGTTCCATCCATGTTGCTGCAAATGGCATTATTTTGTTCTTTTTTATAGCTGAGTAGTATTCCATTGTGTATATATACCACATCTTCCGAATCCAGTCATCTGAGAAAAAAGAATCTATACATGTATGTGTAACTGGGTCACCATGCTATACAGCAGAAAGTTGACAGAACACTGTAAACCAGCTATAGTGAAAAAAAATGTATTATATAAAAAATAAAATAAAAGATACATGCACCCATATGTTTGTTGAAGCACTATTCACAACAGCCAAGGCATGGAAACAATCTAAGTGTCCATCAAGAGATGAATGGATTAAGAAGATGTAGTATATATACACAATGGAATACTACTCAGCCATAAAAAAGAACAAAATAATGCCATTTGCAGCAACATGGATGGAACTAGAGACTCTCATACTAAGTGAAGTAAGTCAGAAAGACAAATACCATATGATATCACTTATATCTGAAATCTAATATATGGCACAAATGAATCTTTCCACAGAAAAGAAACTCATAGGCTTGGAGAACAGACTTGGGGTTGCCAAGGGGGAGGGAAAAGGAGTGGGATGGACTGGGAGTTTGGTGTTAATAGATGCAAACTATCTCATTTGGAGTGGATAAGCAATGACATCCTGCTGTATAGCACAGGGAACTATATCTAGTCACTTGTGATGGAACATGATGGAGATAATGTAAGAAAAAGAATATTATGTGTGTGTGTGTGTGTGTGTGTGTATGTGTGTGTGTGTGTGTGTGTGTATGTATGTATGACTGGGTCACTTTGCTGTAGAGTAGAAATTTTCAGAACACTGTAAATCAACAATAATGGAAAAAATAAAAATAAAAAAGAAAATAAACAGGTAGATAAACTATAAAAAAACAAAGACTTTAAACCCAATATGCTCTGATGTTTCTACAAAATATTAAATTTTATGGCTACAAATCAAATACATCTGAAGCCTCTTGGTAACTATGCAAACCTAACCAGTATTTTGAGGATTTTTTTAAAGCCTGGTATCTGAGTCTGAAACAGATGCTAACAGTAATAAGAATAATAGCTACTATACATTTAACAGATATTTGTGAGGGCCTACCTGGTACCGTCTACTGTTCCAGAAAATGAGAATATAGCAGAGAACAAAACATACCTGTTTTGACAGAGCTTATGGTCTGTGTCAGGGAGACGACATTTAATAAACATAATCCAGTATGTCTGATTGCGATGAGGACCCTGGAGAAAAATAACACAAAGACCAATGAGGGAAATGCCAAAAGGCATTTCAGAGCAAATTGTTGAATACTTTTTACAGGGCACACATTTTACACGTATCCTCTCATCACATCTTAACTACAATACTACGAGGTAATAGTTATTATTTCTCTATACACTATTGCACAGATCAGGGGAAAATGGGCATAGGGACATCAATTAAATTTCCCAAGAGAGAGTAAGTAATAAAAGTCCAGAACCCGTGTCCTAACCATTAGGTAGAACTGTCTTCTGCCAGACATCACAGTACAAGTGTTTAAAATTGTCATAAACCAAAATAAGCACACATATTCTATGCATTTAGAACTCTTTTTTCCACTATGTTTAACACATAAAAACTATTGAAAGAGTGTCAAAATTTTTAGAAGATTCCATCCTGACACGTGATTTTGGCTTAAATTAGTGTATCTTGGTATAAGTTTTGAATGCAGTGTGTAATAACCATAATTAAAAGATCAAAATTGAAAAAAAAAATCATTACCAAGGCTTCATAGCCTAGTCCTAAACCTTCAACATGCTAGGTTAGTGAAGTTTTCTAAATGAATAGACCTAGAATACCAAAATTATCTTTGTACATAAAGCCTGTTGAAGAAGATACAAGGATTCATGTTTCAATAAAACATAACATCAGTGTTATGACAGAATCAGATTTCACATAAAGCAGAGATACAAAGAACTATGGTTAAGTGCAAGTGTTCTATATTCAAACAGACCTGGCTTCAAGCTTGCTGTCTGACTAGCTCTATCTTCTTAGGCAAGCCTACTAAATTCCTTGAACCCTAGTTTCCTTATCTGTAGAAGAGGAATAATAATAATAATAATATCAACATTCTGTGTTTTGTGAGAATTTAAAGAGTTCATGTATTTTAAAGACTCAGCCCAGTTCTGGCCAATAGGAAATTTGCAATAAATGTTACCCACTGTGATTATCATGAATAAATGTACCAACTTGGGTAAAGGGGATTTGCATACCCAGAGAAGTTAGTATGATACCTAACAGGATACTTAATGTTCTTTTTCAGAGAACCCACTCTGCACTGAATGCTGAAGGAACTCCCCACTCTCCTTTCCCTAATTGCTGCCTCAGGAACATGCTTAGACTCTAACAGTTAACAGCAGTATTTCCAAACAGAAAAGGGCAATGACATAACTTTGACCTGTTTCCGTACATCTATTTACATAACTCAACTAATGAGTATCTTACAAGAAGAAAGAATGACTCCAGTGGTCTGTAAAAATAGCCATGGAGACTCAGTCCCCTTTGTTAACTCACAATAGCCACTGATGATCTGATCATTTCCTCTAATCTGCATTTGGATGACTTGAAGTCACTTCCCAGGAAGTAAACTCATGACATTCATTCCTTCATTCCCAATTTATACAGATTTCATCCCGTCATATCAACAGCCCATATAGCCAAAGAAAGGGCTTTCTAACACATTGTTTCATTGGTGTTTATGTGTTTCTACCCTAAACAGACAGATGCAGATTAAGCAATGCGTGTCAATCCCATTATGAGGCTGTGAAATGGGCAGAAGTTTTGCTACATACACATGCAATAACACACATTGTGAACATCCTGTTTACTTGGCTCGTCCTCAGATGATTTGGCTGTGGTGTATCAGTGCATTACTGACAGCTGGGAATTTCTCCAGTGGAACATGCCTTTCCTATGACAAACATCCAAATAGCAGTGGGAACACGTGTCTGCCCACCGTGTCCATACAAAACAGCACAGTTCCTCCAAATGCAGAGCATGTTGGGTGCTCGGGTTTTGTTGGAAAACCTCTGAGGGGCCCCCAGTGACCTTTAGAGGCTGCATGAGATAATAAATTCTTGGACCCCTATTTCCGGACGGCTTTGGGCAAGGTCAGGATGGCAAATATCCCACTTCCACAATATCAGATGTTACGGTAATTCCTTTTAGCTAATGTGTAAGAGCAAAGGAATGCCTTCAAACCTCATCTAGGCCCTGTGGAATCTGTTGAAAATGCATGACAGCTGTGGGCTTTGGCGAGGCTGTCTGTGAATGTATGAGATTTGGAAACAATTCAAAGCTAGAAATAACTGTACAACTCATAACCCTGCACCACGGCTTGCTCTCTCCCTCTCTCTCTCTCTTCCCATCACTCATTTCACACACGCTGTAGCTGGGTCACCATCTCATCCTCATGACTTTCATGCATTCTTCATGGCCGGGAACTGTGGGTAACATCCTCCCCGAATAAACACAGATGTGAAAAGAAGAAAGAAACAGGGGCGGGGGTCAGAGCAACAGAATGATTTTAATAAGGCACAAGAACAGGAAATTGAGAAAGAGCCTTTTTTTTTTTAATATCCAATTGGGAGTTGCGAAGCAGCAGCAAACTCACTTGTTTAAAAGCCCATCTGCAGTTAGAATCATCATCGAGCTTTCCAGTGATTTATAGAGGCTCTCATTTTCTTAAACCTGCGTTATTTTTAAAGGCTGTGACTATTTACACTGAGCTTTGGGGACTTTTACATGCATTTTCTGCCCCTCACCGTTCACTCTCACAACGAGAGTTTGCACTTCATGCTGTTGAGAAGCGTAGGATGATGGGGAAAGGACATAGGAGAAACGGGGTCCACTTCAAAACTCATTTCTAAAATCAAATGATGATTATCCAAATACCTCACTGATTCTGACGTCAAAATTCCTACTCTTATCATTTTGACTTAAATGTCATCCCACGATTTAAAAACATTCTGCAACCTGACTTATAAACAATGACATCCTAGGAAACACCGGCTCCTCTCCCATGACTTCTGCTGCTGCTAAGGACAGTTCAGTTGGCTCTCCACACCCATGGGCAGATTGGTTCCAGGACCTCTGCAGATGCCCAAGTCCCTTACATAAAATGCTGTAGCAGTGGGCTCCATCTCCACAGATTCTGGTTGGCCGACTACAGATGTGGAAATCACGGTTCCGGAGGGCTGAGTGTATGTTTAAAATATGACCTCTTGGCACAATCAGGTTATTCTCATACAGTTTTTCCTTTCTAGCTAACCCTGGCTTTGACACACATGGTGGCTGTGTGTCAGTCATTAATAACACAAACTCTTAAACAGCCCAAAACAAACTGCACATTATCATTATCCATAGTTTGGCCAAGGTAACCCCCCCCCAAGATGGAGGCTTTAAAAGTAAGGAATTATTTCTCCAGTTAATAATATCTCATCAATATCCTAAAATGAAACAAAACCACACATAACATATTTAAAAATAACTTAGGGCACGGAAAATAAGGTAAAGGGGGAAAAACAATTCCTACTGAGGGCATGAAAAACAATGTAAAGGGGGAGAAAACAATTCCTACTGAGAATGGGCTGGACGCTGTCAAGCACCTCATCAGCCAGCTGGATCTATTTAAGTGTTCAGAAGTGGAGAAAAAAATTACTGGGGCTATCCATGCACAAAAACTCCTAACACCTAACTTGAAGAATAGATTCCCAAAGAAACTCACTGGGGGACACAGATGCTTGCTTGGGGGCATTTACTCTTATATTAAGATCAATTCTAACAAGCTGGGTTATTTGGATTCCCAGGCCACAATGGATTAGAAACAGCACATTAAAGAAAGACAGTGCTCTGGTGGAGGAAAATGCACTGGCAGCTACCAGGAGCACAGCTGGCCAGGGAAAAGAACACCAAGATTTCCTATTGTGGCTTAATGGTAACAAATCCGACTATGATACAGGTTCGATCCCTGGCCTCGCTCAGTGGGTTAAGGATCCTGTGTTGCCAAGAGCTGAGGTATAGGTCACAGATGTGGCTTGGATCTGGCTTTGCTGTGGCTACAGCATAGGCCAGCAGCTGCAGTTCTGATTCGACTCGTAGCCTGGGAACTTCCATATGCCTTGGGCGTTGCCCTTGAAAATAACTTCAGGAGTTTTCTACCAGAAAAGAAAACCAGAGACAGATTCTGCTTCTATCCTTTAATACCTAAGAATGGAAAATTGGGAAGATATTACTCTATACACACACATATACACACTCACACACATACACTAACACATTCAACACTCCACACCAGTGACAGGAAGGGCTAAAAGGAGGAGTGTGCCTTCCATGTCAGTTTCACAGAGGGAAATTCATACAGTGATTTAGACAAGTGAGTGACTAGGCAAGACTGAGGAGAGAGGGACATTTCTTGTGTAGAGCACTTATGGACAATCAGCAAAAGGTAGAAATGCTTAGGGATTAGTTGTCTGAATGGAAAGAGAGCACTTGTCATCCTGACTCTCTTGTCTAGATGTCACATAACCTCTTCATAGCATTGAAATCCCCATGCCTCTTCATGACCATCAGGCAGTACACGAGCCTAGCTCTCATCATGTATCTATGACTCTACCTGCTTGTAAACTCCTGCTGGAAATCCCCCAGTGGACACCAGCACCACACCCCCTTCTCCTAACTACCCTTTGCATTCGTTTCCTAGGGCTGCCATAACAAATGACCACTAACTGGATGGCTTAATACAACAGAAATCTCTCTTCACATGATTCTAGAGGCTGAAGGTCACAAATCAGGTGTCAGCAGGGTCCTGGATTCTGAAGGCCCTAGAGGAGGAGCTTGCCTCCCCTCTTTCAGTCTCCCGTGAGTACAGGTGTTCCTTGATTGTAACAGTGTAACTTCAGTCTCTGCCTCCATCTTCATATGCCCGACTTCTCTGTGTCTGTGTATCTCTCCTCTTTTCAAAGGACATTCGTCATTAGATACAGAGCCCACCCTAAACCCATTATAATTCATCCCAAGGGCCTTAACTAGTGACAAATAGGGCAAAGACCCCATATCCAAACAAGGCCACATTCTGAGATTCTAGGTGAACAGATTTGGGGAGAGAGGGGATAGTGTTCATCCCACTACACCCATCCACAGAGTTACTTAAAAAAAAAAAAAAAAGCCCCATGTTTAATAGCCTGTACCTCTGCCTATGCATAAAAATGCCAATGATAGACATCTGTGGGAACAAAGTGGCTCTCATTCAACAGCCATTCTTCTCCCCTTCTTCCCTAGTCTTAGATACCCATCTCCAAAGGTAGCTGCTACAAGTTCCAGATCCTCACTTTCCCAAGCTTCCTGCAGTCAGTGACTCCATGACTCAGTTCAGACACAGAGGCAACAGAAATGCAATAGAGACGTGATGTACTTGGGAGCTAATAAAGCTGCGGCCCCATACTCTCAACAACCCCATACTCTCAACGAACCCAGCTTAAGACCTGGTGCCTAATTTGTATTTTATTGTTCTATTTATAATGTATTAATATTGTTCTATTTTTCTAAAAGAAGATCCCCCAAATTATATTTATTCAGGCCCCACTAAACCTAAAGTTCAGTGGTTTCCCTCCTGAAAAAAAAAAAAAAAAGAAAAGAAAATTTCACACAGGGAGTTTTCTTTCTGCCTCCTTTCTTCTTGCTTCAGATGCTGCCATAAGAATATGATTATTACAGTAACAGTGGCCATCTCTCTATCATGAGTAGAATGCTGAGAGAATACTGGATATTCTGCCCCTTGACATTTTTTAGTGCTGAACCAGCCCTGGAGCCATCTCCCTCCAGATTTCTTGTTACGTGAGAAAAATATACAATAAAAAGTTATTTAGGTTCTCTCTGTCATACAACAAAACGTGTCCTGATATAGCACCTAACCTAGGCTGGCCCAATTAGAGCCTTGCCCTGAATTTTTGGACTTGAGTCCCAAAAAGTCTTGTAAATGTCTCTCTAATAGCTAAAATCAAGAGCTATAGAATTCTGGGACATTTGGCTATCTGGATTCTTGCTATATGGATAAAATCACTCTATAGAAAGAGAAAAGAATGAACTTGAAACAGGAAGAGAAGCACTTTCTTTTAAAAGAGTATTACACTTGGCTAAGAACAGTATCTTTTTGGGGGGCCCATAATTTAGGAGCTCTGCTCACTCTAAACATACAAACTAAATTTATAAAAGAATACCTGGAAGGTCCCATTGTGGCTCAGAGGGTTAAGAACCTGACTAGTATCCATGAGGACACAGGTTCTATCCTGGCCCTGCTCAGTAGGTTAATAAGAATCTGGTATTGCCACGACCTGTGGTGTAGGTTGCAGATGTAGCTTGGATCCCTCATTGCTATATGGCTGTGGCATAGGCTGGCAGCTGCAGCTGCAGCTCCAGTTCGACCCCTAGCCTGGGAACTTCCATATGCTGCAGGTGTGGCCCTAAAAAGACAAAAACAAACAAACAAAAACCCTGAGATGTTTAGACACAGGGGAGGGATAGAGGCCACCTCCTCTCCTCTTGGGACATGTTTCCAAAGAGCACAGGGAACTCATCCTTCAGTGGGGGCATGTCATGGAGTTGTGTCCCTGTCTAATGACAGTGGTCAAAACAGTGTTGACGAGGAAGTGCACCTCAGAGTGCAGTGTTCCTGGACTCACTCCCTGCATCCCCTGAATCAGTCCTCAAAGAAACTCTCAGTCCCTGTGGAAGAAGAGCTTTGGAAAAAAATAAAAGAGTGATTCAAATTGAAGAGTCATAACATTGACGGTAAAGAAAAAAAAAAATTCCTCTGTAGGACTTATCAAAAAAATGTATCATAGCACAGAAGAATTTGTGCAGAGTGCTATAGCTAGAACTATAGAACCAAGAGAAAAACTGAAAGCAAATTTCATGAAATGTTCACTTCTTGAAAATATTCTAAGTTGGTTAAATTTTAAAATTTCCTATTCAGTCACCAAGCTTTTGTAGAAGTCTCATATTTTTCTTTCAGTTCATAAACATTTTTATTGCTAATATTGAGGCTTCACTCTATACCTCTTGACCTGAGTTCACATTTTATAGCTGAAAATAACATGTAGAACCTCAAAAAAAAAAAAAAAAACATAGCCTAATTGTTGAACTTTAGTTGGTTTTAGGTCAGAGGCCAAGAATCCATTAAATATATTTTTTTCCACCTAAAATAAAGAAATGCCCAGGTTGGCCTAAAATTTGGCCCTAATTCTCCACCGTATCTGGGGCCAAATTTTTTAGTTAATCTGGCACAGAGGTAGAGTTTTTAATGACACCTGAGACCAGGTGAATTTTCTTAATGATTTTACTGCTAAAATTTTATAAGGCTACAGAAAACAAAAGTTTTCCACTGCCTAAATATTCACTTAATGTTGTTTAAGGACAGAAAATAAAGTTTCTCAGAGTAAGTTATCAATTCGTTTGTATTTTAAACTAGTGATTTCCTCAAAGTAGGCATATGGTAATTCATGCTTCCATGTGGCTGAGGTCTCAGTTAAGACTTTGAAACATGGAATCAAAGTTCAAGTATGCCTTTCCTATTTAGTGATTTCTTCCATCCAGATTTCATAAGCCAAGATCAATAAGAATAAAATGTATGAGTGAATGGAGGTTTTGAAGCAACGGATTATTTAGACTGTGGTTGTGATTAAGACATAAGGTGGGGAAGTAAAATGAAATTCTATAAACTGACTTCATGAAGGCTAACAGTTTTTTTTTTTTTTTAACCCAGAAACTAGAAATTCCAATAGGAACATAATGTATCTTAGTTCTAAAACATTAGTAAATGGCTGAAAAGTAGAGTTTGATTCCCTTATCGGGGAAAAATTATAAAAGATAAATTTAAACCAGTCTATCTTCCTTCCAAGATACATTTATATTCTAATTTCCATCTGAGGATTAAGTTCACAAGTCTTTAGCAAGCTATTTCTGTATTACCAATACCTAAAACACACAAGACGTGCATTCTGTCCTTCAAGGTATGTAAGTAAAGTGAACCAAGAAAGCACAGGCAATATCGAAGAGGAAATACCAGCATACTAAATAATCTGTAATCTAAATACTAGATTGTACAGAATGAAATAGGTCTTTAGAGACTATTTTTAAAAGTCGTTAGCTAAATTTTAAGGAAAAACAGGTCTTGTGCTAGAGACTCACTGACGCCTATTCCACCCTTACTGAATGACTGTTATTTCTTGGCACCATGTGAAGTTGTGGAAAGTCAAAGATGACAGAATCCATACTCTTTAGGCAAAATATTTATGGGGAATGCAAACTTATACTGAGGGTGGGGTTCTTTTGTGGTGCATCAGATTAAGGATCCTGTGTTGTCACTGCTGTGGCAATGATTTGATCCCGGGCCCAGGAACTTTCAAAGGCAAGAGGCACAACCAAAAAACAAACAAACAAACAAACAAAAAACAAAACCCATACACAGAAGGACAAAAGACACTAAAGTTCAGCAAGCGATAGATATATGTTCAGGGCACAACGTGAGCACAGAGAGAAGGTACCAGCCTCAGCCAGGAGTGGGAGTGGGTGGGGAGGTGGCCAGAAGGAAGCTTACACAACAAACACGTGAAAAGGAAAGGGAGGCCATGCTAGGCAGAGAAGCCAAATGAACAACCAAAACAATGAGTTGCAGTGGGCAAGGTTTGAGGGCGAGGGGCAAGGTGGGGACCAAGAAATCAACAGGAATACTGCTGAGAAGCACTGGGAGGCAGGGATGGAGAGCTGAGCCGGGGGCTGGACACGGATGGTGTGGTGGGTTGAATGTAACCTTCCAAACGGTCCATCTACATAGGAATCCGCCGAACCCGTGGATGTAAACTGTTTAGGAAAAAAATTCTTTGCAAAGTTGATTAAGGACCATGAGACAAGGAATCATCCTGGATTCTCTGCGTCTGCCTCCTACCTGATGACAAGTGTCTTATGAGACTGAGGCAGAAGGATATTCAACACAGAGGAGGAGGCACAGTTAAGAGTGGAAGGCACTATGAAGACTGATGTGGAAACTGGAGTTTTGCAAATAAAAGTAATTGAACAATGCCAACGGCTACCAGAAGCTGGAAAAGACAAAGAACAGATTCTCCACTGAAACGTAAAGAGGAGGCGGGGCCTGACTAACACCTTGATTTTGGACTTCTGTCCCCCAAAACTGGGAAAGAATAAATGTCTGTCGTTTCGATCCCCCCAGTTTGTGGTAGTTTGCTATTACAGCCCTAAGAAACTAATAAGAAGGACTTCGAATGCCATACTGACTTCAGGCTCGCTGATGCCCATGACTTCATTTTGCTGTAGAGACTGTTTAAAAGTGGGATTACAAGATTGATAGAGCTCCAGCAGGGATTACAGGGAAGGAAACCTTTTGGTAAACTAATATAATTAATTCAAGAAAGAGATCATAAGTTTTCTGTCAAATGTATAATTTTCAAAATCTCAAGACAATGTACTTCTCATATAGATTCATAGGCAAAATTTTAACACATTTATAAGGAAATCAGCAAGACGCAAAGTCAGTATGTCTTGCTGGCTCATTATACTAAAACATACTAACAAATGTATGTAGAGGCAGTAAAAAGAAGAAAGAAATTCAGAATGAGATTGCAATATTACAGCAAAAACTATTTATTTTCCTTACGGGCCAGATATCCTTTGAATTATCCTCTTTACGCTGCTGAAACAATTGCGTTAGTACTATAAAAACTAAATGTGCACCTTCTTTGTTTTCTACAAGCTATTATTTATGCTTACAGAGCTGCAAAATGTTCTCATGGATACCAACAAACAACAAGTCAAGGAAGGCTATGTTCTTAAGACAGAGGACTTGTAGGGAGTTTGTTAGACAATGCAGTAGCATGAAAGCATACCGTTATCTTTTTGCCTTACTTCCAAGTTTTGGATAATTTTTTCATAGCATTTGAGACTTAAGTTGATTCAAAAACAGAATGGAAAACATGTATTTTAGAGAAAAAATTTTCTTTTTGCAAAGAAAAAACTCACAAGACTAAAACTTACCTCATTGTTAGGAGAATGAAATAAGCAAATGTGTACAGAGCCCTTGGAGGAGCACCCCCTCCAATATTCAGTCATTATTTCACGTTATCCTGATGTAATTTGTTTGGAAAGTCTTCTAGGTGGATATATTTTTAATAAAGTGCATTTGTATTCCTGTGTTCAATAAGCGCTGAGCAGCTACTGTGTGTATAAAGTTACATGATACTTTCCTTCAAAGACTTCATCATATTGCTAAGGTTTGAACGTGTTAAAGCTTTAACACATGACATAATAAAAATGATATAATATAATAATTGTTCACTATGTTTAGTCAAATCTCAAAATGTATGGTTCCCTTTTATCTAGGTCCTAAATGTGCAGTTTCTCAGAGGATTTTTTATTTAATGCAAGGAGTTAGCGAGACATGATTAGAAGGCTAACAAAATACTAGATGTCATAGATGCCCAGGAAGGAGAATCCTGATTTTGCTTAAGTAGAATGTAGAAGGGACAAAATTAGGGCTTGATGAATTCCATTCACGTAATTTATGCTCAAAACAGATTTAGTAATAAGATGAACTTCCTTGGAAACATGATACAAACAGAAGTCTGTGTTGGCAGCTAATGAAAAATATAATCATAATCTTTTTTATTAAATGAAACAGTTTGATGATTTTAAAAGGAACCATAAATGTACTAGCAACTTCTATTTTAGTGGCTACACAGAAAAGAATTTTATGTCAACTTATACGATTTAAGTTTGATTTTAACATTGGCATTTGCCCAGTACTATACATATGATGGGACAAACATAGGAAATTTCTTCCCAGGATGCTACTGCTGACGCATGATTTCAATGAAAGTGTTTAAATTTAGTTCCCACAGTGCCTGGTTCACAGCTATTGCAGCATTTATGGTATTGCACTATAATTTTTCTTACTCCATCCCACAATGGAATGTTAGCTTCTCAAAGATGGAATCCATGCTGTTTTCATTGAAAATAGATTTCACAGTGCCTGACACACCGTAGGTTCTCAATTAATAAATGTTAAATTATAAAGGAATGTATCCATAAATAAGCAAAAGATGCGGGGGTATTCTGCCACAAAATGAGCTTAAGATAAGCTTGCTAAATTATATAGATAATGATACCTCCAAAAGTGATTTACTTCACTTTGTCACTTTTTTTTTTTGTACCTGACTATACAAAAATTCCCCCAAAGGGAAATATTATTGGAAGTTTTTGATTCAAAGCATCAAAGCACTTACACGGATGTACAGAGATACACATTGAAGGAAACCAAGATATGTCACCAAAAAAAAATACACCACTTTGGCATATTGATTATTTTGAATGGAAGGCATTTAAGAAATAGCAGGTGCAGTGATACTCTGACCCTCCTGTTTCCACTGTCTCAGGCATTTCCTTCTACAGATGACTTGATATACATCAATCACCCTAGTTCCAAGGCACATGAGACTGCAATATTGACTCTGTATTTAAAGAATAGCTGGGCAGGGATGATTAATTAGGGCTTAAGATCAAGATATTTAAGCAACAGCCAATAATCAAGGTAAGTCCCATTTTAGGGACTACAGAAATCAAGGAAATTTAAGTAATTTGAGGAGTCTTGATTAATCAGGCAGATGTTAGTGGTCAAAGCAGATGATAAATCCACCGGGATATGTAGGAGGGCCAGAAGCAGGAAATCTGGTCAGTGAAACATTTATAGTTATCGCCATTTTATAAGGAGGCTGTCCTATTCAGTGAAACTTTCTTAGAATTTAAGGAATTCCAGGAACCTTCACGTCTGTTCTCCACAAGCAGAAAGAAAGAACTGTGTACTTCTGTGACAGTGCATGTCTACACAGATACAGAGGGTTCAGTAAGTGAAACATGATGTGAAGTCTACTATTGAAGGTGAAAAGTAAATGCTATTTCTGATCCAAGAATACCACAGCAAATCTCTGAAAAAAATTAGAATGAATTTTTAAAGTAATTCTTTTGATTAGCTCCATATGCCAAAGTCCCAGAAATATCCATTAAAATGCACCAGAAAAAGAACACAAAGTTTCAGCCACACTTACATTCACCTAAGCTAGATAGACTGCCTGTTAAGTAAGCTTATCTTGAATTCTCCATTTCATTTTACAAATCAATTCACTCAGCTCGTTGATTCAAGATGATGTGACCCAATACAAAATGTTGTTACTTAATCAGGAAAGATCCAAATCCCTTCAAAGGATCAGCACGGAGCAGGACCTCTGAGGAGCTCCTTACAAGGTGAAGGGAAACTGGTGACTCAAACTTAGAGGGTTTCAAGAAGTCACCACAAGTTTAAGGAAACACAATTCTCCTGGCCACGTGATAAACATAAAATACTTTGAATGTGGTAATCTCTCCACATAGAATATAGTTCTTGACACACTTACTCCTTTGTCCAATTAATTCATCTTATTTGCCCTTCCAATTCCAGCTCGAATGCCTTTCTTTCCTTGAGGAAAGGCTTATCTCATCCTAAATAAGCTTCCTTTAGTCCACACTCACGTACAGTCTTGTCTCCTTCCTTTATGTCACATACTTCAACTTTTAACTTTAAATCTATTCTACAGTTACTTATTAATGTCTTTATTTATGAATGACATGGTAGAGACTATGTCTATCTTTGTGCACCATGTTAACTCTGCCTCCTAGAATACAGCTTTTCATTTGCTACAGTTCAAAAATATTTCTTGAGTGCATGAACAAATGACTAGATAAATGAATATTGTCACTAACAGAAGCCACTTCTATACTTTTAATTACAACTAAAATAAGTGGAATACAATCCAGCTGTCCATAAAGACTGGACAAAGGGAAAAAATAGCCTGGGGGGGAAAAACAGGGTACAATGAAAGACAAATACAAACTACTAATAAAATTTCTGCTTTCAGGGAAAAAAAATCAATTCAAGTCAGTGGCTCCTCTTTCCTTAGGCAGTACCTCCTCTAAACCCAGTTACTAAAATCAGATCATGTAAGAAACAAAGGAAGATGATACGGTAATTGAGCCTTGCCAATGGAGGAGGATGCTTTAAAGGTGGTTTTAGTCATGTTCCCATGATAGCCGGCAGTGGTGTCCCCCTCTGGAGCTTCCCAGTCATCATTGTGACGAGGAGAGTTGGAGAAAAACTCAGTGAAAATGATTAAAGAGCCAAAAGACAGACACCATGATGAAAGCCTAAAGGAATCGGGATTATTTCATCCCCAGAAAAAGTTGGCAGATTAAATAATGGAATGGTATGGATGGCAAGCAGCTGTTGTACATTCCCAGGAGCAAAGGTAAGGGAGGAGGGCTTCAAGCGGGGCCTAAAGAAAGACTCTGTCTCCCTCCCACTCCAGCCCCACATACCTTCTCTCCCAAGGCCCGGGTCTCAGGTGGCCTCCCACTTCTCAAAGCTAAGCCTCTTCTATCACTTTACTCAAGCCTATCATTAAAGACCATTATAAAAATTTTTCTCTGACTATAGAAGTTTGGAGAAAACTCTCCCACGTGGCCACTCTCACTCTGCAGCAATTATTTGAATCTATATTTTTCTGAAATACATTTGATTAAGACAGGAAGCCCTAAAAGGACCTCCAATTTCTTTAATGTCTTTGGTCAAAAGCAACGATGTTTGGTATAAATGACACACACTTTCCATAATATTGGGGATATACACACACCAAGACAAAATTTTTAGGGGCACAGATGCCAGATTGCATTGTTGCCTATTGGTTTAAATCTAAATTCCTTTTCCTATCTTTTTAAGCTCTCCAGAAGTTATGGTCCTGCTCGAAGTCAGGTGAGTGAAGATGGAGAGAATGAGCCTCTCACAGACTTACACTAACATATCCTTGAAATAATGTAGGCTTGTCAGTGCTCACTGAACCATTGGTGATAATCAACTTTATTGCCTGAACTTTCTGTCTGAACGCTGGGCTCTTTTCTCCTTGCTAATCCTGGCAAGGAATGAAAGGACTACAGAAACACTCAAAGAGAATGAGGATAGGTAGTACTCAGAACATCTTATCTGATTTCAGTATTTATAGCCACTGAAAGACCTGAGTAATATTTTCAAGCAGAGTGACTATTTTCCTTTACCAATTCACCAACCCCAAACTATCCTTAAGAACCAGTGTCTTGAGGCTTTATTCACACAGTGTACAAGAATGCTTAATAGACTGCACTAAATTCGGGGTGAGGTATGAGTTCTTTCTCCTATTAAATAATACTGTCAACCACACACTCAACCAGGTACAGAATTACTCTCTCTTTTTTTTTTTTTTTTTTTTTTTTTTTTTGTCTTTTTGTCTTTTTAGATCTGCACCTGTGGCATATGGAGGTTCCCAGGCTAGGGGTCTAATCAGAGCTGTTGCTGCTGGCCTGTGCCAGAGCCACAGCAACGGCAGATCCAAACCATGTCTGCGACCTACACCACAGCTCACAGCAATGCCAGATCCTTAACCCATCGAGTGAGGCCAGGAATCGAGCCCTCAAGCTCATGGTTCCTAGTCAGATTCGTTTCTGCTGTGCCACAGTGGGAACTCCCAGAATTACTCTTAAGAGTCATTGGAAATCTTAAAGGCTGGCAAACAATTTATGAAAAGTTCAGCAATGTAATATTACAAGAACTCAAGTAAATGTATATTAATGTCAATAAATAAACAACATATCAAACTAGCATAGAATCAAAACTCTCAACTACTCTTATCTAGGATATTTTAAAGACCCTTAGCAGAGTCACAATTCTTTATGAAGACAAGATGGAGACATCTCATGTTCTTAAAATTCTAAGAATGACTTATGATTTGAATTTTAGTTGTGTGTGCCTGTATGTATATGTATGTGTATTTTAACGAAGTGGATAGGTTCTATTCATTTCTATATGTGTCAAATTTTTGAAAATATATAAGAAGATCTATCTACTTCACACTGGAAAATTAGAGCCCAAAGGGAAAAAAATATGAAAAAATTAATTAAGAGGGAACTGACTATAATATGACCTGATTTACAATCTTAAGTGTTCAAATATTCTAATAAGCCACATAGATCCTTTGTGTGATTTCATTTTCATCACACAGAAGTGAACAAAACAAAATGTATGAATAACAAAAGCACTCACCATCACTCAATTAAAAACAGATATACACACACACAGAAAAAAACCAATTAACTTTGGGGCTCGGTGCTAACAATTTTATTTCACGTGACCAATTTTTGTTGCATTTTTCTAGAACCAATGAATTTGAGCCTACCACAGTGTTTCATCTCTTGGTCTATATATATGGAACAGATTGGGGGGGGGGCGAAATGCCTATGTCAGAGTCCAACTAGAAAGAATTTGTGCAATGCTTCCAAGTTTCTAATTGTATAAATATTCATGTTTCCAAACTGCATGTAATAATTAAGGTAGTGTGTTCTACTTCAAGAAAACCCATATTTCATATTGGATGTTACCCACGCTAACACGGACAGAAGTGCATTTCTGTGCTCTGTTACACATGCTTTCACTTAGTATCTAAAAATGATATAGCCATGTGATAGGCAACCAAAAAAAGCAAGTTGATGGAAAAAAGCCTTGGAAATATTTTTTTTAATAAATGTATATTTTTTATTAAAATAGATTAAATTTAACCAGATTAGGACTCCCTTCTCAAAGCAACCTAAGAAAGTTTTACCCAAACTAATGATAATCAAAATGACACCTTATCCATGTGACAGAGTAATAAACGCCCAAGAAACACAACTCCCTGGCCTTGCTCAGTGGGTTAAGGATCCATTGTTGACATGAGCTGTGGTGTAGGCTGCAGACATGGGTCGGATCCCACATTGCTGTGGCTGTAGTATAGGCCTGCAGCTGCAGTTCCAATTCGCCCCCTAGCCTGGGCTTCCAACAATTGGGCTTCCAACAATTGGGCTTCCAACAATTGGGCTTCCAACAATTGCCCAAAAAAGCACTGAACATTTCATGATTGTCGCTAATCCTTCTTGTCACTGATAACTATGTGATATACACAGCAGAAGACAACATCAACAGCCAGATCTCCCCAACTTCCATAAGCACATGAATTAGATACTATCTTATCGGTCTTTTGTGTTTTTCCTCATCCTTATTATTCTCCCCCTGCAACTTCTTCTATATCCACAGTCAAATAAGGTAAATGGGAGAAGAGCATGCCACCTAAAATTTCTGGATAAATGAAACTAAAACTACAAAATTAGGGAGCTGAAATGGGAGAAATGAAACTGTTTTTCCATATTATTTCCTCTTGTTGGGCTTCCAACAATTGCCCAAAAAAGCACTGAACATTTCATGATTGTCGCTAATCCTTCTTGTCACTGATAACTATGTGATATACACAGCAGAAGACAACATCAACAGCCAGATCTCCCCAACTTCAAACCTATGTTTCTTCCCACCATGCCAAATTCCCTTCCTTTGGGAGGCTACACTGATGCTCCAAAATGGTGTGGCATTCCAGTGTTCCAGCAGAATTAAAAGAGTAAGCAAAAAAAGGTTTGCATGGTCAATAGAACCCCAACCAGAAGACAACTTCTGGCCTATTTGGGAACATATTGCTAAGGTCAGTCATTCACAACACAAATACAATCCCGTGATTTTACAAAATAGGGTCCCATCCACAAAGCTAATAAATTTAAAGGATCATATGAAAAGAGATCTCCTTTGGTTGCAGTTATGTACATAAGAGAGAAGCAGAGGTCTAGTCTCAGGATGTTTATATGTGGAAAGGACACAGAGGGTGCACAGGCAGTCCAGGTGAATCATATAGCTCAGGTGGCCAGCCTAAGGTCAAGGAAGGGCACAGTGTCAACCTCACCCATTCTAGGGGCTAAAAAATGTCATTTAAATGTGAATAGCCATCCTACCTCACAGTCAGGTGTGTCTTCAAGGCCAGACCCATCTTTATTTTGTATTAAACCACGTATAGCTCTGTTTATGGCTCTGTCCATCAAGAGCACCAAGATCTCTTCCTATGCTCTAGACAGACCAGCTGACACTACTTAGATTAACAGACCAAATAAATGACTCCCGTGTTTCAAAAAGTTCTACTCCTATACAAAAGGAGAGTTTTCCTGTTTCTTATTGGCCAGAACCCAGTTAAATATTTATGTCCTTAATACTAGAATATTAGCGTAATTTTTGCTAAAGCATATATTCATGAAAGAAATTAATGCAAAAGAGAACCTTCAGTTTGATTTACAAGATAGTCTAAGAAAATGAGGATACTTGAATGACACTCTAACCACATGGATTTGTAAATTACAGCAAATTGATCTGGTATGATTACTGAAGCTTATTAATGAAATTCCCCAGAAAGTAGGCCTTAGAATTATGTCATAATACATAAAATAACTTTAAAACTGAGGTTATTCATGGTTTATTCTATTGTTCATTTTCAAATCATTTCCAGTGTCTACTAGCAACATTAATATGTTCCAAGAACTTGGCACATAAATACGCTCATCGTTATCACATAAACACACATTGAGAGATATTTGGAGGTGACATAAGTGTAATGCTGTCACACTGGACAAAAATCTGTTGTCAATTCTTAAGTGACAATAAATACAATAGTTTGTGCATGAATTTGTTCCAGCTGCATATAGCACTGACATCATGAGTAGAAAAAAAATCTCTACAAGAGTAACCAGACAGCAAGAAATGCCATATATTTAAAACTCCATAATATAACATGCTATGGGAATTTTTTTCTTGGACATTGACTATTATAGAAATATTTTCAAACATTTATGTTAAGTATATTTCTATTATTCATATTGTTTGAAGGAAATCCCATCTTAAACTCTCTGAGAAATTTTGAAAAAAATTTAAAAGTTCTCAAGTGACTATGAAAACTAATATAACTTCTGTCTTCAATTTCAACAGCCTGATTCACTGGCTTCATCTGATTTTCAACAACTAATTTTCCAGATTTAAAAAAATAGTTCTTGTAATTGTTAAGGTTTCCAATAAGCTGTTCTTTAGAGGGCTGGTTTGATAATTATTCCAAGCTCCATAGGAAATGCAGTATTTTCAATACATAGCAAACAGCACACCGGTGTCTCTGCACAGCCCAGCCTCCTGTAACCTTCCTGTGAGCACTTCCAAACCTGTTGTGTCTTTTGGGTCTCCCCCATTCATAGAGGGACACAAATGGAGACATTTGGATGTATGTTAATTGATGTTTGTCCAAGCATTATGAAGTAATAATCCACAGGAGCCACAGAAGCTTTTACAAGGCAAAGTCAAGGGAACAATCAAAGTTTTGAGTGGATTATTACAAGTCCACACCCAGGCAAAGCTGACTTACAGCTTTTCATCCTTCCACAATGATCCTATAAATAAAGCAGAGAAATGTTTGTTCTCCTCTAATCCCCTCTATTCTGTGGTCTTGAACACCATGTCACGCAACTGCAGTCTACACTACAAGCTCTCTGTGAGGCTGGGTAGGTTACAAAGCTGTCTGATGGCCTCACACCATAGCTTAGGACCTTGAGGCCCTGGCATGTCCCTGTGAGGCGAATCTCTTATGTATGGGAGAAGAACTCATGAACCCAAAGAAAGAAAAGGGTTTGGAAAGTTGAGGTTAAAATGCCCCAAATGCATACTCAGAAAAAGAAAACAGAAACAACTAACTTTGAGTTACTGCTCAATGGAACGCTCCAGCATTTGTTTCCACTTAGCAAAGATAAGAATAAAGAGCACCCACATGTATAATACAGTATCCGATGCCTCTCCCTCAAACTATTCCAAGAACAAGTTTTAGTTGTCCATAATGGAGGAAGGAGCAGATTGTGCTGCCAGCACAACTGGTGTAAATTTCAGCTGCAGTGATCACTGCATATACACACCAAGAAAGGCATAAATTGACCCCCTCTATGTGACTCTTTGTTTATACAAAGGCCTCAAGGAATTAACAACTTTGTGGTTCACTTAATTTCTTGACATTACATAAATATATATATGTTATAAGAAAAATAAATTAAGCAATACCTCCAGGCCATGCCTATTTCAACTGCCTTTAGTCATTATTATTTTGTCCTGTTAAAAAATCAGATTGTACAGTGATTGTGCATATGTGTGTTGCATACATCACTTCCACCTGGCAGAAAGCCCACTTCACCATCTATTTGGTCATGACACAAAGCTAACAGTCATGCCTGAATGAAGACAGACAATAGGGAATCATCATATTAATAACACAATAGAGAGTGTGTATGTACATTTGTCTAAAAGGGCTATGTATGAAGGAGGAAATTTAAGGAAGATTATTCCAACATAAGAATGAATAGAAAGAATCAATGTCAAAATTACTGTATACAGACTCTAACTCTCTTTAAGAACAAAAAACAAAAAACAAAATGATTTAGGGAAGGGCAAGGTCTGTAGTAATGTTTCAAACAAATATGAAGTGGACCATGTCCAAGGGTCACCTAGAGAGGCTCGCTTAGAAAAAGGCTTTAGTAATTGTAAAAATGGCCATACTACCCAAAGCAATCTACAGATTCAATGCAATCCCTATCAAATTACCCATGACATTTTTCACAGAACTAGAACAAACAATCCAAACATTTATATGGAACCACAAAAGACCCAGAATCGCCAAAGCAATCCTGAGAAACAAAAACCAAGCAGGAGGCATAACTCTCCCAGACTTCAAGAAATACTACAAAGCCACAGTCATCAAAACAGTGTGGTACTGGTATCAAAACAGACAGACAGACCAATGGAACAGAATAGAGAATCCGGAAATTAACCCTGACACCTATGGTCAATTAATCTTTGACAAGGGAGGCAAGAACATAAAATGGGAACAAGAAAGTCTATTCAGAAAGCATTGCTGGGAAACCTGGACAGCTGCATGCAAAGCAATGAAACTAGAACACACTCTCACACCATGCACAAAAATAAACTCAAAATGGCTTAAAGACTTAAAAGTAAGACAGGACACCATCAAACTCCTAGAAGAAATCAGGCAAAACACTCTCTGACATCAACATCATGAATATTTTCTCAGGTCAGTCTCCCAAAGCAATAGAAATTAGAGCAAAAATAAACCCATGGGACCTCATCAAACTGAAAAGCTTTTGCACAGCAAAGGAAACCAAAAAGAAAACAAAAAGACAACTTACAGAATGGGAGAAAATAGTTTCAAATGATGCAACTGACAAGGGCTTAATCTCTAGAATATATAAACAACTTATACAACCCAACAGCAAAAAAACCAATCAATCAATGGAAAAATGGGCAAAAGACCTGAATAGACTGTTCTCCAAAGAAGATATACAGATGGCCAGCAAACACATGAAAAAATGCTCAACATCGCTGATTATAAGAGAAATGCAAATCAAAACTACCATGAGATATCACCTCACACCAGTCAGAATGGCCATCATTAATAAATCCACAAATAACAAGTGCTGGAGGGGCTGTGGAGAAAAGGGAACCCTCCTGCACTGTTGGTGGGAATGTCAACTGGTACAGCCACTATGGAGAACAGTTTGGAGATACCTTAGAAATCTATACATAGAACTTCCATATGACCCCACAATCCCACTCTTGGGCATCTATCCAGACAAAACTCTACTTAAAAGAGACACGTGCACCCGCATGTTCATTGCAGCACTATTCACAAGAGCCAGGACATGGAAACAACCCAAATGTCCATCGACAGATGATTGGATTCGGAAGAGGTGGTATATATACACAATGGAATACTACTCAGCCATAAAAAAGAATGACTTAATGCCATTTGCAGCAACATGGATGGAACTAGAGAATCTCATCCTGAGTGAAATGAGCCAGAAAGACAAAGACAAATACCATATGATATCACTCATAACTGGAATCTAACATCCAGCACAAATGAACATCTCCACAGAAAAGAAAATCATGGACTTGGAGAAGAGACTTGTGGCTGCCTGATGGGAGGGGGAGGGAGTGGGAGGGATCGGGAGCTTGGGCTTATCAGACACAACTTAGAATAGATTTACAAGGAGATCCTGCTGAGTAGCATTGAGAACTAGGTCTAGATACTCATGTTGCAACAGAAGAAAGGCTGGGGGAAAAATGTAATTGTAATGTATACATGTAAGGATAACCTGACCCCCTTGCTGTACAGTGGAAAAATTAAAAAAAAAAATTATAAAAAAAAAAAAAGAAAAAGGCTTTAGTAAATAATCCCTCATCTGCACCAAAGCAAATTCCACATATGGAAGTCACACTGATTCTGAAAACTGTGCAGTATCACTGGTAGAGAAAATGGTCTGGCCTGACAAATGTCACTACAACCAGTCCTAGTTTGTTTGATAGAGGCTAGGGATTTTTCCTGAATTGAAAGGGAAGAGGATTCAATGCATACGCTACCTTGGCTGCTGAACCTGCCCAGATTACTGCTGAGAGAGAACAAAAATTGAACCTGGAAAAGGGGGGTTCCCATTGCCTACGGACCCATACCCCCACTCTTTAGCATGGCATAGGAGGCTGGTCTATGATCACTTCTTTCCATCCTTCTACATACATTGTGTTTCATGCATATCAGAAATCGGTTTATTCCTCCAATGCACCATGTACGTTTCACCGCCCTTGCATTTGCACATATACTGCCTAAGCTGCCCTTTGCTCTCCTTTCCAACTAGCAAATTCCTGTTCACCTCCCAAAGCCCCAGATCGAATACCAAGTCCTCTCTCTAGCTCTCCCTTATTCCCCAGATACTTGCAACATTTAGGGCTGCATTTTTCACATTGTACCAGTTATTTATTTATACATATCTGAGACACTGAGCACATTAATAAAATCATTAACAGAGAGAGGATTTTGGACAATGTTGAATGTCTACCAAATATCCCCCCCAATGAAACGTGGCTAAGTTTCTCAACAGAAGTAAAGAGAATATTTGTTTTAAAAATTTGTAATAACTGTGCATGGTTTTTAAAAAAGAAGAAAAAAGGTAAAAGCATCATAACACTACACGGAAGGACAATGCCCCACACCCACCTGAGTGGTGACCAAAGAAAGGAGCGCTGAAGACTGGCTTTGTCATTAAATGAAGGGCACCAAGGCTAAACATCATAGAAAAAGGACAAAAAAGTCTCAAGATGAAGGTGGGAGTGACAGAAGAAATAGCCTCAGAAGATTTCCAAGAGGTGGTGAAAAAATAGCAGCAGCAATAGAAAGTGGCCAAGGAACTGAATCAGAATAGACACAAGTATTATAGTTGTTTTCCATGGCCATTACAATCACAACTAGGAGTTCAAAATAGGAAGTCTAAAGCCTCATAGCTTTGAGTTCCATCATTTACCAAATATGTATTATTAGGGAAATTATTCTCTATGTTAGTGTTTTTTTAAGTTTAAAAAACTGATAATTTTATTTCATTATCTCTCAACCCACTGCTGTGAGGATAAATGAGGAAGTACATGTCAGGACTTAGGACAGTGCCTGTCAAAAGTTACCTTGATCTTCCTTTAGGAGGGCCTGTCCTGGCAAAGCACAGGCTGTCTATGTTCTAACACCATAGTCTTAGGGACAAAGACGAAGATGCCTAACCACAGAGTAACCTCTGTTTTAAACAACCCATCAGGGATTTGATACTCAGTGAATCCCTTAAAGCAAGTAGTACTAATTTTCTTTTGCATGGAGGACTTAGAAAAAGTAAGTTAATCCACAGGGGCAGTTTGACACTCAAGCTATGAAGTAGCTTCAGCAGGATCTGGAAAGGGAATGTCAGAAGGCAGTAGTGTTCTAATGGTCTCACCATTCTTCCATCAGTACACAAAATCAACAGTCAAGTACAGAGGGAAAACTGGGGCTTTGAAACAAAGTAGACCTGGAGTTAAGTCCTAGCTTTACCAGTTACCACGTAGAAGCAGGAACCTCAGATAGAGAGATAGATGAATCTTCTAAAAGATGCCATTTCTTAGAAATTGACCTTTTTTTTTTTAACCTGGTTCCACAGTAAGCACTTGGGAATCTGAAGGTATTATTTTGTACCATGACTTGCAGATAGTCATATGCATTTAAAAAAAATAAAATAAAATAAAGCATTCATCTGGCAGAATCATCACACTGTGTAGCATGTCCTGGCTGCACCTGTACCTCCATCTGGGAGTCACTGTGTTGCTTCCTGCTTTTCGTAATTGGTACCATAAGCTTCCACATCCTTTGTGATTAAAGGAACTTCACATCCTTTCACTTCTGTCTCTGGCATCTCTCCATCAATCATTTCAGTACACTGTGCTTGCACTATTGTGACAACCACATATTATCTATATGACCCTGGACAAATTACTTCCATTTCTGAGTTCCCGTCCCCCATCTGCAGTACCTGTCATGTAACAGCAGCTCGACACATGACAGCAGTGAGATAGCAGAGATTTCTTAATAATCTCTTCAACTTCAATATCTTTTATCTTTGTTTACACTCTCACTTCATGTATTTAATCAGTCACCAAGTCACATCAATTTATCCTTCAAGCTATCTATTCTACAAGCCTTCCTTTTCATTCCCATAGGCTTATAAAACACTGTATGCCGTATCTCTCACTGTTTCGGAAATTTACAATGCACACTGATATATTAAAGACAAATAATTCCTTAAGAAAAAAAAAAAACCTTTCATTTATTTCCTCAAAATTTGCCAAATGAAATTTCCACCTTTTTTTTCTCTTTCTCTAATGGAAAATCTCTTCAAACTTTCAAAGTTATATTCACCAAAACACAATTTGAAAAAAGCCAGGTGTGCCTTTCGAAGCCCAAGCTCCTTCATCTGTAACCCAATATTCTCTACTCCCACTCTCTCCTCTCACCAAAATCTCCTTCAGCACAAGGAATTATTTGTCTTTAACATATCAATGTGCATTGTAAATTTCTCATCTACCTTCCTCCATAAAACCTCTACCAAAAGCATTTATCAATTATTTTCAGGAGAGATGCTGCACCTCCTACAGTGAGCTATTCCAGCTCTTTCTACTGAGCCCCCAGCCCCTCCCAACCCAACTCTGGAAAGCCCAAGGCCATTCCCTCCTCCCCATTCAAATCCTACCTTATCCCCAAGATTCTGCAAAGCCTGACCTCCCGTAACCATTGGCGTCTGAAGGACCTTCTCCTTCTGTGCTTATAGAATGTTTAATTTGACATTTTTTTCACTTTTTTATTTTTACTTCCTTATATATATATTTTTTTTCTACTGCACAGCATGGTGACCCAGTTACACATACATATATACATTCTTTTTTCTCACATTATGTATTCCATCATAATTGACTAGACAGAGTTCCCAGTGCTACAGAGCAGGATCCCATTTCTAATCCATCCGGAAGGCAACATTCTGCATCTATTTACCCCAAGCTCCCAGTCCCTCCCACTCCCTCCCCTTCCCCCTTGGCAACCACAAGTCTATTCTTCACGTCCCTGATTTTCTTTTCTGTGGAAAGATTCCTCTGTGCCATATATTAGATTCCAGATATAAGTGATATCATATAAGTAACCATTTCTTTGTTATTTAAATTATGAACAACAGTATATTCTGTCTCTTCAACTACATTAACTCCTTGATCTCCATGTCTTCATATAACTTATAGCATCTGACACAGTACCTAACACATAATATTAACTCAGAAACTGTTGATTTATTTTAAGGAAATTGTCTTCTCTCTAAAAACCTAAATAGGCTTTTGCTACTACATGAAATAACATATTTTTAGCACTTTGTGGTGGCTAAAGTCAAACAACACTAAGATTCAAAACTTGAATTGGAAAGCTTTGAAAAGAAATTGAATTATTTTGAAATTTCAAGTTCTTCCATTACTAACCAAGACTCAACTATAAGCCATGGAAAATTTTGACCTAAGAAAAGATTTGAGATCATGAAGGTGGGTTTTCTACTTAACTTAAAATGATAAACAATTATGCAAATTTAGTATAAATTATTTCATTTCTTTAAATTTGATTCACTATTATCCTGACTTAAAGTACAAAACAGGGTAGTCAAGATGCATAATTTTATTCTAAAAATCTGTCTCCGTGGAATAGAAATACCCACCTACTACAAGTATCATTCTTGCTTTTCTCACCAAGCAAGACTAAATTCCAGAATTTTAGATCTAGCAAGTTATTCCAACTAATGATCTTAATCCAAGCCATTTGTTCACCAAGACTAATACAGTTCTGTGGCTCCACATTTGCTTTTTCACTCCACGATGTGGGGAAAATCAATATGAACCTAGGGAAAGCCAAGATAGCATATTGTCTTTATGTAGTTGCATGTTAAAAATGCAGCAGTTCTAAAAGTAAACATAACATGTGTGGGAAAGCCTGATGAGCCCACAATAGAAATGAAGGCTGTTACCACCCAGAGATTTGGGAGAAAAGTCAAAGATAAAAGAGACAGGGTAAAGTGGCAGTTAACTATAGATTAAGAGTAAGTGTATTTATAGGAAAATTTAATAGTTGCAGTTTTGTGTGAGTTTAAGAATTTGTTTTTCGTCTGGTTCTGATCAACATTAGCTTTATATAACTAGGAAATGTTTGCTGTTATTTTAGCTAAGCTGGTCTTTCCAACACTGTTGCTGCATTGTATAACTATTTCAATGTCTCACTAAAAATTGAATGCAATAAAAGTGGAAAAACAAAATTCATTCGGTAGGCCACGAACAAAGAAAGACTGGATATGATCTTTCTTCCAGAAGAAGAAAGGTTGAATATTGCCCCCCATGAAGCAAACTAGAAACTGTACAGAAATCTACATGTGGTACTTGTATATAAGCGATATATTTCATAAGATAATTTTCATCTTCTACATTTTTGGGTGATTCACTCACATAACAATCTTGAATATATTCTTCATGAGAAATACTATTTTGAGGATACATGTTCTTAATAAACATAGTAGAGAACCTCAGCTTAACAGTAATTGTGGCCAACAGAAAAAACTGGTTAAAGCAGGGAATCATAAAAATGATGCATACATACCTTAAATATTTTGTTCTAACTCAAAACATATAAATGTATATTCATTTGCCAATCTTTTGATGTTAGGCCAATTTTTTTTTTAGTATGAATCCCTTCTTTTTCTTTCTAAAATAAATCATAATAAAAACGCATCATCTGAGATTTCCATTTGTGCTCTTTAAGGTGAAAACTTAAATATATTTGAGAAACAATATGAGTGCTGTCTTTCCTAGGTGTGTACATCTTCCAATATTTTATAGCTGTCCTAGCAATTTTTTAGCATCATACTGAGCCTTTCAAAGCAATGCTTGTTTGTTTCACCTTCATACACCACACAAGAGTTTCTTTCACCTCTAATTAAATATTCTAAGTCCAAAAGGAAATATAACTGATAAAGGCTGATCTTCAAAGATACTGTCAAGCTGATCTTAGACTTGTAAAGTAGCATTATAGAGAGCAGACGCAAGATTTTTTCCAGTGTCTACAAACCCTTTATGTAAATAGCATATCCACCTCCCACTTCAGGTTTCTTCCTTCTCTAACTATAAAATTTCCAATACACTGGTATTTAGTAAATAGCTGTTGACTGAATGAGGGCACACAAGTAATTATCCGATCTTTACCGTACAGTCCTGAAGCTGTGTGTCTACTGGTAATCTTTTCAGCAGACAACACAATACACTAAAAAAAGCACGGATAATGTGGTTAAATAGTCCAAAACGTAGATGCCAGCGTGTATGACTTCTGGTGAGTTATTTAATCTAAGTCCTAACCTCTTACTTTATAACAGAGCTAAAAATACCAAGCTCAGGGAGTTATTATGAAGATGGAATAACACAGAACACTGAACGGGTGTCATAGGTGAGTTCTCCAAGAGACAGACTCTGAGATGGAGTTAGAGTGTAGAACGTTTGTTATTAGTGCTCTTAGGATCAGCAGGTTGGAGAAGTGGGGAAAGGAAGCAGAATTGGGCAGAGGGAAATTTGAGCTTTGATGCAGACCTGACAATAGCTTCAGCTGACTCCACTGGGAGCTTCAGAGCTAAAATGAGCTATGGGAATTCCCCCCGGATGAGGGCAAAAGGGCTGGACTTTTACACCTGATCCTTGATCAGTCCCTGGGTGTGGGCCATCCTAGAAAGATGTGACCTTAGGCTGGGTGGCTCTGTGCAGCTGAGAAAATTCCTAAAGGGCTGATAGCTGAAGGCTGCCTGTGACCAGCTCTCGCATGGCTGGGCAACAGACTTTGATTTGAAGGGCATCCAGGCATCCAATCTCCATACTCATCACAAAGGGACTGACAAATAACCTCAGAAAACTAAATGTAGTTCCTTTCCTTCCCATTGTCAGACCCCTTTCGGTCTAGGCAGAGTACCAACTCTTCTCAAGTTTTCCCAAAATCACCATCCATGCCACCAAACCCTCCATTCTCAGAGAAGTTTTACCCGACTTTTTAGCATTGGAACTGCTTCCTTCCTGATAACCTACTACTTTCTCTACCTCAGCTAAACATGCACTTTCTCCCCAGGCACTCACCAAATTATTGAAACCACTTGTATCTTTCCTTGGCTGCAAGGTCAACTATTTTACAAGTGTATGTAGTCTATGCTTTTACTCATCTGAATGATCTGAATTTCTCTATTTGTATTATCTGTAAGGATCTTACAGAGCAATATTGCACCTAACACGACGCTATTTTAAAATTTTGACACAAGCACCAAGAAACAGGCACCATCACTCAGCCCTTATCAAACATCTGTCACCTGCTCCTTGAATACTTAAGAGACAGCCACTCCCACAACTGGGGCAACAACTTCTAACCAGAGCTCACATAGCTATCAGATAGAGAAACTGGAGAATAAATTGAGTTCTTCTGAACTAAAAATTTTCTAAAAAGTAAATGTCAGAGTTTTGTGAGCTCAGAATAGATCAGGGATTTCTAAAGCTCTGCAGAAATTAAGGCTGTGTAGTCCTAAGGGTACCTTCAGTCATGGGTCAGCTCATCACCCCATAAATGAGAACCCTTTCACTGAGTCCTCGCCTCTCTATATATGGGGTTTTCTCTTCTAATGACCTCGTCTGAACACTGCAATCTCCTCTATGGTTTAGTTTTGGAGTTTGGGAGGGAAGGTATTGTCTTGTAATCAAAAACTAACTAAAAAGAATGAAATGAGGATCATGCATGCCTTTAGAATAATCAGAAGATGAGAATATTTCAGAAACTTGCCTCATCCCCTAAGACTGAGACTGTGACACCCTTAGCCATGTGGGAAAATAAAAATAAAAAGCGGATCAAAGTAATCAACTAGCATATTATTTCTGAAATTAGTCCAGTGTGTGTTTTTTTAACCATTTTAAAAATTGAAGTATAATTAATTTACAATGTTGTTTCAGCCTCAGATGTATATCAGAGTGATTCAGGTACATATATATTCTTTTTCAGACCTCCTTCCCTTTTGAATGGCTATTTTCATTGTAGGGGAGAAGATTTCTCTTTGCTTTTGGGTTACTTACAGTCGGTGGGCTGCTTTAGGACTAAGTTTGCTATGAATGCAGCTTTAGGCAGATTTTATAGTAAAAGTAAGATCTGGAATTTTCAATGATGCAATTAGGCATTGAGTTTTAATCCTAGTTTCCCTGTATGTGTGAACATTCCTCATCTTACCTGTTGTTAAGAAGTAAGAAACCAGAGTGCCTGTCGTGGCTCAGCAATTAACAAATCTGACAAGCATCCCAGAGGATGTGGGTTTGATCCCTGGCCATGAGCTGTAGTGTAGGTTGAAGATGCAGCTCGGCTCCTACGTTGCTGTGGCTATGGTGTAGGTCAGCAGCTACAGCTCCAATTGAACCCCTAGCCCAGGAACCTCCATATGCTGCACATGCGGACCTAAAAAGCAAAAAAAAAAAAAAAATTAAAAATTTTTTAAAATTTAAAAAAAGAAGAAAACCCTAAGAAGAGGAATGGGAGAGAGAGAGGAGGAGACAGGGGAGGAGGAAGAGGAAGAGAAGGAATATATTCGTGAAGGAAGGACGAAGTAAGAGGAGGAGAATGAATATGGTCTCAGAGAAAATCAGAAACGGAATGGAAATTCCATGTGTGGCCAAAGCCTGAGATGGGTAAGTAACTCGCCCAAGATCCCAGAGAGAGCAAATGGCAGAGCTAGGATGAAAAAACAGTACTTTTGACTCAAAAACTTTGCTCTCAGTAGAATAAATGACTGGTGTTCATGACAGATTTCATAATTTCTCTTGTCAGTCATTCTAGTTTATATTATTGGTCATGAAATAGAATATGTGGGAAATAAATTTTAGACATGTGTATCTGTCACTGGATTGAGTTCCTAAGACAATGATGGCTGCATCCAGGTGAGTCCAGCTGTAGACCATGTTTCCTGTTAGACAGTGACAGTGTTATGGACGGTTATGTCTGAAGCTGTTGGTAGTTTCCTATCTTTTTGGGTCTGGTCACAGCTCTCCACATGGCAGGACAGATTTCTCTCCATGGACAAAAACCAGAATTCGGTCTCTCTACATCTGTCACTCAGTGTTTTCTATAGAGGCTCTGTCTGGAGTGAGAGACTGCCTTAAGGGTGTGCTTTCAGAACCTCAAAATCTCTTGCATCACAATAAATATCTAACTCACCTGTTAGTTAAAATCTAAAGTCCCACAATTATCATCTTGTGCCAATAAGGGAACAAATTTTTGTGTAGGGGAACAAAATAACATTGTGGACTCAAATTTACACAGTTCCAAAATGTCCTAACCTCTCAATATATACCAGTGACATAGATACAGGGAGCGCATCACCTAAATCTAGCAATATTGTCAATTACGAGGGACCGCATTTACTAGTGTTCTTCTTTTGGAAGAACCCATGTTTTCATATATTTTTATTATTGTCTAAAATTTCCTCCATACGTAGCAATGCCTCTCTTAAATTTCTTACCTATTATCTGTGTTCAATTCATTAATACGTTTTCTGAGATGCTGGTATATCACACCGAAGAAAAGTAGAGTAAGAAAAGTCTTACGTTATACCCAAGCATCATTTTCAGATGGATTGTAGATAAAACAATAAGGCTTTGGAATAAAGAAAAACAATATCTTCTTCTTAGGCTAGACAAGTATCTTTTAATATAGATGTAAAGAAGACAATAGGTTAATTAAATCAGATTAAAATTAAGGCCCATTTTTCAATTATACCCTAATGAAAATGAAAAGACAAGCTACAGATGGAGAAAATATTTGTCATATGTCTTTCTGACCAAGGACATTTTTCCAGAATATGTAGAGAACTGCTAAAAGTAAAAAGGACAGTCCTGGAGTTCCCGTTGTGGCACAGTGGTTGGCGAATCCGACTAGGAACCATGAGGTTGCGGGTTCGGTCCCTGCCCTTGCTCAGTGGGTTAACGATCCGGTGTTGCCATGAGCTGTGGTGCAGGTTGCAGATGCGGCTCGGATCCCGCGTTGCTGTGGCTCTGGCGTAGGCCAGAGGCTATAGCTCCGATTGGACCCCTAGCCTGGGAATCTCCATATGCCGCGGTAGTGGCTCAAGAAATGGCAAAAAGACGAAAAAAAAAAAAAAAAAAGACAATGCAATGGATAAACAGGCAAAAGGTTTGAACAAATACTTCATAAAAGTGAGTATCCTTTTCATAAGTCATATGAAAAGGTACTCAACATCATTGCTCACCAGGGAATTTAAATTAAAACCGCAATGCAATACAGCTGAACCTCCACTAGTATGACAGATCAAAAGACAATATCAAATGTTGGTAAGGTTGAAACAGAAAGAATTCTTAGGTACTATTTATTTGAGTCTAAGAGTCCTTTGTATATTTGGATACTAGGTTCTTTATCAAATATGTGCTTTGCAAATATTTTTCCCAGGATTTTCTTTTCATTCTTTTAAAAGTTTCTTTCAAAGAGTGGAAGTATTTAATTTCAAGGAAGAACAACTTTCAATATTTTCTATTAGGGATCCTGCTTTAGATGTTGTATCTAAAAAACCTTTGTGTAAGCCAGGTTACAAGTGTGTGTGTGTGTGTGTGTGTGTGTGTATCTATGCTTTTGATTCATGCCACTACCTAAACATCTTCTACAGAGGCAGGTAAAAAAAAAAGATTATTTATTAAATAGGCTAATAAAAACAGTGATATTTTCTTGTATCAAATAGAAAAAAATGAACAAAGTGATTTAGTAAAAAAATAAAAATAAACCCTTTACTTTGGGGGATTCTCTCCTAGGATGATATGGGATGGGGTATGCAGGTAATATAAAATATACCTTAGAGTTTGAAAAAATATGCCAATACAGGTGAAATGCTATTTGAAAACCATCTGGTTTAATATATTTTTTAAAAATCATTTTGCTAAGCAGATGGCCCTACGAAATTGCTTTCCCAATATGATTACAGGTACCTTTATTAAATTCTCAATAACAGCTATCTACCAGGCCTCCCCATATGAAACAGTCTGCCATTTATCATCTAAATGGTAACTGCATTTGCCTTCAATATCAGCAGAGTTTTTAAAAGCTGGCCAAAGTCAGTGTCAAGAGTAAGCCAACCACCAAAAGATATAAAACAACGGGACTTCAACAAATTAAAAAAGACAAAATGAAAGGAAAAAAGTATAACCTAGTGGGGGGCTCTTAAGTCCATAGGCAGAGTTTGGAAGGAAATCTAAACACCAATTCCTATGGACAAGGCTACAGATGAAAACCTTCAGCCCAACAACTCCACACAGACATCCCCATCTCATTCTTCAAGGTTGGAAGTGGAAAGACAGACACGCAATATCCACTTTTCTCTCTATCCCAGGAGCAAAGGAGTTTTGATTCACACGCCATACGATCTCAGCAAAATTTTGTGTCACGGAATTAGAATCACTTCGTGAAAAACTGAATAGGTTGATGAAAATATAGAGAGAAGGTCTCTTACAAAGTGCTACATATATGTAAGCTATAACAAATAGCCATTATTATCATCATTTTATAGGGAAGAGGTTATTAGAAAAGTTGCAAATGGGCTAAGATTGTAATATGCCTAAAATTGTGTTAACTATACAGTTTATCTTCAATAAATGGTAACTGTTACTTTGAAATGTTTATTATTAAAACATAACTACTAGAGATCATAGACCATGTTCACCAAACATTAAATAATGTTCTGTGATATAGCTGATGTAATTAAATGGCAGAAATTCAAATAGCAGTCAAAGCCCTAATTTCCTAATTTTTATTCCACTAGATTACCTAGTATTTGATCCTATGGGAGTTATGCACTTAAGTTTTGATAATGATTAAACATAATAAATTACAATAAAGAGGCACATAGCATCTATTGCTTCCCTACTGTCCCTTCCAAGATCCTCCTTCTCCCAATTTGCTGTTAAAAAAAGAAAAAAAAAAGAATCAACTTATCAACTTATTTGAAGTGGATTATTATGGTGCAAGTGGAATAATTCCATGCTCATTCAGTGCACCAAATCCACTGAAGCTAAAAATCCCAGTCACATAACTGTCAAAATATTCCTGTTTTTCTTTGAAACTGCATTTTTTTTTTTTAGGACTGAACCTGCAGCATATGGAGATTCCCAGGCTAGGGGTTGAATCAGAGCTATAGCTGTCGGCCTACACCACAGGCACAGCAATGTGGGATCCGAGCTGTGTCTGTGACCTACACCACAGCTCACAGCAACGCCAGATCCCTGACCCACTCAGCAGGGCCAGGGATCAAACCCACATCCTCATGGATACTAGTCAGATTCATTTCCGCTGCACTGCAAGGGGAACTCTGGAAACTGCATTCTTTTCGAGCATTCAAATCACACCAGCACCACTGAAATACAACCAGTATAAATGCACAAATCTGAGAACTGACCTCTTTTCGTCTTTAAAAGAGAGTACTGCTTCCCAGATTTGGAGAAAAGTGATCAGGACACTGTGAGATTTCTAGAATTCCCAATTTCTTAGCAGGTTATAATAAACACTGTGAGAAATCTTTTCTTGGTAGTCAAAATGGAAGAAATACATCTGAAAAGAAATACATACAATACATCTGAAAAGAAAGCTGGAGAATGTTTCCTTCAGAGAGCTTTTGTTTTTAAATTAGGCTGTTTCCCATAAAGAGAGATAATACAGTTGGTTCATGATCAATAGAATGTGCATTTTGAGCTGGTTATTAGTGAAGTCATCCATTTGTACCAGGACTAAACACCCAAACCAGGCCCCCTGGATGCCCAGTCCTCACTAGGACAAACAGCACACACTCCTATTCTCCGCCGGACCGTCCGTTGTCCCTTGCGGGTCAATCTTCTCTGAAATGCCACATACCGCAATACATACTACACATACACCACCTACACCTTTCCTCATGCCCTTCAGTTCTGTGAAATAACAGCAAAAAAAATGTATATATACACATTTCTATAATTTTACTGTGCTCCTAAATGCCTTGGACTTTCTTGGGTGATAGGAGTGTCTTTTATACCATTGAGGTGACCCATGGTGGGACTTCTCAATAGCTTCCAGATAGGGTCTGATCACCACGAAGACCAAGCCAAGATTTTCTGAAGCTTGGAAGCCACCTCCCATTCTTCGAGGAGAGGGCAAGAGCCTGGAGGCTGAGTTAATGATCAATCATGCCTATGTGAAGATGCCTACGCTGGTGAACATGCAGAGGATGAGGAGGATGGTGTGTGGGTGAAGGCGTGGGCACACCGAGCTTTCCTTCCCCCACACCTTGTACTGGGCATCTCTTCCATCTCGATGTCCATCTCTAACCTGTATCATATCCTTTTATAATAAGTCAGTAAGTGTTCTCTGAGCTCTCTGAGCCATTCTGGCAAGAGAGAAGGGCGTTAGGGGAACCCTGACTTAGAGCTGGTCAGTCAGAAGTAGAACTGACTATCTGGGACTTGTGGTTGGGATCTGAAATTGGGGGAGGCCATTCGTGTGGGACTGAGCCTTAACCTGGGGGATCTGAAAGTATTTCAGGTAGGTAGTGTCAAAATCGAGTTAAATTACAGGACACTCAGATGGTGTCGAAGAATTGCTTGGAGTAGGGGAAAAAAAACCATATTTGGTGACTAGAAGTGTCAGAAATAAGGTGTAGTGTAGTAATAATGTGAGAGTAAAGGAAATGCACAGGAGCGATTTTCTTACAAGTCTTTAAACTCTTATTCTTGCCCCAAGTTTTCTTCAATAACCCATCTCTTCCATCAGTAGTTTCCAATTAGAAGTAAACCAGCTAATGAAACTAAACTAAGATCTAAAGTTTTAAAGGCACTATTAGTTAGGACAAATGACTCTATAACTGGTAGAGCTTAAGGAATTACAGGAGGATGGGGGCATAGTGGCTACCCCAGGATGCTTAGACCGTTCCATAGGCCCTCTCTCCCTAGTCCTGTCATCCTTCTGTCAACACCAGATTCTCTTCCTGTCCAACAGCAAATGTTTAAAGGGAGGCCAATTAAAGAATGCAGTTGATTCCAGGGATCACAGATAAATTAACCTGTTGGTATTGTTATAAGGCCTTATATCATGAGGCCATTTTGGCATCATGCTCTAGTGCGTTGGTACCCAAGTGTGGTCCAAAGACCAGCAGCATCAGCATCCCCCAGGGAGCTTGTTACATTTACAGAATATCTGTGCCCCACCTTAGGCCCACTATATCTCCCAAGATTTGCAGACATAGAAAAGTTGGAGAAGCTGCTATAATCTACAGAGCTAAACATATCAGCAGGTCTTTAACAGGTGATGTATGGCTCCATGAAGTATGTAAGCTGGGCTCATGCTATTTTCATTAGCAGGAATTATGGGAATATCTGCAGAACACCTTGCTTCCTATCTGGTCCATGTGAAGCAATGGGAGAAGAATGTCCTGGCAAAGACAGCCAAGGCTGGAAGTAAGCTTTGCTCTGATACCCTCATCTGTTCTCAGCTGCTTTCAGACTTCAAAAATGAACTTTCTGGTTTCCACATTCACACCATGTTATAGTCGTCATGACAAAATGACATCTGGACTCCTCATAGTCATCGTCTTGACCCCTTGGCTAGGCATTATGTTACAAAGCCAAAACCAGAAGTTAAGGGCCATTCAACGCAATTGCTCCAAGAGACAAAAATATGCCAAGGCTATACAATATGGTAAATCAACTATGTTTCAATACAATTAAAAAAAAATGCCAAGCTTAATTCTTCAGTGGGCCTTCCTATGACAAAGAGACGTAGAGAGAATCTTATTAACCATAGCAACTATTAGATCATTTTGTCACGTTCATTTTATACTTTGGGAGGTAGAAAGTGGGGATGAGAAGCCAAAGTGAATGCAGTGGCACTGCAGATAAGTCAGCCACATCACCTAGAACCAAAAAAAAGTGGCAAGTGATCCCAAAGTAAGGAATAAAACTGAGTCTCATGTTTGATTCCTGTGACTACAGAAATGCATTTCTTGGGAGTTCCCATCATGGCACAGCAGAAATGAATCTGACTAGGAACCAAGCATGAGGTTGCAGGTTCGATTTCTGGCCTCGCTCAGTGGGTTAAGGATCTGGCATTGCCGTGAGCTGTGGTGTAGGTCGCAGATGCGGCTTGGATCTAGCATTGCTATGGCTCTGGTATAGGCCAGCAGCAACAGCTCCAATGCATTTCTTTCATTTGTAGGGACCATGAAAGCCAGTGATGTGTCAAGTCAGGGTTCCAGCCTTTCAGACTCGCATTTGGGGGCAAAGGAAAAAAATTTCTGTCATCTCAACAGTATGGTAAGTCTGGTCGAAGAACTGCATGTGTTCTCCCTGAAATTCTCCAAGCTAGCCCAGGGTCAGTTCAGAAGAGCATATAGTATGTATTTCTACTTAAGTTTTCAACGAACAGAAAGGGGCAATAATAGTGTGTGTGAGATCAAGAGATGATTGAAAAAAATAAACACATTCTATTTCAGCAGAAACAGTAACCTTGTGAAAACCCCATGTTAGTCAAATATTTTACCAATATCCTGTGTATTGAGTACCTTTTTTCCCTTTGGGTCTTCTCATTAGAAATGCAAATATTATTTGTGAGTTCCCCCCCTCCCCAAAAAAATTCTTCATTGGCCTTTTCCCACTTTGGGTGTCTATCAAATTAAGAGAAAACAACAATGGGAAAGGAATAAGTTTGTAGATCAACCAACAACCCAAAAGTGTGTCTGACAATCCATGCTTCTATGCCTAAGACTTACAGTAATCTCAGAAAACGTACATAGAAAAAGAACAGTACTGGAGTCCATGAAAATTTAGTCTGTATAATGTTTGGTTTTCATAAAACTTGCCTTTATAATTTCCCTTAACTCTAGCGCCACTATAATTACTCCTTCCATGGCTCATACACTGCTATACACACTTGACGTTATTGTGTGTGTAAACACGCTCACTGGGCATGAGTCATGTCTTTTAAATTCTTCCAACTGACACGACTCAGAGCTTAGAACAATGTACACAAAAGCACTCAGTGAGTACTCATCTTTAAAAGTGCATGAAACTCTCCTTTTTGTGGCAGGAACTTGAAGTTTAAATTGTTCTTTGGGTGGAGACTGAGGGTTAAGTATTGTGATGCAATAAAAATGCTGCTACCCAGTGGACAGGGTGGACAGCCTGTATGTATCATTTAACCATAGGGCAGTGAGAGGAAGTTCTTGGCTGGAGCTCCCTGAAGTCCTCGACCCTCCTGGCAGCCCTGGAGAGGGGAGACTTGGCTCTTACCCCTGGTGGCTTTGACTTAGGAAAGATGCCAAAAGTTGAGCTTGGATGGCTAACACTTTCCTTGGGCCCCCCAGAACCAAGAGCAAGCTTCCTCTCACACATTCATTGAAACCATTTGCCAACAGCCCTGAAAATATAAAGATAAAGATGTGGTGTGAGAAAGAAACAAAAAAAAAGACTGGCCCCTCTATCTCCCCGCCCCCCGCCCCCCCCGACACACACACAGCATAGACCAGATCAATAGATTTGGTTGTAAAGATTTAGCTGAAGCTGCCTTATCTTCATGAACACCACCAAGAAATTCCAACCTCAGCAGTCTTGATCTTCACAGCTTTTTTCTGAACTACAATATCCCATTACTATTTTATTTTACACACCAATTCTGCATGATTCATTTAGCTGTCTTGGGAAAATGCTAGGTTACAATACCACAGAAGACATTAAACTTAATGGAAAGTCCTCCAACATTTTTGGTCCTTCATTTTTACCATTAAGCTGTCTTACTCAAACCCCAAAGAAGCGTAGGTAAGGTAGCAATTTAACTACTTCTTTGAATTTTGAAAATGATTTTCAATTATCCCCAATTATATGGGGGCGGGGGAGAATTATAAGTAAAGTTGCAAAGTAATTTCACCTGACAGTGAATTTTCCAAATAAATGATGGTCACAAACATGACCAACTTCAGCTAGAAATGTGCAAATCCACCCCAGAAGCCTGCCTGCCTCTGGGCTTTGCTAAATCAGGAAGGGACAGCCCACAAGCCTCTCTTTGGCAACAAGCACCCACATGTAGTCAGAAGTACATAAAAGGAAAAAGTGCAAACATCCTCTGTTTGCCAAAAGCTTGTCCCAGTGTCTTCTCTGTGCTATACCATGACTTCTTCTAGAACCTGGCCCCCACTTATTTTAATATCTCAGGACTGAAAAATTCTTGCTATTGATGCTTTTTCTCTGGACTTAACCTTTTCTCATTCTAACCTCTGACACCCAGTGCTAGCTTACACTCTAAATTCAAACTCCTTTCCCTGCCTGTCTAAAACCAAACCAAGCTAAGTCCCTCCTGCCCATTCTTACCCTTTGTCCTGCTCATCTTAATTACCCTGCTCTACTGCTGCCCTAGAGTGACAATGTGGCATGCATTTGCATGTATAAGGACTAGCACTCCCCACACAAAACACTGCATGCTTTTCAGAATCGATCACACACAAATTATTTAAAGAGCCGCTATAAATACACACTCAAATATTAAAGAAAATGTGGAGTAACTGCTAAGATTATTCCAAAGCAGAATTTGTCGTGAAAAGCCTTAAAAGGCGGGAATGAAAAGGCCACGGCCTCTCACTGTACTCTATGAGGCACATCTACTTGACCCCAGAGAGGCTGAGGGGCAGCCAGGAAACAGGCCACCAGGGGAGTGAACACTCCACTTTCTGTTCAGCTCCATCTCTGTGACCACCAAGGACCAGTGCCATTCTTTCAGAAGGTGGACCCCTACCACCAGCTGAGACTGGCCCCACGCCTGCTGTCCGTGCCACTTGCAAATACCTTCTTAAACCACCTTCTATGAACAGTTCAGTTCTCAGGCTACTCCAGCACAGCTGTGGCCAGCTGTACTCAGCCTCCAGCCCAGACACAGATTTTGCACCAGATGATTCTTGTCCCTTGAAAATACTAGAAACAACAAGGAATACATTGCACTTCTGAGAAACTGGATCCACCAAGAGAGACCAAAGGAAAGCCATGACATTTGAGGAATGGGCAAACATTTCCCCTGCAAGCTTTTACTGAAACAGGTATATCATGGAAATTAATCCCTTGGATTCCCCGACACATTTATTTTCTGGTTCCTTTGTTGTTCATTTTGTTTCTTTCTGGTGGGAGGACGTTTAGGAGGAGAACTCTCTCATACTTTATCCAATACCTTTTTTTTTTTTCCTTCTCTGTCCAAGACCATACAAACAATGTTGGATATTCTCCTGGAATGTTGTCACAGTTCTGAATTGGGCTGTAAAGGACAAGGAACAGAGGCTCCACATGGTATAATGAGGAACACTTTTTAAAACTCAGAAAACTGACCAATATCTGGGCATAGACTTGGTCCAGCCAAAGTTGTCTATGTATTAAGAGCAGACAATTCAAATTTGAATTGCTGCTTTCAGAGAGAGCATTTAAACTCCACATAGTAGTTGGACATCTTCAAGGTAAAGGCATTATGAACATGTGAGCATTATTCACTTCTTCAAAATGTTTCTTGGCAGAAGTTTCTGATGGCCTTCACTGAGTTTCTGTCATTCTTTCCCTCCTGCTCTGTGCCTTCCCACACTCAATGAGTGGAACATTTGGATCATTTTTAAAGTGGATGAGGGAAGAGACTGAGGAAAAAAATAATTGAAGAACAGGGTTACTCTCTAACAGTAACAAATATTTAACTTGAAAATGCCTAAGAATAAATCTCTTCTATGTGGGCAGACACATATAAAATCTTCAAAAAAATAATCCCAGTATTCAACTATGAAAACTTGAATGCACCTCTATTTGATTCACTTTTTTCCAATGTACCTAAGTCTTCCTTTTCAAAGAGCTAAGTGAACTCCTGCATCTTGTCTCCCTACTTGCTAATTATTTAAAGAGATGATCCAATGCCATGTTTAAAAATGTAAGAAGCTTTTATTACTAAGGGTCAAAATTCAGAGCATGGCAAAACAGTTTTACTTCATCATACTTCTTAAAATTCTTTTCCCACTGACAAATTTGGCCCTTTCACAGAGACACGATCAGTGAGCTCCTGGAAGGAGAATGCCTTGGGTTTGCCAAGAGTCTCCCCTACTGGGCTGATGACACCCATTAAAACTCCAAAAAGGAAAATCCTCCGGAGGTCAGGCAGCAGAAGTTTCGGTCCCAGGTCTCAACCGTTTCTCAATTTGAAGTGAGTCGAGCAATGGTGCACCAGGGTACCAGGTGCCTGAAGGACCTGAACTATTTCGCAACTTTAAAGGTATTCTTATGGAAATAGCAGGTAATGCAGAGAGGATGCTACTGTTTCTGTGAAATTTTAGTGGGACCCAGAGCAAGCTGCAAATACATTTGGTATTCCTCTTTTTTTAATTCCAACCTCAGGTCACAGAGTGCCTCAGGGCACCCAAAGGTGTATTTGCCTTGCAAAAACAATTTGGAAAAAAATAGATTTCATTGAAAGCATGCTCATTTTGGATTTAAAATTATAGACATGTGGAACTTGAGAGTCATTTGTGGCAGAATCTGGTATAGTTGTTCCTCACTATCCTTTTGTTTTCTATAGTCATAGACTTCTCGAGCTATTGGGCATTTGGCCACCTAGAATAAAGACTATTTTTCCCAGCCACTTTGTTTTCAAGTATAGTCATTTGTCTAAATGGCCTGAAAGATATCAACAGAAGTCATGTGTGCGACTTATGATAAACATCCTTAAAAGGAGAGGTTGGGCCTCTCTCCTTCCTTCCTCTTTCTCCTGCTATTTGAAGAGTAACATGGTGGCTAGAGCTTAAGCAGCCTTTTTGGACCACAGGGTAACTTTAAGAAGAGAGGTCGCAGGTGGTGAACCATCAAGCTAGGAGGCACCTAGATCCCTGAAGGTTTCGTGGAGTACAGCCTTGCTAATGGCCTTGAACTTCTTTCCTCCAGAATACAACAGAGACATAAGCTATCTCATTTTGAGTTTTTGGTATTACTGTAAGCCAATTCTCCTCCCAATATATCATTCAAAACATGTTTTATAGTGCCTTAGCATGAAATGTTTCCAGATACAGTTTGCTTTTGTTTTTTAAATATGTCCATAGCTTTTTTAAAAAGAAAAGAAAAAAAGCTAAGGCCGCTATTGACATAAGAGTTTTCTGCATATTTAGTTCCAAGCAGAAGAAAACTATTTTTTTTCTCTCCCTTGTTTTGCCAGTTACTCTCATACCACATCCAATTTCACTTTTCTCACCCAGTCTACACCCTGGAGTTTTTAGCCATCTACAGGATGAATTTTTCAGCAAACAGTCAAAATATGCACAGAAATGAAGTGCTCATGGAGCTTCAGAGAAACTTGAAAGAGTTTTTTGAGAACAGTCATGTCAGTACTGCAAGGCCTTTGATCAATTAAGAGATTGGAGATCAGCACCAATATCTTCTAGAATCAAATGCTCAGCCTTGAAAGTTAGCATTAGAAACACTCAAAAAATTTTAAATATATCTAAATATTAATTAGTATTCCCCAAAGGTGTTCACTCATATGATGAGCTACTCTTGTGAAAAGTTATTTGTTCTTTATTTATATGCATCATACACATATAAGCATTATGAGGGCAGGAAGAGTATATGTATTTACTCAATAATTATTTATAGAATGAATCAATGCAAAGCTTCCTGGGCTTCCTGGATTTATTTTTATTCATCTGCTCATCTCCTTCCTCCTTCCTTTTTTATTTTTTAATTTCTTTATTATAGTTGATTTACAATGTTGTGTCAATTTCTGCTGCACAGCAAAGTGACCCAGTTACACACACACACACACACACACACACACACACACACACACACACACACACTCTTTTCCTCACATTATCCTCCATCAGGTTCCATCACAAGTGACTGGATATAGTTCCCTGTCCTATACAGCAGGATCTCATTGCTTATTCACTCCAAATGCAATAGTTTGCATCTACTAACCCCAAACTCCCAGTCCATCCCGCTCCTCCATGCTCCTTCTAAACCTGAGTTGACAGAAGGTAAGAGAATGAGAAAGACTCTGAGGAGAGGCATTAAGATAATGAAAGTAGATAGAGCACTTAATAAAATACATGCTTCATTCAAAGGAATTCAGCAAACACAAAAATAGTCTCTCCCCTTCCAGAATCACACACCCAGTTTAGATCGTTTCACCAAAAAATTCTGCACTGGTCTTGTCACACTGGTTCACCATACTTGGCAACTGGTTCACCAAAGCACCATTATTTAATGGTGGAATGGTTGAAAAGAGACTGAATTTTGAAGTCAGGGAAACTCTTTCATCATTTACTTGAGGAATTGAATTCACCCCTTTAATTCCTTTCTCTCTCTGTCTCTCTCTTTCCTCTCTGTTAAATGAGATGATAGTGTTAAGGACCTTGCTGGATTATTGCGAGGATTAAAAAAGACATTAGTATAGTGTCTGGCACATGCCACACCCAGTGGACAGATGATAGCAGTTGTGGCTGTGAGTTCTGGTGGTGGGCTGTCACGGGACTTCCCTGGGATGTGAGTGGCTGACATCTGTAAGTAGATGAATAGGCACATGTCAGGTCAACTCTCTAGTTCCGCTTTTCTCATCTGAAAGTTCGAGAGTTGGGCCAGAGAATTTTTAGAAATTGTCAGTCCAATGCTACTGCTTGATTAGTATATTATTATGACCCTTTGTTAAAATAATTGAAAAAAATTAAGCACATATTTCTTTTTTCTTAATCAGAATTTAGGGCAAACAGCATTTTGCATTGGCTGTTTCTCACTTGTGACTCACTTGTTGGATGACTTTTATCAAGTCTAAAAATATAAAATTCATACTCCACAATTATCAAATAATTGAGAATACTGTGATTAGCATAACCAACAGAAGTACTGAGAAAATTACTTAACAAAGGCAGAAGGAATTTATGCCCAAAAAATGATTCTTGCCTTAATTGTATGATTCTCTGAAATAGTTTAATAAATTTAGCATATAATGAAATTGTCTTTTGTGAAAATTTTTTGACTCACCATGTCACTATGTCAAATATTTGAATCTGTGAGCTGTATTAAATAAGTGTGAAATAATAAAAAATATATACGTTGGTCTCTATCCCAGGTTCCTGGTACAGAGCCCCTGAAAGCCTTGTAGTTTCTTAAGCAATAAGAGATGAGAAGCATCTTTTGTTCTAATATTTGGCCTTTGACTTTGGTTCCTGACATAGGGCTCCTGCAACCCTTGTAATTTTCTGGGTGATAGTGTCTTATGCTCTAATGAGGCAACTTTGGATGGGCTCCTAGATGGCTGGTCACATGAAAGACCAAGCCATGATTAGAAGCTTGGAATGTTCAGCCTCTTCGATCATTCTCTTGAGAGGGTGGAAAGGTTGAAAATAGAGTTAATGGTCAGTAATACTTACATGAAGCATCCATAAAATCCCAAATGTATGGGGTTCAGAGAGCTTCCAGGCTGGTGAAGACTTGTGCACTGGAAGAGCAATGCACTTTAACTCCACAGGTGAAGAGGTTCCTGTGTTCGGGACCCTCCCAGATCTCGCCCTGTGTATCTCTTCATCTGGACGTTTTCCTGTACCCCTTATCATATCCTTTAATAAACTGATAAACGTGTTTCCCTAAGTTCTGTGATCCACTCTCACAAATTAATCCAACTCAAAGAGGGCGTCATTGGAACCTCCAATCTGTGGCCATGGGCAGAAGAACAGGTGACAACTAGAGCTTGGAACTGGTGTCTGATGGAGGGAAGAGGGACATCAGTCTTATGGGACTGAGCCTTTAACCTGTGGGACCTGATGCTATCCTCAGGTAGATAGGATTAGAATTGAGTTAAATTGTAGGACACCCAGCTAGTATCACAGACAATTGCTTATCGTGGAGGGGAGGGGAACTCCACACATTTGGTGACCAGAAGTGTCAGAAGTCAAGTGGTCTGTGAGTAATAAAAGAGACACACAAAGAATAAAAGCATAGTCAGGAAGAGCATGGTTTTTCCCTGATGCAGGAGGGAAAGACTGGGTTGTGTTTCCACTTCCATAAGTTTATAACCTTAGATTCTAAAGGCATTTTTCTCTTAGGCACAATGTAGAATGTGCTAAGGACTTTTACATTAGAGCCATGAGATTATTGGAAGCAGAGACAGTGAACAGGAAGCATTTTGCTTAAACTAGAGCATTTAGGAGCCTGAGTGACTTTTCTTTCATCTATGTGGGAAAACAAATTGACATTGTATGTCATTCCATAAGAGTAGGATACTTTATCCTTTGAAACATCTGGCGTCCAACTTGCCACCATTAAAAATGACTAAAATAGCATGTCCTGCTTCTTAACTATAAAAGTCATGAGTCAAACCCAAATCCCTGGGGTGCTTGTTGTCCCTGGACTACATGGGGGACTGAACGCTCAGAGTAAGTGCAAAAAAAATTAGTTCTGAAACTTTTGGACAAATAAGGAGAATCTCTCTGGGCAGAGACAAAATTGGATTGGAACATATGTTTGGTTTATGCAGCCAAAGTACATAATCAAGTATAACAAAACAAAAGCTTGATACCAAACTTGCCAGGGAAACTTGTTTTGTCATTCTGCAATTTGCTCTACTTTAAGCAAATCTTCCCCAAACCAAAAACAAATATCTAATCACACACTATGCTATTGGTCTTGGTTCACTGCTCCAATTGTAAAGGCAAGAAATGAGTCCCTGCTTAGAGAAAATCCTGGTTACTTACACTGTTTTCCAGTTGAGAAATTAATTTAAATGTATCTAAGCTACATATATATCCACTGTACCCTGTAAGATATACATGTCAAATTACTAGAAATCCATCAATAGGTCAGTTTTCCCAGGTGCTTAACAACGAGGCAGCCACATTGCAAGACATAAAACCTTCATGATTGCTGCCTGAGTAACTGGGCATTATTAATATTTGCAAACCTCAACTCAGAAAGCTTAAGAAGAATGCAATAATTTAATACTGCTGACAATTCCAGTTTTCAGGTTCAACTTATTAAAATAATACAATTCTAAAATTAATATAGAGGCTTTGAAGTACCGATACACCTTACTGTCACTGCTCAAAATTTTTCCCTACATGAGGAACCATTTTCTCTGTTCCTAGAACGACTTCTTCCTGGAAGTACCTTCCATTTCCAGTTTAAAACTGGATCTTTATCTTCTGCCCATCTTTTCCAAGCCTCCTCTTAGGCTAACTTACTTTTCCCACTTTCCCCCACTTCTAGCTCATTCTTCCAGTCCTTCCTCCTGTCTTCTCCAAAGTCAGACCCTAGTATCATTTTCTAATACATATCTTTTACAGTACTTGCCAACATTACAAAGTTTATAACTAAGATATTTTATTAAAAATCTATAAAATGTCACATACTCTTCTTTTAAATACACATGCATCAGCCTGCTTTCAAAATGCCAGTCTTAAGGGAATTATATTTTCTAAATTCAAATTAAAAAGAAAAATAGTGAGATGTATGGTTTTCTTCTCTCAGCTGGAAAACATTCTAAAGACACTTTTAGGTGCTTCTTTCAAGAAGTATCTTATAGTATTTGTCTACAAGACAGAACATGAAATATAATACCTTCACTATTCTGGCCCCAACCTGCCTCTCCAGACTTCATTTTTCACCAAATCCTACACCTTCTTTCCACTTTTCCAACCTAAACCCCATAATCTACTTGAAGCATAAATATACATATTTCAAAGTCAAGCTCAAGTATCATATTTTCCCTGAAGAAGTTGACTGATTGGTCCAAGTACAGTAAGCCTCATTCTGTGCCCTCATTGGTATCTGATCAGATTTCTATAGTGGATGGCATTCTGGAACTCTTCTTCCAGAATTGCCCTCCCCATCTCAATCCACGGAGCTATTTCTCTTTTTTTGTTTGTTTTGTTTTGTTTTTGTCTTTTCTAGGGCCGAACCTGCGGTACATGGAGGTTCCCAGGCTAGGGGTCTAATCAGAACTATAGCCGCCAGTCTATGCCAGAGTCACAGCAACGCCAGATCCGAGCCTCGTCTGCGACCTACACCACAGCTCACTGCAACACCGAATCTTTAACCCACTCAGTGAGGCCAGGGATCGAACCCTAAACCTCATGGTTACTAGTTGGATTCATTAACCACTGAGCCATGATGGGAACTCCCACAGAGCTATTTCAAAAGCAGCCACATTTTTACATGAACCTCTCCCAGTGGCCACACCTGACTGATTTAGAATTGGATCCCTGGTCTAAGACAGATGATCAGAGAACTTCTACGTAATTGTTTAAACCAAAGCCTTGAAAGTTAATTGATCCCTCTCCTTCAGGAGAGCATGGTTGATAGCCAAAAGCTGCAGCAGTGACACCACAACTACAGAGAATGAATCCACCTGCAATGAAGATATCACTCTGAGGGAAAACACAGAGGGAAATTCAGTGCTATGGGAAATTACCACCGCCAGTTGTCCCCATGGCTTGCCTGCATCCCTGTCTCTCATGCTTTGTTCAGAACGTCACTGGATTCTAAAAGCCAATGAATTGCCATTTTTCTTAAATTAGTTTAACATGGGTCTTGGCCACATGCAACCCAGAGTTCTAACTATACAGTTGCTCTTGTTTTTTTTTTTGTTTGTTTGTTTTTTTCATATGCCTGTTTCCCTTCAACAGACTGGAAGCTTTTGGAATGCATGGGATACATGTTATTTATCCCCAGTGCAAAGCATGATTCTTGGCACAGGGTAGTCACCAAATGAATAAATAAATGAGAGAATAAATAAGTTAAGTGAATACACCATGAACTAATTAATCTGGACTAGAAGCTAATTATTCCATTCAGCAGCAACCTACATTTTTCACTCTGGCCATACCTGGTACACTGTCACTGTTTTAGGTCCTTAGCTAACTAATTTAAGCACATAAACTGAAAAGGGAGATAGAATGGAAAGCATATACAAAGATAAACACATAAACATAATTAGCCCTGGAAATAGCTACTTAGCTTGTTTCTTACTGGTTAAATAACAATTTACATTAGGTAAAAGAAAAATCAACATCCTTTCTAAGCTTACCACAATTTAAAACTTGAGGACTGTCATGATACCGAAGCACACGCTAAGTAAAAATTTCGCTTTTTTCTTGTTTTGACTTTAATAACATGTGTGTCAATACATTTTCACACAGATCTTTATAGACACAGTCATAATACCAATAAAGCTTTAAAATATGATATAAATGTCACTGTAAAGACATTTCATGAAATCCTTCCTTTAAGAGTAACAAAATGTTTGCTACACAGGGATAAATTTTTAAAGGACAAATGGGAGACTGCATGAAGCCAGTGTGGTTGGTTTATATTATTTTCCCACCAAAAAACTATAACTAGTCGTGGGAGTGGCCTGGGTCTCACAGTGCTGCAAGATGACTAATTGTATATAAACCACATAAGCTACCCACCGTGAGCTGTTCATCCATTCAGCTCAATTTAAGGGGAAAAATAAAGAGGATTTCAGGCTTCCAGACTTCACAAGGGCATCTACTACTCTGAGATTTCCACTTAGCTTCTGCTTTTGTCCAAATTATCTTACATTCCAGAATTCTAGACTCAGCCAATGCCAGATAGAGTTTTCAAGTTTACCAAGGTCTGAACTCAGAGCCCACAGGAACACTGGGAGCAGCTTCAGGGTTTGAGATGTGGAAAGGACTCTCAGGGGTTTACAAACAACCACTCCATGTCCAATCAGCTGCATTTGAGGTCCCTGGCAAGAGGTTCAGCCCACAGCTGCAGGGAGGTACGGGGTCAGTCCCCCAGCTACCGCAGCCCCTGGCCAACTCTCCTCTCTCAGAAAGAATCAAACCAAAAATCACCAATGTTTACTTCTCCAGGTCTGATTTCCAAACTATTCATGTGAAATTTCTGGGACCTCTAAGAAGAGATTTCACCGCAACTTCTCTAACCTGTTTGAATGTTCAATCACAAGGTCACGTCATCTTGATTTCTCAATTAAATTGCAGCCAAAGTCCTTTTCCCTGTTCTCTCCCTCGGGATGATAAAGTACAAACAGTCCCTCTTCTGAGTAACAGCACTCCTCGTATTGAAGATAGCTGTCTCACTTAATACTTTCAAGGGCTTAATTTACGATCCAATAACCATCTGTGTGATTCTCCTCAGTACCACCCCCAAGTTCTTTTTCATAAACAGTGAAGTCCTAACCTGGATCTAATACTCAACAGCAGCACTTCAAAATCTCCTTCTAACAAGGTTTTTTGAGTCATAATTTACATGTAGACCCTTCAAGGAATGTTCTCCCCTCAACATATATATTCTCATACTATATACCCACAGTTCTTATAACTTCACCAAGGAGTGTCCAGAAAAAGTCATCCATGCTCACTACTTCCTCCCTACTTTCCACCTCAGCCCAGGATAACCTGACTTTTGCTCACACTATTAAAGTTGTTCTTGCCAAGATCTGAGTTGACAAATCTAATGAACATTTTTCAGTTCATATCTTAGTATCTTGGCAGTGTTTGACTCCCATGCTTTCCTCTGTCTGGTAATATCACTTTTTCCTCTACTTCTCAGAAAGCGATTTCCAGATTTCCTTCAGGGCACCTCCTTGTCTGCCCCAAGGTTCCAGTCCAGGCACCCCCTCTCTTATCATCATTCCGGCTCTTCCTGGGCCAGCCCTTTCACTCACATAATGTCAGCCAGACTCACATACTACAGCCAGGCTCACATCCCAGTGGGTTTTAGGTCAATGTCTTCAGCTTAGCTCTTCCCCATTAGTTTCAGTTGCCTGCCTTTCTTTCTTACTTTCTCTTTTCTTTTCTTTTTCTTTCTCTCTCTCTCTTTCTTTTCTTTTCTCTTTCTTTCTTTCTTTCTTTTTTTCTTTCTTTCTTTCTTTCTTCCACAATGCTTGCTAGAAACTACACCCATAAACACTTAAAACTCAACATTTCCACCAGACCTCCATGTCTCATAAGGTTATAAGCCATCCTACATTACTTATGCAATGAATGGCACAACATTTCCCCAGATTCTCAAGGTAGAAATCTGGAAATGCTTGCCTCTTCTTTTACTCATTCATTCATTGCCTCAAAAATTCTCTATATTTGCATCTCCCCTATTTCAATACTATGCAACATACTTGGGATAGAATAGTGAGCAAAGTAAATAAATTTCCCTACCTCAGTGACAAAACAGAGGTTAAATAAACAACAATATAAATGGATTAGTGTTACAGATGGTTCTAAATTTAATGAAGTAAAAGTATGGTATGCCGTAAGAAAATCGAATTTGGCCTTTGAGGAAGTCCCATTAAGTTGTGTCTAAGGATGGGTAGTGTTATGTCTGTCTGGTTGTGCCCATCTCCTTCCTCTCCTCTACAACACATGTGTGTTCATTTGAATTTCCTCTGCAGCCACACAATAGCACAGATACGGATTTCTCACCAATTATACCAACCATTCTCCTAAAACATCAATCAGATTCCTGCCATTCCCACACCAAATATCCCTCACTATTTTCCCTTCACCATGATGTCAAAATCTAAACCCACTCAACACAGCACAGAGGGATCTCTACAAGTGGACTAGGGCTTTCCTTGATTTATGGAAACCTTTGTGCGTGCAGAGTTCCTCGTGTGGAATGGCCTTCCCCTCCACTCAGTCCCTTCAGCTGATGATTTTCCACTCATTTTCAGTACTCATTCTAAGATGATTTACAGTCCAGACAATCTATTACCCAAGTCCAGAAAGCGACATTCACATGGGCTCCAGGAAGTGCCACTGGCAGGGAATTCAAGGTGATCAGTGCACATCCAGATCTGTGCAGGGATTCAGCCCCACCCCACGGTCTAGACTCCCTACAATAGTGCTACCACAGTATCTGAACACAGAACTCAGAGGGCTCTCCAAAGTACTGTACCAGCTTGTTTTCCATGACCTCCCTAGGACCCCCTGCAGGCAGCATCATATGTATGTTTCTACATACAAGTACATGGCGACACACCTGGTACATGGTACATGAACAAGACTGTTTTGGGAAATTTGAAATAAAGTGAACAAAAAGGAGAGAAATTAAATAATGGACAATGGGCTTTGTTATTCTTATGCAAGTTTGTATGAGATTATATCTTTGCTTGGTGGGCATTTTCCAATGAGTGCCTTCTAGTGTCCTCCTCTTTTCATTCTTTTGCCCCCAAAGAACCTATCTTGTTAATATATTTGCTTCCAGTGCTACACAGCCCTACCACGCCAGCAAGAACTCCTTCTGGAATATTCTTATAATGTAAGCAAGCTAAAATGGCCCTTCTTTTCATCTAACTTGAAAGCTCTGTTCCCATGGAGATAAGGGGAAGATGTACAAAACAGGAAACATTGTTACCATAGAAGTACAAACTCGTTGTATTTTATTTACTAGCACCATCTCCATCTCTCTCTCTCCATCCTGAGAACCTATCTGTAAATCTTATCACTTTGGAGGGAATTTAGTGACTTACCTAAAAATAACAAACTCGACTATTCCTATATATGACATACATATATGCAAACACACACATATATACATATGCACATAGATATGTAAATGTATGTATAAATCTTAGGTTACTTTATGATTATATTAGTAGTACATGCTCACTGCAAAAAATCCAAATGTCTGACTCACTTAATAAATGTTTCTCCTATTTTACTTATCCAGAATTTTTTGACTTTAAAAAGTAATATAGGAGTTCCCGTGGCAAAGTGGAAACGAATCCGACTAGGAACCATGAGGTTGCGGGTTCGATCCCTGGCCTAGCTCAGTGGGTTAAGGATCCAGCGTTGCCATGAACTGTGGTGTAGGTCGCAGAGGAGGCTCGGATCCTGAGTTGCTGTGGCTCTGGCATAGGCCAGTGGCCACGTCCCTGATACAACCCCTAGCTTGGAAACCTCCATATGCTGCAGATGTGGCCCTTAAAAATAATAATAATAATAAGTCCCCTTTAGCCTTTAAAATCTATTCTCTAGAGGAAACTAATATTAACAGTGTGATATTTTCCTTAATAGTTGCTATGTAGATATCTTCATAATTATACCTGTAACATTCCCTGTAAATTTCTGTTTTTAACAAAAATGGGATTATGCTATACATGTCTGTCTTCAACATGGTTTTTCATTTAATATATCATGAATGTATTTCCAGGTCAGTATTTATAGACTCATCTTTTTAAGGAAGACTAAAAAATTTAGTATAGCTGTATCATGAATTTAAACATTTCTTATTTATGGCCTTCAGTTTATAGACAATGTTTAATAGAATCGGGATGGGAAAAGAGGAAGAATAGGCCAGGGGCCAGATCTCCCTATGCTGCCATATTCCTGCATGGAAATTTAAGGATTCCAAAATCCTAAATTCCACTAAACTTTCCTGGTCATTATGAAGGCAATTTTTCAAAGTAGGAGCATAAGACATATTTTACTTAACCTTCTATTAGTTAACTTATATTGTTTTAATATTTAGACATATGATACATGGCCCTCCATTCATACCTTTACAATGGGCCCCACAAGTGTTGGAGAAGCTCTGAAGTGTACAAAGCATTTGATGATACTAAACAAGATGAAAGTGAGAGAACTAAAAGAGAAAGAGCGAGAGAACCACAAATAAACAACACTAAGAATGAAAAGTGGGCAACATTACTGGATACAACAGAAATTAAAGAGAATAGTAAGAAAAAGCTTATTATTTAAACAAAATAGACAACTTCATAGAAAATATTATTTTACCAAATCTGTCTTATGTTTAAAGAAAAAGCCCAAGTTGCCCTATAACATTAAATAAGCTGATCAAAGAAAGAGTCCGTAAAAATTTACCATGTGAAAGACTATTTAAGACAAAACACCATCAAACTCCTGGAAGAGAACACAGGCAAAATATTCTCTGACATTAACCTTATGAATATATTCTCAGGTCAGTCTCCCAAAGCAACAGAAATACGAGCAAAAATAAACCAATGGGACCTAATCAAACTCACAAGCTTTTGCACAGCAAAGGAAACCAAAAAGAAAACAAAAAGACAATTTACAAAATGGGAGAAAATAGTTTCAAATGATGCAACTGACAAGGGCCTAATCTCTAAAATATACAATCAACTTATACAGCTCAACAGCCAAAAAGCCAGTAACCCACTTGAAAGATGGGCAAAGGACCTGAATAGACATTTATCCAAGGAAGATATACAGATGGCCAACAAGCACTTGAAACAATGCTCAACATCACTGATTATTAGAGAAATGCAAATCAAAACTACCATGAGATACCACCTCTCATCAGTCAGAATGGCCATAATTAATAAGTCCACAAATAACAAATGCTATAGGGGGTGTGGAGAAAAAGGAACCCTCTTATACTGTTGGTGGGAATGTAAGCTGGTACAACTACTATGGAGAACAGGATGGAGGTACCTTAGAAAATTATACATAGAACTACCATATGACCCAGCAATCCCACTCTTGGGCATATATCCGGACAAAACTTTACTTAAAAAAGACACATGCACCCACATGTTCATTGCAGCACTATTCACAATAGCCAAGACATTGGAAACAACCCAAATGTCCACTGATGAATGATTGGATCATGAAGTATGGTATATATATACAATGGAATAGTACTCAACCATATGCCATTTGCAGCAACATGGATGGGACTAGAGATTCTCATCCTGAGTGAAGTAAGTCAGAAAGAGAAAGAAAAATACCATATGATATCACTTATATCTGGAATCTAACATATGACACAAAGGAACTTTTCCACAGAAAAGAAAATCATGGACTTGGAGAATAGACTGTGGTTGCCAAGGGGGAATGGGAGGGAGTGGGAGGGACTGGGAGCTTGGGGTAAATAGATGCAGAATGTTACCTTCAGGGTGGATTAGCAAGGGGATCCTGCTGTGTAACACTGGGAGCTCTGTCTAGTCAATTATGATAGAACACGTAATGTAAGAAAAAAGAATGTATACATGTTTGTGTAACTGGGTCACCATGCTGTGCAGTAGAAAAAATACATATATAAAGAAATAAAAATAAAAATAATTGATAAAAAAATTTTACCATGAAGAAAAAATAAAATAACTGGGATCTGATCATTTTATAAGTAACTTCTACCAAAACATTCAAGAAACAGGTAACTCCAATATTATACAAGCTCTTTCAAAAGTAATTTAAAAATAAAAGCTTTGGGGACTTCCCACTGTGGCTCAGTGGATTACAAACCCAAGCAGTAGCGATGAGAATGCAGGTTCGATACCTGACCTTGCTCAGCGGATTAAGGATCTGGCATTTCCACAAGCTGCAATGTAAGGTGCAGACACAGCTTGGATCTGGTGTTGCTGTGCCTGTGGTGTAGGCTGTGGTGCAGCTCTGATTCAGCCCCTCACCTAGGAACTTCCATATGCTGTAGGTGTGGCCCTAAAAAGCAAAATAAATAAAGTTTTCAATTCATTTTATGAAACTGTTACATTCTTGATTCCAAAACTAAAGACGGACATTCGAAGAAGGAATGCAGGCTAATCCCATGCATGAAAATTGATGCAAAATGCTAAACCGAATGCTAGGAAGCCAAATCCAGTAACTGAGAAAAATGAGATGTTATATACCAAGTATGGTTTACCCCAGAAGTGCTAGAATAATTTGTCATTAAAAATTCTATCGATAAAACTCATTACTTTAACAAACTTAAGGGAGGAAAAGTATGACTGCTAAAGAGATACTGGAAAAGCATTCAATAAAATTTAAATTTGATTTAATAGAAACTAATAATGGAGGGATATTTCCTTAAAGAAATGATGAGTACCCTAAAAAAAGAAAAATGAAAAAAAAATCCGCAAAAGTTGTATTTAATGGTGAAACATTAGAAATATTCCCATTAAAGTCAGGAAGAAGGAAACAAAATTAAAAGTTAATTCCTAGATGTAGAATCACTGAGCCATATGGAATGAGTATTTTTAATTTTAACAGATACCACCAAATATCCTCCCCAGAGGTTCTACTATTCCATCCCCCATTGTCAATATATGAGTGCCTATTACCCCACACTTCTACTGACATTGAATGTTATTAGTCTTTTTAATCATTGCCATCTGATAAAAATACAAGTTTCATTCTAGCTTTGTAAAGTGCCTATTCATATCCTTTGTGGAGACTTGCTTTACCTTATATTGTTAGTACTAAATTGGGGGCAGGGGAAACTAAGAGAGATTGCTGATGCTCTTAACTGAGCCTGATGGTTTCAGTCAACATGGAAAAGCATCTTGATAAAAACTTGACCAAAAAGAGTTAAACCTGCAAAGTATAACAATGTTATGTGCATCCAAAATCGAGCCAGGAAATCCTTATCTTTGTCTGATGCCCTATTCTAGCCACCATGCCCTTCCAGAGGTTTCACAGCAGGCAGCAGGGCGAGATAGTTCTGATGTTCCCAGCCATGGAACTCCCACAAGGAATGGTCTCTGAGAACAACCTGGAGACACTGCCCTCAAGCAAAGGTCCTCGGATGAATGTGTGTGGCCCAAGCTCTATCATCTCAAGTCTACAGGGGTCCCACCAATGGAGGCACTGAAAACTCAGTGGTAAGAGATGAGTGAGTCCAGTTCTCCTAGGGTATCGTTTTAACTTCTTTCTCCCAGCAAAGACCTTTTTTGCAGATGGATGAGGTGCCACAAAAACCCATTCAGCATGAGAGTTTGTAACGCAAGCCTTTGACTTAAATCACTGGAAATAGGAGGGCTGAGATACTTTACAGTGTTGTATGACTTTTAAAACCCTTCCCAGCAAATGGGTTGCTCTTCTTCAGGGATAACCTTAGTCCTTCCTTACTTTTCATACCAGGATTAAGAGTTTAAACGCAAGCAAAGACGTCTTTGGATCTGCATAGGTCTGGATTAAACACTAGCTCCTCCACATAAAGGTTGTGTACCTCTGAGCAAGTTCCTGCATTTCTTTATCTGTCCCATGAAGGCAGCAATAAAGGATCACCAGGGATTGTAAGGATTCTAGGAGGTTAAGTGCATTTAAATCATACCTGCCTCTTAATCAGTGCTTGATAAATGGTAGTTTTTATCATTATTACTTCTCTCAAAGAATTTTCCATTTTAGGTTCCCCAGTAGTTCCTGTTCTTCAGAGCTTTCCCACCTCTTCAAAGAGCTTCCAAATCCAGCCTTAGATTAAGAACCACACAGCCTGAGCACAATTCATAGTGATGTCCATACTGCGCCCTCTAGTGGCAGCTCAAGGACTACCTGGTGCTTTGGAGGTGCTTGCTCATGGCCTCCAGGGTGACCGTAGGGGTGTAAGTCTATCTCATAATGTCAAGTACATGCTTTCCGCTCCCAATTTCACCCCAGGCTTGGTTGTGGTGGTGCTCACAGGGCACTAATGTGCCCTCAAGTCTAAGCGAGGCTCCAGTCCCAAAGCAGGGTGGAGCAAATCACCAATCACTACTACCTGGCAGCCTTCAAGTTCCAGAAACCAGGAGACTTGGCTCCTGGACATCAACATATTCATCTTCATTTGTCACCTGGGACAACTGGGCACATAGATGTTAATTTTGTCCAGAAATAGGAATTCCCATTGTGGCTCAGTGGTAATGAACCCGACTAGTATCCACAAGAGCCCAGTTTTGATCCTTGGCCTCGCTCAGTGGGTTAAGGATCCAGCATTGCTATGAGCTGTGGTGTAGGTTGCAAACTTGGCTCAGCTATGGCATTGATGTGGCTGTGGTGTAGGCCAGCAGCTACAGCTCTGATTAGTTCCCCTAGCTTGGGAACTTCCATATGCCTTGGGTGCGCCCTCAAAAGTCCAAAAAAAAAAAAAAATTGTTTAGAAATGGTCCTGAGTATCTGATGGTTTTGTATCATAGATAACAGATGCCTAATAAAACCCTACTGATTGAGATTATATCTGCTCTTGGGCCTGGCTATTCCTAGGAAGTAAAACCAAAACATTGGTGAAATTATAGAAGAACCATGACAAATCTGTTGACTCAAAATTCCAACACAAATTTCCAGTCCAATATAAGAAGGAGAAATGAGAGTTAACACCTACACAGCACTTGCCCTATGTTACGTGCTATTCTATATTTGCTAGAGGTAACCCTCAAAACAACATGGTAAGCTATTTCTTTCCCCTGTGTCTCAGATGAGAAAACTGAGGCAAAAAACATTAATAAATTACATGAGGTTAGTCAATAGTTACAAAATGTCAAAACTGACTGAGTGAAGAAGCCTAAACTAAAACTTTAAAAAGTTCATCACTGGAAGAAAAAAAAAACACTAATGAAAAAAGACTCAAGACATATTTTAACACAAAGCAGACTCCCCATTGTAACTGGATGATGACAGTGAAAGGACTCAGTAGAAGGAAGGGAACATGGGAACTGTTGAAACAATCCAATCAGCTTGAAAATCAAAGAGAAGTCAAATCTGGGTTGAAGAACCACTATGAACTCCTCTTTTTCTGGGTCATACTTTCTAAACCCAGGCCACATCTCCTGACATGAGCTCTAAACATACCTCCTACTAGGAAATACAATAAATGTAGCAGCTCTCCTAAGGGCCACGTACAAAGATGAAAACATGGACAGATATCTATGTTAGTCATGTTTCAAGAAGTTACTACCATGATGCACTTGTTGAGAGGTGAGTTAGACTAAGGATGCTAACATGTCCCTGATAGAGCTTATCCTACTGCAAGTGATGGTTATCCAATTTACAGGTCTCTGGATCCTCCATTATCAAATTATTTCTTCTTGGCTTGTCATAGGCAACCATGGCCAAGTGCCTCTGGCTTGGTACTAACAGTGCGTTTTCAACTCCTGTCCTGAACAAAGTCTGCGTGGGTGAAACGTTCCTCTTACAGCTTACAGGAAGTGGGATGTGCCTTGTCCTTTTTGAAGTCTGCATAGCCGGCAGTAATCCGCCTGTCAGAGGTGGGGATCCTCGAGCCCCCTCAGTACTCTATGGAGCCCTGTGGAATCCAGGGCCACCAGTGCTTGCCCGTCATTCACACCACCTCGTCTCCTCTCCCCAAGAGGAGGTTTTGTAGCATAGACACTCCTGGCCTACTTTAAGAACTCTAAGCTCCTGCATTAAAAGTACATGCATAAATATGGACCAGATGCACAGATCAAATTTAAGGGGAATAGATTATGGATATGGAACTGTCAACATCGCCCTCACAATCACATTCTTTCATCCTCCCATGTGGTGTCCACCTGCGCTGCACTGTCAGGGGGCCTGCAGTAGGTCCCCACTTTCAAAGCTGGCTTTGTGCCTGTGGGGTTTCTTTCAGCTTTGTTTCCAATAATGTGCCTGACCATAGAACTAAAAACCATCTTTTAAAATAGATACTTCTCAAATTAATTAATTCAATAGATACTTCTTTACAAATTTGTCTATAAAGGAGAATTGTGTAAAATTTTGGTTGACCTCTTTTCTTTATCATTAACAACATGACAAAACTTATATCAGGACAACTATAGGAGCGTAGGATTTTACTTTTAAAACAACCCTCCCAAATGATAATGCTTCCCGCAAAAATGTACCAAACTTTTCAGTAGAGCCTCACATTTTTTAAATATAGATAAGGAGTTTCCGTCGTGGTGCAGTGGTTAATGAATCCAACTAGGAACCATGAGGTTGCGGGTTTGATCCCTGGCCTTGCTTGGTGGATTGAGGATCCGGTGTTGCTGTGAAGCTGCGGTGTAGTTTGCAGGCATGGCTCAGATCTGACGTTGCTGTGGCTCTGGTGTAGGACGGTGGCTACATCTCTGATTAGACCCCTAGCCTGGGGACCTCCATGTGCCACAGGAGCGGCCCTAGAAAAGGCAAAAAGACAAAAAAAATAATAATAATATCGATAAAACAGAACAAAGAAGTAGAGCTATTAAACTAAGCAATAAGCACCTAGATCAATTCTCAGGTTAGCCTTGAACAAAAGAATACATAACCCTTGTACTAATCAAGCATCCTGCCCCCTTATCACCCAAGAACAATTGGAAGCAATTCTAACATACTCAACAATTCATGAAAAGAACATAGATGAGAAAGATTCAAAACAGCTCTTCCAGGTTTAATGCTTCTCAAAAATAAATTCTGATCTTGCATTTAGTCATATAAAGAGCTTCACAAAACAGAATTTAGGTTCTCTGAAGTTCTTAAAACCAGACTATCTTCTGGTTGCAATTGACTATGAGTGGGATTATCCTCCAAGGAAGTCAAGTATGTGATAAGAACATTGAAATCTCCTACCTCTTCAGTTGCACAGCTAACATTTACTAAAGGACATGCCAAGATGTTTAGGATCTTTTACTTGCACTGCTGCCAGAGACTTAGAACCTGAATCTTGTGTAATTTATGTATGAATGAAAGAACAGAAACCAAATGGCCACTCTAAACTCATCAAACAAATTGAAAGATTTCTTCACTGGTCTAACCAGTAACTAGGGTCCCTCTAATTCTGCCTAAAATCTAACATCCATCGTCTTCTCTCTGTTCCAAACTACTCCAGCCTTAGTTCAGGCCCTCAGTACTTCTTGTCTAGATAATTCTAATAGCCTCATGTTTATTTTTCCTGCCATCAGACTCGACCCCTCCAATCCATCTTTCCCACAAAGATCTTCACATAGCATATCTCTGATAATGTTACAAATTACTTCAGTGGCTCCCATAATATCAGAAATAAATTTCAAACATGGTATCATAGTATCTAATGGACTTTATGAGCCAGAATGGTAACTATTTCTCCAACCTTACCTCCTGGCTCTCCCTAAACAGACTGGCTCTTTGAGTCAGGACCTTGATGCTAGGATGGGTAGCAAGTACATGGAGTCAGAGGGAAAGTAATAAAGCACATCCAAGGATAAAAGGGTTAAGGGCCAGACCCTCCCCAAAGCACTTCAAAACAAAGGCTGGATAAGATGGCTAAGGTGCCTATGCGTGGAACCTAAGAGATACTGACAAGTCAAGAAATGAGGTTAAAAACAGGGAGGAGATGCAACTGTGTAAAATGAAGAAGTTCTCAAGATGTGCTGTACAACAGTGTCCCTTTAATTAAAATACTGTATTATACACTGAAAATGTTTTAAGAGGATAGATCTCAAATTAAATGTTCTTACCACAAGACAGTAAAATTAAAAATAAAGAGTGGAAAGGCAGTAAATCTAAGAGATGGTGGCCTTTGGCCCACCCAAGGCCATGCTGGTTCCTTTAACTAAAGCACTCTCTCCTTCCTCTTCTTTCTCCTCACCTGCTTGACTTCAAGGCTCATTGCATATACAAAGGCCTCTGGGAAAAATTCTCCAAACTTTTCCTTGAGTTATATCACTGGATGTGCTTCTTAATACTCTGCTTTTCTTTATTTCAATGCCCTTTTCCCCCTTATTGTAACCGTCAATATGACAATCACACAACAGGTAACCACTACCTTTGGAGAGCATTATAGCATTGGTACATGACAGCAAGCAATTCTGAGCTGAGAGTACATGACTCTGAGCCATCTGTGACATTAGGAAATTGGAATCAACAACACTTGAAGAATATTTTCTTTTTAAAAATTCTACAAATATATTACCATTTCTTTACATACAAGTTGACCATGAGACAATTTGAAGAACCTGATATTAAAATTGATTATTATAAAATCAGGTACTATTTATCACTGCAGTCACCTCTTTGCATGGGACCTCAGGAACACAGACCTTTCCAAAGATTCCATGGCGTCCTAAAGTTTATAATTTTAGAGAATAAGGCAAAATTATTTTCTTCAGGAGTTCTAAGTCCTGAAGTTACCAAGACAACCTGACAAAACAGTACTTTTCCTGATGGATGTAAAAATTTCAGTTGGATTAATTGTCCAAATTCTTCCAGAGATAAAAGTAAAGAATCACCTATTATTATTATTATCCCAATCTCCAACCTCCTAAAATTAACCCTATGATTTCACAAATGTTTGATTTTATTTTGTCATGATCACCATACTGTATTTTTTAAACACATAGTGTTTTTGAATGGATTTTAGAGATGAGTACAGTTGAAAAAGACTTATAAACTTGTTCAACATTACCCAGCAACTTGGAGGCAAAACAAAACAAACAAACAAAAACCAGCCACCTCAAAAGGCTTCTAAGTTTAAAGTTTTTTAGAACAGCTGACCCTTGAACAACATATATTAGAACTGCTCATGTCTATTTATATGGGAATTTTTTTTCAATAGTAAATACTAGAGTGCTACACAATCTATGGCTGGTTGAATCCAGGGATTCATGATCTCAGCTCTAGAGTATCTGTGGATTTTGCTACCCAAAGAGGGTCTTGGAACAAGCCTAACAGATACTGAGGGACAACTTTAAGGTTTTGTTTTGGTTTTTTTCCCCTTAAGACAAATTTGGGAAAAAAAATTATAATTGAACTTGATTGCTTTTATTCTTACCCTCTTCTGAACTTCACATCACACCCTCTTTACACTGAACTTGGACTTTGCTCAATGAACGAGCAATCCACAGTTAGCTTGGGAACCTGAGATGTTTTCCAACTAGCAGAGCAGCGAGTGCAGAAAAGGATATGCTGATTGTAAGAAATGAAATAAAGGTCTATACTCAAGCAGAGCTACAAATGTCAAGGAATGGACAGCAAGAGAATACAAAATTACAATATACATATAACCTGAGACAATTATCTGGGAGGAGAGGGATAGAATGGAGTCTATATCAATAATTTTGTTTTGTTTTGTTTTGTTTTTAGGGCTACACCTGCAGCATATGGAAGTTCCCAGGTTAAGGATCTAATTGGAGCTACAGCTGCTGGCCTACACCACAGCCACAGCAACGAAGAATCCGAACCTCATCTGTGACCTATACTACAGCTCATGGCAACGCCAGATCCCTAAACTACTGAGTGAGGCCAGGGATCTATCTCCTGAAACTTCGTGGTTCCTAGTTGGATTTGTTTCTGCTGCACCATGACGGGAACACCTCTATCAATAATTTTTACCAAGTTTATAAATGTAGAATATTTACAAGATTTCCCCCTATATTTCTAGTCACTATTACAGCCCCCAACTCTATCCTCTTACATTTTAAGACTATACCTTATTACTGGAGTATTGTCTACCTAGACAGGACTCCATACCTTGGATTGTGTACACAGGAAAACAGAAAACTGCATAAAATGTAGGTCTCTCCCAGTGAGTTGTCCTTCTTTCAAGGGATAAAATCCCCTTTGGTTTCTCTTGCTTTGGGTCACTCACCAGTGTTTTCAAATAATGAGAATTTTTTCCTTTTATATTTTGTGTAGAGTTTATGATTATTATCTGTAGAAGAGTAAGTCTGATATAAGCTACTTTGCCATTGCTGGGATTGAAACTCAACTCCACTCTTATTTAAAACCCCAAAGGAAATAATTATCAAAGTGTCTGCATCATAAATAAAGGGACATTTAAAATGATACAAAGATGAGAACATTTTCCCACCTATCTATAAAATGGGTGAAGCAACCCAATATAATCAACATGCTAAGAGATGAGATTAACTCTATAACTAAAACTATAATATTTTATTAGAAATCTACATGGACACAAGAAAAAGGGCATGATAAAATCATTGACAATGGAGCTAGCTAAATCTCATTTGGAAATCAGCAACATTATTAATTGTTCTACCTTGACTCTCTGAATGTTTTCTTATAGGCATAACAGAGCCAGAATATATTTTGTGTGAGTATGTACATGTGCTTCTCACAAATAGGTGTAAAGAGAATACATAATCCATTCTGGTGGTGGAAGGGAATCTATCTTCATCTCGGCTGACAATTACAAGGAGAAAATAAACTTTGTACATATCATTGAGAAGCTTATATATCACTGCCAAATATGTGGGTGCAGAAAACTAAAATATTTGAAAAATAGCAGAAGGTATTAAAGCCAACAGTAAAGTCGAGGGTCAGGGGGGAACCACCATGGTAAATGGAGAAATTTCCAAAGCCAGGAGTATTTAATGCTGAAGAGTAGCCTATCATCTGAAGTTTTGTCTCCACAAACCCACAGTAAAATGTGCAAATATTGTAAAGTCTTTCAGTTCCCCCACTTCCATCACAACTGCTATCTCCCCAAAAAGAGTAAGGATATCCATACACCCAAGAAATCTGCCTGAGGCAGCAACTTCTGTCTCAATGACAATTCTAGGTCTGAATTCAAAATAAAACATGTACAGAAATCACCAAGATCTTCCTAAAATAAAAAGTTTTCTTTTGTGAGTCTGAAATGAGGTTGCAGAATTTGTATTTCTATCAAGATCCCAGGTAGTACTGTTCATCCACAAGCCACACTTCCAATAGCAAAAGCCTAAGTGCCAGCAATTACTCATGATCAACAGTCAGGCTAACATTATGCTTCCCAGGGACGTCACTTCCCTAGATGGGGGAAATCATGGCAAGGCAGGTACACAGAGCACAGAATTAAAGGAGGCCCTATGTCTCAGGTGCTGACCACACATTTGCACGCCCCATGCCCCACAGAGGGAGTGCCTCCTTAAATTTTGCACCCAGGCATCTCTCTGGCTTGGCTCTAGACTGGACCTTAGGGACAGGATGAGAATCATAACGAATCAGGGTACTGAGATTATAAGAAGAAACAAGAAATGCTAAACTGATGAAGGAAGATTGGAAATATGACATGACTTTGATCTATAAATCATAATGGCCATAATGCTTCCTTAACCCCTGCAGTGCTTGGGAGCACATGAAAGGAGGAAGTCAGTCTGATCCCCCAGAACAGTAAACATACGTGAAGGAAAAATGTTGCCCGCCATATTCTTAAACAAAGGATGCTACAGCCATCAAACCATCACATTACAGTGGCCTGGAAGGTGAGCCCTGGGGGACTCAGGAGGAGACACATGGGCTACCCACTGCCCAGCCCTCAGCCACTGCATTCACCTGAAACTGTGTACCTTGAGGGGATTCTGGATTGTGAAAAGCAGGATACTGGCCCCAGAGAGCTGAGGTACATATTGAAGGAATGCTTTCAAGGAGCCCAGACTCTTGTGTCTTCCCATATTGAAGAGCAGTGCTAAATTATTTGAGATGTATGGTTTTTCTTTAATTCTAAGTAATCTTTTTGGAGTTCCCACTGAACCCAACTACTATCCATGAGGATATGGGCTCGATCCCTGGCCTCGCTCCGGGGGTTAAGGATCTGGAGTTGTGGTGAGCTGTGGTATATGTCACCAGCTGCAGCTTCAATTCAACCCCTAGCCTGGGAACGTCCATGGGCCACAGGTGTGGCCCTAAAAGAGCCACAACCAAACAAACAAACAAAAAGATAGCAATCTTTTGATGTTCCAACAAAATGGTTTTTTGTGCAAAAACACCTATTCACCCTGGCTCCCTCTCCTTGTCTCTTTGGAGCAGTCTCTCAAATTATCTGAGATGCTGTGTCCCAGGCTTAAGTCTTCAGATTTGTCCACCAAATAAAACATAATTCTCAACTTGTAGGTTGCGCAGTTTTTTAGTGGACACGCATCGTTGTAGCGGAGTATTGCAAAAGATACCCCAGGACCAGTACTTTTTTTTTTCCAGTGGCACAGAATTTATATTTAATCCATTAAATATTTCGCACAGACTAAAGAAATTTTTCACTGTGATTTTGAATAACAGCTTCCAATTTTATAAGTAATTGAAATCAAACATTCAACCAAAATCAAACTTACAAATGGACAATAATTAAAAACCTTGTTTAATTCCCTTGAGGGTTATGAGTTCTGCTATTTAAACATTATTATAAGTGGAGTTCCCAATGTGGCACAGTGGGTTAGGAATCTGACTATAGTGGCTTGGGTCGCTGCTGAGGTGTGTGTTCGATCCCCTGCCTGGCACAGTGGCTTAAAGAATCTGGCATTGTCACAGCTGCAGCATAGGTCACAGCTGTGCCTTGGAATCAATCCCTGGCCTGGGAACTTCCACATGCTCTGGGTACAGCCATTGAAAAAAAAATTGCCTAGGGAGTTCCCGTCGTGGCGCAGTGGTTAACGAATCTGACTAGGAACCATGAGGTTGCGGGTTCGATCCCTGCCCTTGCACAGTGGGTTAACGATCCAGCGTTGCCGTGAGCTGTGGTGTAGGTTGCAGACGTGGCTCAGATCCCGCATTGCTGTGGCTCTGGCGTAGGCCGGTGGCTGCAGCTCCGATTCAACCCCTAGCCTGGGAACCTCCATATGCCACGGGAGCGGCCCAAGAAATAGCAACAACAACAACAACAACAACAATAAGACAAAAAGACCAAAAAAAAAAAAAAATGCCTAAAAATAAATAAACATTATGAGAGTGTAATGATATGGAAAAGGATCAAAATGCAATACTAAGTTTAAAAAGTATATATGATATAAAATTGTACTTCCAAGGGGATTGCAACTATTTTTTTGAAAAAACATTAATAGAGAAATGACTAAAATAACATTTAAATTTCAATCAGTGGTTTCCTTTGAGTAGCAGAACTACGATTGATTCATTTTTCTTCCTTTATGTTCTTTTGAATATGTATGTGTGACTTTTTAAAATACTAATGTGTTATCAAGATGAATCACATCTTGGAGTTCCTGTTGTGGCTCAGGGGTAACAAACCCCACTAGTATCCATGAGGATGTGAGTTTAATCCTTGGCCTTGATCAGTGAGTTAAGGATCTGGCATTGCCATGAGCTATGGCGTAGGTCGCAGATGCAGCTGGGATCCTGCATTGTTACAGCTATGGCACAGGCCGGCAGCTATAGTTCTGATTCTACCTCTAGCCTAGGAACTTCCATATGCCATGGGTACAGCCCTAAAAACAAAACAAACCGAAAAAATAGATGAATCACATCTAGGTTTAATTCACAAGGAGATCTGATCAAGAGAGAATCCAATAACTCATTTGTCAATTTTCAAGAATTTTTAGAAGTCAGTTTTTATATTAAATTTGTAGAGTTAAGCATCAACTAGAACAATCATTCCTCTAGACAAATTTCTAGTCAATGATGAAACATTTTAGGCAAAGTTCAAGTGGAAACTTGTCACCTTTAGAGTCCATGAAAGTCAAGGAAAGAAACATAAGACATATTCAGGTAAGTGTCCCAGACTTCAAAAAAAACAGATATTGAAAAGGGTTCTTTTTTTTTTTTTTTACAATTTTAAAACATAAAAACTTACTTGATTTCACAACATTCAATTCTGAAATGTGAGGGTGGATCCAGAGGGTTAGGAATGATCAAAATCATTCTGGTGACTGCAAGCAGACAGTTCAGACTATGATGGGATTAAGTGAGGGGCGGGATGCAAGCCCTAACTCAGTCTTAGAGGCAAAATAAAATTTGCAGAAAGCTAAAAGCAGGATTCTCATGTAATTGTAGAATAAACAGGTATCAGAGTCTCTTTTAACTCCTCTATGAGCAGACCAGTAAGAGGAAAAGCTGGTTCAAAGAGTATTTAAATAATTAGGTATTCACAAGCAGATGTAAAATAAATTTCAAAAGGAACTGCTGGTTAGGTACAAAATCGGTTAATGTCCTAGACTCTGAACAATGTAGCGGTTAGAGGCAGCAACTGTACAGAGTCCATCAAAAATTCACATTTAAATTCACAATACGTCCTCTGTATCCAGGTTCCACATCCAGGGACTCAACCAACTACAGATCATGTGGTACCACAGTACTTTAAAAAAAAAAAAAAAAGAAAAGAAACTTTAGGTGGATCCACGCAGTTCAAACTCCCTGTTGTTCAAGCATCCACTGTACCAGTTATTATGTCATCTCGCATTGCCTGAGCTTACATCAAATAATAACAAAACTGACACAAATGCATTCTCCTGGAGAATTAAATCATGGGCGTAACCACTGAACGATGTCATTGATGTCACTCCTCTTATTTCTATGTTTTTGGAAACTTCTTAGAAGGAATAAGAAAGGCTTCCCAGAGAGGAAGTTTAAACTGCGATTGCAAGACAAACCAGAGTTTGCTATACAAAAGAGCATTCTGGGAGCATTCCAGGCTGAGGGAAATGCAGGCTCAAAGTCAAAAAAGAAAAAGACAATGGCCTCATAACTAAGTATGAGTATAAGGATGCAAAAATTTGCAAAATGGCATTAGGAAGGCTAAAGTCTGATCTCCCTGACAGCTGCCTTGCCTCTTCTGCTTCATGCTCCAGACTTTCAACCAGTGTGATCTTTCTAAAAAGCATATTTGTAAGTCTGATCATTTCAGCCCTAAGTTTACAATACTCCAGTGTCTTCCCTCTGTTCACTGAAAAGCTAAACACCAGAAGGCTGATTTCTAAGTGGTTTACTTGGACCCATTCTAGCCATCTCTCCCCACCTCCCTGCCTGGCCCTGGGGATGCAGCCTTGCGAAGTCATTTAATTTCCTGCTGCTCTGTCTCATTCCTCACTTACCTTCTGGAATGCCTTTCTCACATTGTCTGTCTGTACTAAGTAACTCTCAGCCCTGGGTGGTTGTGCATTAAAATCATTTGAAAACCTTTGGGGGAAAGAAACAAAACAAACAAACAAAAAAAAACCCTGATGTCCAGGTCCCAACTCCAGATAATTAAATCAGATTTCCTGGGGATGGATTTCTAGCAACAAGTTTGTAAGGTTGCCCAGGGAATTTTAATGTTCAGCTGAGGCTTAAAAGTAATGATACCTAAGAACAAAGCAGAAGAATTCCTCCTGCACCTCAAAGCACTTCTTAAACATCATATTCTCCATGAAGTGCTCCCTAATTCCCTACTCCCACCCCTGCCCAACTAGTTATTCTACTCTCATTACCCCTAAGCCTTTGGAACATACCTCTTGGAGTTTGTAATGCTTTATATATAAATCTGTCTCAATAACAAGGAATTAAAAATTCCACTATGTCAGAGACCATATGCATTTATTTTCGTTTATATCCGCTAGTCCAATATCTTACATGCTGAAAGAATTATGTTAAGAATTAACATCGAATGAATGAATGAAGAATTAGTTAATTAGCATTGAAAATTAAGAATACATGAAGAATTATATATATTTGCAGAACCATTTGGTCCATACCAAAAGGTCCTTGATGTTTGATCCTGTCCAAAACCATTTGGCCTGGACCAAATACGCTCATGGATATTTTGAACAGGGCCACATATCAAGGATCTTTTGGCAATGGACCAAATGTCTTATGGCCATTTTGGATAGGACCAAATGTCCTGCAACTTGTAAAAGGCCCCAAGACTATCTTTTCAGATTATCATTGAAGAAAAACATATGGGAAGAAAAGTTCATATACCGTATGTGTACAGCTTGCTGAATTTCCACAAACTAAACACAACCATGCAAGTAGCCTCCAAATCATTACCAGCATCACAAAATCTCCATTATCCCCATGTTCCCTCCCCAGTGTCTACTCATCTCTAAAGTACCACTAGTCTTCTTACACCATAGGTTGATTTTACTGTTTTCATACTTTATAGAGAAGCTATCGAGGATATATTTTTTGTGGCTTATTTCTTTCAACACTGTAAGACTCATCTGTCTAGCTGCATAGAGTGTATGCCATTCATTGTTATTACTACCTAGTAACCCATGATTTGAATACAGCCCAAGTTCCTTATCCACCCTACTGTGATGGACATTGGTTTTTTTTCCTAGTTTTTGCCTATGAATAGATGGCAATGTCATTTTAGCACAACTTTTGATGATCATGTGAATACATTTTTTCTGGGTATGTATCTAGGAGGAGAATTACCAGTTCATTAGATATGCTTATGCTCACCTCTTAAGTAGATACTGTTCAGTAGTTTGTACCAAGTTCATTCTTCAACTTGAGGTGGATGAGAGATCCAATTCCATCACCACCATTTGATAAGCCTTCCATCATTGTCATTTAGCCACTTCAGTGGTATCCCGCCGTGGTTTTAGTTTACAGCTCCCTGTGTGTAATACAATTGAACACCTTCTGGTATGTTGAGTGTACTTTTTTGTGAAGTTTTTGCACTCTCCTTTTGAGTTATTGTCTTTTTTCCTACTAATTTGTGAGATGTCCTTATATATTATGAGTACAAGTCCTTTGTTAGATATGCTTACTACAAGAACATGTTCAGCCTCTAATCATGTCTTTGAGTGAACAGTGCTTCCTTTTCTTATACTCTTTTGTGCACCGTTTCCTCCATGTTAGGGATTTTGATTCCTGCCTTTACAGTTTTGCCTACTTCCAAGTTAGAAAGATGTTCACTGTATTTTTTCTCTAAATGTTTAATTATTTTATCTTTTACATTTACATCCACAACCCATCTAAAGTTGACTTTTGTATATGTGATGTTTGATATACTTTTGTCATATGGATATCCAGTTGATGCAGCACCATTTATTGAAATGACCATCCTTTCCCCACTATGCTCTGGGATTACCTGTGCCATAGTGCCTTGGCCTCTATATGTATAGGTCTGTTTCTGCACTCTCTATCCTACTCCATTGTCAGTTTGTCTATTCTTAGGCCATTATCATTCTTTCTCAACTACTTACTACAGCTTGATAATAAATCTTTTACCTGATAATGTAAATATCCCAGCTTTATTCCACTTCAAGTTTGCCCTGGCTATTCCTAGGCTTTTGTTTTTTCATATGAATTTTAGAATCAGCTTATCAAGGTAACCTTCTAAAAAAACACTGAAGGAATCCTCACTATGGCACAGTGGGTTAAGTATCCAACTGCAGCAGCTCTGGTAGCTGTGGAGGCACTGGTTCATTGCCTGGCCAGGCACAGTGGGTTAAAAATCTGGCATTGCTACAGCTGGGGCATAGGTTGCAGCTGCAGCTCAGATTCCACCCTTGGCACAGGAACTTCCATATGCCATGGGTACGCCCATGAAAAACAAACAAACAAAAAACCGCTGGAATTTTCTTGATATTATATTGATTTTACAGATTATTTTGGGAAGAACTGAAATATTAACAGTATTCAATCTCCCAATCCATGAATATGACGTTTATTTGGATCTTTTTTGATTGTTCTCAATAATATTTTCAAGTTTTCAATGTTGAGATACTATAATATCTTGTATTGTATTTGTTCCCAGTATTTTTTATGTTTTTTGCTATTGTAGTAAATGATAAGTGTGTTAGATGTCTCTAAAACCACCAGGTTCAGTGATTCACTAGGTGGACGCACAGGATCTAGCATGTGATCACAGTCATGGCTGTGATTTGTAACCACAAAAGGATACAAAGCAAACAGCAAAAGGAAAAGGTGCATAGGGCAAAGGCCAGAGGACACCAAGAACAAGCTTCCAAGAGTCCTCTCCCAAAGTAATCTCACAGGACACACTTAATTCCCCTGACAATAACTGTAAAATGCTGTCTATGAGGGAAGCTCATTACAGACTCAGTGCCTATTATATAAAAATTCCAGACTTCTGGAAGGGAAGCAGGTGTTCAGAATAAACCACACTATTTGTACAGTCTGGGCACCATGAACAGCTCTTCCTAATTAGGGTCACTGGATCCTCTCCAAATCCAAATTCCCATAGCCCAGCTAGGGGTCAGTTTTGCAAGTAGGCTATTCTAGGAATAAGCATTCTCAGATCTTCTATGTTAGCTCTTTTTCTTTTCTGCACAGCATCTTTTAGGATTTTATTTTCTGGAGTGCTTTGGTGGTTGTTGTTGATATATAGGAATACAATTTATTTTACACACTGATATTACATCCAGTGACCTTGTTCACTTATAATATTATATGTATAGATTCTTCTAGATTTTATAGATTTTCTAAGAACACATCCATGTAGCTGTTGACTCTTTCTTTTTTGGCCGTGCCCACAGCATGTGTGAGTTCCCAGGCCAGGGATCGAACCCCTGTCACAGCAGCAACTCAAGCCACAGCATCAACAGCAACAACACCGGATCCTTAACCCACTGAGCCACCTGTGAACTCTTTGACTCTCTTTTTAAAAGAAATTTGGAACTCCTCCCCCAGGTTTGAAAAAAAATTATATGGTAGTTTTATCAAGCTATAATCTATGTAATATTTACATTAACACAGTGTAAAATCTAGTTCAGAATAGACTCAAACACTTCCTTTCTCTTCTAAACCTACAAAAATGAAGAGGAAATAGAGGTATAGACATTCACAACTTTCAGAAAAGTAGCCTATTCCACCATTACAGTATAACACTATAATATATAGTATAATAGTATAGTGTGTGTATATATACATATGCATAGGTTTGTGTATACATATGAAATATGGGTATACATACCCATTTAGCATTCCCAACCACAGACATCTGAGAGGACAATTTTAGGTGTGGATATATATATATATATATATATATATATATATATATATATATATACACACTCTCCCTAATTTGTTATGCAATTGGTGATAAAATTATCTCATCCCAAGGCAAGCTGGGAAACCACTCTAGACAAGAATGGAATGGTAAACCATCTCTTTTTTATTCTTATCCTCTTATTATTAACCCTTTTCACAATCACTTCTTTTTTTTGTTTGTTTGTTTGTTTGTTTGTCTTTTTGCGACATATGGAGTTTCCCAGGCTAGGGGTCTAATTGGAGCTGTAGCTGCCGGCCTACACCACAGATGCTTAACCCACTGATTGAGGCCAGCAATCAAAACTGCAACCTCATGGTTCCTAGTCAGATTCATTTCTGCTGCGCCATGACGGGAACTCCACTTATTCTTTCTTTATAACATTTTTTTTTACAAAAAGTTTTGGCTTAATTAATATGTATTAGTTCAGTCTCCTTTATACAAGTGTCATCAATCTAGGCAACATAAGTAAAAAGGAAATTTTATTATAAGGAAAATGGTGTCTCACAAAGCCCATGGATAAAATTGGGACTGTGGCTCAGAAAGCCCTCTCAGCATTCTGGCCATCTTCCTGTCTCTATAATTTGCTTCTTCTCTCTCATACTCTATGAAATACTTTGTCTAGTTCTCTGAAGCACATAGCCAAAAATCTGGCCTCAAAAATTCTTGAATTGTAGTGTTTTAGAAATAACATACTTTTATCTAGACAATGACGACAGTGGCTAGATCATGAGCTTATAGCCTCATAATCATTCATGAATCTCAAGAGCCAAATTTAATTGCTGTCACTCAAATCACCAGTATAGGACCAGGTCCCTCCTTCCCACCACCCCAGTCATTGATGGGAAAAGAAGACCTTTCACATGTTCAAGCCGGGCCCCACTGGTTTAAGAACTGAGTAATGGATCCCCGGCATGGCAGATATCAAGATCCATACCTAGTGAGTTCTATGTACTGACCTGTATCCCTGCCCCCAAAATTCCTGTTAAAGCCCTAACCTCCAATGTGACTCTATTTGGAACAGAGTCTTCAGACAGTAATTAAGGGTCATAAGAGTGTGGCTCTGATTTGATGGGTTTAGCAACTTTATAAAAAGAGGAAAAAATCTCTCTCTCTCTGTCTCTCTTTCTCCCCATCCACATACGACACAAAGGACATATGAGGACATAGTGAGAAAGCAGCCATCTGCGAGCCAGGAAGAGAGCTCTCATCAATAAACAAATCAACCAGACCCTTGATCTTAGACTTCTGGCCTCCAGAACTGTGAAAAATAAATTCTGTCATTGAAGCCACCCAGCCTGTGGTATTTTGTTATGGCAGCCTGAGCTAAGACAGTGGGCAAAGACAAAACCCAACCTTCCTTGCAGTCCTGTCTAGGAGGCCTCTCCGGTCTAACCCTATTCCAATTTCTTGTCATTACCACTCTCCAGCCTGAGCCTATGGATTGCAAATGACTTTGCTGTCATTTAGCCCCCTCGGCTTAGCCACCCCACCAGCACATGACATAGGAGCCACTCGGAAAATTCAGTGTCTTTTCACAAACTTTGGTTAGATATCCCCAGATTGCTTCCCCTCCCCGCCAAGTCCTCCCGTATGAGGTATCATTAAATTCCTGAGGCCTCTACCTTTTCTCGACTTTACCATTCTGTCTCCAGCCTCTCCACATCTGCTGCACTGACTCCACAAGGTCGGCACCGTCTCTGAGTACAGACCCATTCTTCACAAGGAGAGCTCGTGATGAACAGATGTGTCACCAGCTCTCCCACAGAAGGACAGGGGATCAGGAGAGGAAGCAGGAAGTCAATCTCCAGACAAGTCAACCATTACAGAGCCTGGAAAATGTAAGAGGTCTGGCCTGTCTCTAGCTTATGATGGTTTGTTTTCCCCTCTTTCTGCCTACCTAAGACCCTTAAATTCTTCACTTTTCACATATCTGGAGGCTAATCCCATGTGAGAAACACTTAGAAAAACAAGTGTGACAGCTCTGCTCGGGGCCCAGAAAGACGCCTCGTTCTGAAAGGGGCCCTTTGGTTGTTTTCCCAGGTAAGACGTATAAGACTTGATCCCATTGCCTGAATTCCTTTCTCACCACACCCAAGGTCATTTTAATGAAAATTCCAAAGTCCAAGCCAAGAGGATAGAATTGCTCTTAATCCTTCAGCAGTGCCGTCATTTGATCCCTAGACCTGCTGGGGTGATTATTGTGTGTCTGCAGAGCACAGCTCAGCAGACAGCAGAAGGAAGTGGCTGCAAGGGCAGGAGGTTTGCTTCCTGACCCCCGTTTCTGTGCTGATGTGCCCCTGTTACTTCCCAGGACCCACTGGCCTATGGCCCCCACCCCCACCCACCAGTCTTTCTCCCTGTCATCTCAAGGAAACGCTGACTGTTAGAGCTGTTCTTCACCTTCCGGAGAAATCCAAGAAGTCACTGATAACTTCTTAATATTATTTATTTTATTGAGAAAGGTGAATCTGAACACAGTTCATTTCTTGGTTTGCTGCTGCCCAGAGGAGGCTAAGGTGTGTGGGGAACATGCAATTATACTTCTTGACACCCTGATATCTGTGACTCTGTATTTCATTAAAATGCTGAAAAAATGTGTTGTAAAAGGAAATGAAAAATGAAAGAGACAACTTGGGTGCTTTTTAAAAATGTTAATTTGTTGGAGTTCCCAGCCTGGGGTGGTGGGAAACAAATCTAACTAGGAACCATGAGGTTCGATCCCTGGCCTTGCTCAGTGAGTTAAGGACCTGGCATTGCCAAGAGCTGTGGTGTAGGCTGCAGACATGGCTCAGATCTGATGTTGTTGTGGTTGTGGCATAGGTCAGCAGCTAGAGCTCTGATTGGACCCCTAGCCTGGGAGCCTCCATATGCCATGGGTGCGGGCCTAAAAAGAAAAAAAAAAAAATGTTTAATTTGTTTTTATTTTCTTCCGCACTTCCTGAGTGATGAGGGAATGAAAGGGCTGACGACCAAATGTCTGGGATGTTCTGGGACCTCTCTGTCCCCAGAGCAGATCTGTGCACATTCTCTAGCACTGCAAGGACTAATCACGGGTCTCGGCCCTTCCTAATGACCAGACTGAGCGGCAGCCTCCAACTTCCTGTCACGCTGCACTCGAAGCCAGCGTGCCGCCAGCCTCCAGCAAACCTGCCAAAGTCATCTGCTTTGGTATTTTTGTACCTCTGAGATTAAAGGGGTAGATCCTTCCCTCCAACCGGCTGAACGGAAGGGAGCTGGGGGAAGCTCTGCTTCAGGGTGTAAAACAGACTCCTTTCTTCTCAAGCCCTAGAGGCAAACATGTGTAGGGAGTATCCCTCTCAAAGAAAAAACAAAAACCAAAAAAAAAAACACTTTCCTTCCATGAAGATACTTGGGCTGGAAAAGATGGGATGCTTTAGGAGAGTTTGGGGGAACTGAAAAATCTAAGTAAAGGTAAAATCTGAAGAATGATCATTATAAATAATGTCTTCAACTTTGTCATTTTTTCTGCCCAAATACAGAAGTATTTAGGAAGATGAAAGTGAATCTGATTGTTTTCTTCCAAGAATGATTCTATGTTGACTTGTATTTCCTAACCTTTTTCTCCTTCCCCACCCCCACCCCCAGAACATTCTCCCAGTAGGTAAGGTTCAGCCAGAATGGAGGCATCACAGTGCCCATGGCCTGGGAGCACTGCAGCTCTAGTGCTTCTCCTCATATTGCATGAGACCCTCCCCTTGACACTCAAAAGGCACAGTAAAACATAATAGGAATTTACTCTAAGCTGCTATCGATGGTGCGATTATACTTCCTGATTTACTAAGAAATATCACTAACTTTCTTAAGGGAAAGTGAAAATTTTTAGATTTTAATTCTTGCAGAAAAAAAGAAATAACTTTATATGTGTATAAAGCACTAAATAATAAAGGTATTATTTAGAAGGTCTACCAAGAACACAAAAGAGCACTATCCCAGAAGAGACTCTATAAATGTCACTGCTTGTCTTCTTGCCTCAATCTGCACCTGTGTGTACATATGGAACAGTAAAGTCACTTCAATTATACCACGGCCACAGTTTTCAGACTTTTTCAGGGAAGCCAAGATAATCCTTTCCATATAATTGTTGGCACCACACATAACCTCTTAAATAAACCAATAAATGTTTTAACATCCTTTGACAGTTTTGAAATCCTACAATAACATATCTGGTCCTCCAAACAGCGGGTGAGATGTGACTTAACTTTCCCTGTTTTACCGAGAGGGAACTGAGGTTCAAGAAGGTAAGGAAAATAAGGAAATGGAGCAGGGACCAGAACCCAGGGATTCGGATTCTGAATCCTTAGTCAGACTGTAGTCCCACAGCCGTGACCACTCGCAGGCCCTCTGGCCTTGGGTACACCAGATGATGTATCTAGGTTTGGATTCCTTTACTGCAAAAAGGATGAGAAGGAAAGTTGGAGAGGGTTGAACCAGTTGATGTTTACAGTCTTTTAGTTTCTACATAAATCCAAGAGCCTTCCCAGGATATATGACTGGCATGGCCTCTTATCAGGTTTCTTGAGAAAAATCAATAATGACTTTTTGCCTCTTCTTTCTATAACCAAGAAGTCAATTCCAGTCATGGTAACTTTTGAGATTTCCACCTACTGGCAAATTCACATGGACGCAGGAAGGCTATTGTCCTTCTCAAAATCTCTACAGATCTGTGTGGCTCACACACCATGGTCTACATCAGTGCTCCTGTTCCCAGGGAATTCCAGGCTTCACTGTAACCTCTAGCAGCTATTTACACTTTTCTAATGAAGACACAGATGTAAGCCACGGTCCCCTCCCCAGTGTTCCACCAGACACTACTCATGGAAAGCACTGCAGTGTCTATCTGGCAGATCAAAACGAAGCTTAAGTTCAACAAAGAAGGTGACATCACGGAATCTGAACGTGAATCAATATTCATTACGACACATCCTCCTCTTACAAGTTCTCTGCCACCCCAGGCCACACACATTCTCCATGGCTGGCAGACCTCAGCAACTCATTTCCAGATGCCTTGTGGCCCCAACCTTCCGGCACTATCATCATCACGAGTGGGGGAATGGAGGGCTGTCCATGTTCATTCGAAGGACGCAACATGGACATTTCCTAATTAAAAAGCCACCACCTCCAGTAGGAGGTGCTCCCCTCCTTTGAGGCACATAGAGCTGTCATGAGCTGTGCTTTTAGGTGACTTTTTTTTTTCTTGTTGCCACACTGATGTCAACTAATGTGGTGGAGCAGAAAGAGTACTTGGCCTGACGCCCAGTCCTGCTTGTGCACCTGGATCTCAGCTTCCTTGTTGAAGAAAAAGCCGCTCAAAAAAGAATGGCTTCTGAACTTTGTTAGGAAGAGAAGCTTCTCATAAACTCCTATCAAATTGTGGACAATGGAAAGAAGAATGCAGTGCCAGCCTGGGGCTGCAGGGGACAGCTACTGAGAACAAGGGGGGTGGGGGCTGAGCCCCACCAGCACAGTGAAAGGAAGCCAGGTACCCAGGAACCATATCAAAGTCTGATAACCTGGCCCTAATCAGCCCCACATTACTCCTAGGACACTGACCTTAGTCAAACTGCCTAACTTGTTTAGTTCTCATTTTACTCAATCTGTGTAAAAACGTGTCATTTCTGCTCCATCTATCTCACAGGGTTTATATGGGATTGAAAAGAAGTAAGAGATATGAGATCATATAAAATGTTATACAAAATAGATAACATTGATTGTCAGTGGATCTCTCCTACTTTATTGGCCAGCCAACATCAAGGAGCCATCCAGTGCAAACAGTTCATCCAGTGTAGGTTTTGTTACATGGATCGCACATCTGACTTACCGGGATTGCCTTAGAGCAATTCTACATCAGTTTTCTAAAGCACAAACATCACAGAAAATGCAGGTGATTCTGCCTAATGTCTATGGGAGATACCTGATTGCAATTGGCATTTTGTGTTGCTATTTTGGCCTAGGTAGCTATATCAGCATCATATTTGATACGCGTCTTTTATAAAACTTATATGTGAAGGTAGATTTAGAAACACAGCAATCCTCCCCTACATTTCATTTTCAAAGAACACAAAATTTGGAGTATTTTATTATTATTGTTTTCATTATTCCTATTATTATGGTACTGTTACTATTTTATTATCATGTTTATCATTTTTATTGTGATACACAAATAGTTTTCCTTTCTGGCCATTAACCTAAATGCTCCAAAGCCGCATCGTTTATGATCAAGGGAAAATTTATGAGACATTAAAATAACTGTGTTAATTTCTTATATTAATTTGGGTTACCAGTTGCATCATTCAGAAGTTATACAAATTGTATCCATAAATATCATAGATTTGGAAGATTGAGAAACAGAAATTAGGTTTGAACACAAAGATTTCAGGGAAATAATGGGATTAAGGTTTGAACCTGCTGACAAATTAGGAAAAAAAATTCTCCACACAATAATTTACTTTCTTCAAGTTTAAAGTAATATATTGGAGTTCCTGTTGTGGCACAGTGGAAACAAATCCAACTAGTAACCATGAGGTTGTGGGTTCAATCCTTGGCCTCTCTCATGGGTTAAGGATCCAGTGTTGCCATGAGCTGTGGTGTAGGCTGGCAGCTGCAGCTCCAGTTCAACCCCTAGCCTGGGAACTTCCATTTGCCATGGGTGTGGCCTTAAAAAGCAAAAAAAAAAAAAAAAAAAAAAAAAAGTTTGAAGCAATATGAATATGTTAAATTACTTATCCCATGTTGTACTTTAGCATTATTTCCTTCACTTTTTAAATATAGAGTCTATGGGATTTTTACTAGAATTACAAAACTTCTATACACTGATCTACCAAAGATAAATAAAGAGAATAAAACCTACCCTGAGAGGGAACCACTGTGTAACTGTGGACCGAAGGAAGGCCCTCCAACAATGTGCACGTACATGGTTCAATTAATCTTTGAGGAAAATGGCTTCAACCAATATCATCTCTCTGGCACTCACTTTCAGTTCCTCTGGATTGGAGAACTTGCCTGATGGAGCAGAGATGGAGTCAGACACTGCCCTAACTCCAAGGCTGGAAGCAGAGCCACTGTGCTCACTGAAAGCTCAAATGGGAGTTCCTCTTGTGGCGCAGTGGAAACAAACCTGACTAGTATCCATGAGGACACAGGTTTGATCCTTGGCCTCACTCAGTGGGTTAAGGATCCGGCATTGCCATGAGCTGAAGTGTAGGTCACAGACGCAGCTTGGATCCTGCTTTGCTGTGGCTGTGATGTAGGCCCGCAGCTGCAGCTCTGACTTGATCCCTAGCCTGGGAGTTTCCATATGTCGAGGGTATGGCCCTAAAAGAAAAAAAGAAGAAGAAAGAAAGCTGGAATGGAGGGTGCGTGGCCCCTTCTTGGATAGACCTCTGCTGAAAGAAGTGCCCTCTCACACCACATGGCATCAAACCCACCCAGGCCGATGCTCACTGCCTGAAACATAAATGCAGAGGGAACAAAGAGTGTAAAATCTGCTCGAAGAACTGCTGTCCCAGCAACTCTGAGCAACACGACGCTCATGAAGCCTGCCCTGCATTCCAGAAAACCAAAAAGTGAGAGCCCTGATAAGATAACCAGGTAATTAATGAAGCAATTTCCCTTTCCTGCTCACATGCTATATTTATTTTTTAATATAAAGTCTCATCATCTTAAGCAATAATACACTCTCTTCCTGTAACCTTTAAAAACTTGCCAAATGGAGCAGGACAAACATTACTCACATTTTTGTGTGTCTATTTTTTTCAGTTTTGAGCTTACACACAAAAAATCTTGTAAATATAGTCAGCCTTTTGGGTTTTTTTTTTCTGGTTTTTCTTTGTTTTGCTTTGCTTTTTTTCTTTACAGAAACATTTTTAACTTTTAGTTTAATAATCAGCTTTTTTTCAGGTTATGTAAAGTAGACATTTTCCATGGTATAAAATATTCATTTACTACAGTAATTTTTAAAACAATTTTGATAGTAGGAGAATTTTTTCAATAAAATTGTAGGTGGACCCCAGAATATAAAAAGTAGTAAAGGCTACAAAAAGACAACCCACAGAATGGGAGAAAATATTTGCAAATGAAGCAACCGACAAGGGATTAATCTCCAAACTTTATAAACACCTTCTGAAGCTCCATAACAAAAAAACAAACAACCCCATCAAAAAATGGGCAGATCTAAACAGGCAATTCTCCAAAGAATACATACAGATGGACAGAAAACACATGAAAAGATGTTCAACATCACTAATTATTAGAGAAATGCAAATCAAAACCACCATGAGGTACCACCTTACACCAGCCAGAATGGCCATCATCAAAATTCTACAAATAATAAATGCTGGAGAGGGTGTGGAGAAAAGGGAACCCTATTACACTGTTGGTTGGAATGTAATTTGGTGCAACCACTGTGGAAAACAGTATGGAGTTTCCTCAGAAAACTAAAAATAGAATTACCATTTGATCCAGCAATCCCACTCCTGGCCATCTATCTGGAGAAAACCATCACTCTGAAAGATACATGCACCCCCAGAGTTCATTGCAAAACTATATACAATAGCTAAGACATGGAAGCAAGCTAAATGTCCATCAACAGAGGAGTGGCTAAAGAAGATGTGGTACATATACACAATGGAATATTACTCAACCATTAAAAGGAAAGAAATATCAGCATTTGCAGCAACATGGATGGACATAGAAATTATCATGCTAAATGAAGTCAGTCAGACAGTGAGACACCAACATCAAATGCTATCACTTACATGTGGAATCTAAAAAAAGGACTCAATGAACTTCTTTGCAGAAAAGATACTGACTCACAGACTTTGAAAAACTTATGGTTTCCAAATGAGACAGGTTTGGGGGTGGGGGGTGCACCAGGGGTTTGGGATGGAAATGTTGTAAAATCAGGTTTTTTTGATGATCATTGTACAAATATAAACGTAATAAAATTCATCAAGTAGTTTAAAAAAAAAGAAAACTTGGGAAACAAAAAGTAGTAAAGGCTTTGCCATATTTTAACATGATGGATGGCCTGTGATCCCACTCATGAGGCCTCACCCCAGCCTTGTATTATTAACTGGCCAGGAAGACAATGAACATAAGTCAAAAGACAAGCAGGAGTTCCTGCTGTGGTGCAATGGGATGGGTGGTGTCTCTACAGTGCCATAACCTAGGTTTGATCCCCTGCCAAGCACAGTGGGTTAAAGGGTCCGGCGCTGCCATAGCTGTGGCATAGGTCACAACTGCAGCTTGGATCTGATCCCTGGCCCAGGAACTTCTCTGTGTCATGGGTATGGCCAACAAAGAAAAAGACAAAAACCAAAAACTTTTGTTGCATCATTTGTAATGAACACATGGCATTACGTATTACCGTTCAATTAAAAAACATTCTTGTACATTTTTAACCTCTTTAGGTAAATTATTCATTTGGCCAAAAGGGAAATCATTAGGCTCAGAATTCCATGGTGAGTAAAATCATTAATGACTAAGTGGCCAGGGTCAGGCATGATGTGAAAACACTTGTTCTGCCAATCTATTTCATGCCGGATTCTGAGCTAAAGTATTTTTACAATTTGAGATTCTGGACCTTGTCAGAGAGTTCATGGATGCCAAGTTGTTATGTAATCATTAAAATAACAAGGCTTTGGAAGCACTAGGAGATAAATAGAGCAATTTTTTGAGATTTTTTGAGATTTTTCTTTTGTCTGATCAGGGCAATTCATCTTTTGAATTACTTGTACTACCACACAGAGCATAATTTCCAATGAAATTGTAACTCAGCACATTTTCTCTAAGGGCAACCTGGCCTTCATCCTGATCATGGTTCCATTTGGAAATAATAAACATCATAAAGGACAAGAGTTTTCATACAGAGCATCTTACATTAAAGGTCTGACTGAGTATGATCAGCACTCCAAATCGTAAAGATGGTGCCATGTTCTAAAAAGACATTTCTGATAGGATAGCTGTATATCTCAGTAGGCTAATAATTCAGACAATTTTTGCTACAGTAGATGTCAGAGACTGACACAAGTTGTTGGAAAAGAACTTGGAACGTATGTGTTTTTTAGACAGTTAAATTGGGGTAGGTAGAAACTGTTGGCTTCTTTTCACAGGACCAAACGTGCTGACCACCTTTTATGGACAGAATCTCTATCATTTGTTTCCCAAAAAAAACATTGTGTAGGGATGTGGGTGTGGGTAGGTGTATGTGTACGTGAGCGGTCAAATGCTTTAAACCAGGCTTTAGTTGCTATTTACTTCAATTTCTACTCAAATAAAACACATGTATCCAACATGCACACTGCCATTTGTTTTGAGTACAACACTAAGAGAATTTAGTGAACCAGCTCTCAAATGAGACAATTCACTACAGACCACAGATGGGTTATGACAGAATGAAAGAGGAGTGAAGAAACCAAGGGAATAAATTAGAGGATAGAAATTAGGAAAAGAAATGAAAGCAGATGAAAATTTGGAAAGCAAGGAAGAAATCAAAATGTTACTTAGAAGTAAAGATTTGAGCAGAAGTTTAAAGCATGAACACTGAGGCTTATTATGGAATAATTGCTTAACCTTTGTCCCAATTTCTTCTATAAAATGCCTCCCACCTACACTATAGAGTTATTTCCAGGGCTAAATGAGAAAATGCAGGTACAGCATTTAGCAAAATAAAGTGAAGTAGATGTTCAATAAAGGTTAGTTATTAGCATTAAGTTAGGGTAATTAACATTAAGAGTATTGTGATTATTTGTATTACTTATAGAAAATTACTATTTTAACATAATTTTTTCTTTCATCTTCTAAATATCAGTTATTCTAGGTGTCAAATCTTGCCATTCCTCTTTTTTAAAAAAGTTTTAATGCTGATCATAAAGTTTATAATATAAAGAATATTAGGAAAAATAGTAACAGTCAAATTAGTTCCTAAGATATAATAGCGATCTTTAGCTAACTCTTTCAAGTTTTCCTGTATGAATAAAGCTGAGATCAATTTCCTACTTTTTAATCCTCTGCCCAAATATGATTTGGATGTCCAGGATTCTAAGGAAAACAAGTCTTTCTCCAAAGACTTTAGTACTCTTCCCTGACTCCTTTTCTTTCCTACTGTTTTTATTTTCAAAAGATCATTCACAAAATTTAAAATCTCATTTTGCACAAGTATTCATACTAGAAGGAGAACAATCTAATCATTCTTTCAGAGGAGTTACTATCTTTAAATTTATATCTGTAGTCTAACTTAATTTTTTTTTAAGTAAGAGTGAACTCTGAGGACACAAGCTGTATTTTTGCCTTTTTATCCATCATAGTAACTATTTCAAAGCTGTCCATAGAGCAGACATCAATACACATAAATTCATGAAAAATGTTAGAAATGAGAAAAGGACAAGAAGCAGAGGTTAATTGCAAAGGTCATCCAATTTAAATTCCTAATGAGAATTCAGAGTCTTTTGGGTTTCACCTTTTTCACTATGATTGAAATGCCAAGTACAAGCTGAACAGTCTGCTAACAATCTGAAAAGAAAATATATTACCATGATTGTACAGAGAAACTGGAAGCGATTTTCTCTTGGGTTGGAGGTTTAAACAAACAGGAAGCCCTGTTTAGGATTTGTCTTCATCATCTTTCATCACAAGTCAGCCTGACTTCCTGATGAAGAAATGTGCAACTGCCTTTAGATACTCAACCAAAGTGGGCAGAAATGCCAGCCCAACAATCTGTAACTTTAATTTCAAAGTTGCTAATCCTGAACACCTCATCTCCTTGTGACCACAACTCTCTAAGTAAAGTTTTGTCTCTTAATCTCCATGAGAAGTGAGCACAAAATGAGTCTTTGTTAGTATCTGGCTTCATATTTAAAGGATCTCATTTTATTTCTATGATTGAAAACATCAAAAGGGATGAGAAACAAACCAAATACTAGACAATAGTCATAATCACAGACCCCTTAAAGTGTTTTCTACCCAGAATTAGTAAAATAGTTTTCTGTAGGTACTTGAAAAAGTATTATTTATGAAATGAAACAAAGATTTTTTTTATCAAAAGCATAGAGTTATTTCAAGATGGAAAATGAATATTTCACAATTTATCTCTAGTCCATATATCTAAAATTTAATATACTATCTACATTTCAAAGTTAGCAGTTCCTTCTTAAACTTCAAATTTCATGAAACTATTGATTAAACTGCCATTACTAAAATAACAAATATGCTAGTTTTCAGGGAGAAGTAAAATGTGAAGATTTTTAATTCAAATAAATAATTTTTCTACAAAAAAGCTCAAGATGAATTGATAATTCTCTCACATAAAGAAGCAAATTCCAAAATTCAAATATGAACTTCCAGGCGGACATAGACTATAAAAGAATGACTAGTATGTTATCTAATACAAAGTGGAAAAATATAAAATCAGGACTCTTATTACCCTAAAAATTATAATGAATTATCAATTCACACAGTAGATTTTTACCATTACTTCACTTGATGAATACGTAACACCTATTCTCATTGATACTTCCAAATATGATTTATTCCAAGGTTCCATTTCTATAGTATTCTTGAAAATATTAGGTTAATATGAGGAAGGAAGAGCTACTGTAATACAAAGAGAAAAAACAAAAGCATATTCACTAAATATGATTTGAATCAGACTGCTAACAATAAATATATGCAATTTAAATACATCCTGATTCAATGAAATTCTTGAAGTTGTTGGCTAATGTTGAAGCCCAGAAGACAATGCAGTCAACTGCCACATCACAAATATTCCAGATGTTTCTTGAACCCATAGTTCTCTCCCCACTTATCAAGCCTACAACAACCACCATTCAGTCTCTTGTATGGCCTTTCAAAATAGCATATTTAACATATATTTTTTAACAAGCAAAAGAAGCAAAGTAGAAAGATGAAAATTAACGTGAACAAAGATATATAGTTTGTCCAGATAAAAATAAAATGTGCATTTGTTGAGCAATACATGAATGAATTTCCTTAGAATGATGCAACCCCTCCAAAAAAAAAAAAAAAAAAATCACAGGAGTCATCGCCATGGGTGGTAGGATGCTTAGTTTCCCACAGGAAGCAGCTCAGGTAATTGCTTGTTTGTTTTTATACTGGGAGGCATTCTATTATGTGCCTTTGGGTTTCTTCTATGAGAAAATCTGCTGCCTGGCTCATTTTGTTCCAGGCATTTCATAGGCATTTGTCTCCTGTGTTTAGAAAGTCCATCATCTTAATAAGTGTCCTGTAGAAGAAATGACTAAATGGGAAATACATGTTGTTGGCAAACAAGCTATGTTACAAATAAGAAAAGAGTCTATAAATAATGTAAAGATATGAATTCAAAGTTAGATGCACACAGTCATCTTGGGAATAATACCATAAATCGGAGAAGGGTTAGGTTATCAGGCCAGTTATGTCGTCTAGAAGGAATTCCAGTGTTGAGGCCACTGCTGGGCAAGCCCCATGAAAGGAAATATGGGTTAGCTCATCACTGCCTACATCCCCATGGATCTCAGTGAGGTCGGTTTAAGAGTTCTGCAAGTAACACTGGCTTGCATACACTGCACCATGCACTGTGCTGCAAAGTGGGGAGACAAATAAATACTCACTGGTCCCTGCTGTCATGGAATTTAGTCCAGCAGAGAAAGCAGGCCCATGAACATATCGTTACAAAGTTAGGGAAGCTCTAATCACAGAGTTATTTCCAGCGTGCAGTGGCATCCTAACAAAAGGCAGGCACTTGCTCCAGTATGAAGAAGGGAAAGGCTGTCCCAGAGGGCTTCCTGGAGGAGACAATCCCTGGGGTGAGCTTTGAAGGGTGGGCTGGATATATGCTTCATCCTTCTGAATGGTAATCATATTTAAGCAGAGTTAATCTGGCTATTGGTCTAATTTCTCTATAAAAGGACACTGTCCTGAATATTGTTATATTACACAAACTATGCTTTAATTCAAACATGGAATAATGTTGACTTTAAGAAGGCAAGTCAATAAATCACTATTTTCACACTTTCAATATCTTTATTATCCTTTTAATGAAACTACCTTGATTATCATTATTAATACTTATTAGTGGTTGATGATATCACTAAATGATTAATGCAAACCTACATTCTAAACATCACAAAATTCATTCATTAAGTCTATGTCAAATGTCTAATAGGTGCAGTAGGGGATGTTTTAGTGACAAATAAAGCACTGAACTGGAAAACAAAGACCTTACCATGCAGTCTAATAATTCCCATAATCAAAGCATAAAAACTCGAGTAAACTTGCAGGCTAATCTTTCAGAGTACTTTTAAGAAAAGTTCATCATCCAAGGGAGAAGCTTTGTTCTCTTTTCAGTATACCTTAACCACATTAAGAGATCCAGACCACATAGTAAGATTTCTATTTATAAAATGCTGGTGAATATGATGCCTGGTATTTTTACTTTTTATTTCTAAATGCAGCTACAGTCTAAGTCTTCCAGGGGAGGAAGAAAACCCTCAGAAATTATTTGCTTTTTTAAATTGAAAATGTTACATCTTCAAGTCATACTTTCCACAATGAAAACATGTCCACTTGTTGACGTGCTCTCCTCTAGCTGAAATGACACAATCGTTTCAACCCCCTGAATTTAAAATGGAAATGTCTTTTTCTTCCAGAAAAGAACCACCCTATGATTAAAACTTCCCACAGTTGCTTTTAAAGTGCTTGAACTTTAAAAAAAAAAAAAAAAAAAAGGTCCCTTCTATTTTTATCAGAAATTACCCTTCCCACACGAACCCCGTGGCAGGCTCTGAGTGGTTGGCGAGCCTGTGCCACAGCAACCTTCTTCCCCCTCCTCCCTCTATTGCCCCCCTCTTTCCAGCCACCCTTGAGGATTCCCTGTCTTGTTCCACAGCCCCTCCAAACACTGGTTCCCTTCCGCCTTCCAGCTGTGGCTTCCCCCAAATTGCTGAGCCGCACAGAATATCCTCTTAACCCCACCTTAGGTACCAAGGGGATATTGAGTGTTTAGCTGATATAATGTCTAAACAACATCACCTCCTCAAATCTTTTCACACAAGATAAACTCTGAATTGCTTCTGAAGTCACTATGGGTCCATCTATAAAGAGTTTACTAGGCCACTATCACTATTAAATAATATATTCACTCAATACTTACTCGGTATCTAAATTATGCGAGTCACTTTATGAGGCCCTGTGAGAGAAAACATGAAATAACAGCATGACTGTCCTTTGGGAACTCATAGCTAGAGGAGGTGTTTGTAAGCCTGCACAGACCTAACACAAGAAAATCCTACTGAAGTACCAAACAGAGGGAAAACAAAAGGCAGAGGGGACGGGAGGGGCAGGAAGAGAGTAGGAGCTGTTGACATTGCCAAGGAAATGCTTCATTGATATTTTGAGATTTGGCTAACTGAGAGATCAGAAACCCCCAAAAATAATGAATGAATTGGAGAGAGACTACGATTCCAAGCAACTAGAATACAAATTGGCATTCTTTTTTTTGGAACAAGGCTGGGCTTAATAATACCTAAGTGTTTATAACTCTAGGGGTAATCCCTGAGAAATATAATAAAGATTTACATACTTCAGGTTTCAAACAGTAGTCATTGATATACATCAACCATGTATCCCCAAGGACCTAGATACCTAGATGAGCCTGGAACTTCTCTCTAGCTTATTTCAACTCTAATTTTAACAAGCTACACTAGTTGCTGCCACTCTCCCTTCAGACAAAGATCTTTGGTTTAGGTTTAAAGAAGCCATGATGATGTCCTCACCATATTCTTGCAAAGTTCTGCCACATTCAACCTTCAATCAACAAACTTTTGCTGAGTACCCACAGCAGGCAAGGCTCTGGGCTAAGAGAAATAAAGATAAACAAAATACAGTCCTTAGCTTTAAAGAGCTCACAGCAGAGGGGCCCATCTGTAACTGGTGAAATAAAATGGGAGAGGCACTGAAGGAGTAGGGAAAGGAACTGTGGACACACAGGGAAGGGGCATTTAAGTGGGGGAGGGGGAGAGAGAAACAGTCCCGGGACACCTCACAGAAGGTGACCTTTAAGGAGCATCTAGAAGTAGGCTTGTCCTTTTCCTACAAAACAGTAATCAACTTTCTTGGAATGAAGGCCGGAGCCAGAGTTTACAGAGTCAAATTAAAAGAGTTAAACATGTTCTATAAAGCAATTTGTAATTTATCTTCTAGGCATGAGAAGGAATTTTAAGCTACTGAAGAAGTTTAAACAAAACGAATGCATATATATGTGTCTATTATATTTATATGTATACATGTATTCGATAGATGTATATTTATGTCATCTATATTTAATATATTAGTATTATAATTAATGTTGTATGTGTATATATATACATATACATGTAATTATTCTGGCAAATCAGTGCAAGGTAGATGGGATAAATAAAGCTAAAAGCAAGAAGATGAATTAGGAGAGAACTCCAGTAGTTCAAGTAAGAGATGAGGGGGACTTAAACTTAGTGAAAATTGGAATTGAGAGAAAGGGACAAAGAAATGCTTCCAAATATTTAATTGATAAGTCTTGATCACCAAGTTCATGTGTGAGGCTGAGAGATTAAGAAGAATTTGAGAAGACTTCCAGGTTTCTGACCTGGAAGGTGGGTGCAGAATTACCAGTAAGGTATGTGTTCAGCATAATAGAGGTAGAAGCGTTGGAGTAGAAGGAAATAAGTTGATCAAAGCTTGTTAATTATGAAGTATCCATGGATCATTCAGATGAATTCATCCAAAATACACCTGGAAAAATTTATGGCATCATTCTTCCCCCCACATAAAGGTATGTAGAGGAAATAGAGAAAAGAATCAAGATTATGGCTAAACAAAAGAATCAAGATTATGGCTAAACTAAAAGCATTTAACAGAGAAAAAGCTGGAAAATGTCAAAATACTTGGAGATTAAACAACACACTCCTAAATAACACATGGGTCAAAGAAGAAAACACAAGAGAAATTAATTTTTTTTTTTTTTTGTCTTTCTTGTCTTTCAGGGTCATACCCATAGCATAGGGATGTTCCCTATGCTGTAGCTGCTGGCCTATACCACAGCCACAGCAGAATAATATCTGAGCCATGCCTGCAACCTACACCACAGCTCACAGCAACACCAGATCCTTAACTATTTTTAATTAAATGAAAATGAAAATACAACTTTTTTAAATGTATGGGATGCAGTGAAAACTGGGCTTAGAGGGAAACTGAAGAAAAGAAGATCTAAAATCAATAAACTAAGTTTCTACTTTAGGTAATTAGGAAAAAAAGCAAATTAAATTTAAGTTAAGCAGTAGAATGAAACAATAAAAAACTAAAAACAGGAAATCAGGAGAGATCAGTGAAACCAAAACCTGGCTCTTTGAAAAGATGAATAAATTTGATAAGCCTACAATTAGAATAACTAAGAAAAAAGGGAGAAAACAAAAATTACTAATAACAAAAATGAAAAAGGGAGTTTCATTACAGATCCCATGGCTGTTAAAAGGATAATAAAGGAATGCCACAAACAACTCCATGTCTACAAATTTGATAATATCTAGATGAAACGGACCAATTCCTTAAAAGACACAACCAGCCAAACTCACATAAGAAGAAGTAGACAATCATGGCGTTTCTGTCTTTGCTCAATGGTTAATGAATCTGACTAGGAACCATGAGGTTGTGGGTTCAATCCCTGGCCTTGCTATGAGCTGCAGTGTAGGTTTGCAGATGCGGCTCAGATCCCGAGTTGCTGTGACTGTGGCGTGGGCCAGTGGCTACATCTCTGATTAGATCCCAAGCCTGGGAACCTCCATATGTTGTGGGCATGGCCCTAGAAAGGACAAAAAGAAAAAAGAAAAAGAAAAAGAAAAAGAAAAAGAAAAGAAAAGAAGAAGAAGACAATCTAAATAGGCCTATATCTATTAAAGAAATTGAATCAATAATTAACAACCCTAAAAAGAGAAAGTACCAGGCCCAAATGGTGAATTCTACCAAACAGGTTAAGGAAGAAACCAACCAATTCTCTATAATCTCTTCCAGGAAACAGAAACAAAGGGAACACTTCCTAATTCACTTTATGAGGTCAGCGTTATCTTAACACCGAAAACAAAGATTGCAAGAAAATCACAAACCAATATCTCTTATCAATGTAAATACAAAAATTCTCAACAAATATTAGCAAGCTGAATTCAGTAACATATAAAAAGAATTATATATTGTGAGCAATAGGGATTTATCCCAGATATGCAGAGCTAGTTCAACACTTAAAAATAAATTAATGCAATCTATCACATCAATAAGCTAAAAAAGAAAAATCACATAATCATATCAACAGATGAAGCATCTGACAAAATCCAACAGCCATTCATGATATTAAAGAAAAAAAAACTCTCAGTAAACGACAGATAGAAGGGAATATCTTCAACTGATATAAAGAACATCTACAAAAAGTCTATAGCTAACATCATATTTAACAAGAGAAACTGGAAGCTTCACACATGATCAGAAACAAGGCAAAGATATCTACTCTTACTACTCCTTTCATCATTATATGAGAAGAAGTCATGGCTAATGAAATAAGACAGAAGAGGAAATAAAAAATGTACTGATTAGGAAGAAAGAAGTTAACTGTCTTTGTTCTCAGATGATGTGACTATTCTCATGGAAAGTCTGAAAGAATTGATAGAAAATCTCCTGGAACTAATAATCACTGTCTCAAGTTTGCAGGAAACAAATTTAAGATGCTAAAGTCAGTCACTTTCTTATACACCACCAATGAACAAACGGAATTTGAAATTAAAAACAGAACACCAGGGTTCCCGCTGTGGCTCAGCAGGTTAAGAACCTGACTAGTATCCACGAGGATGTGGGTTTGATCCCTGGCCTTACTCAGTGGGTCAAAGGATCTGGCATTGCTGTGACCTCTGGTAGAGGTTGAAGATACTGCTTGGACCCGGTGTTGCTGTGGCTGTGGTGTAGGCCGGCAGCTGCAGTTCCAATTCAACCCCTAGCCTGGGAGCTTCCATGTGACACAGGTGCAGACCTAAAATAATAATAATAATATTAAAAAATAATTAATTAAAACAAAATACCATTTGCCCACTCCCACATGAAATGCTTAAGTATAAACCTAACAAAATATGTACAAGATCCAAACACTTAAAGATTAAAAAGTGTTATATTGTCCTATGTACAGCTCTCTTATATATGGCTTTTCACTAAGTTGAGAACCTTTTAGTTCTAAGGATCACATAGTGTAGCATCTCACTTATAGCATTTGGGATTACATTCCCCGGGATTGACCTACTTTATATTTGTACTTGTCTCTTGGGCCAGGGCAGAGGGAGATAAGAAAAGTCGCCTAAACCAGTTAACAATTATTTAGGTTTCCTATATGAGGTACTGTTAAACAGATCAAACATTGGACAGCCAAATCCTGGAACCACCCCTCTTATGCAGTTTCTTCCCTAAGTACTACCTGAAAAGAACAAATGTACCATGCTATAGGGTGTAGGACATTAAACCAAGGATCTCTAAGACAGGAAAAGTTCTTATCTTCCCAGCAGAAGCACACTTTCCAAGGATTAGGCACGCACTTCAAAGAGTGTTTACTTCCCTATCTCTTGGATGCCTTGGTCTGGGAGCCAGGACTAACACCCCATTAGCACTTCATTAGCCAGGACTCAAGAATGTGGGAAAAGAGGCCTGGGCCTAGGAAGCAACCCCAGACTAAAACTAAGATGAGTCTTCCATTTTTCTTACCACTTTCATAAATGCTCCAGTGGTCAAGCACCCCCTAAAATAATAATATATCTGTGTTCTAGAGCTGGTGTCAGCTAGAAAAATAGAGCAAGATAGATCAAATTGTAACATCCAGATATCATATCTCCAAATCGTCCTTTGAAAAGACACCAAAATAGGCATCAGGTTCAGGACAACCTTGGCAACATATGAATCCAAATTCCTTAACTGATAATGAAATTTTGCCATCAACCTAAGACTTTTGCAATAACTTCTTGGTCTTTTCTGCTTTCTGTCTACAAAAATTCCTGTCGCTTGTACACCACTTAATCCAACAATTCTTAGTACAACACCTGAGACACTAAAGGCACTGAAATTCTCATACAATGGTTCAAAACATTCTTTCCTCATGAAAAACAAAATCACCTCTCTGAAGATGCCATTATTAGCACATGGCATGTGCTTCCACAGCTTCCTGCAAAAGAAATGGACCTTCTCTATAAATTTTCTCTAATGCATCTCATATAGTACCCATCAGACTGAAGAGACACACCAGCCTAAAAGGCTGACATAGACTGTATAGTTGCCAGATAAGTTAGATTTTCAGAAACTGTGTTATTGCAATGTTAAAAGAAGGTCAAGAATCCTAACTTATTAAGGAAAAAAGAAAAAAAAGAGCAACACCTCTTGATGCTGTTTTGTTCAAGAACATGATATAGGAGTTATTTACACTCTTTAGGTAGCTAAAAAGAATATTGTTAAAATAGGATGAAAATGAAATGGCTAATATCCCTTTAAAATAATGTAAATTTCTGATACAACCAAAAATCTCATGACCTGGTTGAAAGGACAAGTTTTCCATGGAATATTGAGCAGTGATTCCACTTGGTTATTCCAACTAATAAAGAATGAAGTGAAAAAACTCTTATTTGATATGCTATCTTGTGAAAACACAATGGTAAAATAAATGTCCTGTCTGTAATTCTAGGCCAGTTATAAAATCTAAGAGTAATAGCAGGGCAATTTATTAACTATGCAAGTTCTATTTTGTTGTTAAGGATAAGATGAATAATTTAACAAAAATGATAAAGTAAAAAAAAAAGTATATAATGGGGGATACAATGAAAACTGACAGTTTCTCCTACTCTTAGTGTCATTTATCACCATTAACAATTTCTTCATCAAATGTTTCATCATAAATCTATGCATATTTTTACTCTAATTGACATATATACATTGTTATGAACCTTCCTTTTTTACTTAATACCTGAAGATCTTTCCATATCCACACGAACATAGCTATACATTTTCCTTTTTAATGGCTACATAATATTCCACTGGCATTTAACTTTACTTTGGGTCATTTTCGTTTAGTAATCTAAGTGTGAAATCTCCTTTTTTTAGGATCTTGTTTCAAATTGTGGTAGTTTGGAAAAAGTAAAATGGAAGCATTTCTCTACTCAGTTCCAAACAGTGTTATAGGGAGCTGTGATTTTTAATTCTCAAAGTTTGAAAGATTTACCTTTAAAATACTATGAGCTAGACCTTTTTTAAAAGGATAACACTTTCATAGATTTTTAACAATTTTCTTCCTTGTTCTTTTATCTGATAGCAGTTTTGGTCATATGTACTTTTCTAAAAAGTTATCCATGTATCTGGGTTTTCAAATGCATGTGTAAAAACAAAACAAAACAAAACAAAAAAACAACCTGAAACATTTCTTATAATTTCCTCTGTATCTGGGTTATTTTTCTTTTGGTTTCTAATTGTGTATGTCTGCACTATCTCCTTTGTCTTTTTAATTAGGTTAGCAGGTAGTTTTTCTTCTGTGTTATGGGTAGATTCACTTACATATTAGTTCTGTTTCTCTGTATTCTAATTTAATAATTTTTCCTGTTATTTTAATTAAACCTTGAATTCTTCTGTAAGATAATTCTGTTAGTCTTTTCATAACTTATTCTGTTAAAAGACTGACCTAAGAATTGAGAGTTCTTTTGTTATTGTTGTTACCTTGAATTCTAGATGACTGGCATTTTATTTTATTTTTGCACTAAATTTCTAGTTTTAGTGCACTATAATCTATCACTATATTATGTACTCTTTCTAGTTTACAGAATTTATTGAGGTTTTAGTTTTGCCCAGGTATATGAATGTCTATTTGATTTTAATATCTAGAGCATTAGATATGAGACCATCTTCTCTGATTTCCGATCAAGGAATTCAAATATATATATATATTTATATATGCACACACTTTCTCGGCCACTTTACGTGGATCAGCTCCTAGTCCTCTTTCTTTTGTCTTCAATATCTGTGTATAGATCCCATGCTTATTCTTTTCGGAAAATTATGTCTGTGAGTCAGGATAGCTCTTTTAGGACCAGCTGAAATTGAAAGATGTGGAAGAAGCCAAGGAGGAAAACTGGGGCTGCAAGTATCTCAGATTCAAATGTTATCTCCAAGTACTGTCTCATTAATTCTGAGACCTCGTTATGTCTCCAGTTATGGTTCCCTTTGTGTTCAAGCTGCTAAACCTCCATTTTTTCTGTCCCTATTCCCCAACACAGAATGAGGATAACCCACTGGGACATTGCAAAGCATCTGTGGGTGCTTACCTGACTAACCTAGAAGAAATGTATGCTTTTTTATATACACGTGCCTTTCTATATACTTGTGTAGTATATATACACATACATGAGCTTGTTGTAAGTTTTACTAATATAAAGGATTTATAGCACACAATTTATAAAATTATAATAATAAAACAATTGTAAAGTCAAGGTAGCCAATTGATTCTCCCAGAATGCTTTCATTGAGTTTGCCAAACTTGTAACCAGCCTATAGTGGTGACTGCCAAATAAGTGTGGTTCAACGTGAATGCTGGATGACATTTTCATTTATGTCAGTAAATCAGATGAAAGTGAAACAGCGAAGACTCAGACCTAGGAATGTCAATGACTTGAGCAACTAATTTGCTGAACCAGATAATAGATTCAAATACTAAAACACTTCCTCAAAATTTTTGTGCTACAGACATGTCACTGCTAATTTTAACCAGCATGATTAACATCTTCTCCATTATCTTAAGTCCAAATAATAAACAAAATCATAAATCAAGGGCTGATTTATAGCATTTGTAGATTTTCATGGTATAAATACTCCCACCATGGCAGATTTCAAACCCCTAACATGTTATGTCTGACCACAGGTTTGAAAAGAAATGATGGTAAGGCACTTTTAGATAATCCTCTCACCAATTAGCTACAGTCAATATACATAACCTCAAGAACATAGATAATAGTAAAATACAGTAATTAAGGAGTGATGAATTTTGAGTGCTTATTACCTTTTGGATGCAATTTCTTATACATTCATAACTTTATTTTTAATAATGACTATGTTTAACAATCAACTTGTAAAATTTCAAAAATTTACTAATTGGCTCTGGAGAGCAGACATGCGCTGGCTCCAGGAAACCATAGATGTCTTCAGCTGCCAATGGTTTCCTAAAAACTCATTTGGCGTTCCAACATCTTCCCTCTTCCTAGCGGTCAGTCTGCTTGTGATAAAACTGTATGTATGAGTAATTCTGTTTATACCCTGACCCTGCTGTCTTGGGCAGTGTAAACCTGAATTCAATGACCTTCCTGGAACCCATCAAAACCCCCAAACTCTTATTCCAGGGAGAAATCTTTGGTTGGGCCTTTCAGGACCAGGCACCCTACTTGTAAAGCACTCTACTTACAGCCAAAGATCAGAGATGTATGTGCCAGCAGCCTGAGGCTGCCTCAGTTTGGTCCTAATTTCACTGTTTCTGGCACCTATCCTCTGTTGTCTGGTTTGCATGGTTTGCAAAAGCTGTGCCGAGCTTCACTGAACATAGCCTTCCTTATTTGTTTTGCCCCATTGTTTTTTATTATTTCAAGGAATTAACTGGGATATAAACACATTTCCTCTGCCATCTTTAGTCAAAAATCTGTATTTGGTTGAAATTTAAACATTTGTGCTTGAGAGCCAAGTTCCTCTTGACAAGCAGTACCCTTAAGCTACATAATATAAAAGAGATAACGTAAGAATATCAAGTATGACGCACCAAAATAAATGTCCCTCACAAAAGAAAGTGTTGAGTATGTAGAGAATGATTACAATAGTGAAAAAAAGAATCTATGTGTTAGGACATTGGCCCATTGTATATAAATGTTCAAAGAACCAGAGCTTGTTTTTAATGCTCAGCTGAAATGCATTACACACATTGTTTCACGATAAGAAAGGAAGAACCATCTACATATGTTTCCCATATAAGTGGAAGAGACAATTTTTAAGGAGGGAAAACAAGGACACTGACGCACAATCAAGTCGTTCCGAAGTGGTGGATTCTGTGGTATTTATTCTGTGTGTGTGGAACATTTACAGTTGGCGGGGAGGGGGAAAGACAGCCTATACTGTTCCCTCCAACTCTTCTATTTGCTGAAACATGGATGTACATGATTAACATTCTTGGGGTCTTTTTTAAACACAGATTTGTTTCAGAACACTTTGAGATCTGTCCTAATATATAACATGAAAATACTTGAACACATGCCCATTTTGGCGAGTATGTTTTCTTCAAAATTTGCCTCCAAGTGAGAGGGGAAAAAAAGACAATACGACCTAGAGCAAGATAGAGAGAAAATTTTTCTGGGATGGACGTGGAAGGGTGCGTGAGACCGCACTGCCTCATTCAATGGGAAACTACTTATCAGGCCAAAAGTCGGCTATCTTCCCACAGGAAGTTGTAGGAGGGAAGCGCCGGCAAATCTTATCTTCTAAGGGAGATAGATGGTCCCCAGAGTAAAGATGACTCCATGAAGTTTTCACTGAAGGGTTTCCAGATAAATAATGTCTTCCCACAAATAATTTGCTCTCGAAAGGCAGCCCCCTGACATGGGAAGCAGGAGGAATGGCTAAGGGCTGTGGAATTTTCTGAACATGAACAGTAAAGAATGTAAGTTTCTGTAATTGAGAAATAAGATAACTTTGCAAAAATAAATGTCTAGAACCAGGACTATTGCACAAGGAGGCACGTTTGGGGAGCCTCTGGAAAAAAAAAATGCACTCTCAAGATTAATCTTTACATCTGTTTCCAGGGGCTTCATTCAAAAGTTGACACTTTTGTACAAAGAACACCCTAGTGTTGAGTGTGACAGGCAGGCAGCACTGCCAGCAAAGTACTAGCAACTCATAAATCTGCAGGAAATCGTGCGTATACAGCTCAGCCACCCTCGCTGAACTCCTGCAAACTCTCGGTGCCCCCCAAATTTGGAGGCTTAGAGTAAAGAGAGAAAATAAAAGCAATAGAAAGTGTGAGAAGAAAGTAGCCTAATATATAAAATGAAAAGACAAAAGCAGACTGGATTATGCCAGCGAGCCATCTGCACAGCTGAAGGCTTCTTCAGGCAAAGAAAAAAAAAAAAAAAAAGGGTCCACTGTTTCTGAATCAATTGCTTCCTATTCACAGGCTCCCTGTATAGGGCTAAATTCAAAATGGCTCTTAGGAAATTCTTGCCAATCCTGTGGTCTGATTTTAGGCTCTATTTTTCCCTTTCTTTTTAAGACCCCAAGGATGTAAGCGTGTATCAGTGCTGTAACCTTGCCAGTGCACACTGGAATGAGTCAAAGGGACCTGGCATTAAATCACAGGGATTTGAGTTGCTAATAAATACAGCAGGCCCCATCCATTGTTGATTAATTCTGACTGAAACCTAAACACCAAACAACAAACACTCTTCTGAACTGCTCTGGTACCCATTAGTTTGATGTGTTTATTAGACAGGGCTGTGTTCTTTCAAGTATATTAACAACAGATTAAAAAACTGCAAACAAATCTAGGTTTCTTTTTATGATTTAAAAGTGTGGGTACTATTTACTAATGTTTTTAGGATATGACAGTAAATCCAAACAAAACTAAAACATGCCATCATGTCAAATTAAGACCTTGGTACAAAGTATGAATAGTCATTGTCAATGTGCAGTTCCCATTATGCAAACAAATAATCAAAATTTCAACCTAATTTTTTTACATTTAGAATTGTCATTTTTTTTAATCCATTCTTGAACAGAGATTGAAGCAGTACTCTAGGAGGAGATGTAAGATTTTTACGGGTCATGATTTATTGCATAGTTTTAAGGATTACAGCAGTTAGTAAGGTATTTTCATGGTATTTGATTATATTTATCATATAGAAGAGTTCCTATAGGTTAATTCTGAATTGGGCAGTAACACATGGTCATGAATATGCCATATATTACTTATTAGCAATATGTGAAAGTAAAAAGAAAAAATAAGCAAATGTACAGTGGACAAAGATAATCAATGGTGTCTCAGTATCAAGGATCTAAGAGTTCAAAGACCACAAGTACAAATTTTCAGATTTTAAAATGTATTAACTCTGATATTAACACTTGATTGAATCCTTGAAAATCTCCAAAGTATATATTTTTAACAACCTAGTAGAAGACACAAAAGTCCCTGAGAGTCTCAAAAGGCCCCATGACTACTATTTCAAATTCATTAGTGGAAGCTAAGATAATAGAGACCTATAAGCCATATTGATAGCCCCAGGAAAATTACCATAAAGGATATTTACCTTAATTCAAGCTCTCTAAAGACTATAAACAGACTTTACTGGCTTAAAGAGCATATATTTATATTCTGTTAATAGATTTTGAAAGCCATGTAATTTTATATTACTTCTTAATGTGTGAAGGAGAATAATTTTCACGTTTTGGTTAAACAGAAAACTTCTCGTCAAATCTAGAGCCTTGCGAGAATCATCATGCCCTAAGGTCATGTGAGGCAACATCTTGATTTAAAAAGCCTTCCATAAGTGCATCTGCTATTGCATTCACAAAATATTCCAACCCAAATCTGTCACCGTAATAGCTGGATTTTCCCCAGAGCTTCCCAGACCACCAGAGCTCTGTTCAGCAACTCCAAAATTAAATCATTACCTCTTTTAATCCTAAATCATGTCCTCTTAATTTTTACAGCATGTAAACTACTAAGCTTTTATTCTCTTCCTTTTTCATGAATGCATAAAAGCCACCATAGTGAAGATCAGAAGACAAGTATAACAGATTATAAAATTGATTGGTCTACTGAACCCAAAGGTTACTGTTATTATGGTGGTATTGGTGGTAATTATGATTATGTGAGCCAAGAGTAATGTTTGATTTTATGACATATATAAACAAATCCTTTTTACCAAAAGAAAGCATTATAAACATTTCAAAGAACATATGGTATGAAAAAATACAGCATTGTGCTGAAAATGGTAAAGATACAGGCACCTCATTTAAAAAATAATCATTGCTGTGTTACATCTAGTGTATGCCCCCAAGAACAACTCATTGATTACTAGTTGCATTTTTTTTTAAAAAAAATCATTTGCCATGTTAAATCTAGTATATGTCCCCCTTGAAGAGCTGATTGATTGCTAACTGAATGAACAGAGAAGAGAGAGGAGGAATACAGACTTGGGGAAAGGAACAAAGGAAAGGCAAGAGTGTATTGAAGCTTATTATAGTAATAAAAATCAAATAATATTTTCAGTCAATGATAGTTAACCAAGAAAACTGAAAGAATAAAAGGATAAATAACACTGATTACCAACAATTAATAATTATTCCACCTCTATCATTAGAAAGCTAGTACTTTATAAAACTTAAACCTAAAATTGTCAATTTTTTGAAGAATAGGTTGGTATAATTAGCATCTTGTTATCTTTCAAGATAGACGTAGAAAATGAGGAAATTTAGGGGAAATTTATCTGGTTTTCTTTGATTCTATTTGAAACAAAATTTCTCCATCAGAACACCAAATGATATCTTGGGTTGGCACCCTAAGCGCTTAATGCTATAGCTCTACACAAATTTTCCAGACTTATTTCCTATCGTGCCCTGATTTCCCATTCATGTACTTTTGGCACTGCCCTTTGTTTTGCATAGAATGCTCTCCCCTCTTTGTACATCTGTCAACATTACACGCAGTCTCCAAAGTCGCCCTCAAAGGCACCAGGGTTAATGAAAAGAATGTCAGCTGTGAGACAGATGACTGATCCAGAAGTGAATCTAGCTAAAGAAAGACTGAGCAATAATTACAGGAACCAGAATATCTTAAAATTGTGTGTCCAGCTTCCTCCTGCAATTTTACCACAAGCAGGATTTTTATAGATCTCTGGTCTTTCAGGTGAAAAGGACTCTTCTAGATCCATTAACAATTTCTTGACTATTTTCACATGCTGAATACTGCACTCCTAGCCTCCAGGGGTTGCCATCCTTTTCTGTTTCCCAGGTTTGTCTAAACCACCACTTTGAAAATCTGCTTTGACACTTAATACATACTGCCTTTTTGGGGTGGGCTTTTTTTTCTCCTTTTTGGTCATTGTTGTTGTTTATTTTTACTTCCCCACTATATTAAAAGTCCTTCAAAATAAGGAATTTGTCTTTAGAGCCCACAGGTGTCCAGTGGACACAGTGAACACTCAGTGATTACTAGTTTAATTAAGACACAAAACTGACTTTTCAGAGAATGAGATCCAAAATACAAAAAATCCACTTTAGTACCACAAGGAGAAGAGCTAAGGCCCCAAACACAAAATATGTGAAAAGATTCCCAAAAGCAGGAGAGGTGGAGTAAGGGAAGAGAGGGAAAGGCTGAGCAGACTCTCAGGTTACAGAAAGAGCCCAAGGGTAGTCCTGCCCCTCTAAGAAAAGTAACGGCTAATCGAAGTTAGGCACAAAGGCCTGAGTTATAATACAAACTCCAACTGTGCTGAAACCAACCCTGACCACCCCTCCAGGAGAGCCTCCTACAGACAGCTGGCCTGGGGACAACTCAACTCATTCTAAGACAGGTTACCAAAAAAGAACATTCACAGTATTGAGTCCAAGATACTTCACAGAAAAGGAGTAAAGGAGCCAGAAGTACAAAGGACAAAGACTAGTCCCCGGGAAAAATTGCCACCAAGGAGATGAATAATGTGACTAGACATTCTTCACCATTACTTTGAAAACTTCAAGGACGTCATAGACTCTGTGATGCTGGAATACAAAACTGTGGATACAAGACACGAAGGCTCAAAAAAAGCAGTGAGGTTACTAGAGGAAAAGAAACATGAGCTAGCAGTTCAAAGAAGGAGTAGAAGAAAGAATAAAGTATCACAGAAACAAGGGTGAAATTAGAAGGCATGCAAGGGAAAATAGACATTGCTAAAGGACACGAAGGACACAGAGGATTAAAAAGAGGAAATCAACCCTCAAAAAATAGAAAAAGAGAGATAAAAAGGATTGGGAAAAAATGATAAAGTAGTGAAGAGAAATTTTTCAATACCCCAAGGAAGAAAACTAAAATAATGGAACCACACATATACTTCAATATAATTCCAGAAAACTTTTCTGAAATAAAAGAGAATTTGAATCTATATGCTAAAGAGTACAATGTGTCCTAATGGGTCCATTAGTAAAAAGCAATTAGTAAAATTTAACGAAAAAGAATAGTAGGCATTGAGAAGCCAGGCAAAAATACCAAGTGACTTTAAAGTAGAGAGTATCAATCTGGTCTTGTTCTCAAAAGCAAGACAGGGCTACAAAGTATTGAAGCCCATTTATAGGAGAAGGTGGTGTGGATGGTAGCTATACCATGTCTAGAAGATGAGGTATAGCTACATCCAGGAAATCCCCAAGGAAAGAAAGTGACCCTATGATTTTTCACCCAAAATGCCATTTGAACACAACAACAAACACATGTCCGGAATCCTACCAAGCAAAATTCCAGAGGCAGAGCAGATTCCCTGGAGATCACCTGATAAAGGTATGGTTTAAAAGAGAGACTTGTAGTCCCATGGAGCCACAGGACAGCTCTTTGTGATGGGTGGGCCCCATAGCAACATCTTTGTTTTCTGAATCTCTGCAGCCGCCCTGCTACCACCAAATATCATTCCCCAGCTCTCAGCCACCTCTGACCACTGCCTGGCCTTTTAATTTCTTACATCAACATATTGTAGGAAGAGGTGTATTCTAAGCATTTCTATCACACTAAAACTGCCCAACCACTCATCCCACTAGTTAAGCCCAGATTACATCAATAAAATGGTGATCTGAGATGTAACCAAAGAACTGACAAATTTTGGCATAAGCCTAACTCTGGTCCAGTTTAGGAGCCTGGAAATATGAAACCATTATTGAAAACTGGAAGAAGGTGTAATAGGAACCTGTGTCAATGAGCTAACAGCACATTCATTGCCGATATACAAGTGTCATTACTAATGTTAATAACCATGGATTCTTATACTTGAGGAAGTTAGTTCCAGGCTCTGAGTTGCAAAATCTAAAGATCATCATCCCTCCAAAGAACTTTAGACAAAGAAAGGATTCTAACAGTTTTCTTGCCTAAGCTTAAATAAACCTAGGGCACCATACATCTCAGTAGAGTATCATCCTGGTGAAAACTATTCAGCAAGCTAAACATTTAAATGCTTTATTTCTTTACTGAGCCTCTTAAAGAAATAATGAAAGGAAAATTATATTCCTTTCACATGAGAATCTTCAAAAAAAATTTTCTCTTTCCCCATTACTGCCTTTATCAATATTCCAAAATACTTTATAATTTCTCTCTTAATTTCTTACTATCGACAGTCAACTATCAAAAAGACACCCAAACCTCCTGCCTCTCTCCTATTTATTAAATAGATCTACTTTGCTTGTTTTTATTGGTTTTTCTTCCAAGTTTTCCCTAAGCTCAGGGATCCTAGGAGCTAATCCAGCAAAGAAAAAGCTTATTCCCCATTGGGAAATGTTTTGAATAATTATACATGAAACATTGGGGGACCTTGCTACATATGTATAAATTCATAAAATAAGCCTGTGTTAACCCTGGTGATTGAATAGCAAACCAAAATTTGAACAGTTGGTTTTCAAACTTCTTATATACTAATTAATAAATTTAAGTTCCTGCTTTTTAGAAAAACTGTGTTGCCAAAAAAAGGAAAACTGACTAGAAACAACTTTTGGATTTGAGCTAAATCAACAGGTAAACTGCTGTTTTGCTACTAATAGCCAAATCACAAAAGCATAGAAAAGGCCATTTCTCCTTGATTTGGTCTAAGAAAAATGAAAAATTATACAACACAATTTCTAGTCAGTTCAAGAGGTTTTCATCCAAGGGTGATATGTCAATCCCCACACAGATTTCTTTGCTAGTGAAAAAAAAAAAAAAAAAAGAGAGAGAGAGAGAGAGAGAAAAGCAAACATTTGTCCGTAATTGCACTCAACAAAATGTTTTTCTTAAAGGTAAATTCAGTTTCCTGTGCCTATTATAAGAGAGTCTGTAGACTGGCACAGAAATCTTAATGAACCAATAGAAACCAGTTATTTAGTTGAACAAGAAATATCAAAATATGATGCAATCCATTCCAGAAATCATAGAAAAGGCAGAAAGATGAATGGATTCTGGTCCACACAAGAAAACAATTTATTAATGTAGGAGAGAGAAATCTAAATCTAATCCTCAAGAGAAAATTATATACACCAAAATGTATCTCTACTGCATGTTACTAAGAGTAGTACAAATCAAAAAGTTAAAAATATTTCCCAATATTTTATTTTGTGCATAAATGAAAACTAATTTCTTAGTGGTTAGAACAGTGGTTTGAGATATGATGGGAACTGTGACTGGCTTCTAGGCTTACAGTTAGATAGCTGTACATGAAAGGTTATATATTTTAACTTGGTCAGCTAATCAGTAATATAACTATCCATTTACCAGAAGTTTAAAATAGGACACTGTTCAAAATAACAGAAATTATGTAGAGAACAAAACAAAAGCAGCCCCTCTCTGATAGAGCCTACACACAGTTTGAGGGCAGAGAGGTGAACATTAAATAAATAGTATCATCAATGAATATATGATCATTAAGAGATAGATAAGAGGGAGAACAAAGGAGGAAGGAGAGGAAGTCATGGTTAATTTGAAACTTGATATGAGGAGTTAGGCAAAGGGTAAGTGAAAGCTACATTGCAGGCAGCAGGAATTGCGTGTGCAAAGTCTGTGAGCCTGAAAAGAAGTGTGTTTTAGGAACTGAACGAGGGTCTGTTCTCTTGAGTCATGGTGAGCAAGAGAGAGGCTGACTCCAGAGGGGCTGGAGAGGGTGAGATGGGGTCAAGTGCTAAGTAGTTGCAAGACATTCAAAGAAGATGAATAACAATGGAAGGTTTTTTAATGATGGCAGGACTCATCATTAAATGGTGTGACTAATGGGCACCTTCTGTAGCTCTCCTCAAAAATCCAAAGTCTCCTTAAAATCCAAACTTCTTACCATGACCTAGGTAGTACAGCAGAATTAGAAAATCCTGTCACATACGAAAAAGTCCTAGGACCAACTTCAGTGGAAGTAAAAAATAGTTCATTTTTTCCCTATATCTGGTATCCTGCCATTAGTGAAATGTGTGTATCCAGTAGGGGAGGGAGGATGTGCAATTAAGAAACCATCTGGTGGCTATGTTCCCCATTAGAGAATCAGAACATGAAAAACACAAACATCATAATAGAAACAAAACAAAACGAGCAAAAGACATAAAGAGAATTCACATAAGAGGAAATTCAAATAGTAATAAATTTAGGAAAAATGGTTCAACCTCATTAATAATCAAAGAAAAGCAAATTACAGTGAAAAAAGAGGCCTTGGGCCTCTTAGATTGGCCATTTTCCAATTTTTAAAAGCTGGTACATGTGCAGTAGGATGGACACCCCCATGCAATGGTGGTCTGGGAATCAAATTAGTAAAACCTACCTGGAAAGCAAACTGACAATGTGTGTCATGATCCCTAAAATATTCAATGATTATGTTTCTAAGAGTCTATTCACGAAAACAGTTTAGGGGGTTCCCATTGTGGCTCAGCAGTAATGAACCCTACTAGAATCCATAAGGATTCAGCTTCAATCCAGGGCCTCGCTCAGTGGATTAAGGATCCAGCATTGCCATGAGCTGTGGTGTAGGTCAAAGACATGGCTTGGATCTGGCATTGCTGTGGCTGTGGTGTAGGCCCACAGCTACAGCTCTGACTGGACCCCTAGCTTGAGAACCTCTAGATGCCATAAGTGTGGCCCTAAAATAAAAAGACAAAAAAAAAAATTCGGAGTCTCTTTCTAGTTGCCTATTTGCAATCAATTTCTAACAACTGCTTCATTGTCAGAGAATGTGGTCTCCATGACATCTACCTCTAAAAAGTTATTGAAACTTGTTTTATAGCCCAAGATATGGCTAGTTTTTATAACTGTTCTACAACTGTTTGAAAAGCTGCATGCTACTTGTAAAGAGACTCATCCCTTTTCTATAAAAATATCTCTATTTTATCTTCATTTTTGAATCAGTTTTTTCTGGGTATAGAATTCTAGCTTGGCTGTTATTTTCTCAGAAGATATAATTCCACCCAGCTAGGGTATGTTCAGGTCATATGTCTGCCTAAGAGTTGGCTGTAGCTACAAATTCTCAGATATTTTTTCCCCTTACATTCAGCATCAGTGTTTGAGACAGTTTTTCTTGACATTCCTTTCCATTTGAGAGTAGGGAAAGACAAGGAAGTTTGTATTCATCCATATTCAGATGGGGTAACCCTTTATTAGTATCCCAATTTTATGGATACCTTCCTCTTAGGCAACTTGAGTGGGCCCTGGGCTTTGGCCTTTAGCCACTGAACTCAGGTTCAGTAATATCTTCAAGTAAATATCTTCAAGGTAGAGGCCATCTTCACTGCTATGCATACCTCTGAGTTTCTATTTCCACTGAGTTCCTGTTCTAAATACCCTTTTATGTTGCCAGCATAGGATGCATTTGAGAATATTTTTATTCCACATTTTAAATTGTTTTCAGGAAAAGGATTTATTCTGGTTCCTAGAATATCGTGTTAGAGAAAAAAAAATTGTTTCTAATCAGCTCATAGTACCCTGCTTTTAATATGTTTAGACAATCAAAGATCACCAGACATTTGAAGAAAATCGCTATCATGAAAGATGTAAATAGATAAATAGGAGAGAAAAGCAGCTTGGAAAACCAGTAACAGCACAGGCAGCAAAAGAAAACTTCCAAACAATTCATTTCCTCAGAAACATAAAAGATGTATCTACGAAACAAAATCTATTTCAACAGGTATATTCATAGAACCTAAAAGGTCTTGGGGAAATTTTTTAAATCTGAGAGTGGAAATGAAACTCCCAAGAGATATGTTAGAATATAAAGTTGAAGAAAGGGAGTTACCCTCGTGGATCAGTGGAAATGAATCTGACTAGCATCCATGAGGACGCTGGTTGGATCCCTAGCCTTACTCAGTGGGTTAAGGATCCAGCGTTTGCTGTGAGCTGTGGTGTAGGTCGTAGATGCAGCTTGGGTCCAGTGTTGCTGTGGCTGTTATGTAGGCCGGCTGCTGTAGCTCCAATTCAACCCCCAGCCTGGGAAATTCCATATGCCATAGACCTAAAAAGACAAAAAAAAAAAAAAAAAAAAAAAAAAAAAAGAGTCAAGGAAATATCTCAGAAAAATAAATTTAAAAAATAAACAAGAGTTGACAGAACACTGTAAATCAACCATAACAAACAAAAATTTTAAATAGACAGTGAGAGACTCTGAGACAGAAAATAAGAAGAAAGATAAAATCAGAGAAGCCTTCCAAGAAAAGCACAATCCAACAATAGGAGTTTTAGAAAAAGGGAACAAAGAAAATGGACTAAAAGTAAAGGACAAGATCCTTCAGATTGACTTATTCCTCTGGGTGTCCTGCAAAACATGCAAAACAAGTATACATTAAGACATATTTTCATAAAATTTTAGCATACTAAGGGCAAAGATTTAGCAGTGGAGGGGGCAAGACATGTTAAAAAGCAAAGAATCTGGTGTTGCAAGGGTTTCAGAATTCTCTATTGAACATTAGAAGCAAGAAGAAAATGGAACAACAGCATCAAATTTCTCAAAGAAAATTATTTCCAACCTAGAGTTCTATGCTAAACTCTCAGTAAAGTATGAAGCTTAAATAAAAATATTTTCAAACACATGAGGTCTCAAAACATGTACGTTTCATGCATCCTTTTCCAAATAGGTACTGAAAAAAACTGTTTCAATCAAAATATGAGAGTAAATGGAGAAAGAGGTAGATGTGGTTTCCAGGAAACAAGAGGTCTAACATCATAGAGGATCAAAGAGAATTCACAGTAGGATGGTGAATGATAGCAAAAGTGCAGTGGCCATGGGCTCAGAGTCATTCTCCAGGAAGATGGATTCCACAGAATACTCTTATGTTAGATTACATAGAAAGACAAATTAGAAAAATGCCCTAGAGTTTGCCATTGATAAGAATGCAGAAAACCAATCACATAGTCAAAAAACCAACGCAATTGCTAATTCCAAAGAAATTAGAACGTTGTGCAAGAAAGAAAGAGTAATCATAAAAAATGGTATGGCTCAGGTAGAAACAGCATTTACATATTCATGAGATCATAAACTCCTGATACTGACCTTAGCAAAATTTTATTTAACTGTATTGGAAAAAAAAATAATAAAGGACCAAACTGGATGTGTGTATGTGGTGGAAGTTTTGAGAGAGGGTCTCCTCATTCTTAGACGGAAGTAATAACCAAGGCAAAAATCTGCAATATTAAGAAGCAATAATAGAAATCTGTCATTTGAAGATGTGAAAATAAATGACAACAGCTTACTTTATGGAAAACAATGACCTCTGAAAAGGGAAAAATTGGGGTAAAGTTCAGGAGACCAAGGGTTTTGTGTAATAAAATTCTTACAAAATGGACTCTCTAAACTTCTATATCATAATTTGGATGAAAAAATAAAACTTAGGACAATTCAGTCACTATGCTTTGTGGGTCTATAATATAGAACACTCAAACACTATAAGATTTAAATAGTTTTTATTTTTCTCCCATTTTATAGACTAAACCAACCTAAGGCAATCCCTAGGCCAGGACACCTGTATCACAAGGTGCTCAGATTATCCTGGGAAAAGAGAGGAAGATGAGAAGTGTTGCCATGTTTCTCTTGGCTTGAGCAGCCCCTCCTGACACTCTACCCATGAGGTATACCATGATGCATGGCTGGGTCCTTGAGCCTAAGACCACAGTGGTTATGAGAAATATACATGGTTTTCCTTTCAGAGTGATATACCGGAATCTTGCCAAGGAAAGGCAATTTTTTCCCACTTTGGGCATCATCATCTCTTTCTCACGTTTATATCTTTATGCAAAACTTGCACTACCATAAGAGGTTGTTCTACCCCACTTCTATTGTCCTGAAAATATGTTTTCCATCCTGTCCCTCATCTTGATATGATCAACCACCATGGGGCATGAGCGAAGCTTCTGCACAGTTCGGGGTAAGGAGGGTGACAGTGCTCCCTGGTTTTCACTCTCCACAAATCATTTCATATGTTTCATATTTAAGGAGGTTGGACTCAATCACTCATTCACTCTTTCTAAAGCTCTGCTATGTTCTGGTGCCAGAGCCCATAATTACCATAAAACAGGTTGATTTCAGGCAGAATTGCACTGGAAAATGACATTTTGCATTTTTATTGGCACTTTGTAGAGAACATATTCTTCTCCCATTATTGTACTTTTCACACTAAAATACTGAAAAATCATCTTTCCATATGTAATATAAGAAAAAAATCCAAAATTTAAGATTTATTCCTTTCTCATAATTTTTATTAGCAGTTTAAGCAAGTTCAGTGCCCATCAAACATAGGTCTAGTTATTTTTACTGATGCCATATAGACAATCCATAATCAAAACCACCAGCAAAACTGCTGTGTCTCCTCTGCTTCTGCCAGAAAATTGGCAGAAAATTCTCATTTAAAGCTTGCGAGAAAAACCCAGAGGAAGCTTGCAGAAACCTTTTATGCTGTATTTCCCGGCAACAGAATATTTTCCTGACTTTGAAAACTCAATTAAATTTTACTTCGCTCAAAGTGTGGAAACCAGGTGACACCTAAGAATCCCATCCCCACCCTGGTTGATCCTTATAAAAATAACACCACGATGTTTTGCAACAAATAGAATAAATCCCTTTTGACCACCCTGGCAAAAAGTTGTGTCCGAGATCATGAATATGGAATATTGATTTTCCCTCCAAGCATGAAAAGAAGAAACCAGCCTACAGTAGAAATCTCTCTGTAACATGTATTTCACCAAGAGAAGCATTATTCTGTCCCCTAAGGTGGTACTGTCGCTGTCTTTGTGTTCCAAGCCCTCTGAGAGTTCTGTTCCTATAAAGGATGCTGAAGGAAGCTCAAGCCACATTTTGAAAGAAAATTCCTCAAGTGACCACTTAAGCTCCTAGTTGCCCCTAAATTCCACCCAGGTTCTGGGCACATGTGGGATTGACCTTACCCTTCTCCAGAGAAACCCTGTTACTGTTTCATTTGTGGGCTTAGAAAGGATAGCTGTTGGGTTTCATTTTTCCTTTACTCAGATTCAATTAATATTGCTCTAACTAGGCCGATCTCTCAATAGGCCTGAGTTGAAGAGAAACAAATTATGAAGACTTCTGGCAGCAGCGGCAGCTTTTGTAAATCTGAGAATTATCTCAGTTTTGCTTGGTTCAGCCAGAGCCAGAGTTTCATCCACACTTTATTACCATGTTGGATTGGTAGCAATGGAACCACAAAGCAAGCTAACATACAAAACAGAGCTCAGAATTCTTTAAGCAGGTTAGAGAAACGCTGTTTGGGGAGCCTTCAGGGCTTCTCAGAAGAGCCTAGGGAAGTCACGTGGCTGTTCAAGTTCCCTTCAAGGGTTAATGGCAACTCCAGGTCGAGAACCCAGTTCTCTCATCTCCCTTTACCGTGTCAACATGATACTACAAACCTTAGACGCTAAGTTTTGTAAATCAGAGTAGATCTCCTATTGCAACCAGCTATGGTCTAGACTCACACAAAAGGGTTGAGTTAGAGGTAAAAGTTCATAGATGCACTAATTAGGATTGACTTTCCCAAAAGAGAAAATGTTAAGAGGATACATTTACCATGAAAAAGAATAGACTTAAAATTTGCAGTTTTGACCATTTGTGAATAAACCTGAAGGCCCAAGATACATAGCGACCTGAAATTTTGCTAAGATTGGAAAATAAACTGGTCTGGACCCTCACCTCAGGCCCAGTGTACATCTATCAGCAGAACTTTTTTGTCCTACTTTTCACTTATGCACAAAGTAAAACTTATAGTGATAATGTTTTTAAGAAGAGAAAGTCAACTAGATGTGTGAATGAGAAAATAAAGCAAAAGCAAAAATATCTTTAAAAATTATGTTCCTTGTGACGTAAAGCATATAATGTTGAACTTGAACGGGCCTATAATCATTCAATCGATTAACCCACAAAAAAAGTATTCTTTGAGTTCTTAACACATGCCTGGGCTCAGTCATAGGGGTAGAGCTGCAAATACCTAAGACAAAATTAATGTCCTCAATGAATTATCAATAACCAAATTTGAACAAGATGCCTCTTCTAAAAGAGGAGTATGAGGCACCAGGAGTCACATCCTCAAGGAGACTGACAGGTCAGAGAAGACCCACCTGAAAGGGTAACATTAAAGCTAAGACCTGTACTTTTTATATGGAAATAAGATGGAGTCATTAACTTTTTCAGCAAATGCCTGGTCAATCCAAAAATTCTATTTTGTGGAGAAAGTAATATATTTTAGATGTCTTTGCAAATGTGAGGATTCTTTAAGTTCTAGAACTGTCGATCCCATACGAATGCAGATGACAGGAGAATGGCTGAGACCCTGGTTAGGAGGTGAGGTGAAGATGAAACAGAGAAAAATGTAGCTGGAGAGATGGAGGAGGCGAAGAGCGCAAAATGCTTGAAGTGGTTTAAGAATATAGAAAGAGAAAAAAGGGTGTGTTTGGGATCTTCAAAAAGATGGCTTGAATGGAGTGCTGGGGTGATGTGACTACAAAGGCTTAAGAAGGGCTTACATGCACTGGAGATGGAGGGAACAGGTAAGTGACTTCAATCATTCCAAGTCGTCTTGCACATTCACCCTGCGGCACTTCAAGGACCTCCTGAAATCCTCCTACTTTCAAGAAATTGTTTTTAGTAGGAGGAAGAGAAGAGGAACACTCATTTTGCTTTTTCACAAACCTCATCACCAGCTGTCACTAACCATCGGCATATTCTAAACATTTGACATCTTATTTATTCAACATTTATTTCACATAAGCAGATACTTTTAGAGGAGCAGCAAACCGAGAAAATAGCTGTGGTTCTGAACTATTGATGATTCAGTCAGTGAAATCACCACTCTTCAAGACTATACTTACAGAGAGCCTTAAAAGAATACCACCTTTGAAGCTGAGCCAGCTCTGTCTCTTGTGCCCTTTAACCAAGTGACCCCACTGTTTCCCACGCTCCATCTGCTCTGCGTTCACAGCTCTGGGCTTGGTCACTCTCTCTGTTCAAGAACATTTCAGGTTTTCTCTACCTATGGAGCATGCCTAAACTTATCCCAAAGGGTCCTCTACAATATAGTCCCAGCTCAGCCAACTTTCCAAAATTACCTTTTAAAAAGTTTCCACTTCTGTCCAGCTGACCTACTCCCTGTTTCAGTGGTGTTCCCTCTTGAGGAAGAGCCAGTGCCCTCCCTTGTATGTACATGTTTCTATTGGAGGCCCCTGCCGATGCCCTCCATCTGACCATAAGTTAAAATATTTATGATAGCGTCTGGAAATGGTGTCATACATTTTCTTCCCTTTTTTTTTTTTTCTCCAGTAGGCATTTATTAATGAACTGTGAATGACTGATTATCTGGTTTCTGGTTTCTATTGTGTCCTATATGTCTTGCATGATTACATTTCGTCTGCTTATCCTTTTTCATATTTTTTTTTTTTAACAGCCACACCTGCAGCATTTGGAAGTTCCCAGGCTGGGGGTGGAATCAGAGATACAGCAAAGGCCACAGCCACAGCCACGCCAGATCTAAGCCACATCTGTGGCATACAGTGCAACTTGTGGCAATACAGGATACTTAACTCACAGAGCCAGGCCAGGGATCAAACCCACAACCTCATAAAGACAACATCGGGTCCTTAACCCACTGAGTCACAACAGAAACTCCTTGCCTTTGAAAAAAAATAATAGTTCAAGATTCCTGGAAGTAGAAAGTGTTTACCTATATTGTGAAGCCAGCACTTTGAACTTTTAGTCACCCCATAAATACTTATGGATAATGATGTTAGCTCATTTTCTTTAAATGAGTTAGTATATACAATGTATGCAATTAATTGAATTATGAATTTATTATCTATCATAGGATTGGCAGGCAAGTACATCAGAGGATTAAATTTATGCTGCCCATATAAATATGATTCCACAAGAAAATATACTTTTTATTTTAAAAAGTCAATGCTATCTCCCAGTAACTTTCCTGTCTCATTCTATTTCATGCCACTCTGAAAATTATGCCCAGGCTTCAAAAAATATCCTAAACTTGTTAAAGTCACTATTTTCAACATCTAATACCAGTTAGTGGTGTGCAAAAGAGCTACCACTTAGGCAAATCCTATTTTCCAAACAATAAAATATGCCTCTGTACCATAAAGAATATGTATAAAATCTCCATTCTTTAGTTTTCCAAGTTCCATTTTCTGCAAACATGTGTAATATTATGGTGTTATTTCTCTGTCTGAGTGGCTACATAACAATGACTAAACATTCCTAATCCACATTTATTGTGGAGTAGCACCATTTTTCACACTAAAAGTAACTTCTAGCAAATTTGAGCAAAATTTAGTCATTGTGTCCAAAACTTTTTCTCAACATTTTTCAACTGCTCTTTTTTATTACCATAAGGCTTGAACCAAAGATATTTGGAAAGAAACTGAAACCATGTGAATCAAAGAAGATGGGAACAAGAATAATGAAAGCTGACTGATGTGAAACCCACAAATCTCTCCTATTTTAACCAAAAAAACCATGTAAGATTGACTGTGCTTTCCTCTCCTCCAACCTCCTGCCTTCTCTGCCCACCAGCACCACAACACCCCTACCAATATTGTTTGCTATTTTAGCTGATTGCTACTGGACCAAAAATTCTTACCTTTTTTCTGCCTTTTGAGAACATGAGGAAACACTAACCACCTGATCTAATCATTGCCAGTTCCAAAGTGGAGCAGCGGCTTAAGGGTCCACCATGGTCACTCTAGTAGCTTGGGTCACTACCACAGTGAAGTTTCAATCCCTGGCCCAGCAACTTCCATATGCCGCAGTAGTCGCTGCCAAAAAAAACACAGGGACTAAGATGCAAAATGTAATGAGGTGCCAAATAATGCAGCAATCAAGATAAATAATAGTATCATGTGGTTTTTTGTTGTTGTTTTTTTTAATGAGTCCACTAAACCCCAAAGTCTATGTACCTATTTTCAAAACAAAACTTTATTGGAATCAGGGCCAGGATTAGAGTGAGGCAAGTGAGGCAAAGTTGTTCAAATGCAGGATTGGATCCTGCCTCTATTTAAAATTTTGATACAGTGTTTATTCAAGGGCGTTTTTTGCATTAATTTTTATATTTTTTAAAATATTGCATTGAGACAGTATTTATCTTTATTATCAAGGATTTTGAAACTCCCTTCAATTCTGTGCCTGAGATGATTGCCTCACTCACTTTACCTTAAATCCAGCCCTTCAAGACTCTAAGGAAAACTAAAAATAAAACACTAGCAAAAATATGCAATGCATACATAATAAATTATTGAAATTATTAGCCAGTAACTAAGTAGCTTTAATATCTAGTAGATATTACCAGGTTTTTGTTTTTAATGGCTGTACCTGCCACATATGGAAGTTCCCAGGCCAGGGGCTTAATCTGAGAAACTACTGCCCTGAACCAATAATCAAACCCATGCCTCCACAGCGACCCAAGATGCTACAACTCAGATTCTTAACCCATTGTGCCACAGCAGGAACTCCTACATTTTATTTTAAACACAGAAATTCCACAAGCAGATTAATACTATAAAAGCTCAAAACAGGAAAATTATCTCTACAGGCAGGTATTAAAAACAAAAAAACTTTACTAATAAAAGACCAACAAATCCAGCAGCTAGTTCTTGGGCTCCTTGCCCTCATGGTATGACTGAGCTGTGTTTAGTCTGGCCACTCCATTTCATAGCCAAATCTTTGAGTGTTAGAAAATGCAGACTGAGACACTTCAGTTTCCACCTATTGCTTATATTGTTGACCTGAAATAAACAGACTGCCATATATTTCTCCAGCAAAGATGTGTTTATTCAGGATAAGCAGAGAATTGCAATTCGGGGTCTGCAAGCATGGCAAGCCACATGCAAGAGAAGGAGAAGGCTTCCATAGGGAGGAAAAGGAAGTTGGGAGGGTTATAGTAAAACAAAGTCCATGGCTTTTCACTGCTTTTCCTTGCCAGGAAAGAAGAGCCTGTCTTATCCCTACTGGCCTGCTTAGAAAACGATAAGTAGCTTCAACTATAATTTAAGTTGAATTTCCAGCCTTTCTTAAAAGGCAAATCCTTCTTTGTCTCCTTTAAAATGCCTGATTTCTCTGGCTTTGCTTCTGTCCAGACTAGCTTTCTTAGCCTTGCATAGGCCTGTCTCACAGGCCATACCCATGACAGTGGGTCCACCCAAAAGATGATAAAGTATGAACTCTAAGCCTAACTTACAGAGGTGTCCTATTCATGCTGGAGGGTGGAAAGTATGGGTGTTGTGAGAAATAAGGTAGAGAGCTCTTGAGAACACTTGTGTTTCTCCTGTATATATTCAAGGCTCCAACTATATCTCCCTCTTCTAAGTCAACTTCCATTAGTGTAACTCTCCTGATGTACAATTCAAGGTTATAGCAAGTAGCTTCAATTAGTACTCATTGCATAAACAAAAATAACTCCTGTTGAAATTATTAGCAGCAGAGCATTACCATTAAAATCATAACAGCTTCCAATGAACAAATGAACATGCGTGAGAACTTACGGAAACCCTCATCTCTAAATAGAGTTGAGGGAGAATTAAAGAGAACAGTGGTAGAGCAGATCAAATTGAAACCCCATAACTTGTCCCATCATGAGAGAAAATGTGAACATGTCCTAAATAAAACAGAGCATCTATTTATCGATTTACTGTTGCTTAGTCAATTACGATTTGCTTTTTACCTTCTAAATATTTGAAAAGCAGATAATGAATGAAGTGGAGTAAATACAGAAGTGGCTGGAGTATATATAATTATTGCCAATAGCTATCTTCCAACCTCTCATTCAACCACAAGTCTAAATAATGGAACGATAATTATCTGGTATTTCATTATTATACTCTAACGCAAATTCCCTGGAAAGGTTATAGGCAAACAGTGGAAGGTAAAATAATATTTTCTTTGGAAACAATCACTATTTCACCTCCTAAGAGATGATTCTTCAACTGGGCACAGCTCTCAAATTCAATCGTCCTTACTTTTCCAACCTTACTAAGGTCTATCCTAAGAAGTCTGAAGACCAAAAAAATAGACATCAGTCCCCTTAAGATATAATTACTGAAAACTAGAATATTTTATTTGAGTTCTAGGGTACTCAGACCTATAACTTTCTGTAAATTGACCTGAATTTCTCTCCTATATTTGTCTTATATCATTAATATAACTTATGTTTTTTATCTTTATGAATATCCGTAAAAGCCTAGTGAATAATGAAAAATTATGAAGAAAGGTAATGCATTTGTTTATGTTCCTGCTGTTATCATTTTACGTGTTTTTTAAAAGCTTTGCACACCCAAATGCTCACCACTAGAGGTTTTATTGAATAAACTATGGAATAGCTATACAATGGAATACTATGCAGCTATAAGAGGGAATGAAGTTTATTTCCACATATTATTAGCCAGTGATCTCTAGAATGTGTTACTAAATAAAACAGAAAAAAAAAGCAAGGAAATGCATAGAGTATATCATTGTTCATCTAAAAAATGGTAAGTATAAATATAATCACATACCTGAAATAATAAGTGAAAGATTAAATTAAAATTTTTAAATGAAAATTGATGAAGGAGGGAGAAACAGGATAGTTAAGGAGATAGGGTAAGAAGCTAGATTTTTTTGCATGTACTGTTTTGTGGATATGATTCTGGGACCATATAAATACTTTACATAATTATAAAATGAAACTAAAAAGTTTTTAAAAAGAAGTCCCTAAGAATAAAAAGAAATAAATAGAAATTTGTATATACTTTTTTGCAAAATCACATGAAGGAACTATTTCAAATAACCCTGAAACCTAACAATATATCAACAGTGAGGGAGATTCTAGGGATAAATAAAAAAATAAAATAAGCATACTTTTTCAGTAAGAATTTCATAGTTGGTAGCTTGGTATTGTTATCTTGAAATTATCGTGTGTGTGTTATGGCGTAAAAAAATGGATAGTTATATTGAGGTCATTGAGAAGAAACTAGATTTTCAATAGTCAAAAAAAAAAGAAAAAAGCCCAATCAGAGGCCACTCTGTTGCCCTGATTTTAAATTACATGTATTAGGATGAACATACAAAGTAGTTTTTTTTTTTTTTAAACTGGATTTATAACTATTTTTGTAAAAGCCATAAACTATGACCTGCTAAACAACAATGATCACTCTACTACCAAGATTATATGTTATTGAATTACCATTGACTACTCAACAGAATCTTGCAAAATGGCCAATTTCAGATATGAGGCAAGAAATGTACAAGTTGATCCTAAAATACACTATCACACACCAGAAAGCCAGAGCACCATCAGAAACTTGTAGGATCATATCAAGAGCACCCAGGAGATAGCTTGAATAATTCCTCTTTAGCCAAGGATGAACCCATTTTGCATCAACAAGAATAACTATAATAAATTAAAATGCAAAATTATGACTACAGAAGAATGACAAAACACAAAGGAGGATGAGATGCATCACTTTTGGAGAATGTTAAGGAACTAACTTATTATCTTGACAGCTGATAAACAGAGGGTAAGAATTAAGCAATTTTTCTCTCTTTTCTGTATAAACTGAACCTCATAGTAACAACAGAGTTGTTCAGAGGAAGTTTCTCTTTATAAAAATATTCTAAATAAGTAAAGAAAAAATAATAGAATAATAGTGTTATCATTTTGTAGTCTTTAATGAATTAATGGGTCTGCAGCTATAGTCTCCAGTATGGTAGCCATTAGACATATGTGATTATTTGCATTTAAATTTAAAATCATTCAAATTTTTTGGGAGTCCCCATCATGGCACAGCAGAAACAAATCCGATTAGGAACCATGAGGTTACGGGTTTGATCCCTGGCCTTGCTCAGTGGGTTAAGGATCCATCATTGCCATGAGCTGTGGTGTAGGTCACAGACGCAGCTCAGATCTGGCATTGCTGTGGCTGTGGCATAGGTCGGCAGCTAAAGCTTCGATTCAACACCTAGCCTGGGAATCTCCACATGCCATGGGTGCAACACTAACAAAAAAGCAAAAATTTAAAAAATTAATAAATTTATAAAATTAAAAATTCAGCTTTTCAGTCACACTATGCACATTGAAGAGCTACATGTGGCTAATGGATACACATATTAAGATACAGAACAGATATGGAACATTCGTACAGATATAGAGAACATACATGTACCAATATGGAACATCTCCATCACTACAGAAATTTCTATTGGAAAGTGCTGTTTGAAAGAGTATGCTCTATACAATGTTACCAAACATGGAGTGACAGAAGTGTACAACAGCACTTTGTGAAAACCAAACCAAACCAAATAAAACAAAACCTGAATAAAATTAAGCCTCTGTATCTTAACTACCAATTTCCTGCACTTACAGGAAATACAGGGAACAGAGGACTGTGTTACACAACACTCTGGGGATCCAGTCAGCAAATTCCAGATTGTGGAACACTGTGCACAACAAATGACATATTTTTCTTAACAAAAATAATACTCAAAAAATTGACAGAGGTGGAAACTTAAATTTTATAAGTTCTATGAAATGGAACATCAAGCAAGTATCATCCATATCCCTTATTAAAACCCTGTTTCAAACAAATTGTAAAATAAATAATTACAAATTTTAAAACAACTGTGGAAATCTGAACACTGACTAGACATTTATTGATATCAAGGATCTTTGCTAACTTTGGCTAGGCTTAAAAATGGCGATATTAAGTCAGTATCCCTACCTTTTAGTTACATTCTGAAACACCTGCAGATAAAGAGATGGAACTTGTTGGGCTTTGCTTCAAAATGATATGGATGTGGAACCTTGGGGAAATAAAAAATAAACAAGATTAGCTGTGACTTGTTTGTTAAAGCTGGATAATAGATAGACAGAAGCTCATTATATTTCTATTTTGTGTTATGTTTAAAATTTTCTATGACAAAAACTTAAAATTTTTCATTGTGTCAGCCAATTATAATCCACTATTATAGAAATCTGTTAATTACAGATGAACTAGCAGATATATTTAACCATTCCTCACCTGTGATGAAACAATTTATACTCCAAATCTTGGTAAAGCTCACTGCAACACAAACCTCCAATGTAGGATGCTTAAACTTTATATTAAATATAAGGTGTTTCCCCCCCCAAAAAGAAGAAAACATTCATCTTAATTAAAACATTCCTCAGTTGAAGAAAAAAAAAGTTAGACAAAACTCTTAATATGACACCAGCAGGGGGAGATAGATGCTGGATTTCCTCTGAACACTTTTTTTTTTTTTTTTTTTCCCCAAGAAATAATCTAAATTTAAGTCTGTGTGATTTGGCAGGGGGCGGGGGGAGGGGATGTGGAGAAGACACTCTCCTTCAGACTTTTTGGTAAAAAAGCATGTCTCCACCCTCATTCTGCATCATTACAATACATTCCCACTCTAATTACATTCTAATTACAGTAATAACACTGTCTAAATTGTCATTCTGACACTTCTATCTCCTTAATGGACTTTGTAGATATTATTTTTTTAAAATACCTCTTTTATTCTCCCCATGTATAATGCTAATTTTACACTCCAGTTTACCTCGTACTTGAATAAATAATGTAATCCCTTTATACAACTATTTCCTGAATGTCTACTATGTATGTGCAGGGTACCGTGGTCAGTGCTGGAGTTATGACAAATACAAATTAATTCCTACCCTCAAGGAGCTTACAGTTTAGTAGGAGAGCACAGTATACAGTGGGACAACATAGGGGCTAACATGATTACATGGGAGCCCATGGAAGGGCTGCTAACCCATCTTGGAGAGGCTTTCCAACTATATCTTATATTAGTTTCATTACTTAACATATACTGATTTGATGCACTCATAAACACACACTGAGCACCTTTTATGAACAAGCTACAGTGTCCTTTTGATTCAAACCTCCATAAACTCTTCTTGCTCAGGATACACCACCCTTGACCAAGTGTATCTTCCTGTAACAATAAATAGTTCTAAACAATTTTTCTTCATTTTGTGAAGCTGGCATTTTCAGTATAAAGTCTTCCTTGAACTGGAAAATCCCAGTGGTATTCATACATTACTTCTAGGAATTTTGACCTAATTTTTAAAAATATTTTGTGTTATGGCGTTCCTGTTATATATGACACTAACCAAATGTGCACATTCTCTTTCTTTAATGATTACACAATTTCTTAGCCTCTTTAGCCAATTCATTTAAAATACTCTTATTGTCAAGACCATAAGTCCATAGAAAAGTCTTCTCAGTTACAGTTCTCCCTCAGCACTAAACTTGAGTTAATTAGCATGGTCAACTCATGGTCAATAAGGGGAACATTTCTCTTCCAGGAGTTACATTCTTTGGGTGATGGCCTTTTACCACTTTCTGGTATTCCTGAGTTTTAGCCCCTCCTCCACCCAAGCCACAGTCCAACACTGGGAGGTAACAAACACACACAAAACCTATTTTATGAGGAAATCTGAGTTGCAGAACAGTCCCTACTTGGCAATAGTCTTGAATACTTAGAAAGTTCCACAAGGGGCTCTCCTGTACTACTTTTATTTTCTGTGCCTAAAGGCTCTTGGTTGTAGACTTCCAACTTTGTCTCCTCTCCCTTGTTCCTGAGGTCCAAGCTAATCCTTCTCTTGGAGGTCCTAGAGGCAGTGAGAAAGGCATCTGTACACACATGGCCCCAGCCTCCCACTTCCCTTCTGATCAACGTGGTGTCTGAGCAGCTCACCACCACCACCTCTGCCAGCCTCTCCAAGTTGCTCTTTCAAGGAGTCTTTCATTAGCCTTCAGTGTGCTTCTGGGCACTCAGCCCCACACTCAGTTTTCCTTTGTCTAAATTGTGTTTCACTCAAGCTCCTCTTCCTGATTTCTGTTTACAATCTGTCCTTGTTTTTCAGTGATATCACCCTTCCGTTATGGATTATCTCCATCTTGCAAGTCTCTTCCTCTCAGTTTCACTCACATGGCCTCTTATCTTCCCAAAATTCTGTCCTCTGAGCTCTCGACATTGCTGGTCTAGCCTGCAGGTTGCCTCCTCTGACTGACAGCTCTCTTAGGTTCCAGCATTTCTTTTGCATTATTTCCAGCAGCCACCAGACAACAACAATTAAAAGGAGATGGTTTTCTCTTCCAAAGACCATGCCTCTGAACTTTTTCATTTCCTTCACTCTGGCCATTCACCAAATCCAGCATGTCTACTGGGATCTAGCACGCACAGCCCTTTCAAGTGTACAACTATTTTTACTACAAACTAGAATACAAACTAGATCCAGATGAGTGAAATTCTGAGTATATGGCTCTGTGTGACTTGGCTTGGCAGAGCTTGACAGCATGCATCTCATCCAAATCCTCTTCTGAATTGACACCATTTCTTGTCACAGGCAACTCTCCTAGCCCTCATCCTTGGGGGTCCCTCTCCTGCTGGTTTCTTCTATTTTCACTTCCCATAGCAGGTCCTGCCACTCCCTGGAATTGTTGGTCCTTTTCTGCCTTCACCTTAAGGTCACTTACTCAGCCTTGGGTCCTAATTGTCCTTCTCAGATCACATACACTTACAAGCATCCACAACTATTGGTTCATTCCTGGTTCCTTCATACCTTTGCTCCTCTTTGCAGTAGAGATTATTCACTTCCCATCAGTTCACACTGGCACATTCTGACTCTTGCTCTCTCCCTCCCTCTCTCCCTTGCCCTTAAATTTTTATTTTTCCTAAAACCTTCAAGCTTATTTGTAGCCAGCATCACTAACCTCTTGGTGGAAAAGTCACCAAGGGCAAACCAGGAACATAGCATAGTGAACTTTCAACCAACCTCACTCCTGAATTCAGATCAGGAGTCTGACTGTACTAATATTGTTTAGAACTTTAAAGATTGGGTTTTTAAATTAAAGTATAGTTGGTTTATAGTATTGTGTCAATTTCTGTTGTACAACACAGTGACCCAGTCATACATATATATACATTCTTTTATTTTACTATCTTCTGTCATGTTCTATCCCCAAGAGATTGGATATATTCCCTGTGCTGTACAGAAGGACCTCATTGCTTATCCATTATAAATGTAACAGTTAATATCTACAACCCACAAGTCCCAGTTGACCCACTTACTCTCCTTTCCCCCTTGGCAACCACAGTCTGTTCTCTATGTCTGTGAGTCTGTTTCTATTTTGCAGATAGGTTCATTTGTGCCATATTTTAGATTTCACATATAAGTGATGTCATATGATATTTGTCTATCTCATTCTGACATACTTCACTAGAGTATGAGCATCTCTAGTTGCATCCGTCTTGCTGCAAATGGCATTCTTTTGTTCTTTTTATGGCCGAGGAGTATATATGTACCACATCTTCTTAATCCATTCATCTATCAATGGACATTTAGATTGTTTCCATGTCTTAGCTATTGTGAACAGTACTGCTATGAACATATGAGTGCATGTATCTTTTTGAATTGAAAAATGGGCAGAAGACCTAGATAGACATTTCTCCAAAGAAGACATATGGACAGCCATGAGGCACATGAAAAATGCTCAACATCAATAATTATTAGAGAAATGCATATCAAAACTACAATTAGGTATCACCACACACCAGTCAGAATGGCCATCATTATTAAGTCTACAAATAACAAATGCTGGAGAGGGTGTGGAGAAAAGGGAACCCTCCTACACTGTTGGTGCGAAGGTAAATTGGTTCAACCACTATGGAAAGTAGTATGGCATTTCCTCAAAAAACTAAATACAGAACTACCATATGATCCAGTAATCCTATTCCTGGACATATATCCAGACAAAAATATAAAGATGTATTTTTTAAAGCTTCTATTTCCATTGTGTTATATCTAGTTCATAAATTACAGCATATGAATAGAATTGTATTTTGATACTTTTTTTTTTTCAAGAGTCCCTTTGCTGTACTTTCATTGCTGCGATCTAGGTACTTGGTGTAAATATACTATAGTCATGCATATTTGTTTGGAATAAAGGAAAAGAAACCAACCAACCCTGGGACCCTAGGGTGAGTTACCTAAAGTGTCTGCTATATAACCTGAGTTGCCCACCAGAACTACCACTGCATCATTTCTTTTTTTAGAGCAGTACCCAAGGCATATGGGAGGTTCTCTGGCTAGCGGTCAAATCAGTTCCCTGGCCTACACCACAGCCACAGCAACACCAGATCCAAGCCACATCTGCGACCTACATCTATGATATATATCAAGTAATCTTGTTCTATTTTGTGCTTGGCTGTTGGATGGCTGGTGGTTCTAACACTGCTGATGATTTCTAAGTAAATTTACATTCCCCAAGTGTTGCTCAGGTTCCTCCCTAAAATACTTTTGAAAGTATAGGGTAGAAAGACCCAGAGCAACAAATCTGGTTTAATCCTAGCCTCACCTAACCATCTCTGCGACCTGAGGGAAGCCCCATATGCCCAAGACCCAATTTACTCTTCTATAAAATGGAGCTAAAGACCTACATAAAGGGTGATAAGGATTTTAAACAATGTCCATTAAGCACCTAGTACAGTTCCTATCACATGGTTGATGGCAATATTATTATTATTCTTTACATCTCTTAAATGTCAGCAAGAATCTACATGACTTGTACCATAGATCATTATATTTCAGGAATAAAAGAGTTCTGTCAGAAAAGTATCAAGGGTGCATAGATGATTCCTCCAAATAATCTATCACACAACCACACCACTGCCTAACACACCATCAAAAAGCTCTTATCAAGCAACAGGATAAGTCCTGTGAAAGACACCAGATATGTTGAACCATCTTACATGACTCCCCTGTTTTATTTTTACCACTGAACTACTTGTCAGACTGAATGTTTTGGTTTGTTTTCTGTATTACTTGCAGCTGTTCCAGGAAAAGGAAGGAAGGAAGTCTCTTCCTCTGCGTGCTGAAACATTAACCTGTCCCTAATTTCGAACAGAAAGCAAAGAGAAGACATCAGTTATCTTCTCAAACTCCACTCTGATGCACCCCAATTGCCTGAGTGACCCCTGGGCACCATCATCCACAGATCATGATCTCAGAGCTGGGAGAGAAGAAATCTCCCCAAGAGCAGGCCTGCCTGGATGCAAAAGAAGGATGCAGTATGAGTAGCATTCACCCATTTATTTCCAAGTAAAGAATCCCACAGAAATTGGGAGGAAAACTTTTAACCTACATTCTTTTACTTTACAACATAGTTCCACATAAGGTCTTTGGTTTTATCTTTAGAAATAAAATGTTCTTAATGGCATTTCGGTGACCACATTCATTCATTATGGTTTAAAATACTAATGCTGAAGATAAAAAATGGTATTTCCAATCATTTCTAGCTGTTACTTTGTTTCCCCAAGGTTTTCCTCCAGTTCGAACATTTTAAAATTCTTTAAGGCCTTAGAAATGATTCTTGATAGAACGTCTTTGTATCACATAGTGTGTTAAACCCTCAGAGAGACCCTTCTCCCTGTCCTGTGAGGACCCCACTAGGATGGAGGTGTTTTGACTTCCAAAGAAGATCATACACTGGTAATGATCAGGAGAGTAAGACCCATGCAAAGACCACCTGACTAGGCCAGGCTGAGCATGTTGTATCTAAGAGCACAGCTCATTCTCCAAACACCCTGTAGAATAGGTTTTCATTTCTACAAGTGATGAGAGAGGCTTTGGGAGATTCAGTAAGCTGCTACAGGTCACAACTTGGTAAAATCTGAAACTGGTAAAATCTGAAACTAATAAAATCTACATCTCCCTGGTTCCTAACTTGTGTTCTTTTTTTCCTGCCAGACTACCTAGAATAAGAAGTATCATTTGTAACTACTATGCCACCTGATAGTTATAGAACTTAAGAAGCTGAGTAATGCAAAGTCAACTCATAGAAGAATCAGGAGCAAAGCCAGGATTGGGGACAGAAGGAGCCTGAAACCTTCAAGAACCATGTTTTGACTGCCCTTCCCAATGTTGACTTCAATTCAAATTAAAAATCACCAATATATAAAACTCTGCAGAATTCGCATCAAAATCAGGATTTGGGAACTTCTATTGACAAACACAAGTATATGGCAACACTCTCCACATTCCCACATGGAAACTTTAAGGGAAGCTGAGTAGCAGATGCCTTTTTGGACAGGACACTCCCTCTCCCATAGACCACAGCCTGTTCTTTGCTGACTTAGCTTGTGGATCTGAGCCCTAGAGCTTCTGAGCTTGTGACCACCCTCATTTTCTCCATGACATTCAATCAAGAGACATTAGAAGGGCAAAATATTCTCAAACTTATGAACATACACTGTGTCAAAAACCATAAGAAAAGATATAACTTGTACCTTTTCCTCCATGGTTTCCTCTTGGGGATGACCCAGAGATTGTGGAGATTTGGAGAACAGCCTTAGGGCCTTCAATTAAAATAGTTTTGTCTTTGGTTACTACCGGAATAAACCTGTAAGCAGACAGCTGTTTCATGCCAGCTGAAATTCTAGTCTTGGGTGGGATGGCAGAAGTTTATGACTTCAGATGAGAAACAGGCAGGAACAGATTATATTCTTATGCCAAGTTTCTTTATTGCCATGGAAGCAAGAAGAGAAATGCAGAAAGGGGGAAGCTTTGCTAGACCCGTGTTTCACTCATGGGCATCAGGAGCTGCTCAAGACTTTGCAGACACTTTTACAGGAAAATCATACCTATAGAAAACCCCTAAAATTAAAACAGAGCTGGAAAAGAATAAAGACCATGCATTTGTCATTAAACTCAGAAGTGGAACCCCTGGGATTTGGTATTCTATAACAAGACTGGAAACATTATTTAACATTAATAAATAAACATCTGGATTGACTTGCAGTCTAAATTTAAATGTACTAAACATTCTGGCTCTACTCTAACTATACTGCATTTTCCTAAATTTTCCAATGTTTCCTCTGTCCTTAGCTTACATTTCATTCTCTTATGACTCTTTTAACTCAGGTCTTGTTTTCCATGAAAATGGACCTTGTTCTATAAATGTTTAAGCATCAAATGTCCATAAAAAAATATGGAATTGGTTTTGATTCTGTCCTTCATATTTGCACAATGTGGGTCTTTAACCCACCCATATCGTTTTAATGGCACTATGTAATCACACCATCTGCTTCTCTTCCATTCTTCTAATACTCTGTGCTACATCTAATTCCAAGAGAGCCAAAATTTACCACAATTTTTGCTGTGCTCAAATTAAAACTTAAGGTCATTATGAAGCTATCTGTTAAATCCATTCTTTAATGTGAAATTTAGCCAGCGTTAGCCCAGTTTGGGATAGGATTAGGGAGAAAAGACATCAAATATGGTGGAATAAGCCAGATTAGGCCATAATCATGGCCAAGTTTAAATTCTGGATACTCCAAAAGCAAGACTACATGGGAAAGTAAAGGTCAGTAAAACACATCTCCACCAAGCAAAGTACCATAAAACCAATGCAAAGTTAAATGAGCCAGCTACAGAGAATTCTCCTCATAAACACAATGTTTAGACTTAATCTGTTTCTCACCACCTTCATTTGAGAATGTTGGTCTCAGGTCCCTGGGCTGCTGTTGCTGCCTTGAGCCTTTTTTGAGTCGTAAGCCAAGGGGTTGCTATGCAGTCCCAATGCATGGAACCAGAGTTAATCATTCACAGGCCCTTTTGCCTGAAATAAGATGCTTTTCATTTCCCTTGGCTTATGTGAATAATGAAAAAAGAAAACAAACAAAGGAGATAACTGCACTATGTTAAAAGATAATCCCTTAGCATAACTATTGTCTAGAAGGCTGAGCACCAAGGGCAGGCAAAAATCCAGTCTGCATTCAGTGACTAGGCTGACATTTATTTATAAGAGATTATGCCATGACAGAGCTTCAAGTCATTTAGAAATGCTCCTATTCCCCAAAGGCCTCCGCTATATTTATATGCAGGATCCCATATTATTTTTCCTGGTGTTATGGCAACAAAGATTTCAATGTTTACAGAGCTATCAAGTTCTGACAGGCAAGGCTGGGGACTTTGCATCACTGGCTCGAATTAAAATGGAGCAAGAGGCCTTGGGAGCCAGCATAGAATCAGCTGCCTGAACAACTAATACCTGAGCAGAGGAGAGGTAGGAAGCAGGCAAACTGTACTCATCAGCTGCAGGGCCCCTCTCCCCAAGGGAAGCTGCCCTCAGGAGCCTGTGGTCTGAGGAACAGATGCAAAGGACGCTGAACCTACTAAGTCACATTAAACCCGAAAGAAAAGCAAAGCCCAAAACCTCACTACAATTTCGTACTCTGCTCAGATATTTAAAGCTCTGCTGAATATAGGATGTTGGGGTCCATTATGAGACCTCTGTGGGAGTGGAGGGGGAAATGAAAATGCAGTGGGTGAAGAAAGGGCAGAGCAAGTACTCTCTCTGTGCCCGCTTTTTGTTTTTAACTACACAGTGGAGAGCAGCCCCGCTCACCTTCACACCTAATTTCATCACTGCCCATGGCTTAGTAGTTGCTTGAATACTCCAATGCTGGGGGTAATTACCATGTGAAGCTGGCTATAAAAATGTCCTAGAAATACTGGTGTCCATCTCACAAACAGATTATCTTGAGAACCTGCCACCTACTCCATGGAAATAACTATGTGTAAATGGGACCTCATGGTCTGAAGCTCTCGGCCTTGAAGTTGCCCTTTGGAATGGACCCAAACTCCACCATCCTCTGTGACTGAGACACCAAGCTAGACATCATGAAAACACAAGTCCTTCCAAATATGTGCTTGGGATATCTTGGTTCCTGTGAAAGCAGGAAATAAAAGCCACAAGCTTAGCCTGGGCTACAATGACCCACCCCTTTCTGGTTCTAGATGTGGACTAAGGAAACAATATCAAGTCAGAGTGAAATGGACCAAGAAGTTCTAGACCAAATTCCTTTCTTTCTTTCCTTTATGTATGTGGGTTCATAAGTGTAACAGTGCATACTTGCTTACAAAAGTGCAGGATGGACGTCACAAACGTGTCTAAATTTTTTTCTAATTTGAGATTTTGTTCTATTTAAAATTATAAATAGCAGGAAATAGGCATATTTCCTAATGCTTCAGATGAACATGCCAATGAGTAATAAACTGAGACTTACCATATAACATAGGACATGTGGGGGAGAAAAATTGTTTACATGCTATGGATTTTCAACTTACATAAAATAAATGTTCAGTATGGAGTAAAAGGTATTAATAGTAATTGCACTAAATGTAGGCCAGGCTAGGGACTTCACATCTACACATCTTTCTTGATAAAATAGAACTAGAATTGACTAAGTGTGACATCGCAGCCTTTCCCTTTGGAAGGGCTGCTTCCCAAGGCCAGCCAGAAAGACTACTTGGAAAGTCTGGGAAAGGAGAGCATGGATTTGTGCCCCAATAGACACCAGCCCATCCAATGGGAGCTGTTTGCAATCCTTGCTGCCCTCAGTGACTTGATCGCTCTTTCTTCAAGGTCTGACTTTGCTCACAGTTTGCCAACTCCCTTGGGATCCTGGCCCACAGGCAAGATGATCTGTGGCTGGTCTTCGCAGCAGTCAGAAAGTAAAGGATACTGTTTGAAGCTGTGCTTCAGCGTGTCTTTGTTTCCTCTGGTCAACCCACTTCAGTTTAGCACATAGCATCTCCAAAGGCAACTGACATTATCATCTTCACCATCATGACAGTCTTTGTCATCATCAAGAAAAGAATTTATTACAAACACAGTTAATGGCCCAGAAGCAGGGCTGCTTGTGCTAAAGCATGGACCTACTCTACAGCCCTTGCTTTTCCCACGTATCACTAAAAGTTGGAAGCCCTCCACATCCTCCTAAGTGGATCAGAGCCATATTTCTAAGTGGTATGTGTTACTTCCAAAACACAAAGATGCCTAACAAATGTTGTGCCTATTTTTTTAAGTAGTAGGAACTTAAAGGTGCCAAAACACGTGTGTTTATTGTTCAATTTAGAGAATGTATCAGTCAGGGTTCTCCAGAGAATTAGAGCCAGGAGGAGATATATTAGGAAAGGACATTTATTATGAAGAATTGGTTCACACGATTATGGAGGCGTAGAAAACTCTTGATTTGCTGTCTGCAAACTAGAGATCTAGGAAAGCCAGTGGTGTAATTCACTCCTTACCTGAAAGCCTGAGAACCAGGGGAGTCAATGATGCAAATCCCAGTCCAAGGGCCAGAGAAGACAAGGTAAGATGTCTCAGTTCAAGCAAAGAGGCAGGAAGGAAAAAGGGGACACATTTCTTCTACCTTTTGTTCTATTTATACCCTCAAAGCATTAGATGATGCCCATCTACATAGGGGTAGGCAATCTACTTGACTGAGTCCACCTACTCCACTGCTAACACCCTTGCAGAGATATACAGAAACAATGGTTAATCAGTCAAGCTGGCATACAAAATGATCTAACCCAAGTCCATCCCTTGTCAACTTGACAATCATACACATCTCCTTAAACCATACTTAATCTCAAAATAAAGACAATAACAAGATCGCAATCTTGCCCAACATGATACAACCATCCTGCACACAACCAAACACTAACCTCCTCCCTAGAAGAGGAGGTAAAGTCCTTGAGTGATGTTCACTCTTTCCTTGATATCCTGTAACTTAAATTCTGTGATGTAAACCTATCAATAATTAAATACTGTGATATAAATTAATACATCTTATATTACATAATAAGGACATAGGGATGAGAGGAAGCAGAGGTCATATCTGGTATTTCTAACTACCTTCTTCTATTCTACATTCTGTACTCTTTTTGTCTTCAGTAAGCACCTCAGCTGATCGTGGTTCTTTACCTAATGGGGTGACCTAAACCTTCATTCCTGAAGCATCTGAGCTATTGGTAGTCCTGCCTGGATCGAGTTGTTGTAGTTTTCCACTGACCTTAATCACAAGGCATGGTAACACGAAGAAATGTCCTAAGGGATCTCCTGTATCCCAGTCACACTCTTCCTTACCTCCATTATGGAGTGGCAGTCCAATTTCCCCTTGGTAATCAGGATCAATCACCCTAGCCAGCACAGTAGTTCCCTTCTTTGCCTGTTGATTCAGAGGCATCAGAAGCCCAAAGTGGCTGGGCAGCAGTCTTAACTTACAGCTCAATGGAGTCATTGTCATGTCTCCCGGTGGAATCATTCCTCCCTCTGGAACTAAGAACTCTAGGCCAGCAGAATATAAAGTTGCAGAAACAGGAAGGAAAACTTTTGCTAGTGGGTCACTAGGTATAATAGTAAGTAGTATCACTTGTATTTCCACTTCTTAATTCCTGAACCCATGAATCTCAGCTATTGTAGAAATAGTATCATATATTGGACACTGATTCTGAGCTTATACAGCCTTCTGGAGAACCTTGCCCCAGCCCTGAAAGGTACTGCCATTGAGCTGGGGCTGTTTAAAAGGCCATTTCACTGTTCTTTCAAACCGGCTGCTACAAGGTGGCAGAGAACATGGTAAGACCAATGAATTCCATGAACATGGGTCATTGCTGCACTTCTTTTGCTATGAAGTAGAGGGCTAGCAAGCCCCAAACTAGTGGAGCCTTAAGATCTTTATTGAAGAGTTTGTATCTCTAGAGTACATGTCTTACTAGGGACTCCAAAATACTTGCCATTTCCTGTTTATGTATGATTAACATGCTGAAACCAATATAGTGGACCAAAGTGATATTTTGTGGAAAGTTCAGATGACCAAGTTCCCTTCAAACTCCATTGTGACAGAGAGAGTTAATTTAGCCTGAGGGAACATCTGTGAATATATCCTGTTATCCGCCCTGGCCAACTGCTTCTGATCCTCATTCACAACAGGTATTGAAAAGAACACACTGGCCTGCTCAATAGCCACAAACCACAAATGAGAAGCAGTGGTCATCTGTTCTGGTAAAAATACCACATGTGGAAAGGCAGCTACACTGGGGATACCACTAGGTTACATTTCTGGTAGGGCACTGTCACCTGTCTTGATTTACCTGATTTATTCACGAAGTAAAACGATTTACTCAGCAGGGATGTAAAGGGGTTGACCACCTACATTGGTTTTAGGTCCTTGATGATGATGTTAATTGCTACCATTCACACAGGGTTGGGGGACAGAATTATTTTTGATTTACCACCTTGACCTGAGTGACCTCTGCTTGGTCTTTCCTACTACAACAGTTCTTACTCCACAGGTTAGGGAACCAATGTGAATATTCTGCTAGACGTTAAATATGTCTGCCCTGATTACTGAGTCTGAAAATTGGAAAATGACTACCAGATGAGTCCAGAGGCCAACTGGACCCAAGGTGAGATGGTTTCAGGCCAGAACTTCATTGATTACTTGACCTTCACTCTAAGAGAGAAGACATGATAATGTTCACATCTCCCAAGAACAGTGTCATATCAGACCCTCTGTCCATCCACCCTTTAAGATGTGAGGATTCCCCAGAATCTGAGACAAGCATTCATGAGCAAATGACCTATTAGGAAACTGCCCTCAGGAAGAACTGCCAAAGGCCTGGGAGAAGCAGAAGGAAAAAAGGGAAGAAGTGGAGGAAATGTGCAATTGCAGGCAAAATCCCAGCTTGGACTAACCTAACAGCGGACCTTTCAAATGGAAAATTTTAGGTGTTGTCCAGATGGGAGGCCAGGGAATTGGTTCATATTCCTATGTTAGTCAGTCATTAGTTAGATGCCTCAGCAGGGCATGAAGAAGAGGGTCAGAGGAGCCCCTGGGCACTTCTGGCTCTCCTGAACTGGGGGCTTCCGTGGCAGTCTTCTGAAGAAAGTTGCAGGCATGACTTGTTGGCAGCCACTGTATGTGCAGGTCAGGGAGAATGGGACAGAAATGAACACAAAAGAGATCCACTGGGTTCTGGTTAAGCATAAACCATATCCACTATAGCAGCTAAATGCATGGAAAATGGCCAAAGAACAATAAAGAATAAGAAGGACAAAAAATCTGGTGAAGATGAAAAGTTAAATAGGGAGAGCTAAAGTCAGTGTAAACCTATAACCTAAGACCCAAGAAATGAGCCAGGATCCCCAAAGTCCAAACATTCACATCTTCCCTCATCTTCCTCCAACAGCTCTAGACATACCTTTAGCCTCCCCTGCCCACTCCCAGTCCTCCCTCACCCCATATATACACACATCCTTAGAGGAATTACCAATCAAACAAGCACCGTTTTGTAACATCCCAATAAACTTGTTTTATTGGTTTATTTGCATCTCAAGAGGAAATACTTCCTCAGTAGTGTAGCTTAGTAGAATTAAATATACCAGGGACAGAAACCCTGGTTTTCAGGAGCTGAGTGACCTTGTGCAAGCTACTTAACCTCTCCAAGCCTTAGTTTCATATTTTTTTTTTTTTTTGTCTTTTTTGTCCTTTTTAGGGCCGCACCCACGGCATATAGAGGTTCCCAGGCTAGGGGTCCAATTGGAGCTGTTGCTGCTGGCCTACGCCACAGCCACAGCAACACCAGATCTGAACTGTGTCTGCAACCTACACCACAGCACATGGCAATGCTGGATCGTTAACCCACTGAGCAGGGCCAGGGATCGAACCTGCAACCTCATGGTTCCTAGTCGGATTCGTTTCCACTGCACCATGTCGGGAACTCCCTACTTCCATATTTTTTAATGTGGATGATAATACCCAAAATACAGATATTTTTGTAGATTAAGTTTTAAAATCTATCAAGAAATGATTAGCATAATGCCAGGTATATAGTAAACACTAAATAAAAAATAGTTTCCCTCTTCCTTCAGATATGTCCCCAAATGAGACTGCACAATTTTTTTTTCTGAAAGTCTTGAGGACAACAGGATTCCTGGTATTATGGTCCTAGGGGCAACCTACTAAGAAACTCAAAGCCTGAGGAATGCAATTTGATATAATTCTGGCAGATCTTGCAAACAGAGGGAACTCATAAGGTTTTTTTTTTTCCTTTAGTTCTAGTTTCTATAATGAGACAAGGCTAGCTTTCATAGTTGATCTGAATGAACGGAAATGACTTATGTTTTAAAATATGTAAAGCTGATCCTGTATGATTGTGTAACTTCTGATATTTTGGATTTTTGCCATTGTTTCCCATGTGGATGTCAGGATGCTCACTTGCAGCACATAAGTGTCTAGAAGAGAGGTATCACATAGGTATGGAGATATGAGGCTGCCCTGACAATCTCCTATAGGAATCCATGTTCCCACCTTAGTTGAGTTAGCTAAGCCTCCATTAGCAGTTAAGCAATGGTCTCATCTATAAAATCAGCCCTGAGAGAAGAAAAAAGGGAACACATGTGTCAAGGAGGTGAAAAGTAAAAAATGTGTGAGACCTAGAAAGGGGAAAGGAACGGAGGAAATTATGCCAATGAATAAGAAGTAATTATCAGTGAGGCAGTTAATATAAGATATGCAATTCAACTTACCACTTGTAACTTCTAATCTCAAAATCAGTCTGCCAGGGTGGATGGATGAGTGGTAGATGGACAGAGAACTAGGCATAGATATTAAAAATACAACCATTGATGAATAGCTATTGAAATGAGTTATTAAGGGGGAGCATAGTGCAAATTTCTAAATTGGAGGAAATAGTGGGATCAAGATGTCAGAAGAGTAAGATGTGGTGATCACCTTCTTCCATAAACCCATCAAAAAAAAAAAATCTCATGTAAAATGATTCACATAGAACACCTACTGAACCCTGGCAGAAGACCTTAAACCTCCCAACTGGCAAGAAAACGCCACATAACTGAGTAAAACAAAAGGAAAAAGAGAGAGAGAGAGAGAAGAGGGGAAAACAAGGAATCAGGATAGGACCAGCACTTCTGAGAGGGAGCTGTGAAAGAGAAAAGAAACCCACACCCTGCGAGACCCCCTAACCACCAGGGAGATCAGCCAGAGATGGAGAGGGAAGCTCAAAGCCTCAGAGAAAAGCAGAGCAGCCAGAATCAGGAGGGCAAAGCAGAGAGAGAGCCACCCAAATCACTGGTACCACTGTCCCTGAACACCACAGCCTGAGACACTTGGGCAGGGGCTGGGTGCTGAGACTAAGGCTCCAGAGGTCAGTTCCAGAGAGAGACTAGGGTTGGCTCTGTGGAGGCAGTCTGAGGGGTTGAGGAGGATGGCACCACGGGCCAGGGAGCAGAATGCCACAGCTGAAAGAACCTGGGAGGAGGCCTGGGTCCTCAGGAGACACAAGGCACCGTTGTTGGGGAGGGCAAGAGGAGAGGAGGAGGGGCAGAACCACCATAGGAATATCTTTCTCTGCACTCATGAGGGCTCTTGAGCAGGAGGACAACTCTGGGGGCAAAACTCCACAGCCATCGGACTCCAGAAGTAGGTGTGTCCTGCCACCACTAGAGGGCCCTGAAGAGGCACCATCTGTGACCCCAGTTACCACAGGGGTCAGCGCAGAGGAGGGCACTGCAACTGATCACCACCTGTTGTTGCTCTCACTCCCCTGGGAAGACACCTGCCCTGCTGCTGCCTCTGCCAAGTGCTCTGGCACTGTCTATGCTTGCATGGGGTCACTGCCACTTCCCAGGTCCCTGTTACCAGGAGCAGCCTTCACCATCTCCCCACAGGTCCTTGCTATTGTCAAGGGCCCAAAAATCAGGCACTCCTTGGAAGTATGTGGGCCATACACTAGCACACCCTCTTACCAAGGGGAAAACAGCCTGCACACACTAAGGAAAGAGACAGCAAGCATCCAAACCAAAAGCAGCCCTCAAGCAAAAAAAAAAAAAAGTAAGGTCTTGAAAACTACCCAGGTCACTCTGGGTAGCCTTCCAAGAATACAGTAGTTGTTTTCCCTAAACTCACAGAATAAGAAAAATATAAGCAAAATGAATACTCTCAGGAACCATTCCCAGTTAAGAGCAGGAGAATTCCCCTAAAGAAGCAAACAATGAAACAGACTTCTGCAGTTTTACAGACACAGAGTTCAAAAAGGACATAGTGAAAATACTGAAGGAATTAAGAGTGCATATGAGGGAATTAAGACCAGATATGAACAGAAATGCAGATTACTTTAGAAAGGAACTAGAAAATATAAGGAGGAGACATGAAAAATTAGAAAATTCATTTGTAAGCTGAGTTAAAGGCACTGAAGAGAAAAATGAATAATGCAGAGGAACAAATTAGTGACTTGGAAGGTAGAATAATGGAAATCACTCAATCAGGACAGCAGACCAAAAACAAAATGAAAAAACATGAAAGCAATATAAGAGATCTTTGGGATAATATAAAGCAGGCCAAACTACACATAATAGGGATTCCAGAAGGAGACAAAAAAGAAAAGAGGATTGAAAACATATTTGAAGAAATTATGGCTGAAAACTTTCAAAATAAAAAGGAAACAGATATTAAGATAAAGGAAGCACAGAGGGCCCCAAACAAGTTGAACCCAAACAAACCCACACCAAGACATAATATAATAAAAATATCAAAAGTTAAAGAGAGGACTCTAAAGGCAGCAAGAGAAACACAAAGCGTTAATTATAAGGGAACCCCCATAAGGCTATCAGATGATTTCTCTACTGAAACGCTACAGGCCAGAAGAGAGTGGCAAGATATGTTCAAAGTTCTAAAAGGGAAAAATTTTCAGCCTAGAATACTCTACCCAGCAAGAATATTATTTAATATAGAAGGGGAAATAAAGAATTTCCCCAACAAACAAAAGCTAAAAGAGTACAGCAATACTAAACCCATTCTAAAATACTGAAAGGTCGCCTCTAAATAGAAAGAAAGTAAGAAGATATAGGATGGAGGAGATCACAATTGGAAAGCAATCACTTAAGTAAGCCAGAATACAGATCTAAAAGGGAAAAAAAATTGTAAAAGTAATGATAAACACAAGGAAGAGCAAAACGATAAATAAGAAGATATGAAAAAAAGACATCAAAATCATAAAATGTTGGGAAGGAAAGTAAGAAAATCTAGGATCCTTTTTTTTTTTTTTTTTAATGTGTTTGAGCCTATATGACTACCAGACTAAAGAAAGTATATATAGGAAGGGGTTATCATACCTGAAAAACAGGGTAACCACAAGTCCAAACCTAACAGTACATTCATAAAAACTAAAAAGAAGAGGACATGAGCATAAAACAAAAAGAAATAATCCAACCAAAAAAAGAAAGAACAAAGGAAAAACATAAAATCAACTGGAAAACAAGGTTTAAAATGGCATTAAACACATATTTATCAATAACTGCTTTAAATGTCAATGGACAAAATGCTCCAATCAAAAGACAGAGGAGCAAACTGGATAAAAAAACAAGACCCTACTATGGACACTATTTATTGATAAAAGGATCAATTCAAGAAGAGGATATTATGCTCATCAATATATATGTCCCAATATAGGAGCACCCAAGTCACACAACAAATACTAACAAACGTAAAAGAAGAAATTGATGGGAATACAATAATAGGAGATGATAACACCCCACTTACATCATTGGACAGGTCCTCTAGACAGAAAATCAATAAGGCAACAGAGACTCCCAATGACACAACAGAACAGTCAAGACTTAATTGATATTTTCAGGACATTGCATCAAAAAAAAAAAAAAAAAAACAGACTATTCATTCAAGTGCACATGGAATATTCTCAAGGATGGACCACATACTGGGGCATAAAAATAACCTCAACAAATTTAAGAGTATAGAAATTATTTCAAGTATCTTCTCTGACCACAATGGCATGAAATTAGAAATCAACCACAGGAAAAGAAATGAGAAAAAAAAAACTGACTACATGGAGACTAAACAATATTCTACTAAAAAAGCAATGGATCAACTAGGAAACCAAAAGGGAAATTAAAAAATACCTGGAGACAAATGATAATGAAAACAGAAACATTCCAAATCTATGGGATGCCGCAAAAGCAGTTCTTAGAGGGAAGTACATGGCAATACAGGCCCTCCGCAAAAAAAGTAGAAAAATCTCAAATAAACAACTTAACCTACCACTGAAAAGAATTAGAAAAAGAAGATCAAACAAAACCTAAAGTTAGCAGAAGGAAGGAAATCATATAGACCAGAGAGGAAATCAATAAAATAGAGATTCAAAAAACAATAGAAAAATCAATAAAACGAAGAGCTGGTTCTTTGCAAGGGTAAACAAAATTGGCCAGACTCACCAAGAAGAAGAGAAAAAGAACCCAAATAAACAAAATAAGAAATGAAAAAGGAGAAATCACAACGGATACTGCAGAAATACAAAAAACCATAAGAGAATACTATGGACAATTATATGCAAACAAATTCGACAACCCAAAAGAAATGGACAGCTTTCTAGAGACCTACAGCATGCCAAAACTTAATCAAGAAGAAAGAGATCATCTGAAGAGACCAATGTCTAGAAATGAAATTGAATATGTAATGAAAACACTCCTTACAAACAAAAGTTCAGGACCAGATGGCTTCACAGGTGAATTCTACCAAACATACAAAGAAGAACTTATACCCATCCTTTTTAAACTTTTCCGAAAGGCTGAAGAAGAAGGAATACTCCCAAAGACATTCTATGAAGCCACCATCACCCTAATACCAAAACCAGACAAAGATAGTTCCAAAGAAAATTATATGCCAATATCTTTGATGAATATAGACGTAAAAATTCTCAACAAAATTTTAGTTAACCTAATCCAACAACACATACAAAAGATTATACACCACAACCAAGTGGGATTCATCCCAAAGTCACAAGGATGATTCAACATACACATATCAATCAACATCATACAGCACATTAACAAAAGAAAAATAAAAAACCACATGTTCATCTCAATAGATGCATAAAAAGCATTCATCAAAATCCAACATCCATTCAGCATAAATACTCTTACCAAAGTGGGTATAGAGGGAAAATAACAACATAATAAAAGCCATTTATGACAAACCCACAGCCAATATAATATTCAATGGAGAAAAGCTGAAAGCCTTCCTGCTAAAATCTAGAACAAGACAAGGATAGCCACTCTCACCACTTTTATCAACATAGTACTGGATGTCCTAACCACAGCAATCAGACAAACAAAAGAAATAAAAGGTATCCAAATTGGAAGAGAATAGGTAAAATTGTCATTCTTTGCACATGACATGAAACTATATACAGAAAACCACAAGAACAGAAAAAAAAAATTGAAAAATGGGCAGAAGACCTGAATAAACATTTCTACAAAAAAGATATACAGATGGCCAACAGGCACATGGAAAAATGCTCAGCATCACTTATTATTAGAGAAATGCAAATCAAAACTACAATGACCTACTACCTCACATTAGTCAGAATGGCCATGATTAACAAGTCAACAAATAACAAATGCTGGAGAGGATGTGGAGAAGGGTACCTACCTTCCTTCACTGTTGGTGGAAATGTAAATTGGTACAATCACTATGGAAAACAGTTTGGTGGTAGCTCAGAAAACTAAATATAGAACTACCATATGATCTAGCAATCCCACTCTTGGGGATATACCCAGGCCAGATAAAACTTTCATTGAAAATGTACGTTCACCCGCATGTTCATGGCAGCACTATTCACAAAAGCCAAGACATGGAAACAACCCAAATGTCAATTGACAGAAGAATGGATTAAGACTGCTACTCAGCCATAAAAAAAAGAACATAGCAACATGGGTGGAACTAGAGATTCTCAGACTAAGTGAAGTCCGAAAGACAAAGACAAATACCATATGATATCACTTACATGTGGAATTTAAAATATAGCACAAATGAACATATCTACAGAAAAGAAAAAAACTCAATGGACATGGAGAACAGACTTGTGGTTGCCAAGGGGGAGGTGGAGGGAGGGGGACGAACTGGGAGTTTGTGGTTAGTAGACACAAACTATTGCATTTGGAGTAGGTAAGCAATGAGGTCCTGCTGTATAGTGTAAGGAACTATATATAATCACTTGTGTTGGAACATGATGGAGGATAATATGTGAAAAACAATGCATATATATACACACATATATATGCACAAAATAGGTCACTTGGCTGTACAGCAGAAATTGACAGGACACTGTATATCAAAAAAGAAAAAAAAATTTAAATGGTTATGGACCAGAGTTCCCAGATGGAGGCTTTATTTTTCCATGTGTCTTTGTCATTTTCCTTCTCTGTATTATGTTCCCCAGCCTGGTGCCCTAAGAATGCAAGTTGCTTGGCAACTGATCCATTCACTCAAGTGTCTCAAGGAAAAAACCCTAGCTCCTAGGATGGTACATGATCCAAGTTATTATAGTAAGCTCTAGTGTTTACACCTAAGCCTGCAGAGATAAGCCTTTTTCACAGCATTTCCATTGCAGTCTTCGAAAATCCATGTACATGCTTTAAAAAAAAAAAAAAAAAGAGGTAAATGAAAGCTACATACGTGACCTGGTTTTTTTCTTTCAAGAACTATCTGACGATATATAAACAGGTGCTGGCCCAAGTTGGTTGTATGCTGAAATATTCCTTGGTCAAATATGATCAGGAAAATCTCTGAACATTTGTAGAAAACAAATACAACAGTGATTAGGTATTTTCAATAGAGTAAATAACAGAAGCCATTTAATCCATAACACATGATTGAAATGTTATATTTTTTGCTTGGAATCTTCAGCCTTTCCAAAATAAATCTTGCACACAAACATATATACCCATGTACCCTTCTAGATGAAGTTACTAATTTTCACACTTTTAGAGACAGCAGTAAAACATACAGAAGAAAGTGATATATCAGCATTTTCTGTCAAAGGTTTGAGGGTTCAGAGAGCTAGAGACAGAGGTGTTCTCTTCAAGAGCTACAGGCACAGAGAATGGAAAAGGTCTACTGGTTTATACAGACATATTTACTCGCCAAAAGTATATAAATCTGCCGAGTGAGATACAAGAGTCTGCCTTAGAATATTTCTGTCCCATTATAAAACACATTCTGTTTTTAGTACCCTGGTAAGAAAGCTCCCAGCACAAACGCCAACCACACCTCATTATACCTATTACAATTAAACCATTGTCTATAAATTTGTTCTTTCTTTTAAGAGGTATGTTACCATGTGTAGGAACTCTTTATAAGTATTCTCTTTCCCCAAAATTTAAACGTTAAGACTCTCATATATGGAGCTTTCTTATAGCAAAACACGTACCTTTTATTATTTTTTTTAAGCGTGAGGGATTGAGTGAATAAGCCTCTATACAAAAGCTTTTCCAAAACTAATCGATACACAGAAATACGGAGCCACTTGGAGGCAGTCTCCAGAACTGATGTGATGGAAGTTCTATTTTGGGAGGAGTAACTGTTTTATTTTTTATTTTATCTTTAATATGCAATAATGAAGTTTCCCTCATATTCTACGGTACGTGATATGATCTCAATTAACCCAGAATCTAACTACAGAATCAGGACGTTGTACTTTGAATTAAGAATACCAAAAATGTATAAACCTAAATTAAAATAACCAGATGCTTTTTTTTTTTCAACTAATGCATTGGTAAAGATTTTGAAGGATTATGCCCAGTACTGATGAAAAACCAAAATGATTAGCCTTTCCATGTACTATTTATAGAAGTGTAATTTGGTATAAATTTTTGAAGGAAATTTGTCAATATACATCATTTTTTTTTGAATATGTACATGGAAATCTAAGAGTTTACACCTAGCAAAATTGGGTACTGAGAAACAGTGGCAAAGATGTCCATACAAAGGAGTTTATAAGAACAAAAGGAAACAACTCTTAAGCTCAACAATAAGAGATCTGTTCCAGGCATTCATTCAACAATATATTTTTTTGCACACGTACCATTCTTCTGGTGATATAGCAGTAAATTTTTAAAAAGTTATTTGCTTCCATGGAGCTCAGATACAATGAGAGGGAGAGAATTAAAATAATACATGTTACAAAGAAAACAGGAGCAGTTGACGCAAGTGCTGTGGGATGTAAGGGAGGACTGGAGGGTGACTCTAAAGATCTTGTTCTGAGTCAACAGCACTGGTGAGACTTTAGACAGAAAATATCCCCTATCCCACCTGATGCTGTGTCTCCAGAAGAAAGGGGTAATGAAAAACTGGACAAATGTGAAAGGGATCTAAAGAAAGAGGAAACATGTGCCTAACACCCCAGGGAAGCTGGAGGAAACAAGCTTCACAAGGAAGGTTGTGAGCAGAAGTGGAAAGGAGCAGAGCAGAGGTCAGTGGGTGCCCACAGAGGATGGAGGAAGGCTGTGGCAGAAGCCTGATCCCCACTCGTGTCACGGCACAGCACCCCACCTCTGCATTCTACATAGGAATACAGAGAGGAGGAAACCTCAATGGTGCTTGCCCCCAGAATGCCTGAACATCACATGCTGACAGTGTACCAGAAATAAGCCAGATCTACCATTCAGAATAAAGGCCCTAAAGAGTCTAATTTGAGTTACAGAGAATTACTATTACTCCTTTTCCTTCCATCCTTCCTTTTTTTTTTTTTTTTTTTTTTTTTCCACTGCATGCCCGAGTTTGAACCTGATAAATCACTGCCTAAGATATAAAATCTAAGTATCCTCTAGGTGCTGCTAGCTTATGGGTCCCAGGGGAGACCTGTTTAACATTTATCCTCTAAGACAAGAGTAAACAAATTTTGGCGAGGATGTGGAGAAAAGGGAACCCTTGCACACTGTTGGTGGTGATATAAACTGATACAGCCACTATGGAAAACAGTATGAAGGTTCCTCAAGAAATTAAAAAGAGAACTACCATGTGATCCAGCCATTCCAATTCTGAGCATTTAATCAAAGCAAACAAAACCATCATCTCAAAGAATTATCTGTATGTCTAAGTTTATTGCAGCACTATTCATAATAGCCAAGGTATGGGAGTAACCTAAGTGCCCAACAACAGATGAGCAGATCAAGAAAATGTGATATATATCATATGTGATATTTGGTTATATCATATATGATATATATAAACATTATTCAGTCTTTAGGAAGAAAATTTTGTCATTTTCAATAATATGATTGAAACTGGAGGACATTATGTTAAGTGAAATAAGCCAGACAGATACAGACGAATTGTGCATGGTCTAATTTACATGCAGAATCTAAAAAGACAAAAAGTGAAAAATGAAAAAACCTCATAGAAACAGAGTAAAAAAGTAGTTGCTGGGGGCAGGGAGAATTTGGTAGCTGGGTACAAACTTTCAGTTTTAAGATAAGGTCTAAGGACCTAATATCTAATATGGTGAAGACAGCTGATAACACTATTGTATAATTAAAATTTGCTAAGCCCGTAGAACCTAACTGTTCTCACCAAAAAAAAAGGCGGGGGGGGGGGAAATAGGTGAGGTGATGGAGGTATTAATTAACTCGATATAGAGGGATCTCTTCACAATGTCTACATATATCAGATCATCAAATTACACAAAGATCTTGGTATTTTGTCATGTATACCTCAATACAGTTAGAACAGGAGAGTGAAATAATAAATAAATAACCCCCTAATACTTCTGGGTCAACAGTTAGTTGTACTTTCAAGTGGTTAAATTTGAGCCCATGTCCATTTGAGTCTCTGGGATTTCCCAAGGAAGTGGCACTAAGGCACTAATGGCTATGTCACCCTCTGCTCTGGCTGCTGCCACTCACCACCCTGCCCCACTGACCCCCCTGCCCTTGACCTATCCAATCCAGTCTCCATGGGGCAGGGCCAGTGCTCAACTGTCCATGTGCTATTGATGATGCAATATTTTAATAAGAGGAAATTTTCATGACTCAATATCTGGAGGAAAAAAAAAACAGATTCAGACTAGGAAAGTGTCAACATTCTCAGCACTAAAATGTGTTTCTGCTTCTAGAGGATTTTCCCTACTTCTTCAGTAGGAAGAACATCTATGATGAGAAGGCTATAATAGGTTGACAGTAATTCCCACTAAAGACACACCAGTGTTTTGGCTCTAGCTCAATCCTCACCTAGTATGAGGCAAGACCTTGCCCCAAGGTCAGATGTGTCTCCACTTATATTTTAGAAAAGTGGACTTTTGTTTTTTCAGTAAATCACCAGTAGAGTTGGCAACTATGAACAAATCCCTCAGAGCCAGAAACATCTGCAAAGATGAATACCAGAATGTCCCACACCTGTCTTAGCAGGCAGGCGTACTGGTCCCTCACAACGGATACTTTTTCCCTTAGAAGTTTTTGGAAAGGAAAGGTAAAAGGAGCCTGCTCAAACACCATCTTGAAAATAGCGTCATAGCTATTTAGTTATGCCAATAAGAGGAAGTTATGCCGATAAGAGGCCTAAAGACTAAACACAATTAATTAGTTTTTTTTTCCCTTTTTTGGTCTTTTTTGTCTTTTCCAGGGCCACACCCACGGTATATGGAGGTTCCCAGGCTAGGGGTCTAATTGGAGCCGTAGCCACTGGCCTACGCCACAGCCACACCAGATCTGAGCCACATCTGCCACTGGATCCTTAACCCACTGAGTGAGGCCAGGGATCAAACCCGAAACCTCATGGTTCCTAGTCGGATTCGTTAACCACTGAGCCACAACAGGAACTCCCAATTAATTAGTCTTGAAAGCCACAGACACCAATTCCCTCACCCAATAGTCAAGACTTTTTTCCAAAACCTTCCCAAAAAAACTTGAGTTCTCAAAATTTTGGTTTCATTTCTGAATTGACTACACTAAAATCCCCTCATCAAAATTAGAAAAGGATGAATACCAGGTATTACAGATGAACTTCAGTTCTCACTATAATTTTGACTGCATTTTCATTCACCATGTATTTACAACTAATAATTTTATGCCAGATAATGCCTTTAGAAGGATACAGATAATTATATAATCACTAAACCCTTTTCCAACCTAGTACGAGATGTTCAACCACCTTAAGTTTATTTGGGGTGGAGAGGGGATATTTTCTTGTATGCATAATAACAATTTGACTATTTAAGCAGAACTTTCCACAAGCTTATTTCTAAGCTCCTGAAAAAATAGAAATAAGATTTGATAAAGGTACCACAGGATACCACTATCAGGAATCCAAAAGTCACTTTGGGAATTCCTGTTGTGGCTCAGTGATAACGAACACAACAAGTAACCATGAGGACACAGGTTCGATCCCTGGCCTTGCTCAGTGGTTTAAGGACCCAGAGTTGCCATGAGTTTTGGTGTAGGCTGCAGACGTGGCTTGGATCTGGTGTTGCTGTGGCTCTGATGTAGGCCTGTGGCTACAGCTCCGATTAGACCCCTAGCCTGGGAACCTCCATATGCCATGGGTGCGGCCCTAGAAAAGACAAAAAAAAAAAAAAAAAAAAAAAAAAAAAGTCACTTTGTATACAGATGGCACAATTTTTATAGGTATTCAGTCATTTAGTCTGGTTGACATTATAAGGCTCTGTAGACACTCAGTACAACCATCTGAGAGTTATGTGCCATTATGTGGCCTTCATCATAGCTGTAGTAAGTTGCATGGAGGCATTTTTTGTTTGTTGATTTGTTCTTTTCTACCTCAGCTCTTTTAAAGCCAAATAAGGACATCAAATTAAAACATTAACTTCAGAGGCAGATCAGGCAGGAAATTCCAAAGTTAAGTTTCTCATTGTAATTTTAACTTTCCCATGATACACATTTTCTGTCCGAGTTCGCATCTTGCATGTGTAGCTTTGAATAAAGAGCCAGATTCTGACCTCAGTCACACTTGTTTTATTTTTACTGAAAATGTAAGATGGAGCAATGAAGAATCAAAGGAGGGCCAGAGGTCAGAAGACTGGAAAGCAAATGCTGAAGAAGGTTATAGAAGGCAGGAAAATATGGGAGGCTGGAAAAGGAGACAGAAGACACAGATGGAGTTATGTTCCTGGACACACAACTGCATTTCAACATCTCTTAATATGCGTGCCTTCACATACTTCTTTTCAAATATCTGTTAAACAATTTAAAACACATTAATTTTTATTTTTTTATTTATATAGAACTTGAGCATTTGGTTCTCTTTGATTTCACCTCTTGCTTATAAATCTTCTGACCAGTCATTAACTGCTTGTAAAGCCCTGGCACCTCATATATTGTCACTTAATTATGTTATGCTACAGTGGGCTTCCTAGGAGGCAAAAATTCTACACAAAAACACTTATAAAGAAAGCCAGGGCAGACAGCCTGACTAAGCCAGTGAGAATAAAAATTGTTGCTGACAAGGGAATAGAATCGACAACTAAAGCTTTCTGAACCAAAGGGGAAAATGAATAGCCAAGACATTTGAATTGTTGAAGGAAAGGATGTTTCAGATCTAGGCAAGGGGGAGGAACAGAGCATAAAACTGGAAATAGAAGATTAACCACTAAGCCTGCTCAGAATGAATCATAAAGAGAGAAAAGGGATTATTAGCCCAAAGGATCTAAGCAGGAAGGGCCCGGGGCAAAGTCTCCGGGTGTATCCTGCCTTCAAATCTAAGATGTTGAAAACTGTACCCTGCTGGAAGAAAGGTTTCATTGCTGTGAGCCTGCCGGAGACATGAGGAAATAAGAAGGACTAGATAAAAATGGATTCAAATTGCAGGGCTTTATTAAACTGAAAAAAACACTGTGATTGTTTCCATGATAATACTCAATGCTGGTGAAGATGTGGTAAAATAAGCATCCACATATTACTGGAGGCAGCAACAGTTGGTTCAATCCTTTTGAAAAATAATTAAACAATATATAATAAGAACCACAAAACTAATGTTAGCTTTAATAAAGAATTTCCTTTTCTGGTCATTTATCTTAAGAAATCCCTTAAGATGCAGAAATACAGGAAAATCTCTATTTATATTAATAGTTAAGGAAATACTATATATAAAGTTAAAAATGGAAACAAACTATGCAATAATAAAATACAACTTCAGTATAGTACTGTTGTATACACACACAATGAAATAAAAAGTGATCATAAAAATTATGATTACTAAAGTATATAGAACCACCTATGAAGTACTTTTGGCCCCCCTCAAAAAAAAAAAAAAAAGTTGAACTTGAATCTAAGCAAGCTTTTAGATAAAATATCCAATTTAGGAGAAATATCCAGTTGAGAAGAACAAGTTAAACTATCTATTAGTAAGCAATCCAGAATAACCATCAATTGCCCCAGTTTCTTCAATAATTCAGTGATCTGGGGGCAAGCAGAGAAGAGGTTAATCTTCTAGAGCCTGATGTCCAATAGAACTTTCTGCACTGATGGAAATGCTCTCATGTGGTACTCACTAGTTACATATACACATGACTACTGAGCACTTGTAATGTGATCTGAATTTCTTAATGTCATTTCATTTTAATTAAATGAAATTTAAAAAGCCACCTTGTCATCAGTGGCTACCATGTTGGATGACACAGATTTAGATTAAAAAAAAAACTAAGAGACACACAACCATATATAATATATGGATTTTTGTTGGATTCTGAAGCCAACAAACCAATTTCGAATCACCTGTCTGAGTCTTTGGGGGAAATGTGAATATGTCCTGAATTAGATGTTAGTTTTGTTCATGGTGATAAATAAAGGTGCTACAGTTATGACAAAACATACTTATTTTAGAAAGCCATGTTGAAATGTTTATAGATGAAATGGCAAAATATCACAAGGTCGGGGATTTGCTTTTAAAACTTCCCTCAGAGAGAGTAAAGAGAGCTGCAGCGAGTGTGACAAAATGTGGGTAATTGTTTAATCTAGGTAAAAGATATGCAGGATTCATTATATTTTCCTTGTGTTCATGTGTATATGCTAGAAAGATTTTCAAAAGAGCAATTTCTAAAACTCCTAATTACATGGGGAAATCTTTATAAATAATATTAAGTGAAAATTTCAGACAGAAAAGAAACTTGCCTATTCAGTTGCTACTGAGTTCCAAGTAATCTATTAAGATGTTCAGATTTACAAATGATTAATTCTATTTCAGTGACAAGACAGAATACAGCCAATATGTTAGGAAATGCTTATAGGAATATTGTGAGCGTGTTTAAGTAAACATCATTAAGTATAGCAGGAAAAAAACAGTTTGAGAATCACTGTTACTCATGCATACACATACCCAAACATGCCCATACACTAGAGAGACTGGATGGAAACGCACCATGTAGTTTAGTCCATAACTGTGGTTTTCTTCATGTGATTGAACTAAAGAAGAATAAACACACGTTTGTAACATGGTTCGGTTACTTTTAAAAGGAGATTAAAGCCACATTTAAAATAAGCTTTTTTAAAAATAAGATCTATGGTTTGCTATATGGAATTATTCTTAACAGACCCCAACAACTTTTTCTGCCAAGACTCAAATCTACGTTTCCACACACTACTATCTTTTAAGTGTTTTCAGTGGCATGCAAATAGAATAGAAAAAGGACATTTGCAAACATCTGCAAATGTAATGTGAAGAGAAAATTTAATGTAATGTGAACAGAAAGGGCAATTTATTCTACCACAGAAATGAAATATTTTTCTCCTGACTTCAATGGTAATATTCAGTATTATTCAGTAATTAACTAATGAACAGTCATGCTTAATATCTGCCATTTATATAACATTTACTACATTGAATATAGTCAGGTACTGTTTTAAGTGCTCTTACTTACAGCAGCTCTCACGATAACCCTTCCCAGTTTGGGATATTACCAGCCCCATTTTGAAGTTGATGACATAGAGCTTTAAAGACACAGAGAAGTTAAGTAACTTATCTAAGACCACACAGCAAGGAAATAGTGGAGCCAAGATTTAAATCTAGGAATTCCGCTCCAGGGTCCATCCTTTTAAACACAGTGTCACACTAGCTTGGGTAATATCTCTGTTGCCTTTGTTCATTGACAAGTGAGAATCAAATATCTTTGTCTCTGACTGCAACACTGCAAAACACACACACACACACACACACACACACACACACACACACACTCTCTCTCTCTCTCTCTCACTCTCTCTCTCTCTCTCTCTCTCTCTCCTGCAGGCCAGGGAGCTAAGGACCATTTGGCATCTTATGAAAAGGAAAGGTAGTTGAGTCAAAGAGCCATTAGCTTGCTATTATCCAACCTACCTCTGAATCAAATTCCCACTCAGCCCAAGTAACCTCACCTCCCCTTTATGGGTGATGAGTCATCCTCCTATTCTTACCCTCAACAAGCCCAGCCCACACTATCCTTGACGACAGGTCAGTTCAGGTGATGCCACAGAGCAGACCAGCTTCTTGAATATGCTTATACAGTGGTTTGTTCAGAAATAAAGGACTAACTTTAAAACATGGTCATGCAGGAAGTATTTTGCATGTGGTGATTTTCTAAGAACACCTTCATTCCACGTCACTGAAAAGAAGAGGTTCTTGGCTGAGTTAATTTTTTCAATAAGGACCGAAGTTCAGTCCTTGAAAGAAACCAAATTTTTTTTTTAGGTACATCTTTCTAAAGAAAAGCAGAACACTGTCTTATTAGACAAAGTATATGTGGACTATAATATAGGTGAGGCTATTTTATAACAATACGTGCAGCGAGGCAGCATTTTACCAATCCTTGGATTAGAGAGCTTGGGGGGGTGGGGTGTATTTCAGCCCTAACCTGCATTGTCTTGGGCAGCTGTGTTTTTGAGTTCCCACATCTGTCTCTTGTGACAGTTTTCCAGCAGTCTCAATGGAGCCTATCAGTTGACATTCTTCCTGTCCTTTCCCTAGCAATCATCCCTCACCTTCTAATTTTCGCTTCTAATTTGCTATGGTTTGGGACAACATGTAACCATTGATACCACAAGCATCAATCTGTGCATGAACTAATGTATGAATTTATAAATGTGTGTATATATATCCCTTTCTACAAAGGATTTGTGGCAGCTTTTTAAAATTATTCAATGAGAAAGATAATGATTTTTTGAGGAAATTTGAACAAAAAGGAAAATAAGAACATGCAAATAATAAAGCCAAGGGTCAGTAACCACAGAGACTACATACCCTGTGGCCCTCTAAAATTCCTGGCCCTATGTAGCAAGTAGAGCTCTGAGCTTCCTGGAAGCCAAAGCAAAGATGAAAAGGTGATCAATTAGTTACAAGCTCACAATGATCAGAAAATAAAAACAAGCCAGCTATTTTTTAAAAAGCACTCCCACACTTGACATGAAGACTGAGAGAATTTTTTGTTCATTGTGTTCATAACAAGGATAATGTAAGGTAGAACAGACAATGTCTTCAATGACATTCTGGCAATAGTTAGTATAATACATTTCAAATAGTGTTTCTTTCAGAAGTCCCGTAATATAAGCCAAAAGCAAATACGCAAGAAAAAAAAAAAAATGTCAAGCAAGAGGGAAAGCAATTGGACTGACCGAACAACTCTGAGATTCTCAGTTGGTAACATACACAATTTTAATATACTAACTTTATGATAACTATTTTTCTTGATCGAAGGTTGCCAGCACATACTTCCCAGTTGATGGCCATGCTCCACGTATGTAGGTTTATAAACATTTACCCACGTTTTATGGGGAAATCTATTTCTTATAGGTACTACCTATTAGATAGAAATCATTGAATACCGCTAACCATTATATTTAGTTAATTCACAAGTCCAGCTCTGCTGCTATCTTCTGTCTATAAGAAAGGACAAACAAGTCTTGCTATTTGCACTCTCTTTATAATTGTCAGTTTCCAAACCTTCAATAAAAAGATAAGGCTGCCAGATCTTTAAAGAAACCTTCTAAATGTGTAAATTAGCAAAGTGAATTGAATAAAGGCATACTCTCACACACTAACTAAAAGATATTCTTTCATTTTGGGCCCTTCTCTGAAGTGAATTTAATCAAAGTTTATTCAGGGAATTTCAAAGCAAATCCACCAGCCCACTTTACCTTCCATTTAGGTCCCTAACAACAGGATTTGAGGACTGTTTCTTACTTTCATTCTTTCCTTGTGCAGTGCCTACTGTATGTAGAGACTGTTTGCAAGTTTGGATTCTCTGAACAACACAATGAATTCCCTATACCACACCACAACTCAATTGCGCGGCTATCAAGTAAAGCTTTTTTATCCTGCTGAGTTCAAAGTTCAAAATTTATTTCTTAGCTTAATGCAAAGCTAGTGCAAGTGTGTTTAATATATTCATTCTAAATGCCATCAGAGGACGGTGGTGTCAACATTTTGGCTTTGTTTGGACAGCTTTTGTGCAAGTGCAAACACTAAGTGTATGAAATCTAATGAGATTAGGCGCTTACTGCAAAATTAAAGGCAGGCGACTAGACTTCAAAGATACCACCGCCGTTCAAATCCCTTACTATGTTTCTTGGGCCATTTCAATGAACTAAAGTTTGGGAATCACCTTTACCAAAAGATTTTCTTCATAGCAACCCTTTAATAGAATACTTGATATTAAATACCGCCTAAAGAGTACATGATTTTTTTTATCTTTTTATAAACCATCATTAAATAGCACTATAATTAAGAAGGAGGAAGTTAAATCAAAACAAGTAAGAATGAACCAAAAGCTTTTTTACAGACCCAGAATTAAACATGACTCCTTTACAAGCTGGGAATTTTGAGTATGGTTTTGTTTTGCCTTGTTTTTGCAAAAATATAGCAAATGACAAAAGAAATTTGACTCCATCACATGATAATCAATCTTCTCATTTTTTTTCTTTCAGTATAACTAACACCTAATAAGGGCTTACTACATCCCAGGCACTGATCTAAGTGATTTGTATGTATTAAGTTCATTTCAACCACAACCTTATGAAACTCTCAATATTATTAGTCCTAATTTACAGATTAGAAAACCAAAGCTTACTGAAATTAAACTGTGGTTTATTAAACTAAAATAACAGATCCAGGGTAGAAAAGGAGATGCATGCTGAAAAACTGAGCAAGGAAGAATCTTGTATCTAATCACGAGGATTTTTAGTTTCAAACAAGAGATGCAAAGGACCATTCAAAGTGACAACCCCATATTACCTAAGAATCAGTGCTCTGGGCATAAATCAGATTATTCTAAAGGGTCTGTAAGCTTCCTGATGGCACTTCAGGGATAACATGGCTAGGAAGAAGAAAAGACTGGAGAACAGCTCTAAGCCTTCTCACTTTCAGGGGAAATGGAGGAGAAAGGAGAAAAGGATGAAAGAGGAGCCTGCTCTGGATGTCTCCAAGGTCGCAAACCTGTCACCAGACATCCAGAACCGCAATGGGAGTAAGAGGCTGCCTGGAGAAAATGAAGGTTTGAAGAAAGTAATCATTTCAGTTTGGGGACATAACTATAGGTTGAATCATATAATATAGTTATTTGACCTCTTTATCTACTACATTGGTGATTTTGTGCGGTGCAAGCAAAGGTTTGGAACTATCCACGTAGAGAGATTTCTGGTAGCAGTGCATCATTTTGGATCTGTGTCTGTTACAGTAAAAGCTGCATGTATGGATTTATGAGTCACCTGGACATGGCAGATAACTTGAAGCCATTTCAGAGGTTGGCTTTCCTAGGGTAGAAAAGGGGGTGGGGTGGCTTGCCAGGGATACTCACAGAAGAAAGAAAGAAGACAGTAACATGTGAGGGTGCATAAGAAACCCTAAACCCTAAACCCTAATATCACTAATGTTGAGCCAGAAGTGATTACTATTTTGGAAGGCAAAATCAGAACCAAAACCTTTGGGTATGGATATAAGATGACCATGGCATAAGTGATTTCTGTCAAATGGTAGGTTGCAAGGACTGGGGAGCAGGGGTGGGTGGAGGGGGAAGGGAAGAAGGTAAGGAAGTATTTCCATGTAAAATGTATTTACACATTCCATGAGCTTACTCTTGAGAGGGTGGTAAAGATGGTTTTTCTTTCTTAATGAGATGACATTATAAATCAAAAAGCATGAGGATTACTTGGTACTTTCTTGAAGACAAAAGAGACCTAAATATTTCTAACAGCAAGAAAAAGAAAATATAGGTAATAGAACAGCAGATAGTACCCAAGATAAAAGAGTGTGAACACAGTATCAATTGACATGAAACAGGCTAACCCCACCTGAGGAGATTCACAGCCCTAGAATGAGTGGAAATACTGCTGGATGGCTGAAGGGGCACAAAAGGCGAGACATTTCTGCTCTTTGTAACTTTGCAGTAGAGAGCCTTTAAGAAAAAAAATTGAGTAAAGTTTTCAGTAAGAAAAATCTGCCCTTCTCCCCAGGCAATCATGTTCTCAGAAATATTATAAATGTTAACATCCACTTGGTAATCTTGCTCCTACGTGCACGTAAAAAACTGCAGACTATCCAGGCAGGGTGGGGAGGGGGGCGGCTGATGGTCTTAGCAGTCTTTCTGAATGGAGTAGAATTAGCCTCTCTTAGGGAAAGACCAAGAGTTTAAGATGTCATTGGAAGCTGTGAAAGTCCAGTGAAGTTGCTGGGAGAGAAAATCATAAATGCCTAATAGAAATGAGTTGCAGTATCAGGAAGGAGAGACACAGAGCAAGATTATACATCAATAAATTTTACTTCTACCATTTTTTTAATCCCCATTTCACATTACTTACATTCTGCTATACACATACAGACATACACACACACAAAAATTCATACATACTTATACACACACACAAATTCATACACACATACATACACATGTATACACACATATACACATACACAATTCATACATGCGCACACACAAAGATACACATACACACATATAGACTTATACATACATACACCCACATAGACTTATACATACATACACCCACATAGACCCTTAGAGGGCAAGGATTATTACTTATTTATATTTCTATTTTACAAAAGACCCAGCACACTGTCTTGTATATAGTAGATATTTAATAAGCATATTAGATGAGTGAGGTGAACTTATAATAGGTTACTAGTTTTGATAGTTGGAATTTATATTATAGCGTTTTTAAAACATTTTAATTAATAATGAAATCGAGACTAATTTCATTAAGGTACCTACTATGGGCTAAACTTTTATGGAGATTATCTGATTTAATCTCCATAAAAGGTAGCGACTATTATCACCATTTTACAGCTTAAAAAATTGAGGTTTAAGGAGGTTAGCATTAGCACAAGGATTCAAGCCTGTACTCTCTCAAATCTATTATGTATATAAAATACCTGGCCAAGTGCCAAGCTTCTGTGAGACTGTACACAGAAGAGGTCACCATAAGACCACATGGGTCCTGGTATGACAGCTGGCCTGCACCGGGCATTCAGAAGCACCATGTGGCCTTCTTGAGGCCTTTCACTTCCTTATTTCCTTATCTGTATAAGGAAATACAGATATTTATCTTATTTCCTTATCTGTATTTCCTTATTTTCTTATCTATAATAAGAAATTACATGAGACCTTTAAAGTGACATCTAGGCCTGACGTTCTGTGACTTTAGACCTAGTCCCAAGAAATCAACAGTAATTAAAATTCTTGCATCATCTTATTCAGCTAATGTCCCAAAGCACTAGTATAATCATGTCTGCAAAGCTCAGAGGAGTTTGTAAAGGTGTGAGGCTTTAAGGAAGCAGTTGCGGGTCTTAGAATTAGAGTTGCTATAGCTGTGGCGTAGGCCAGTGGCTACAGCTCCGATTGAACTCCTAGCCTAGGAACCTCCATATGCTGCGGTATGGCCCTAAAAAGACAAAAAGACAAAAAAAATAATAATAACATAAAATAAATTTTCTTTTTCTTGTTTGTCTTAGCCAGCAGGCTACAAAGAAACAACCAGATAGAAAGTATAGAAAGTAATTCTTACCATTTTACCAAGGAAATAAAACAGTAAGTATGAGTGTACTTCCCTCAAACAATCACATGGATTCAGTGATGCGACTCTTATCATTTCTCTTATGAAAAGAAAACACAAGGGACTCAAACGGTAGTGGTATTTTAAAGCATACCTCCAGACCTCATTAAACTACATCTCCCAGCCACCAGAAGGTAGAGGCACAATATCCTGTCACCTCCAGGTAAAATGATTTTCCCGTCCTATTCACCCCTGGACAGGAAAGCACATTCTTCAGCCCTAGGCTCATCCAAAAAAAAAAAAAAAAAAAAAAAAATTACATCTTTAATTATTTCACAGCTCTTCACCACAGCTTCTCAAAGGATGCTCAAATACTTCATAAGGCTGAAATAGCAGCTGGGAGACATAATTGAGGAAGCAAGGGCTCTCCAGCTAGGAGATCAGAATCATTAAGCTCAAGTTGCCAGGCTCTGTAGGTGTGCACTTAGTTACAGAATCCAGGGTCATTGAAAAAGACCATCACATTTTCATTTGAAAAAAAAAAAAAAATGGATGAGTGGATTTGGCCCAATTTGCCTGCAGACTAATGCCTCCCCCCAAACCAAGAAGTACCCCACAAAGAGAAAGTTCTCTTCCCGTGAGATCAAGAAATTTCAACACGACCGTATGTTTAGGGTATCCTTACAGCAACACTGTACCTAAGTGTGCTGTGATTAGACCTAAAGAGTGTTAAAGGGAGACTGGCATCTATTATCATTACATAAGTATATTGTCGTCATCTATTACTGTTATTACTCTTATTGTTTCTGCCTCTTTGCCTCCGCCCCCCCCCCCCCAAATAGCTTAGTCTGGCCAAAACGTCCAATATGGCAACAATTTCTCTTTCAGGAATTCCAAAACCTTTTTAAAACCAGAGATTACATTTCCTTCTCATTAGTCGAAGGGGAAATCCTGTCCTTTCGTTAAAGCCACAAAAAAGTATTTGCTGGATCACCAGAAAGGATGAGAAAAAGGTGTAATGAGTTCTCATCTGCAGAAATTACTTAGTAGTTTGCTTATAAGGTCAACTCAGAATTCTTTGCCAAAGAGAATAAGGACATGAGGTCTATTTTCTCAGGGTAACAGATGGAGCGGTTGGGGATACAGAGCATAGCACTTGTGTGTGTGTGAGAGAGAGAGAGACAGAGAAAGAGAGAGAGAACTTTAAGGAAGTCTCACTTTCACAGGAAAACCACCCGCAGTGCTAAAGGTGATGACTCTGACCCACCGGGTTGGCAGCTGGGTGCAGATTCTTGGGAAACCAGTCTCTGTGGTTCACCTCACTCCCTGATAATGACAGGCCCTTGCCTTACCCTCAACCCTGAGAGAGAAAAAAAAAATCAACCCTCTAAAATGAAAAAGAAAGAAAAGGGGAGTGAGGTTCTCGCCAAAGCCAGGAGCCAGGAGACCAACAAAGAAGCCACTGGATACCCTGCTATTTACTGCCCATTTCCACCCATAGGAAGCTGGGCTGAGAGCTCGCCAAAGAGAAAGAAAAAAATTAAAGTGTTCTTCATCCTTCCTGTTTACGTTAATAGAACAGAGTCACGTACAGCATTCCAGCTCTATTATTTTCCTCTTCTACATGCAGTAGCTTTTTTAGGTCAAAAATTTTAAGGGAAAGAGTGTTAAATATCTTCAAGCGTTAAACCCCTTCCTTTCCTATATCTTATACTTCCTATTACTCAACTGAATTTATAGAAATAGGAGTTCCCGTCGTGGCACAGTGGTTAACAAATCCGACTAGGAACCATGAGGTTGCGGGTTCGATCCCTGGCCTTGCTCAGTGGGTTAAGGAGCCGGCGTTGCCATGAGCTGTGGTGTAGGTTGCAGACACAGCTCGGATCCCGCGTTGCTGTGACTGTGGCGTAGGCCAGCGGCTACAGCTCCAATTAGACCCCCTAGCCTGGGAATCTCCATATGCTGTGGGAGTGGCCCTAGAAAAGGCAAAAAGACACACACACACACACACACACACACACACACAAATGAATTTATAGAAATAAAAAGTTTGCTTTCATCATCTTATCCAAGGGGGTCATGCTTTCTTACTTTAATGAATGTAAATTAAACAATTAGAAGCTCTTGAGTCCACTGTTCCAGAGTGAACCAGGTATTTAATGAAACTGAATTTACACTTTTAAAGAAACTTCTTCCCTTGGGAAAAATAAAGTCAAATTCCTAGGATAAGAAACCACAATAAATGTAACTTTACTGTTGAGCCAGTGGTTTGAGGAAAGCTCAACCCAATGCCCATTCCCTTAGATCGTTATAACTTTACAACAAAGCACTGCCATTGATGCACAATTACCGGGCACTGCTTGGGGTACAAATTTTACCAAAATAGAAGAGTTCCCCTAAAAACAAAAGAATTTGACCTATTATAGATTGAAAAGCCTCCAAAGAGATAAGGTACTAGCAAGGGGGGCTTCCCAAAACTTTCAGTATATTCAGTATAACCTCCCCCAGAGTCTCAGGGCTCAGCATTCCTGCCTTTTCTTGGGTGCTGCAAAATTTCTTGCTTCTACCCTGTTCCCTCAGCCTGGACAGATCTTTCTTTACCCCTTCACCCGTTTGGCACTTCCTCAGGAAATTCTCCTTTGCCTCTCAGTCTATATTAAATCCAGGCTGCCCTGCCCTCATCTCCACTCCCTGCCATTCTCTGATCTCATGCACAGTCACTGAGGTATCAGAGCCCTTAAAACATTTGTGATAAATTAGTTCTTTGTCTGATCATATATTTAATGGCTATGTAATTTTTATGTATCACCTGCCTTCTGCACTTAATAAGCTCCCACCCAGCAGGAGACATATCTTTCTTGGTTCCTGCTTGAGCAGCATGGAAACACTCAATGAAATATTCTGAATGAGTGACTGAAGTTTTGCACAAAATATTCATTGCAATTCTATCAGCCCCCTATCATTTTCAATTTTCTGGAAGCCCTAGAGAATGGCATTGGAAATATTTCATCAGAAATCATCCTGTCTGAAGCAATAACATTAAAAAAGGAAAACAGTCCCTGAATCTCTGACCTGCGGGGAAAAAAAGGATAGCAAATAAAATAAACCTTGCTGAACAGAGGGCCACTGATCAGGAGATGATAAAGCTAGAAAGGCAAGTTGGGCATGAGAGGGTTCGATTGTAGACAGTTAAATTCACGCTTGAACATAAACAAGCAAAAGGTTTGCATGATACAGTGATGTGATAAAGTTGTGAGTTTTTCCCGAGGTCAAATACAATATTGACTCAAGGGGTAGAGGTTAAATGCAGCAACCAATTAGGAAACTAAAACAGTCTGAGGACAAATAATAATCACAGGAGTGGAAATGGGAAATATGAGAGATCATCTATAAGACCTGGTGAGGCAGGAGGGCTCAGAGTTCCTAGGGACATCAAGCCTGGGTGGAAGGGAAAGGTGGTCCATTGCAAAAAGTTCTTCCCTTTGTTCTCAACCCACTGGGTGACCTTAAACAAATCACTTAACCTCTTCAGCTACATCTGCATCATTTAATTAATGGAAAGATTGAACCAGACGATCAGCAACATTTAGCATTCTCTAAAATCAGCTATTCACAGACACCAGGGAGTCAGCCAGGGTCCTGGGTTGGGAAACAAAAGAATTGTGTTTCACTTTAGCTACATTGAGCTTGAGGCAAAGTGAGACCTCCAGAAAAAGATCTCTATCAGGCATCAGGGAATATAGGACAGATGGGCCCAACAGAAAAACAGGCTGGAGACAGATTTAAGAGCCAGGGGCCTCAAGTTTAATTGAAGTGATGGGAGTGAATAAAGCCAAAGAGAGAGATTGCAAGGAGACAGTGGCCAGCTCTAATCCTCTCTAGTCCTAGCAACTCCAATCTCAGGTCACCTGAGCCATAGACCTCTTCCAGGGTTAAAGGGTTCATTTCTGCTCCAAAGAGGGAAAAATCAGGACAGTTCTTCTTATCCCACTGTTCTCTTGTACCTTCTTTAATCCAACTGGTGGCAAACCGTAAGCTCTTAAGTAAGGGGTGGTAGGGAGAGCTAAGAGCTTGCAAATCCTTTTGCTTCTGCAGCCAGTAGAGTACCCCTGAAGTCGTGTTGCCAATGCAAAAGAGCTCTGTGGCCTTCAGTGCTCTCCACTAAAAAGCCAGTTAGCCTTTGTGCCTCCCTGCTCTTGATGTCCCCTCACCCCCGCCCCGCCTGGAACCACTGCAGAGGGACCCAGTGGCATATCCAACCACGGAGGGACAACAGTGTGCATGGCATTCATGCCATGCCCAAGTGGCAGTTCTGGGATGAGAAGACTAATCCTCTGCCTTTCAATCTAATTCTCTTTTCCAGAAACCATCCTGCCTATTAAAAGCACATGTGCTACACCTTTAAAATTCCCTTTGCCCTTAACCATGAATAGTGTTTCATTGTCTGCTGCCGTCCTACCAGAGAGGGAGCATTGTACACTTTGACAAAACTTGCACCCTAGAGCAGCTGAGGGCTCAGTTTCCTCCAGTGATCATTGCCAAGGGCTTGATTGTATATCGCTTCTCCTTGAATTGCATATAGGAATATTGTTGCTATGTGGCCTGAGCCAAATAATCCAAGTCACCTGACATCCTCCATCCAACATTTAGGAGTCATCAAACTTAATTTCCCCTTTGTGCAATAAAACACCAAGAGGAAGCTTTAATAGATTGTATTATGTAATGGTTCTATAAAAATAGCAGGCCAGCGCTGGAGCACTTCCTTCCTGGGGCCCTGTAACCTATGCTGAAAGGATACACACTGGTTGCCCAGGCAACCATGAGAGATGACACTAGGGAAAAAAACAGCAACAAAAGGACCATTTTTTGGCTCCGTCAAATGAGGTCTGGCTTCAAGCTTGTGATACAGTGAATACAGACAGCTCAGCACAGAGAGAGGGAACCAGTTAGCAATTCTACTCAGGCACTAGTAGCCTTGCAAATCTGCCCCTGCTTTGTTTTGTTTTGGTTTTCCTCTTGTTTCTTTAAAGAGGAAAAAAAGCCTTCCCCCAGCAATTTTTATTTTTAATTTAAAAAATCAAAATCTTTGAGTAGAGTTGAATTGTAGTGATCGGTAAACAATGATTATCCAATTTTTTTTTTCTCTCTCTCTTCCCAGGAGCTCAGAAAAATAATTTCAGTGACATGCTACTGTCTTTTCTTTTCTCCTAGATTCTTGGGGATTTGATCCTGCAGGAAGCAACTACTTTAAGAACAGTAACCCTTATAAACAACCTCTAAATAAAAAAAATAAATCAGGGACACTCAAGCAATAATGGATTTTTAAAATGAGAACAATTTCTGGGATTCCTCTTCACAGCAGACACCAAAGTACTTTGTTACAACAGACCATAATCTCCTCTCTCCTGCTGTACTGGATTAGAACCCTTACATTTTATTATCAACGTTATTATTGCCTTGTAAAGTGGACTGCCATTTTAATTTCAGAGGAATGATTTTCCCAATATACCGAGAATAGTGGCAGAAGGTTTATAAACTCCTGACATGCACCTAAACGTTTTTCCTCTTTCGAGGAGGAAATGGACCCTGAGGGATTTACAAACATGATTTGGAACCTCTGGAAAATAAAACCAAGGATGAATCAGATGGGATTAAGTTCAGATTTCTGATATAAAGCAATATCAATAGTTCTTTCAAAGTGATGCCTGAAATCAGTGCTCATAAATATGTAATGCACTTTTTATCCAAAAGACCTATTTAAATCCTCATATAGTAAATGATTTATCTCAAGATTAGGCACTCTGCACAAAGCAGGCACCCTCTGATCAAGTGGGAATAAAAAATCTGTGAAAGCAAGTGGCCAAGTATTATGTTAAATGTAAACGGCTGTGATTATGAATACCCTGTGAACTGGCATGTTTGCCAGAAGAAAGCCAAGAAAACAACCAGCTATGCGTTCTTCAGAAAAATATCCTGTCTGTCCTGTCTTTTCAGGCTCTGTTCCTACCTCTTGCTGCCCTCCATCCATGAATTAAAATCCTCACAGCATCTTTTAATCATGTCTTCTGAAAACTAACTAGTATTAAAACTGTCTTTACAAACTAAAGGAAGTGGAGGTTTAGACATTATTCACTTATTTTTATCAATGTATGTTGCAAAACTGGAGATTCTTGTCTCCAAAGGGGCGGGGGGGGGGGGGCGATTTGAGGCAAGATTCCAATCCTTCCCCATAAAGTTGGTTGAATCATCTCTATTTACCACATCTGGGCTCTCCTCAGATTAATCTTTAAACATCAGATGCTGTTGAAACACAAAACAGTCTTTATTATCACAGTTGCAAACTTCAGGCTTAAGTCCTTTAAGACCCGAGACCCTGCATCTTTGGAGAAAACATATGCAGAATGCATGTGCCTTAAAGTTTCTGGGACTTATTTTCCCTTTGTGCTAAGGGTTTTGAAATCAACAGGATTAAGTTGCAGATAGTTGGGTTTTATCCACATCTTTATTTTGACTCTAAAAAAGGATTGAAGAAGGCTTTGATGAAATGGACATAAGAGTTAGCATTCAATAAGAGCTCGGCTCTGGAGGAGAAGCCTGATGTCAAGGAAATAAAACAGTCTATGTTGCTTGGTTTTCTGGTCCTTGGTTTCAATGTACTGATGCTTAAGCACATGGCGCAAAATAAAGTGTACAGGAATTATAAAGCTTGGTATATGCCATTAAATCTATAAATCCTTTTCAGTTATTAAGAAGTACTAAATAACATGAACCTAGGATAAATATTTCTCAAGCTTCAGATTCCCGATTTAGTATTTCCTCTGACTGCTTCCCTCACGGACTACGTCAATATGGCTAACGATGTAAATCATATGGCCATTCCTTTTAGCGGCTACAGAATCTACAATACATATATTTCTAGAGGAGGAAAGCAAAAAAAAAAAAAAAAAACAAAACTCACCTGCCATGAGCTGTGGTGTAGGTTGCAGATGCAGCTCAGATCCCGAGCTGCTGTGGCTGTGGTGTAGGCCCCCGGATGCAGCTCCTATTAGATCCCTAGCCTGAGAACTTCTATATGCTGTGGGTGTGGCCCTAAAAAAGCAAAAAAAATTTTTTTAAAAATTTTTAATAAAAAGTTTTTAAAAATAGAGGAGTAAAAGTACATAATAAAGTGTGAGATAAAGCACTAGTGTTCACTGAAACTTGCTATAGGCAAGGTTGTCCTGCCTTGCAGGAATTTACAGTGTACATGGGATTTGTCACATAAACTTAAAGATAACTTCCACTACCAGGCACTGGCTAAGCCCTAAAGAAGTACTACAGTTAACAAATGCCAAAAGAGCTTTCTGGGTAACAGAGATCTCTGTGGGCTAGATAGTCCAGGGAAGGCTGAAAAAAAGACAGAATGTAAGCAAATAAAGAGGAGAGAGACTAAGAAGGGAGCAAATACTAACAAAGGGGCCCAGATAATTACACTCATAGCATATTCACAGGACTGTGGGGAGACAGAGGGTGGGGAGGTGAAAGCAGAGGGCTTGGTGGAAAGAAAGGCAGGAAATAGCATTATTTGGATTTACAGGGAAGAAAAGGTAGATCACTTAGCATGTAATATTGAGCTCCAAGGAAACTTAGACATCATTTTTATGTAATTTGGGGCAAGACTCTTAAGCTCTGCTGGCCTCAGTTTCCTTGTCTATAAGATGGTGTTACTATCTATAGTAATAATGACACTATCTCATAATGCATTAAACAAATATTGGTTGTCATCTTACCCAATTACATTTTCATTTCATTTCACATACTAGTTGTGTGTTGATGCAATCACTGCCAAGGTGTGATACCTCTTTAGTGAGATGAGATACCCCCAATGCATCCCACAAATGTGCTCTCTAAGGGACCAATGGAAGAATAGAAGCCAGGAAACTCTCCCCACCAGCCTGGCAGAGGGGAGAGGCCCTGAGAGAATGGGGTTTCTCTAGATTGAGTCAGTCCACCAAAGGGATCCCACCTTTTACCAATGACATTCTCATCCTGGGTGGCCACAGAAGGAAAGTGTCATGGGGTCAGATGAGGGGAACTCCCTCTGGCCAGCACCTTCTGCTCCCTACAGCCAGCCAGCTCCTGACTTGCAGTCTGAGGTTCCTGATCAAATGCACCAAAGGCAGGGGATGCCTGCAAATGGGCTCCCATTTTTCAGGCTCCTTCAATGGCTCTGCCAGGAGTAAAGCTACTCATTTTCCAACCTTGGCACCCTGTCAAGGGGGCCAAACATAGAAGAAACTCCCTTTTGCCCATTTCTTTCCGAGCATCTTGATTTTTCATAATGCTTCTCTGATTCCTGGCACACATCAAGCCATAGACTCGTGGAACCGCTTCCTTGTGACCCACTTCACTTTGTTGACTTAAAGATTGTTTTCGTGACTTTTAAAAAGCCATGCTCGCATCTGGGATTTGTAATTCTAAGTCAGAGAAAGACAGTTGTTATGTATTGTTTAAAATGTGTTTAATAAAAAGGAATTTCTTTGAAAACATCAGGCCAAGCTTATGATGTAAATTTACTGTCTGTAAATTTACAGTGTAGTGACAGAAACTATAACACAGTATGTTAATTGATCAGTGTTGTAAGAAACACTCACTATAGCAATGAAAGAGTATATGGTGTTTTGTTTAAAATATATTAACTCAAGATGAGAAATAAGATGTTTTTCTTTGGTGTAATTTTCCCTTTTATGGTGTTTTTTTTTCCCCCTTTGGTCTCTATATTTGCTAACTTTTCCATAACAAATATAACCATCTTACATACTTAGAAAAGAAAAAGCAAACAAGATCTTGATACTACAACTTCAGACTAATCAGCAGGTAATCTTCAACTCAAAATTTCTTTTGTTTGTTGTTGTTGTTGTTGTTGTTTTTGCTGTTTAGGGCTATACCTGTGGCACATGGAGGTTCCCAGGCCAGGGGTCTAATCGGAACTACAGCTGCTGGCCTACACCACAGCCACAGTAATGCAGGATCCGAGCCACATCTGCAACCTACACCACAGCTCACGCAACACCGGATGCTTAGCCCACTGAGCGAGGCCAGGGATTGAACCCACAACCTCATGGTTCCTAGTCAGATTCGTTTCCACTGTGCCATGACAGGAACTCCTTCAACTCAAAATTTCATCTCTCAACACCAAAGCTCTTCTTCCTGCAGTAGAGAAGCTGATTTCAGGTATGTTCCTGAGCTGGACAAGCCCAAGTTCTGATGTGATAGCTCAACTCTTCCTGACCCACTTAACAGAGTATTGCTTAAGACTGATCAGAAATCAATCCTGGCTTTGACTGTGGTCCTTTAGAAGAGGAAGGTGAAGCTTTAAACAAGCACTTCTGTTGAGGCCACCAAATCCACAGCTCACGTTTCCACATGGGCTCGAGCCAAAACACAGCAGGCGATGCTAAGTCTTTCAGAGACCTCACCTCAGTTCCGCCTTCTGTAAATTCCACCTAAGACTTTTCCTTTTCAAATCCTGGGACTTCAAACCTAAGATGCCTCCAACATCTGGGGAAAAGCCACATAGGATCACCCTCTATTTAGTGAAACATGCACTGAGGATCCATGCTGATTACTGGAGGGCAAGAGGGCAGAAAATATAGCTCTCATTCTGACTCCCAGGAGCGTATGTCATGGAAGGACAGATAAAACTTGAAATATACCATAAGAAAATGGCCCAAGGACACAAGATACGGCCATCATGGCTGCCCCTCCCTGATGGTTCCAGGCCTGGTTCTCCTGAGCACTGGCTGGAACAGTTCTTCTGAAGGAAGCTGTGGCATGAGATTTGCTCTGGCTCAGGAAAACTGAGGTGGGGAGAGGTGCATCACACTTCCAAGCAGCAGCTTTAAGAACCAATGCACAGCTCACTTCTCCCTGCCTCAGTGACTGCTTCATTCCGTTTAGTCAAGGCTCTGGCGACCAAGGTCCTGAGTGTGAACATTGTAGACCAGAGCTCCTGCCAGCCTGAGATGGACATGGAGTGTGAGCAAGAAACAAAATTTTGTGGTTTTAATATACTAAGGTTTGGGTTTGCTTTTTCTGGCAACATAAGCTAACTCATCCTGATTAATGCACAGTTAATTGTCATACCAATTCTGTTAGTTGCTCTTATTATCCCAATCTTAGGACTTTAGAAACTAAGCCATAAAGAAGAGAAGAAGCTTGTCCATGGAAGGACAAATGGGGATGGTTCCATACCATAACCCATTTTATATTTAAGGAAACTGAGTCTTACATACCAAGTGAACTGCCAAAGGCCACAAAGACAATAAGTAACAGGGTCGTGTTGACATCTGTTCTCTTCATGATGCCCTGAGGTAAGCAGTAATGGCCAAATAATTGGTTTAACAAGAAGTGGCCTGGACTTCTCATTGTGGCTCAGTGGGTTAAGGCCCTGACGTTGTCTCTGTGAGGATTCTGGATCAATCCCTGATCTCACTCAGTGGATTAATGATCCATTGTTGCCATGACTGTGGCACAGGTTGCAGCTGCAGCTCCAATTTGACTGCTGGCCTGGGAACTTCTATGTGCCGCAGGTACAGCCATAAAAAGAAACAGAACGAAACAAGAGGTGTCCTAAATAGGAAAGATCTCTTGACCTCAGAGCCAATAGGGGTAGCTTTAGAAACACACTCGGATCTGAACGGGACTCAGAGTGGTCAAGTTTATTTAAGCAGTGAACAGGCAGGAGAAACAGCATCACGCCCAGGTAGATATGTAAGGAGACCATTTGGCAACACTGAATCCAGGTCCAGATCTGGGAGAAGCAGAAGGGGATTCTGAAAATCTTTCTTGGAGACAGATTATATAAATCCTTCAATGCCATCCTTAGGAGTTTTGACTTAGCTGCAGGCAAGGGGAAGACACTGGATGACAACCGCAGGAGTGTTAATTCAATATATTAATTTAGTCACATCTCCCAATGTGGACCAGAGTCAACAGGGACCAGTTAACCATTCAAGTGACAGGTTTTAAGAGCCTGAGTAGCATTTTAGCTTTTGCAATAGACAGGAGAAAAACAATCTAATATAATTCATGAAGAAAGAACCCCAGAACCAGGTTAGCTTATTGACAGAGAGGCAGATGGTAATGAGTACTTAAATATCTGTGTTAGGAGTAAAATGCTGCTTTATAATTCACCCATGGGGAATTTGCTTACCTATTTAATGCTAAATATTATCTATTTCACTAACAGCCAAGACCTAGGAAGTCTAAAAAAAACAGACTGTGGGCATGGGTTTTCATGAAAGATTGGCTTACCACTTATGACCTGTGTGACCTTGGGAAATTTCATTGTCATTAAAAATCTCAGTTACTTCATCTTTAAAATATAATACCACCTCAAGGGATTAAATACGCTAGTACATATAAGGATCCTGCAAGGTGCCTGGCTCTTGGTGGGCAACCAATAAATAGCAGTTTCTTCCATTAGTATTTCAAACTAGATGGAGGCACATATTAAAATCCAATTTTGTTTACTATTCTCTGAACACCCACAAGGTGGATTTTTATACACACACACACACACACACACACACACACACATATATATATAATATATATTTTCTTTAGGGCTGCACCTTCAGCATATGGAAGTTCCCAGGCTAGGAGTCGAATCAGAGCTACAGCTGCTGGTCTACACTACAGCCACATCCACGCCAGATCCGAGCTGCATCTGCGACCTACACCACAGCTCACAGCAACACTGGATCCTTTAACCTGCTGAACGAGGCCACAGACGGAACCCACATCCTCATGGATACTAGTCGGGTTCTCAATCCACTGAGCCATGATGGGAACTCCCTGGATTTATAAATCTTGAATTAGCTAAACTACTTTGCAAACTTCTGCTTATTTTTCTCAACATTTTTTTAATCTCTTACTATTAGTATGACTATCTCTACATTAAAAATTAAAAATTTTAGACAACATGGTAAAGTTGTCCCTTGACAACTCAATGACACAGAAAGAACAGAATTAAGAACTATGAAAAGCCCTTCCCCAGTTTAGAAGGTTTTTCATGACAAATATTAATCATCATGATCCAGTTGAGGCGGATCTCGGAAGGCCGAAAGTTCTACTTTCCCCCAGTTACTCATTCAAGGCCAGCAACACTCATTTGTGAAAGTTAAATCTCTCTCCTGGATTTATGATAACCTGCTACCACTGCCTCCTTCCCAACCCTGATACACATGAAACTGGGCAAACAAACATTTAGAACAGCGGTCACAGTAGATCAAATGCAACTTATACTCTGACCCACCAGCCGAAAATTCACCCACAAAGCCTCTTTCTGAGGAAGTGGTGGCTGGAGAAGATAGCCTTTCAATGGGGGTGACAAACCCATCCTGGCAGATACTAAAGTTCCTGTCTAAAGACTGAGTTCAGGTTTACATGTACTGAATATTAAGCAAATACTTATTATAAATATTTTTTCTTATGCATTTTATTACTTGCAATAATATCAATAAATAGTTGCTATCCATGTTTTAGATACTGATGTTAGTTCCTTACAAAATAACATCTTTTAAAATACTTTGGCATGGTAGGAAGGATTTCCAGAAATTACGCTGACACTAGCAGCGTATGTTGCTTTATTGTATCAAATACAACTTTCTTAAAGACTTGAGAAGTTCTCTGTTTCTAGGGCTAGAGCGTAAAATAGCTCCAAGAAATATTACAAGCTTAATTCATTTTGGAGCCATCGGTTGACATGGACGTAAATAATTGTGCCAATAAATGTTATTTTATAACACAAATTCTCATGCCAGATAAAATAAAATAAATAAATACCTCGAATAAATTCCCATGCCTGAAGTTAAAAAAGGCAACCAACAGCTATGGTGTGTGCACTCAGAGATTCACTGTGTGTGTCTCACATCTCAAAACTGAACTGCAATCTCAAATTTCCTCAACACAGCAACCTTTTCTTCACTAGACCCTGACATGTTCAAGAATGAAGAATCAGGTCACCATTTCCTCCGAATGCCAAAATTTCACAGCCTAACTACTCTTATTACTGTGGTCCAAGGCACAGTTAGAAATACGTAGTGAATTTTATCAATGTTTCACTCAAACATTAGTCTCCTCACTACTTCAAAGAATTAAACTGTCTTAATCTGGAATTCAAATGACAGGAAGAACAAAACAATTCTGAACAGCCAACCAAGTTATTCAATATCTTTATTTAAAAACAACAACAACAACCAGGGAATCTAGTTAACTACGGGAAGAACACATTCTTTAAATTGCAAGATTTTGTTTAATAAATCAATCATAGTCAGTGAGGTTTCCCTGTAATTCATTGTCACTGAGTTTATTATAGAACACCTGCAAAATTCCAACTTTTTAACAGTCCAATTGTTCTTATCTCAATCATGATATTTGTTTGTTATCAAAAGTTTACTATGTTTTTTCTTTCTTTCTTTTTATGGCTGCACCTGCAGCATTTGGAAGTTCCCAGGCTAGGGGTAGAATTGGAGCTGCATCTGTGACCTACCCTCTGGCTCACAGCCATGCAGGATACTTAACCCACTGAATGAGGTCAGGGATTGGACCTGCATCCTCATGGACACTATGTCAGGTTCTTAACCCACTGAGCCACATCGGGAACTCTTACTACGTTCTTAAAGATAACTGCAATGGAATTGGTTATTGAGAAAGAAAATAGGAAAAAATTTAATCCTAGGAAGAAAAAAGATTCTAACAGCGTTATTATTAATAAAGCATGCACAAGGGAAACCAGAAAATATCTTGTTAATTAGAATTGCCCCCAAGTAAGAATTTTCCAAAGGATGTCATAGGCCTCAGTGATGACTTGCTCTTAAATTATATAGGTTTACATGCACTGTGGTATTTTTTAAAGTTTACCAATAACCCAAAAAGCTCTGGGCACATATACCAAAAAATAATTTTTAAAATACCACAATTAAATTAGATTCTGTGGTTAAAAAAAGAAAATCTAAACTTGACTCCATAAAAGAGGAGGAAAGAAAAAAACAACCCAGCTGAATAGTCAGAGAATGCCAAACCAAAACTATATACTTTCGTCCCATGCCCTAAATGACAAAGAACTTGGGATGAAAACAACCACAATCAACCTTCCTGCCACCTTCTACCTTACATAGCCACACTGGTGGCACACAAACCCTGCATATGGTGTTCCAGCAAGAATCAGATGTAGAAATCTGCTCAACCACTCTTTCAAACATAGGAATGACCTATAGATTTTATCCCATTCTTCCTGATGACAGAGGCAGTGTCCAGCTATGAAACCACACCCTAGCCACTTCCTAGCCTCAAACCCGCTGGCCAGCAAAGCCTTTGGGAAATGGGCCAAATGGCAGTGGAAACTGTACAACTTCAAATTTCTTCTCCTCTAGTCCAGTCATTTCCCAGAACTGTAACCAAGTAGCAAAATGCACTGGTTTAAGTTTCAGCTTTTTTGTCTCTCCCTCTCCCACCCTCTGGTAAAGATGGCAAAGAACAGTAAAATCTACAAGAGATAGGGAGCCAGAGAACAGCCCTGTCCCTTAGATAATCAAGAGATAACTGAGGCTTTGGGGGTGACTAAGAACAGAAAATACACCAGATCCGACGAGAACAGCTGGGCTAGGGCCACAGCTATAGCAGGACGTGAAACAACTCTCAGAGAAGATCCTATTGTGGCCCTGGACACAGAAGGGCTCAAGTGCATGCATTCCAGATGCCAATGGTCCTTTCAATGTCAGGTCATGGTGAGACACGTCACCCATGTCGCCCAAGGCTAGGATACAGGAAGGTACAGAGATGGAGAAACAGAGTGAAGAAACCTCCTAATGGACAGCCTTCCTCCATTAACTTTCCCATAGTATGGGAAGAAAAATTACTACTTGATTTATATTATACCAAATACAGTCACATACATAAAGCTCTAGTACAACCTCTGGCTTGGGGCAGTAAATGATATCAACCTGATGCATTCATTCCACAATGCTGACTGAGCACCTACTACCTACCAGGGTCTGTTAATCACCAGAATTACAGAGACTGGAAAACCGAGTCCATGCCTGCTGGGATCTCTTGGGTTCAGTGGTGATAAAGGTCTTCCAGAGCAAAACCAGAAACTGGAGAAGGGCTGTAGACTATGCAACTATTCCACCAACAGAGAGCTCACCATCTCACAACTTAATCTTCAATAAGTCCAAAGAGCATGAAAATGGTCAAACTCCAAGATTCTGTGACATTCACTGAGAAAATGGTCAAACTCCAAGATTCTGTGACATTCACTGTGAAAATGTTACTAAGCAAACCAAAGGAGGCACCATCATAGCTCCATCTCCCACTGGTAGGTCTCAGCAGTCACATACCATGTCTTTGTTGCTTAATAGTCCTGACAGTGAACTGCAAATATTTTTTTTCATACTTCATGAGACTATACACTTTGAGAACCAAGAGGAACCTAGAAATATTAACTCCTCATTTTAGAAATGAGGCTCAGAGAAGTAAAGCATCATGCCCAAGCTCAAGTACGTATTCAGCAAGTACAAGATAAGGAGGAGAGCCAAGGAGGGAGATGGGAAGGGAAACAAATAGTACCTGCTGAGGGCTGGCTATTTTGCCAGACACTGTCATACTATAAACATCTAATGCTGACAGCCAAATATCACAAAGTGGATATTATTATCTCTATTTCACAGCTGAGGAAACTGAGGTTCAGAGAGGTTAAGAAACATACCCAAAGCCACACAGCTAATCAACAGGAAAGCAGATTCCTCCAAAACCTCACGGTGCTATCACCCCCCCGCCCCTTATCAAGGCTTCTCTTTTTACAACTGCTCTTTGGAGCAAAAACCAACTCACTGACCTGGGTGAACTCTGCTCTGCAGCTGACCCTGAATCCTAAGCAATGGTCTGATGTGAAAAAGGAAAAAAACACTCACTACAGCTTAGTGATCTTTCCTAATCTATAAGAGCTGGTGTTGCTGGGATGACTGTGCCCTCTTCCCTGCCCCCAGGCTCCTTCGCAAGATTTTCTATACAGGTCTCATTCTCATCTTCAGAGTCAACCCCCTATATTCACCACATGCAAGTATTTAGCTTCGAAGCCACAAAAATCATCCATCTCTAACATGATTGGTCTTCAGCTGCCAGAAGTCTCTTCAGCAGGCTTGTTAGACGTGTTGGTCATCTTTCAAAATGCTGACTGGCATCTTTTTCAGGCTGTTCTGTAACATCATCTAGAGCAACATCCTCTACAAATACTTCCAGTCAACATGTTACCGAAAGTCTTCACGACACATGTGGGATTAGCTACAGATGAGCGACTGTAATATATTTAAGAGGTCGCTGTAAATGCAGAAGAGAAATGGCTGCCTATTCTGTTCCCTCAAGACAAAGTCTGCTTATAGGAATTATTGATTTTAAACTATGAGAACAACTTGTGTATCAAAGAATACCTTCCTTTCAACAATTACAGTCACCAATAAAATTGGTGATTAAAATAATCTTAGAATAGTTACCACATTTAGATGTGAAAATCCTGTAAGCAGAGCAGAACATGTTAAACTGTTTTGAGGGGTGTTAAAAAAAAAAAAAAAAACAAACGGTAAAAGGGTAACATAGAGAGATTTCTTACCTTAACTCCCATAAAAGAGACTGCATCTCAAAAAAAAATTTTAATCTACCAAATTGTAGGACATACGGAAACATTACTAATTTTATCCAGATTCTTAAACAATCTGTCCTGTAGTCACCAGTTAGTTTTTTAAGCCTCTACTTTCTTTTGTCTGTGTGTTGTTGGGTTGGGAGGGAGAAAGAAAAGAAAAAGGTAACACATAGAAAACAGATGTGAAAATAAATAATTATCAACACAAAATCTTGGCAGACCTTGATCTTTATACTGCCCTGCACTATATTTTCTAAATTCCCTCATTTCCCCAATCCCCAAAGAATTCATGGCTAAAAAGGAAGATAAAAACCCTTTCCAGGTTTTCCACACTGTGACGAAAGCTGCTTTGGAGAATTCTGAAGCCTCTCCCTTAATCTAATATTAATAAATGTTTTTGACCCAAGGAATTCCTGCCAGAGAATGGTAGGAATAAAAGGTTCATTTAGCTGGTCTGTCCTGTCCTTGGACTTCCAGGCAGAATAAACAGCACCTTGTGACAAAGGCGGGCCACACGCTGGCAGAGCTCCAGGCAGACACTGGGGGATGCAGTCTGTTTATCAGACAGCACATTGTCTTAACCAGGATGTGGTGGGCCTTTGTAACAAGAAGTATGCAAATGAGTTTCCCAGAGCCCCAACTCCCTGCCCCCCTCCACTTGTCCCTTCAGTGGTCACAAGCCAATGGTGGCCGTCCTGAGAACAGAACAGAGAGCCACAGAAAGATGAGGGGAAGAGGGAGCAGCCAGAATTAACTAGATGAGCCCAATAGAACTTTTTAAGAAACACACCACAAAGAAAACAATTCCAAACCAACTCTGCGTCCAAAACAACAAAAACATTTTTTTTTTTTTTAAACAGGATTGCATGATTTTTAATGTTCAAGAACTAAAAGAATTCTGAATCTGGCTCATTTATTCCCCATGCAGGGGGATGCAATGAGACTTTAAAAGTCTTCATTTTATGCAAGAAAACTGCATCACCAGACTCTTCGGAAAACAGCTGCCAAGAGCACCTCTCTCACCTTCACTTCCCTCCTATATAAAATGGTGCTGATAAGAGGACCTACGATAGTTGGTTGCTGGGAGGATTAAAGGAGGCAATTAATGGAAAACAGTGTTTACCACAATGCCCAGCACCTAGTCTGGGTTCAGAAAATGTTAGCAGGTAGTACATCAGAGCACATTGCTGAACTGTATATTCTAAAAGCACACAGACACAGGGAACTATATCCAATCACTTATGACGGAACATGATAAAAGATAACAGGAGAAAAAGAATGTGTATGACTGGGTCACTTTACAGTATAAATTGACAAGACATTGTAAATCAAGTATAATAAAAAATTTTTTAAGAAAATAAAAACATAGAGAACAAGAGAAAAGTACCAGAGAAGATGATGGGTGTGGTGACGGCAATTACAGAGCAGGAAACAGTACTCCACTTTCTGGTTTAAAGAGTTTAATGAATTACTAGTTGGGATAGACTTTGGAGTCAGACAGGTCTGCTTCTGTGTGTAACTTTAGGAAAATTCTCTAAGCCTACCTGAGTCTCAGTTTCTTTTCCTGTAATCTGAGCACAACACGCCCTTCAAAGAGTTAAACACATCAAAGTACCTAGCACAGCACCAGACAAACCGCAGCCACTCCATGGTGGTGATTATTTCCGTGTTTTATTGACACAACCCCGTTGACTGGGTTCAGATTCACACTTTGGAGCTGTGTGATATTAGACAAATGGTGTCACCTCTCTGGGCCTCAATTTCCTCATCAGTAAACCAGGGATAATAATAATAATACCTACGTCACCAGGTTTGTGGTGAGGATTAAGTAAACTGCTAGGCCCTTAGACTAGCTCCTGGCACCAAATGAAAGCTGGTCATTACTGGTGATAATCGTAGTCTAATGTATTACTTGATGTGTAGTTAATCTTATTTTCCTGCTAAATCCAGTGAGGCATGGGATGGCTACTAGGCATCCCTGTGATCAAACTGTCATTTCTGGGCATTAGAATTGCACCGGATATCTTGGCAAACTTTCATATAATCCTAAACATTGACATTAATTATGCCTCATTATTTCAAAATGATTTCTTCAAAGCAGGCAGATAATGGTTTTCTCCTGATGGTTGAGTTCACCTTCTTCCAGTCCCCTAAAATCACCTTTCATCTTTGAAAGCACCTTGCTCTTAGTCAAGGTAAAGGAATAGGAAACCAATATCAAAATCATTTCAGAAAGGGAATCCAGTCTTACAGACTTCTGTTTCTCAGTTTGTTTTATATTGGAAAACGTTTCATCTTGTTACCGCCCCGTTTCTACAGTAACAGTGCCAGATACTAAATAAACGGATGCAGACAGGCCAACAAATATACTCATGAAGGTATTTCAGATTTTTCTGATGTTTTTTAATTTTAAAAAATCTAATATAAATAAGATGCCTCACTTATATATTTTCCTGGCCCCTCTTCAATGCCCAGAATACAAACCTTATCAGCCTTTGTTGTGGTTTTTCTTTCACTTGCCTATCTTTTCAAGTAGTGAATATTCAAGAGGAGTGGCTCTCCCTTATTTGGATCTTTAATCCAGTGGCTAGGAGTTAAAGGCAGTGTAGTGTCTTTGCCTAGGTTCAAATCCCAACTTTATCATTTAATAGCCATGTGACCTTGGATAAGCCTTTGAAAGCTTTTGTACCTCAAATATATATAAAATGAGTATAACAACAGTACCAGCCTCATGCGATTATAATGATGATTAAAGACCCGCTACATGGAAAGGGCTTAGAACAGTCCTAGACTGAACAAAGTAGATGCTATATTATTTTGCTATTATTTTTTTTTAATTAGTGATAACTGACAGGTATGCTCCTACTCTCATGCAGCATATCACTCCTGAGACGGATAAAGAAATCTATCACTGTAAATGTACAGTGAAGAACATAAAAAGGGAGGTGTAGGAGTTCCCTTTGTGGCTCAGTGGTAATGAACACAACTAGTATCCATGAAGACTCAGGTTCGATCCCTAGCCTTGTTCAGTGGGTTAAGGATCCGGCATAGCCATCGGCTGTGGTAAAGGTCACAGATGCAGCTCGGATCTGGAATTGCTGTGATTGTGATATAGGCCAGAGGCTACAGCTCCAATTCCACCTCTAGGCTGGGAACTTCCATATGCCATGGATGCAACCCTACAAAGACTAAATTAATTAATTAATTAAATAATAAGGGGAGTCTAATAAAATGCCATTGGAAGACTACTTATTAGGATGGTCAGAGGACACTCTATGGATGTGACCACTGAAAGCAAGACCAGGAAGGAGCCAGTCTTAAGAAGTCATGAAGAAAAAGCATTTCACAGATGGGGAAAACCGGCCCCAGAGCCTTAGGCAGGAAGGAGCCTGTCTAGTTCCAGAGCAGAAGAATGTCAGTGCGGTTTGGCTGGAGTGTAGTCAGCAAGGAAGAAAGGGGTAGGAGGTGATGCTGCAGAGGTAGGTGTTGGCAGAGAAGAGAGCCTATGAGAATTGGGGCGGGGGGGTAGAATTTGAATTTTATTTCAAGTGTGAAGAGATGCCTTTGTTGAGTCTTGCAAACTCGCATGATCACATTTATATTTTTAAATAATCACTCTGGCTGCTATGCAGATTAGAATCAGGAAGATAAATCTGGAGGCACTTGCTTTAGATCCAAACAAAACAAACCAAAAAGAAGGTAGTCTATATTAGGATGGTAGCAGTGGAGACAAAACGTAGATGGAGTTGGGATAGGTTTTGAAGATAAAATCAACAGGATGTGCTGATGGTTCAACGATCTAGGTCATGGAGGTAAATATAATTATTAAAAGAAAAAGATGTTCTGATTGCACTGTAATTTTTTTAAACTGCTTTAGATTTGTCTCCGACTTAAAGCACAAAGCAACTCAGAAAAGTCAAAAATTCTAAAATGGACATAAAAAGGGTAAGGTAATAAAAGTACTCTAATACATACTAGGGAAGCTGTAAACATCAGGGCTAGTGGCCCTCTTTCCCCACCATGACCTACAGAAGGCTATAGACCTCTAAGTAACCCCTCCTCACTGCTCAATGCGTGCCAATATGACAGGGAAAACTAGCAATATGGACTGACTGGGCGGGGGGGGGGGGGGGGGGGCGGCTGGGCCCACAAACCCAGGGTGGTATTGGCTCCTCAAAGTTTGTATATAGCTTGCAAGGGCCCATGAGTTCCTATGTGCCCTAGTAGGGAACCCAGAAGAGCTAGACATGCCAAGGAGTGACAGAGATGGAACAACAGAGATGGAGCAGCAGAAAAAACAAGGGTCACAGAGTGTAAATATTCTTCTACCCAATGCCAGCACACTGGAAAGCCCAGATAGGACCAGTCCCACCTCAACAGACCCTTGCAACAGAGACCAGTAAGGATCCAGAAAAATGGTGACAGATTCTGCCATGTTATGTAAAAACCACCTCTCACACCAAGATGCCACCTTGAGGAGATGCAGGGAGAAGAGAGGCACATCCACAAGACCTGAGCATTTACTCAGAACATGAGTTACCCCAAGGGTGCAAGGATACAATCAATCAGAAAAGTCCTAGTTTTCTTCCTTTCCAGCATAGTAAATGGCTTATGAAGAAAATTAGCTCAGATGTGAAAAATAAAGGAGCTATGGTTTTCTTTGTTCATCTAATTAATAATTATTATATTTTTAATATAATCATAATGCTGGTCATACTCCCAATATTAGGTAAGATTAAATTCAAGCAAACATGCCAAGCAAAACAAAGAGGAAACTTGGTGATAAAGTATACTATCTACAAGGAAATTATAACAATTCAGATGCATAGAATAATTATATTAAACTCAAAATACATAGACCATAAGAAACACAAAGGAAAACAGACTAACAAATAAGATTAGGGGACTTTAAATCACAATTTTAGTCCTCAGAAAATTAATTAGATGAAAAATACTTAAGAATGTTGGATGTCAATTAGATAATTGATGAACATGAACATAATAGATACATAGAACTTGCTATCCCAATTTTTTAAAAAAACATCTGCATTACAAGAACTTATGAGACACTTATAAAATTCTGACCATAAATCATACCAAAAAAAATCTAAAAATAGCTCAGAACACATTATCTGACTGTGATCTCTGGTGATATTAAGCTATAAATAACAAGGAGGAAGAGGAGAAAAATAAGAAAAGGACAGGAAGAAGAAAATTAATCTCATGAAAGTCAAGAAATTTACTTTGACTCAAAACTTGGGTCAAAGAAAAAAACTAAAATTCCAAGACATCTACATTTCATATTTTAAAATATGTAACAACCTAATACTCTTAGGGATTAATCCATAATCATAAACACATTGTTAAATAAGAAAGAGTGAAAATAAACTGAGCATTCAAGCCAGTGTATTAGGAAAAGAACCACAAATTAAAGTTAAGAAAGTGTAAAAAGGAAGAAAAAATGAATTAGAAAAATTAAATTGGTTAATATCATAATGCCAAAAAATAAGAGTTTTAGTAATAAATAAATCCAAGAACTGACTTATTGCAATAATTAATGAGATAACAAACCATTAGGTGGCCTAGCATAGAAAAAAAGAAAGTTAACAAAGTTAGAAAGAAGAAATAGCCACAAATGTGGAGAGCTTTAAAGCAACCATAACAGACATTCAGATGAATGAATATGGTGAGGTTTTTTGGTTTGTTTTTTTTTGTTTGTTTTTGGTTTTGGTTTTGGTTGTTAATTTGTTTTATTATAGTTGATTTACGATGTTCTGTGATCTCTGCTGTAAAGTGATCCAGTTATACATATATATACATTCTTTTTTTCACATTATCCATGAATATATTTTTATTCATACTTTTTGGAGTTGGTCTAAACACTTCTTACATATTGCATTTCTTTTTTGTGTTCTTACTATCAATATCAAAAAAATGTCACAACAAAGCAAAAGAATTTTTACATTCCTAAATCAAGAAAACTTTCAGTGGTTAGAGAATCCGACTAGCATCCATGAAGACGCGGGTTCGATCCCAGGCCTCGCTCAGTGGGTTAAGGATCCGGCATAGCCATGAGCTGTGGTGTCGGTCACAGATGCAGCTCAGATCCCGAGTCGCTGTGGCTCTGGCATAGACCCGTGGCTACAGCTCCAATTCAACCCCTAGCCTGGGAACCTCCATATGCTGTGGGTGTGGCCCTAAAAAGACAAAAAGAACCCCCCCCAAAAAATAAAATAAAAAATAAAATATTGTTTAAATGAAACTTTTGTGGATTTTTGGTTTCTGCTATTGTCAGTGGCGATTTTTTTTTCCCAGACCATCTCTCACTGACTGGCCTGATTACCTCATAGTAACAATAAGCAGTCACTGGGCTACATTTTTAAGTGAATTTATATAGAATTCTCTGATAGGGGCTAAATCAGCAGGAAATACGCTAAGTATATTCTTAGCCTCCAACCATCCCTAAAACTACCGGTCAAATAAATTCCACCAATTTACTCTAATTACATCTAAAAAGTGTCGTGTGTGCCTTAAATGTCAGTCAATTTTGAGGTAATTATACCTGAAGGCAGGAATCCATCAGGGTCTCTTTTTTTAGAATTAAATTCAGATGGGAAGTAAAAGAGTAAAGGGATGTTTGCAGATAATTAGTTCCATTCCTATCTTCCTCCTCTGTTTATTGACAGTACAAGAATGGGTGCATTTTTTTTAAAGATATGTAATTTTTTTTTTCTCATCTCTATTCCTTTTTCTTCAGTTGAGTCAATTTCATCATGAATTTGTATAAAACTGAGATTTCAATTTGAGGGGGGGAAATGCAATCTAAAATATAGGAATAAACCTTCACATTTGCAGAATGCTTTACATTTCTGAACATGCTTTCAGGGACACCACCTCATTCCGTTCTCACAATAGTAAAATAACACCTTTATTTGAGATAAAGAAGTTAGAACTTAAAGAGGATTAGAGCACCTCGCTCCCAAAATAGCTCACTTTGGCAGAAGGATTCTTCTGAGCCAAACACAAGAAACAACAACAAGGAGGAACTCTCTGCCTTCCGCCTTACTTCCTAAAAGCAGAGCATCAATTTGCCTTTGTGAAGGTAATGCCCTTCCCCTCTCCCACACCAGGAGGCCAGGAATGACTCAATCACCAGGGATGCCTTTTATCCCTGGAGATAGCACCCTCGAGTCTGTGTAACAAACCTTATTTTTTTTTTTAATTTTACAATGATTTCTATTTCTAAAATAATCCTTATTGGAATTCCCGTTGTGGCGCAGTGGAAATGAATCTGACTAGTAACCATGAGGTTATGGGTTTGATCCTTGGCCTCCATCAGTGGGTTAAGGATCCAGCATTGCCATGAGCTGTGGTGTAGGTCACAGACACTGCTTGGATCTGGCATTGCTGTGGCGTAGGCTGGTGGCTGGAGCTCTCATTCAACCCTGAGCCTGGGAACCTCCATATGCCACAGGTGGGACCCTAAAAAGCAAATAATAATAGTAATAGTCCTTATCTTCCATTAGTTTCCCCCATACATTTACCTTCTTACAATTTACGGCCCCTAGAGACCCAAATCCCTTTTCCTTTGCCTTATTACTTCACCATTCATTGTCCCCTGTGAAATTTTAAGCTCCCAAGCCTAACCACTTCTTTAGGTTTTCACTTCTTTTCTTTCAAGCTCCCACGTGCATGCAAAATAGAACTTTTCTCCTGTTAACCTGTCCTCTGTCAGTTTAATTCCCAGGCCCCATTCACTACACTTAAAAGGGTAGAGGAAAAGATTTTCCCCTCTTCCATAAGATTAAAAACCTTGCCATAAGATTGTACCTCAAGTAAATTTACTGTATGCACAATTACTTCCTCCTCACACACCTAGAGCAGACATCATGAATTCATCAAGCTGCTTGCCCCTGCTGAGGCCAAACATTCCTGGAATCCTCAAAACAGTTTCCATGAAGCCACTTTGCCACACCTGCATGACTTCCTAATGATGTTCACAGGATATTTGTAGTTTTCTACCTTTGCTCCAGGGAGAGCCCTCCTCGACAACAGAATAGTATCGCTGAGTCTCTTTCCTTGAGAATCTTTATCCGTATCACTTTGTTCTAAAGAATTTTCCATAATCAAAAAGAAGAAAAGAAAAGAAAAATGCTTCCTAGAAAGTTGGTGATTCGTCCTAGAGTCTGTTGCCCAGAACCTGGCATGGACCCTTTCCTCAGGATTGGCATGAGGCAAATTCCTGAGCTCTTTCTTATTGAAGAATCATCCTTTTGCATGGGTGATGATTCTCAGTGTTAGACAGGGGACCATCTCTTGACTTCTGGGGGAAGCTAATGTGGTCTGGCAAAGACTCTTCAGAGAGAGAATTCTCCCTTGAGAACTTCTCATTTTACACATGTCCCAAGGTTTGCCAGTAAAACTATCTCAATTTCCTCCTCTCTGTTGTCACATCAATTTCCTCAGTACAGAAAAGCTTAAGAACTGAGAAAAAAAGTGAATCAGACCTAGAAACTACAGGCATCATCTCTTACTGTAAAACTGTTCTATCTTTTAAGTGCAATACATTCAAAAGATCAAATAAAACTCACGTAACCTTTTTTTTTATTATTTTGATATGTTCCAAATGACCATCGGAAAAGAGTTTTTATCCAACGAGACCAAATAAAGTTAGCTATTCTCATTACTGAAGTTTCTTTGGCATCAAGATTACATGGACTAAATACAAAATTTGAGAAAATGAGGCAGTTTATTATGTATTCTTTTGAAATTGACCAGCATGTTTCAGAGATTGTACAGTGAATTTGCTGTAGATTCCAGAAAAAGATTATGGTTTTGGTGTTACTGAACTGGAGAGAGAAAAATGATAGAGTAAAGAGAGAACAAATCATCACTTTCCTTCTACTTAAAAGTTTCTTCCTGGGGGTTCATTCCTTTAGGACTCTCTCTATACACTCTGATAGGAGCCAATTTGTGATGAGACATTAATAATACCCCTCTCTACCATATAAAATATATGCATTTTAATACATCCAAAGCCAAAGAAGTGAGTTTTCACACATTAAGAAAAAAAGATAATACAGCACAATAGTTTCTTTCACCACCCCTGGAATCTCATCCTATGCAGGGGTCTATCAGTCCTAAAATCAGAGCCTCACTAGCAGATAAAATGTGGCAAATAATCACACTCATGAACCACAGTTTTGTTTTGACTTCTATTATGAAGGGCAATCGGACTCAAAAACAAAGATAAAAATAGCAGTTAATACGAGGGTCCACCCTTCTCCTGAATTGTCTAAAACAATGACAGTTTTATTTTATTTGTGATCACCAGAGAACACTGGATATTCAGGCTTGAAAGTAGAAACAGGGAAAATGGATTTGATAAAATTAGTCTTACTTTACCTTGGATTGGGTCAACCTGTGATGCTAGAGAAAAACATTAATATACAGACCCTTGTTTTTACAAATATTTGCTCATTTCAACACACATAAGCACAAGAAAGAGGCATGGCTTAGCTTAGAATGTTTGTCCCTAGACATTGCAAAATTTCTAAAACATTCTATAGGACCAACTAGATGTCTCCAGAAGAGAGCTTGACTACTCAGAAGTACTCAGGAGTTTGATTCCAATTCCATAATTTGGGGGAGCATAGAGTAATACAAAAGGAAAAGTTACATAACAATTTAAAAGGTATCAATCCTTGTGGATATTTTTAAAATTTTAGGAGTTCCCGTTGTGGCTCAGCAGTAATAAACCCGACTAGTATCCATGAAGATGTGGGCTCCATCCCTGGCTTCACGCAGTAGGTTAAGGATCCAGAGTTTTGGTGAGCTGTGGTATAGGTTACAGACATGGATCAGATCCTGCATGGCTGTGGCTGTGGCTGTGGTATAGGCGCAGCTGCAGCTCTAATTCAACCCCTAGCCTGGGAACTTCCATATGCTGAGAGTGTGGCCCTAAAAAGAAAAAAAAAAAAAAATTTCTAGGTGCAACTAAAGATGTGCCTGCAGAATCAAAAGGGAAGCTTTTTCTATCTTTATTGCTAGATATTACTAGTTTTGTCTTGTAAAAACTGGTCTTTTTCTGATGGGTGAGTTGACACTGAGTTCTCAGCCACAGGTGCTCAAGCTTCTTTCTCTTCTCAACTTCAACACTGGCCTTAATTCTACCATAAATTGCAGAACAGAGAGGCAAGAAATGTTTGTTATAATATTGATAATGATAATGATGTGGGTGATTGCAATAATTTAGAGCAGGGTTCGGAAAACTCTGGCTCCAAATCTAGCCCACTGCCTGTTTCTCTAAATACAATTATATTGGAACACAGCACACCTATTCACTCACAGATCCTTTGTGGTTCCTTTCATGCTCCAAAGGCAGAGTTGAGTAGGTGAGACAGAAATCTCATGGTCCAGAAGGCATAACATATTTACTCTCTGGCCCTTTACAGAAAAAGTTCCAACAACCCTTGATCTAAAAGATCCCTTAGGAGTCAATAAATAAGTGGTAATTGTCACAAAGCATTTTCAGTTATAACAAGTCACAATGTAAAAATGTTCTTTAAACTTGGTATCTCATAAATCCATCAGTCTCCTCATCAACCTCCCCCTTGTGTCTAAGGCCCTGTTCTCCTTATTCCCATCCCTCCATATCTGGGATTATGCACAGAAGAACAGGGACATATGCCACCATGGACTTTTCTTCCTTAGTAACTACAAAATAATGAATATTCAGGGAAAGACAATGCTAAAAAGATTTGTGTAATGCATTAGAAATAAACAGCAGGGGTTATGGGTAAATGTGTATCCTCATTTTAGATGGGATCCTTGACATAACCCACTAAGCATCCCTCTATGACACATGTAAAGGCTATTACTTTGAAAAGTGAAAAAGTAAAATCAAGGAAGAAATGTGATATATAGGGCAGCCTCAGATCAGAAAGGCTTGCACCTCTGCCTTAATGAGCATGTCCCATCAAATGAATGAGAGCTTTCGACACAACCTGAAGAGCACAAAACAGCCAAAAATATATTGCTTAGAATATCAGAGTCCAACAAGGCCAAAGATAATGTACATTGTCTCACAAAAAATCTTATTCCTGTAGTCATTTTCCACATGATATCCTAGAATTGAAAAAAAAAAACCCTAAATATTGATTTTTTGGGGTGAATAGAAGGTTTTCTTCTTTCCTCTGTGGTTGTTCCATTTGACATTCAATGCAAATGACAAAAATTATCTTTCTTCTCCCAGAAGAGTTGGGAAATATTAGAATTTTAAACTGGAAGAATCCTCATCCAACCCTCTGAATCTGTCAGGTGAAACTGAGGCCCAAAGCACCCAACTACCTGGAGATAGAAACTGAACTAAAATTTATACCTTCCGTCTCTAGTTAAAAACTCTTTTCTCTGTATCACATTGTGTTAATTTACCTTCACCTCTTGGATAAGTCAGTAGACAAGTTACTGGATGAAGAAAGTCTAAGAGGAAGTTTTGCTGAAGATGCTTCCTTTGTGGTGATGTAAGTTAAATTCTGGACCCCCAAGCAAAACTTTTGGAAAAGGTCCCATCACTCTTGATTAACTGCAGAAGAGCTGAAGAGTAAACAGCTATCTAATGAAAAGTCCTCTCCGCCACACACACTCTGACCTCACTAAGATGCAGGCACCATCCAGGCAGTAGTTACGAGCATGTGCCTTTGGAAAAACTTTGGGTTCTTTTTTTGGTTACTGCCACGGCCCCTCCTGTTCCCTAGAGTGCATCCCTAAAGACTGGATGCCTTCTGTATAATGACTGTGGTCAGCTCTAAATATAAGGAAAATGAACATGCACCATCTTGATGTCAGGCTAATTTTAGCTTAACAGTTTCATTTTAAGTATGCCCAACCTAGACTGGGCACGTCATGGTTCAGGAGAAGAAGTTTCAAAAATGGAAATTACAAAACCACAGCGCGGAACCAAAATTGTTCAGATGGCAGTAACAGTGATTGAGATCCTCTTGGCGATGTTACCAAGAGGAGGCCTTTCAATGCACAGCGGCGAGCTCTGAAACCACACGGATAAATAGATTCGGTCATCACTATGAGGTGAACAATAGGTCCTATGTTGTGGCTTTGGCTTTGTTGTAATGAATGCACACAGTTTCTCACCATTCAGATGTGGACAATGCTCTATGTCTTAGAGAACACATGCTGGGGGCAGGTGTGACAGACGTTTCTTACCAAGTTGCATATCCTGTCTCCTCAATATTTTACCTTAGTTTCCAGCATCAGCAGGGTCTGACTACTGTTTTCAGTCCACGGAACAGCTACAGAGTATGTCTGAAGATTCCAGCCTGTTATTTCTCTTCAAATCTGGGTTTCAATCTTGGTTAGTGTTTGCCCAGAAATATGTAATTGCGGACTTCCTCCTCATAAACCCTTCCAGAGTGTAGGCTGCCAGGCGCACATACTATTATTATCTTTTTGCCTGGGGGCTAACGTAGGGTGTGTCCTCCTAGTCACAGGATGGATAACCTGCTCTCTGCCAGGAAGCCTGTATGGTTAGCAGCTGCAGCTAGGAAAAAAACACAGCTTGCATGTTTCCAATAATGCTTGTTTTTCTTCCCCTTTGGATAAACAGAATTTAACTGGTTTCTTTATTAAAAACTCACACTTGCCTTTCCCTCGGTTTCTTGGATAACTCCTCAGTTACTCTGTTGACACTGGTCCCTGGGATTTCCATGTACCTGCTTCCTCTCCCTCACCCAGCTAATCAAACTGTGGGACCTTTTTCCCATCCATCAGATGTCGCTTCCTCTGTGAGGCCCTCCCATTTACAAACTCCCATCCTCTCACAGGAGCACACACACACCCAGATACAATGTACTGCAATCTTGTGTATACTGCTACCCAATGTAAGATTACACCTCCATTTAAAAATTCATGGTCCAACTTGTCTTATATTGAGCTGTGTCCATTCAATCTACTTCCGCCAGACTGATCTTACCAATCTCTTTCTTCTCAGTGCTTGGCAGTTACCTCAGTCCTGGGATGAACTTTAATGTTTTAGTTTGGAGGTGACCTATGATTTACACATAGGAACTTCACCCTTTTTAGTGGATGGCTCTGTGAGTTTCGACAAATGCATACAATGTATAGAGTAGTTCCACTGCCCCCCAAACTCTCCTGTTCCCCATGTAGTCAACCCCTCCCCTCATTCCCAGCTCTGGAAACCCCAGTCTTATGTTTCTACGCATAGGTTCTGCACATCCATAAGTGAAACCAAATAAAGTGCAGCCTTGAGAGTATGGCTTCTCTCACTTAGCATAATGCATTTCAGATTATTTCATGTTATTACTGTGGCAGTTCATTTCTCTTGCTTGCTGAGGCATATTCCATTTATGAACACATAACAGTTTTTTTAACCCTTCACCAGCTGAGGGACATTGGGTTGATTCTAGTTTGGGGCAATTGTAAATATAGCAGCTACAAGTATTCACGTGAAGATTTTTGTGTGAACATAGTTTTTGTTTGTTTTTGCTTTTCAAGCCCGCACCTTCAGCATATGGAAGTTCCCAGGTTAGGGATCGAATCAGAGCTGCAACTGCCAGCCTGCACCACAGTAACTCGGGATCCAAGCCACATCTGCAGCTTACACCACTGCTCACAGCAATGCCAGATCCCTGACCCACTGAGTGAGGCCAGATATCAAACCTATGTCCTCATGGATACTAGTCAGATTCATTTCCACTGCACCACAGCGGGAACGCCCAGCTTTTATTTCATTTGGACAAATAATTAGAAATGGGATTGCTGTGTCATAAGGTAAGCATCTGTTTTACTTTATAAGAAGCTGCCTGGCTATTTGTCAAAGTGGCTATTTCATTTCACAATCTTGTCAGCTATATAGGAATTCTAGTTTTTCCACAACCTCAACAACACTTGACATTGTCAGTTTCCTTTCATTTTTGCCATCTGAATAGGTGTGTAGTCTCATTGTGGTTTTAATTTGCATCCTTCTAGAGAACAGTAAGTTGAACATCTTTTTAATGTGTTTGACATCCATACATCTTTGGTGAAATGTCTATTGAGATATTTTTCATTTGTGAAGGGATTTTTTTTCTTCTTTTTGGCACATCTAGAGCCAGGGATCAAACCCAAGCTGCTGTGACCTACCCCACAGTTCTGGCAATGCTGGTGGATCCTTAACCCACTGCAACAGGCTGGGGATGAAACCTAGAGCTCAGCAGTGACCCAAGCCACTGTAGAGACAATGAAGGATCTTTAACCCAGTATGCCATTGCAGGAACTCCAGGTTGTTTGTTTTCTTATTATTGAATTTGAGCGTTCTTTTTATAGTCTGGATTTTAGTCTTTTGTAAGATACATGAATTACAAAAAATCGTTCTCCAAACTGTTTAATAATTTTTTTATTTTTTAATTTTATTTTTATTTTTATTTTTTGCTTTTTAGGGCCACACCCGTGCCATATGGAGGTTCCCTGGTTAGGGGTCCAGTCGGAGCTGCAGTTGCAGGCCTGCACCACAGCCACAGCAACACAGGATCCGAGCCATGTCTTTGACCTACACCACAGCTCATGGCAACGCCAAATCCTTAACCCACTGAGCAAGGCCAGGGAATGAACCTGAGTCCTCATGGATGCTAGTCAGATTCCTTTCTGCTGAGCCACGATGGAAATTCCTAATAAATATCTTTAAAGGAATTGAAATCTCATAGACGAAAACAGTTCTTTTAAAAGGGGCTTATGGGTTTTAAATTTACAAATGATGCAGATTTATACCTTTACTTCTTCAGATGAGTCAACAAGATGCTTAGAATAATGTAAAAGAAAAGTTGGTAGTAACAAATCTAGACTTTTACTTGGAAATTATTTAAGTGCAGCATATAGAGAGATTTGGTCCAAGGGATATGTCCATTCCCCAAATCACTAAAAAAGTGATTTATCATTAAGGACCTTTTTTCTTTGAAAAAGCAGAAAATATGCACTATGCACTCTTTTGCTGAGCAATCAGGTATTAGTCTTTCAGATAATTTCTATCAAAGAAATCAATTATTTAGAATAGGTATATATTTCTACCAAGGCTGCTGGGTAAACCACTCAGTACTGAAAACCGCCTTCTCCCTCCCACTGAAATCAGTCTGTTTAAAAGCATATTAAAAGGGAGTTTCTGTTGTGGCTCAGTAGTTAACAAACCCGACTAGTACGCCTGAGGATGGGGGTTCGATCCCTGACCTTGATCAGTGGGTTAAGGATCTAGCATTGCACAGCTTGGATCCTGCACTGCCGTAGTGTAGACTGGTGGCTACAGCTCCAATATGGCCCCTAGCCTGAGAACTTCCATATGCCGTGGGTGTGACCCCCCCAAAAAAAAGACAAAAAAAAATAGCATATTAAAGGATTATTCAGTCAATCTTTGTGTGTAGACATACATAGGGCGTTTTTTACTATGATGGTCATGGACTTGATGTTCCTAAGAATATCTTCCATCCTATAATAAAATATTACATGGTACATTTTCCCTACTTGAAGGAAAAGATTTATAGGAAGGGTAGGATGTTTTATTACTATTTCTAAAAATGAGGTATTCTGATACTCAGAATACCAAGTGAATACCTACTGGATCAAAGGACCCACATATGACATAAAATGTTACATATTCATTCCCAGCCAATCAATAAGCATGTACTTTTTGTACCATATCATGAATAGCACAGAACTCTAAATATAGTTGCTATCCAGTGGGAATTTCTCCTAGTTAAGGAGACAAGAAAACAGCACAAAATATTATCAACACCACCAAATAGCACTGATTATTAAGTAAAGACCAAAGACAGAGCAAGAAGAGCAGGTTGGGTGGAAGGAGAGGACACTGTCAATACAGACTAGTATTTCTCTCCTATTTATTCAAAAGGGCCTCCAAATAGGATTCTAGTTAAAACAGTTCATTGGGACAAGTAGGCTCCATTCTAATGATATGAAGTCAACTTTTAAATACTATGTTTTCACAGCTCATTCTGGCTATAACTAACATAGAGGTTCAGAAGAGGAATAAAACCGAAAACTAGAGGGGTCTGAGAAAGTTTCACAGAGGAGGTGGGATAAGAGCTGAGCCTTGGGAGTTCCCGTCGTGGCGCAGTGGTTAACGAATCCGACTAGGAACCATGAGGTTGCGGGTTCAATCCCTGCCCTTGCTCAGTGGGTTAACGATCCGGCGTTGCCGTGAGCTGTGGTGTAGGTTGCAGACGCGGCTCGGATCCCGCGTTGCTGTGGCTCTGGCGTAGGCCGGTGGCTACAGCTCCGATTCAACCCCTAGCCTGGGAACCTCCATATGCCGCGGGAGCAGCCCAAGAAATAACAACAATAACAACAACAACAACAACAACAACAACGACAAAAGACAAAAAAAAAAAAAAAAAAAAAAAAGAGCTGAGCCTTGAAGGGCGGATATATTCTGCTTAACAAGATCTAACATGTATTGAAGGAAACAAAAAAGCCAAACGGCAGCTCTGGAATTTGTCACTCTTGAGCTTCCCAGCATCTAATCTCCCTGCCATCACAGAAGTAAGAGTGCAGGGTGTTTGCCTTCCACGTCTCCCAGACCAGCACATGGATGGGTTCTCCCAGTTGGAATCACCAGCCCCAGACTTGGCAATCACCATCTAGCACCGTGTTGGGAAGAAGCAGGTAGCAGGCAGCAGGCACACAGACCATGTGAGGCTGGACCCTCATCCCAGAGCCAAAGCAGGGGCTCAAATAACAGGACTCGCATTAGTGGGGCCAGTGGTGTGATTAGCAGCACAGAAGTGTCTTCCCTGGGTCCATTTCACGGTATGATCTGGGGCATTGTTCCTAGATACATGGCATGGCCCCCAAGCCTAGAATCTTTCTGGAAAGTCTGTGAGCTATTTGGTATCTTTCAAAGAAGTTTCTCTTCTATTTAAATCAGCTAAAATCACTTTGTGATACTTAGAGTAGTAATGGGCATTATATTCCAAGAACCTCTTCATGAATCCTCATGTCCCCGTATAAAGCATTCATTAGTAGTCTACCCTCATTTTTCTTAGCAGGTAGCACAGCATAGGTCAAGCACATGGCTCTGGAGTCGGATGGCCTCAGGTGCAAAGCCCAGTAACATGTGAAAACAAATCTACGGGGAATTCTGGGGCCCTCAGCAATCTGTATGACCACACCATCCACCTTCACATCTTCCTCACCCATTCCCCATAAATACATGTCTGTTGAATATGCATCCAAGGGTCCAAGATCCTTTCCACTCATAAGTCTCATTAGAACCAGTTCGGATTTTCTGCCCATGCAGAACATAATTAAAAGATAATAAGATCAAACTCAGTGACCCTTGGTATAACCCACACTTCTAAGCTCATTAAAACACCGCCCAGGTTTAGCCCCCATTAGCATCTTGCATTTCTTAGTTTAGTGGTATTTAAATTTCTTATTTGCTATTTAACTTCTCACCAGTTGCCTCACAAGTAAGCTTGTCTCCTGGAAGACAAAGGCAGTCTGTCTCTTTGGATCCTACTGCTATACCCAATACAGAGCTGGGTGTGTAAAAGTTACTCAATACTTATTTCCTGAATGAAATGCAGTCAGTCACCATGAACTAAACTGAATGGTATTCACCAGCTGGAGAAAAGTACCTATTCCTATGTTTGTTCCACTTAAGGTATGTTTCTTGGCCTAAATATGCAGCAATAGAGGACTTGTCTATACATTGTGGTAACCACAATGGGATGTTTCATAGTCATGCATAAAGACTAGGTAGCCACATAGAAAGTGGTAAGGACAGAATTAAGGAGCTCCCTGATGGTTCAGCAGGTTAAGGATCTGGCATTGTCTCTGTTGTGGCACAGGCTCGATTTCCAGACTCTAGAACCTCCGCATGCCACTAGCAATGCAAAACAAAATTTTTTTTTAAACCCAGAATTTAACAATGTATGTGTAGATAGATGAGCACTGCAAGAGAGCACAGTGAGATAAAAACTTCTTATTGTTAGTGTAAAATGACTTGATGTCATCTTTTCCATTATTCAGATTTTCTTTTAAGTTCTGAAAAACACACCAGTAGCCTAAGCATAAGGACTTGAGGTATGTTTAATTCTATAATAGTTAATTCAATAAATAAAAAGAGGGAAATGCATTTCTAAGGAATCTTTCTAAGATACCTCTTTCCCCTCCCTTACAGGTGTCTCCTGGGATCACCTTCCATGTGAACTGTATTAAATCCTTGGGCTTGATAGTGTTCCTGCTTCATAAACAGGCAGGCCTGGGTTCCACTCCTGTCACTGGCACTCACTAGCTGTGCCGCTTTAGGTAAGCAAGTCCCTCTAAGTCTCTAAGCCTTGGCCTCCTCATATATGTAATAGGGAGGATAACATCTATATTACATTATTATTCTGAGAATAAAATTATGTGCAACAAAGTATATATAAACTGCTCACACCTGGTACAAAAAGTACACGCTCTCCTTTGGTTTCTAGCGGTAGTGACAATAACAGATGCAGAAGCAATGGTAAGCAGTAACTTATACCCATGTTCCTTCAACTTTAACATGCTTTGGAATCTCCCGGGATCTTGTTATATACAGATTCTGCTTCAGAATCAAGCAGAGGCTGAGATTTTTCTTTTCTAACAAACTCCCAAGTAATAACCAATGCTGCTGGTCCTCAGTCCACACTATGAGTAGCAAGAATTTAGACTATCATCTTCTGTAGGACAAGGAATGAAGATGACAAATAATTTATATAGTGTTCACTCTGGGGCTAGTCTTTAAGTACCATATAACTACACACACACACACACACACACACGATTTCTCAGCAGAGGAATTTCCCATTGTGCCTGGGCATCATAGATGTAACTATTTAACCACTTATTTCTTAGATGTCTTCAGGCAGCTAGATATTCCCTCAATTCTTCCCACCTCTGATAACAAATCCTGTTCCACTTATCTGTTTCTGCATAACAAACTGCCTCAGAACTTAGCTCCCATGATCACATCACATTTCTTGCAATGGTATTTAATTTCATGTTTGCTATTTAACTTCTTACCGATTGCCTCACAAGCTTGTCTCCTGGAGGACAAAGACAGTCTGTCTGTTTGGATCCTACCGCTATACCAGACACAGAGTCAGGCCTGTAGAAGTTACTCAATACATGTTTCTTGAATGAAATAAAGCCTGTGGAAGTACCGCAAAACAGCCATTTTATTATTTCTCTTAATTAGGTGGGTCTGTAATTTGGGCATAGATTGGCTGCGTGATTCTTCTGTTGTGTATGAATCAGTGGAAGTAATTCCTTTGTGTCCAACCAACAGCTGGGCTTGTCTGAAGAGTCACAACAGCTTCACTTCCATGTCTTGCTTTTTGGCAGTGGCGGCTGGAAGTCTGAAGGCAGCCATCACTGTCAACCAGAATATTTAAGAAGCCTGTCAAAGATGACAGCCTCAGAGTGGTCATCTCTTGTGTGGCAGTTCAGGGTTCCAGAGCAAGGGTGGCAGTGACCAAAGCCACAACTGCCTGGCCTTACATCACTTAGCCTTGGAAGTCTCACACACCCCTTCTGTCACACTCTATTTTCTGAAGCCAGCTCAAGTCCATCCAGACCCAAACAGAGCAGACAAGACCCCTCCTCTATGAATTTGCAGCCATGTTTTATAACTGTCACAATCCTCCCTCAGGCCACTAATGCTAATATACCTCCCCATTAAAAACACACTCTCTTCCTCCCAACACCCTCCATCACAGCATCGGAAACCAGCCTAGGTTCAGGACAGAAGTTCAGAATCTCATCAAGAGGTCATCACAAGTTTCTGATCGGCATCTCATTGATAAACCTTAAATTTTGTTTCTGGGAGCTCAGTTGAAAGGAATTAATCTGTAAAGTAAACTGAAAATTGTATTTTGTGTAAAAAGATGGAAGAGACTAGAACGAAACATTTTAAGGAGTGCTTTCAATTTACTTCAAATAATATATCAAATATTACAAACAATAAAACTCAAGGAGCGAAGGTCTCCCCCGGGCCTGGCCATAAATGAGGCACTTAGAAAAGCACAGTGAATCTGGAGCCACTAGGGGACCATTTAATGTTCCATTTAAGGCACATTCCTAAGCATCTTTCTTATTCCCAGGAATGCTGCTCATCAACTAACATTTATTCAGTGCTTAAAGTTTCTGACCTGTTGTTGGAAGTGCTATGGGGGTTCATTCAAATATGTCTAATCCAAACATGCCTACATTCTCCCCTTCACTCAGTGCCAAAGCCAATGAGCAAGTGATCCATGATGCAGTTCTCACACTGCCCTCAGAAGCTTAAGAAGAAAACAAAGAGGTCTGGGGATATTTAGCATTACTTTGATGAAAGTGATGCACAGCCCACATTCAAAAATAAATTCATTAAACTGCAAATTGATGGGTCATCAGGGAAGGCTGGAGCAGGAGGGGAAAAAAAATGGCAGGAAATGGACCTGGGCCCTGGGAACACGAAACATGGGATTTGGTTTCTGCCACCCTTATACTCTGAGTGAGCTATTTACTCTCTTTATGCCTCAGTTTCTATAAAATGAAGACTTCAGGGGAAAAAAAACAAAGACCCTAAGAGCTACCTCATCAAACTGTCCTAAAGATGAAGGGAGATTTAAAAAAAAAGAAAGAAAGAAAAGAAAAGAGTAAATGTTTAAAACTGTGAAGTGCTAAAATAAAGTGTCCTTATATTTTGCTTGACTTCAATAATCATCCTTCAGGTACATCTCCACCCAGGTATATGAATTTGTGGTGGCAACCTCTCCTCCCAGCGACCTAACAGACATGGATATTTGTTGAACACATTTATTCCACTTAACCTTGGACTTAAGGGCAGGCCTCTGCTATTTCTATTAACAGGTATAGAGTTAGATCCAGTTAGTGACGTATGTCACCCTGTACTACAAGTGCATTAAGTGTAATGTGGCAGAATTGAGGCATCTGTCTCAGGATGTCTCCTGTCATCACTTCCACCCAATTCAAACCTCATCACCTCTCCTCTAGATCACTGGCCTCCTGAGGAGTTTTCCAACATGTGTTTCATCAGATTAAAATTGATCTACATTGCCAAAAATTAAGTCAATTAAGTCCCCGTTCCTCATTCTGGCACCCGAAGCCTTCCAAATAGGTCCCCAAAGATACCTTTCCAGTGTTCTTTTTCAGAACCCCCTGAAAGATCTCCCAGACACCAATTAAACAAATCACCTGGCTTCTCCTAGGACATACTCTGCATCATTTTCTTGACTGTGCTATTTGTTCCACTAAAAACTTCTGTACCCATCTCTTGTTAAAAATCTGACCAATATTTTAAGCCAATTTTCAAACTTGGAACAAATAAAATGAAGCCATGTCAGTAATGACAATGCTGGTACAGAAAGTCACAGGCACTAATCTGGTGTGCAAGGCAAGACCAAAACTTACAGACAGCTATAGAACCGGGAAGATAATGTCAGTCTGCTACAGCTGAAGTCTGCAGTGTTCCTGGCATAGGAATTCTGGAAAAGCTCCTCACCCCTGGGACTTCACTATACTGAACAAGTACACGGTACCCAAAAATCTGTCAACTTCTGACAATAACTGGCTGTCTTTTATGTACAGTTCTCATCACATAAGCCCAACCTAAATGGTGCCAAAACAATCCATCATTTTGTTTTATTTGGTATTTTAATGCAAAACAGGTCTCCCCAAAATCTATCCAAAAACTTTATTTTCCAGATCTTTGACAAAGAAACTTCTTAGTTGTTTTGTTTTGTTTTGATTTCTTCTGAAACCTTGGTAAAGCAATTGCAAGTACATATTATCTTCCATTTATCTTCACCGAGGCTTTAAAATTTTTTTAACTTCTTAGGTCTATAAAGTTTGAGCAAAGAATCCATAGCAAGTGAAAGTAAACTGAGAGCAGACTTTAAATCACCTATTACTCAAAGAGAAGTTGCCATATACTGCCCAAGACAGATTTATTTCAAAAAGATTTCACCGGCTCATTTAAAAGTATGCTAGCAATTGGAGAAAAGGTTTGCAAATCACACACCCAATACAGGGTAGCATAAAGAATATATAAAGAACCCTTAAAACTCAAACATATAAAAAACATATAAATAAATAATAAAAGTATGCCAGCACTGAATGGTGAACTATAATGCATAAAGTACTACAAGCCCATAAAAGTAACCCTCAAACAAAGGCTACATGAGAAGAAGGCATCCTCTGAGTTAAACTAACCAAAATCCACATAGATGGTTAAAATTAGTGATCCACTGTTGAGCTACTCAACCACTAAGAAGGCAGAGGGAGTCCCAGCAAAGGCTACAATCATTTTAATTCCATAAAACTTGCCAACACTGACAATATAACCACCACAGCCCTTCTCAGAAAGATAAATGAGCTTTCTTTTTTCCTCTCTCATGGTAGCTAGTACATGCAAAATATTGACAGGCAGGCACTGATTCGCAAGATGACTTCCCCCAAGACAATCCATCCTACCATGTGGTTTGAAGATAATTTGCCACTAACAAGGAATCTCGCTCTACATCATTAAGCAAGGGCCTCTAAAGTGAAATCAATTACTTAGTGAGTCCTGAGGGCCTATTTCTGTGTGATGCCTTGCAAAAAAATTAAGACAGATAAGGCAAAGAAGTCAACCTTTTTTTCAGCCCATGGTATCAGGTGTTCAACCCAAAGTGTATTCATATTTACAAGCCCCATATGTGTATCTCAAGCCCCATGAAACCCTTGAGTTAGGTATTATTATTCCTATTTTCACAGATTAAGAAACTGGGGGTCAGAGTAATTAAGCAACTCTTCCAGGTCACATACACACAAATTGTGGTCCAAAGTAGCCACAATTTGAATCCAGCCCTCTCTTCTTCAAAATGCACACTTCCCTGAAGCACAACACTTGCCCTCAAGGAATTTATGATCTAGTAAATCTGGAACCTTTGAAAATCACAACATGTAAAGTGTGTGGGAATGAAAGAGTTTGGTGGTAAAATGATACAAGCAGAGGAGCACCTTAAATATAAAAGGGGTGAGAAAAGGAGAAAATAGAGAAACTGACTGGTGTTTTGCTGACACTGTGTGTAAGAGAAAGTAACCCTCTCAAACGTGCTTGGACTAATTAAAATAGATTGTCTATTTAACACATATTTCCTTCTAGTGGAGAAAACTGATTCCAGAGAATACCACAGCTGGAAGAAAATATACTTTTAAAACTATCCAACAAAACAAACTATATTTACCATATATTTACCAGCTCCTCAAACAGGAATGCATCTGTCAGTTGACCCAAATATCCAATTCATCAAGAAGTTAGATTTTTGCATTCATAAATTGGCCTTTTGAGAAGTAATACTGAGTCTCTTAAAAATTATACAGGTAAGATTCATATGCCCCTGCCCTACTAGCTCTGGAAAAAAAATAATAAAATCAAATATCCAAATCTGCTCAGTCAGCAGTGACCCCCACCAAACCTCAGAATCTAAGTGCCACCACCAGGCGAGGGCCAGGCTCAGTTTGCTCACTTCCTTCAGCATTGTCAGGGAACTCTGTGGAAGCTCATTCTTCTCCTGGCTGCAGGGAAACATTCACACACAAAGGGACCGACTCATGTCCCAATTAACATCCTAAGAACCACGAGGAATGAGTGGACTACACAACACTATCAGTGAGGGAACAGATAATTAGTAGATCACACATAGGGTTGTGATTTAAATCAGGATATTCTAATTTCTCCATTGACAGAGTGTCTTTCCTCATTTGTTTGTAACAATTTTTATTTAACTGCACTCCCTCTTAATTTCTTCACACTCATAAGAGCTTGGATCCGTTAATGCCCAGGATGGCGGCTGGATGCATCTTAAACTATAGAGGCTGAGCCATATGAAATAGCCAGGAACCATAAAAAGCAATAACATATGAACAAACTAATAGAATGAAAAATCCCAAGAGTTTCCGGTGTGCTTAAAAAGTCTTTAAGCAGAGACTTTTCTTTCCTTGGAGGATTTAGTGTTTCTCTGAAAGACGTCTCTAGATTTCTTGCAATCCCCATAGCTGTATGTCAAAAGTCAACCCCTCCAACTGCCTTGGGAAGTTTTGTTTCGGAGGAACTATAAAGCAGAAAAATCCAGCCTTCTTTCAGGGGATAATTCTGAAACCATAAGAAATAATCCGAAAAAAATATAGGACCTTTTAACTTGTGGAGGCAATAAAAACGATTTCCAAAGTGTAAACAGTTTAAGACTCTATAATACCTGGCTCTTCCACCTCAGCAAAGGAGTTTGTTCCATCTCTGCTGAGGAAAATCTCCGTCAAGACATTACAGGTGATTTAGCTTCCAAACTAGTTTAGTCCTGTATGAGCTCCACCAAACTGTATTTATGGACTTCCATAAAGCAAAAGCATCAAAGACACTCACCTAGGTCCCCAGGCTGGGCTGGCACCAGGGCCAATGAAAGCAAATGCCTTAATTTAAGATCCCTTAATTCAGGGCCTCACTGCTCCCCGATCCCTCTTTCCTCTGCCCTCCACCCCCTCCCCACCTCACTGGGAAGTGTAAATGGAAGGATTTGGTTTTATCCCCCAGGAGGCACAGTACAAAAATACCGTATGAAAATAAAGTATGCAGGATAATATGCTTATTCTCCTGGGGGGAAGGGTGCAAATGTTTATACAACACTTGCTCATTGCAGATCCTGGGCTTCCTCTTACGTGCTTTCTTCAGGCCAGAATCCAAAGGTGCTGCCTAAGAAGGTCACCCAGGCTTTCTCTTGCAATAGCAGAGAAATAACTCATCTTGACAAGGATATGGATGTGGGGACACAGGCACATGTGCACCTAAGATCATGTGTGCAGGATCCTCTTCCTCTAGACCATGCCTGTTCTGGCCAGGATTGTGAAGGTCTGGTTACTGTTTATAGAAAAGGTAACAGCAAAGAGGTCTGGCTGTCCCCAAAGGAAGGAACAATCATCAGTGGTCACCAACATCACAAAAGAGACAACGCCGATGAGGCATGTCTTCCTAGTTTTTCTTGCTAAAAAAAATAATCTCACCTACATAAGGTCAACCTCTAAATTTAACTACCAGTTCACAGAAAATGGAGAGGGACAGAGGAGCAAAAAATGGAGTGTGCAGGTCCAGATGAAGGTAGGTGAGCAGAGGTGATGGAGGTAGGTGGGCAGAGGTGATAGAGGGAGGTGGGCGGAGGTGATGGAGGCAGTGTGGGAAAGTGCCTTGTAACCACTAGACAAACTAAATGCCCAGTACTTGGACCCTTCTGCAGTATCCCTTCCCTGTGAGCATTCCCTTGCTATCTCTCAAGGTATCCCACACTTGATCAGATTTAAAATCATCCCTTTATTTCTTCCTTTTCCTGAGCAAATGCCTCCCTCTTTTTCTGCTGAGAATGCTACGGTCAATGTGGTTAGTCTGGCAACTATACTGCCCGGATTCCCCTCCCTCTAAGGTTCTGGCTTGGAGTCAAAAAGGAGCACCTCGGGCAAGATCTGAGAGGCACAGGTAAAGTCTTCAGCAGAAGGACACCAGGGAACCTAACAGGTCCTGGGGTCCTCGTCCCCTCCCCTCCTCACTCAGCTCTTCTTCCCAAGGGCGAGGCCCATTGGCCAAGAGCACCCACCACCAGTTACTTGGTGGCGGAACCTCTGCAGCCACCCAGAGGCAGCAGCTTCCCTGAGACACGACTGGCTCCCCCTTCACATCCCACTCCTGCAGCCTTGGAGCTCTCTCCTCAGATCTCCCCACAAGCTCTGACTTGCCCACTGAGGCCAGCACTTCACTCATTTCCTAAGGAGTGACTCCTTCTCTGATCCTCCAGTTCCCTTCTCTGGACCGTCCCTTCCCCTGATCCTCCCACAGTTGTGTAAGGTTTAATTCCCATCATAAATACCTCAGAGGGCACTACTGCCCCACAGAGCCTGGTATGACACACCTCTATCATCTCCTGGACCTGGTTCTGCTTCCCAGAGCCTTGGAGACAGACAGTTCTAAGGCTTCTACCAGAAAGCCTGTCTGGGCTTGGAGGGTCACCGTGATTTCTCACCTCATTCCTTCCTGCAGTCACACCCAGTGTTCCTGCTGGGAGATGGCTTCAGCCGCTCTGACATCAGGTCACTCTCTCTGCTAAGCCTGCCCAGGGTTTTCATTGGTTCCTTTTGTTTAATGGGAGCTCATTTAGTCCAGCTTTCTGAATCATTTTTTGAGTGCTTTATTCTACACATTCAGTGTTTCTTCTAAAGAGTCACATTTGACCAGTTGGTATTCACATCTGTAACTCACTGATCCATGAGAAAGGGCCAAGGACAAATTGCTGCTGTTACAGACTCCTCTTAAGGAGTCTCTTTTGGATATGACTGTCATGGGCAGGTTTCCATGTGACCCAAGGTAAATCAGTATTTAATCTAGGAGACTTGGCCAAATTAGGTGGTATAAAGGTTAAATAAGGAGAGATACAGTACCAGTGGCTTGAAATCCAGGGGAACAGTGCATCTCTGAAAATAGAAAGAGACAGTAGGGCAGGTGTTTTCACCTTGCAGGCAAGATACCCAAGATGATATATTTAATTGTGGATGCCTCAGGTTAGGAGGTCTATGGAGAAATACCTGAGCTCAAGGGTACATTTGCAGAGAAGTGATGTTTGACCACACAAAGGTAGATGCATTCTTTAAAAGGTAATAATTAGGGGAGTTCCCACTGTGGCTCAGTGGGTTAAGAACCCAACATAGTGTCTGTGAGGATGCAGGTTCGATCCCTGGCCTCACTCCGTGGGGTAAGGATCCAGCATTGACACAAGCTGCGGCATAGGTCACAGATTTGGCTCCGATCTGCCATGGCTGTGGCTGTGGTGTAGGCTGGCAGCTACTGCTCTGATTTGACACCTAGACTGGGAACTGCCATATGCCACAGGTGTGGGCCTAAAAAGATAGTACATTCGTTATGTCTATGTCATGTGAGTATATGATCTCCTGAAAGTTTGTAGCTACTCCCAGTACATGACCATTTCCATGTGTCAATATGTAGATATTTGTCAAGTTAAGGGGGGAGAATGGCTCCAATGTGGATCTCCAGGACCAGGAAGCACACAGACGGCTAAGAAACCACATGACCGTGATCCTGCTATCACTTCCCTAAGTTCAGGACTGTTGAACAATGAGGATCCTCTTGCCTGATACACACATGCCAGGAGAGTGACCCAGGTTGAAGAACACATTTTACCTAATTTTGCCCCTTCACCAGAATGGAGTTTTTCCCCCATTTAAATGTCTTTAGACTTTGATCCACAAATGGACAGACCTTTAAGTGAGACTGGAAACAATTCAAATGTCCACCACTTAGGGACTGGTTGGATAAACTCCACAGCTCTCAAGAGGATGAACAAAGTCCACACATGCTGCTAAGGAGGGATTGTCGAGATAAATGGTATAAAATGCACGAAAACAAGGTAGAGGAAAGTGTGTATCTTGAGCTAACATTCATTTAAGAAAGCGGAGATGGGGGAGATACTAATATCCACACAGACATGCTCCCACACAAAAAAATAGAATAATAAACTATGAAGTTTAAAAAAAAAATACTTATGGAGGAGGGAGAAACAAAAATGGAAGCCAGACTTCTCTGAATAAATCTTGTTTTACTTGACTTTGAAACAAAATTAAATGAAATTTAAGATAACTACACTACAGCTCTAAAGTAAAATAAAACAAATACATTGAACCACCAAGCAAGTTTTTAGATTATACATAGAAAACTCGTTTTAAGTGACTTTAAAAGACAACAATCTGTACCTCCTTAGTGGTATACACTCTAAAGATGAAAAGAATTGCAAAACAAATTCAAACGGTTTTTGACAATCATTTTAATAATATTTATATTGTTATTCTGAAGTACTATTAATTATAGTTATATAAAAATTTATTTAAAAAAGAGAAAACAATTTTTATTCAGGACTCTATTTTGTTTCTCTTTAAAAAGAAAGAAAAGGAGGAAAGGTGGGATGGGGAGAGAGGAGGGAAAAAAAGAAAGGAAAACAATGACCAATCCAGAAGCAATAAGCTCCCCTCATAGCCAGGTTGTTGTCTCTAAATAATACTGCTTCCCACAAAGGGATGCCCACTTCTTTGGAAAATGCCTGATTCCAGGTTTAGGGCAAGAAATACACGAGCTAAGCCTAGAACATGTTGTCACGCCAGGAAGTAAGAGAGCTGTTGAAAATGATCAAAGGACTCATAAGCCTAACTTGAAGAGGCTCCCATTGACCCAAATGTGACAATCGGAACATTAATAACAAAAATGCATCAAGTAGGTACCAAATCTATTTAAACATCCATAAGTTCATTATGATGCCTTAAACAAATTCAGTGATCCACTTCAGCTGTTGTTAAGCAACCAACTCACTGCAACTAGTAGAAAAAAGAGACAAGAGAGAGAAACAGAAAGGTTTTTATGAATCTAGCATCTATGTGGCCTTCCCTGTGCTAACTATACATGAGGATAATCAAATTGTTGGTATAGGGAACTCTTACAGTAAATAAATGAAGAAGCAATGATAGGCTATCACAGACCTAGACGGTGATCTTCACATCTGTCCATGTTACAAAGACAGAGACAAAAGGTATTACATGCATCTTATGAAAAAGAGTGTAGTTTTTTAAGGCCATTTTTCAGCAGTACTTACTGAAATATTTATATGTGCTATGATAAGATTGTCTGTGTTTTCTTGAAAATAATCCAGGAAGGGAGAACTGAGAGACCACTAAGGAGGTAGCAATACAGACAGAACAAAATCAGCTACAAGTTAATGGTTACGGCATCTGGGAGATGGTCAATGCAAGTTCACTGCATTCTTCTACTTTTGTGTATGTTTTTAGTTTTACATGGTTAATTTTTTTAATTGATGAAGTTTCGATGCCAAACTACCTGGGTTTGAACCCCAAGTCAGCTACTTAATAAATAGAAATGTAATCTTGGGCAAATTAGAGCAGGTTATGTAACCTCTCTGTAACTGGCTTTCCCCACCTGTAAAGTAGGAATGAGACAAATAGCTTGTTATGAGGCTCAAATGACTAATCTATATGAAGCATCTAGACTAATTCCTGATATACACTTAAATGTCAGCTATTATCATTTGTCCAGACCACAAAATTGGGTGAAGCCTTGGCTTAGAGTCTCTGGGCCCTCAAACCCTTAAGATTGGCTCATGAAAAATTGTTTCTCCTTCTTCTTTGTGAGGAGCATAATATACATCCAACAATCACCTTCCCCCCGCCACAGAACAGCTAAACTGACTACAAAGAGTGACCAGTCTTTCAGTTTTCACCACTGGGACACCCTCTCTGCTGCTCTGGTCAGCTCCAGGTGCTTCTTTCCACTCCCCAGGAAACTGCTCTTTCTCTCACAGGCCTGCCTCCACTGCCAGCCCACAGACCCTCACTGAGCCCTCTAGTGGTGGTGCAGTTTAGCAGAAAACCAATAGACAAAAGCCCTGGATCTTAATTTTGCCTCTGTCCCTGAGTAGCAGTGCAACCTTGGATCTTCCCAGAATTGGGGTAACAAGGCATTGCCAACAGTTTTGGAACTCTTGTCTTGAAACTCCTTCCGGAGACTATGAGAAAATTCTTGTGAATGCCTTTCACTGAGAGCAAATCTTCAGCCTCTGAGGGTAAAGTCATAATCAGACACAGCCAAGATGATTTGAATGAGGTAGGTAATAACACTGTCTTTGGTTTAAAAACAGACATAACTATTGATCAGGGAGACTGACTCTCTTTTAGGAAACATATACTGGCTTTTAAAAGATAGTCCAAAAGTAAAGCAGGGACAGAGTTCTCAGATTCAAGGTAAATAGTTCGTTCAGAAGATGTCTGCCTTAGAAAAATGTCTTTGCAGTATGTTTGCTAATTTTTCTTTAAACCACCTTTATTGCATTTAATCTCACCTTAAACAGAATCATAGTCATGTCATCGACAAAGTACTTGAGTGGAGTTTTGTCCTTTGTGTAGATGTAGCCAGCTAAGTGAATTTATAAGTGAAAAATCATCAAGTTATTCATGTTTCAATTAAACAGCTTAAAGAAACTCAGTCCACGTAGGAGCTTGATTAGTTGTGCTTCATCCTCTGTAAAATGGGGCTAAAAGTAATGTGCCTACCTCAGGTTGTTTTAAAGATTTAAATGAATAAATATACATTAAAAAAATTAGACAAACTAGCTCATAATAAAAGCCACATTAGGTGTTAGCTACTATTATCCTTACTAATGTCTCATGGCTTCTGGTTCTCAAAAATGAAACATCTCTCATTCCATTTCATTGTCCATTCATCCTGTTTATGGCAAATGCAGATTCATATCACTGAGTGCCCACACATTTCTGATGGGTGAAAGACTCTTAAAACTTGTTCCTACATTTAGGCAGGGATTCTTATCTGGATAGATAAGCTTACATGCAAATACACTGGTTTCTACATAAGGGCTCCAGCACATACATGAGTTATGGGATGACTACATATTTTCAGGAAATACCTATACATAACTATCAATCAGCAAGCATTTACTGCATGCCAACTATAGCCAAGTTAACATGGTTGGGACGGTGGAAACACAAGGAAGAAAAAGGCACAAGCCTCCTCCTAGAGGAGTTTCCCAGTTGAAAAAGAAGAAATATTTGCATATGAGGCTGGATGACCTGTTAAAGGGCACAGCTGTGAGTGCTAAGCCACCGAGGCAGGGAGTGGAAGAACTGGGCCAGGAAAAGCAGAGAAGACTCTAGAGACTAGGATAGTTCAAAATCCTTTCAGAGGTGGACCTGAGCCAAGGCTTAAGGGATGAGTAAGATGCAGAAAAGGGAAAAGGAGGGAGAAGAGCATGAGGAAGGGGAAGGAGAGATTCTGAGTGGACACTGGGAGGACTCCATGGACTCAGGCAGGGAGGTGGTATGAAGAAGTAGTGGCAGAGAAAGGGCAGGCAACCAGACTTTTTGGGATCAGCCTAGGGAACTTCAACTTTACCTCATAAGTGACACAAAGGTAATAAGGGGTTCTGAACAAAGCTTTGACATGAGTACAGTAGTATTTTAAGAAAATTTCTAGATTTGGGGTCCCTGGAGCCTCCTATGACTGTTATTTGCTGATATGGGCATTTGTGATTCCCTTCTCTCCTGTTTTCAAGACCTTTGTGGTCCACTTGCCTGTGTTTGCAACACCTTTGGTTCATAGAATCCCTCAGACTTGAGTTCACCTTTCCAAACCCAGAGAGAATTGAAGGAGCAGGCATGTGATTTGCTGAAAACAAAATTCATCTTGTACTCAGACCGCATGGCCACGTGATCTTTCTGGCTCCGAAATTTCTAAAAATTAAAAACATCCACTCAAATGCTGTCTCATGAATGAGCAAATGAGTGAACAAATAAAACAGGAGATAATGCCATTAAATCATATGCAAAGAATTAAAACAGTGTAATGTGACAGAGAGCCACTTGGCGATAGCTATAGATATTTCTTTATACGACACAGATCCCCAGATGTGGGACTCATGGGTTGAAAGACATGTTTTTTAAACATTAATAACTATTGCTACTCTGCCTTCTAAAAGGCTTATTTCTAATAAATTTCATTTCTAACAGCAGAAGTGCAGATTTTAAAAATAACTGTTCTTGTCTTCCCTTTTGACTTACTAGAGGAAGTTTATAGAGATTTTTCTCTCTCTGCTAAAGATGCAGACTTATTTCAAATTCAACATATTTAAATGTATATTGGCTATAAGGTAAATATCAAAAAAATATTTTATATTACTCTTTGTACTTTTAAAAACTTGTGTACCTTTATATCACTTTGTGTATACTTTGTGTACATATATAAGGCTATTCCTATGAACTCAAGAATGTGCGTCTCACCACACTCTCAAAGGAAACACGGAGGGTGGAAAACTGTCTGGGCTCCTTTTGTTAATACAGATGGTAAGAGTGAACATTTTTAAAAGATTGTTGAACACACCTGAGCTTTAAAAAATAGCAAGTAAGTTAGTCCAGTAGGTTAAAAAGAGACTCCTTATAAAGAAAAGTCTTGATAAACATTAAAACACAACCCTTGAGGGGCTGAGGCACTTGAGGCATAGCAATCAAAAGAATTATCACTGACTCTACCATCCATAGCCTCGGGAGTTAGCCTTTCCCACTATATTATCTCCTTTCCTTATTTATAGGCCTGCCTGCTTATCACAAGTTCTCAGGGACTGTCATTATTTAAGAGACTTACAAATGTGCAACGGGTATTTCAGGGGAGGAAATACAACTGAGCAATGTCGAGTCATCCTAAGATGCAGAAAGGAAGAGAGCCTGTCTCACTGAGTTTCTTCAGTCCTTTCTGCCATTCCAGGGAAAAGTCAGCAGCACTCCATATCTCCTCTCTGCAAAATGTCCTGCCCTATTTTCTAGGGAGCTTCCATACCTAAATCCAGCTCCTCATTTTAAAGGGGTACACACTCTATGTGTGCAGGAAAGCAGGGTTTTAGTTTAACCATGTTCCACGAGCAAAAGCAATGGAAAGAATTCCATGCCTAATCTTTTTTTTTCCCCCTCCCTTGAAATTTGAGCATATTCCTAACTTTAGTCATACTGCTTGGTTTCCTTGCCTTAATGGAGTGAAATTTATGTCTGTGATTAGAGAATTGGCTTGGGAAAACCATTTGAGTTTTAAAAGTTATATGTTTTAACAATAATAGATATGGGAACCCTGGAAGCAAACCAGTATGTTTTGGATGTTAATTCAGACATCATAATGACTTGCTATTTCAATCCACAGTTAGTAGGTAACAGTGGTATTAGACATATTTGGGATGGGGGGGAATGAGTTGAAAGTTTTCCCAAGGATAGCATAGTGATAAATTTAAAATTATAGCCTAGATGTATCGCTTTTGGGCTAAAATGCCTGGGATTATTTTGAAAATGAAGAATAAGGCAACATGCATTAAAAGAGTAGCTTTTCTAAAAGTGCATTTACTAACCAGTGTGACACAAATTCTAGCATTCATAGACACAGGAAAAAAAGAAATCAGACATTCTTTGCTTTAAGCGATAGATATGTTCCTTATTTCATTTCTCACTAGAAATCAAATGATGTGGTCAGATCTTTAGGGGAAGAGGGGCAGGACCACGAAATGCCCTTTGCCTGACACAAACAGCCAAATCCTTCCTGGGTGGAGGCAGCTGGGCAGTCCAGGAGCTCTATCCTCAGAGGCGCACAAATCTGGTAAATCTCTCTCCTTTGCTGTGTGACTTACAACAAGCTGCTTAATTATTTCTGAACCTCATCTACAAAATGGGGTGTTATCACTTCTTTGCTTCACAGGGTGTTCTGAGAATTAAATGAGGTAATACACAGAAAACGGAGAAGACATTAATTACATGTTAGTTCCTTCTTCCTTCCCACCCAGTTTTTATGTTGGCTCTGCAATAATTGAATTGGAAGAAAGGAGTCCCAACGAGGGGAAAAAAAAAAGAGGTGGATGCAGAGGTGAAACGGAAGAGCTGCCTGGGAGTGGTCTGTACTTAACTTGGCAGAACAATCTCAATGAAAGAACCAAAGAAACACCACCCATACCTGACACATAACCTGTAGCCAAGCCTCTTGCCACATGAAATGCTTTTGCTATATGAATAATTGCTTCCTAAAGCTTTTCATTTCTCAGTCTTCCTATTCAAGGCATATTCATGGACATAGTTGTGATGTAGTTAAGCAATACTATAAAGATACCATTTACGTCACTCATTTCAATACTGTTCATTTAAATGCCATGGGCCTAAGATAGTGCTTGTCCCAAAATAAGTAAGAAAATATCTGTTAATTCTAACAGCATGATAGCCTTAAAAAAAAAAAAAAAATTCCAAGCTATCATAAGCACAGCAAAAATGAAAAACTGAATCTCTGACTACAAACAGTTTATTTAACATACGAAGTCTCAGATCCTTAAATATCATTATAGCATATGGCATTCTCCGTAATATGTAGGAAAGTGCATTCGAGAAGTCTAAGTGACCCTTTCAGCTTCATAATAGGCCAATGAGGTTAAAAATACAGGATTAAAAATTGTATACAAATGTTTTCTCAGTAAGAACTTTCATTTTTGTAGCCCCTAGCTTGTCATTTCCATCAAACTCTCAGGCAACTTTATGTGAAGATCCATTTTTCACAAGGAACCAAATGCTGATCACTAGACAAGAGCGATGGACTGCTTCAGTCTGGACGTGTGAGGAAGCACAGAATCACCCTGGAGTAGCTGTGCAGTTTATTCACTGCAGAAGGGGCTGCTTCCCACACACTAGATGAAATTTCAGAGCTTTGGACCAGACAGAGATTACACCCTATCACAGGCTTTTAAGATACCTCCTGAGGAGGTGAAACTGCCAATGTTATCTCCATAAATGCCAAAGGCTTAGCACTATGGATAGAGGAGGCAAGATGCAGGTAATCACATCCCCTAACCTCTGGCACATATAGGAACTGAGAGGAAGCAAGACATGCTTTCAATCAGCTTCTGCCAGTGTCTCTCTTCTTTGGAACAGAGATGAGTAAAAGCCAGATACCCATTGGGAAATCCATGCCCTGCTGTATCAGCACTGTCTGATAAGAAAAAGCTGTCTTCACTTCATTCAAGAACCTAAGTTTTCCAATCTCCTCACACCGGTGTCAGTCACTTGGCAAGGAGAAGTTTTACATTCATCTTTTTCTTTGCTCTCCATTTCCAAGACTTACCAACAGAGTTAGCGGGGTGCCTGGTTTTCTAGACAATTTACCACAGGCTTTTTTTTTTTTTTTAACTATCGCTGAAGACTACTGAACTATTTTTGAGACTCTTTTTTTATTCCACATGGTAAAAACAAATAATCAATTCATGTAACTTTTTAAAAAGAGTCAATTCAGTAAAGAGGGGGAAGTTTCACAACCTCATTATTTGTGTAAGACAAGTCCACACAACCAGACTTTCTCCCATCTTGCTTTAAACATTTACCTAGTGCTTCTGGCATCATTTAGGTACATGTTTAGATCATTTTACATAGCACCCATCCTCAATTTAAAATATTTAAATAAGATTTCAAACCAACATGGCTTTACACTAACATTTCTTAAACCAAGGCAGAAAAAAATCCATTGCAGTCGATTCTCGGCTCCCCATTTCCACCACCATCCACTCCATCACCACTGCCAGCCCCAAATTGCTTTATTGCAGTGGAATTATGTTATAATGTTAAATTGCTATAATTCAAGTTTCAGACTAGAGGAAGAGCAGCACAGAGAGTTAGTCTTTCTGAGGCGAATTCGCAAAGGAAAATAAATGTGTAGCCGGAGAATTCAGGAAGATGGAGAAGGAACTTTGTGGCCCAGGCTATTTTCAGGCCCTTTAACCCCCTCATCCCTTAGCGTATTCCTGGGGCTTTGTCCTTGTGGCTTTAGGGGTGTCTGAGGTAGTGGGAGGACAGTTGAAAAGTGATGGCCATGTGCTGCTAGAAGGAAAGAATCTGGAGTTCACCCCAGCTCCCACCACTGCCCACTACGCCTCTCCCCTCTGTTCCTCGTGCCTATCGTCTCAGCTGGGTCCTTTCCAAGTAGCGTGACTGATACAGAGACCACAGCACACATTTCTGGAAGACAATCCCTTGTTACAGAAAATGAGCCATAATCAAATCAATAAAGCATCATTCCTACGAGCCTCTACCTGCCATAGAAAGGACACTGTTCTACCAAACACTGCTTTGAAATGAGATTCCACTGCTCCCCATACCCCTTCATTGAATAAAGATTCATTCAGAATTATTACGTGTCAAGTCCTCTGCCAGACGCAGGGGGGAGACACGAAGATGAAATGACAAGAAGATGGGCCCTGCCCGCAGCGCACTGGGAAGAGGGCTGGGGGGAAGGAGTGTAAACTCTAACTTCTCTTTGTAGCTCTTTTTTCCCCTTTAATCAAGCCCACATGTTTCACGAAGGGGCTTGAAAGGAGGGAAGGATTATAAAAATGTTCACTTTCATCCTGCAGATATGAGAAAACAAGAACATGCTGCCATTACTCGACAACTTTATGGCTCCAAATAATGCCAGCGCACGCAGTCCATCAACAGAGGGCCGAAAGTCTGCACCCGGTGGGCATATCATGGGTGCCCGGGCAAGGGCGGGGGGGCATGCTCAGGCGATGCCAGTCCAGGGCCAGGCTTCCCAGGACCCCAGACAGGAGGAGGAGAAAGGGCCAGGGAAGCAGGAGGAAGGAGGCCCATCTGCTCTCAGAGCCAACAAAAGCCCGCCAAGCCCCAGTCCCCTCCACACACCTTCCTCCTCTTCTTAAGAAATGACAGAATTCAGGAAATATTACTTCGGCTTGCAGGCTTCTGTCCTGGCCTATCAAACCCACAGAGAAGTCCCAGCAAATTACTGGAAACTGCACTTTGAACTTAGCCCCTGGCAAGGAGCCCAGTCAAACAGCCATGTACAAGTTCCTTTCCTCCGAGGGGCCCCTCCACCAGGGTGTCCCTATAGACACTCAGAGAGCTGATTGCAACAGGTTGGAATGAGGCCCTGCGCCAGGAAAACAAGCCCTGACCAGTATGATTTCCTACTGCCTGTGCTGTTTCTCAAAAAGTTTTTTTTGGCATGTTCCCCCTCGTTTTGTTGGACTGGGTTACAGGCTCAGGTCCCATCGAGGAAAAGAGTGGCACCCTTTTCACAAAATGCTGAATCTTTGTTTAGCTCAAAAACTGCTCCATCGGCCCCACCGGTAAGTCCAGTAATGTCGGGGGGCAGCAGGGCTGGGGGGACTGGTCAGGCCAGTTGCTAAGCAAATTCTCTGAACTCCCAAGGTATGGAGAAGTAATTAGCTGGTAAACCCCACAGATATTTCTACCTCCAACAAGGGAGATGGTCTTTCTCTGCCCACTAGACCTCACTACACGGTCTGAAAATAAACCAACCCTAGGGGCTGTGAGGGCATCGGCCACTTCTGCCATGCCTGGTCCCACGACTGCTGCTCCTCCTTCAGAGGAAACCGCCAAAACATTGGCCTCTTTCTAGCTCTGTTCTATTTCTAAGAAAACTCAATTTGCACAAGCAAATAAACGGACTTATAAAACAAAGAGGTCACCGAGAGACAGATAAAGCTAAAGGTTAGACAGCTGCAGAAACACGCCTCTATCCCAGCTGCAGAGGGAGCTCCCTGGAGGAAGCAGCTCATCCCCCAGGAACCATCAGCCACCTGCAAGGGGGAGGGGATACGCTCAGGGCTACTCCACTTCAGATGAAACATTCCTTTCTCAAGTACTAAAAGGGATTCAAATCACCACCAGATTGGGCCAGGGGTGACCTAAATCTCCTCGCGCGCATTTACTCCAACTGCTCTCTCAGAATGGGGCTTTTTCTGATGATACTTGTATTGTGTCATATGCAGAGTGGAAGGAGTGCAGCTATCTCCTCTCCTGATCTTGTGATAAAGAAAACTCCCCCAAACAGGCGTTTTTTAGTTTTATGTTCTTTCTAGAGATTGCACACCGATTGGGAGGGCGGCTAGTTCCACCTCTAAGCCCACAGCTTCCCCGCTCCTGCCTCCCTGACCTCTTACTTACCCAGTTATGCAATAACCAGCGGTCCGTGAACACCATACAATCCCCCCCAAATGCTACTGAGGACATCTTTTTAGAGCACTGGTGCCTGGCCCTGGCATATTCAGGGAGGTTCCCACAGCTTTTCCACTGTGATTGTCAAAGCTCAACTCTCTTCCATTTGTTCCCCTCTCCTACCCCCACCCCCAGTGGTCCTCAGAGAAGTAACTCGAGAACAGCAACAAACCCAGACCTCACATAAAGTCTACAAAGATGGTGTGTACCAGTGAAGTGTTCGCTCCTCTAGGTATTCAACAAGCATTTAGGATGATTCTAACAAAGCAACTCTTACCATGTAGATCCCTCCTAGGCTCTGTGTCGTCTTCTACAAAACAACCTGGGAGAAAAATACAGACACCTTGGGGAGGTTGTGCCCATAGATGGCAGGTGTGAGGGGTCAGACCCAGCAGAGGGGACAATCAGAGCATGAACATATGTTCTAAGCCACAGAGACACAGAAAGCTGAGAGAACTAAGTAGGGTTGCAAAGAAGGCCTCCATCTCCATTCAGAAATCCAAGGGACCAATGAATTTCAGTCATGTCCAAGCACACGGAAAACTAGAGCCAGGTGGGTGATGACTAGCAGCTAGCGAGGGGAAAATTCAGAGCACTTCTGCACCAAAGACCCAGGGCCAAAAAGCCTTCCTACCCCCATCTCCCTTCACTGGACCATAATCACCTTTTGATGACAATGGGAAAAATAATTTTTAATTGCCCTATAAAGAAGGCAATACAAAGACCCACAGAATATAAAGCAAAGAGATGAAAAACAGAAGAGGACAGATGTCAAGGAGATCCACCTTGTGACTTAACAGGATTTCCAGAAAGAACAGAGAATGTGCCATCAAAGAAATAATAAGAGAAAATGCCCCATACCCGAAGGACACAATTGAGGGCTCATTAAGGGAGCAGCACACTGAATAATAAAAGATGTTGAGGGAGTTCCCACCATAATGCAGTGGGTTAAGAATCCCACTCAGGATTGCCGTGGAGGTACGGGTTCCATCCCCAGCCCAGTGCAGTAGGTTAAAGGATCCAGCATTGCTGTAGCTGCATCTCAGATTCAAAACCTGGCCTGGGACGTTCCATATGCCAGGGGTGTGGCCATAACATAAAAAAAAAAAAAAAAAAAAAGATGTCCAGCAAAGCATTTCGGTGTCAAGTTAAGAAGATCCTAAATGCTTCCAAAAAGAAAAGAAAAAATGGTCACAAAAAAAAGACCAGCACTCAGAATCACTATCCTTTTCCTCAGCCAGCAATACCTTCAGAACAAGGAAGAAAAGAGAACAATGACTTCAAAATTCTGAAGGAAGGGGATATCCAAAATCTAGGTTTATGTAACCATGCACACCAGGATATATCACTGTACATGACACACAGGTGGGGTGGACTGCTCTCCCTCCTCTCACTGAGCATGTCTTTTTTTTTTTTTTTTTTTTGTCTTTTTTTTGCCTTTTTTGTATTTTTAAGGCTGCACCCATGGCATATGGAGGTTCCCAGGCTAGGGGTCAAATCGGAGCTACAGCTGCTGGCCTACGTCGCAGCCACAGCAACACCAGATCTAAACTCTGTCTGTGACACACACCACAGCTCACAGCAACGCAGGATCCTTAACCCATTGAGCAAGGCCAGGGATTGAACCTGAGTCCTCATGGATCCTAGTCAGATTTGTTTCCGCTGCACCACGATGGGAACTCCTGAGAATGCCCTTTTTAAGGCCCCCACTTGGGATTATCTGGCCCAGGCTGTCTCTTTTAAGGAGCTGCTTTTACCCAGGCAAGATGCACTAAAAACCACCCCATCATGCCCTGTGCTCAGTGGATTTAAATTCTTCTGCCAGAGTTCCCGTCATGGCTCAGAGGAAATGAATCTGACTAGCATCCATGAGGATGCAGGTTTGATCCCTGGCCTCACTCACTGGGCTAAGGATCCGGCATTTCCACAAGCTGTGGCATCATAGATGCGGCTCAAATCTGGTGTTGCTGTGGCTGTGGTATAGGCCAGCAGCTGCAGTTCTGATTTGACTCCTCACCTGGGAACTTCCATATGCCGTGGGTGCGGCCCTAAAAAGCAAATAAGTAAATAAATAAATAAATCCAGGGCAGAGTTCTGATCATTTTCTATAGCAGAGACCACACACAAGCTGCCTTCTAATATCCATTTTCCCTTCTTTCTCAGTAACAAAACCCTGACCTTCAGCAAGTCACATCCTTGCCCAGAATAAAGTGTATATTTCTTAGCCTCCTGTAAAACTGGGTGTGGCAGTGAGACTCAGTTCTGGCCAATGAGATGTAAAAAAAAGGGGGGGGGGTGAGGGACTGCTGAGAAGGCTGATTAAAGTGAGCTGACTCATCTGGGATGCATGCCCCCTTTACCCTTCACCCCTCCTTCTATCCTGCAATGCAAGTGTGATGGGTGGAGCCCAGCAGATATCATGGACCATGAGGTAACTACAAGGATGAAAGCCTGCTTCACTAGAACAGAAAAGCCAAACACCAGGAGGAGTCTGGTTCCCTGATGGCTGCACAAAGTTTGTGTACCTGCCCCAAACTGCCAATTCCTAAAGGCTCTTAGATAAGGAAGTAGCTCTTCTGTCCTTAAGCTTCTATTTTTCAGGGTCTCTCTTACTCGCAGCTGCATGCAAAACATAACTGACAAAATTCTGCTCTCAAAAACCACTGGTGACCCCTGAATTCCGATGAAACAATGTCCAGACTCCTTGGCCAAGCACCCATGGCAATTGCAAATCTGGGCAGAAACTTCATTTCCAGGCTTGTCTTCCAACTTCTTTTCTTCATGCAAATTATAATCCAGCCAATCTAAACAGCCATGATTCCCAAGAAGCAAGGCCATTACCAAGTGCCTCCAAGAGAATTATAGACTATTAGAGCTGAAGACCTGGGCAAGCCTCTGGAGCAGTGGGATTAAAACGGTTGGTATCATTGACTCTCCCTTTTCACTTAGTAAACAAATACCTTTCATGAAACTGCAATATATGAAAGAGTAGCTCTGATTTGAAAACCACAGGCCTGGTCCAAGTTTTTATTTTATTTTTCTTAAAGGTGAGGAAACAGAGGCCCATATGAATGGGAGTTAGTATGATGGGTCCAAGGCTGGCTACTAGAAGCAGGTCCAAAACTAGAACTCAGGTTTCCCAACACCTACTCTGTTCTTTTCATTATTTTTACCAATAAGTGATACGAATAGAGGAGCTCAATAAAAGCACAACTAAGTATAACAAAGTTTTCAGACACCTGTATCTCTGGCTAAAAGAAGAAGAATTTGGAGTTCCCTAATGGCCCAGTGGGTTAAGGATCCGGCACTGTCACTATTGTAGCTCAGGTCACTGCCGTGGCATGGATTTAAGGAGGAGGGGAAGAAGAAGGAATTATACTAAATAAGAATTCCCAGGCCTTCTCAATCCCTATTAAGTAAGAACACAGTGTAAAGAATGGGGGCCCTGAGTTAATTCCCATCAATCTGGAATTTTTCTGAACACCATGTTTCCCATTCAGATCCATGTCCAAGGGAGCTGCTGTAATTAGCCCAGTGCCAGAGATATGGGATTATATACCAGGTCAAAGGATGTGTCTCCCCAAGATACTCATAAAATCTCACTGGCTCGTGTTTTACACTATTAAAAATTATCAAGATGTTGGCTTCCCTGAGAAAACCACATTCTGTTTGGTCTTTTAGTCATTGTAAGTGCCAAACTGAGTTGAAGATGCTATATGCCATACCATGCCACCTGCCTTTGCGGTACTGGTACCCTGACCCTACCTGATTGTGTTTAAGGAAGGTCACTGCTCCATGGAAAACAGAGTGAGGGAATCATTGAACATCAGAGGAAGGAACCTAAGAGACCATCCAGTCCCACCTCAATGAGGTGAACCTCTGCTTTGTGTGCTTTGTACATTTACTAGTTTTAAGTTAGGTCCCTTTTCTCTATTTTGATAAAAAAAATCACAAAGGACAAGATGTACATATCAAGTTAATATTGCCTAAGGAAAAATCACCCTGGCCGTAATATTGAGTAGAACAAGACAGAGAAGAGGGAAGAAACAGAACTTGCATAGGGTCCCAAAGGGCACTGGGGGCTAAAAAGTTTCCTCAGGGCACTTTTCGTGCTCTCCAGAGAGAAGGCAAAGGCAATAGCCTTGGAACCAGAGCGGAGAAGATGAGGCCAAGTGCAACTGACCACTCGCCATCATTGGCTATTAAACAGACTTGGGTTTGCAAACACAGTCCCCAGACCTCATGCAGAGCCCAAATGCACACGCATATGTGACCTGGGACAGTGATCTCACTAAAACACCTGTAAAATGGAGATGATAAGAGTACCTACTTGATGGTGTGTTCTGAGGAATAAAGGAAAATGCCATACAGAACCCGGCATTTGGGAAGCAATCAATAAATGTTAGCTATTACTGTGTTTTACACTCCCATATATTCCATCTCCCCAGCTAAACCATAAATACCTTAAAAGCAGAGACCATGCCCTCACTCCTCCACTGCATGCAGCATCCACACTTAGATGCTTTCAGTGTCAGTTGATTGATTAATGGGTACTGGAAGAGGAGGCCAAACTCATTAGATTACCTGTGACAGCATGTTCCTTCCAGAAACTTCCTATCAGCCCTTTATTTGGCGAGAAAGCAGCAAATCCCCGCGCCTCTTAAAGAATGTCAAAGTGTCCCCTACTTTTTCCTATCCTACAGATCAAAGAAGAAAGCTGTCTAGGGCAAGCTAAGGATGGCAGAGCCAGGGAAACAACGGAGGGGCGTGCTTCCCAGCAGAGGCCTGCAGCTCGGGCTCCTGCCAGGGTTCCTGGCCCTCCCCGCGCGCAGCCTCCGCGTCCAGACTTGTGCCGCAGCTCCCATAAAACCCGTTTGGCCCTTTTCTCCCAGAGATCGCACCGCCTTTGTCTGCAGCTCCGTTCAGGCCAGAAAACCCCAAGGCCCACTGTGCCTATTCCTTGGTAATGATCAAAGTGATGGAGGCTGGAGGCAGAAGCCAGCAACCTTTTAGGAACAATGTTTTTTTAATTTCTGATCCACAACAGCACTCCGGGCTCACCTGTCCTCTAGTTTTAGGAGCCAGGTCTGCCTTCCCCGGGCTGCAGGCAAGGTCACGTGGCTGCCTTCCCAGCAGCGCCCCCGCCCCTCCCGGCTGGGGAATCAGGTTACCTGGAATGCCAGGCCGCTTCTCCCAGTCTGGGTGGGGGCCGGAAGGACTGGGTGCGGGGAGTGGAGCGCTGTGGGAAGACTGGGTGGAGAAACCAGTAACCTAGGAGGAGGAAAACAGGTTTCCTTTTTTAGGGCACCCGTGCTGCAGGCATTTGTGGATGGGGGGAGAAAATGCCAGTTCCTCTTGTTTGTATTGAAACTAAGAGAAAAAGGGGGTACCCCCGCCTGAAAATACGAGTGAAATGCGTCCCCCAAGTTGTAATGCGTGGGGCCTCAAGACCTGGATGTTTTAGGGCAAATCACAAGGGCCATTGTGTAAGCCATGGCTCCTGAGGATGGCTGTGTAATAGGCGTATTCTGGGAAGCACACCTGGCTCCTGCAAAGCCAGGGAGTGAAAAACTGCTTTTATAGAGCCATCCAGTGAGCAATAGTATGACGGTCATCCATTGTGTCAGAGCAATATACATTTCCAGGTACTGAGGGAGAACCTCCCGGAGCCTCAGGTACACACAAGTGTAGGACGTTATCACCTCTGTGGGTCTTCTGAACATCCCCATGACTCCTCCCTAAGGCAAGGGAAGAACTGTTTCAGTTTGGTCCACAGTATTTGGGGAAATCAGATGCTATCGCACTAGTTCCTCCATCTTTATCTTCTGAATTGATAGCAATCTGAAAGTTTACCCTCTAGGAAGACAGACACCTCTACAGGGGAAATGGAGCACCTTCAAGATTAAAACAACTAGAAAAGGAAGAAAAATCAGATAATATCCTTTCTGCCATCCCCTAATACCTTCAGGAGTTCAAAGGTTTTCCAAGCCCGCGGCACTTGGCAATTATAATTACACAGTAAAATACCTAAGGTTAATGAATAACCTCTAAAGGAAGTTACTTCACATAATGACAGCAATTTCTCTGAACTAAATGTTAATAATAAGGCCTGTAATACTATGAGAAGGAAATGGTGGCAATTGGCAAATGGAACTCTGTTGCTTGGTAACAAGACCTGAGGTATGAACATTCTCTTTACCTCTCGGGAAAGGGGTGGGTGGAAAGATCACAGCTCCAGCCTGAACGGTTTGAAAGGCAGGCAGCTTTATGAAGCCACCGGCTGTCTTGCGGTACATAAAGTGGAAGCATATGTGGCAGATCCCTCTGTTAGCAGAGAGAAGTTTGAGGGGGAATAATTCCCTAAGAATTACTTAGCAGCCCGGTAAAGGAAATGGGGTGTAATCTGTAAAGAGACCCAGGGCAACCTCCTTCACATTACCTGGTACAAATCACTGCTACACAAATAGAACATTTCAGCAAAATCCACCCAAGAGCTAAATCTTCTCCCCTGCCTCCCTGCTTCTGTTTGTTCCAGCAGAGACATACACTTTGATCCTCTTGTTTGTTTTTTCCGTTTGGGAGCAACTGTGGCATTTGAGCGATGAATTAGGAAAGGAATGCAATTAAGGCAACCTAAGAGTGCAATGTTCCTCCAAGAGGAAAAATTTACACATTTGAACTGCAGGCATATCTTTAGTTGGGTAATTATTGGCAGTCTGAATTGAAAGATCCTAGAGACAACTTCTTCCAGCTGGTCATTAATCAACAGGAAATAGCCTACAACAAGGTCATTATTACCTTAAACCATTACAGGACCCCATTCACTGAGAGGCTGAGATAAGACTGGAAGTTTTAAATCCCTGTCTTATGGCAGTGGTTCTCAAATCTGCCAGAGGATCCATGTCACCTGGACAGATTTTATTAAAAATACAGCTCTCTGGGACCCCAGACCTGGATGTTGATAGAGTAAGTCTAGGATAGCATCTGAGAACTTAGTTGCGTTCTCCATGGTCTTCAGATCATTGGCCACGTGTGAGAACCACAGCTCTAAGTTATGTTAGGAGAAGTTTCTGGCTGGATAAAAGACGGCAGATGACAGTGAATACTTTTTTGCACTTAGAATTTAATACAGTCCAATTATTTCCCTAAGAGAAATCGGTCTAGGGAGCTCCCGTCACAGCTCAGGGGCAACGAACCCAACTAGTATCCATGAGGACTCGGGTTCGATCCCTGGCCTTGCTCAGTGAGTTAAGGATCTGGTGTTGCTGTAGCTATGGTGTATATCAAAGACGCAGCTCAGATCCCACACTGCTGTGGCTATGGCACAGGCCAGCAGCTACAGCTCTGATTCGACCCCTAGCCTGGGAACTTCCATGTGGTGCAGGTGTGGCCCTAAAAGAAAAAGAAATTGGTCTACACATTTTTTCCTTTATTTATTTCTTTATTTTGCCTCCTCAGAAGAGTTCAAAAAAGTTTTGGCCCCACCCATGGCATGTGGAAGTTCCCAGGCCAAGAGTTAAACTCACAGCACAGTGTCAACCCAAGCTGCTGCAGTGACGACACCGGATCTTTAACCCCACTCCACCACAGAAGACCTCCTAGTCTACACATTTTTAAAAAGAACACTAAATATATATTCATTTTAAACGCACTGTTTCATTTTTTAATATTAAAAACATTTTAGGACGGATTATAATCCCAAAATTTTTTTCACTTTCTGACTATACTGGCACTGAGTTTGTTGCTATTTCCTGTAATTTTAGCATCTTCCTAAGTAAGCAAAGAAAATCATCTGCCCTTTTGAGCCTTAAAAGGCTCACCCAATCCAAAACCTTAAAATGGGCAAATTTGCCCCCAGTCTTGGTTATTTTTTCACAGAGTTACTTCCATGACTTGACCAATGCTTTCTAGAAGCCCTCAGTAGATTACCTTTTCTCAAATTTTCCTTCACCACATGCTCCCTCTGACTTCTCTATCTCTCTGATTTCTTTAAAAACCATAATAATTTCATGTTACTGAACTATGGATTTTTTTTTTCTTTTTATGGCCACACCTGCGGCACACAGAAGTTTATGGGCCAGGGCTCAAATGAGAGCTGTAGCTGCAGACCACCCCACAGCCACAGCAACACTGGGTATGAACCACATCTGCAAGCTACACCACAGCTTGCAGCAACACCAGATCCTTAACCCACTGAACAAGGCCAGAGACGGAACCCACATTCTCAGAGAGACAAAGTCAAGTCTTTAACACGCTGAGCCACAACGGCAACTCCCTTAGCTATGGATCTTCATGGGCTAATGTTGTCATGGCCAAATAACACAAACATATATTTATCAAAATTGGAGATGGGGGAAGGGACCTAAAAGGAATGATTCTTGGACAGTTAGAAGATGTGTGAGGCAGATGTGGCTTCTGGCCCTGAAAATGACAATAGTTTACACGTAGATTGAGCCCTGAATCCTTAGAATCTCTGCATTTACTATGCACAATGCAAGGAATTACATACTTATAATAAGACTTTCTAACTATGTTCAAAGAAATTAAAAGCCATCTATTAAATAATCAAGAAACACCATCAAAATAATTAAAGCACCATCAGAATGTGTGTGTCTTGTGAACCACAAGAAACAGTCCTTCGCAAAAAGTGGAAGTGACAACTCGACAGAAGTCATTTCCACACCCCTAAATTCCATAGGGGTTATTAACATGATTCTTTTGAAGCCAGAAGGTTTCACCTTGACCCCAAACCCTAATTTATTGGAAAATTCTTTAAAAAGAAATTACTACTACCCTTACATCCATATTCTAGGACGAGTAGAAACCTCTGGAAACTTCCACTGCAGGGCTAGTGACTCTCTTGACATTTAGAACACCACCTCTCATCCCCAGTCCTGCCCCCAAGGAAACACCCCTGAGAGCTCACCTGGACATGCTGGTTCACCTGCTAACATAGCAGAAAACTGTGACAGCTACTAACCCTCACATCTCACAGTTTGAATAACGTCAGTCTCTCACGAACGTGAGGGCTAGGCAAAGGGCAGCTACACCTTCCCTGTGACTCTGATGCATGCCTCCCCAGCCCCCTGCACTCAGGGCTCCTATGCATGGCTCCAGTGATGCCACTGCCATGCTCTGTTGATCTGTCTGTCTCCTGTGATGGAAGACAAGCTCACTGAGGGCAGGAAGTGAATTTTAGTTGGTCTCACCTTAAAAGATTGAGCACAGTACCCCAGGCACTGGAGGGGAGGGAAATTTTTTTCTTCTACCCTGAGTCCCTGGCTGGGCCTAAGAATTAAATTGACCTAAGATAGATTAATGGGAGAAGAGCATACAGATTTATTTAATATACATTCTACAGGACACAGGAGCCTTCATAAGGAAATGAAGACCCAAAAAGATGGCAGAACCAAAGTGCAGAATACTAGGTTGAACAAAGAGGCCATTGTGGAAAAATAACTAAAATATATGGGGAGAGGAAAGGAAGATAAGAGTTATTTTAACAAGGTCTGTTTATACAGAGTTCTCTTGGCCTCCACGCTCCATCTCTGGTGATAAGAATGTTCCTTCCCTCGTGGTATAGGGAGGGCATCTTTCACAAGGGAGTTTTATCTTCTGCTTTGGGGAAGAAAAGGGAAAATCAGAGCGTCCTTCTTGCACCTGCTGGTTTTTAGTGCTTTTAGGTCAAAATAATCCCTCTGCCCTAGTGATATATTTTGGGGGAGCAAATTCTGCCATCCTTCAGTACCAAGGGCATTTATGCATTAGATAGAGATGACTAAAGAATGCAAAAAGATCTGTGCTGCTAATGGGTGCTGTCTCTGTATTAGCCATTGTCTTGTCTTATTTTTCTTTTTTTTTCTCTTTTGAAAAGAAAAAATGTTTAGTGATGCTCTTAGTCACTAAAACCTTAGTATGAATGATTACAGTTGGTGATTCTTGATAGAAAGATAGGAAGTACTAATGTACTTGAAAATAATATAGAGGAGAAGGAAACAAAAGTTAGAATAAAAAGTCACAACTCCAAGGGGAAACCTTTCACCAACATTTCACTCAGTCCACAGGTTGGTCCTGAGCAGTGTTCCCACTCCAGTGCTTTCCCACCCCAAAGCACAGATGGTGCTGGAGTGGCTCAGTGATTTGGTTGAAATGAGTTTGTCTCATGAGCTACCACTAGAAAACTAAAGATACAGTAAGCATCCTGATTGAGGCCTGAAACAGACAGTGATAGTTTCTTGATGAATTACCTGTCTTTAAAAAAACACTCTTCAAAATAACCCCATGGCAGTCTTGGCACTCGTTTGTAATAGATTCACATGGAGAGTAAGAGAAGTGTGGGCAAGGTCCAGAGGTTTGATCCTGGAATCCAGAGTCAGACAGACCTTTGTTCAACTTCTCATTCAGTCATTTACCACTTGGATGACCTTAGACAGGTTATTTAAGCCCCAGATTTTTCCTTTGTAAAATGGTAACAGTAACACCATAACCCATGGCTTTTACTTGTAGGACACAGAGCCCACTTGAGACTCTCCTTTTTTTTTTTTTTTTTTTTTTTTTTTTTTTTTCCTTTCTAGGGCTGCACCTGAGGCATATGAAGTTCCTAGGCTAGGGGTCAAATCAGAGCTGAGGCTGCCGGCCACAGCCACAGCCACGTGGGATCCATGCTGCATCTGCTACCTACACCACAGCTCATGACAACACAAGAACCTTAACGCACTGACCAAGGCCTCATGGATACCAGTCAGGTTCTTAAGCTGCTGAGCCACAACAGGAACTCAGGTAAACCTAACACACAAAATGAATAAGAGAATTCATTTTCCAGTGAATTTGATCAGTAAACCTGTTTGGACCACATAATTCAAACTCTTTTTTTTTTTTTTTTTTTTTTGGTTTGACTGACTGTATATGTTCAAAACTATAAAACTGCATCTGCTGGCATTTACTATCAGGGACATAGTACTAAGAAATCTTACCCTTCAAAACTCATGGCCTTTGAGAAACCTTGCTTTTTGAAACCCTATCAGGGATTATATGCCCAAAATGAAACAGCTTTAAACAGAGTAGGTTAAATCAGCCCAGCTTTGGTCCAAGAGCCAATTAACATTATTCTGTGATTCTGTTAGAGTTAATAAAAAGGTTTCTCTCTTTTCTCAGAACTAATCAAAACCCTCTGTACTCACTCAGAAATAAGTCCTGCTTAAGCAATCTTCAAGTAAATTGTGTTTCAATATTCCATCTCCTTTGCTCAACAAGATACATTTAGCTTTTTTTTTCCTCTCCAAATTGACAGTCTTATTATCTGAACAAGAGAACCCATAGTACTTATAGTTCTTAAAGCCTCTGCGAAGAAACCCTGATCTGAATGTTCACTTTTAAGTAACTCTATACCATGATTACTTCAAGAATTGAGGGTTTCTTCTCCATAGATCATCTCCCTGAAATATACTCATTCCTACAGTACTTACCCCGTTCTGTATCCTCTGAAATATAGCACATATGGTCACTGCATAGAGAAAATTCTGAACACTGAGGTGATATCATAGGATAGAAATTGGGTAATCTACAGGTATCAGGGCTTATTGAGCTTGACATAGATGGACCCAGATCAAGACTGTAATGATACCAGCTCACCTTCAAATCTGCTTCCCAAGAACTGGTAGTTCTCTCAGTCCTCACGGCCTCTGCAGGGGCTGGGATGAGGGATAACTCTGTACCCCAATTCTAGGCCTTCCTCCTGATTCCAATTGAAACCACCTTCTGTCCAGCAACTTCCACCCCCAAGTCAAAATTCTGTGGCTTCCCCTCATGTTTCAGGAATAGAATTCCAGGCCTGTCACCATGTGCTGCCCCTGTTCCACGGCTTCCACGTGCCATCTCTTGGCACACCATGTCTCCGCAAGTTCCAAGTCTGCTCCCAGCTCTGCTCTCTAGCCACTCTGCCACCATTACCTGCCTCAAACCCCTTATCTCAGGTGTTAATCTCCCTTTTTTTTTCTGACTTTTGGGAATCATCTCCTTTAAGATGATTACCAATTTTGGCATAAACATTTCTAAAACCAGTCACAACATTAGCAAAAATATAACTAAGACCAATCCCATTTCATTCCTAATCAAGGATGGGTCACTCTATTTCCTCATGGTTTTTAAGCAAAGCCAAGATTCTGCTTTCCTGGAACTGCCAATAGGTATTGATAGTTTTAGATAGTATCCCAGATATGGCAACAAAATTTCAAAACCTAATTTATTTGCAGTGTATACATCCTCTAAAATGACAATTTCCTTGCTAAAAAACAGCATAAGAGGTTTCAGATTTCCATTTAGAGTAGTGAAGATATAACTGTTATCAAGATTGGCTAAATGGGGAGTTTCTGGTGGCCTAGCAATTAAGGATCCAGTGTTGTCACCACTGTGGCAGGGGTTAGGTCTTTGGCCTGTGAACCACTGCATGCCACAAAGGGAAAAAAAAAAAAAAAAAAAAAAGATTGGCTAAATGAAACACCTCTTTAAAAATATAGTATTAGACTCAATGACAAAAAACCGAACAACCCAAATGTAAAATGGGCCAAAGACCTAAATAGACATTTCTCCAAAGAAGATGGATGGCCAATAGGCACATGAAAAAATGCTCAACATCACTAATTATTAGAGAAATGCAAATCAAAAGTGCAATGAGATACCATTCACACTGGTCAGAATGGTTGTAATTATTAGGTCTACAAATAACAAATGCTGGAGAGGGTATGGAAAAAAGGGATCCCTCCTACACCGTAGGTGGGAATGTAAATTGGTACAATCACTATGGTGAATGGTATGGAGGTTCCCCAAAAACTAAATATAGAGCTACCATATGGTCCTGCAATCCCACTCCTGGGTATATATATGGGCAAAATTACAATTCAAAAATATACATGCACCCATATGTTAATAGCAGCACTATTCACAACAGCCAAGACATGGAAAGAACCTAAATGTCCATCAACAGATGAATGGATTAAGACAATGTGGTACATATATATACAATGGAATACTACTCAGTCATAAAAAAGAACAAAAGAATGCTATTTGTAGCAACATGATGCAACTAGAGAATTCGGAAAGATAAAGACAAAATGCTCTATGATATCACTTAAATATGGAATCTAAACTATGGCGCAAATGAACCTATCTACAAAACAGAAACAGATTCACTGACATAGAGAACAGACTTGTGGTTGCCAAGGGGGAGGGAGAGGGATGGACTGGGAGTTTGGAGTTAGTAGATGCAAACTATTACATTTAGAATGGATAAGCAATGAGGTCCTGCTGTATAGCACAGGGAACTATATCTAGTATCTTGGGATAGACCATGATGGAAGATAATATAAGAAAAGGAATATATATATATATATATATATATATATATATATGACTGGGTCACTTTGCTGTACAGCAGAAATTGGCACGATGATGTAAATCAACTACACTCTAAAAAAAAATGTTGAAATATCATACTGAGCATATGCTGATGTCACACATTGCAAGGTGTGTGTAGGGCAGAAAAAAAAAAAAAACTTTTCTGTACTCCCTTAGGTTCAATGACTAGAGTCTGAGAATTAAACTGACAAAAGACAGATTAATAGACGAAAAAGTTTTTTATTTCGTATGCACAGAAAAGAAGAGAAAATCCCAAAGGACAGTTGTACCCAGGGTCTTATATACCATTTTAACAAAAGGTGATACAGTGGGATGAAGAGACTAGACAGAGAAAAGGAAAAGGTGGCCAGTTTGGCCTCTAGCCTGGGGGTACATTTTAGAAAGAAGACTAGGAAATGAATGATAAAGAGTTGTTTAGGATGGTTTGGTATGTAGACTCAAGTTATCTAAGGTGATAAAAGTTATCTTCAGAGATTTATAAAAGAGGAGAATAACTTTACAAATGGAAATTTCCTTTACGAATGTAAATTATCTTTACCAAAGGGAAATTTATGCCATTTTTAGTCATAAGGGGGAAGGCAGAGAGTGCTTCTGTGCTTGCTCTTTCTTAATTGCCTTCAGCTCAAAATAATCCTTATGCTAAAACAGCATATTTAGAGGTGGCATTTTCTGACCCCCTTCAATATGCAAAGATATACATAGCATGCTGGCCTTACCCTCAAAGAATTTATGCACAAGTGAAATCTTTATGTTCCTTTATTTTTGTTTTTTGGGGTTTTTTTTTTTTTTTTTTTGGCTTTTTGCCTTTTCTAGGGCCGCTCACGCGGCACATGGTGGTTCCCAGGCTAGGGGTCTAATCGGAGCTGTAGCCACTGGCCTATGCCAGAGCCACAGCAACTCAGGATCCAAGCCATGTCTGCAACCTACACCACAGCTCACGGCAACGCTGGATCCTTAACCCACTGAGCAAGGCCAGGGATGGAACCTGCAACCTCATGGTTCCTAGTCAGATTTGTTAACCACTGTGCCACGACAGGAACTCCTTTACGTTCCTTTAAATTGGATAGTCAAGAAGAAAGAATTATGGGGTGAAGGGGTACCACACATAATGCACTATACTTCAGTTCAGTTAGGAGGCATCTGCTGTGGTTTCATCAAAATAATATCAAATTAATTAATTTATACAGGAACGCCTCATTATCCAATTCTAAAAAAGATGTCGCATAGCAAGTTTAATCCTTTCTCCAAAATGGGTTAGTTAATTTTTGGATAATGTGAATTATAAATCCATTATCTTTGGTGTGAAAAATAATATGTTCCCAATGTCTCTGAAAATCCCAACTCATTTTCCCAAACATCACTGAAACACTCTTAGACGCCTATATAACACTGACTGCATCAAGGATTCCAGCCTGCCATAAATCATTCAAAACACCAACTGTCTAATTATTTAACACTGTGAGCTCATTAGTGGGTATATTTGTATGCAGTACTTAATGATAATGTACAGAATCAGATATGAGCTACGTTTTCCTTCTGCACTGCCACAAACACGCACTGTAAGCTAAATAAACAATGAAGTTATGTTAAAGATACATAAGAGTTCAAATAAGACTCAGCAAAAGAAAATGAACAAGATAACTATTTTGGAATGGCTACTGCTTGAAGGTTGGGAGGCAAGGTCAGAAGTCAGTGTGTGGTTGCTGTAGGTAAAAGAAGGTGAGAAGGGGTGGAAAGCCATGCCCCATCATGGGAAACTTTCTTCAAAAGATACAGCTCTTTTAGGCTTCTGGGTCTCACCCAATTTCCTCATAGGCTTTTGCACTATCTTGAGAGACATTTGAGTTAATAATATGGGGAAGATGAGAGCAACAGTGTATGCTTCATCAACACACAACATTAAGAGACCAGATGAAAGGAGTCTTGCTCAGACTCCAAGACAACTTAAAGTGTTGCTGGCTTCAACATGGAATGATTATAGAAAGTTGTAATTCAGATAATGAACTTCCTAATGCAGGAAGTTCTTAATTCAGGAAACAAGAGTTGGTAAAATTGAAACCAATTTATTAAACAAAAGCAAAAGCAGATACGGCCAAGTACTTTGAAGCTAGAACACTCGGTTTTTAAAGTTTCAAACAGAATAGTGTGGGAAATACAACTCTTCAGTTTTTACACTGTACTATCACTCTAATGCTTTGTTCTAATCCTCTGAAGTTGTTTAGAAAAAATGCAACAGAGATCTGGAGAAACCAACCTGACTTCTATTTTTAAACTTCAGCTCAAGATTTAACTATACACATGGACATTTATTTGCATAAACTGGTAATAGCCTACATAGCACCATATTTTTTAGTCTTCTGGGACCAGCCTCCTGCAACTCCCCACAATGAAAAGCTGTGCCTCCTCTGATTTAAATGGGTCTATAAATCCCAGATCGCTGCCTGTCCCCTTGACCAGAGGGAGGTCCATTACCAAGGGGCAGGTGATTGGGGTAATGCCTGCTGGCCCTCACAACTGGTCTAGGAGTAAGCACCTACCCAAAAGTGAGCCTTTCTGAGCCTTTCTTTTCCAGAAATTCCCCTAACTGAAGGGGTGAGGGAAAGAGCTCTCCTGCCCTTGGCATTACTAAGCCTTCCCCCAGGACGGTCCTGTAACTCCAGAGCTGCCTGTGGTCACCTCCATACCAGAAGCATCTGAAGTGACAGATGACGAGTGACTGCACAAAAGAAGCCAAGATTTAAGGCAAAGAAATGGAAAGACGGTCATGATACTTCCACTTCTGGATCCAAGTGACTCTGAAGCCAACACCATCTCCTCCTCTCCTACATCAAGAGACATCAAATTCCCCTTTTTGGATAAAATTTTTTGAGATCAGTTTCTGTCACTGCAACCAAGTGCATTCTGACCAATACGCTTATATGTCCAACAGGATTGTTTAAGCAAACCACAGACTCAAAAGTTATGTGGCCATTACAAACGATCTTACCAAAGTGTAACTCAATAAAAATTAAATGAATAGTGGAATTCCCTCATGGCTCAGTGGGTTAAAGATCCACATTGGCACTGCTGTAGCTCAGGTTACTGATGAGGCATGGGTTCAATCCCTGGCCTGGGAACTTCCACATGCCATGGGTGTGGCCAAAAAATTTAAAAGCAAAAACAAAAAATTAAGTGAACAGATATCATGCAAAAATGACCTGGTATATTAAGTGAAAAAAAGCTAGTTATAAAAAAATATTCACAGTATCAACTAATTATGTTCAAAATAGATGAATAAATAAAAACATTTTAATGGTGGCTTTTTCTCTGAGTGTTGGGACATACAAATTTTTAAAATCAGTTTGCTTATTTTATAATTTTTACTTTTAAAATAAGAAAAAGTATACTAAAAACCAAACCTTTGGTCCAATCTTTTTACAGATCTATTACAAATTTATACATAATCACCACTGATTCACTTTAGGTTTTACCATGCCTCTTTATTTCTAAACAAGTTTCCTTTAACATGGTGACACATCATTCCTTTTCTTTTTCAAGTATTGGGATTTTAAAAGATGACATTTATAAGGATGGTAAATAATCAGCACTTTCCACCAGCATAGTTTATGGCTTTTTGGCTAGTATACCAAGGCACAAAAGAAACATTTTGATCCAAATGAAATCACTCAGTAACTTTCTAATTATTTTTCTCCATAGTAACACATATAAAATATGAAAAATATGTTTATTCAAGTTTTTTTTCTCTTCTTTCATAACTATTTCAAAGGGCCTTAAGTGTGTTTTATACCTCCTTAAAAATTTCACTCTTTAGATGGGGTTCCTTTTAACACTGAAGTCTGGGGCTTTGCACCAACAACTTGACTCTATTACTGCATTCCTGATGAAAAGCACTAATAGCTTAAAATGTTTCTTTATTGAATTTTTTTCCTCATGAAAATGACTCTGAAAGCTTTGGAAGGCATTTCTAAAATATCATATGAAAAGTCCCCTTTTTATTAGACTCCGGACCAGAAAACAATTCCATGGACCTTTTTTCTAATATAATTTAACCCCTTCATTCAAGAACCTAAGAGCTGTAGTATGTTTTAAGAGGTAGATTTAGAGGCTTCTGTGCCTCCAGTAATCCTCCTTTCATCAAAACAATGGCTATAATTAATATTTATGATTTTACCTTTCACCTCAAAGGACTTCACAAATTGTTACCACAGGACCCATGACACTCACTCATGATGTACTGCTCAGTCCAGCACAGAAATTTACAGTCACCTCAAGTTTACTCCATAATGATGTGGCTACAAGGGAGTGGTGGGGGTGACTTGACCAATTCAACTCCCATCACCAAAAGGATGACTCAAAAATAAGAAATCAATCAGTCAGTCCATACTGATTCCCCAAAGCCCAGCTAGCATGATCAGGTTTTTTCATTATGTCTTACATCGGTGTCACACGGGGATAGGCAAATTATAGCCTGGGGGCCTCTGCCTCAATTTTATATGCGAACATTCACTTGCCCCCCTCCCCACTCCTCTACTTTCTGGTGAATGATTTTTAGGTTTTTTTAAGTATTGTTTTTAAAAAAGGGAAGGAAGGCAGGGAAGGAGGGAAGTAGGGAAGGAGGTAGGGAGGGAAGAAGGAAGAGAAAGAGACTGAGAGAAGAAGGGAGGGGGGAGGGAGAAGAGAGACAGAGAGAGGAAGGAAGCAAAGAAGGGAGGGAGGGAGGATGGAATGGAGGGAGAACGAAGGAAAGAGGGAGGGAAGAATATGCGACAGAGACTATACATGGCTTGCAAAGTCCAAAGCATTTATTATCTGGTCCTTTACAGAAAAAGTTTGTCATTCCCTGAGAATCTAAGGCACATGAAAAAAAGTCCATCTGTAAAACTTTTGCAACTCAATTTGTAAACACTGTCTAGCATTCACATGCATGTCATTTAAGAATTTGGGCTTACTGTACACATAAATACATTCTGCTGGAGAACCCTTCAGGTATCACTGGGACGTTTTTTAGCAGTCAGCACATTGCTCTGTATAAGGGGGTACAGGCCTTCCAAAGATCAAGTTCAGGTACCAACATGCATATATGAACACTGCACACACAGGATATTCATCAACAAGTGGGGTCAGCAAGCACTGCTGCTAGACTGCAACACTGCTTAACAATAGCACCGAAAGGGAAGAATTAAAAGGAACAGAAACCCAGCTGCTGGTGCACACTGGGGATACCTACAGCCAAAACTGAGACCATTCGGGTTATGACTGGACTAAAGAGAATGCCAGCAAATGGGAGCGTGACTGTCCATCTTTTGTCTAGCTTTTTAGTTAGTTTTATCAGTCATTTATTTGATGGTTACTGTAACTATCCAAGTCCTGCCTATCCTTACCAACAGTGAAGATATATTATAAGGTTCCAAATATATTAGTAACAAATGTTGGTTTTGTTTGAGGCATTGTGCTAAGTGTTCTACATATATCATGTCCTTTAAGCCTCCAATAAGACAGACATTGCTATCCTCATTTTACAAGGACTTTTAGTGGCACACCCCACATAATGGAAACCATCTGAAGTAAGTTTAGTACATCTCATTGAAACAGTTACTGATTCACGTCAATCTTCTTGCCTTGTTCATTGCACATAGATCCTATGTGACAGATTTTTCCATCAAGAATCCTGAATAGTACCAGAAATGGAATCTGATAAAATTTATAAATTGTTTTTGTTATCCCTATCTTTGGAAAGGACAGTTTAGAAAGCTACTAGACCACAAAAAAATGTGGGGAAAATGCTATTTGCATCATGATTTAAAAGCCCATGTTCCTCTGACCTCCTAGTGAAGACATGTACTGATGCCTAAAGGTGAATGGAAGTCAGAAGAAACTGAATTAAACACAGGACCAGAACCAAACTATTGGAGTTTCTTACATACTTTGAAAGGAGACCTAAGACCAGTAGCTGGTGGATCTGAGTGAATACCCACTGACCCACCCAGTGTTTGCTGTTTCTCATATACAGACATACATCAATATTCACATCTGAACAGCACTCGGCATTCTGAAAGCATGGTCCATTTCTTACTCTAGCATGCTGAATCTTCGTGCATCTCCATGCAAGTGGTGTGCTGCCCAAATATGATGCTCTACCATGATGTTTGGCCTGTTTTCAGCTGCTACTGGATAGCTTTTCAGTTTTCATGGAGAATTCATATGGCAATTAGAGCTTCTTCTGTGACATGGGAGATTTAGGAATTAGCTCCTAAATTCCTATTTAATCCATAATTTACCTATCCAAGGAAACCAGGAGTAATAGCAGGAATTCCTGACTTTTAGAATTAAAGTTGCAGAGTTCCCGTTGTGGTGCAGTAGAAACAAATCTGACTAAGAACCATGAGGTTTTAGGTTCAATCCCTGGCCTCGCTCAGTGGCTTAACAATCCAGCATTGCCATGAGCTGTGATGTAGGTCACAGACTCGGCTCAGATCTGGCGTTGATGTGGCTGTGGCCAGTGGCTACAGCTCCAATTATACCCCTAGCCTGGGAACCTCCATATGCCACAGGTATGGCCCTAAAAGAACAAAAGGCCAAAAAAAGAAAAAGAACTAAAGTCACACAACTCAAGAAAAAACAAATGTTAAAAGGAAAATAAATTTTCCTCACCCTCTTTTCTGGACATGCAACTGATTCAAAGAGAAATTCTAAGATGGCAAAGCTTGCTTCAATAGCCATACATCATCCTTTCTACTACACTGCCCACTTCATGAATACCAGAGTAAGTCTCCTCACTCTGAGGCTGCTATGTTCTCCAAAAGTTCCATTTTCTCTCTCACTAACTCAGAGCTCCTTATGAACAGGGATCAAGCAAGAGGGTAAGATCAAGATGGTGGAGTAGGAAGATCCTTAACTGACCTCTCACAGACATACAAAAACTACAGCTACACAGAACAGCTCTCTCTGGGAATGACCTGAAGAGTAGCAGAACAGCCCTTTACAGTTACGGATATTAAAAACAAAAACCACATTGATGACAGGTAGGAGAGGCAGAGACACAATTTAATCAGGCACTATACCCCCAACATCGCAGGTGACAAGTGGGAGGAGATATCACAAATTTTGAGGTCCTCCCCAAAGAGTTATACAGCCCCACATTGGGCACCCTGGACCTCAGGACAAACACCGGAAAACAGGTCCCCATAAGTGGCATTAAAAACCAGTGGGGCTTACAACCAGAAGAGCCAAAAGGCTGTTGAAAACAAAGACTGCTTTTCAAGGACTTGTACACAAACTCACCTGCTCCAAGTCCCAGTGTGGAGGCAACCAGATTGAAAAGTGCTTCACCCTCTAGCTGTTCTGTCAAGACTGCCCCAGCATATCTTTTGACCTACACCCAGTTCCACCTCCGACCCTCCTGTCAAGGCAGAAGCCCCTGGTTCACCCTGAGGAAAGCTGTAGCCCGCTCCCACCCAGGTCCAGCCCTTCTGCCAAAGCTGCCAGGCATACATCTACATAGAATCCTCCTACACAAGACCAGGAGAGGCAACTGTTTTGCCTAATTCATAGAAACAAATACAAAGTCAAACAAAATGAGAAGACAGAGGAATTTGTACCAAACAAAATAACAAGATAAAATATGAGGAAAAAAAAATTCTAATTAAAGAGAGATAGGTAATTGACCTGATAAAACTTTTAAACCAATGGTCATTCAAATGCTCAGTGACCTTGGGAGAAGAATGGAGATACAGAGTGAGAACTTTAAGAAAAATTTACAAAGTATTTTTAAAAATCAGAGCTGAAGATAACAATACGTGAAATAAAAATACACAAATTGAGAAAATCAACAGAAAATTAGATGATACCAAAGAATACATAAGAGACCTGGAAGACAAAATAGTAGAAATCACCCAATCAAAAGAACAAAAAGAAAAATAATTTTTTTAAATGAGCATATTTTAAGGGACCTATGAGACAGTATCAATCAAAATAACATTCTCATTATAGGGGTCCCAAAATAAGAAAGAAAAAAGAGGCAGAAAGCATAATTGATTAAATAATGACTGAAAAAAATCTCTAGGGGAAAGAAAAATATATCCAGGTCCAGGAAGAACAAGAGTCCCAACAAAGATAAACTCAAAGAGATCCACATCAAACTGTATCATAATTAAAATGTCAAAAGTTAAAGAGAGAATTTAACCCTCTACCCAGCAGGGTTACCATTCATAATTAAAGGAAAGATGAAGAGTCTCCCAGAAAAGCAAAAAATTTTGAAGTTCACACCACGAAACTCATAAGAAATGTTAAAAGGTCTTCTTTAAATGAAAAAATTTTAAAAAGACCATAACTAGAAATGAGAAAATGTGTGAAAGAAAAAAAAAAAAAAACTTACTGGTAATGATAAATAAATAGTAAAGGCAATAAGTCAATCACTTAAAAACCTAGTATAAAGATTAAAAAACAAAGATCACAAAGTCAATTATAATCACAATAAGTAGTTAAGGGATAGACAAAAAGGTGTAAGATATGCTGTCAAAAAGTAAAATGTTGAGTTGGGGAATAAAAAATGTAGAACTTTTAGAACATGTTCAAATTTAAGCAACTATCAGCTTAAAACAGATAACTAGAGAGAGAGAGACAGATATGAACCTCATTGTAACCATGAACCAAAAACCTACACTAGATAAACAAAAAACTAAAGAGAAAGGAACCCAAATATAACATGACGAGATTTATCAAACAATAAGGGACAACACTAAAAGAAGAAAAAGTAGAAAAGAACTATAAAAACAACAAGAAAACAAGTAACAAAATGGCAACAGGAACACACCAATCAGTAATTACTTTAAATGTAAATGGACTAAATGCTCCAATCAAAAGGCACATGATGGATGAATGGATAAACAAACAAGACCCATATGGTGCCTACAAGAGACTCCCTTCAGAGCTAAAAACACATACAGATAGAAAGTGAAAGTATAGAAAAAGCTATTCCATGCAAATGGAAATGAAAAGAAATCTGGAGATAGCAATACCCATGTCAGACAAAATAGATTTAAAACAAAGATTATAGCAAAAGATAAAGAAGGGCATAACATAATGATAAAGGAGTCAATTAAAAAGATATTACATTTGTAAACATTTATGCACCCAAAAGAGGAGCACCTAAATATACAAAGCAAAAATTACCAGACATCAAGGGAGAAACTGACAGTAATACAGTAATAATAGGGGATTTTTATACCCCACTTTTAGCAATGGATAGATCATCCAGATAGAAAATCAAAATAAGAAAAAACCAGCATTAAATTACACATTAGACTACACTGAATTAATAAATATAAGAGTTTTCTTGTGGACAACAGATTAAGGATCCAGCACTGTCACTGTAGCTTGTGTTGCTGCTGTGGTACAGGTTCAGTCCTTGGCCAAAGAACTTTCATATGCCACAGGTGCAGCCAAAAAAAAAAAAAAAAACAAAAAAAACCAAAAAAAGACTATATATATATATATCTATACACACACACACACACACACACACACACATATATATATATATACACAAAGAACATTACATTTTCTCAGATAGATCACATGCTAAGCCACAATACAATTCTCAATAAATTCAAGAAGACCGAAATCATATCTAGTGGATTTGTCAACTATAACATGAATATAGAAATCAATTATAGGAAGAAAACTGGAAAAAAAATAAACATATGGACACTAAAAAAACATGCTACTAAAAAAAAAAAATGAGTCAATGAATAAATCTAAGAGGAAATCAAAAATACCTAGAGATGAATGAAAATGAAAAGACAATGATCCAAAACCTATGAAATGCAGCAAAAGCAGTTCTTAGAAGGAGGTTTATAGAGATACAGTCTTACCTCAGGAAACAAGAAAAATAAACTAAGCCTATACCTAAAGGAACTAGAGAAAGAAAAACAAAAAAAAGTTAGTATAAAGAAGGAAATAATAAAGATCAGAGCAGAAATGAAAGAAATAGAAAAGACCAATGAAACAAGAGGGTGGTTCTTTTAAAAAGTAAACAAAATTGACAAACTTTTAGCCAGACTCATGAAGAAAAAAAGGAGAGGGCTCAAAGAAATAAAGTTAGAAATGAAAGAGAAGTTATAACTGATATCACAGAAATATAAATAATCATAAAAGACTACTCAGAACAATTATATGCCAAAAAATTGTACATCCTAGAAGAAATGGATAAATTCCTAGAAATATACAACCATGAATCAGAAAAAAAAAAATAGAAATCTGAACATAATGATTACTAGTAATAAAATTGAATTAATAGTCAAAATTTCCCAAAGAACAAAAGTCCAGAATCTACTGGCTTCACAGGGAATTCTGCCAAATATTTAGTACTTAAAGTCAATACCTATCCTTCTCAAACTAATCCAAACGAGTAAAGAGGAGGGAACACTTTCAAACTCATCCTATGAGGTTAGCATAACCCTGATACCCCCAAACGGGAAGAAAATACTAAAAATAAAGAAAATTACACTGGGAATTTGGTGTTAATAGATGCAAACTATTGCCTTTGGAGTGAATAAACAATGAGATCCTGCTGTAGCCCTGGGAACTATATCTAGTCACTTAGGATGGAGCATGATAATGTGAGAAAAAGAATATATATATGTATGTTTGACTGGGTCACCTTGTTGTACAATAAAAAATTGACAGAACACTGTAAACCAGCTATGATGGAAAAAATAAAAATCATTTTTTTAAAAAAAGAAAGAAAATTACAGAGTTCTCACTGTGACAGTGTGTTAATAATCTGACTACAGCAGTTCATGTTGCTGCAGAAGCACAGGTTAGATCCCCAGCCTAGCACAGTGGCTTAAAGATCCAGTGTTGCTGCAACTGGAACATAGGTCACAACTGAGGCTCAGATTCAATCCTTGGCCAAGGAACTTCCATATACCATAGGTGTGGCTATTAAAAATAAATAAATAAATAAATAAAAAGGAAGAAAGAAAGGAAGGAAGAGAGGGAGAGAGGGAGGGAGGAAGAAAGGAAGGAAGGAAGGAAATTACAAGCCCAATATCCCTGATGAACATAGATGCAAGAATTCTCAACAAAATATTAGCAAATCAAATATATTAAAAGGATCATACACCATGATCCAGTGAAGTTTATCCCAGGAATACAGAGATGACTCAATATCCACACATTGATCAATAACAAACTGATCAAAATAACAAAATGAAGGGTGACATGATTATGCCAATAGATGCAGAAAAAGCATTTGACAAAATTCAACATCCATTTATGATAACTTTCAACAAAATTTGTATAGAAGGAATAAACTTCAACATAATAAAGGTCATATATGACAAAACCACAGATAACATCATATTCAATGATAAAAAACTGAAAACTTTTCTTTTAAGATCAGGAACAGAACAAAGACGCCCACCCTCCCCATTTTTATTCAACATAATATTCAAAGTCCAAGCCATAGCAAGCCATAGCAATCAGACAAGAGAAAATGGATTAAAAGTCATGTAAACTGGAAGGGAAGAAGTAAGACTATCATATTTTCTGACGACATGATACTATATATGGAAAGTTCTAAAGACCCACCAGAAAAACTAATTAGAACTAAAAAATGAATTCAGTAAAGTTGTAGGATACAAAATTAATATACAGAAATCTGCTGCATTTCTATATACTAATCATGAATAGAAAAAGAAATTACAGGGCAAAAATCCCATTTACACCTTCATCAAAAAGAATAAAATACCTAGAAATAAATTTAACCTAGGAGGTGAAAGACTGAACTCCAAAAACTATTAAGACACTGACGAAGAATATGGAAGACAATACAAATAATGAAAAGATATACTCTGCTCATGGATCATAAATAATACTGTTAAAAAGTTCATACTATCCAAAGCAATGTAAATATTCAAAGCAACCCAGGAGTTCCTGTTTTGGCTCAGCAGATTATGAACCCAATTAGTATCCATGAGGACATGGGTTTGATCCCTGGCTTCACTCAGTGGGTTAAGGATCCAGTGTTGCTGTGAGCTGCCATGTAGGTCACAGAAAAGTCTCAGATCCTACATTGCTGTGGCTGTGGTGTAGGCCAGCAGCTGCAGCTCCAATTCAACTCCTAGCCAGGGAACTTCCATATGCCCAATGTGTAGCCCTAAAAAGTAAAAGAAAGGAAGGAAGGAAGGAAGGAAGGAAGGAAGGAAGGAAGGAAGAAAGAAAGAAAGAAAAAGAGATTTAATGCAATCCCTATCAAAATCCACATGGCATTTTTCATAGAACTAGAACAAATAATCCTACAATTTGTGTGAAACTACAAAAAACAAAGCAATCTTGGCTTTTTTTTTTCTTTTAAGGGCTGCACATGTAGAACAAAGCAATCTTGCAAAAGAAGAAAGAGTCTTTCATTTCAAACTATACTGCAAAGCTATAGTAGTCAAAACAGTATGGCATTAGCACAAAATCAGACACAGAGATCAATGAAAAAGAATAGCGAGCCCAGAAATAAGCTCATGCTCATATAGTCAATCTAAAACAAAGAAGGCAAGACTATACCATGGGGAAAACATAGTCTTTTCAAAAAATGGTGTTAGGAAAATTGAACATGTGAAATAATTAAACTATGCCATTTTCTTACACCAGACACAAAAATAAACTCCAAATGGATTAAAGATTCTGAAACCTAACGCTGAAGGTTGTCTTAGCTCCAGGTGCCTGCAGGGTTCATGCTGGAACAGCCTTCCCTCAGTACAGGCTGGCTTCCTTCCTAAATTAGACTTTAACCTTCCTGGAAGTTTATAAAACCCTAAGCCAGACTGCAGGAAAGGAAAGGTGGTTTTCTTACTGTCACCTTTTATTTTGCCCTTCCTCCACATGCACATCATGTCCCAAGTTGCTTTTGCTCAGCCAAGTAAATCATCAAGACAAAAAGATAATCTAATGAATGGGAAAAAAAATTTGTACATAATATGTCCAATAAGGAGTTAATACTTAAAATATATAAAGAACTCATATGATTAAATAGCAAAAAAAAAAAAAATTAAATATGGGCAGAGGACCTGAAAAGATATTTTCCAAAGAAAACATACAGATGGCCGAAGGCACATGAAAAGACATTCAATATCACTAATTATTAGAGAAATACCAATCAAAACCATGAAGAGACATCAACTTTACACCTCTTAAGATGGCTATTACCTATCAAAAAGACAACAAATAACAAGTGCTGGCAAGGATGTGGAAAAAAGGGAAACTTTGTGCACTTTTGGTGAGAATATAAATTTGTGCAGCCGCTATAGAAAATAGCATTGAGGTTTCTTTAAAAAAAAGTTTTTACACTTCCATATGACCCAGCAATTCCACTTCTAGGTAGTTATCCAAAGGAAACATGAACACTAATTCAAAAGGACATAATGCACCCCAGTGTTAACTGCAGCATTATTTACAATGGCCAAGATATGGAAGCAACCTAAGAATCCATCAATTCATGAATGCATAAAGAAGATGTGGTACACACACAAATACACACATAGGAACATTACTTAGCCGTAAAAAGGAATGAAATTTTACCATTTACGACAACATGGAGGGGCCTGAAGGATATTATGCTAAGTGAAATAAGTCAGAGAATGACAAATACTGTATGATTTCATTATATGTTGAATCTAAAAAATAAAAAGAAACAAAACAGAAACATACTTAAAGATATAGAGAACAAATGGATAGCTGCCATATGGGAGAAGGATGGTGGAGTTAGGAAAATTTGGTGAAGAAAATTAAGAGGTATAAACTTTCAGTTATAAAATAAATCATGGGGATACAATGTACAGAACAGGGACTATGGTCAATAATATTGTAGTAACTTTGTATGGTGACAGATGGTGACTAGACTCATTTATGATAATGCATAAAATACTGAATCATGTTGTATACCCGAAACTAATATAATATTGAAAGTCAACTATATGCTGCTTAAAAACGTAAGTTTAATTAACATCCATTATCTGATATAGCTACAGAAAAAAATAAAAAAGAACAAGGACCAAGTGTTATCTATTTTTGCAACCCTAAAACCTACCATAGTCACTAGCACACCATAAAATTTATTTCCATTTCTACTCTCCACAATCAAATCTACTATTCCTTCAGTGATGACATGTCATTCACTTAGATGTAATGGAAGGTGAGGTGGTTTATACATACTAAATTTACTTGTACTAGAAATGAGATTAACGTTTTAAATGCATTATCTTATTTAATTAACTTTTTACTTTCTTTTATAAAAACATTTAAATATACACAAAAGTAGAAATAATAACATAATGAACCAGCCATACTCAATTCCACATCATACCTCTCCCAGATCATCAACCTCTGTCCAGTACTGTATTTGTATCCCTTCCTCTCTCCACTCTCCTTCACAGTAAATTGCTTTTTCATTTTATTTTTTTTTTATGATTTTCTTTTTAAATGCACCTGCAACATATGGAAGTTCCCAGGCTAGGGGTCAAATCGGAGCTGCAGCTCTGGCCTATGCCACAGCAACACCAGATCCTTAACCCACGGAGTGAGGCCAGGTATTGAACCCACATCCTCACAGAGACAACGCTGGATTCCCAACTCACTGAGCAAGAATGGGAACACCTCAATTTATTTAAAACAAAGCCCTACATACCTAATTGCCTTATCTATACTTAATTATCTCCCTCATTTTTTTACATTAAGCATTTATTTGTAAGTTACAACTATAGAACTGGTTTTTTCATTCCAGCTGTTATGAATTTCTAAATTTATAGTACCTCAGTCTTTCTTCAGTTTTTAAGGATTAAGATAAAAAATAAATACAATTAAGTTACATTTAATCATCTCACAAATAAGAGGGAGAAAGAAAAATTTCACTCTTATGTAACTGCTTAAATTTGAGACATTTCACATCTCCTATCACCACGCTAACTTTACATTAGTTTTAAGACTATTGTACAAATTTGGCTGCACCTGAGGCACACAAAGATTCCACTGCCAGGGATCCAACCTGCACCATGGCAAGGCAGTGACCCAAGCCACAGCAGTGACAACACTGGGTCCTTAATTGTTAGGCCACCAGGGAATTCCCAAATCTGTATATTTTTAAGGCAGGGAAAGAAATAAGTATAACAAAATGGATAATACTAACTTTTATATACAAAGTTTTGATTTGTATTTAATGCTGTATTTTAATTTTATATTCTAATCATTTTCTGGTGGGGAATCTACTTATTGAATTATTAAAGTACATAATGATAAGTAAAATATTCAACCTAAAGAGACAAAAATAAAAAGCACAGAGCAATAGTCTTTTCAATGTGACATTTAAAAGCACTTTCAAATGCTTAATCATAAGAATTTAAGGCCAAGTTATGTCATTTTTATATCTACAGTTCCTTAAGCTTTGAAAGTTATTTTTAAAGGCCAACAGCTGAATATTATTAACATGCTATACTACAAATCATAAATACTACATCTTAACCACTTGTATTCACTCCCTAATTTTTTTCTTTTTTTTTTGCCACATCTGCAGCATGTGGAACTTCCCAAGCCAAGGATTGAAACCAGGCTGCAGTTAAGACCTGCAGCAATGTTGGATCCTTAACCTGCTGTGCCACAAGGGATCTTCCTCCCTAATGTTTTAAAAAGGTTTGTATTGGAGTTCCTGTTGTGGCTCAGCAGTAACAAACCCGACTAGTATTCATGAGGATGCAGGTTCGATCCCTGGCCTCACTCAGTGGGTTAAGTATCTGGCATTGCTGTGAGCTGTGGTATAGGCCAGCAGCTGCAGTGCCGATTCATCCCCCCGCTTGAGAACTTCCACATGCCGCATGTGCAGCCCTAAAAAGCAGAAAGAAGGAAAGAGAGAGAGAGAGAAAGAAAGAAAGAGAGAAAGGAAGGAGGAAAGAAGGGAGGGAGGGAAGGAAGGAAGGAAAGAAAGAAAAGGTAAAAGTTAAAAAAATTAAAAAAAAATTATAAAACAAAAGAAAAAAAAAACAAAAATAAAAATACGAAGTCCTTGTAAAAAAAAAAAAAAAAGAAAAGGTAAAAGTTTTATTATCCTAGTTTTACATTTCTCAAGTGAGTTAAATTACTCATCACAGAACCATTAGATGATGGAAACAGATTTGAATTCAGGTTGAATCAGGAAAAACTGCTTTTCCTACATGCTGATGATTCCCCAGCCTTCCAAGAACCAGCTGCTTCATTAAAATATTTTCTAATCTAAACAATCATAAATAATAAATTTTCTAATCTAAACAAATCTCTGACCTGATGGATCTTCTTTCTCTTCCCAGGTCAGTTCCTTTAACACCATCCCACTTCTGAACCCACATTTCCCCAGGAAATCTAAGTTTTTCACCAAGAACAGGAACTGTGGCAGAAGTAAAGCATGCGTGTAGTCACAGTGGTAGCCATCCATCCACTAGAAGTGTTTCCTGTACATACACATCCACAGGTAGGAAGGAAAATCCTCATTAAACAGCTATCACTAAAGAGGATTCCAAATAATAGGATTCATAATCAAAACTGTAAATTAAGCAAATTATCAAAGCTAAAAGCACTGAAAGAGAAAAAAAATCATCAAAAAAGGTAATAATACCTTGTAAAAATTAGATTTACATATGTACCTAATCTGAAGTCTCTTACCTCCAAGTATCCATGGTTACATCATGAACCCTCAATGGGCTCAAAAGCCAAACATTAGTAACAACCCAAATCCATCAACAAGAGAATGGATTAAAACTTATGGCATATTTATACTGTGGAATATTATGCATCTACCCAAAATAAAACAGATGACTCTTACATAATGTTCAGTAAAAACAGAAAATCACAAGAATAACTTACTATGATTTTTTTGACAGGAAGTTAAAAGCAGGCAAAACTAAACAATGGTAGACCAAGAAAGAAAAGAAAGGCAATGATTATCTCAGTGTTAAATGGCGGTTACCTTTTGGTAGCAGGAAGAGAATTGAAATTCCATAAGGGCACACAAGAGGGGGGATGGGAGGTTCAGATGTTGGTAATGTGCTATTTCTTGAGTTGGATGGTGGTAACATAGAAGTTCAAGTCTAACCATTTGTTAACATATATGTTGTGTATAGATAGATAGATAGATAGATAGGTAGATAGGTAGATAGACAGATATAGATAGATAGTATTTATGAAAGCATTTTGTATTTCACACTGTAAAATATTTAATTTTCTAAATTGTAGGATGATTTTCCCATAATTTGATTCTATAAAGTTATGGAGAAGGAAGAAAAAGAAGTTACTAAAAATACTCCTAAGGCAAAGATAATGAATTATGCCTCTGTTCTCTCCCTTAGACTCTAAGTTGTACCAGGGCTCATGGTTGCAATTTTTAACCATGGTGGATGTTAAATAAATACTTGATGATGTTGAGGGCTTAAGTAATGACTTATGTAAATATCAGGAGTGGCTGCATAGAACATATTCTCATGGCACAGTTTTAAGCTGATCAGAGGGAATCTCACTGTGATGTGTCCAAGACTAACTGTAGAATATAACAAAGTCTCATTCCCTTGTCAAATTGACAGAGTTTGGGAGCTTGTTTCATGATGGCAAACCCACTGTCTGCAAAACAAGTATTTTCATATGTGGTCAGTAGATCTGCACAACATTTAAAAATGAAGGGCAATTTGGCAATATTCACCAAAAGCCTTCAAAATAACCTCTTTTGATATTACACTTCCAAGAATCTTCTAAAAAGTAGGTATGGAGTTTGTACACAAAGATTTAGCTATGAAGATATCTGGGCGTTATTTGAAAGAGTGAAAAATAGGAAGCAACAGGAATGTCCAGTGGCATGGGAGTTGTTAAATAGGTTGTGTTTTCCCCTTCAGTGGAGTTCCATACAGCCATTAAGATGGATGCTGTAAAACATGAAAACATGTCCATAATATACTGTTATTTTTTAAATCCTGTTACAAAGCCCTGTGTACAATTTAAGAGAGACAGAGAGATGATAAATAGAACCACACTACTCCAAAACTTAGTAGCTTAAAACAACTAGTCTGTTCTTTATTTCTCTTCCATTGGTTACCTGAGACGACTGGCCTATAAAACAAGCAGTTCCTTGTATTAGTCTCATTTTGGAGAATTCTATAGACAACCAACTCATCTGCTTTGCTCAGGACTTTCTTAGTTTTAGCACTCAGTCCCATTTCTAGGAAATTCCTTTTAGTCCAGGACCAACTGGGACAGTTAGTCTCAGACTAGCTGCCACAGATGTACAACCCAAAATGACCGCAGAGACTCTAGGTGGTGGGATTATGAGTGAAATATATTTTCTTTTATTTCACTTTCCTAAATGTTCTACATTATATCATATTTATGACTATGCTTAAAAAACAAAAAGCTAAAATGAACTTTTAAATAAAATTATATTACCTGTAATTCCAATCATTGCTAACAATTTTAGTTCAGCAATCAGCTGAAGCTTTCTTTTTACTACATAGAAAGAAATTGAATGGTATAAATAAGATCGTCTGGAAGATGTCTAAGACCTTCCGGTCTGGGTCAGTAGTTTCCAATCTTATTTCCTGCCCCACCCAACAGCAGGTATGACACACTCTCATCAGTAATCAGCTAACCTGGCAGTGATTCTAAACCAGGTGCAGGAGGGTGGAGGACTGTCAGTTTAGAAAAAAAAAATTAAGTCCAATGTGTTCTGGCTCATGACTGTTTAGGAATAAGTAAAGCATTTTTATGCAGTCCATTTTATCTATTTTTAAAAAATTTTTTTCAATAGGTTTTACTAGTCATATCAAAGTTGTTTAAATTCATGCAACTGTACTCTATTTAATGTACTAGCAGATTCATTCTAAGACGATATAAGACGAGAATAAAGAATAGGGTGATGTTTTAGGTTCATGGGCTGACTGGGGTGATTTCAGATGTTTCATATAGCCTAGCGTACTTGTTATATACAGCCTTCTTTCACCAGTTTGAAATTATCCTGTTTTCGTTATTCATTAGCTGAGCAGCCATGGGCTAGACTTATTTCCTTTCTGTGATGAATGTTCTTATAAGTTGAATCAGTCCAACTTGTCAATGACATAGGTGCAGAAATTAAGATAATAAACGGAGCCAGTGTAATCCTCTCTTAGCAAACAAACTTCAGCCTTGTTTTTCTTCTTCTCTCTGAATTATGTGCACACACATATACACACATGATTTTGTCTTCTGGGAAGTTGACTTTCCACATAAAGATTTGTGCCATAAGAGATTCCCTAATGCCTTAACAGAAATGCAGTAAGAGGTGAATGATGAGCTGTGATGGAGATGGCAAGAGAAGTAGGCATAATGTTCTGGTTCTACCAGTGAACTAACCACTTTAGAGTATGTGAACCACTTGATGCTAAAGCACTGGCCTGTTCAGAATCAGCTCTTTTCCTTTCCTCTGCCAGCAAGTCCTCATAGAGTTACTATACGCCAATAATTTAAAAACTAACAACAACGTTGTTCCTTCTAGCAAAGCTGGGTAAGTCTTACTCATGTGGCAATGACATATTCAACATTATATAATGGAACAGTCTCTTCTCCAAGGTTCATGAAAGAAGTTCATTCCAGAGGCACTGTCAGCTTCATTGGGGTTATATCCTTATTGCTCAGGCAATAGATGTTAAATTAGAAAAAGGGTATTTGCTTAAGTTGACCCTCCCTCCTGGAGTTTTATTTTACACTGCCATGTCTTAGGGATTTAATTTCCACTAATATGGAAAACAGGTCCTCGCCCTCTGGAAAGGAGCAAATAGAGGAACTAAATCTCCTTCCATGTGGGCCTTGGCAGGATGGTCTGGATTTGCTCAGGCTGGGACCTTCAGCCTCATAAGGTCTCTGATTTGAAGCCCCTGAGGATTGCTATGGCCACAATTAGGTCTCAGTGCAAGGAAACCAATACTTTCACAAAGCAAGGAACACTTCCTGTTTCACAGAAACTTTCAGATTGGCTGTCAGTGGATTAGCCTCATTCTTTTTCAGGTGGAGGGGAGTGGGGTACAGCCTGAAACTCTGAACCATCTTATAAAGCTTATCTTCTATCCCTTAAGCTTTGTGTAATGCATGGGTATCATGTGCCTGCAGGAAAAACAGACTGTGTAGGATGATAAAAGTCAGTGGGCAGACAACCAGGAACAAAGAATGACTAAAATGTTGGTTTCTGATATCCCATGCTTCTGGATTGGAAGAATTAATATCATTAAAAAGCACAGCAATCTACAGATTTAATGTGATCCCTATCAAACTACCCATCACATTTTTCACAGAACTACAACAAACAATCCAAAAACTTATATGGAACCATAAAAGACCTAGAACTGCCAAGCAATCCTGAGGGGGGAAAAAAAATCAAGAGACATAACTCTCCCAGACTTTAGACAATATTACAAAACTGCAGTACTCAAGACAGTGTGGTACTGGTACCAAAACAGACATATAGACCAACAGAACTGAATAGAGAGCCCAGAAATAAACCCAGACAACTGTGGTCAATTAATCTTTGACAAAGGAGGCAAGAATATAAAATTGGAAAAAGACAGTCTATTCAGCAATTGGTGCTGGGAAAACTGGACAGCTGCATGTAAATCAATGAAACTAGAACAACTAGAACATACCCTCATACCATCCACAAAAATAAACACAAAATGGCTTAAAGACTTAAAGACCATAAACAAGACAAGACACCATAAAACTCCTAGAAGATAACATAGGCAAATATTCTATTTTGACATCAACTGTACAAATGTTTCCTTAGATCAGTCTCCCAAGGCAAAAGAAATAAAAACAAAAATAAACCAATGGACATAGTCAAACTTACAAGCTTTTGTACAGCAAAAGAAACCATAAAAAAAAAAAGATGACCTACAGAATAGGAGAAAACAGCTGCAAATGATGTAATCGACAAAGGCTTAATCTCCAAAATATACAAATAACTCACACAGTTCAACAACAAAAAAACAAACAACCCAATCAAAAGTAGGTAGAAAACCTAAATAGACATTTTCCAAAGAAGACATATGGATGACCAGTAGGCACATGAAAAGAAGATCAACATTGCTAATTACTAGGGAAATGCACATCAAAACCACAATGAGGTACCACTTCACAATGGTCAGAATGGCCATCATTAATAAGTCTACAAATAAATGCTGGAGAGGGTGTAGAGAAAAGGGAACCCTCTTACACTGTTGATGGGAATGTAAATTAATACAACCACTATGGACAACAGGATGGAGGTTCCTCAGAAAACTAAATATAAAACTATCATATGATCCAGCAATCCCATTCCTGGGCATACATCCAGACAAAACTACAATTCAAAAAGATGTGCCCATATGTTCATAGCAGCATTATTCACAATAGCCAAGACAAGGAAACAGTCTAAATGTCCACTGATAGATGAATGAATTAAGAAGATATGATACATATATACAATGGAATACTACTCAGCCATAAAAAAGAACAAAATAATTCCATTTACAGCAATATGGATGCAACTAGAGATTCTCATACTAAATGAAGTAAGTCAGAAAGACAAAAATCTCAGAACCAATTCCTCCCCACCTCCTACAATCCCATTGCTGATACTGAGAGATGACATGATAGTATTTGCCAGGTTTTTGTTGTTGTTGGTTTTTTTGGGTTTTTTGCGGTTTTTTGGCCACACCAACATCATGCAGAAGTTCCTGGGCAGGGAACCCACCCACACCACAGCAGTGATAACTGCCATATCTTTAACCTGCTGAGCCACAGGGGAAGTCCTGTATTTGCCTATTTTATAAATTCATATAAACCTAGAGTTGAAAAAGATATTATAGGTCCCCTGTATCAGTATTTAACAAATACTAATGCACACTAGAATCACCGAGGTAAGCTTGGACAAAGTACAGATGCTCTGGGGCCAGGACATCTATATTTTCATTGAAAATAATACTCGATAGTTGGTAAATAATGGAAGTTCAGAAAACAACCTAATGTGCACGATAGGATTTCTTCCAATGTATGTATATTTCTAACCATATCTTCTAGCCATGATTAGATAAATAGAAAATTATAATTGAAATGAATAGGAAATGGATATACTGTTTGGGGTCTTATTTTATTTTCGAGGCACATCTGTTGTTGCATAAGAACTTCTTCCCTGATTAGGGATTGCCAAGCATGCCATACTTGGATAAATAGCAAGATTTGTGAAAATCATTCAGGCTTTTATTTACTCTATGCTTTTAATCAACTTGGGCATTCTAACTTATGTAAATTAGCCTAACAGTAGAATCCTAAACAATTTTATAATTTTCCAATTATTTTTTCCACCTGTGGGTAACAATTAGCATTTAATCTTTAATTCTGATACAGATTATGTTATTTAAGAGACTATAGTTCTTGCCCATGGTGAGCCTTGTATCAATTCTGAAAAATATGAGAAGTAAATTTTTGTTATGTAAATAAGCAACTATTTAACTTAAGAAATGTGTATTTAAACACATGAAACAGGTGTTTTGCTGTTACTTCTTGCTGATCTGACAACAGTTGTTAGTCTTTTCAGCCAAGAGCCCATCTGTGAATCTATGAGCAGAAAGTTTTCGTTGCCATTTACATTATCTGGCTGTCATTCACTCATTCCAAAACACCAGCAACCCCCTCAGTTCCCCACATTGTAATGCTGCTTTGCCAATGTTCAGAAGCCACACAAATACTTTGAGAAGAATGTGATTATACAGTGCTGACACTTACCTAACGCTTCTTTCGATAATCCACAAAAGATTTGAATTAATTTCTGCTGTGTTTATTTGGAATAAATACAGTAAAAATCCATATGACTTTTCCAAGGATTCAGTAGTACTGTAGATTAAATCACATCCCCCAAGTACATGGTGGTGTAAAGTGAGCTCTCTCATTGTGACACTGGGACCCAACAACATGGGTGTTTTCGCATCTCAGGACAATAGGTTACAAGAGAATTTTACAATCTCAGCACTAGTTGCCTTAACACTACAAGTCCTGTTTAAGCAGAGGCTTAGAGCTGAACCTGATTTTCCTGACCATTAGCTCTTTAGCTTTGCCTTGGCTGTGGACCAGGAGATCCTAGATGCCTGCAAAAGAGCAGTGTATTTTTTATAACATCCATATTGAACACTAAGTCTATTAGTACAAACCACCTCAGACTTTTGCCACCCCATGTCCTCCAAAGTAATCTAAAAGGAGTTCCCATTGTGGCGCAGTGGTTAATGAATCCGACTAGGAACCATGAGGTTCGATCCTGGCCTTGCTCAATGGGTTAAAGATCTGGCATTGCCATGAGCTGTGGTGTAGGTTGCAGACGCAGCTCGGATCCCGCATTGCTGTGGCTGTGGTGTAGGCCAGCAGCTACAGTTCTGATTAGATCCCTAGCATGGGAACCTCCATATGCCACGGGAGCAGCCCAAGAAATGGCAAAAAGACAAAAATTAAATAAATAATGACAGCCAAGTATGATCAACTAAATTCTGCTAATAACCAAGGAAAAGCCAAACAGAACATACTCTCCCAGGAGTGGCTTGGTTTTCTAAATGAGATCTTCTAGAGGTGATGCCTCAGCTTTTCGTGTCTCATGTGTAATATGGACACTAAACTCTGGCTTGTGAGCCAAAGAGTAGGAAGGCAAGCACCATGACATGTGAGTAAGGAAATGGATTAAGCAGAGGTCTGCAATATCCCTCAATTATAACTCTTACCCTAATGATGCACTTCATATTACCCTGGTCAAAGATAGATATCTCTGGAGTACTCTTGCAGCACTGCCGATTAAGAATCCAGCACTGTCACTGCAGGAGCTTGGGTTACTGCTGTGGTGCAGGTTTGATCCCTGACCTGGGACTTCCTCATGCCATGGGTGTGGACAAAAAGATACATATCTTTGGGGGGAAAATTAACAATTAATAATGAAGCTTTTAAACAAACATACTAGCCCTTATTCATCTGTTGAAATGCAGTTCTCAGCAGGGGAACCTGGAGGAATTATTTCAGAAATGCTATCACTGGGTAGAGCCACTACGGAAAACAGTGTAGAGATTCCTCAAAAAAAAAAAAAAAAAAAAAAATTACAGCTAGAACTATCACATGATCCAGATATCCCACTTTTCGATATATTTAATCCAAAGAATACAAACACTTATTTGAAAAAATATATGCATTCCTATGTACATTGCAGAATTATTTTAACTTTTTTTTTATCTTTTTTAGGGTGGCACCTGAGGCATATGGAAGGTCCCAGGCTAGGAGTCAAATGGGAGCTGCAGCTGCCAGCCTACAGAACAATCGCAGCAGGAGTTCCCGTTGTGGCGCAGTGGTTAACGAATCCAACTAGGAACCATGAGGTTGCAGGTTTGATCCCTGGCCTTGCTCAGTGGGTTAAGGATCTGGCATTGCCATGAGCTGTGGTGTAGGTTGCAGACGCAGCTCGGACCCCATGTTGCTGAGGCTCTGGTGTAGACAAGTGGCTGCAGCTCCGATTAGACCCCTAGCCTGGGAATCTCCATATGCTGCAGGAGCAGCCCTAGAAAAGACAAAAAGACAAAAAAAAAAAAAAAAGAACAACCACAGCAACACCAGATCTGAGCCACTTCTGTGAGTGACACCACAGCTTGTACCAATTCCAAGTCCTTAACCCAATGAGTGAAGCCAGGGATTGAACCCACATCATCGTAGATACTAGCTGGGTTCTTAACCCACTGAGCCACAACTGAAACTCACTGCAATAGTTACAAAAATCAAGATATGGAAACAACATAACAATGGATGAATGGATAAAGAAGATATGGTGTGTGTGTGTGTGTATACATATATATATATATATGCATAGAATCTTGAGGGAATTAATAATCTTGAAGATGTCAATAGGAAGAGAAGAATAATATAAAACAATTCTAGGTCAAGGCAATAACATAAGTAATTAAACTATAAAAATGCATAGAGGGAGGGAGGCAAGACAATTTACTGGGAAAAGAATGACCAACAAATGGTCTAAGACAATAGGAAATGCACAAACAAAATATGAACATGGACCCCTAACCTAATACCACAAACAAAAACTAACTCAAAGTGGATCACAGACTAAACTAAAATGAAAAGTATTTGTACTTCAAAGGACATCATCAAGAAAGTTGAAAGGTAATTCACAGACTGAAAGAAAATATTTGCAAATCATACATCTGATAAGAGACTATATGATGAACATTTACAACTCAATAATTAAAAGACAAATGACCTGATTTAAAAATAAGGCCCCACTCACATCAATGGACAGATCCTCTAGACAGAAAATCAATAAGACAACAGAGACCCTAAATGACACAATAGAAAAGTTAGACTTAATAGACATTTTCAGGACATTACATCCAAAAAAAAAAAAAAAAAAATCAGAATATACATTCTTCTCAAGTGCACATGGAACATTCTCAAGGACTGATCACATACTGGGGGACAAAGCTAGCCTCAAAAAATTTAAGAGTATAGACATTATTTCAAGTATTGTCTCTGACCACAATGGCATAAAACTAGAAATCAACCACAGGAAAAGAAATGAAAAAAAACTGATTACATGGAGACTAAAAAACATGATACTAAAAAACCAATGGGTCAATGAGGAAATCAAGAAGGAAATTTAAAAATACCTCAAGACAATGATAATGAACACAAAACCACTCAAAATCTATGGGATGCCACAAAAGCAATGCTCAGAGGGAAGTTCATAGCAATACAGTCTTTCCTAAAAAAAAAAAAAAAAAAAAAAAAAGAAAGAAAAATCTCAAATTGACAACTTAACCCACCACCTAAATGAATTAGAAAAAGAAGAACAAACAAAACCTAATGTCAGCAGAAGGAAGGGAATCATAAATATCAAAGAGGAAATCAATAAAATAGAGATTAAGAAAAAACAATATACAAAATCAATCAAACCAAGAGCTGGTTCTTTGAAAAGGTAAACAAAATTGACAAACCTCTGGCTAGACTCACTAAGAAGAGGAGAGAAAAAAACCCAAATAAAAAAAATAAGAAATGAAAAAGGAGAAGTCACAAGGATACTAGAGAAATACAAAACGCATGAGAGAATACTATGAACAATTGTATGCCAACAAATTTGATGACCTAGAAGAAGTGGATAACTTTCTGGAAACTTACAGCCTGCCAAAACTGAATCAAAAAGAAATAGATCAACTGAACAGACAAATCACTAGAAATGAAATGGAATATGCCATAAAAACACTCCCTACAAATAAAAGTCCAGGAGCAGATGGCTTCACAGGCGAATTCTATCAAACATATAAAGAGGAACTTATACCCATCCTCCTCAAACTTTTTCAAAAGGTTGAAGAATAAGGAACACTCTCAAAGACATTCTAGGATGCCACCATCACCCTCATTCCAAAACCAGATAAAGATACCACCAAAAAAGAAAACTATAGGCCAGTATCTTTGATGAATATAGACGCAAAAATTCTCAACAAAATTTTAGCCAACCAAATCCAACAACATATAAAAAATATCATACACCGTGACCAGGTGGGATGCATCATAGATTCTCAAGGATGGTTCAGCATATGCAAATCAATCAATGTCATACACCACATTAACAAAGGAGAAGTCAAAAACCACATGATCATCTCAATAGATGCAGAAAAAGCATTTGACAAAGTCCAACATCCATTCATGATCAAAACTCTTACCAAAGTGGCTATAGAGGGAAGATTCCTTAACATAATCAAAGCCATTTATGACAAACCCACAGCAAATATAATACTCAATGGAGAAAAGCTGAAAGCCTTCCCACTAAAATCTGGAATAAGACAACGATGCCCACTCTCACCACTGTTACTCAACATAGTATTGGAAGTCCTAACCACAGCAATCAGACAAACAAAAGAAATAAAAGGCACCCAAATAGGAAGAAAAGAGGTAAAATTCTCACTGTATGCAGATGACATGATACCATATATAGAAAACCCTAAGGACTCAACCCCAAAACTACTTGAAAACTGATCTACAAATTCAGCAAAGATATAAGCAGGATGTAAGATTAACATTCAGAAATCAGTTGCATTTCTGTATACTAACAATGAAATATTAGAAAAGGAGTGCAAAAATACAATACCTTTTAAAATTTCACCCCCCAAAATCAAATACCTGGGAATACACGTGACCAAGGATGGGAAAGACTTATATGCTGAGAACTATAAAACATTTGTCAAGGACATTAAAGAAGATACAAAGAAATGGGAAGATATTCCATGCTCATGGGTCAGAAAAATAATATTGTAAAAATGGCCATACTACTCAAAGCAATCTACAGATTCAGTGCAATCCCTCTCAAATTACCCATGACATTTTTCACAGAACTAGAACAAAATATTTTAAAATGGGAAAAAGAGAGTCTTTTCAGGAAGTATTGCTGGGAAACCTGGACAGCTGCATGTAAATCAATGAAACCAGAACACACCCTCACACCATGCACAAAAACAAATTCAAAATGGCTGAAAGACTTAAATACAAGACAAGACACCCCAAACACTATAGAAGAGAACACAGGCAAAACATTCTCTGACATCAACCTTACAAATGTTTTCTGAGGTCAGTCTCCCAAAGCAACAGAAATAAAAGCAAAAATAAACCAATGGGACATAATCGAACTGACAACCTTTTACACAGCAAAGGAAACCAAAAAGACAACTTACAGAATGGGAGAAACTAGTTTCCAACGATGCAACTGACAAGGGCTTAATCTCTAAAATATAAAAACAACTTATACAACTCAACAGCAAAAAAGCCAACAACCCAATGGAAAAACTGGCAAAAAATCTGAGGAGACTTTTCTCCAAAGAAGATATACAGATGGCCAACAAGCACAGGAAAAAATGCTCAACATCCCTGATTATTAGAGAAATGCAAATCAAAACTACCATGAGATACCACTTCACACCAGTCAGAATGGCCATCATTAATAAGTCCACAAATGCTGGAGGGGGTGTGGAGAAAAGAGAGCCCTCCTGCACTGTTGGTGGGAATGTAAGTTGATGCAACCACTATGGAAAACAGTATGGGGGTACCTTAGAAAACTATACATAGAACTACCATATGAGCCAGCAATTCCACTCTCGGGCATAGATTTGGACAAAACGTTCTTTTTTTTTTTTTGTCTTTTTAGGGCCACACCCATGGCACATGGAGGTTCCCAGACTAGGGGTCCAACTCGAGCTGCAGCCACCAGCCTATGCCACAGCCACAGCAACATGAGATCCAAGCTGCATCTGTGACCCACACCACAGCTCACGGCAACACAGGATCCTCAACCCACTGAGTGAGGCCAGGGATTGAACCTGTAACCTCATGGTTCCTAGTTGGATTCTTTTCCACTGTGCCCTGACAGGAACTCCCAGACAAAACTTGCCTTGAAAAAGACACATGCACCCGCATGTTCATTGTAGCACTATTCACAATAGCCAAGACATAGAAACAACCCAAGTGTCCTTCGATGATTGGATTAGGAAGATGTGGTATATATACACGATGGAATACTACTCAGCCATGAAAAAGAATAAAATAATGCCATTTGCAGCAACATGGATGGAACTAGAGACTCTCATATTGAGTGAAGTAAGTCAGAAAGAGCAAGACAAATACCATATGATGTCACTTATATCTGGAATCTAAAATAAGGCACAAATGAAACTTTCCACAGAAAAGAAAATCATGGACTTGTAGAAAAGATTCGTGGTTGCCAAGAGGGAGGGGGAGGGAGTCAGATTAGATTGGAACTTGGGGTTAAGAGATGCACACCAGTACCTTTGGAATAGATAGGCAATGAGATCCTCCTGTATGGCACTGGGAACTATGTCTAGTCACTTATGATGGAGTATGATAATGTGAAAAAAAAGAATCTATACATATATGTGTAACTGGGTCACCTTGCTGTACAGTAGAAAATTGATAGAACACTGTAAATCAGGTATAATGAAAAAAATAAAAATCATTATTTAAAAAATTAAGAAAAGGATTTGAATAGCTTTTCTCTAAGAAAGAAAAGTATCTAATCAGCATATCAAACGGTGCTCAACATCATTACTTTTTAGGCAAATGCAAATTGAGATCACGATGAGATAAGACGTCATATATAAAGCGGCTACAATCAAAAAGACTGACAATAACAGGTATTGTTGAGGATACCGAGAAACTGGAATCCGCATGTATTACTGGCAGGAATGGAAAATGGAAAAACTTTGACAATTTCTAAAAATGTTACACATATAGTTAACATTTGATCAAGAAATTCCAGTCCTAGGCATATACTCGAGAGCAATTAAAACATGTATTTACACAAAGACTTGTACACTAATGTTCATAGCAGCATTGTTCATGGTAGCCAAAAGCTGGAGACAATCCAAATGTACTTCAGCTGATAAATGGGTAAATAAAATGTGGTAGAGCCATAAACATTATTTGGTCATAGAAAGGAATAAGGAGTTCCCCTTGTGGCTCAGCATATTACAAACCCAACTACTTGTATCCTTGAGGATTCAGGTTCAATCTCTGACCTTGCTCAGACGGTTAAGGATCCGGTGTTGCTGTGAGCTGCAGCACAGGTCACAGACTCAGCTCAGATCCCGCATCGCTGTAGCTGTGCCATGGGCCGCCAGCAGCTGCAGCTCCAATTCAACCCCCTAGCATGGGAACCTCCACATGCTGGTGTGGCCCTAAAAAAAAAAAAGAAAAGAAAACAACAACAAGGAAGTCACAATATAATTTATCATCTAAATGAGGACAACTCTGAAAGTGCTAAAAATGCTAAACCAGACAGGACCCCAAGGCCCCAGGTGTAAACCCAGACTGTCTCAGGCAATGGGAATGCAGGGTCAGTCCAAATTTTAATAACTGCCTGGAAATCGGCTGTATAGAGAGGACAAAGGAAAGGATAGAAAAGCAGAGCAAGACCAGACTGTGGAAAGCTTTGAATGCCATGCTAAAGGCTATGGTTGGAGAAAAAAGATAATTTTAGCAAACAGTACAAAGAACTAACTGTAGGAGTATAAAAACTGGGCAAAAACTGGTGAAGAGGAGTTTGTTTGTTGTTTGCTTTTGATTGACAGTGGTTTAAAATTCACCTAACTCGAGCAATTTAAAAAATATGCTGCATGGACGTCGAAGTGAGAATGGACTTCTGTGACTATACTTCTAGGTGACTTTTTAAAAAGTAAATCTATTTTTATAAAATTAACCAGGTTTAAAAATTAATTTCATGATAATGTAAACCAAGGTTTGTCATCTTTATACACTATCAATAACTTTACCTGAAATACACTGTAGCTGTGGGCTCATGGAAGTGGCTTGAACAAACTTAAAGCATGCCTTAAGTCAGATCACCTGAGTACTTATTAATTGAAAGCCAGAGGATATGAGTAAAAATTATTAACTACTCCCTTGGCAGATAGGAATCAGGGGCTACAGAACTGGAAAGAAACAGACTCAGAAGAGAAATCAATGAACCAAATCATCTCCCTGCTTCCAACTTCAGGGCTATGGAATGAAATCTTTGCCCTGGGGGCTCATAAACCCCTTGGCTTAAATTAGAAAGTTTAGACTCTATTCCCAGCAGGGGACCAAGGGGGTGGGGGACACTAGAGACTTAAAATAAGCAAGGCAAAAAACAAAATGACTCCGATTTTAATCCTGTAATACAAACAAGGGGATGAGAAAGGCTGATGATACAGTGAACACTAAGCCCAGACTCCCCCAAGGTCATGGCCCTCTCTTTCTAATCAGAGGTTTGGGTAGTGTGCAGCATCTTGCATTAGATAAACAACACAAGATTAATCATGTAAAATGCTCGAATGGTTTGTGTAAAATTTATGGATGTTTAGAAGGTCCCACAAAATAAATTTTCAGACAAACTGAGCTAAAGATGTATTTCCCCATTACCAGTCGAAAGTATAAGGAGAGTTTGGGAAAACGGGATGGTGGCCAGCTGTTCTACATCTCCACCAAGCAAATTGGCTGAATTTGTTTTCAGATACTAGGATTGAGCAAAGGGAAGGACCTTCCACCCCTAATATTCCAGCTAATATTGAAACAGTACATGAGACATTGCTTATCTCCATTAGGGGAGTCTTAAAACACAAATATGTTAGCTTACTGGATGGGTCATCCATTCATGGGAAGGAAAAAGCATAAAATGGCAGGACAAACATGAGTCTATGGATATTGCTATGAGGAAGTAGAGTGATGAGCTTAAAAATCTGGCTATCATTTGATGCCAGTTTTTGATGTGGTTTTTCTGTTATCTGATTACTTACTCTTCAGCTAGCAACCAGCCAACTTCACGATAACAATAAAATGAGGAATTCTGCTTTTTTCAAAATTAATTTTCAGGAGTTCCCATTATGGGAATCCAGCTAGTGTCCATGAGGTCTCAGGTTCCATCCCTGGCCTCACTCAGTGGATTAAGGAGCCTGCACTACCATGAGCCGTAGTGGTGTCAGTCACAGACAAGGCTCAGATCTGGCATTGCTGTGGCTGTAGGCCAGCAGCTGCAACTCCAGCTCTGATTAGACAGACCCCTAGCCTGGGAAATTCCATATGCTTCAGGTGAGCCCTTAAAAAAAAAAAAAAAATTTCAATATTCAGATAACTACTCCAATTAAAACTCTAACTGGATTTTTGCATTACAAATCAATAAAACATTCAATACCAAAATGTATTTAGGAAAATTAACATGGACGAAACCCAGAGAACATTCTGGTAAAAAAGTGGCTGAGGAAGTCTAAACTGTTACAATACTGATGCAGGAATGGATGTGTACATCATGCGGGCCAAATGGAAAACTAGAATTACATTCAACTCTTTGAGAATGTAATATATGGAAAAGTAAGCTTCTCAAGGAAAGCTTTTGTTGTTGTTGTTGTTGTCTTTTATCTTTTTAGGGCCGCACTAGGGCCCACAAAATTGGCTAGGGGTCTAATTAGAGCTGTAGCTGCCAGCCTACACCACAGCAATGCAGGATCCAAGCCGCGTCTGCGACCTACACTAAGGCTCACAGCAAGGGTGGATCCTTAATCCACCAAGTGAAGCCAGGGATCGAACCCGCAACCTCATGGTTTCTAGTCGGATTCATTTCCTCTGTGCCACAACGGGAACTCCGAAAGATTTCTTTTAAGTGATGTTGGAATAAATAGACACCAAGTAAGGAAGATGTCACTGAGACCTACGCCCTACCCTATGTAACAAAATAATCTTCAAATGAATTTATACATTCATCCAACCAATGACATGAAGGGCCAACACTGTGCTGGGTATGCAAAAATGAAGGACCCTGTTCCTGTCCCTAAGGTGTTCTCAGTATGATGCGGAAAAGGGTAAGTAAATAGAAAATTACAAAACAATCTGATAGACAGATTGACCATTCCACTGAGGGTGAATGGACAGGGAAAGGTTAGCCAGGCAATGGTGAGCAGCATTTAGGAGGACAGATTATGCCAAATGCCAATCGCTCTGTGACTGGGCACCAAATGTGTGTGTTGAGCGGGGGAGAGAGGGCAGATAACAGGAGCAGAGAGGAGGGGGCACAGTCGGGCAAAGGGCCTTTCTAGTGGGTGAAATCTGAATTGTGTCTTCAGACCTATGGGCTACATGGAAGGACTTTACACTAAGGAAGTGGCACCACCAGATACTTGGTTTACGGAGCTCCCGTCACAGCAGTGAGCCAGAAGTCTGAAGCAGAGAAGAACAAGCTATGTGCTGTGAGATCAGTTGGAAGGGGATTGGCAGTTTTTCCAGGAGGAAGGGAGGAGAGCCTGAATTAAAGCAGGGCAGCAGGGAGGGAGGCAAGGAAGGCAGGAGGTATTTAGGGAGTAAATTCGATAGGCCTGAGTTACCACATCTCTAGCATTTTAATCTGAGCTACTATTCATCAGAAAAGGTACTACTATTCATCAGAAAAGAAAATCTGGGTGGGAGGTAGGTTTGGGAGCAAAAGGTAAGATAAATGCAATCTCAAACTCACTGAGTTTGAAAACTTTGTGGGCTATCCAAGGGGAGAGGTCCATTTACATACCTTGTTTTCATGCTTCGAGAGTCATCAATAATGAGCGGTAGTCATTTATACCCGATAGTCATTTAATTATAAACACATGATGAATTCTTACTACATTCTGAGCGCTGTTCTAGGCTCTGGAGAAAAAGCAAAAACCAAAACAGACAAGAGCCCTGCTCCAAACTGGCCCATATTCTAATGGTGTGAGTGGGACAGGAGGGGAGAAATGAACAATTACCAATTATATGTTAGTTATAACAGTATCTGTGAAGAGGAGTTCCCATTGTGACACAGCAGAAACACATCTGACTAGTATCCATGAGAATGCAGGTTCCATCCGAGGATTCACTCAGTGGGTCAAGGATCCAGCCATGCCATGAGCCGTGGTGTAGGTTGCAGACGGGGCTTGAATCCGTGTGGCTGTGGCTGTGGTGTAGGCCAGGAGCTGCAGCTCAGATTTGACCCCTAGCCTGGTAACTGCCATGCACCACAGATGTGGCCATAAAAAGCCAAAAAAAAAAAAAAAAAAAAAAAAAACGTATCTGTGAAGAAAGATAAGCTAAGAGACCAGAGAGTGACTGAGAGCAGGTAGAGGGTCAGGACAGGTAAGGTAAGCAAGATGGCCAGGGTACCAAATGTTAGGAAGCACACATTCTTAGGTGCTGACCCTGAGCCTGCCTCCTTAAATTGTGTGCCCTGGGCTCCTGGCTTGCCTTACCCTAGTCCTGACCCAAGTGGATACCTGCTATTTTCTATGGATAACCAGGGAAGATTCACTTGAAAGGTAACATTTAAGTAGAGAACTAAATAAAGAAATAATCCAGGTATCCCCGTATCTGGGGTAAGAACCGTCTAAGCAGAGGAGTCTACCTGTGTAAAGGCCCTTAGGCAGGAGGACACATAGTGCGGTTAAGAAGAGTCTCCCAGAAACCTCACCAAGGAGAAAGTACAGAAGAGATGAGAACCAAAGACAGGACCCCTGAGAGAGAGCAATAAGGATGAGCAAAGGGGCAAAAAGCCTGCAAGAAGACCAGGAAGGAGAGGCCAGAGAGGCAGAAGAAAAGCCAGGAGACAGTTCTGTCACCGAAGCCCGGGAGGAGCTTCTCCAGACGAAGCAGTCAATACTGTCAAGTGCTGCAGAGGACAGCTCAGACACGGCACAAATCCTATACCACTAGCAGCTGGGAGTGTGTCTTGCCTTTGGGGAAAATAGCTTATAACTTGGAGAACTTTCCTAAACTAAGTCCACACCCAAATGGAAATGTTGGTGCACACTTCTAAACAATCCTCTGTCTGGCATGCAAGGTCACCATAAACACTTTCATTTTGGACAATCCCCAAGGGATGCAGCTGCAGCCAGTTCAATTTGAACACTTGTAACCCAGGTGTGAATGTCTTACAGGAACTGATTCATAACAAAAGTCTCTGAATTCATGTCCCAGTTGGCCAAATCCTCTCCCACAAATAGGGTCAGTTGTTGAAGTTGCCTTTCTTGACAGGATAAATACATAGTCTCATTCTCTGATCTTCAAGAGAGGCCCAGGTTGGTCCCATACAACACAGTCGTGTTAGGAGTGTCCTCAGAATCCTGCACCTAATCGAATGTGGCTGCCTCCTATCTTGTTCCCCGGGTGGGATGAATGGGCATCATTTGTGAATCACAAAAGAGCATGAAGCCACAGGTTCAACTTAAACCAAAACTCTCTGCTGGATGGGGTAGTTTCCTTTTAAGAGCATTCCAGTGCTTTGGCGGAACTTGTGGCTTCACAGTTTTATCATTGAAATTCACTTACCAACCAAAGTAAAATGACAAATATCAGTGAGTATGTGGGGTTTCATGGTTTAATCAGAATCAGAGAGGGAGACCATCACTGCAATGAAGTCCAACAAGACTCATTACATAAAATCAAACAAAACAAAACAAAACAAACTTAATATGTTCAAGCTCACACCTGATAATACTCTATTCCATTTTTCACCATTTAGAAGGACAACCTATCAAATTTTAAAATTCCGAGCAAAGCTCTTTTAACTTCCGAGCTTTTTAAACAAATTGTTTACTGCACAATGCTTAAGCATGTAAAAACACTGACCCTCTCACCCCTGTGGTTTTAATTAATTTCTAACAAAAAACCTTAAACAGCTTAGATAGATTTTTCTTCAAAAAATATGAATTACAAGCTAAACCTGCTGGTTGACACCTGATTCTGGCTCTTTCCTGCTCTGAAATGGCTGAGTGAAGTGGAAATGAAGCAGGAATTCATAGTCAAGGGTCAATTCAGGGACTTAGGGCCTTGATATTTGGGTAAGAAACAGAAGATCCTGAAAGCCTCTTGGTGGTGGCCTCGGTAGAAATTAATTCACAGATCCAGGTGTTGTGTGTATGTTGTCTATGTTCTTAGAGAGAGCATGTCAGAACAACTTGAAGGCAGTGAGTCTGTAGCCACATGGCATGTAAGAGACAGTGCCTTTTAAGAAAAATAGAAATGGATTGTGAGCATTTCTCAGTCTGTTTGCATTAGAATTAGAGACCAAACAGACATTTGTCTCTATATAAATGTATTAACATGTTCAAGACTTAAACACCTCAAGATTAAAATACCTCAACAATCTATTTTCTAATATGTCAGCTTCATCCTACCTGCAAAACCACAAAACAATAATCTGCTTCCTGTGCTGAAATGGAAAATTCTCTGATTTTTTTTTTTTTATCAGTTATCCATTCAAATGTTTTCCTTGAATTGATGTGTATTAACTGTGGCTAGAAGAGTCCAGCAGGACCATGACTGCCATGTTTTAAACAAAAGCTAGAACAGGAAAAATAGGTCATGTATGGACAGATGATTAACCTCATTTCAGAGGATCTGGGGTGTGTTCTGATGTTCCCAAGTGCAGCCCGCTGAAAATGGGAGTCCTTGATGTTGTCAGGACAATGAGAAAATCCATCTTGGGACATGTCAGCAAGCTCAAGGGCTTGGTGGATAGAATCTTACACTTTTCTAAGACTGCAAGTATATGTGTACATTTCCACAGGCTGATGTTGAACATACTCTAAATTACAGCTGTGGAAGCAAAAACACATGTATGGCCCCAGCCACAGCATCCTTCCGGCTGTGGAAACCCAACTGGGTCACCCTTCACCATACCTCACGGCCCAAGAGGCCACTGCAAAGCAGCCGAGAACACTCAGAAGAAGACCTTCTCTCCTCCCCCTAAGATGTTCGTGAAAGCATTCTGAGCCCTCTGAATTTGATGCTTAATGTGAGAGAAATAAAGGGAAGGGGCCCATGAAAAGAGACCTTGCAAAACTCTTAAACAAATTTCCCTCCGCTACTCTCTGCCTAAAGTCAGAAAACACCAAAAAGGTAGGAGGGGTCCTTTTACCGTAAAGATGCCTTACTAAACATAGCAGACTCACTTCCAGCGATTACATTAAAAAAAAAAAAAAAAAAAAAGCGGGCCACTGCGGCAGGGCTGACCAGACCCATTAGCATCTTCGGGTCTCTCCAAGACAATGCAACCCAGGGAATAGCAACAGTTAAAAGAGCTGGACTACCTTAAGTAAATGAAAAAGCGCATTTCCATATTTTTAAACAAAGGGGTTCGGCACCATCTGTCCCTGTCTGGGTGCCCCCTGCTCCACATTGAGAGGATTTGCAAGGGATTCAAGTGCACCTTATAGATTAAATAGTCACTCGGCTGCTTAAGCCCGGTTGCCCAGACAATGGCCGCGCGGAGCACCCCTTCCTCCTTCCTTCCTGTCGAGTGTTCTGCCTGACTACACAAACTCAATGCGCGCGGCTCCCCCGTTGCAAGAAGTGGACTTGACCGGAGCTAAAACCAACAAAGGCAGATTCTGGTGGGAGCTGCGGAAGCGCCGGGCACTGAGTCAACAGGCGGGTTTCATTGAAATGCAAATGGCGCGGCCGTGGTCCCGGCGCGCCACCTCCCGCCCCTTAACTTCTCAACCCCCGCGCTCTGTGCCTGCCTGAATGGGCCCATTGACGCTTTTACCCGCCCCACCGCCCGCGGCCCAGCCCGGGGCTGTCCGGCCGGGGACCCGCCCGCGGACACACTCGGGCCTCTCAAGCTTTTCTCTGGGCTTCCATTGCTGCACATCTTCATCAGTTCATCTGCATCATCATCGCTCTCCCTCCCGGGCTCAACAAGGTGTCCCTAGCCTTCAACTCAGGTCCACCCCTAACTGGCCAAGGAAACTCCACTGCTGCATTTAAAAAATAAGTTTCACTGTGGTGGTTACCTCCCCCACCCCACCCCCAAGTATTTACTCACTTAACCTTAAGTATGTACTCACTTAAATCCTGTTCTTTTTTATCCAGAAAGTCCCAGACTTAAAAGTTTTCGGGTGCTAGATATTTTTTGGCTTGGAAGGAAATAGTTCTGCTCCCTAAATGCTGAAATAAAAACAAATCTCATTTGGCATTTGGTTACTGCCTCTCACCCCAGACCCCTGCCCCTTGTTTTACTTTGACTAGATAATATTATCAGCTTGCTATTTTGTGCTTTCCTAAAGTTTGAAAAATAATGCCTGCACTATTAAAACAGTACTTAAAAGGAGGAGTAAAGGTAAGTTTTTTCTTTACAGAAATTTTAAAAGGCTAATTCAATGTTTAAAGCAACTCTGAGTTACTAGCAATAATTTTAAAGTAAAACAATAGTACTTAAATATCACTTGAAAAGATGACCTTGCACTGGATACATATTTGGCTGCTATTTCAGACAGTTCCTGTAACAAAGAACAAACCTGTCTCCATATTGGATTATTCCTTCAGCTCCAATATTGGGCTCTGTTGCCTGTGCTTGGTCATGGTGACTCTGCACCTTTGTGAAACAATGTTGCTTAAAGCCTGAAATATAGAGGATTGCCTGTTCTCAAGGCACTGACCTTTAAAGTCATAACACTTTACCCTTCCTATGTAGGAAAAAAAAAATGCGCTATAGAAAGTAAAGATTCTCATTTGAGGTTTATAGCATTGTGATCACACCTACAGGGACAACTACAAGAACAAAGGAGTTTACATCAAGAAGTTTCCAACAACCACCTGCAAACTTGTGGTTCCCCTTGTGGCTCAGCGGTAACTAACCAGACTAGTATCCATGAGGAGGGGGGGTTCCATCCCTGGCCTGCTCAGTGGGTTAAGGAGCCAGCCTTGCTGTGAGCTCTGATGTAGGTCACAGACTTGGCTCAGATTTGGTGCTGCTGTGGTTGTGGTGTAGGACAGCAGCTGTAGATCTGATTCCGTGCACCCCTAGCCTGGGACCTTCCATGCCGCAGTGCAGCCCTAAAAAAAGACAAAAAAGAAGTTGTTTGCAACAACCAGCCATACTCCCTGCCATTTTAGTATAAAAGAAGCCTGGATTCCAACTGGTTAAGATAATTCTTTGGGCCATTTTCTCGGCTTGTTTGCTTTCCAAATAAAATCCCTATTCCTTTCCCCAACATCTCATCTCTGGACTTAATTGGCCTGTCATGTGGTGAGCAGTATGATCCTGGACTTGGTAACATTAGGAAGTAAGGAACTGGCATAACAAATATAATGTAGTAAATATTTATTTTTAAATCCCTCAGTTCTGTAGTTTACCAGGCTGTAATCATATTTGAACATACAATAGATATATAATTCACAGATATAAGTACACATATTATTTTCCTAAAAAGAAATTAAAGGAATGTTTACACTCTACCATCTTTGATTTTGCCTGAGAACCTTTGAATTATTTGTTAAAGCAAAGTAGACATTAATTCAAAAAGAAATTTCATAGTTGACATAATGTTAGAATATTTCATCCTCCTTAAAGAACAGGTCTTTCCATCTTTTGCTTTTTTGCCGTTGTTTTTGTTTTTCATAAAGCCTTCTTACCTACCTACCCAACACACAGAGACACACACTTTTTGGCCTATAATAAGAGACTGATAATTGTTGGATTGGATTGAGCTGCATTGAGTAGATTTAGATTTAAATTGAATTGACTTGGACCTACAGTACATTCAAACTTACACTAATGGCAGTAGTGTGATGGCATTTCTTCTGTGGTGTGTATCTGTTTGCCCATTGTCCATTTCTTTAGCATAAAAACAGCACCTAATTTTCAACCAGAGGACTACCCTCCCCTCCTCACAGCGCAAGTGATTCACATCCAGGGCTCCAAGGCCACAGCTAGTCCACAGGATACCTTTGTGCAAATTCAAATAATACATCCATTCCTCCAGGCAGAGGAAGCCCATGTTTGGCACCAAAAGTCTAGGCTTGCCCAGCAAATAACCAGGGCTGCAGTACCCCATAGGCTGGAAGCTCTGTATGGTTCACAGTTACACTCAATCTTTCCTGTTTGCAGCGGTACAACTCACTCATACTGGCAAATCAGCCTGTTCAACTTCTCAGGCCACAGTGACGAGTTTTAGAAAAAGGAGTATGAACCAAGTTGAACTCATGAAAGTTAGCCAGAGCACTTTAGCTGGAATTATTAGAAATGAGGCATTCTTTCTAGAGGAGCAATTAAATTGTGGCATGTAGACTTGGAGCTTCACTTGACTATCACCATCATCAATGAGGAAGAGTCAGCCAAAGGTACACAAGACAGGATCAGAGTGACAGCTTGTTAATCACATCATATGAGCACCTGGATTCAGCCATGTCTGAATCAGTCCCCTTTTTAGTTACGTTTAAAAGCCAATAAATTCTTTCTTTTGAATAAGCCAGCTTAATGATTTTGCTTGCAATCCAAAAGCATCTTGACCAGAATGATTGCCACAGTGGGGAGAGGTAAATCTCACAACTGTTATTATGTAACTGAATTTATTTGAGGTTTTGATATCAGTGCAGTTCATAATTCTTTCAGTAACAGGTAAATCATTACAAAGCAACCTTATAAACAACCATTCCACTTCCCCTGCCTTTTCTTCTTCAGTATGTAATACATACTAAGATTAAATACATGAATGGATTTTTATTTTCTTTGAGGATTTGAAAACTTTTGTCTTAGCAGTGGCCCTTGTTTCGTACAGTTAGAGAACTAAATGGGGGTTTAGGTGGGAAGGTTGAAAACTACCCGAGGAGCTAATCCTCTTAACATGTTTGATTATAAGTAAAAGATGTGTGACACATTGAAATTGATTTTTAAAAATCTTTTCACACCTATTGAGAAGTTTAATAAATTTACTAACTACACCAGTAAATAAAAGAGCAGGTCTTATTATGAGAAATTAGAAAACAATAATCACTGGATAACAAATCACTGGACTTCACTAAGAAAAAGTTATGCCAAATCAAATGGATTTTTCGTTTGATAACCAATGAAGCAATTTGTTATTCTTTCCCAGAAATACTCAAGTAGATTATGGAAGACAAATTGTGTCACGGGGTAGTGGATAAAAGCATGCCTTGCAGTGAAAAGTTAGACTAGTTTCAAGGTTCCTTTTAACTTTCATCTCCTGATTTTATGATTCTAACATTCTAGATATAGCAGATAGGAACTTGTCCTAAATTATGACTATCTTATCATCAATTTAAGATATTACATCATCCCTTCCCATTTATCATTCATTCATGATCATCATTACATTACTTTGAATTGTGTTTATTTGAATCTGAAAAAAAAATTAAATCTTGTTTTTCAAAGAAGCATAACCACCTGAATTATTTCCAATTTTTGCCCAAAGCTAAGTTCCTGTTGCTGTTCTTAATTTTTTTATGTATGTATGTATGTCTTTGTATTTTTAGGGCCACACCCAAGGCATATGGAGATTTCCAGGCTAGGGGTTGAACTGGAGCTGTAGCCACTGGCCTATACCACAGCCACAGCAATGTCAAATCCATGCCTCATTTGCAAACTACACCACAGCTCATGGCAGCGCCAGATCCTTAATCCACTGAGCAAGGCCAGGGATTGAACCTTCGTCTTCATGGATCCTAGTCAGATTTGTTTCTGCTGAGCCACGATGGGAACACCCTGTTCTCATTTTAAAATATAAGAACAGAGGATTTAGATATGAATGAAAATGAAAAGAACTGCAGTTCATTTTTTCTAGTTCCTGTTCTTTGTTATTCTTGGCTGTACCATTGTCATACTTTAGAAGACTGGGAAAAAAATGCCATTAGTTCTTTGTTTTGTAAATATTGACTTCTTTTCTTTCCCTGCTATAGCATTTTTATATCTGCTATTTTTATATCATAATTCTAGTACCTTATTGATAGTTCCCCTCTTCCTTTAACATCCTTAGCCTTTATGAAGAAATGACCCACAGCTGATTCAGCCACCTTGACTCCCATGTGACCTCTCTATGCTATCTGCTGAGTTTAATCAAATGGAGAAAAGGGCCAGAGGTTTGATGGTTCCTTTGACAAGTGTGAACAACAACTATAAATTGAGCGCTTAAGCATTTATATAACCTCTGTATAGCTGGACTTCCTGTGCTATGGAGTCCAGAAGCGGAACTGCAGACTCCCTTGCAGCTTAGGGGTCCTCATGAGATCTAACTTCTGCCAAGCGGAGATACCACTCAAAACTCAAAGGCGAGGGTAAACAATGTGAGCAGTGCACATGAAGGGGGAAATCAGATCTTTTGGAAAGCAGAAATATCCAATTCTTCCCAGGACAACTACGGCAGAGTTTCTGGAGTATAGTTCCTATGGTTTTAGGTTCCAAATGAAAGAAGGTAATACCAGGAGTGTTTTCTTCAAAACATGTCTGTGTAGGAGTTAGGCATTTCTCAAGGCTTCTCTGTTCCTTGCTATGTAACCATCAGATCACCCAAGCCTCATTCTCTGGCTTTCCGAAGCTGATTAAGAGTGACTTAAACTGATTAGAGTGACTTCTGATGCATAAAGTAATTGGTAACAGAGGTGGCTTTTCAGGTGAGGGGAGAAGAAATCTGAGATTGGTTTTCTGACTTGGCTAGATTTTAAGACACTGAAGATCTGATTATGATCAGAGGATGGGGCGCAGAACTGAAAGTTTCCTAAACATTTACCTGCAGACCCCTGGATGCCACCCTGATCTTGCCACTCTTCTATACTTGCAACCACCTTGCTTTTGACTTGTTCAGCATCACCGCTTAAACTCTGTTATTTTAGATCTGTCATCTTCATTGCTCTCAGAGAATCCAATTCTATAAAGCCACCTCCTCTCATGAACCTCCCCTTTAGAAAAAAGACATCACTAAGGTGATGGTAGTGCCCCCTTAGCAGTGTATACCTAATTGCTTTGCTAACATAATGTCCTATAGGCTCTCTCATGGGACATACATACTAGTGATGTTCAGCTTTATGTGTCAGCAGTCCCCACGTATTCAGTCAGACACTAATCTTAGATGTTGGATGTTCATTGAATGCAAGAAGAGAGCCACAGGCCAGAACATGGCCAGGAGGCTACTCCTTTGGGCCAGCAATGTGAAGGGTCTCTACCTCCAGGTGGAAATAGCCAGTATGAGGTGTGGGTTGAAGGAGGGGGAAAAAAAGATAATAAAAATAGCTGGAAACGTCTGGATGGACTAAAAAAAATTCCACTAACTGGCAGATACCTGTTTGGCTCAACTGGGGGTCAAGGTCTATCCCAGATACTAATAACCATTAGTCTACATCACACATATCTAGAAATTGGAATGTATATACTACCGATACAGTTTCAGAATCTCAGATCATCAAATTAACATACAAATTGCCCCCAAGCCTTTAAATCCCTGGAAATTCTGGCAGGGGAAATGAAAACTCTGTGGAGAAATACACCCCAACTCAAGATGTACCGCATTCACACAGATAAAGCCCTACTTAAAATCATCTTATCCAATTCACAACTACAAAGTAGTTAAGGAATCTACCATATTTGGGAGTCAGCAAACACAACAGACAACAGAATTAAACAAGATTAAAATAATGGAAAACTTAAAGACACTATTAAATAAATATTTTAAACTGGTTAAAGACATAGAAGGAATAGGAACATTAGAAGAACAAAATTCTATGAAAACCTACTCAGAATTCAACAGAGAGAAAGAGATTTTACAATACGAGAGTTTAAGGAACATAGAATAAAGAATGCAAAAACTCATCATAGTATTTTCAGAAATATGAGAGGAGGAGAGAAAGGTAAAATTTGAAGACATTGTAGCTAAGCCTTTTCCAGAATGGATCAATGATATGAATTGTCAGATTCAGAAAGTATGGCGCATGCTGAACACAGGAAATAAATACAAATGAAATCTAAATAAAGGGAGATCATTAAAACAGGCAGAGATTAAACACCTGATGGGGAATGGCAGACATATCAGACTTCTTAACAAAAAAATCAGCTGACAGTGGAATATAATTTCAACATGCTGAGAGAAAAGACCAGATATTTCAGGATTCTATTCCCAACCAAATTTTTCTTCAGTAGTAGGGACGAGTGGGTTAAGGATTCAACGTTATAACTGCAGTGGCTTGGGTCCCTGCTGTGGTGTGGGTTTAGTCCCTGGCCTAGGAACTTCCACATGCTGTGGGCCTGGCATAAAACAAAAAAAAAGAGTAAGGATGAAGTAGATATTTCCAAACACACAAAAAAACAAAATGTTTTCTATTAGTCTAATTGAAAAACTTCTAAAATATGTACTTCAGAAAGAAGAGATTGAAACTCAGAAGGAAAAAATAAGATGCAAGAGATAGTTTTATGCCAGGAAACAGTAAACATTTGCAAATCAAAAATATTTTGTATGTAAGACTAAAAATCAAGATGGAACTAAAATGCTACATGACAATAACTTTTAAAGTAAAAGTAGACTTTTCAAGGATTTTATATACACATACACATGCATTTAAATGCCTATAAACACAAGTATATATTCGAACATATATGTATGTATGTATGTATGCATCTACGCAGGTACATAGAAGGCATCACTTCCAAACCGGAATTGGTAGAGAGTTAGGGGAAAAGTTCAGTCAAGTGAAAAAAGCAAGAAATGAAGGGGGCAGAGGAAAGAAGGAAAAGGAAAGAAAAATGTGTGGTTAATAAAAGGTACCAAATAATATGCAGAAATAAAGGCAAATATGCCAACAATCACATTGAATGTGTATAATTTAAACTAATCTCAGTTAAAAGACAGATTTTTCAGATTAAACAAAGAGACCAAGTTATATGTTGATTCCAACAGACATACCTATAATTTAAAGACACGAATATTTAAACTAATGTGATGGACAAGATATACTAAGTAAATATTCATCCAAAGACAAAAGGAATTTTTAGAGATAGATACCATATAATAGTTAAGTGAAACTTTTGCCTACAAAATATAATAATTTTAAGCTTGTATATAGTTAATAAAATAGCCACAAAATGTGTAAAACAAAAATTTATAGTATTACAAAAAGAAATTGACAAAACCACCCCACATTTACACCTCTCTGAACCTGGCAGATTAAGGATACACAGATTGATCAATAAGGATGGGAACAGTGGTCACTGCACATGGGCTGGAGGGATCTTTTTAAGGTGGAATGTTCTAAATCTAACTTCATGACATTTGCACAACTTTGTACATTTACTAAAAATCATTACATTGTACAATTTTAAATGGGTGAATTTTATGGTATGTAAACTATACCTCCATAAAGCTATTAAAAACAAATCTATAAGGATATAGAAAATTTTACTGAATCAAGCACAAATGGAATATTTTAAAAATTTGGCTTCCCATGGAACCACAAAGTAAATCTCCACTGATAAGAAAGATTTGACATCTGGTAGACCCTGTTTGCTGAAGAAATAAAAAATAGAAGAAGAAAAAAGTAATTTTTAAAATTCATGTTTAAAATAGTTCTAAATCATGGGCTTAAGAAGAAATTACAGTGCAAATTAGAAAACACCATTGACCCTTGAACAAGGGCACCAACACCTACTCTGTCGAAAATCCTTAACTTTTGACTCCCCCAAAACTTAACTAGTAATCACTACTATTGATCAGAAGCCTTATTAATAACATAATCAATTAACACATATTTTGTATGTCTCAAGTGTTATATACTGTTTTCTTATAATAAATAAAACTAGAGAAAAGAAAATGTTATGAAGAAACTCATAAGGAAGAGAAAATACATTTACGGTACTATAATGTATTTATCCATATAGTAAGTATACCTCATCTGTTTGCAAGATGAATTATCTGTCAGGACCTACATCAATATTGCCTTATATTATACAAAACACTGTAGACATTATATGTATTACTAATACTAGACATCAAAAATGAAAAGATAATATGAAAAGGCAATTCATATTTATTTGCAGTATGCCTAGTGTAATCAATACAGTTGCTTCACAGTAGCCTAGCCTATACTTTAATGAATAAATCATAAAAGTTTTATGGTAACCGTATTATAGTCATATTCATAATTGAGTATTAGAAATATTAGATTAAGAAAACACAAGTAAATTTTAATAGGTGTGATGATAGGATGATATGCAGTTTCTCTAATTACTGTAGGGGGTGAGAAGGGAGAGGGATCATAGAAAGGAAAGGATAAATTGTCATGGTTTGCAGATGATATGACTATACAGAAAATGTAAGAGAATTTGTACACTATTAAACTGATATAGAATACACTATTAGAACTATATATATATATATATATATATATATATAGTGGCAAAGCTACTTGTAACAGTGTATAAAAATCAGTTGCATCCCAATACACCAATGATAAATAGTAAAGAAATGTAATTTTTTGAAACATGATTTAAGAGACTGGAATAAATGTTACAAAAGATGAGCAAGACATATGAAAAAAATTGAAAACTATTGAAAGACAAAATAAGACTTGATTTTTAAAATACCTATATTTATATATATATATATATGAAATAAACCCAAAATGTTATATATATATAATTTTTATAAATGGGAATCCCAATATCAGAAATGTATTTTCTCCATATTTAAACACCATGCAATGCAAATTCAAAAGTCGCACAAAATTCTTTTTTCTCAAAATATATGCATTTAAATTGTTAGATGACCCTGAAGTCCACATGGAAAAGATCCAACAGAAACATTTTTTGCTTAAACAACAAGCATTATCAAGATCACATCTGATTGCAAAGTAGCAAAAATCATCCACAATGGTTTAAATCAATTGGGTATTATTGGTATCACATAACAAAAGTATATCTACCTCTAAAGAGAAAAGATGAAAATATGCTAACCAAGGCATTTGCATCTGGATCTCCTGACAGTTACTTCTTTAAAAAAAAAAAAAAAAAATCCACACTTTTATTTACAGTTAGTTCATTTTTTTTTTAATTTATTTATTATCTTTTTGTCTTTTTAGGGCCCTACCCATGGTATATGGAGGTTCCCAGACTAGGGGTCTAATCAGAGCTACAGCTGCCGGCCTACACCAGAGCCACAGCAATGCCAGATCCAACCCGCATCTGTGACCTACACCCCAGCTCACGGCAACGCCAGATCCTTAACCCACTGAGTAAGGCCAGGGATTGAACCACAACCTCATGGTTCCTAGTCAGATTTGTTTCCACTGCTCCACGATGGGAACTCGTATTTTCAGTTAGTTTAAATCCTTGAAGGGTACAGCATCACACAAATTCTGTGTCCAGTGGCTTTAGCAGAAAGGTTGCTTCAGAATTTGGCAGGAACCATGCCACTGTTTCCATGAGCACTGTTTCCATTCCGCAGATTACTCTGGTTTTGTTAGGTTTTCCACCAGGAGTTACTGTGTTGTTCTTTACTTTGTACACATAAGCACATCTTTTGCCTAAATAGAATTCAGTTTCATCTCAAGCATAATCACCTTCAGTTTTAAGAAAAGCTATGTGCTTCTTCTGGTCTGGAGACCCCAGTGAGAGCCAGCAAAAATGGCCTTGGACCAAAACCTTCCTGACTTATTTGTCCTGTTAGAAAGCCTGTTCCTAGCAGGCCTCTACAGACTCCAAAATGGCTAAAAGTGCTATTTCTTAATCAAAATTAATAAACATTATGATTACACATCCATCTCTATGAACTTGTAGAAGAGCCAGCTTCTACAGAAAGGACACATTTGCAGTACAGTGATAAAGTCAAGTTTCTGATCCTACAAGTTCAGATCATTATGAATTCATGAAAGTAAATCCCGTCTTATAAAGCCACTTGCCAGACAACGACCCAACCTTCTTCAGGTAGCACCTTTTCTAGTTTGTCACATTTGAAGCCTTCTATCATCTGAAATGATTTCCCTTTGTGCCAATTCCATGTTTATTCACTATCCTGATTGGAAATTCAGCTTCTCATATTAATCTTTATAAAGTAAGATAATTTCTCCATCCCATGTGATACTTTCCAATCAGAATTACCTACCATGAATTCGACATTGTTCTAAAGCAGAAGGAGGGGTGGGTCTTTACACACAATTCAGAAAAAAAGAATCTACTAGATAACTAAGTGATCACTGCCACACTAGGGTATGATGTAGATTTCACAACAGCATATGGCACTAGCTTTGCCTAGTATAGCACCCAATAAACATTTTGATTGCTTGGTTGTCACAGCAAATAAAATAAAAACATAGCAAGCCATAATTTTCAAATATTAAAATTCCCCAGAAATGTTTCTTTACCATGTTACTTTCATTACATACCTAGAAGAGACAAATGAAGTCAAGCCAAATTAATAGGTTAAATGGCTCAACATGTTTGAAAGAGAGGCAGACTGTGCGTGATACAAGGACCTGTTCAGGTAACCGTTGCTCTTGGGTCTAAGCTGATCTTTTTCAAAATAATTATTAGCACATTTAACAGGACACTGAGAGGTAGTTAAATGCACTTTGGTCTGCAGTGAGGAGAAGGATGTGGGAGAGGGAATAAGTTCTTTTTTTTTTTTTTTTTCTCTTTTCACAGTCAAAAAATCAAAGAAAACTTTGGTTTAACGCTCTGGGGCACCACACTGCTGGTTTACAGGGAGCTCCTATGCTTCTCTATCCGGAGCATCTTTCTCTTTGTGTTGCTGGCACAGACTTTCTTCCTTAAAGGCACTACATAAATCACTACTGGAGAAATAATTCATAGTGGCACAGGAGGAAGGGGATGGGTGGGAAAGAACACTCCTTCATAGATCACAATGAGAAGTCCTACATTTTTAGCAGAATTTATGGAGACGGAAGCATGAGGCAGCTGGGTAGGAATATGAAACATATTGTCCCAAGCAAATTTCCCATCTTCACGCTGTGGCTGAGATCCATCTGTGTATCATCGGAGGCAACACAGGCTGGGGCAAAATGTGTTGTTAATCGTTTGGGGAGGTTGGGAAGCAGAAAAGGAAATGGTGAGCCACAGAAAGGCTGCTAGAATTAGCTGCCTTCTAACGAGCTGCATTTAACAATCTGTTTACAAATAGAAGCCAAATTTGCAACTTATTCTCCCCAATCAATCCTGGGTACGAAGATCGTTTCTTTTCTTTCTTTCTTCTTTTTTTTTTTTTTTTTTTTTTTTGGCCATTCCCACAGCATGTAGAAGTTCCCAGGCCAGGGATCAAACCCTTGCTATAGCGGTGACCAAAGCCATAGCAGTGACAATGCCGGATCCTTAAGCCACTGAGCCACCAGGGAATTCCAAATCCTTCTTTTAACCAGAAATACAGGTATCTGAAAACTTGCTACACTTAGTTTGGCTTTTATTGAGCACCTCTATTTGCAACACTTTTAGAAAGTATAGATTAGTTTTAAGTTATTGGTGATACCCAACAGAATTACCATCATGAATTAAAATGATTATTCAGAAATGTTAAATGTCTACTCTATAAGCAGAACCAGCTTGATATCTTAATGATGCATTGACTGAAAAGTGAACTCTCTTATATAAAAATCAAGTATTTTCTCTATGTGACGGGTTTCTTTTTATACAAAAGGACAGCTAATCTGCAATAATATTAAAAACCCAACATCATTTGAAATAGAAATTTTCAAAAATAGTGGTAATTTTTATATGAGTGTTATAAGGGCCCACATCTTGAAACTTAACTTTAAACTTAAGAATATAAGCCACACATATTCAAGTGATTAATTTTAACTCTCAGGAACATTTTATTGTATTTTCTTGAAGTTTTTGACTCAAATATTCCACCTCTGGCATTTCCCAGTGCACTTTGGCCCCAATGTCTGCCAGATCCACCAGATTGCTCACAGATAATGCCAAGGGAGCAGCAGTAGCAACAGTATCAAAAAAATAGTAATTTTTTGAAAGATTGCCCCAAGTCGAGGGCAGAATGACCCTTCCCTTTGGGCATTATGGAACAGGCTTCTCCAGGCAGGATATCGGGAACATCAGGGTGTTAGAAGCATGGAGACATATGGCTCTGAGAGCCTAGACTTCTCTGGCGTTTGCACCAGCCTCTTTCCTTCAGGAGCTGCTCTTTTGCCCACAGACGGCTCTCGTTTTCCTCACTTCTTGTCCCAGGCTACACTGGCGTCCACCAGGCTTCGCATGTGTACAGTTCAGAGCCCCTCACTGAGCACCCCTGGGACAGCCAAATCTCCATGGATGTGTGATGCCCATGCGTCCACTTTCTTTCATCTTCATTATCCTACAGCAAGGCCCAGCCCTGGCAGGCGATGGAAAGGGGAAAGGGATCCGAACAGTTAGTGAGCCCCTGGGTGTTCCCGAGAGTGCTAGAGTTTAAAGAGCTCCAGAGGTGCAGCAAGTCACCTGATTCCAGATGAGAAGACTCTGGGTGACATGAGTCTCAGATTCCTCTTCTCTCGTGATCAAGGCCAACTCTAGCAGCAGTCGTGAGTAGTAACTGCCATCTCATGCATGAAGCCCCCAAGCACAGGCACCACACTGCTGTAGGACACTAGCACAGACTGAGCAATAAATGCTTTGGGGGGAAAGAGCCTAGCTCTGCCACTTACCAACTGTGACTTGGACAAAAGCCCTTGGGGTGTCTGATGGATCCGGACATTCGTGCTGCTTCCTTGTGGGTTGTTGCACAAGGCAAGTGAGAATACCTATGTGAGGGTGCCTTGTGAATGGTACACCCCTAAACAAAAGAACAGCTGGTGTTAAGTCACTCCCTTACCCGCTAAGCTTGCTTTGGTGAATTGGAAATCTTATAAGGCCACAGAATTAGAAGGATTGCAAAGCACTTTGGGTAGAATAATGATTATCAGATAACTTCTATTCAAGTATGATGCCTTAAACCAGTTTATATTGAAAACCTCTAAGACAAATCAAATCATAATCTATCAGCATTGTTATCAAAAAAGGAAATGGGCAGGGGGACGAAAGGCCACACCAAATACAAGAAGTTGCCCATGCTTTATTTAAACTCCTTGACTGGGGGCAGGAAGTGTGTGAATGTAGCTCCGCCATATTCCTGAGCAACAGTGGCCCCCAAATTCTACTAGTTAAAACTCCTACCTTGCAATTCCAGAATCACATAATGTCCCTTATGCTTTAAAAACATATACATTTGACACACACCCAATTTAAGAATACATTGTAGAGATTGTTCAATCATAAGATTTGGCTGCTGCTGCTTTTTTTTTTTTTTTTTTTTAACAATTAGATAGAATTACAAGAGGAAGAAGGAATGTCATTATGAAATCTAGGTGTATGGGCGGGCCAGAGAAGGACCGCAGGCAAACAGTAAGCTTTGCTATCAGGCGGTATTGAAACAGGTCGTCAGGTTTCTGAGTGTGGAAAGGAAAGAAGTTTCAATTGGACTCTGTTCAACAGGACATGAGCCCGGAAGGACTGCTTGAGTCTTATGATAGAAAAAGAAGTTATATAAGTTGAACAAATGTTCCTCTCTTTCAGGAATGTCTTATACAAGTTGCACAAACTGTCAGCCGCCCAGGGGAAATAGCCACTGGTGAAAATGTTTGTCCAGCGCTCAGCTGATAGGCACCGATTGCAACATTCTCCCTGGTATTTATTACCCTGGCCCTGCCCCCAGTGCACAAACACACAACCACACAGCAGTCATCCTAAAAGCCAACCACATCAAAGTGGAGTCCACACTACCCTTCTGCCCTTCTGAGTTCCCACCAGCAGGTCAGGTCAGGCGGCTGCGGGTGTGGGAGGTGTGCCTCTTCCTCGTTCCTCCCTGGGCCATACCTGTTCTGGACAGAAACAAGGCCTCCATCTCCTCGGCGGGTCATCTGATAAAAGCCACATTGTTCAAAGCCACACTAAGCAGAGCGTTGCAGGTTGTACCACACGAATAGCTCAGCAACAGAAAGACAGCTCCCACGACCTAATCTCCCCTACACCTAGTTCTGTGATCCTTCAGAACTTTTGCCAGGGAGGAAATTCCCTTTGGGCTGAAGGGATGGAAGGAGTGAGAGAGAGAAAGAGTAAAAATCTTTTCAAATCACTTGATCCGTGTAACTAGTACCCTCAGCCTAAGAACTGGATCTTCATTCACTCACGATCACTTCTGCTTAGGCTTCAAGTGAAAGCTGAATTTCTTCCTGGCTTACAAGACTGGCATATTCTGACATTCCATGTTATGAAACGTCAGAAAGGATAGCACATTTCCCTCCCTAGTGCTGTCCAGGGGCTGTTGGCACAAGTGTTATTTAAAGGTTGGGTTAATTAGGTGAATGCAGACAACTCCACCAGTGGGATGTTAATGGAGGGCTTGTTTATCTAATTCTTATCTCCTTTTTCAAAGAAGCTACTGTTCTGTCCTGTGCCTCTGAGGGAAATGGGCCACGTGAAGGGAATAACGACACTGATAATAAACCACCTGCACTGACCATTCGAAGGGGCCAGGGGCGGCTCACAGGCCCTGCATTGCTGAGGTTGCTGTGTGCTCACGGCAACCCGCTGGTCCCCGCGCTTCCTTCCTGTGAACGTCCCGCAGCTGCCGGGTGACACACACTCCTTCCCCCAGCAGCCATCTCTCCTCGGCTGGCATCTGTGGCCATTGTTCGCAGCGACTTCCACGGCCGTTTCTTGGCGTCACAGGATGTCGTGCCCCTGCTGCTACGGCAAGGGCTTCACAGCCATACGGAGTCTACGCTTTGCTATTTTTATAAATCGACACAGATGTGCCTTTCTGGGAGTTGTTTTTCAGGGAATTTGTGCCTCCTTTCTTCTCCTGGGCTGTCCTCACATAGGCCGTCATTCATTTTCCAGCCACATCTAGTGCCCCCTGATGAAGGGATTTTTGAACTAGTAGCTAACTGCTGCGGGGCAACACTTCATAGAGATAGTGCCTGCGTGCGTGCGTGTGTGTGTGTGTGTGTGTGTGTGTGTTTTCTCCAAGTGACGCTACAGTATATAAAAAGCACATGCTTTGGTTTTTTGTTTTTTTCGTTTTGTTTTTGTTTTCGATTTTTTGTCTTTTTAGGGCTGCACTTGCGGCCTATGTAGTTTCCCAGGCTAGGGGTCTAATCAGAGCTATAGCTGGTGGCCTATGCCAGAGCTACAGCAATGCCAGATCCAAGCCACGTCTTTGACCTACACCACAGCTCACGGCAACGCTGGATCCTTAACCCACTGAGCAAGGCCAGGGATTGAACCTGCAACCTCATGGTTCCTAGTCGGATTTGTTTCTGCTTTGCCATGACAGGAACTCCAAACACAAGCTTTGGAATCAAACAGACCTGGGTTAGGATCCCAGCTCTATTGCTGGGTTTCTCTGGACCCTTAGAAAAATTATTTCATTTCCTTAAGCCTCAGTTTCCTTACTGGTAAAATGAGAATAATGATAGCGACCTTAAATAGATGTAAAAACTTTGTAAATTTTGTATAATCCAGAATTATTGTCATTTGAAAAATAATAGTACTATTATTGCTCTTTCTTCAGCCTTTCACCTTGTAAATATCCTCCTCATCATTTATTTAGGAGTATGCTGTTATATGACCTAGCTCTTCCATGCTTAAATGGATTCCCCAGGGGAACTTGCACTTACTTGTACAAGGAGAACTTTCCTGAATGTCTTTGAAGCATTGTCTGTATTGGTTTTTAGGAGCTGAATTACATGCCCCCAAATTCATATGCTAAAGTCCTAACTCCCAGCATCTCAGAATGTGACTGTATTTGGAGAAAGGGTCTTTAAAGAGGAAGTTAAGTTAAAATAAGGTCATTAGTGTGGGCCTTAATCCTGTATGACTGGTATTCTCTTAAGAAAAAGAGATTAGGGGAGTTCCCATCTTGGCACAGCACAAACAAATCCAACTAGGAACCATGACGTTGCGAGTTCGATCTCTGGCCTTACTCAGTGGGTTAAGGATCTGGCATTGCTGTGAGCTGTGGTGGAGGTCGCAGATGTGGCTCAGGTGTAGGCCGGCAGCTACCACTCGGATTAGACCCCTAGCCTGGGAACCTCAATATGCCACAGGCGCAGCCCTAAAAAGACAAAAAGACAGAAAAAAAAAAGAGAGATAGAGATTAGGAATCAGACACACACACACACACACACACACACACACACACACACAAAGGGGAAGGACCTGGGGGAAGCTGCACAGGGAGGAGAAGACAGCCATCTACAAGCCAAAGAGAGTAGCCTTCGAAGAAACCAGCCCTGCCAACGCCTTTGTCTTGAACCTCTAGTCTCCACAGTTGTGAGAAAATAAATTTCTGATGTTTAAGCCACTCAGTCCATGGTACTTTGCATGGCATCTTTAACAAATTAATACAGTTGTATCTTAACTGGATTAATCATGATCCTTGGTTCATGACATACATCCAGCTTATATTTATTTATTTTTAATAACATAATAAATATCTGTTGAATCCGTCTCCCAAAACGAAAATAAAACTAGGTAATAACATCTCTAATCACGTATTCCCCCCACCAACCTTACCCTGGTCTCCTAAGTGTCCATCAATCCAAAAGTAAGTAAATTACGGAATATTTATATAGTGGAATACTACACATCAGTGAAAGGAAATGAATTAAAGATATAATTATCAAGATGCATAAATCTCAAACACATATTACCTACCCCTGGGGAAAGATGGCAGTTGGGGATAGGGTTGGGGTGAAGACAGAAAGGCTTTCAGTTGCACTTGTAATGCTCTATTTCTTAAGCAGAATGCTAGAATGCCAACAAATATTGTATTACTATGCTTTTCTGTATGCTTAATTCGTTCATAAAAGCAAGTTTTATAAAATAATTTTTAAAGTATTTTTTGGGCAGCTTTAGTATCATCCTCAGTTATTAAAGATAGGGACCCCATCATTCACTGCCATCCTCACCACTAAGTCCCCCCTCTGAACAATGTGGAGAAACCTGAGCTCTGGTATCTGTGATGTCCCTGACCTTGAACTTCACCATGACCTTCCTGGTGGATCCAGAACCAGGCTGATCTAGAAGTCTTATTTCAAATCCTTCTAGTTGGCCCATAGTTTGCTATTTGCCCTGGAGGGCAGCTGTAGGTAACTGTGCGAACCTCAGGGTTCTATGTAGCCACCAGGACAGACACATGGCAAAATAGTTTATTGTTTTAAGAGTTTTCAACTCATGGCAAACCAAGTCCGCAAAAAGTAAATTCTAACTGAAAGCTTTAATGATATACCCAAAATGCTAATATTAATATGACAGATCAAGCTAAGAAAGAACCAATTGAGCTTTTATTCTTTAAATAACAAAACAAAACTTACATTGTATAGCAGCAAGAACTCAGAGAGAACAGAGATAGAATCCAGCCTAATATAGACTCGCTGTTTGGCAAATTATCTCTAAGCTGTGTGAATCACAATGTCCTTTTCTTAATAAAGGAACAATGATTGCTACTCAGCAGGGGTGCTGCAGAATTGTTCCAGGTGAGACACGTAAAGCACATTGCACAGAGTTGCCACGTGGCATCTTTCCAGCAAATATAAATCCATACCTTGAACCCTCAGAGAGTTAAATTATACAAGATAAACAAGAAATTCAAAAGAAACCAGATTATTATTACTGCAACTACTCCTGAGGGCCCCTTAAAGCCTTCAACATCCCAGCAAAGGAGGGAAATAAATGTGAAGGAGTAAGAAAGGACAGGGGTTCACAACAAATATATGAATTTCCTTTTACCACAGATTCCTAAGCCTTCTTAAGGTATAGGCTATCAATGAGTTTATAGCACTGAAGCAGATTCAGGGGAGAAAGGAACACTTACAAAACAGTAAAATGCTAAATAATGAGGAAAATATTATAATAAAGATATTTAATCTGATAAAAGAGAAAGAAAAAAATGTCAAAAAATGTTCTTATAGTTGTGAAGACCAGAGCAAATAGATGTTGATTTAAATTAAATCAAAGAGGAGTTCCCATTGTGGCTCAGTGGAAAAGAACCCGACTACATCTGTGAGAACTCAGGTTTGATCCCTCGCCCTGCTCAGTGGGTTAGGGATCACGCATTGCCATGAGCTGTAGTGTAGGTTGCAGACATGGATTTGGTGTTGCTATGGCTGTGGCTACAATTTGACCCCTAGCCTGGGAACTTCCATATGCTGCAGGTACAGCCCTAAAAAAAGAAAAATAATAATAATAAATCAAAGAGATTTCAGTTAAACTTAAGAAAATCTTGACCATCAGAGTTAAAACCCACTACAAATAGTTATGGAATTTCCATCCCTGGAGATCTTCAAATGTAATATTATTTATCCTGGATATTTTGGAGTATTCTTTGCTAAACAAATAAATAAATAAATCCTTTTAAAATTCTATGATTAAAAAATATTTATTTAAAGATGTAGATATATCTGCATTGCACGGGTTTATGGGTAGCTGTATATGACATAACATTTTAAAATGTTACTTTGAATCTTCATCAAAATTCTAATGCTAAACAATTTTTAGATCTGAACTTTTTTAAAAATCAATATTGTACCAAAAGCATTTCCCATGTTGTTTAATAGTCTCTGAAAATATAATGGTCCCTCATTATTTATTTGGTTGTTTCAGATTTTTCTTTACTATAAACAACGCTTTGTCTATTGCCCTCCAGAAAATGTACCAAACTACAATCTAACCTGAGTTAGCAGTTCACTTCACCCTCAGTTGCTCTGAGACCAGCAAGCAAAACCTCTTTGTCCTTATGTTTAGAAAGAAAACAGTACCCCGTTGCTTTTTTTTTTTTTTTTTTTCTCTTTTTACGGCCACACCTGTGGCACATGAAAGTTTCCTGGCCAGAGATCGAATCAGAGCTGCAGCTGAGGCTTATATCACAACCAAGGCAACACCAGATCTACGACCTATGCCAAAGCCCAATCCTTAACCGACTGAGTGAGGCCAGGGATCTAACCCACATCCTCACAGACACATCGAACCAAAATGGGAATTCTTCCCATTGCTATTTTAATATGCATAACTTTGACAACCAGTGAGGTGAAAAACTTTTTTAAGCAGCTCATTCACAACACCTGCTTTACCCTAAAAGACTTAAATAAAGCCAGCCTTTTAAAGAGTCCTTTACTGATCAGTCTCTGCAGGGACTCTTAGGCAATTAGTCTTAATCCAAACCCAGTTGTCAGAAATCAAAGTTAGGCGGTAATTTACGAAGATTCAGCCCTCTTCTTCCTAGGTCTGATACCAGTTACTCACACCAGGTTTTCAGTTCTCCTTAGAAATATGAAAATCCCGGAAGTAGGGGAAAGGGGAGCTGAATTCTAAAACAGACCCATTTTCACGGTGAGGCTGCATATCTTCCCTGAAACAATGGAAAGATAATTTGATGAGAGGTCCTTAGGTACTTTGGCATTAGAAGTCCTTAATCTTACTCAATTGCAAACATTATGCAATATATATATATTCAATTACAGAACTCCTTTATTCATAAAAGAATGAGCTTAGCCTTTAGAGAACCATTGATAGGATCACAAGGAAGACATATGCAAATTGCTAGCCATTCTCCTTACCCGCTAACACCTCTATGAGAGTTCCAAAAGCGTGGTATTTTTCCTTGGTATCAGTAAGTTGAAATGATCATGTTTAATTTAAAATATTTAATATTTTATTTATTAATATTTTAAGACAATGAGGGCACCAGTAAAAATAACCTAGAGAGAACACTACTTTTATTAGAACATACTTAAAAAATAATTTTAAAAAGTCCAAATCCTAAATGGAGTGCACATTTTAATAATAGGAAGCTGTTATTTCTATTACCTTATAATTATTACACTTTAGACATCAAACATGGGCTTTAATCAGCAAAGTTCTGCCATTATTTTGGTCACTCATCCTTAAATAACAGGGTAAGGAGTTTTTCTCTCCTCTTCCTCAATATAAAAACTAGACGAGCTTTCAGCCATAGTGGAATAAGTAGAACCAAAATAGCCCTTCCTCTCTCCAAAACAATTATAAAAATTGAACAAAATAAATGTTTCCAGGAAATGGTTAACAGGCGGTAAAAAAACAGTAATCCCTGAGAGAATTCAAAATTTCCTCCCTGAGGTGAAGAGAAAGAGTCCAAGAAGAGTGTGGTATTTTGGCTACGCTGAGTGTGCAGATATCAGAGAGTCAGGGAAGCTAGAGTGGCTGGGATTTTCAGGCGAAGGCAACTAGAGAGGAGGGATCTGTGCAGAATGAGGGCTCTGGAAGTCTGTGTGGGTGACTCCAATGAGTCTGTGTTTGAAGGTTGTGTGGTCCACACACAGGATGAGTGAGTGACCTCACTCAAGGCTTCCAGATACCAGCTGCTAAAACAGAGAACATAAAGATACTAGCAGTTGAAAAGTTGATGGGAGATGTTAAAGCCTCCTACTAGAATGGAGAGAGCTAATTAACACCCTATGAACACCCTTGGAATTCATCTGAGGCAATGGGAGTTCCTGTCTTAGTAAGACCTACTATAAACTGGCCCTAGCCAACATAAAATTTAGCCCAGGCAAGATCTATAGGGAAGACAGAGTGTAGGGATTCAGTTTCACCAAATTAGAAGCGCTTCACGTATACTTTAAGCTTTCCAAAGATACAAATGCAAGGTAATTGGCCAACACTGAACTGCCGGCAAACTCAAGAATTAACATTCTTGGAATCCCATTGTGACTTAGCATGTAACAAACCCAACTAGTATCCATGAGGATGTGGGTTTGATCCCTTGCCTCATTCGGTGGGTTAAAGGATCCAGCATTGCCCTGAGCTGTGATGTAGGTCACAGAGGTGGCTCGGATCCTGCATTGCTGTGGCTGTGGCATAGGCCAGCAGCTGCAGCTCTAATTCGACCCATAGCCTGGGAACTTCCATATGCCACATGTGCAGCCCTAAAAAGCAAAAAAAACAAAAAACAAGAATTAACATTCCTTACAGGAAAATAACAGAATCTAAAGTCTTTATAACCATGTCAATAATCATATTAAATGTACATACTCTAATTTAAAAGCAAACATTGTCAGATCAGATAAAAATGTAAAATCTAGCTATATACATATTAAAAATAAAGAAATAAGTAACTTGGATATAAAAGGCAATTTAAAAATCATGTAAATAGTGAATCTAAGAAAGTCTAGGGTGGCTATGTTAATATCAGACAGAGTAAACTTCAAGAAAAAGAGTATTATATGAAATAAAGCAGGATATTATATAAGTTTGTTAAATGACACAACAATCCTAAATATGTATGTACCTAATAATAGAACATCAAAACTCATGAAGCAAAAACCGACAGCCTCAAAATGAAAAACAAAACTATCCACATAGTCAGAGATTTTAATACTCTTCTTTTAGTGTACTTGATAGAACAAATATAAACAAAATCATGATGGATATAGATTATCTAAATGACACAATCAATGGCATTAACCTAATTAACATTTGCTGAACTCTATTATCCCACAACTGCTGAATACACTACTGTTTTCCAGAGCATATACAATGGTCACCCAGAGAGACCAAATGCCGAGCCATAGTATATAATCCAATGAATTTCAAAGGGTTTCGATCTTATAGCAAATATTTTCTGGCTACAATGGAAAAGAAATATCATTGAGTCCTTAAATGGGCAGGTAATGAAAAAACATTCAAGATAATTTTGTCTAGGAAAAAAAATCATCAAGATTAGGATGAGCAATAAAACTGATTTATGAGGAAAAAACGAACTAAAAAGACTGTGAAGTCTTAGGGGAAAAAAATGATAGTAAACAATTAGAAAAAAAAAAAGAGGTTCTATGAAGGAGATACAACAGCTATTATTTTTAATCTTCCTAAAGTAGTCCCTGCATTGAGACAGCTAATAGCAATGCGGGTCATTGGATCTTCTAGGTTCTTTAGGAACATTTTTTTAAGGAATATCTTTGAAGTTGTATCAGCATTCCTTCGTATGGGAGATCTGGGACTCTTGCTAAACTGTAGATTCCTATGTAATACATCTGGGCTGGGGTCTGAGATTTTGCATCTCTAAAAAGGTCCTGGTAATGCTGGAACTGCTATCTGTAGACCACATTTTGTGTAGGAAGCTTTAGGAGAAACTACATCATTAGTCTGCCCATCCAATCATGTAAAAAAATTAAATCACATGGGCAAAGCCAATAATGTTTCCCCATTCTGTAGTCCTTTCATCATTAATTACAAGCTGATTTTATAGAATGCATAAAATATATTTTTAATATTCTGTATTTTTAACATGATTCTACCACAAACAAGAAAAAAAGTAATAGGAAAGAAATGGGAGCAGAGAGCTGAGCACGGAACAGTTGGTGAAACAAAGATCAGGAAGCTAGGTAGAGTGGCCCTTTGCTTCCTATATCTTGAATGGGGACAATACTCTCTACGATAGTTTTCCAGGAGAAGGACCTTTGGGTTTCTCAAGTGGCAAATCCAATGTAATTAAAAATACCCAAAATTGGCTCTCATGAAATGTATCGTAAGCAAAACACTTTTTATAAAATTGTAAAGAAGATGTAGCCATATGAAAAAAAAGATCTATACACATCTCCTGGAGAGAAATTTGAGGACTACTAGACACCTTCAGAACCTGATGATCAGCTGAGTGAAATGATAAAGAAAGGTCCTTTGAAACTCACCGCACAACAAAAGGAGTGATACAGTACAATAAGATCTTTGGTCACTAAAAGACTGAGTCAATGGATGCTACTTATTCTTTCATGTTAGTTACTATGGAATCTGAGACCAAAATCTGTATTAATTCAATCATGCCAATTGTATTCTTCTTTGAGTCCCAGATTCATTCAACCAATGTTTGATAACACCTAGTAGATGCAGGCATAGTATTTCCACAATAACATTTATCTAGAAAAGAATTCATGTTCCCCAGAAATCATTCTTTTCCACATAAGGTAATTGTTTAATTTTAATGTTTAACTTTTATTTGGAAATAAATTTATACTTACAAAGAAGTTGCAGTAGTACAAAGAGCACCCTATGCCCTTTACCCAGATTCTCCTATTGTTAACATTTAGCCTCATTTTCTCCATCGTTCTGAACCATTTGAGACTAAGCTGCATACATCATGGCCCTTTACCCTATATGCTTCAGAATGTGTTTCCTAAGAATAACCACAGTATAGTTATCAACATTGGTATTGGTAAATTTAGCATTAATGCAATACTTCTAGTTAATCTATCATCTGTATTCCAAATTTGTCACTTGCCTCCAAAATGTCTTTGATAACATTTTTTTTTCCTTCAGAACTGAATCCAGTCTAAGATCGTCTTGTTTTCATATTCCTTTAGTGTCATTTGATTTTGAAAATTCCTTTGGCCTTTCTTTGCCTTTTAGGACATAGACATTTTTAAAGAATTCATTCTGTTTTTTTAAAAATAGAGAGGTCCTCATTTAGAGCTGTCTGAAGTTTCCTCAGGATTAAACTTATACATTGTTCCTTCCTGGCAGGAATTTTATATAAATGATGTTATGTCCTTCTCAAGGTATCACATCTAGAAAGGGTGACACCATTTAATTAGAAACAAAACAAAAACAAATAAAAAAAAAACCCAGTGTCTTAATAGACAAAATGTTCAATTTAAAAATAATCTCCTGTTAATTTAATAGGCTTGTTCTTAATGAAGTGAAATGTTTTTATTACATAAAAGAATTTTTTATGTCTAGAACAAGTAAGCAAGCCAACATCTTAATCATATATTTTCTGAGACTTTTCATTCACCGCATTTTCTGTGATCTTGTTTTATGATCAAACATTCAATAGCAGTAGGCTAATCAATAGCCTACGATAGCTATGGGAGGAAAATATCCAGAAGCATTTTTATAATAGTCATTCGATTTCTTCAAGTGGGTTTTTGAAAACTGTCTACTTTTTTAAATATACTTGAAATTAAGACCTCCAAAATGAAAATATTTGCATTTGCCCCATGTCACTGGTTTATTTAATCATAACATTCACTGAATTAAATAAGCCATTTAGGTCTTGTTGCAACAGACATTAACACTTTTTTTTGTCTCTGAATTGACATTAAAACTACCATTAAATATGGTATAATTTCATGAGACTTAGGCTCTGGTTTACTACACGTCTGTATTACAGATGAATTCAGGAAAAAAGGGCACCCTGACAGATGGTTTCAGTTCATTGTACTTTTTCTTAAAGAACATTTGTTTTTGATTTGTCTATAAATAATGAAAGAAAACATAGCTGAGGGGCCCAGTGTGATTTTTATAGAAGGTTCGTTTTTGGAAATCTGATAAGCTTATAACCACATGTGTTTAAAATCATTCTAGTATAAAATTAAGAAACTTGGGGTGGAGGAATCCTACTTGTCAGGCAACTCAATGTTTACTTTATCAATTACTCAGCACTATTTGTCAAACATTTTGTGTTTTTAGAAATTTTTGAAAAAATTTTAAATATGTGTACAACTTAACATTGCTTATGACAAATTTTGAGCATGCAGATGTTATGAATCATACTTTAAGGTTGCACATACATAAGCAAATGTATGTGTTAATGATGCAAAATAAGAGACTTCTGCTTGTGCACATGGACCTATTAGAAGTATAGAAACACATTTGCACACATGGGCACACATGGGCACACTGGGCGTGGGCACATTTGTATTGTTAAGAGGATCTGTCTTAGACCATTCTTCTTAGAAGGGGATAACTTTAGCAATACACATTAAGCCAAACAAGAATTTTTTTTTTTAGGGCCGCACCCGTGGCATATGGAGGTTCCCAGGGTAGGGTTCTAATCAGAGCTGTAGCCACCGGCCTGTGCGCCAGAGTCACAGCAATGCCAGATCAGAGCCACATCTGTGACCTACACCATAGCTCACAGCAACACCAGATCCTTAACGCACAGAGTGAGGCCAGGGATCAAACCCGCATCCTCATGGTTCATAGTCAGATTCATTAACCACTGAGCCACCACGAGAACTCCAAACAAGAAATTTTAAAAGAAATTTTATCAAGATACTTTTCTGTTGGGCAATGATCTGGCCAACAGAATTTGATTTTATGTGTTCTACAAATTCTTCACCAGAGAACAGCTGTGACAAAATCCTTTTACTTATGTCAGATATAATGCTCTGCTTTGAAAACTCGACAAGCAAATGCCGCCTAGAAATAAGTTTGTTATGTATGTATTAATCATCCTGGAAGGCAGTATGAGCAACTCAAATCACAGTTTCCTTAAATAAATCTCAACCTGAATTTCTAACACTGAATGAGATATTTAAGAGCATTTGATAAGAGTTTAAACAATAGCTTTAAAATAGTTTGAGAACTATTCTTTAACATACATTTTTATTAATATTATGCATCCCACTGTCTAGTCTAGAAAGGTATACTTTGACAGACCATGATGATAAAATACACACTTCATATTAATGTTCAAAACCTAATGTAAATTTCTCTTTGTCATCTTTGAGTAATATATTTAGGATTAGGATTGGAAAAAGCCAAAAGAGTCATTCCTTGATTTCTACCTATTGCTCTAAGCAAATAAACATAAGCCAAATCCTCTCCTTCAGAACTACAACATGTGATCTATCTCTGGGGCATATAAATATAAAAACAATCCAAATGTATGATTCCCCCCAATTGAAATCCTAATAAACATGACAGACGTCACTATTCTTCTGATAAAAAATTACCTTTTGATCAAAGGGTACTAACTTCCAGTTATAAGATGAATAAGTCTTGGGGATATAATATTCAGCATGGCGACTAGGGTTAACAATTCTGTACAACACACTTGAAAGTTGCTGGGAGAGTAAATCTTAAATATTCTCACCACATACACACAAAATTGTACGTATGTGAGGAAACGGGCATGTTAATCTTACAGTGTGAATTATTTTGCAATATAGATGTGTAGGAAATCATCATGTTGAACCCCTTAAACTTACACAATATTAGGCTAATTGTCTCTCAATAAAGCTGAGAAAATAATTGATTTTAAAAGAATTACTTCACAATGGTCATCAGATTAACTTCCTTTCTTTAAAGATTTCTCAAATACCATTTCTAAAGCCAAATGCATGCAAACTGGTCGAAACTGAGAGAAACAATAAATCTGACAATTCACAGACTCAGTCTTGCTGTTATTTATGGAGAAAAACAAGAAGGCATCCTTTTCTTTAGGTTTGAACATTTTTGCCAAAGAATCACTGAGATACAAATGTCACACAAATGAGTAAGAAAGAGGATTTCCTTCTGAACACAATTGACAGAACAGGTGCTGGATAAAAGGGAATTTATCCAACTGCTAAGGAAGGACGCACTTCACATTTGTCAGAGGTTACTCATGTTTCTCATCAAACACAAAGAAGCTGCTTGTACCATAAAATAGAAAATGTCATAATTTGAAGAATGGCAAAGTAGTGAGGAATGTGGACTTGGGAGCAACCATCAAGTTCAAGTTCTAAATGTGCTACAGATTTGCTGTGTACTCTTGGGCTCTTAACTTCTGGGGCCTCTGTTTCCTTATCTGTAAAATGAGAATCATAATACTTACCTCCAGAGTCATTATGAAGATTAAATCAACAAGTGGATATGAGGTACTTAGAACGCTGCCTAGAACAAATAAGTTTTCAAAAATATTCTTTATCATTATCTTCTTGCCTAGAGCGACACAACACAAGGTAAAGGAACACATCTGCCAAAGTCTTGTTTCACCAAAGATGGGCTCTTTGATTTCATAGTTAGTCTGATCCAGACATGTCCATTCAGCCAGATTTACCTTCACAAAGAGCTTTATTGTCGTGATTATTATTGTTATTATTATTAAAATCACTGTTTGGATTAATAGCATCTTAATAGGCAAAGCACACAGCTATAAAACAATGTTGGATTTATTTAGCACACATTTTAATCTCAGTTTCCACATTGTTTTATGTTGATGAGGCCACAAGCAGTTACTGCATTGTGAATCAGTTCTTAAATCTTCTCAAGACACAATGAGACAACACGCCAGAGGCTTCCAGTCTTGTTAAAGGGACTAGATTTAATGACCCGAAATGATTAATGAATTCAACACTGTCCTTAGTCATAGCCTCCTCACCTAACCTTCCTCTACCACACCAGGTACAAAGCCTGGATTTCCACAGCTTCCCACTTCCTCTATTTTTCTCAATCGTGGAACTTCTCTGCCTTGACTGTAAGCAAGGTCAAGTTCATTCACCCTTGCTAGACCCTTGCTGCTGCTCAATAATATTTCTCTTCATCTTTTGAATCCTTTTCACACTTTCCAAAACTGCTCCAATAATGGGGTTTTGCAAATGAGAGATTTGGATTTCAACATGAGCTTATAAGTAAGTGTATTACTATTTAAGCCTTAATTTTTCTTATCAGCAAAATGGGGCGAATAATGATGTTATAGTGCTGCTGTGAAGTTTAAAAGAAAGTGCATGTAAAGTGCCTGCACAGTACCTTGATCACAGAAGACAGCCAGTGGCTCTCTTCAGGCCCTGCCATCTCTCCCACTCAGAAAACCCTCTTGGGGGAGTTCCCGTCGTGGCGCAGTGGTTAATGAATCCGACTAGGAACCATGAGGTTGAGGGTTCGGTCCCTGCCCTTGCTCAGTGGGTTAACGATCCGGCATTGCTGTGAGCTGTGGTGTAGGTTGCAGACGTGGCTCGGATCCTGCGTTGCTGTGGCTCTGGCGTAGGCCAGTGGCTACAGCTCCGATTAGACCCCTAGCCTGGGAACCTCCATATGCCGCCAGAGCGGCCCAAAGAAAGAGCAAAAAGACAAAAAAAAAAAAAAAAAAGAAAAGAAAAAAAAAGAAAACCCTCTTGGGTACCACCTTACCGAGGGAATGAAAATCATCTTGCACGAATGGTCTCTTCCTTTGATTTAAACATTCAAAATTCTGTCTCTATGTTCCTTTCCTTTCCCTTCTGCCCTGGAAGAAGACATTTCTCTCTTATCTAGAGCTGACCCCTCCACTGCCCCCTAATTTATTTCACAGGCATTACTGTTGCTTATTTTGTGCCAAGACCATTCAAGGTACCAATGATTTGGAGATAAAAGACCTAGGCACTGCCCTTGAGGAGTTAGCTGTGGGGGAGACACAAACATGATGACAACATCATGAGGTCTGCCTGCAGAAGAACAGGAACTTAAGAGACCAACAGCAGCAACAGCAATGAAATGAAGAGCAAACAAAAAACCAGCCAGCAATGCAACGTGATTTTCTGTCCTTCCATCATATCACACCAAAAGCAAAACTGGCTCAAAGTGAAACTTTGGCCTTCTAGGGTCTCCTCACTGGGATTCTGAATACAGTTTAAGACCACCACAGTTTCACCAGTGTCCCAAAGCACTGGGAACCAGCACCTGTGGGCAGAAATGAACACTTTACCCTTTTTTTTTTTTTTCTTTTTTTGTCTTTTTAGGGCCACACCCGAGGCATATGGAGGTTCGCAGGCTAGGGGTCGAATTTGACCTATAGCCGCTGATCTGAGCCACGTCTGCAAACTACACCACAGCTCACGGCAACACAGGATCCTTAATCCACTGAGCAAGGTCGGAGATTGAATCTGCGTCCTCATGGAGGCTAGTCAGATTCATTTCTGCTGAGCCATGATGGGAACTCCCACCTACCCTTTCCATGCTTAGACAGCCCGCCCACTCGCCACTGAACATTCCACTCTGACATATTCAGCAGTGACATCCATCCCTAACTCCTCCACACACACACACCCTTGCAGGGGCAAACTTCAGTAGTCACTTCGAACCTTGCATGTACCCAGGGTCACACCACATTCATTCAGTCACTCAGATACAGGAAACAGTCATCCATCCATACCACCTTTCTCAATTCCATGCTGCTTTCTTGGATGCCTCCAGTCCTTCTCTTTTTGTGGCTTTCAATTTTCTGACTTCAAATGGCAATATGCCTGTCCCCTCCAGTCACCTCCACATGAGCTGGGGGCCCTATCCAGCCCCCTTCTCCTTCCATTTACCACCAAAGCTCATGAGTTTTCATGATTGCTTCTCTGCTCTCTCCTAAGTCATTCACAACATGGCTTCTAACTCTACGCTTTCAAAAGCCAACTATGGTCTTCCAGTTGACAGTTGACAAATGCACTGGTCTATTCTCAGGTGTCCTTTCCTTTGTGCTGAATCTCTCTGATGATGATGATGATGATTATTATTATTATTATTTTGGTCTTTTCCTGGGCCACTGTCTTTTCTGCCACTGTCTCCTTTTTTTCCTTAATAAGACAATGTTCACCTGGGTCCCGCCTACCTCTGATCTCTTACCTTACCTTCTCCTTGTCTTTCCCATCTCAGAAAGTGAGTACTTGCCAAAATCTAGTCGTTATGGAGTGATCCTATTCATTCCCAAGGCTTCAATTAGCACTCAATATAGTTCCCAAATCTGCATCTCTAGCCAGGGCTCTCTCTGGAACCCAAATTCTGTATTCCAAACCACCTAGTGAAAAGAATTGCAGCTGTTTCAAATAACACATCTAAAAAAAAACTCATTACAGGCACACAAAACCTCAGATTCTTCTCCTGGCTGCTGTGTTTCTCCTGTTCATGAAACTTGAAATCTTAGAGTCATTTTTCAGTCTGTGCCCTCATTACCATTTAATTTCTAAATCCTGTAAGTACTTCCTTGCTGTCATCTCTCATATCTGCCTCCTTTCTCACCTGGTCAGGGCCTTAGACACACCTAGATCACAGCAACTGTCTCCTAACCAGTTTCTCTGCCTCAAATATTCCCCCCCAACCCAATCTGGCCTGTGCATTTTCTGCAAAGGAGTCTTCTCACATGGCAATGTCACTGCCCTGCCCAAGCATCTTCCAGAGCTTCCCTGAACCTAAAGACAAATACTTACAGTCTGCTCATCAGGGCCTACCCTGTTCTGTAGAGTCACCTTCCACAACTCTCCTTGCTGGTGCGCGTGCTGTACCGGCCCCTTTCCAACACCCTCTTGTGTCTCTGGACACTGTCCCCTCACCACTTTTCCTTTAGCCAAATACTCCCCATTTCTTCAAAGCTTGTTTCAAGCCCACCTCCCCCCCAGTTCTAAGATCATTCCCACTTCCCGTGACCTCCGAAGCATTCTGAGCCCTGGCACTCTCCGTCTCTATCCCTCACCTTTTAACTAGTTTGCTTACTCCTTGTGAAATCGATTACCTTACTATATTTCTTGGGTTTGGAGGTATTTGAGGAAGAGTGTCATGAGCCCCTTTAGGAAGATGATCCTTGTGGTGGCCTGTGGGATGCAATGGGAGGAGATAAGAGGCTGCAGGCAAGGACACCAGCTAGTGCTCTGTCCCAGGGTCAGGAGGTAAGGGGGTGATGGAAGGATAGAGATACGTTTCCTGAAAAGCCGCATCCTACACGGGACGGGGGAGCATAGCGCAAAATGAAAGATAAAATGTATTTGTATTACAAGCTTGGAGAACACTTTTAAAGCTTAATTTTACAAGGAAAAAAGTGGAAATTCACAGGATTTTAGGGAAAAAATAGTATGAACATTAATACGGTTTACTTGGACATTTTGTGGTGAAGGTGTTTTCAAGAAAAACTGTTGACATCAAACATTATTGTTTCAGCAGTGTTTCCATGGGATCTCAGCTTTTCTTCTCCTGGTTGACTTTAAAACAAATGCAGTATAATGGCAAATTACACATTCAACTTGGTGAGGATCCAATAAGAAATTCTTTGTTTATTCCCTACAAATTCCTGTAATGGCAAATTATAATTTAACCCAAGCACTGTTAAAAAGAACTGGTTTTTATAGAACACTCTCTCTACATGTTCTTAAGCCTGAAGATACAATCCTTTTACTAATCAAATCATTTATATTAACTCAGCTCTCCTAAGCATAATTAAATAAGTTATATTTCCCACAGTTCTTTCACATTGATAATGTTTTTCCCTACAGGTGAAATGTTAATGACCCTGATTTTAGCATCCTGTATTTGCAAGAGCTGAGCGTTTATCAGAGCCTCTATGTAATCGATTAAAAAGGTCAAGGATATATTAGCCCTGATATTTGCAGCAGAGAAATTCAATGTTCCTGCACATTTTTTCTTTTCCTCTTTTTGGGTTTGCTGATTTTCATGTTTATTTTCTCATGGTTGCAAAACTTAGTCTACCAAGTTCCCAAGTCTGGAGTTATTTTCTGACACTGCAGTCATTGAAGCATACTATTGTTTTGTTTGCCATCTGGAACATCCTCCAGTTCCATGCAGAGGGGAAGAAGAGGAGAAGAAAGGGGGAGCAGGTGCAGAAGTTCTATTCACAAGGGCACTGACCCTCAGCAGGGGCGTGACAGGGCTTTAAAATAGGATTAGACACCCAAACAAGAAAAAGGTCACACTTGACATTTCCACTGGAAATACCAATGCAAATAGAGCTGATCCTAGGAACATTTTTCACACACGCGCGCACACCCACACACACACATGTACAATTTTAGATAGGGTCAAGAGAAAAGTGATGTGTTTCAATAATTTCCCTAAAAGCTCAAAAAAGCAACTATTGGAAACAAGGCTCAACAATAACAGCAAATAAGCAAAAACTCACTTGGAAAAATTTTTTTCTCTTTTACTTATTTGTGATTTCTAAGGGTTTGTTCTTTACCATGGGAAGAAAAGTAAGAATGTAGTTGATGGGGAAAATGACATAATGATTAGAAACTTTGATTATGCTGTATTCAAATTCATTTAATTTTTTCAAAAAATTTAATTCATATCAATCCCATTTCTATCTGAAAATTGTCTCATTTTTCTTCCACGTAATTGATGATAGATGAGTAATTTTTTTCTATTTTCAATCTGTATATTCAAAAGTAGTAGATCAGAGCATCTAAGACCAAAGTAAAATTAAGAGGCAGCCAGAGGAGGAAGTCTGTCTCAAGATGCTTCAAGACTCACCAACACCTCCTGAAGATTTCTGAATCATTCACCAAAAGTTGATTCTCCATTGAACTCACAGCATTATTCAGAGAAGGACCCATGTACCCTCCAGCTTCAAAAATGTATGCCTTCATTGGTGCCACTAAGACCGAGACATATGAGCTCATTAATGGGTCTCCCAAAATAAGCCAAACCAACATAGATTTATTCACGACACAAGGAATTCTTGGAGGAACAAATAAATTCTAGAGGTCTTTATGTGTACAGTCCAAGAAAAGTGTATCTGCTATGTAGATTCAGATTTTAACATATTAGGTATATATTAAAGGAGGTTCATCTGCACACAAATTGTTTGCTACAGTTCTTGCACATTTGTTTATGGAAAGCATATGAGTCAATTCTACCACATAGAACCTAAAACCCTTCAAGTGAAGAACTATCCTGACCTCTGTGGTGAGACATGGGGCAATGGCTGAATTAGCAGGAACAAACTGCACTTCCATCCAGTGACCACAGGTTTTGAAATTGTCTGTCAAACTCAAACGCTGTCCTATGTAATCTTTTATTAGTCAAAGTTATACACACCTGCCACAGCATCTAACTAGTACAAGATTTCCTGGGTTAAAAATTGAGCTTCAACCAAAAAGCAGGAAAAAAAAAGAAAAAGAAAAAAGCAACCCTCCCCATGGGAAAAGGTATGCTTCCATTAAGTTATTTGAAATTACAAATAAATTTGAGGACCCTCATAAATACCTATATTAGCTCCTAGGGACCCCCTATCTCAGCCTGAGAGAGATTCCATAAACTGAAGCATCGCCCACAAAGTCTGATGAATTTAGCCTGGAACATGCGTTACCACGTTCACATCTCATGAGTTTAATAATCGAAATTGCTCCTTATTCTTAGTGAAATCCAAGAGTCTGTCATTGCTGAAAATATTCTTTATTAAAGATCAACTTTAAGGTCACAGTTGCCATCAGGATTTTTTTTAAACCACATGTGATATTCAGAATATGTGGATATCAACCATAATGAAGAAGACTGAATAAAGTGAGAAATGGACTTGACCTTAAGCTGAATTTTGGAAATCTTCCCCTCTGCTGCAATTATTGGAATTCAAAAATCAAGGGAAAGACTTTGTGTAAATTACCTTTAAAAATATTCTCACAGCAGTATCTAATTTTACCTTGGGATGTTTGCCGAAATAATCTCACCTCAGTACTGTTACCCCTGGGATCAATTGTTTAGCTGAAGATACAATATCAAACTGATATTGGGAAGGCTTGATGATCATATTACATAAAGAAGTTAAAGCAAAAATTCATAATTTCAAGAATATCATTTATTTTTCCTTACTAAAGAGCTATAGGACTTTTGAGAAAATGTAAAGTGAGTTTTGGGAGATAAAAGGAGACCAGAAAAAGAGACCAGATCACTGATTCACAACTCTAAGATGACATGGAAAGGAAAGAGAATACTTTTAACTTCCAGATATAATGTTCAATTGCTTTTCCAATTACAAAAGTAATACATGCTGGTTATGTAAACTTTGAAAAATACACTTAAAATCTTAACATCTATAAAGAATTACTGTTATAGGGCTTTATTATATACATATGTGTACATGCATTAATAAATGTAAAAATTTCTATTAGAAGATTACACTGTTTATACAAGCCTATGTACTTTCTAGTTCGTCTCTAGTTATTTCCTTGGGATTGGTTTTTAGAGGAGATTACTGAGTTAAAATATATCAACATTTGCAGTATCTTGCTACCTAAAGCATAACCACTTTCCAAAAGGATTATCTATGTATACTGCCACAAGCAATGTATTTATCTTGCTAATAGCAAATATTAGATATTTTAATATATTTAGATATATAAAATATATATTATATACACATATGTTTTTAAATATATCAATATTGCTTTGATCACAATGATGTTGAAGTTTTTTGTTGGTAGAATAATCATGGTTTTCCTACTGATTTATAAAAGCCCTTTTAAAAGTGCTTTTTTAACTAACCTGTGATGAAAATGCTTTTTGTAAATATTATTTTCACCATTTTATTTGTACTTTTTGAAAAAGTTTTCCTTTATAATTTATTCCACTGCATTTACTACATGGTTTTATGCTTAGAAAGTTCATCCTCATTTCAAAATTATTCTAAAATTTTTAGTTTTAATTCACCTAATTCTTATTATGATTTATAGTAAAAGAATGAAATTCTAACTTTTTCTCCAAATTTTTGGTCTGATCTCCCACCCAACTTGATCTTTATCCAAGACTTTCTATTTAAAGAATGAAACTTTATTATAAAGATGAGGAACTTTTCCAGAATTCCCTATTCTGGCTTGTTTGTCTATTCTTCTTTCGATCCCATGCTATTTAATTTTTGTCACTTCTCTTAGAAGAGATAGATCCTTTTTAAAAAAATCTCATAAACATTTTCACATGTTTAGTCTTACAGATAGATTTTAGAATAATTTGTTTCATGTTTCTAAAGGAAATTATGTCTTGTGATTAGAAATGTGTTAAATCTATAAGTTAATTTGGAAATAACTATCAACTTTATCATATTCAGTCTTTACATCTAGAAGCAGTCTTTACTTTTTCCTAGTATTCTAGTTAAAATGTATTATTATTATTAAATCTTTGCCTTCATTATATCTTCTTAGTTTTGTTGTTGTTGTTTGCTTTCCTTTGATTTTTGCTGTCAAATAGGAAAACTATTGACTTGGGGACATTTAGCTCACAATTTATTCATTATTGAACTATTACCTAGCCTCTTTATGGAATATTTTCTACACTGTTTCAAAGTTGATTCCCTTATATTTTATATTTATATTTTCTCCATAAATAACAACAACTTGTTCTCCTCTTCTGTGAGTTATACTTCCCATTTCTACGTCATACAGAATAAGGCTAAACAGTTATAGAAGCATTCTTGTCTTTTTCCTGATTTTGCAATTTGTGTTCCACTGTTAAGTTTTACCATGCCTTTGGTTTGGGCTGGACATTATCATTTAGTGATCCTATAGAGTTAGGACTGAGACTCAGGTAAGTCAGCATGTGGCAATAAGCAACACTTGGTTCATGATGCAATCTAACCACACCATTCTGATCTGTACCAGGCCCAGGAGCCTCGTTTTAAAATATTAAAATTGTTTATTCGTTGAAGTTAGCCATTTGAAACACACCTGAATGACAGAGTTGGAAGAAGGAAAAGATAAACAACAGAAATCTGATTTCAAGGAGAGATAGTGGGGCTCCTAAGATTAAGGAAACTCACAAGAGGGTCTGTCGTGGTGGCTCCATTTAACAACAGTCTCTGAGGAAAGGGAGTGGTAGTTCCGCTACAAAAAGAAACTATTTCTGAATAAAACACTCCGTTCTTTATTTTCTTTCTTCCTTGTAACAAAAGTAATTTAAGATTATGAATATGCCTCAAGGGATAAGATGGGTTATATGAAGCAATTAATTGTAAAACACTTTTTTACACATTCTACAACTCTCAGGTTGAGATGTGTATGACAATCGAGGTGTCTTAGTTTCATGAAAATGTGGTATTTAATGTCCAGGCCAATTAGTCAATATGTTTAATCTTTCGTTATTAGTTTTTAGTTTTTAGTTTTACTATGGCATCAGATCAGACAATACGGCCCATGTGCTTTCTACTTGGGAAGAACTTACTGAGATTTTCTCTATTCTCGATTTCTGAAGGTATTTCACATACATGTAACAAGAAGTATATTCTTTGTTGGAATCACATCAAGTATAACAATTAGCTGTAAATTCACCTTTTCAAATTTTCTGTCTGTATACTACCTCCTTGATTTGTCAAAAGCTGGAAAATTGTATTTCCTTCCAGCTATAATTGTAGATGTGTTCATTGTACTATATAGTTCTAGTATTTGTTACTTTATATATTGATTTGGATTCCTAATTGCAGTATCTATGTAATGCCTTTTATCCAGGTTTATGCTTTTTATCAATGACTCAAAACCCCCATTGTGACCTTTCATTCTGCGCCACAGGTTTTATATTGTTTGTAAATTCCTCCCACACTCTGACAACTGAATGACTACTAGTCTTATCTTTAGGTGTTGCTATAGAGGTTTCTCCCCACTCCCTTCCTCCCTCCCTCCCTTCCTTCCTTTTTTGCCACACCAGCAGCATGTGGAAGTTCCCCGGCCAGGGATCTAACCGGTGCTGCACTTGCAACCTGTGTGCCACAGTTGCGATAGCGCCAGATCCTTAACCCACTGGACCACATGGGAACTTCCTAGAGGTTTCTTTTTCTTTCTTTCTCTCTTTTTTTTTTTTTTTTTTTTTTTTTTTTTTTTTTTTTGTCTTTTTGCCTTTTCTAGGGCCACTCCCACAGCATATGGAGGTTCCCAGGATAGGGGTCTAATTGGAGCTGTAGCTGCCAGCCTACACCAGAGCCACAGGAACACGGGATCCGAGCTGCCTCTGCAACCTACACCACAGCTCACGGCAACGCTGGATCCTTAACCCACTGAGCAAGGCCAGGGATTGAACCCACAACCTCATGGTTCCTAGTTGGATTCGTTAACCACTGCACCACCACGGGAACTCAGAGGTTTCATTTTATTATGAGCCTCTGGATACATTTTTTTCCCAAGGAAATTGAGAAGCAACTAAGACAGGTTTAATTTAAAACAGAAACCACTCCAGAACAAAAACATGCTGGATGTCCATGATCTGCCAATCTCTGTACTGAGCACTTGACATATACTAGCTTATTTAAACATCACAGTAACTTTCTTAGATGGAAAAGCCCAGCCTACCATCCTAGTGTTCGTCAGGGTGCACATGCAGGGGTCTTTCCCACACCCAGCTCTGTCCCAGGCCACGGGGATTTCACACATGTATGCCAACACTGCACCCGCTCCATCTCAGTTGCCTCTTTTTCAACCCCTTCTTCTGACCCCTTCCCTCGATGGCAGCATTATGGCACCGTTGTCTACCCTCTGAGGACAGACCCTGAGAAAGAGTCCAGTCCTTGCCTGAAGGCAGGCCTGTTCTTTGGGTCCAGGATACCCAGAATACAGGGAGGCATAGGCACCAGGAGTGTGGCTATGTTCCCTGGAGCCCACAGACGCCCAGCCAAAGCCAAATGGGAAGATGTCAGAGAAACAGCAGAGTAGGGCCCTCTAAGGTGGGGAGGGACACTGAGCTAGGATAAGGCCCCAGGTGCCCAGGTCTAAAGTGATATTGGAAATAGATATTGTCCCCTGCAAGTGCCAGAGACTAGCCTTGAAATTAAATGTGGCCAATCTTAAACCCATGCGTATTGTCTTTATTACTTATTTTTAACTTCTGTGTATTATAGAGGTACAGTGGTTTCATGTGATGGATTATGGTGTTCTGGAAAAGACTTGGAGCTTCTTGAAGCTAAAAAGGAAGATGTTGGAGCATAGATAGCTTCTCCTCAGAATGGTTGCATTCTCTTGCTGAGCAAGAACTTTGAGCTACTGAATCTGCTTTCATTAGAATGAGATGTAATGAACCCCCTTAGAGGTCCCCCCAGGAATGGAGACTTTAGTGGACTCAGAAGTGTCCCTGTTACCTCGTGTGTCAGAAGATATGGCTGGAAACAGAAACACAAGGGTTCTTGATGGCCACTCCTCACTTCCCTGTCCACCTCCAGGGTGCCTAGGAGGCGCAGGAATTCCTTGTCCTACAGGGCCAAGGTCTCACAGCACAAAACTGATTCTAAATAGGTTTGCCGACTGCCTCTCACAAGGGAGCCTGGCACAGAGGGTAGGCTCCAGCGGGACCTTCAGAGCCTGAAAGATGTACCATAATTTCTCTTTTGTAACTAACAGCAGTGCCCTGGTGCGTCACTCAGCATTTTACATGTCACAGTGAATGGGTCATTAGCACATGCCTCCTCCTCTGAGCCGAGAGTAAACTCGATTCCTCCTTGAGCCTGTGTTCATTTCATTTTTTCCCTCTTTCCTTCAGTCAGTTTTTTCTTTCATTTTCATTCAGATGTCTTTTTTTTTTTAAGTCATGCTGTACTTTTGCCCTTCCAAAGTCACAATTTCTTTATTCATATTAACAAAGCCATTTTCCTTTGTGTGGGTCTTTCCTCTGGGATATTCCTACAATATTCCTCTCTTCTGCTCACCTCTAAGAGGGCAACACTTGACACTGTCGGTTGACCTGGCCTTTTCACTATGGTCATCTCTCCACTCCACCTACCTTGTGACTAAAACATACTTTTTCTCACACAAGGTAGGTTATACATTTCAGGGGGAGACAACTGAAGACTGTGATAGAGGCTGGAGGGAGCCTCTTGTTTGTTTCAGCCAAGCCAGTCAGGAGGAGTGGAATCGCTCAGGGGGTGTGCACTTAAGCCAAGCTTCTGAAAATGTCTACACAGACTGAAAAACCAGCTCTGACAAACCAGCACACCTCTGAAGTTAAGGGGATCAGGGAGACTGGAGGAGGACGAAAGTGCCAATGAGAGAATTGCTTTTGTTTATGTCTGTTTGCTGGATATACACATTACTAATGATGAGCAATACTACCAGCAAATCTTTTAATCACGCCTTTTTATCACTATGAGGGAAGACTTCAGGTTGGCAGCTCTCCAGGAAGGCGCATGTGTGAGTGAGCAGTAGTATTGCCTACCATACGATGTAGCAGTGCTTTTTTTTTTTTTTGGAAATTATTTTATCAGACACAGTTTGGTCCATTCTAAATGGTTCTATTTTGCTCTTGACTGATTGGGTTCCCATAACCCCAGACATTAAAAACCTAAGCCAAGGGAGTTCCCGTCGTGGCGCAGTGGTTAACGAATCCGACTAGGAACCATGAGGTTGCGGGTTCGGTCCCTGCCCTTGCTCAGTGGGTTAACGATCCGGCGTTGCCGTGAGCTGTGGTGTAGGTTGCAGATGCGGCTCGGATTCCGCGTTGCTGTGGCTCTGGCGTAGGCCAGTGGCTACAGCTCCGATTCAACCCCTAGCCTTGGAACCTCCACATGCCGCGGGAGCGGCCCAAGAAATAGCAACAACAACAACAACAACAACAAAAGACAAAAGCCAAAAAAATAAAAAAATAAAAAAAATAAAATAAAATAAAAACCTAAGCCAAGAAAAAATTTAGAATTGCCTTCTTTTAAAGACCTTCAAAAGTTTCACTTAGAATTTACCTACTTTAATGATTCAAAACAAAGAAAAATGAAAGTTAAACTTAAAAAAGTAAGTGTGTGGTAGAAATTACTGTGCTACGACTGTCATTTCTGCAATTATTTTCATCTTGTAATGACTGTCATTTTCTTCCCCAAATATCCTTCGAGTTTAAAGTTCATAGATCAGAGAGTACTTTTCTCCATTTGAGAGTATTCAAATCTGAGAGAAAGAATATTGTATTCCACATCATCTGTCACCCATGCCACTGGTTTGTAGTATGTGATAAATTTAATATAAATATATAAGTATTTTGAAATTTATGAAACTTAAAATCTACTTTAAGTTCTCAAAATATGCCACTTGTGAATATCCGACTAAAGAATCAAAAATAAAAGTTCATTCTTCCTATGAAATCTAGTTACCTAGCACCACTAAACTATGTTTAACATCTTAAATGCCTGAGTTATTATTAAGGCATAACTCAGATAACAAAGGATATAATGTGTGGCAAAATTAAAGCTACAGCAGAAAAAAAAAAAAGCCTGGAGTTCTTTGTAGCTCAGCAGGTTAAGGATACAGTGTTGTCACTACAGTATCTCAGGTAACTGCTATGGCACAGGTTCAGTCCCTGCCCAGGGAGCTTCCACATGCCATCAGTGAAGTCAAAAAAAAAAAAAAAAAAAAAGGCATCACTAACTTAAACCAATTCAGTTGCTTGCCAGCTTGACTTTGCAAAATGACTGATTCTTTTAATAGTAGTTCTAATTTATTCAGCATCTACATCTGGCCTTCAGCATGGTTTTAATAACAGAAAATATAACTTCCTAACTTGTAGAATGTGGTTGATTTGGATATATCTAGAAAAGAACACTGGTTTAGTCAATAAAGTAATACCTCATATATGCAGTATTATCAGAAATAAAGCATTTCAATTTTATTTACTTTGCCCATTTTTGAGAGAAATCTTTCTAAATCTAAAGTGACCTACTTATATCCAAAAACACTGGCCTCATAGAAACAGACAATAGAATGGTGACTGCCAGGGGCTCAGTGGTAGAGTCAACAGGGAGATGTTGGTCCAGGGTATAAACTTTCATTCCTAAGATGGGTAAGTTCTAGAGAGCTAATGAACAGTATTATCACTATAGTTAACAATACTGTCTTGTATACTTGAAAGTTTCTATAAAAGTAGAGGCACAGTGGCCTCACCATAACAACCACAAAATGGTAATGATGTGAGGTGAACGATGTGTTAACCAACCTTCCCGCGGTTAACATTTCTCACGACATCCGTGCCATCAAATCCTAACACCGGACACCTTAAACTTCCAAAATGCTATTTATCATTACATACATACATCAACTGAAAAAATTCAGCTGTGAAAAAAAAATAAAAAGTGGCCTTCATACTCCCTTCCCTTCTTAAGGAGAGTAAATATAATTTGATTTTCTTGATGGCTTAGGGATAGCCTTGTGAGCACACACCACTACACAACAGAGCAGGTAGGCATGCTTTCCCCTTACAGAAAAGCATGCATTTGTGTGATGTTGTCCTGTTCACAAAGCTTTTATGGAGACAAAATTCCTTTTGATATAGCGCTTAAGTGGTCCCAGATTGACTGCCCCACTTTTTTGAGGTCTACGGCAGTTTTCCTGCCTTTTAATTCCCTCAGGTTGCTGACTGTCACTTCTTGCTGGTAACAGAGTGTCTCCTTTGGATACCTTCCTAGCAACTGTCAGCCTCCGGTTTTACGTAACTTGGGAAACCAGAAAGCCAGGTTTGTAAGGATGGTCTCTAAAATAAATTTTGAGTTGGAGCGAAGGTTTGAGAAAGCCTACAGCTATTAACATTCTTAAGCTTTATGCATGGATGTTCTGATATCCTTTAGGACTTCACGAAGTTAATTTTCTTGGGACTATTAGTCATAATCCATCCATCCACCCAATAAATATTTGTGGAGTGCCTCCCAGAGCCAGAAACTATACTATATAAGAGGATTACGGTGGTTAATAAAGCAAAGGTAGTCCTGACTCCAATGGAGTTTACAGTTTTTTTTTTTCTTTTTTTGTTTGTAGGGCCGCACCTGCGGCATATGGAGGGTCCCAGGCTAGGGGTCCAATCAGAGCTATAGCTGCGGCCTACACCACAGCTCACAACAACGCCGGATCCCTAACCTACTGAGTGAGGCCAGGGATCAAACCCGAAACCTCATCGTTCCTAGTCAGATTTGTTTCCACTGCACCATGATGGGAACTCCGGAGTATACAATTTAGTTGGGGAGAACAGCAATAAGCTAGTGAACAAGTAAATAAGCACTTCACTACAATCATGGAACACATGTTCTCACTGAGACCGTAGCAACCCCACATCCCCAAACTGATCATTATAGTAGTATAACTACCTTCTATTTATATTGCTTAGTACTTCAAGTTGTTTTCATGTATTCCATTTCACGTTAGCACAGAAGTTAGGGGGCAAAACGCTTTGACAAAGGAGAAACTGAGGTTGAGAGGGTTTTATATGGTCAGTGGTCCAACCTAGGCTTGAACAAAGGAAGTCTATTACCCACCACTTTCATCTTATGTTCTCTCCATTAAATGAGAGGACATCGCTTGGAACAAGTTGTACTGAGGAGCTATATCTTTTTCACTTTCCCTAAGTTTTATCACCTACAGAGTCCTCTATAATCTTCTGAGGCTTTTTAATCTATGAGTCAACAAGTTTGTGTTGTTATTTTCTTTCCACCTCTACCCAGTGAGTTATTTAACACCCTTTTGCAAAGTCACCTACTGGTGGTAAGGATAGGTTCTTTCGGGAGATGTAAGTTTAAAGATGTTTTCTTTTGGTCATCAGTAGATTATCTGAGCAGTACTCTCTTGCAGAGTAACATATAAGGCACTTGGAAGGACAAGGGAGTGAAGGAAAGCTCAGTCATTTGAATTAAGATGGTAACAGACCTTTTTTCTGAATTCTACAAAGGAGAGATAGCAAAAAAAGACTGGGGCTTTGGAAGTCATTAGCATGAATGGGTACAGTACTGAAAGAAAGTACAGTACTGAAGAAAGACCCCTGTGAATGTGCGGACTGAGTTATATAAAGAGGCAGAGACCCTAATGTCCCTGAGACTAAGGTCAGAGGGGTGAAGACAGAGAGATCTAGAATTGCACCAGTGAAAGGATTTAGAAGAACTTTAGACACCCTGTTCAGCGAAGGGAATGAAACTCAAATTGTAGAGTGACATGGGTGAAATTAAATATTAGGAGATATTGGCATCATGATCCTTCAACAAATGCTTTTTTTATTTCATGACAAGACTAATATCCAGTTAATTGGCTGAAGGTCACCATTTCTGTGTGATATTTTACCATGACTTTATTTTTAATTCATGCTTTTACTTTCAATCAATTTTTAAGAATGGGTTTTTATTTTCTTATCAAAAGAATCTACTTTGCCTTAATTTAATGACTTTTTGTAATTACATATATAATAATCAGCAAATCTGCTCTGTGACCTTTATTACCAAGCCTCTATGTCCTCCTTAAAATTAACCTCATCAGTAATTTGCTAGTACATTATTTTTTTCAGTGGAAGTTTCATTTTATCTTTGCATTTATACAGCATTCCCTATGAAAGTCAAAAGTAGACATTGCTATGGGAAGTGAGCAAAAAGTCAGCTTTCTGGCATGGCAGCAGGAGAGTACCATTTACAGCTTTAACATATATTTAAACTTTTTATAGCATTGCTCTACTAATATTGAGATAATTTAAGAATATTTGTTGACTAACACTTATGACTACTACACATAGCTCTTTTTGTTTGCTTATTTGTCTTTGCTCCTTTGTTGCTACAGTGGGGGTTGACAGGGACATCAGATGCATCTCACTCATTTTCACAACAGGGTAAGTTAGGGGAAAGTTTTTAGTCTTTTTAAAAGATAATCAACAGAAGAATCTTGGTCTGCTAACTCCTAGTCTCTCTACTCTTTTTCAAGTTCCTAAGTAAGCTAAATTCCTCCCATACAAATTTTACTACTTTATCTATGAAACTATTAGTTTCTATAACATCCCCATTAAATAAATAAAAAGAGAAGTGTCCTTATTTCAGACAGGAGGGGTTTAAAGAAAATACAGTACAAGAAGCACTGCAATGACTGGTTGGCTGTAAAAGAAGCACTGCAATGACTGGTTGGCTGTTATCTGTAAGCATTTCCCTTGCTACCCACCCTAAAGGAACCTTCCAATAGTGTCCCCTGTCATTCACACAATCTGACCAATTCTCAGAACAATACCAGAGCTGCTCTTCTTTCCTCAAAACAACAAAAGTGAAAGGTCACAGAACCATCTACTAGTCCTTTTTAAAAGTTCCGCTACCAAGCAGACTTACTATCACCCCTCTAGAGATATTCAGAGGTCTACCCCTGCTACAGATGATTGAAATCAAAAGAAAAGCACAAATATGTGAATGACATGCTTTTATTTCCCTCAATGTCTCAACATCCATTTTCCCTTGGTCATTCCCTAGGCTCAACCAGGGAAACCCACCAAACGACAAGTTTGCTGGCAAACCATTTATCCTGTCTGCTAATCAACAATATCCATGGCCCTTTCAAAAACAGGAAGACACACACACACACACACACACACACACACACACCCCTATACATGCGTATCACCATGTTCTCAAAATGATCATTGGTAAATTTTGCTTGTTTTGTGTTAATTTTTTGAGATAAACATATTTAATCAATAAAGCACATATAACAAAAGTGAAAAAGGTAGGACACACTAATCATTTTCCTTTGTGACATCCATATACACAATTATTTATGCAAACAGTTATTCTGACAGCATGGAAACAAGGCGATTAATAACCCTGGGCGTTCATCTGGGTCCTTCTAGACTATTTGTATGACTGAGAGTTCCTACTGCTTCATCTATAAAATGGAACTGGTAATACTTACTCACTCTGCACTTTACATCTTGAACTTTCTTTGTGGTGAATGCTGATGTACATATTTCCACAATGTATAGAAAGACAGTCCCTCTACTGACACTGGAAAACTGCTGCAATAACTTCTCAGGTATCATCACCCACCACCACAAATCTCTGAAACAAGAAATGGACCATTCCACCCAAAATAAAGCAGAGAGGGAGCATTCATTTTCAGCCACCACAACTGGCAGGCCATGGGTTAAGACTAGTAGGGCCATTAATGTTAAGAATCACCTGCAATAAAAATTTAGGGTAGCATGGATTGCAGGAAGGTAGGGGTGAGGGAGGAAAGACATTTCCCCCATCAGGTTGAGGGCTAAGACACTTCACAATTTCAAATATTAATAATATGTCAGTACACTTCAAAAAGAATTCCAAAATTTCCCCATACCCATCTAGCAAGAATTCACAAACAGGAATTCACAGTGAAAGTCAAAGTTTTAAAACAAGAAGTTTAAACTCACCCACTCTACTAGTTCTAGCAGATATTCCTGGGAATTTGAAATCAAAAGAATTTGAGAACTATTGTGAAAGATACAGAATCACAAATCCCTTTATGTAATCCAGGAAGCAAGTGAAGTCATGGACATTTTCCCTAATTTTAAGATAAAAAATGAGTTAGCTTTTAGTGATTAAGCACATTCTCTATTTCATGGTTTATTACACTTGTTACTTAGAATAATTGGGACCTTCTGGAAAACTGCTCTCTGAGAAATTCAATAGTACATTTGATTAATATTTTAATGTAAGACTACACCCTCCAGTCAGTTTAATAGTATATTAATATATTAAATACTGTACAGAGAAATCCTTAAGTAATCTAGTCCTCTGAACTGCATGGTTAATAAACAGAAGGGAGTTAAATATCTACAAACAAATTTTAAAATGTACCAGTTACTTTTCAGTTTACTAAAGAAAAGCTATTTTTGTAGCCAGGATCCACCAGACTACTTTGTATAACCCCCAATCTCCCCACCCCCACCTATTCCACCGAGGCCTGAGCTATACTAAAATTTTGCAAAGCCTTGCATTGTTCTCCCTGACACCGGATCAGCCGACACAAAAAAGCAACTGCCAGCTCAAAAGCAATCCGGTGATAGAGCCTGGTGCTATCTAATCAAGGGCAAAAGGTCACTTCCGAACAACTGGGCAATAAAAGATTATTTCTAGTGACAAAACAGAGAGGCCCAGAGGTGGGGGGTAGAAAGTAGGGAGGAGCTGGGGAGGAAGGAGGGCAAAAGGGCTCCCATCCGTGGGAGGAAGTGCATTGACTCAAGGCAGCAGACGGGAACCATCTGGCTCCTTTCGAGGTCTGTTCTTAAGACAAGAGAGAAAGTCCCCTTTAAAGGGGCCAGTGACTGGGCTGTGTGATTCTTTTTAATAATCTAAAACCAGCTTTCTCAGGCACAGAAAAATTAGAGTGAGAGAGAGAGATGGGAAGGAGGGAAGAAACCGTTTTCCAAGTAGCAGGATACTTCTTGGCAAATGCTAACTAGAAAATGCATTGCTTTTCAACTCATCAGATTAGTAAGTAAACCTCTAGATACCACTAAGTAGATAATCCAGCAACTGGTGTTTAATTATTATTTGAAGTTAACCTTAATTTAAAACACATACCCATACACACATCATTTCATTTTTAAAAGAATATCAAATCGTTTTTTATGGGACCATTGTAACCTCCCAGGACACCTAAATTCTTCCTCTTTCCATTTTACCACCCCCCAATCCCCTCCAACCTCTTCAGTGTTGTCCCTGGTTCTTACTGACCTTGGAAAGGTTGCAAGAAAAGTCAAGGGTCCTATTACATTCAGCCTAGATGCCTTGGTTTGAAGAAAGCTAGAATTACAGACAGTGTACCCTATTTTCTCCATCCCCCCAAAGAGTCAGTACCAAGTAAACTATGTCCTCAATTCCCTCATCTGTGATTTTTTTTTTTTTAACCACTGAGTAATTACCAACTGAAATAGAAAGTGTCCAGGCTGAGGGACACTGCTGGCTGTGTAGCTGCAAACATGAGATCCTAATTACAGTAATTCAAAGTCCACAGGACAGGAAGCCTAATCATTTTCAGCCTTTTTTTTTTTTTTTTTGGAGGGGTGCAGCATGGCTAACGGACCAGCTGATCTGAGACAGCTCAGCGTGGGCCTCAGGATGACATTCATCTTTCTAAAAGTGAACATCTTTTGAAAAATGGCTGTGAACAAGAATTGGGATTTGTATTAAGCATCTGCCAACCACTCCAGCAGTAGTGCTAGAAAGGAAATAGAGCATTTATGTCTACTTCTTCTAGGACAGCTAAATCTTTATCCCAAGGGAACACATTGAGAAAATGGTCAACATGAAATTACAGGAAATTTCATGTAAGAAGGAAACAGAAACATAGATAAGAAAACTGGAACTTGCTTTTCAACATCCACATAAGCATGAGAAAAACATTGCAAAAAATATTGAAATGGCATTATAAAAATTATAACTTCAAGATGTATTTATGAAGATTTCCTCCCAAGGAAAAAAACCATAAGAAAATTTAAATGCCATAAATTTACACACACAATAATAATAATGATGATGATGAAGTTGGTGGTGGTTGGTGGTCAGCAACTCTATCAAGTGTTCACTGCACATTGATCTCTGAACAGCAGGTATGATGACATTGCCAAAGAAAGATACCCTGGGTCCATTAGCTCAAGGAGCTTACAATCTGAAAGTGGGTGGGATACACTCACCTGAAAACATGCAAGAAAGTATATAAATAAGTCTAACACCAGTTGGCCCTTCATGCTTAAGGGACACTAGAATAAAATACACACTGGATTAAGCCAGATTCCTTTGAGGAAGACCTTTGAGATGAATTTCATACAGAATTTTAAACTCATGCTTTGGTAGAGTGAAGAAGACATTGGTTTTTTCTAGCCAAGGCTGTTTAAAGGGGAAATGAGAAATAGCTGAGTCTGGTCAACTGGATCTGAACTGAAGACATGCAATAGATGGTAACAGTTCAGAGTGTGAGGGCCTGCTGGAGAGGTGGGCATCCAAAAGTATCTTGTTTAAAACTCATGGGCTTTCGGAGTTCCTGATGTGGCTTAGTGGTAATGAACCCAACTACTATCTGTGAGGACATAGGTTCAATCCCTGGCCTCGCTCAGTGGGTACAGCTCTGATTTGACCCCTAGCCTGGGAACTTCCATATGCCTCAGGTGCAGCCCTAAAAAGACAAAAAATAAATAAATAAAATTTATGGGCTTCAAGTGCAAATTGAAACCAGAACATACACATTGAGATGGGTATTATTTTTTTTATTAGAAGGCTTGGTAAGGATGTAGAGAAAGTGGTACTTTTAAGTACTATCAGTGGGACGGTCAAATGGTGCAGCCATTATAAAAGTATGGTGGTTTCTCAAAAAATTAAACATAGAATTATCATATGATCCAGCTATTCCACTTCTGGATATATCCTCAAAATAACTGAAATGTACACTAGATATACACTATACTCAAAATGACATGAAATGTGCATCCATGTTCATCCATGTTCATAGCAGAGTATAAAATTTCCATTTGGAATGATAAAAACTTTTCTGGACATGGATGGTGGCAACGAGTGCACGAAATTATGAATGTACCTAATGCCACTGGATTGTACACTTAAAATGTTTACACTAAGTTGTATGCATATTTTACCACGATTTTTTAAAAAAGGCATTAAGATAAGATGAAAAGATAACCTTTACTTAGCCATGTGCGCGTGGCCAAGGTACTTCCTCTTTGAAACCCAAATTCCTCAACTACAGAACAAGGATAACGAGACCTACAATCCAGGCTTATAAATAGAAGAAATAATGTAAAATGCCTAACATTTAGAAGATGACTTAACGAAGATTCTTGATTGCAAGAAATGGAATCATAAATGAAATAGCTTAGGGAATTTATTGGCTTATTGAAGCAAACTGCCAAAGGGTCAAGACTGGAAGCTGGTCCTAGGAACAACAGGAATGAAGGGCTCTAGTGCTATCAGGTTCTTCTAATCTGACCTGTCATTTCTGCATGGTAATTGCTCTGACTGCTAGAGAACACAATCAGTGCAATTCCAGGCACACATTCTTACACCTCCACAACTGGACAAAAAAGAGGTCTTCCTTCAGTCCTGTTTGAAAGACTCTGATTGGACCATGTTTTGTCACACACCCATCCCCTGGACCAATCACTGTGGAAGGTAAAAAGCCCCCATTACAAGCCCAAATTAAAGCGGGAAGATGGAGACACCAACTGGAAGAGCAGGCATGAACCAAGTAGCCATCAGCAAACTCGTGAACTAGTAATCCAGATTTTATATACAACATAAACACAAGCCACCTTAGATATCTGAGTAAATATCAGTTTATCTAAGAAATACGTATTTTATGTTATTTTGAAATAATTGATTCAGTTGTTCACTTAATGACACTCTCATGGTAAGTTACTGTATTTAGGATAATTTTTCAAATAACTGAAACGGACTCTCAAGTATTAAGAATTTTTTTTAATGCTTTTTTTAGGCCCGCACCCAAGGCATATGGAAATTCCCAGGCTAGGGGTCCAATCCGAGCTATAGCTTGCAGCCTAACCACAGCTCACACGCCAGATCCCCAACCCACTGAGCAAGGTCAGGGATCAAACCCGCATCCCTCATGGACCCTAGTCAGGTTTGCAACTGCTGAGCCACAACAGAAACTCTTTAAGATTTTTACTTTGTATTTTATCTAAAATATATTCTTTTTTTTTTTTTTTTTTTTTTTTTTTTTTGGTCTTTTTGCCTTTTCTAGGGCCGCACCCGCGGCATATGGAGATTCCCAGGCTAGGGGTCTAATTGGAGCCGTAGCCACCGGCCTATGCCAGAGCCACAGCAACTCAGGATCCAAGCCATGTCTGCAACCTACACCACAGCTCATGGCAACGCCAGATCCTTAACCCACTGAGCAAGGCCAGGGATCGAACCTGCAACCTCATGGTTCCTAGTCAGATTCGTTAACCACTGTGCCAAGACGGGAACTCCAATATATTCTTTATATGATGGAATATAAAAACAATTTTTTGGTAAAGTCAAGATCACTTGTGAACATAAAATATATTGTATGGTAATATGCTAATACTCTCAGGAACAACTTTGGTGCTTAGAACTTCTTAAACCAAGGACTCAAGACACAGAGGTCATCATTTGATCAATCTTTGTTACTTCTCACTCTTCTCACTTTTCTGCTTCAAAAAATTCCCACCTTGGCACAACACTGTAAACCAACTATATTTTAACTATTTTTTAAAAAGGGGAAAATGTCTAAAACTTAAAAATGAAAAAAACAATTCCTTCCTTCATCCTGTTTCTAATTGCTAAGTATTGAACATCTAGATAATTAGTGACTATGAGTAAAGTAAGATTTTCAGGAAGTTATTTTATAGGGAAAAGTGTATTGGCTTTGGTCCAAATAATTATTACAGGAGTTCAAGGATTTGTTCTTTGGGTTCATAGAAGTGTTTTAGAAAATTAGAAGCCAAACTGCCTGAAGTCCAGGTACTTCAGAATATTGAACCTTATGGGTGAGATGAAAGCTCGCTGAGACACTCAAAATTTTTAATCTAGTTATTGAAACACATTTTATGAGAATTAACAATGTAAAGAGTATCGCCAAGTTTTAAACTTGCATATGTAATAGGAATTCAGAAGAAATATATCAAAACATTTGCAAAGTGGTTTTATTTGGCCTAGGATATCTTGGTTCTTGAATTTCTCAGCTAGATTTTTCTGAAGACCTATCAACCAGATTAAGAAAATCTTGACTCTAAGATAAATCATTAAAGTGACTGACAAACAGAGAAATCTCTCACAGTCAATACAGCAACCTTATCGACAGTTATTGATTTCTGCAGTCTCACTCTAAGGGGACTTTGATTCTGCTGTTGACCAAAGTACTGATGGTCATGGCAACAACAATGTATCAGAGTTCCCATCCTGGCCCAGGGGTAACCAACCGACTAGTGCAGTATCCATAAGGATGCCGGTTCAATTCCTGGCCTTGCTCAGTGGGTCAAAGGATCCGGCATTGCCCTGAGCTGCAGTGTAGGTCGCATGGCTCGGATCCTGCATTGCTGTGGCTGTGGTGTAGGCAGGCAGCTGTAGCTCTGATTCACCCGCTAGCCTGGGAACTTCCATGTGCTGTGGGCGCGGCCCTATAAAGACAATCAAAAAAACCATGTGTCTAAGGAGAATGGCCAAAAAGGATCCTGAAGAACAGGTGTACCCTCTTCACTTGTTTCACAATCTTCAGAAAGATGTGTGATATTATCCTCCTTCACCCATAAACATCAAGTACATAGCCTCGTATTTTTAGTAGCAAATGCTCAAATACCTAAAGAACTCAGTCAAATCAGTGACGGTACATTCTGAAAGGAGGAACTATGTGTTGAAGGGAAGTCAGGGAAGACATGAGAAATTCAGAAAAGCTCTCTTCCTTGTTTGCTCCTTCTGAAAGCCTAGTAGGCATAGAAAATATTATTTTGTCATGTGATGAAAAGACGCAACAAGTGATCAAACATCAAGATGAACCCACAGGCAAAAAGAATGCAGTTCCTACGTACATTTAACTGCCTGCCATTCTAAGAGAGTAAACCTGAAGTTAAAACCTGTGCCCCTGCCAAGGCATTAAGTCTCTACAGCTATGTAAACTGCAAAGAGTTTGCAAAGGAACAAATCCAGGACATAACCCCCTTGAGAACAACAAAAGGGATACTTGTCCAGACATTCATATTGCATCACGCCACTTCACAACTTAAAATGAGTCTAGAAAAAGAGGTATGATTTTGGCATGGCTCAGTCCTGTTACTCTCATTCCATAAGACAAGGCAAGCATATCCTTCTTTTCTGGTTTACATTTTATCTGGAATCCACCGAGTGAGACATTGACAAACCTGTTAAATCAGACTAAGCCAATCAATGCAGGGCAGCCAAATAACTTACAACATCCTAGCAAATTTTTTTTTAAAAGTATTTTGCTGTAAACTGAAAAACTTAGTAGCACTCAATCAAGGCCTGATACTTAATGGTAGGGACTTATCTAAGCACCTCTTCCTTTCCTTCCCCCCGTTATCTCATTGATAACTGGTTTAGTTTGAAGAACTTTTGTTATGTTTCATGTGTATTCAGTTCACACTGTGAGATATTTTACTAATGCACAAATACTTGGACCCAAACATCTTGCAGCGAGAAATAAGAATTTTGCAGATGAAATAGATAGGTAAGTGGCTAGAGAGGTAAGATAGATCACCAGACAGACAGCTGATCGATGTGCCTCTGGCCACCATGAGATTTAGGGTATAATCTTCCCATAGATCACCCATGTTTACCCATCAGGCCAAAAATTTATAACCTGCACATTTAAAATAGCTACTACTATGTAGAAAAAGCCATAGTCACAAAGTTAATAAAATACTGGCTAAAGTCCATTTCATTAATTTTTCTCCCCTGGCATTGCTGAGTTTGTCTAAATTTTGCCAGATTTAACACAATTTTAAGTTTCAGGTTTGTATATTTTTGGACTCAAATTCTACTCTGGGTAAACTTGGGAAATTTTATCCCACTGCCTATATGTGCAATGCAAAATGGTAAAGGTGATAGCAAATCATATGATTAAAAAATGTAATATGAGATTTATTGTATACTATTTATTCTTATTTCCTTCAATCTGTTTTTTTGTTTTTGCTTTTTCAGCTCCCCCCACACCATTTGTAAGTTCCAGGCCAGGGATCAAATCCCAGCCGCAGCTGTGACCAATGCCACAGCTGCAGCAATGCTGAATCCCTAACCCACTGCACCAGGCAGGGGATCAAACTTGCACTTCTAGAGACAAGCCAGATCATTAAGCAACTGCGCCACAGCAGGGACTTCTTACCGTAAACCTATTATTCAAAAGATTAGAAGAGAATTCAGAAGATTGAAGTTAAACTTTTTTCCCCACAAGCTTCTTTTTCCTATCTACTACTCTTTGGTCTCTCCAACTATTTACACTGATGAAAATATAGGAGGAAAAATATGTTATTCACCATCTTAGTACTTCAGCAACACAGAAAACAAGCAGCTCAACAATATTTCTCCTGCCAAACAGTGAAAAAAAAGTGTTTATCAAATTAGTTAGGAGTTCCCTTGTGGTTCAGTGGGTTTAGAATCCAGCATTGTCATTGCTGCGGCTCTGGTAACAGCTGTGGCCCCGGTTTGATCCCTAGTCCGGGAACTTCCGCATGTCACAGGCATGGCCAAAAAAAAAAAAAAGATTAGTTCTACATAGCCCAAAGCCACTGGTGAGTCTAGTTAGAGACTCAGAATTAACCGACAGTAATTCATACATGGCCAACTGAAGGTAGTCCATTTGCTTTGGAAGTCAGGAAAATGAGTAGGGCTGACAACCTCTTAGGAAAGTCATGGAGCTGCCTACTGGGCATTTGCTATAAAGTTACAGCTCACTGCTGCATGCAGCTAAGTCACTAAAGTACCTGCAGACCAAGAAATCACTACTGTCATGTTTGAAGAATGATCTTCTATCTAGAAACCATGCTGTATGAGTCACATAGGAACACCATCACAGAAGACCACGGCCTGGGAGGCTTAAACAACATAAGTGTATGTTCTCACTTTTTTGAAGGCTCAAAGTCCAAGGTCAAGGTGCTGGCAAGGTTGGTTTCTGGCGAGACCTCTCTTCCTGGTGTGAAGATGGGCATCTTCTCACCGTGTATTCCCATGGCCTTTCCTTTGTGCTGGCTAAGAAGAGACAGAGACGGAAAGAAACAGAGCAAGAGAATGAGGGCTCTCGTGTCTCTTCCTCTTCACATAAGGACACAAGTCCTGTTAGATTAAGGCTTCATTGTTATTACTCACTTAACTCATTGCCTCCTTATAGGCCCTGTCTCCAAATACAGTCATACGGGGGGTTAGGATGTCAATATACAACTTTGGGGGGAATACAATTCAGTCCATGACACACACCTTAAGTTTAGAGATTTATAGAAGACTAAAACCACCAAAAGAGAATGACTTCCTTCACAAAGTTGAGGTCCTTGTAAGTTTCCTGGGGGAAAAAAAATCAGTACCCTTCACCAAAATACAGTTTAGTTTGCTATCTCTGGCTTTTATTGAAGTTTGCTACAAGAAAAAACCACATGAACTCTTCCTACATTTTTGGAGGATAATGTCCCTTCCCAAAATTCAATTCCCTCTACATAAGCTCTGTGTGAGAACTGTTTTTTTTTTTAATTATTTTTCTTTTTAGGGCCACACCCACAGCACACGGACATTCCCAGGCTAGGGGTCGAATCACAGCTGTAGCTGCCAGCCAACAGCACAGACACAGCAAGGAGGGATCTGAGCTGCATCTGCAACCTATGCCAGAGCTCATGGCAATGTCAGATCCTTAACCCACTGAGCAAGACCAGAAATCGAATTCACGGCCTCACGGATACTCATCAGGTTCGTTACCACTGAGCTACAATGGAAACACTGAGAATTGTCTTTTAGTGTTTAGTGCCAGGAGCAAAAATTATCTTCCGTGAGAACTTCCCCTAATTCCTAAAAATTTACAAGAACCTCATACTATGACATTTTTACTTTTTCTTCTAGTCTGGCAGAAACTTTTCGATCATATTGAAAGCTCGAATAGAGCAAATTCATTAACTGCTTATATTTGTTCTATTTGTCATCCTCTTAACATTTTTTGCTTTTATTCAGATTCTCTTATTTCTCTTTTAGTAACAATTCTCTCACTATGCTTTTTAATAGGCTCAAAAGAGCACATTTTCATGAAAAATGTAGTGTTTAAACACCTTAAAGTAAACCCCTGGCACTATAAGTACCTTCATAAGATTAAACCAGATCCACTGCGCCACGACGGGAACTCCCTAGATTTTTTTTTTTTTAAAAAAAATCTAATGGCAGCTATTGAATTCTGTGAGGAAAAAAAAAAAAAAAATACCTGGAAAATTTAAGAAAAAAAAAAAAGGAACCACTGAAAAAGATAATCTTGATTTCCCCTTAAGTTTTCACTCATCATGCTGAGGAAAATGAGTATCAAGCAATGAACATGATAATAAAACTTTAAAAGTAGCAAAACACATTTAAAAGCAGAACACAAAGCTTTCAACAAAGTAAGTGGATAGTTTTGAGCCATTATACGTAAGTTAATTTTCACACTGGTTGGTAGCTTTTAAAGTGAACCATTATTTTAGCTTCCCTGCTATTGATGCGAGCCCACAGTTTTCCCGCAGTGGCCCTCTACATAAGAGGCAGTCCACTGCTGGACAGTGCAGTTTAAAAACTAAACGAAAACAGCAGCAGAGCATCCTGGAAGCAAAGGACAGATGCCCTTTCTGTGTCTGCACATGTGCTGGGATGTGACTTCAAGGCTTCTTGCTGATAAGATTAATGCCTAAGGAAAAGCTGAGCTTTTCAAGTTTGTTTGTTTGTTTTGCTTTTAGGGCCTCACCCTCGACACATGGAGGTTCCCAGGCTAGGGGTCGAATCAGAGCTATAGCTGCCAGCCTACATCACAACCACAGAAATGCTGGATCCGAGCTACATCTGTGACCTACACCACAGCTCACAATGCTGGATCGCTTAACCAACTGAGCGAGGCCAGGGATCAAACCCACATCCTCATGGATACTAGTCGGGTTTGTGAACTACTGGGCCACTATGAGAACTCTGCTTTTTGAGTTTTAGATAGAAACTGTAGTTTCTGGAAAGGGAATTTTTGAAAGGAGAGGTCAAAGAAATCAGAAACAAAAACACTTAGTTACTTTATCATGGTATGAAAACAGTGCCTTTGGAGAACATGCTATACTAGGTTGTGCAAGTGTTTTGCACGTGTTGTAAGAGTCCAGAGTATGCATTTACAAAATATCAGCAACATGTGTTAAGGTAATATTTAAAATCTGTCAATCATGTGTGGATGTCAGAAAACAATATGCTTTTGGATCTGCTGAACGAAAGATAACCAATACAAAACACTGGATAAGGTCTTCCGGAAATTCTTCGCAAATAGGACAGACCTCCATTAAAAGTCTATCTTGTATTGTGTCTCAACTAAATGAAAAAAAAAAATTAAGTAAAGCAACTTACATTCTCAATGGGTAGTAATAGGAGGTCTTTGGAAAAATAAGTTTTTACAAAGTAGGTGAAAATGGCTAGACTAAACCCCGTATGGAAAATTAGATCAAGATGGAGACTGAACACAACTATCTACCTGCCCTATCCAAAGACCTCTGAAAGACTAGGAGAGATCGTATGGGACAGAATAACTCCTGAAGCATATTAGAAAACAAGGAAGGTTACAATTTGTAGAATACCAAATGCTGGCAAGAATTTACAGAAACAGGAATTCTCACGTATTGCTGGTGGAAATGCAAAAATAATGCATAAAAGATTAGCAGTTCCCTATAAGGTTATACATAAACTTACTTCTATGCACTGAATGTTTCTGTGCCTCCTAAATCCACATGCTGAAGGCTACTCTCCAACATGATGAGAATAGGAGGGAAGGCCTGTGAGAGGTGATTAGGTCATGAGGGTAGAGTCTTTGTGAATGGGATTAGTGCCCTTAAAAAAAGACCGTAAAGAGCTCCCTCACCCTTCCCATCATGTGAGGACATGATGAGAAGACAGCCTTCTATGAACCAGGAGGAAGGTCCTCACCAGACATTGAATCTGCCAGCACCATGATCTTGGACTTCCCAGCTTCCAGAACTGTGAGAAATAAATGTCTGTTGTTTATAAGCCACCCAGTCTATGGTCTTTTGTTACACCAGCCCAAATGGACTAAGACAATATGTAAGTTTATTTTTCCATCTGTCATGACAGAAAAACCAAGAATCCCAGAAAGACTGCCGTTCATCTGTTCAGCAGACTCTTGCCCCACACTCTACTTCCACTGCACAATGACACTTATAACAACATATTAGTATTGCCTGTTTATAATTGTCTGTTTCTCATATTAGACCATCAATTCTGCGAGGGAAAAATTATAGTTACCCTTGGTCACTGGTGTATCTCCAGAACTCTAGCAAAAACTTGATCAATGTGTCAAATTGAATGACTCAATTCCAACTTAAGTGGTGAGGTAAGAGTCATATCTGAAAGAGTGAGCACAGCATCAGTACATCCTGTATCCATCTTGCCTCCGCTCACCATAGTAAGCTAAGTGAACATTTTACAAATGAGCTCATCACCTAGCTTACTATCCTCCAGAGATAGTGACTCCTACTTAACGTAGTGGTTTAGTACTAGGAGGAATACAAGTGTATCAAATTAAGATACATATTCATATTAATTTTGGAATAGCTTTCAAACGGAAACTTGAAAAGAATCAAATTGTATTTTTGCAGTACTCTTTTATCTAGCAATACAGAAAATCCAAGGCTCAGCTAAGCAACTTCTGAGCACCTTTATACAGCAAAGTATATGAAGCTTTTAAAATACCTATTTGGGTTGGAACCTTGGAAAATTACAGGTAAAGACAACTTTTTAAAAAGGCACAATTGTTCGAGTATGCAGGATGCCTTGAACTTATTATATAAAAAAGTCTCCAAATTTCACTTCTTTTTCAGTAATAGAGGACTGTTTGGAAACTGGAGATTCAGGTAGATCAGGAACAAAACTCCTGGACCCAAATTCAGCCACAGAAAAGATGATGAATTACCATTTGACACTATATGATGATAATCCAGGTGGAATCCTTTAATGCCCCCTCCCTATTTCCAAATGCTAAGGGGCAGCATTTAAAAACCTCATGTTTACGGCGTTCCCGCCATGGCGCAGTGGTTAACGAATCCGACTAGGAACCATGAGGTTGCGGGTTCAGTCCCTGCCCTTGCTCAGTGGGTTAACGATCCGGCGTTGCCATGAGCATGAGCTGTTGCCATGAGCTGTGGTGTAGGTTGCAGACGCGGCTCGGATCCCACGTTGCTGTGGCTCTGGCTTAGGCCGGCGGCTCGGATCCCGCGTTGCTGTGGCTCTGGCGTAGGCCGGTGGCTACAGCTCCGATTCAACCCCTAGCCTGGGAACCTCCATATGCCACGGGAGCAGCCCAAGAAATAGCAAAAAAAAAAAAAGAAAAAACCTTATGTTTATATGTTATAAATTATCTAATCTTCACTAATCACTTCAAATAAGAGGGTATACATAGAAAATAAAGTATATTTTCTGTACGTGGGGCAGTGGGTTCTTCCTTTTTTTTTTGAGACAGAGATTCTTTATTTTATTTTCCCACTGTACAGCAAGAGGATCAAGTTATCCTTACATGTATACATTACAATTACATTTTTTTTCCCCACCCTTTGTTCTGTTGCAGTATGAGTATCTAGACAAAGTTCTCAATGCTACTCAGCAGGATCTCCTAGAGATTCTTTAATAATCTGAAAAAACCCTGGACTCTTCCCCAAGAAAGAACAACACACACACACACACACACACACACACACACACACACACACACGAGTTTTGCCTATCATTTCAAAAGTTTATAGGTTCCCAAAGCCTCTCCATGGATGACTATTCAGCTGGTCATTAAATCCATGGTTTAAAACTATATGGGGAGTTATGGAAGAAGAGGAAAGGCAAGGCTTGGGGCAGGGGGCGTGTAGAGAGAAAGACTGCTCAGCATTCCTCTGTCTTCAGCTGAGGTGTTTACATATTAATCTTTTTGTATAAACTGACTTTCAAGTAACATTATTTGGTCAAAAAAAGTTCTACTAGAAAATACATCTGACATCCTGGGAACTAGACCAGGGAATCTAAACCTGGTTTATCACAAGAATTACTTGGGGAGTTTTGTTTTAAAATGATACTTCACTAGATCTCATACCATGGCATGTCTTGGTTGTTTTCTGTATATTTGTCTTATCTCATTCAGTTAGAATGAAGGGTCCATTTATTTGGGTGAGAATACTCTGAGGACCAACAGTGTTCTCAGGGGTTTCTTTCCAAGGAGCTTCAACCCCATGATATAATCATCTCCCCAAAGTCCTATCTCCAAATACCATCACATTGGGTATTAGGATTTAACAAAGGAATGTGGAGGGAATACAAACATTTCTAAAGAAAAATAGCAATGGCCACTCTCCTAGAAACCTGCAGCTAAAACAATCAAAGGAAAATCTTCCACTCACATATTATGTATAGGCTTTGGAGTCGGATAACCAGAATTCAAATCCTGGTTCCCTAAGCTTTTTTGGGCTACGCCCATGGTGTGCAGAAGTTCCCAAGCCAGGGAGCAAATCCATGCCACAGCTATAACCAAAGCCACAGCAGTGACAATAGTTGAACCTTAACCTGCTGAGCCATGAGGGAATTCCCTGATTCCCTAAGTTTTAGCCATGGGAACCTAGGCTATTGACTTCACTTCCCTTTGCTTGGGTTTTCTCATCTATAAGAGAGGGTAATAACGGTACCTAGCTCATACAAGTTTTAAGAAGATCGAATTAATTAATTTGAGTAAAGTATTAGAATAGTTATCAGCTAGTATATAGTAAGGACTCAATAAATCTGAGCTAGGAATATATTGAAAGGATATAAAAAGATCTATCCTTTGGAGGAACTTAGGATACAGTGAGAAAAACAAATCATAAATAAATTATCTGGGAATGAGTATTAACTACATAAGAATAAATATACAGTGTCCAAACTAAAAATTCAAGAAATGGAGATCAGAGTAATACTAGTAGCCTTTCACTGTAGAGAAGTCAACCACCAAATAAACAAAGAGTTCAAATGCCATATTAGGTAATAAGAGCTGAAATGATGAGGACCCCAGCCTAGGGTTCCACTGCTTTGTAACCTGTATGGAAAAGGAGAAATGGCTAGTCTTCTTGAGTGTCATAGAAGAAAACTAAGATAAAGAGAAAAAGAGCACAAAGAAAAATTGGATTGCCAGTGAAGGTGTAAAGGCTCAGTGACAAGAATACATGATTCTTATTTAAAATAAACTACAATTATTTGCTATTGCTATTGCCAATAGCTACAGTGAAATAATCTCGCTGGTCCAGCACAGTGAGTGGGTTAAAGGATCCAGGGTTGCTGCAGCTACCGTAGAGGTCACGGCTGGGCGTGGATTCAATCCCTGGCCTGGGAAATTCCATATGCCAAGGATGTGGAGAAAAAAAAAAAAAAAAAAAAGAGGAGAAAGAAGGGACCAAACTGGAAGCAATATGTCTGTCTTCACCAGCGTGACCTGGGAACCTGGCCCACCTCCCATCTCCTACCCATGTTTGCTCATTCATCCCTACCTCAGGAAGTAATCACTTGTTTCTCCAGAGATTTGGTATTTCAATTTGCTTCTCTGAGAGAATTTAGTGCATTCTAATTCCTCATTATGGATATGTAGAGGTTGGGCTTACTAAACAGTTTTGCTGAATTGCTCAATTATTTAAAATTATTGTATTCTGTCATTTAAAATTATCATACTTTGTAACTTTGTCACGTAGTAGAACTTCCTCTCTAGGAATCTTGTTATCAGTAGTTTATGCAGGTTTCTGAAGTGGCTTGTTTTCTGTAATATGTTCCTTTTTTGTTTTAAAAGTCATAAAGTAATTGTAAGTAAGCGTGCATAAGAGCAATACATAATGCCAAATATGGTCCCCCCCCCCCAAGGAACAGGAGAGAGTCAATAATTTTTCTTTATTTACCACACTATTAAACACTTCAGTCCTGCAGCTGCCATCAGCACTAAATTCTAACTCCAGTGATTTACTGAGCCTGAAAGCTTGACTTGCCCTTAAATGTCCCTTTCTCAATTGAGAATGCAAAACAATTTTGCCAACATGCCAAGTGCTAGGCTAGCTGTGATTAGGAAGAAGAAACATTAAAACAAACAAACAAACAAAAAACCTGTGAGCCCTTAAAAGGGAACAGCTTAATCATTTGCATTATTCAAACTCCTATTTTCACTTTTACCCTGCTTTTTGGAGGGCAAGGAGAGAGGTTGTCTGTTTCTTTGGTTCCTCAGTCTTTGGTTTCAATACTGTTACAACTTTAAAAAGCTACTGTGCTTCTGAAGCTTCTGGTCAGGGGCTTTTTGTCCCTAGAGTTTCAAAACTTAGGGCAAATGATTTTCTCCAACTCTGCTGAACTCAAACATGAAACAGGAAACTGTGATGTCGTGTCTAGTAAACCATCAAAAGCACTCTGTTTAAAATAGAGAAATTAAGTGATCTCATTGCTGCTTTTAAATACCTTAATTTTTGGCAGAACACTTACCTATCTAGGAGTCATTGTAAAAGGTTAATTAAATAAAATCAAAATAGGTCGTCACTTCTTCCTAAGTGCATCAGTTGTTTCAGCAAATGAGTTCTTCCATCGGAAAAGATGAAAGATGTCAGCGTTCTAGTAGGAGAATGATGTACACTGAAAAAATTAATTTGCTTACAACCCCAAAAGTTTCTGCCATCTGTGGAACAAAAGAACTTGAACATTCTAACGGTATCATTATGGCAGCGCTATTTTAATATCGATAAGTTTATGGATGGACACACTTAATCACGATTGTTTGCCGCCGGGCAGCCATGTAGAGCACTTAAGGAAAACAAAATATTTCTCTGAGGCTTTGACATGATAAACATACAAGTTCACTATCTAAACATTAAGTCATATTTAAAATGGATACTTTGTAAGTAATCACTTCCTGTACAACCGGAATGAAATATACACTGACTTTAATGACAGTGATGATAAAGTTATGTAATTCCAAGACAGTCACTGTGGGGAAAAGGAGGAGCGTTAGTCTTCAGAGATACAGTTTCTTAAGGGAAATTAATTATTAGCTCCATTAATATGGTTAACATAAAAAGGGGGAGATGGGGGAGAGAAGGAAGAGACACCTAGTTCTCACCACAAAGCCGCAGTTGACATTTTGTAAAGAGTCCTTTCTTGACGAGATTATTTCACTGTAGCTATTGGCCATATCAAATAATTGTAGTTTATTTTAAGTAAGAATCATGAATTCTTGTCACTGAGCCTTTACACCTTCACTGGCAATCCAATTTTTCTTTGTTCTCTTTTTCTCTTGGAGTATCTTAGTTTTCTTCCAATAAATGTGCCTAGCTGATGAAGTCCTGGAAAGCTGAAAAGGATGATCTGAGTTTTTCCCTTGCTCAACTCCCTGAAAAGTGCTCTGCCCCACTAAGAAGAGAGATAGGAGGAAAGAAAATGAAGTAAAATACAAATTCTGGTTCATTTCAGAGTGACTGTTTTCTGAAAGATTGCTTTAGCCTATGCCATATTTTGGGACCAATGCCTCTATTCTAAAAGATCCAATGAGTAATAGAGGATAACAAAGGGAGAACAAAAGTAGAGGCATCTGTCTCAGGGTTTTTTTTTTTTTCTTTGTTTTGTTTATTCTTTTTTAATTTTAGAAGGTAAAGAAAATAGGAGACAGGTGAGGAGATAGGTGAAGAGAATACCCAGAGAATTCTTAAAACCCCTTCGTAACTAAAAATGGGTAGCAGGATTGTGTATGGTTTTTGTTTTCTGCCTTATGCTTTTTCTAAATTTTCCAAAACAGTGTTACAATAAATATGTTACTTTCATCAGCAAAAAAAAGGGATTTAAGTGCTTTCCTATTTCCGGTTGCCAGGTCAGCCTCCTGATGAAGCTCTTAGTGGAGATCAAGAGCTTATACTTTTTCCTTAAACCCACACCCCTGGCACGGTGCTTTCACGCAGTCTGGGCGTTCAGCAAGTCTGGACTGACTTATTAATTGATGTAGGTCCCCTTCACCTTTGTACACCTCTGTACTTAAACACTGTTCTCCAGGGTGTCTAAACACACTTAGAAAGAACTGCTCTGGTTTAAAACGGTATATAAATTCTCTGCTAAAGCTACTTCTCCATATTCATCATCTCTAAAGAGCAGATGAGTAAGGTGACATTTTCACGTTGCTAGCTAGAAGTGGCTTGGAACAAAAAGCCACTAACTTTGGGTTTAGAGATATGTTCATTCTAAAAATAAGTTACTTTTGGATCTCAGACACGACCAGTCTTGAGATTTTTATCAAGAGTGCTGCCTACACAATACAACTGTAGATGTAAAGTTTACGTATTAAAATTGAGATTCCCTTTTTTTCCCCCCCAAAGAGAAGCCTCCACCTTCTTTTGACAACAATGCTGAGAAAGAGACAGCCATAATCTCCTTAAGGACAGGGCCCCCACCATCTTTTTAATCTTTAGTGCTTCGTCCAGGATGTGGGACAGAGTAGGTATTTTATAACTGTTGAAGATTGAATAAATCAATTAATCTGTCAGAATAGCTACCAACTTACTTTGTCATGAAGTAGACATGTTTTAGGGAGAAAAAGTAGTTTATCAAATATGTATATCATTTATTCAGAGTAGAATATTAAAATAAAAACTCTATCACTGCCAAATATATAATACAAGATACACTGTTTTGTATTATATGTTAGGACTCTATAAGACCATTTCATAATAATATCTGTGGCTAATGGGTGAATGTGATAGCATATGAAAACTTCTTATTTTAACAAATAGGTGGCTTCTAGAGTTGAATGTAGAGAACATAAAAAATTATCTTGAAGGAGTATCAAGAGACGAAAACTGTTCACTTCATAAAACAGATATAGATATAATAAATCTATATCTAAAAGTCACGGCTTAAAGTCACTGTTTCTTTAGCATCTCTAAAGAATACTTTCTTGCTTACCCATTAGTGTTTTAATACTGTTCATTTTTCTTCTACTTTTAAAAAGTTTTGTGCTCAGTCCTATATATATGACAGATTTCAATGCTACCTTGTTGATGCTAAGACAGCTATTGTATCCATAAAACCACTGCAGTGTCTAAATCAGGAGCTGAATATGTTCTTCTACCTTTTATCGGCTCTAAAAAATGCAGAGCAAACATTATCTATTGTTAATTACCTGTAAAGTAGGGCTTTAGCCACTTCCCCTGTTTCTAAGAGCCCTGAAGTGAAACCTAAAAGAAGTCACCCATTGTTTTCCGCTGTGCAAGGGCCAGAAGCAAACAGGGCTCAAATTGCAGCTCTGAAAGGCCACAGGAAATTGGCATACCACTAATCTGCACTCAACTATTCAAAGAAACAAAGCCTGCATTCCTGCTGAAAAACTCACCAGCAGAAACCCAAGGCAGATCTGTTCAGTTAGGACCACAGAATAAATCTGCAGAAATAAAAGTTTTAATTAGAGCGCCATGGGACCTGGCTCTAGTTTCCTAGTTCTGAGAGTAACATGCATCATTTAGATTTCTACCTAGTCTTCCCAGTTTTCCCCAAAATGAGATTATATAATTAGAATCCTTTCCACTTAATAATTTGAGCAGACATAGAGTTGGAGGGGACAATGTAATTAGAGGCCAATGGTTCACTACAGATAGCTGAGTTATGGTAAACCAGTATACTAAAATAATCACAATCTAAAGCAATGTAAATTTGCTTTTGTGTGTTTGGACTATATACATTCCTTGTAAATGCAACAACATTTTTTCTAAACCATAGGAATGCAATGCAATTAAGAAATTGGCCAGATTATCTTACATAAAACACAGCACAATCCAGAATGAAACTCCATGAAAAACCCAAGCATGAAAGTAGGAATTGTTTTTTCAACTGGATGCTTCACCACAGCTAACATCGTGGGCAGAACATGGATGCCTCATTGGCTGGTGTGGCAAAACCACTTGTTCCTACAGAGTGGTCACGGGAAAGGCAGTAGAATCAACTAACAGTCAGGAACATTAAGTCCTACTCCTGAATTTATCAAGAAATGGGGATCCTTTTGTAGTTCATGAGCACGATGATTGGGTGTTCACGCATCTGTGGGAAACGTGCCTCCCTCAAACCTTGCTCTGACATCAGCACATCACCTGTATGACGTTAAAAAGAAAAGGGGGGGGGAGGGAAATCCTATTTCTTCCTTGTGTCAAGCTTCATTATCTATAAAACTAGGCTAATAACTTGGCCTCTCCTTAACTCACAAGTTTGTTGAAATACCAAAAGTTTATATACGTAGGTATTTTCAAAACTATTACATGAAATGTACCATTTGAGGTATTACTGTATTTACTAACAATAATGATTCCATTTGAGCAATAACTTGAATCACATAGTATTAACAGAGGTCTATCCCAAGAGCTGTCAAGAGCATGTGTAGCCTTTGTAAATATGAAAAGAGGGACATTTTGAAGAGTTTCATGACTATGTCAAGTTCAACAAGAAGAGTAAGTAATAGCTGAGTATCCAGGAAAAAGTGCATTAGCACCTAAGAAGCTAAGAAGGGGTCTGGCATCCTCTAATACGCCCAGGTCAACTCAATATTAATTACTCCTAAGGATACTTTTGACTCTTAATGAAAAAGACCATGTGGTTTGCGTTATGAATAACTAAGAATAGATCAGCAAAATGAAGGAGCAAGTAATTCTAGGCCTTTCCATGTCAGTGTCTAGTTGGGATGTTGTAGAGAGAATGCACTACTGCAGGAGGACAAAGGGAGAATAATATGATTCAGTGACCTCTACGATCTGTCTCTTCCAGTGCCAAAACTTTACCAACCAATTCTTAAAACAATCCTCTTCTGAAAACTTTTACAGTATCCACAATACTACGAAAATTCTCTGTGGTAAATAATCACGTGATATTTTTAGAACTGTACTTACTAGCATGTGCAAAACTAAAATGGCTTAAAGTTATAGATCCTATCAGAATATATATTTTTATTAATACAGTAAATATTGCTCTTGTCAAAAAAACAAGATCCCAATATGGGCTTTTATCACTCAATTGTAAAATGCAGGAAAATGCATCTAAATATTTAGTGAGTGCCTACTATAGGCAAAGCACCTTTGGGGTGCAGGGAAATCTACAATAATAATCTCAGTCTCAAAGAATTACAGTATCAAAGGAGAGACAAGACATAAACTGAAGAGCAGCAGAAAATGCCCATTCCCCCCCAGATATGCCACCATAGCCTAAGGATTATATTGAGCTAAAAGCACTGAAAAACAGCAGGTACAAGAAGGGTGCTCTGACCTCCCCTTTTGTTTCTGAAAGCAGAAGATAAAATTCGCATATGAAGGATGCCCTCCCCATACCAGGAGGAAAGGAACATTCTTATCACCAGAGATGGGGAGTGGAACCTAGAGAATGCTATACAAACAGACCTTGTAAAAATATCTCAACTTCCTTTAGTCTCTTCGGGTATTTTAGTGACTTTTCCAGAACTGTCTCTCTTTGCTCAACCTAGTATATGAACACTAAGGCTCGGCCACATCTTTTGGGCTTCATTTTCCTATGCGCTTCCCAGATACATGAAAAATCTGTATGCTTTTCTCCTGTTAATCCATTTTAGGCCAATTTAATTCTCAGGCCCAGCCAGAGACCTTAAGAAGGTAGCAGTCAAGTTTTGCCTCCTCTCCAACGTTAAAAAGGAAACATTAAAAGCCATGAGCAGTTTACACAATGAAGTTACTAAAGAATTTCTGGGAGAGATTATTTTGGCTTGATTTAGTCAGAGAAGTAGGATTTAAACCCAGCTATAAAAGAACAGGATTAAAAAGGTAAAGGCAGTCCCTGAGGTCAGGATTTGAAGGTGTGTTTTAGGGACAGAGAGTGAACTAATTCCCCGGGATAGACGATTTATGTTGCGGAAAAGCAGGAAAGAAGGGCGAAAGGCGCAGGTTGGGAGTCTGAAAGCACCGTCATGAATAAATACCTAGCATGGGGTGTTTCAACTTAATCCTATAGTGAACGGAAAGGCTGAAGGCAGGAAAAGAGGATGAGGGCAGAAGGGACAGAGAACACTGGGGGCTTGCAGAAGACCTACAGTCTGATGAACTGGAAAAGATTCGTTTTTAATATGGTTATTTGTTATGCAGTCATGCTGTAGGCCAGGAACATCATATGATAAATGACACAAATGTTTCCGAGTGTAAATCATCAGATTCCAACTTGGCAGCCACCAGCAGACACACATTTTCCATTGGGTCAAAAGGACCCAAATTTTTATTTGCACACAAAAATACAGTTCTGTGTTTTTTCCCCTTGAGAAACAGTCCCATAGGTAACATCTGAGGGGCCCCGTCATGAAATCACCACCCTATGTTCAGTGCCGCCTGCGGTTGAGTTAGTCATTTGTTGTGCCATAGGAAGGAGGTGACAGTTACTGCTAGGATATGTTTGTAGGGCATAACCTCAGAGGAACTTCCTCACACTCTATAGTAGAAAGGAATAAATGTTTGTTTTGAAAGATAAGCATGGGTAAGTAGGAAAAAATGCTCAAGGGCAAATACTTTTGAAAAAAAAAATGCTTTATGAAAGAATGCTGGGTTTTGTTTTTTTCAAGAAAGGCATGTTCAAGCAGACCATTTTCTTTTTTTCAAGAGTACTGCCTGCTTTTCTTCTTTCCAAAATTTGCTAGATTTTATAAATCATATGAAGCATATTTTCCCTAAAGATTAAGAGACTCCCCCTGACTGAAGTTTTTAAGAAATTAAGGGACTATATTTTACCTATTCCAGTGCCAAGGAGAAAAACATCCCATTACCTACATAGGACATGAAGAAATGGGGACTTCTCACACTTGACTTTTTTTTTAACTAAACTTCCGAAATCAAGCAATGCCAGCTTCCCTCAAATTCAAGTTATTCTGCTTTAGAATGATCACTTCTCAAAAAAGCATTTCCAAGTCTCTACATGCACCACATACCACCTATAAAATGTAGAAAATGTTAAACTCCAATATTCTCATCTACAAGCTTTTCAAACTACAAGAAAAAAAAAATTCCAATCCCCAAATTATTTTGTCATTCATTTTTTATAACTTCTGCAAGAATTTCAATTTTACTAACTCAGCCTATTGTTATGATAAGATCAGAGTTCTCTTGTGGCACAGAGGGTCAAGATCAAGTGTTGTCACCATAGCCACTCTGGTTGCTGCTGAGGCAAGGGTTTGTTCCCTGACCTGGGAACTTCCACATGCTGTGGATATAGCACCCCCCCCCCAAAAAAAAAAGATAGATAAATTCTACATAATGGCAATAATATAGGATTTTAAAAGTAGTTTTCACATCTTTTTCTCATGCAGCTGGTTCTCTTTCCTATTAGCTGTTTATCCTTGAGTAAGTCATTTCATCTCACTGGGGTCCAATTTTCTTCACTTTAGAATGAAGGAAAGGAACTAAGTACCTCTAAGATCCCTGCCAGATTGACTTTGAGTGGCTTCAAACTATCGTCTAATCCTAATTCTCAATCCCCTAATACACGTTCCCCACCCACATTTCTCTGTTTTCCATCAACGTCACTGCCATTTCTGACGTGGACCACAGACAAAACATAAAGGGAGTAAGGAAAACCAGGGCACTGAAGTTGCAAACATTAGTTTTAAGATACAATGATTTAAAATGTAATTCCTGGGGTGGAGGCTACAGAGAGAGGGAGTAGGTGGTTTAGTGTTTTTATACAATTGGGAGAAAATGGTTGACTTGCTAAACTGTCAACTTTGAAATCTGGTACTTTGACAACAAAGATCAGATAAACAATTCACTCTTCTGAGTTATCGACAGACAGTGAACTCTATCTGGGGAGTGGGGATGCAAGAAATAATTAATTAATTTAGTTGGTTTGATTTTCAAAGACTTTGTTTCTCTTCTCTACCTTCTTGCTTCCTGCCTTCAGTCCACTTCATTACTCATTAACTGTTCTGGGAGAGATGTGTTCTAGGCGGGGAAAAGATTCCCAAATCAGTACAATTAGTAGAATGTTCAGTGTGGAAATTTTTGGTCTCCTTATGCATTTTACTTATATAAACATTCTCTCTACCTTATGTTACCAGTTATGGGCCACTTACAGGTGGTCCAGTGATAGTCACCTAGATGCTTCGTCATCTTCCTCAATCCAATCATCTCAAATCCATCTTTCCGTCGCATTAATCACTGTGACCATAATATCAACTAGCCAGCCATTTAGCTGGCCTTCCCTTCCACTCCAGTCTGTTCTCCGAAGCACCTCCTGGAGAATTGTTCTGAAACTTTCATGTGGTCATGTCACTCTCCTGTTATAAGCTGGCTTATCTATGACTCATTCTTACTCACGGGATAGAGCTAGAGCTAAAAATTCCTAATGTGACATGACTGGCTTCTATCCTTCCTACAGACACCTTCCATCCAAACTGTCTAAACTACTCGAAATTTTCCTATCATGTCATCCGTGATCATTACCACCAGCATCCTTTGTACTTATTTGAAAAGCTTTTCCAGAATTCCCATTGTGGCTCAGCAGAAACGAACCCACCCAGGATCCTTGAGGATGTGGGTTCGATCCCTGGCCTCGTTCCTTGGGTTAAGGATCTGGTTGCCATGAGCTGTGGTGTAAGGCTCAGACACAGCTCAGACCTGGTGTTGCTGTGAGCTGTGGGTAGGCCGGCAGCTGTAGCTCCAATTCGACTCCTAGCCTGGGAACTTCCATATGAGGCACCTGTGGCCCCCCCCCCCAAAAAAAAAAGGCTTTTCTCTCCCTTGTCTACCTGATTAACTGCTACCCATCCTTCCTGTCTTCTCCATGAAGCCTTGCTGACTTGCAAAAACAGCTGTGGCTGCCTCCTGAGTGTTTCCATAGTTACCAACCAATACAGTAATGCCAATCACATGCTTAAAAATTTATGAATTAATAGTCAAAACCTGGGATCCTCAGCATCTAAAATATTATTGTTAAATAAATCATTGAATGGGTTAACAGAGCCAAGCAATTCTTATTTTTTCTCAAAATTGCCAATATTGTTTACTGTAGAAACAGTATCAGCTCTGCAAAAATGAAAATTCGACTTGGTCATTAACCTAAACATTTTTCTTTACTCTGAAGCTTTTGCAAATAAGTCTACCAAGACAATCGGCAACAAATATTTACCGAGCTCCTACTCTGTTGTAGCAAGCCCTGTTCTAGCTGTTAAATAACAAGAAATCACCTGAAAATTTTTAGCTTCATCTTTGTTTTATGCTATCTTCCCTAACTGGATTGTGTTTCCAGTACTACTAAAGGGCAAAAGCCAGAAAGGGCCAATGGCATATACAAAGAGGAAATTACAGGTAATTCCAAAAGCAGGTTTATAAGCCACAAAGGAACCAGTTAGAACTCCACATAGTCTGTAAATACTTTGAAAACCAGCAGTTTTCTTTATAAAAATAGGCCTATGAGTAGAAGTAGAAGGCAAATTCTGGGTGGCCCAGAAGAACAAAATGTATTTCTGCTAGGGAATCAGATTCGCTCACAGCTTCTATTGCAAATCTGCAACATGCAAACTCTGTGAGATAGACTGGACTAAGATCTTGGACCCAATCCCTTTGCTTTCCGAAGTGCCTTTGAAGTGTGCAAAAGCTTAAAGAAGAGAATGTGGAAAGCAGAAGGTCTCTTGGCTCTGTATTATTTTGACTGAATTGACTGGTCAATCAATTTTCATGAAGATATTTTCTTTATTCAACAACAGATTTTGTTAACAGATCATTTGCGCTATAAATGGAGCATGTACCACTTGAAATAAATTCTATTCCACCAGTTCATCCCTTTTTAAGAAAACTTATTTTTATCAGATCTTAATTACTTAATTTATAATCCATTAGTTTAAGAACAAGTTAAAGTGTCCAATAACATCCTTCCCAAACATAAACACCAGCCTCTAAATTTTCCTCTCTGCTTCTGGCATTTTAATAGCTAAATTAACAACTCTTCTAACACATTGGCCTCTGTTTTATCCTCCTCTTCATCCCTTGCTCCAGAAATCTCTACTTCAGCTACCCAAGAGCATAGACAACCTCCTGATTTGCTCAGCATTTGAAAATGGCCCATCCTCTAAGGTCTTGACTTGAAAATTCCTCTCTGTCCTCAGTTGTCTAGCTTTGCTGTTTTATATTCTCTGTAAGCCTATACTTCATCCTCATGGGGACCAATCACCCAGTTCTTTTGGCTGGTCACCTCAGCAAATGCTCAGACGACTGTCCTAAAATTCCTGACATCTTTCAAATTCATCACTTCTGAATAGTCCCTTATTCTCTCCCTTAACTGCCCCTCTAACCAGCTGCAAGGAATGCCTTGACAGAATCCAAAAACCCGCTTATCGGCGCGCCCCCCCCCAAATTCCAGATTCAATGTGAGGTGAGTTTTTCACTTCATCAGTTCCCGTTGACTATACCTTAGCTCCCCCACCTCTAGCCAATCCAGACTCCCACCAAGAACCAGTTTCAATTCCTAGTACGTCTTAACTTTCAAGAGAAGACCATCCTCTATTTACCAAAATCACAGTGCATTTCTACAGCTTCCCTCTTCCTCTTAAAATGCCATTGTGTCTTTTCTTCTTTCATTCCTTCCTCTGGGAGAAAAACCATTCTTACCCAGGTTAAAGCGTCCCTTTGTGCTCTCTCTTCTCTTCCCTCCTTCCTCTTCTGGAATTGTGTTCCTTCTGCTCTTTGCTCTGCCCCATCTCTCCTTCTCAATTGCCCTTGTTCTCGTCCTACAAATAGGCACAGGTTTCTGTTATTCTAAAAATCCTCCTCAGCTGTTACCTGCCTCTACTTTCCTATCATTTCAGAATTTCTAGAAATTCTAAAGCTGGTATCTTCATGCACTTACCACCCATTCATTTCCTAATCCCATGCAATCTGATTTTTATTACCACAGTTTCACAAATATCACCCACCAAATGTAGCTGGGAGTCTGCATAGCTTTTGACAGTTACTAATTTCCCTTTTGAAAGTCTCCTTTGGATTCTAAAATACACGCATCTCTCAGTGTCTATGCTTCTTTGACCACCCCTCTATTGGCTCTCAGTACCTCTCTGCTCCCCAAATGTAGGTACGTCCCTCCAGGTTTTGTCCCTAGCCTTAGGAATTCTTTCCCTTAGGATTCTCTGCTACAGATTCACTCTCACCCCCATGTGGGTGACAGGCCACTACCAACCTCTCAAACTCTGGACTTTTTTCTCAGTGAGCTTCTGGCAACTCATCTGCATTTTACTAAGCGTTTATCCCAATGGAACTCCTAACTTTCCCACCCCATATACCTGCAAAACTAATTCCACACATTTCTTTAACAGAGCTACCATTTGCCTATTCACCTAGGTCCAAAACTTTAGTATCATTTTCAATTATTTCCTCTATCTCAAACCCACATACAAATAACTGCAAAGTCCTTTAGATTTACCAACTGTAATACTTCACATTGATTCCTTCTTTTCATCTCTACTAACCACCTAGTTAGTTATTTACTTATTTATGTATTTATTTTAGGGCTGAACCTGCGGTATATGGACGTTCCCAGGCTAGGGGTCAAATTGGAGCTTCAGCTGTCAGCCTACACCACAGCCACAGCAATGCAGGATCCAAGCTGTATCTGTGACCTACACCACAGCTCATGGCAACGTGATCCTTAACGCACTGAGCGAGGCCAGGGATCAAACCCACATCCTCACGGATGCTGGTAGGATTAATTTCCACTGCACAACAATAGGAACTCTGGTAGTTCTGCTCCCAATATCTCTGCCTTTGTTTTTCTAAATTGGCCTCCTTACTTTAGGATATGCACTTTTAATCTCCCATAATTCTTCTACACATACCTGTAATCTAATTCAGAGGCTTCTGACCATGGCTGTGCCCCGGAATCATCTGGGATGCTTCTAATACAAACAAAGCCAAAGCCCCACCAGGGCACAGGTTTTGTTTATTGTTGTTGTTTTACTTCCAAGTGATTTTAACGTACAGCTGAAGCTGAGAACAGTTGCTAGCCAAACTGGAACTCAGTTTTTTCCAACATACATGATGCTTTCTTACATCAAATTTATTCAGTGAGTTTGAGCTGATTCCTCTTATGGCACTTATTTCTCTTCCTTGGACTATCATTAGTCCGTGTGCTTTAACAAATATGTTAAATTTTATAACTTATAAATTAATCTGAAACTTTGGTTCAAACCCTCCCTTTGCCCCAGTTGTTTATTGCATGTACATGTGCAGCAGGTTTTTTTTTGTTTTTTTTTTTAAGTTTATTTTGGCAACTAGATCATGACTTTAGGTAAGGAACCTCTCTGAACCTGAGGGTCTCATCTCTAAAGAAGATGGAATAGATGACCTCTAAGTTTCTTTCTACCACTAAAATTATGATTCTATGATTGGTTTCTCAGAACAAGCTCTTGGACTACTTACCAGTGCATGATAGAAGCTTCTAGTATATTTGCTCAAATTACCCACTTCAAAACAGTTCTAGGTTCTCGGATGGGTTTTGGTATTAGAGTTATTGCCATATCTAGTATAATTCAATTATCTGACGGGTTATACCTTATCTTTTTAATAGTACAAAATAGAACACAAATCTTTTTAATCACCGTAAATCTGATGCAGCCAGAATAATGGTAAGATGTGCCATCACACAAGTTCTTCTTCAATCTAGATGCCAAGTTACTATTACCTTTTACAAATAGATCAATTTGTTCTATTATTACCATATAAACCTGGCCACAGGAAGCACACATGCTATTTTCAAATGAAATTCTTAATAATGAAAAATAATTATAGCAATGAGTCACTTGCTACTTAATCCTGATAGCCAAGTGCAAATAATATACGCAGAAAAAAATCCATTTCCTAAAATTATGGTAAAGTATATTAATTATGAAGGAAGAATTTTCTAGTAAAGAAAATGAAATGGTAAGAGCTAATGCACAACATAAAGGTACTGGGCTTGTGGTTGAGAAATGAAGAAAACTGTACCTGAAGGGTCCTGGTTCTATGCTAGCTCTCATGAACACTTTTTTCTTAAGCCATGCCTTTGTTTCTGCATTTTCGAAATGAAGACATGGAACAGACTCCAAAATCGCCTGATGAAATCACACAAACATTTTTTTTTTTTTTTTTTTGTCTTTTTAGGGCTTCACCCAAGGCATATGGCAGTTCCCAGGCTAGGAGTCATTTCAGAGCTGGAACTAACTACAATGCAGCTGCTGGCCTACACCATAGCCACAGCAACTGGATGCAAGCCACGTCTGCAATCTAGGCCCCAGGTCATGGCAATGCAGGATCCTTTAACCCACTGAGCGAGGCCAGGGATTGAACCTGTGTCCTCATGGATACTAGCCAGGTTCAATACCGCTGAGCCACGACTCTTGAGGGAACTCCCCTAAGAAGCTTTTTTAAATTAAGAATACCAAGATCCTCTCCAGGAGTCTTCTGATAGAGTAAGTCTGAGCTATGACACAGACTTCTGATTTTTAGCTTTTTAACTAGTGACCTATTTTCACATATGGTTGAGAAACATAAATTGAGATATATTCTGAGAGGTATTTCTAACTCTAGAATTCTGCATATGTAATAATGCTCATAGGGCTTGGTAGTAGTCTGAAAGACATTAGAATAAATAACTCATCAATTAACTACATGACTATCTTATCTAATCAGTAAAATAATGGGAAAAAGGTTTTCCAATTGTCAACTGGACAAAAGGGAGTTTTAAAGAGTTTTGTTCCAGAAAACAATACCAAATTCTCTCTTGCAATTAAAAAAAAAAAATACACATACACACATATATGGGGGAGGTGGGGTAGAGTTTAAGATGAGAACTGTCTAGACATTCTTTTTTTTTTTATTTCCATATTTCAATGTTTAAAAATGAGGTCTTTTTTTTTTTTTTGCTGAAGAGCGATACATTAAAAACTGCCAGGAAATACATCACTCAACATAAAAAGGAAAGATTTATGAAAAGGAGAGTTTCAAAAATTAAATCAATCCTCTGGAAATGAATCCTCTGAGTTTGAGTCCATTATCAGCTTTAGGGTAAAAAACTTGTTTTTAACTCCATTTCCTTTCACTTCAAAAACCACTGTCTCTAATTTTAATTTTTCTTTCTTTCTGTCTTTTTGCCTTTTCTAGGGCCGCTCCCACGGCATATGGAGGTTCCCAGGCTAGGAGTCTAATCAGAAATGTAGACACCAGCCTACACAAGAGCCACAGCAACACCAGATCCCAGCCGCGTCTGCAACCTATACTACAGCTCATGGCAACGCCAGATTCTTAACCCACTGAGCAAGGCCAGGGATTGAACCCGCAACCTCAAGGTTCCTAGTCGGATTCATTAACCACTGAGCCACGACGGGAACTCCTAATTTTTCTTTTTTTTTTTTTTTTGTCTTTTTGCTATTTCTTTGGGCCGCTCCCATGGCTTTTGGAGGTTCCCAGGCTAGGGGTCTAATCAGAGCTATAGCTGGTGGCCTATGCCAGAGCTACAGCAATGCCAGATCCAAGCCACGTCTTTGACCTACACCACAGCTCACGACAACGCTGGATCGTTAACCCACTGAGCAAGGGCAGGGACCGAACCCGAAACCTCATGGTTCCTAGTCGGATTCGTTAACCACTGCGCCACCATGGGAACTCCAGATTTTTCTTAATAATGACTGGAATGTTCTATGGTTTGGATTTTGAAAACCATACAATAATTATAACAGACTATAATTTAAGGATTCACCTTACGCCTTAACAAAAAGAAGCAGGTCTACTTTTTCCACATGTCATTTTTCTGCAGAGTTATACTTCATAAACCATTGACTGGAAACTACTCAATTACAGAAATCCTGTATTAATTTTATTCACAACTAAAGTATCTAAATAAAACTTTGAATGAAAACAATGGCAGTCAGAAAATACGCTGGAAAGGAACTATTTAACAAAAATATTCATTCTGTCAAGGTGTAGTGGTTGAAGAAGAGGGATAAATTTGTAGAATAAAAAGGAAAAGTTAATCTATATTTTATTTTTTCACTTGACAATATCAAATAAATGGCAGTGGCACTGTTAAGAAAGTTCAGCTTTGCTGATGCTTTCAAAGTCTTGGTATTTTAAAATTATCATCAAATATTTGGTTCAAAAGCTTAGGACTCATAAGCACTTATAAAGACACATCCTAGTATTTTTTCCTTCTAGGTTTAAACCATCACAAAGGAGGAAGTTTTGAATCAAAACGCTTATGCTTTGCACACGACAAGTGGGTTAGTAGTCTGAACCTCTAACCTATTGCTACTCCCAAATATGGATTTGACATTAAGCCAGAGAACATACAGAACCCCAGCAGCAGTAGACTACCATCTTAATATTGTAAATTTTCATGTATTCCCCATATAGCCAGAAGTTAAAACTCCACAGCATACCTCATTCTTACCAAAGTTCTAAGTTTCAATAAAAGCTATAGCTTCTTAGTCTGGTTGGTACAGCTATAGCTCTTACACCAATTCCTATTTACACCAAAGGTCTAAATAACAGAAAAAAGTTACACAGTATTTTGAGGGTGTCCTGTTTATACACTTCATTAAGGAGCCAAATCTCAAGGAAATATTCAATATTAAGGGACCAGTGATAATACATTACAGGACTTGAATACAAGAGGAAATAAATCCACAATTTGAAATGGCTTCCAAAAGGCAAATATTCATTAAAAAAACAAAAGTTCCTGTTTTCAGAGCATAGAGAAAATATTTGATTATATCAAGTGCCACAATGCCAACTACTAGGTTAAGTGGCCCAAAGGAAAAGCATAAAAAACAAGTTTCTATCACTCATGTCTTGTCTGATAAAAACAAAATCAAAGCCTATTTATGAGGAATAAATACACCAAAACTAGAAGCCTAGTCATGTAAGAGACATTAGCTGAAACAAAAAAGCTGGATAAGAGTTTTGATAGCCCTAAATCCTGGGTTCAAATTATGTCAACATCCTTATTCTCAAGTGCGGATTACTCAGAGTTGATATACCAGTTAGGCATATGGAAAAGTTAGTGAAAATGAGTCTGAAGAGTCACATGAACAAAATTTTATCAGACCCAAAGATTCTAATTATGTTGTGACTTCAGCAGACTAAAAACTAAACAGAATTACTTTTTCTATATAAAGTTGCAGGCCCTCAGATTTCTTATTCCATAAGACATGACAAAATGTTACTTGATCAGGTCACATTAAAGACATTAAAGGAAATAAAAGGTAAGGATTGAAATGTTTTTAAAATATCTTTGGTAATGTTAACTTCCCTGGTGCATTCTTAACTTTTAGAATGTTTTATTAAAGTGACAGTACCAGAGACTCCTAGCACACCTATAGAACTAAGTTCTTTGTTTTGCTGATAAGAAGTAATTTCTGACTAATCTAAGAGAGTCAGAAAAAAACATTTTAAAAAACTTACAGATTTGTCCCATTCCAAGAAACTAGGACATACACAAAATCCTTTGCTTACAAAATACCCAAAGTAGGGAGAAATTGTTAATATTAATTATAAATTTTTTTTTCACTTTGTAAAGTGATTTCCTAGGGCATTTGTTGAAACATAATTTGGATTACAAAATACTGATTAATGCATTTTCCAGGGAACATCTAGTTCAAAATTTGAGTTTTTCCTACATCTAGATTCAGTATAAGAGAAAAAAAATGAGTATACATGAAGAGTCAAAGCAAATGACCAAAAATCACAATAGTACAGGCTAATAAATGAAGAAATCGAGAGACAGTTTCATTAATTAATATATTTTCTGCATTATAGTTAACATATGTACTTTCTTCGTGTCACCTTATTTTCCGTTACGTATTGATATTTTGTTATATTCAGACATGAGTACATTTCAACAGTCTTTTGCAATAAATATCATAAAATAATAGAGATTCGCATAATAAATATTCTTTACAATAAAAAAGTTTAACAGACTTTTGTCTTAAAAATAGTCAGAATTCAACTTTGTGATTTATACATAAAATATACAAAAGCACCACAATTTGTGGTTAAGGCAATGAAAACACAGGAAAGTTAGAATTACTTAGCTGTTAACTAACCAAGGGGCCAAAAAGCATTAAGGAGCCAAGATCACTTTAGGCAGCATAGTTCTGTGACACCTATAGATTGATCAGCTATAAATACCAACTTCAGTTATCCAAGTGCCCTCAATGATGAGAAATTTGGTGAAATAGCGTGGGGTACAAAAGGAAGGGAGTTGAGTCCTTCACAAATATGAAAGCTTGAAAAGGGATGAGCAAGATATTACCAATATACCTCCAATGTGAAGATTTACATTGTAAAGCAAATCTAAAATTACACTGGGAAAAAAAAAACCAGAACAAAACCCTGGCATCTCTAGATTCAGAAAATGCCAGCACTGAGGGGAGAGCATGTTGAGGGGCAAGAAGGAGAGGGCAGTGATTAAAGGAGAATTTTACTGTTATAACACATCCCCCATGCTACGTAAGAGTCCAATGCTATGAAGATAGCCCTAACTGAAGAGATTTAATACATAGCTTATTTAAGCAATTCAACGGCTGCTTCTTTAAAAACCAATTTCCCTGCTCCCAGAGTACCCAATCAAGAACAGCTCTAAATCACTGTAGCCTGTGTGTGTGTGTGTGTGTGTGTGTGTGTGTGTTCACATGCACAACTTTGGAAAGTTGCTTGAAGAACAAAAAGGCTACACAGAAGCCCACTGGCTTTCAATACCCTCTCAAGTGGATGGCAGAGGCTCTTGTCATAAGGCGGAGCCAGGTGCAGTTTCACAGTTCACTCTTACTGAAGATCATCCATTAGAGAAGAATAAAATCCATGAGTCAAACCTTGGGAAGAGGGGTAGAGAAGGTGGAAAACAGGGAAGAATGGTAAAGAAAACAAAACCAGTATCTAATAGGATCTTTTTAAACAGCCACAGCTTGAAATTGAGCAGTTCAGGAGGTTCAACCCACCTCCAGGAATCATGATGGTTTACCCTGACCCCGGGAGGGGCAGCTCTCCAGCTTACAATAGACAGTGTTGGAGTTCTTACATCGGCACCCTGGGCGATGGATCCAGTCATAACACCCCCTGCACAGCTTCAGGCATCCCTTAGCAGGAGGATAACAGAGTAAGCAAGGTAAAAACAGAGACATGGCTCCCATACACAGGTACCTAGAGCAGCAGTGTGACTGTGAACAGGAGCAAGGATTATCCGAGTAAGAATCCCCTTCATCGTCATTGGAGCAGTGGTAGAAGATGCCCTTGACTAAGCACATGCAGGTGCCATATTCCACCATGCTCTCAGCAGAGCAAAGGCACTGATGGTTACAGGCCAAACAGGATGGCAGGGTCCTGGGAGCTGTGCATTCTCCACACTTGCACTTCCCACACTGTTCGCAAATGAACTTGTGCTGTGTCAGGTCCTCTTTCAAGGTACCCTTTAAGTCATCCACAATCAGCTGCTTGGGCTGGGTCCGGATTGCCCTTTCAGACCTATGACCAGGAACTGGTCTGGTTGGTGGTGACCTCCCTAATAGCCCCTGCTCGGAAGAGGCACTGCTGTTGCTCCCAGAACTGGCTGCACTTCCGGTGCTGGTTGATCTGCTCAATATGGGGCCTCTGGCATTATTTGAGAGTCCTGCATGGCCCAGGTGGCTGGTAGGTCTATGCTCGTAGTTATTATTCACATTAATTGGTATGATTTCGTGAGTCCTTTCATGCTTTTCTTGTCTTGGTGCTGTCCGAGGAGCAGGTCTTTTCACCACTGACGGCCCTTCTGTGTATTCATTGCTGCCTCTGATGGCCTTGATTTGGTCTAAGGACAAAATAGCAGCAGGCTGAATCTCCCTCTCATAGTCTAGCCTCTGACGGCTATCCAAAGCAGGCTGCTGGATCACAACTAATGAACTGCCACTGCCATGTTGATTTTGGGGATCCATGTGTAGTGCTCTTCAATTCTGCCAATCAGTGGAAACCTGGCATGCATCTGAAATCCTAAAAGGAAATCAAGGATGGAAAAAAAAAAAGAGAGAGAGAGAAAAATAAATGACAAGAAGCATTTGGGGGAAGTGGGGGAGGCGAGAAATCCCATAAGTCACAAATTGCCTAAACCACCTGGTAATGATCTCCCTCATCAGCGGATTACAATGATGCTGGGGTCCTGGCCAGAGTCCAATTCCAAGAGAGACTAAGGACCACATCATAGAAGAAGAATGTAAGCAAGAGACCCCACGCCATAAGAATTAGGAGTTTTTTTCAACTTTTAAAAAGCAGAATCAAGAAGTAATGTCTTCCTGTTTGTGAATCTAACAAACAATTAAAGTGGAGTACGCCCTTGTGGGGAATACTGAGTATAAGCACTAATAAACAGCTCTCATCTAAAGAAAGCTCAGTAACAGTTCATGGGTGTTTTCCAAAAAGGAAAACATCCACCTTAAAAAAAATTAAGAACGGTTTTGGTGCCATTGCCTTTTGTTATTTGATGTGAACAAGCATTAGATTAATGGTGAAAAATTAGTCAAGGTATACTCCATGCACTAAAAAAAAAATTCAAGAGATTCTAAACTAAAATGGAATCTCGAAATAAAAGGTCATTTACAGCAGAAACCAAAATTTTAAAACTAGCTAATTAATCTACAAATTGCAAAAATGAACATAGACAAATACAGTTCTTGGTGTTTTACAGCCTCTAAACACACACAGAAAACTCAATATACAGTTCGGTGAGTGTTAAGAGTATTCACAATTGAAATCATGAAAAGATTTTTTGTAAGTTTAAATAAGGGCTCACTCACCTAACGAGATAACTTTCATGCACAAATAAGTGTTAGGCCTTTAAAGTAGTATTGGGAAATCCTGGCCATTTTAATTATCTGTATTTCCTCTAATTTAAAAATCTGTATTTATGTGCCAGATCTTGATTTTCAAAAGCACTGCCAACTCCGAATCAATGTGCTTCTTGTAATAAAGTACAGTGATATCCTGATGAAAATAAGCATTTGCGTTTCTATACCAAGAGTAAATTATTTCTCACTTATAATGTATTCTCCATAAAACAAACTATCGAACTTAAAAACATTTGTTTTCAAGGTTGTAAATTAGATTATTTTCATACAAATTCCTCCCAAAGTCTACAGATCTGATCCAATTCAAGAAAGAAAAGAAAAAAAAAAATCCATTCTCCACTTCTACCTTGAGCCAAACACATCAGCTTAAGGAATAAATCGGAGAAGACCATTTCATCTATCAACTTCACTGAGTGTCGCTGGACTAAGTCTTACACGTTAACTTCTTGCAGTTCCCCTCCCTCATTCTCCCAAAGCAGATCTTCACGTTTCCACTTTCTTATACCTTCTCTGAACTTAAGGAGAAACACATTCACAACCTGCTGGGTTTAGTCCTGGATTTCTTAAGGGCTGTTCAAAATACTCCATGGTTATTCTGCACAATATCATTCTGCCTCGCAAAAAACTTTTTAACCCACTATTTTTAAAACAAAAATAATCTAAAAGTACTAAGTCAGACTCCAAGCGAAAAAAAAAAACACACAAAAAAACCCACATAAAAACCCGTGGATCTGAAGGTAGAAAAAAACACCAGGCACAACCGAATCTGAGTTTTAAATGCTAGTTGTAACGAAGATCATCCTGGGCGGTAAAGGAGACTACCAGATAAAAGGAGAAAGCAAAGAGAAAGAGCCACCTCTGATCTGAAGTAAAGCCCCTTTTCAAGCAGTGACAGTCCTCCATCTAGTTCCAAACACGGTCACACGTTCTCGATCGCCTGTTTGCCCCAAGAAACCCCAAATCCAAGTCGAATACCTTTTCGGCCAATCCCATCACATCCTAAGGATCACCGCGGATTTCCAAAACCTTTTGGCGTATCCCACCAAAGATGCTTACAAATCAGGAAGAGCCTTCAGAGAGAACGTGGCCGGCGGAAAGCAAGCCCCGCGGCAGGGAGGGTTATAAATAAATATCTGTCTACACTTTAAAGGAAAAGCCGGATTCCTAAAGAGCCGGAGCCTGCAGAGCGGCGTCGCCACATTGCCAGTTACCGCGGCAGAGCTGCGCCCTCTGCGATCCGCGCGGAGAGCAGCGCGGAATAAATAGTTGACGGAGAGGAAGGAAAAGGAAAAAGTTATGAATGAAAACAAGTTTTCTCTTTTGCTCCCTCTCTCTCTCGGGCAGGAGGAGGGGAGGAGGCTGAGGTTACCATTACCTCAGGAGGGCGGACTTCCCCGCTTTTAAAGTGGCAGTGCCCTCACCCCTCCCCTTGCCGCTCCACTGCTCTCACTACAGGGAATAAAGTGGCAGCTCGCTCGGGCGCACACCGACTCAGCCCAGGGGTCACCAGAGAAGTCGGGGTGTGCTGCGGCACACGCCCGTTTCGGGGCCCCCGGCCCCCAGGACCCGCCGAGCAGCTCCGCCCCGCCGCGACCCTCCAAAAGCCTACTTGAAAGCGTCTTTAGCGTGGAGGGTGCTTCTGCGAGGACACCTCGGGTCATGGCGCCACCGCTGCAGGCGACTGGGGACGGGGAACCCCGCCTGGCGGTCTAGCGCGGCGGAAGGTCGCCCGCGGGATTGCCCAGCCTCGAGCGCCCGGGCGGGAGGGGCCGCGCGGCACGCGGGGGGCGCCCCCTCTCCCCCCTCCCTTCCCTGCGCCGGCCCGGCCCCCGCGCAGCTCCCCAGAAAGGCACCTGCCGCCCAGCCCGCCCAGCCAGCAGCCTCCCGCCCCTGCGACCTAGGCCGCCTAGTGCTGCCGCCCCGCACTCACCTAGGCCGAAGCGGGGGCGGGGGTCCAAGCTTTGCAACCCGGCGGGGGTCCTGGTGCGGATGGCGACGCACCAAGCGCCGCATCAACCGTGGCGAAGAGGACGGAGAGGCATGGCCTGAGCTGCGGCCGGTCGACCCGCAGCCTCCTCCGCCCCCGCCGCCGGGCAGGAGCGCTCCCCGCGGCCCCCTTCCGGCTGCGGGGAACAATCCTCCAGGGACTCCGCGCGGCCGGGTGCAGATCTTTCACGGCTCGCGTGCGCCGCGCAGCTCAGTAACATCCACCTCCCAGGCTCTTCTCGTCCTGCTTCCTTCCAAGAGCCAGAAAAAAATTTCCTTCGGGGGGCTCTCCGAGTCTCTCTTGATAGCGATCTAGGGAGCGGTGGGAGAAGAGTGCGTGACCTCCCCGCCGACCCGCCGCTGAGCAAGAACGAGGGTGCTTCTCGGGGTCCAGTCGCTCCTTCGCGGGAAGGGCGGGAGTGGCGGCTTCTGACGCGTGAAAATCCACGTCACGGACGCTCGAGACTCCGCGCCGCCTGAGACAGGGCTCGAACCGGCAGCCACAGGCGGGTCACAGAGCCGTGCAGGGCCCGGGAACACAAGCCGGCGAGGCCAAGCCGCCGCTCCCCGTGGGTGGGATTTTTTTTTTTTTTTTTAACCCGCTTTTTTAGGGGTGGCAGCGAAGGGAGCGAAGTTTGGGGGTCCTCCTCGCGAGAGGAGATGGGGCGTCGTCCCTTGGCCCCCAAGCAGGTTCAGGCAGTTTCCGGATCCCGCACGCCCGGCAAGTGGGGGCACGGCGTCCCCGGGAACTCCGGTCCTGGCGGTCAGTATCTCCCAGGCAGCGCTCACTCCCAGTCCTCCGAGCCTCCTGTTCCACGGGCTAAATGCCTGCTGCAGACGGTTAAAGATAAAAACACGTTAATTTCCCTTTCTTTACAGGCACTTGGACGCGTAGCGCGCTCCGCCGCCGGGGCGCAGAGTGGAGCGGAGCGGGCGGTTGGCCAGATAGCCCGCCGCCCGCACCCACTGCCATGTGCTGGCTGTTGCTGCTCCGAGTGATTGACAGGCGGGCGTACAGTCGGCGTGTCAGCAGCGAAGCAAAGTAACATGCAGTCTTGCACGTTTTTGCCGAACTGCTTTTGGCCCTTGGAATGCCTAGGAGTTCAAACAACGTTCAAGCGACGCCTCTGCTCATTGGAAATCAATACACAGAGACGGGAAATTCAGGTTTTAAACAATCGCTTTGCTCGGGATTCGGTCGCCAACAATGCCTAAACAAACATGCATTTGGTACACACACGGAGTGCCAGCTCCTCTTCAGCATAAACCACCCACTTTTTCACACTTTCGACCATTTCAGACTTTAAATTTGTCACTGTTAGGATATAGGGGGGGGGAAAGATGGAAAGAGACCCTGTTTTTTCTTTCAGTGGTATCATTTACTTAAAGAACATTAGTTTTAGCAGTGGGAATGCTACTGGTAACTTGAAATTCAACCAGTAATCTTACATCTAAAGCGACTTCAAAGAAATAATCAGTTCCTTGCAAAAGCCAACATTTCTCAGCTAATCTTTCCTAAAATGTCTACGGAAGAAAAGGAAGGAAACAGTTCTTACCTAACGCAAAGATTGGATATTGCTCTTCAGGCACATTTACAGCGAATGTAGCTGTTCCTTATCCAGGGCAGGGAGCTCTGTCTGCAGCTATCACTCTGCAAACCACTGCGTGCCTTACAGAGCAGTCCCACTCTGGCTCCGCAGAATTTCAGCTCCTTGCCTCCACCTCCACCTCCAATCCAGGACACGCCTCCAGTGATATCATGTGTCAATCACACGGGCTGCCTGAAAACCTGGAACAGGATTTCCCCGAGTCTTTTCCTCTTTCGTTTATGAGTGCCCCCTTGGAAATGTTGCCCCGTATGCTCCTGTCATAAACATCCTCTAAAAATGTGGATTGCCTCTAAAAATCTTGCAAATGCCGTTTGTCATAAAGGAATGCCTTTAAACTTAGTTAACAATGTTTAGATATCAATCTCAGTAAAAGGATTGGTGGAATCTACCCTTACAGTTGAATTAGAAAATAATTTTAAAGAATAAAATAAGATTAAAAAGATGTATATCCCGCCATTGCTTCTGATCAGTTACCAAGAAAATGTACATTGATATACAGAAGATGATAATATAACATTACAGTTCCTACTTAAAACAAAATTCAGAATATATGAAATCTCAAAACTCAAAAGGTGGCACTCCTTACTGCAAAGGTATGTGACAATATATCATAAAGGTGTATTTTATGATAATTGCTTTATCTTTATTTATAATTTCCCCAAATCAAAATTTTAAAATCATAAACTCCTTAAATTTTGTAATATATTTGTATAATTAAAAAAATTTAAAAACTCAGCTAAATAGCAATCAATTAAAATAGAAATAATTTTCCAAGAAGTTTTGTAATTCTTAAGCACAAATGATATGCTACTGGAAAAAAAAGAGCATTTTAATCGGTAGGAAACTTGCTTTTTGTTTCCTTACAAGCTATTGGATTTTAGACATTTATTATCAAAATCATGTACTTCATGCTGCAGTGAGGGTAACTATATGGGAAGTATCCACAGAATTTTAAAAGATAACAAAAAAATCCAAAAACATGGTTAAGTGGAAAGGAAATATTTTTTTTCTACATAGTACATATCAGAAGTAGCTTAAAGTCTTTGATAAAATAAAGCAAACAAAACTCTAGTAACAAAATCATATATAAATATGAGTATGGAAATTTTCAGTTCAAAATAATTTTTTAATTTCCTTCTTTAAAATAGCAAGTGATTCTTTCGAAACTAACTTTTTAAACTGCTCAAACATTTGAAAGCCTAGAATAGAAAAAAGCAAAGTTGCATTTGGAATTACCTCTCAGGATCCTAGGACATTGCTAAGACCAGAAACAATAAGAAGAAGGCATTACTAGAAAATAACACAGAACAAGAATTAAACCAAGAAGCTACCTAGTCACTCAATAATATAAACTCTGATAAAATAGGATGTTTAAAGGGGTAAAATCAACATTATTTTATTTATTTTCTATTTTTTATTTATCTCATTATATTTGGAGATATAATGAACTTTAACCAATGATGGATAAGTTTCTTGAGCATTTTGAATGGATTTGGAATAGTCAAATCAGAAATAGAATATCACAACCTAGTATCTTATTTGGTTCTTTAAAATTGTCTTCTCCGATACACTACAATTTGGAGATGAGAGGTCAGTTCACCAATATGATAAAACCAGGAGAGGGAGCACTAAACATTTTACTTCCATAAATCCCACAACAATATGTCTGAAAGATTTCTATTACAAGTAAACCCTAAACTATTTCAACCACAGATGTATTATTAAATTACAATTTGCGTGAGATTATTTTTAAATTACAAAAATAAAATCAGTGAAAAATTTTCCATAACACTATACATGGGTCATGTTCTATTTAGAAATCAAATATTATGCTGCCAGAGTTGACCAATGACCGTTTACATCCTTTAGCACTGTATGTTTTTGTCTAAATAGTACATTACAAATAAATATAGGAATAGCCTTGCCACCCTGGATCTAGGAGACATTCAATAAAACCTGCCCCTTTTGATTGCCTACAACTATAAGTCTTGGTAGAAATTCTTAGATTTTAGCTTAAAATAGACATTGTTTTTTATTTAGAAAGTTTAATTACAGTGTACTTTGGCTAGAAATGCATAACTAGAGTATGAAATTTTCCTGAAAAGGAAAAACAATGTAAATATCCATGGGAAAATGCTGCAATAATTTTCAGTTTACTATATTAGTATCTAAAAGAATAAGGTGGAATGGAAAGTGAACCCTAACTTGTTCTTCATTTTCATGTGAAAACAAGTTTAGCTATCTCTTCAGGGGATTTGATTTTTGAGAAAATAATATAGTTAAAAAAAAAAAAAAGGTCTGGTAACTCCTGGCAACTTCTAGTGATTTTAAAAAGAAGAAAAAAATGTAGTACTGAGAGGCTTAACTTGTTTGTTTATCTACTTTATCTGCCAAAATAAGAGAATCATAGTGTGTTCAAAGCTCTTGAAAAATAATGCCTTATTAATCCTCCCAATGTTTCTATGAAATTATGATAATAATCTTTTACCTTGTTCAGAAACAATCACAGAGATTGATGAGTTACCCTATAAGTATTTAATAAATTAATGAAGAACCAATAATGGAAATTAAGCCTCTACTTTCCGTTTAGGGCAATAGTCACTATATTACTATACTTCCCAAGAAAAGCTGGCAAGGATAAGCCATTTTATTTTTGGTTTCCTTTTGTAAACAATCTTTGTAGTTGACAGAAATAGACCAACCTATTCTGTAAATTTTCCATAAACATTCTTTTTCATTTTCATAAATGCAATTCTCATCCTTCTGCCCTATTTGAAATACTAATGTTCTGTATTGGTTTCAAATTCTGGACATGGGTAAATCAATACATAGAATAAATTACACTGAATGATTTGTAGTTTCTGTCAGCTCTATAATTCTACAGCTAACCACTTGTGTACTTTGTCACAAATGATTCTCTTTTTCTACAAGTTAAAAAAAAAAAGAAAGAAAGAAACGCACATGGAAGGGTTCTAAATTGGTGCCCTTCATTCCTTAAGTGTCATTTTCCTTTACAGAGAATCAAAGTGACAAGAGTTCAAACTGCATGACTACTACATAGCAAAGATTTTGCTAATTAAATCCACACGGTAAGGTCATCTAAGGAAACATCTTTGCCCTAGTACAAAATGGTCTTCATTTCTTATCTACCCAGTTGAGGAATAAATCCTTTCTTCTTTCTTTGTCCATATTATTAAATGTTCCCTTTTGAGCCTAGGTTGCTCTTCATTTTCACGAGAAAAGAAGATTAGCATCTCTTCTGCTGATTTGATTTCTGAAACTAGGAGTGGAATGGCTGTTAGAATGATCACCTGGTATTAGTTTTGATTCTGGTCAGCAAAAGTTCTTAAGCTCTCATTTCCACTGCTATCTACTGCTAATTTCGTCTTCAGAGACAAGTGCAGGAGAATCCAGGTTAATTTAAACCTTTAACTGCTCCCAAAGATAGAACAGGAAGAAAACAAAATCATGTTTTCACTAAAACAAAAACAACTTAAACATCTCCTGGGGCTTGCCTGCTTTAATCTTTATTTCCTATTGAAATAACCTATGCCAAAGGCTATAGTCTATCTTTCCTTTATTTGGAAAAATAAAAGTAGAATATTTATTTGACAAAATGACTCTAGGCACGCCTTCTATAAGAATGTCTAATTTTGAAAAAAAACAGAAAACCTTACAAGAGGTTTTTTTTTTAATTTTCTTGATTTGCAGTTTTCTTAGAGCATTTAAATTTCATTTATAAAAACATTTCACATTGTCTACAATAATTGATAGTTACACATACTGAAAAATCTGTTTTGACTCTGTCATTCTTCTGTCATGATCTGTTAATTTAGCTAATATGCCATATTTGCCCATAATGTCCCCATGTCCAGTATTACAGTATGAAAATGGCATAGACAAAAGAGCACCTGATATGGGGTCAGATGATATGAAGCTCAAGTCCCAGCTTTGCCACTTTTCATCTTGGTGAACCTCACTTAATTTCTCTCAGCCTAATTTCTCATCAATAACTTGAAATTAATAACAATACTTCAACTTCCCAAATTATAGTCCTACTATAGACTCAATGTATATGCAGTGTTTTGTAAGTTTTAAAGCCCTGTATAAATTCTTGCCATACAGTGTGTTATTGCCTCAAACATATTGCATGCTGAAGTGTTTCAGGCCCCCTCTTTCCAGGTGCTTTATCCCTAAATAATGAATTTAATTGTCTTATAATTGTTTCAAGTTAATTCAGTTTTACTTTTGTTTTTCTAAGGCTGAATTCAGGTGTGAGTAACTGTATTGCTGTGTGTGTGTGTGTGTGTGTGTGTGTGTGTGCGTGTATACCGGAATATTGGGATTTTTGGAAAAGCTATCTGCTAATAATTTCATATTAAGGAACATAATGAGCCCTGATCACCTTAACATTTATCTAGAATTTTAAATTGTTTACATTTTACTTCCCATTAAGATAAATGTCACTGCAAATATTAAAAATCCCTTCTATAAAATTTGTAAACTCTTTGTGACCATTAGGAGTAAAGACAGTGCATGTTTTAAAAAAGGATAACTTTTAAAGAGTTGAAAATAAGTAGAAAAGTAAAAAAGAATGATCATTCTACATATTTTCAAAAAATATGTTTACTGCTGCTTCTTTTTGATAATCTCTTAGAATGTTACTTTTGATAATAAATACGGTAGATTTGGTAGCAGATATAGTCCTGTCAATTACCAAAGTACTATTAGAATCATAATGTTTTGTATTAATATTTTAAATTAATAGCACATATATATCATACAGCCAAAGCATTTCAACTCAACAAACAAAAAACTCATAAAGCGCCACCTATTGTTGAAAATAAGTCATTTCAAATTTCAATCAAAACTTGGATGCACTTGAGTCTCAGATTTGGGTATTCACATTGGTCAGTGTTTTACATTTTTTTCCCTTAAGTTACAATATTATGATATGAGTTAGGGTGTTTGTTTTCAATAAAAATGCAAAATATGCATTATACACATTAGATGCTTTTTGAGGAATCTAAAAGATATGAAAACACTGTATCTGAAGTTATAATATCAATGGTAAAGATAATAAAGTGGCACTGCCTTTTAACCAACACATTAAAATTAATAGCTCCAAAAAGATGTTTTCTGACTCAAAGAGTTACTTAGAAAAGTTGTACACTTATAACCAACAATGCTTCAATTGGATATATCTTTCTTTAAAATCCTTGATTGTAAAATATCATCTGGGTCTAAACATTATGCTTGTTTGAATAATCTCAATCTTTTATGCAAATATTGTATATGTATATTGTATGTGTATATATCAGATAATATCAATATTAGAAAATTTTTCCCTTTTAAAGGTGAATTTGGATTTTATTAACTCATAAGTCCGTAAGAGCCTTGTGTCTTGAGTAAGATGAGTGCTCAAGCTGAGTATAAGTCTGGGAAGAAAAGCAAGGTGTCAACATAAAAATAACAAAACTGTTCAAAATTGTTAAAAGATCACTGGCTGCTCTGGGGAGAATGAAGAGTGAAAGGAAATAATTATTTATGTTGGCACATGGTATGAAGTATATGCTAGTATGAAATATTGAATATTAATTACAATTGGAAGAAGAACTTGCATTTCATGCTAAAATAAATACAAATCATAAAAAAGAAAAAGAAAAAGAAAAGGGCATGGAACAAGGAAACACTAGAAGGTAGAAAGAAATAGACAACTGGCACATCACAGTCTGACTTGATTTACAGGACTGGCATACTGGAAAGGAAGACATTTTATAAAATCACAATTATCAAAATTGGATAAGTAAGGTAAGGACAAATTACAGAGGGACTTTAATGCCATGATGAGGATTTGGTCTTGATCCCAAGGAAAATGAAGTTTTAGAGCAAAGGAAGTACCTGAAGAATCTCTTCCTAGAAGATTCATCTGACTCTATGAATTGTAGCAAGAAAAGGCAGGTGCCAGCGAATTAACTGCCTAGGAAATGAGTATGGTACTCCAAGTGGGTAGCAGAGAGACCCTGGATGGGGTGGCCATGGAGGAGGGGAGGGACCAGATCAAAAACATCCATTGCAGGAGTTCCCGTCGTGGCTCAGTGGTTAACAAATCTGACCAGGAACCATGAGGTTGCAGGTTTGATCCCTAGTCTTTCTCAGTGGGTTGAGGATCTGGTGTTGCTGTGAGCTGTGGTGTAGGTCGCAGATGCAGCTCGGATCCCGTGTTGCTGTGGCTCTGGTGTAGGCTGGCAGCTACAGCTCCAATTAGACTCCTAGCCTGGGAACCTCCATATGCCGCAGGAGCGGCCCTAGAAAAGGCAAATAGACCAAAAAAAAAAAAAAATCCATTGCATGCATATTCATTAAATGATACGATGACAATAGATTGAAGTGTTGCCCACGAAGCTTTAAGGAAACCTTAAAGAATGGTAAAATATACCTAATTTAGTCAGTCATACTAAGAACACTTACTTGGCAGTAAGCCAGACACATAAGGAGACTTGCACACAAAGTTTATAGGATTCATCCAGTGTTAGAGACCTTCAGAGTAAAAGAAGAATCCACAATTGATCAGAAAAGTTAGAGAGGTATTACTCATCTCTTCCATTTTCTTCTGTTCAATGTTGAAACAGAAGACAGAAAAGCATGTTCATGGAGAAATGTTTCATAAGAGGTCACTAACATTTATAGCTCTATCTGGACAACCCAAGGAATGGATATCAATTGTGTTATGCTGCTATATCATACAGATGTCAAGTAGCATGTATCCTCCATTGTAGAGTTAATTAGGTCAAAGAAATGAAAACTGAAAATTTTCCCAAGTCAGGAGAGTGTTTAGGTGCTAGAAAAACTTAATCTATGAAAGATGTCAAATACTACATTTGTAGAAAATTGAGGAGTTCCCATGGTGACTCAGTGGGTTAAGGACCCAATGTAGTGTCCATGAGGATGTGGGTTCGATCCCCAGCCTTGCTCAGTGGGTTAAGTATCCAGTGTCACTGCGAGCTGTGGTGTAGGTCACAGATATGGCTCAGATCTGGCATTGCTGCGGCTGGGTGGCATAGGCCGGCAGCTGCAACTCCGATTCCACCCCTAGCCTGGGAAACTCCATATGCCACAGGTGCAGCCATAAAAAGAAAAAAAAAAAGAAAATTGAGATCAAATATTTATAATAGCAAGTGAGTTTAAGATGCTATTGTGATTTTTTTAAAAACTTTTAGAAAACTTTGTAATTTATTATCAAAGTGTATATGATAAGTGGATCATGGGCTTCCCTGTGTTGCAAGATCAATTTATACCTTCATTCAACAAACATGTATTATGCTGAATGCTGAGGATACAAAGGTGACAACAAATTCCTGGGGAAGCCCTTGCAGCTGTGTTCTCTACTACATGACTTTTTCCCCACAGTCAATTGGATTAGGGACAGGCTCAGGATGTAAGCATAGCCATGGCCTTAAAGATGTCCTGGGTGAGTGATGGCGGGGGTTGGGGGGGAGAAAGAGGACAAGTTGAAAAAAAGAATGAGCTGCGTGAGTCTGGTTATTATGGAGAGAATGTGATAGTTATTTTGTGAACTAGAGGTACAACTTGCAAGTGACAAAGCTCAGGTTTGCAAATAGATTTGTCGGACTCTAGACAGACAAAACCCTCCAAAAACATACTGAAAAATGCTCCTATAAATTACTTAAAGAAATGCTGATGGTATTCCACAGTAAGGATATATTACAATTTATGTAAATATTCCAGTTCCAAATTTTAAAAAGAAAAAGCACAAATTTCCAAGTTATTGGGTCTCGACTCTGGTTTCAAGATTTCATAAGACTGATTTTCAATATCTTGTGCGGTGTCACCCCTCCCAACCCTTGTTGGGTAAGCCACAAGTAGTGGAAACAATGATGTCACTGGGAATGGGAAATTTCTCACATCAAACACCATGCATCTGGAGCTTTAGCGTCTCTGGCTTTTCCCGCATACCTCTTTCTTTTACCCTGTGCATCATAGGGGATTTGCAGGGAATTTCATATGCAGCATACTTGTGAGGCAGATCCCAAGCACACCCCACACTTCTGAAGATAAGTGATTCCCGTTCAGGGCCCTTCATGTACACATGTGTGGTGGTGGTTGAAGTACTATACTTAAGATTCCAAATTTACCTTTGAATTCAATACTATTTTTGTGAAATCCAATACAGGAGAAAATCAGAAGGTTTCAATCAAGTGACACATGGAAGTAAAACAAAAGAAGCTCCTCTCCTTATTGACCACCCTCCCCTCCACTCCACCAAACACACACACACACATACACACACACACACACACGCACACACACAGGTTAAGTGTAAAAAACAGGGCAGCTTTGATAATAAGATACAGGAAATGTAGTTCCTAGGTAGATGATATGAAACCTAAACCAGGAACAAATGAAGTTTACCTGAGTATGGGTTGCAGTTCCCGAAGGGGTTTCATCCTCAGGTGGTTAATTTGCTTGCTCTTGCTCCATTTAACAGATATAACCAAGAAAGCACGATGTATACCCAAACATGATAATTATGAGCTGCTATAAAAGTTTTTTCCATGTGGGACTAAAATGCATGAGAAATCTGTGGGGGTTTTTTTGACTAAAAGGTACACTGTCCAAGCCCTTTCTCTTGTGGCATGCCACTGATGGTGTCTTCATGAAGATGTGACAGAAGAAATGGAATGTTCGGCATCCCTGTGACAGAGACCTTTCCTCTCCCATCTTCAAGTGCCTACATCCTCACTAAAGTAAAATCATTAAGTATTTAAAACCATTGCATTGGCCTTGAAATGTTTTATGTTATGGATTTGTCAAACAAGAAGGATTTCCTGCCTCTAATAAGGGATTTATGTTGAATAATAAAGAGTCTACCAAGTAAAAGGTTTATTAAAATGAGGAAAAAGCAAATGTCAGGAGACATTTTATTTATTGATTTATTTATTTTTCACTTTTTAGGGCCGCACTCATAGCATATGGAGGTTCCCAGACTAGGGGTGGAATCTGAGCTGCAACTGTTGGCCTACAACACAGCCACAGCAACTTGGGATCTGAGCCACATCTGTAGCTTACACCACAGCTCACAGCAACACCATATCCTTAACCCATGGGGCCAGGCCAGGGATCAAACCTGAAACCTCATGGTTACTAGTTGGATTTGCTAACCACTGAGCCACAAAGGGAACTCCAGGAGATGTTTTTTAAATGAGTGTGTGGTTTAACTTTTTAACACGCATTGGCATCTTATTCAAGCTTTATTTATTTATGTTTTTTTATGGCCACACCCTCGGCATGTGGAAGGAAGTTCCCTGGCCTGGAATCAAACCCATGCCACAGCAGCCACCCGAGTTGCTACAGTGGCAACTCTGGATCCTTAACCTGCTGAGCCACACATGAACTCCTCAAGCTTTAACTTTATACAGAAAATCTCATTAATACAGTAGCCTCCCAGCCACATTAATTTGTTTCACTTTGGGTACAGGTGAGTTTGTGAGGTCACATGCGCTCTGGAACTCTGGGTTTGGGGGTGAAGGAAGTGAGGGAGGGAAATGAGAGGCAGAAAAATGCAGGAAGAGGAAGAAGGGTGTCTTGGTAAAAAGTCTAAAGAGTAAATTACGTATGGCTTGTACACCACATATTAAAAAATAAGATCTGAAAAGGTAAAATTAATCTCCATTGTTTAATACAGTCATCCTGAGTTTCCACCTTCTCTTTTGAACTATGAACTTTCTACTGAATAAGAATCATGCGTACCAGGTCCGAATTATTACAAGCTCCAAAATGGATTTTGAACTGAGATTTTTTTTTTTTACACTGTATAAGAAATTTGATGCTGGAGTAGGAGTTTTATTAATGAGTGGCTCTACAGTGACAATGTGCCCCTTGATGGGTGTATTTTTATAAGGCCCTGTGCAGACATCACCAATCGGGCTCCTTCTCAATTCACTGTGACAGTAAGACTGTGAGCATACAGCACTATAGCCATTCTTACTTTGTTACAGGAGACTGAGGGTTGAAACTGTTCATTATGCAGTCCTGTCAGAGAAAGTTTATGCAGTCATGTTGGTTTAAAATATATTAGTTTCGTCTACATTGGAGTCCTAAGAGATATTCAGCATAAACCTCTTGTTTTCATTTATGGACAGTCTATTACTTAGTAAGCAACTGTTATACAGTTTACAATTTATCATTGTTACATGATGCTGATTTATAACAATTTTATATTTCAGAAAAGATTTGTTATCATTTTCTATGTTCATTTTAATGGTATGAAGTAAGCTGGTTGGAGCATCACATTTTACTTAAAAATTGAGATGTAAAAATCAAAACGAACTCAGTCGAGTCTTACTAAAACAAGGGTTTAGGGGGAAAAAAACCCAGTAATTGAGTTTCCAGTCTGTTGCTTATCCGCCCAGGCATATTAATATATTTTTAAAAGTGGATAAATTATATTTTATGAATATAAGGCCCACACAATATTCAAAATGATGATCAAAGTCTTTATAAGAGAATAACCTTTTTTCCTTAGGGTCAATCAAATGGAGTATGACTCCACTGCTCTCTCTAAATTATCAAAAATGTCTCTAACACCAATTTTATCAAGATGGATCATAAACCTAAATATACATACTAACACTAGATAAATAACAAGGACCTACTGTATAGACCATATCTTGTAATAATCTATAATGGAAAAGAATACATATGTATAACTGAATCACTTGAACACTTGAAACTAACACAACATTGTAAATTAGCTATACCTCAATTTTTAAAAAAAGTTAACTCTCTAAAGCTACTAGAAGAAAACACAGAATATCATATGATTCTGGAGAAAGCACTGATTACATAAAGAAGACGCAAAAAGCACTAAACATAAGAAAGTAGATTAGATTGGACTTTATCAACATTTAAAACTGCTCATCAAAAGATACTATTTAAGAATATAAAAAGGTGAGACACAAACTGGGAGAAAATATTTGAAGTACATATTTCTGACAAAGGACTTGTACCTAGAATATATAAAGTACTATAGATCTATTACAAAAAGACAAATAATCACATCTTTAAATAGGCAAGAGACCTAAATACATCACAAAAGAATATACATGAATGGCCAATAAGCTCACCAAAAGCTGCTCAACGTCATTTACTCATAAAGAAAATGGGCATGAAACCACAGAAACATACCACTTCTCACCTGCTAGAATAGCTAAAGTTATAAATAAGACTGACCATCCAAATGGTAGAAAGGAAGTAGAGCAAATAGAATGCTCATATGTTGCTGGAAGAAATTTAGAAATGGCACAAGCACTTTGGAAAACACTTTGGCAGTTTCTTATTTACACCCTCCCCCCACATACATCCTATGACCCAACAAGTGTCCTTCTAAGTAGTTCCTAAAAAGAAAGAAAACATATGCCTACAAAAAGATTTCTACATGATAATTCATAACAACTTTGTTTATAATAGCCCAACTGGACACTACTTAAATGTTCATCAACAGGAAAATGTTTAAGCAAATTGTGGCATAGCCATGCAGTGAAATAACACTCAATAATAAAATGGAATGGACTACTGATACATAAATCAAAATGGATCAATTTCACAAACATAATGCTAAAAGAAATCAGCCAGACAAAAAGAGCTCACACCATATGGTTTCATTTTTATGACATTCTAGAATAGGCAAAAACTAATCTGTAAGAACAGAAATCAAAATACTAATTGTCTATGATAGGGAGTAGGAATTGACTGGCAAGAGGCATGAGGAACCCTGGCGTGGTGGAAATAGTCTATTTATTAGAACAGTAATTACAGTGAAATACATTTATCAAAACTCAATAATTGCACATTTACAATCCCTGCATTTCACTCTATGTGAATCTTATTTCAATAAAAAGAAAATGATTTGACTTGACTTCCACATTTTTAATTCTATTCAACATTCATAGAGTTTCTACATACAAAATCCGAGGTAGCAGCCAAGGATATAAAAATAAACAAGAATAAAACCCACTCCCTGACTTTAAGAAATTTAAAGCCTGAGAAGGAGGATTTATACTCTGGTGATGAAGAGAGACAAGTAAATTTCACTGTAAAATGGCAGGAACCTTAGTAGAGCTGTAAGGATAGAGCTGAGCTAGAGGACGGAACCCAGGCTCAGAAGAGGACCTAGATAAGGAGGGTCCCTGGATGACACTAGAAGCTTATCTTAAGAGAAAACAGGAAGGTGGAGGGAAAGGATTTTTCAGGCTGGGGATAAGTCAAAATTCTGGAGATAAGAAATGGCGTAGCTTAAGTGAGCAGCTAAAAGTAATGTAGTATTATTCCAGATAGTTGACATTAACATTCCTAAGAGTCTCCCCAATATGGTGGACAAGATGAGAAAATTAGTTTGTATTTTTGATATCTAAGCTCTATGTTTCCCCTCCCCCAGGGGAGGGGGGAAGGTGGGCAACCAAAGGCACCTACTCCAGAACTGATCACTTTCACCTCCACCTCTTCCTGAATTCCTGAACTAATCTTTGCTCCACCCTCAGTCCTATCTGAGATTTTGGCTATCCTGCAGTGCAGTCATTACAGAACCCAAGAGCAAAGCTTATTCAACGTCCTCTGTAAGATTTTTTGACATTGTTCTCCCTTGGCTTCAGAGGCATCACTTTCTCCTGACTTACTTTCTTTTGTCTCCTTTTGCTTCACTCGAGCTGTAAATGTTGGCATTCCTCTGGCTCTGCCTTTAATAGAATGCCTATATGTTTATTTATTGTCCAAACTAGGTCACTCTGGAGAGTGAAAGGGATCCAATTAATAACTATACTTGGGTGACGGGTGTTAACCGGGACTATTCCAGGCAAACTGAGATTAATGGTCATCCTATTCCTGGGCTTTCTTTTCTCACTCTATACTCTCTCCCTAAATGATCTCAGCCACTTCCACAGCTTCTTTGGCATATTTATCCAAATGACAGTCAAATATCTGGCCAACCTGGACTTCACTCCTGAGCAGTAGGCCCATGTAGATAAAGACTTATTCCACTTGGATGTTATAAGTACCTGCTACTCAATAACTCTAAAACAGAAGATGCAACATCTTCTCTTCTCATTCTTCTAGACTGTGGGCCTCCACAACACGTATGTCCTGCTCACCGTTATATCCCAAGCATCCATATAGTGCCTGAGGCTAAATCCATGTATATTGTGCAATTAAACAAAGACTCACTTGCTTACAGAGAAAAGCCTAATTCATTGACTGAGGGAGAAAATTCAAATTATTTCTGTTTACTCGAACAATCCAATCAACAAACTAGTAATAAGAACTGCTTGTCTACTTCTTTATTCAAATACATTTTTGAGTCTTTTGGTAGAGGTGGGGGGTGAAGACTCATTACCTCATCAACAAAAGAGGGAGAAGAATATCAAATATATCCCCATCACACATTATTTGCTCATTTGTATAAAGCTATTAACATAAAGGTAGAAAATGAGATGAAACAATCTAAATTTGACATTTTGGATTTTCACAAGGAAGAACAAGACGTAACATGGTAATTTAATAAGTCAGCTCTTTCCTTCCAGGTTAGAGACAAATCATGAAGGTAAATGCCTAAGACAATTTTCCAATCAAACATTGCTAATTCTGTTGATTTCTACCATTCAAGAAACCTAGGCAGAATCTAACAGTGGAGCTCTTTGTGCTTTTTCTTTAGCGAGTATTCCACAAAAACAATGAGGTGGGGGAAATGTCCTTGAAGGCACAGTGTCACTTGCTGACAAAGCAACCATTGGGACATGAGGTGATTGACCATCTGTTTTCAATAGTGGGTCAAAATTTCTTTTAATCCAGGATGCAATTAAATCCCTGGTATGTACAGAGATATCTATTTCACATGTGTAATTCCCTAGATGTTTAATTATAAAGTAGTTGCAATCATTTGCACAAATCAGTTCATATTATGTTCTTTTGACATCAGGTTTATATATCTTGTAAGGAAATGTATGGGGTTGTGATGGGAGGGGGCTGAATACATAGAAGGACCCAGCTTCTTCATTTTCATCTACCAACAAGGCTGGTTCCCTACTTTGCCTCCTTTTCCAGTATTAAGATAGGAAGAGGTAATTTTGTCACATCTACCCTAGGTAGGCCTGAGCTATAAGAAAATTCTTAAATTCTTTGCTTAGATATGAATATCATTTTCCTTAAACAATTATATAAAAAGAAATAATTTCCTTTAAAAATAAAAATCCCTTAACTCTGGGTAAGGCAAGAGAAAATATAGATTGTATTCTTCATGTTATAACATCTATACTACATAATTTCCTCTTGTCAAGTAACTTAGGTATGTATTCTCTTTTCCATAATATTCCATAGTTAATAGCTTTTTATTCTACACAAAGATATAGAATCAAACAACATAACTGTGATTGTAGCAAAACTATAAGTGACATCTTCCTATTTGTGTATGTAGTAATGGGAGTAAGGAATTGAAATTGCATCAAAAATTCTTTTGCAAAGAGAGTATCATCTGAAAGTCTTACATTATATACATTATTCTTATGTCTTGATAGGGGATCTAGAATATCAAATTAGCAGTGTATTAATAAACACACATTTCTAATTCCTATCTCTATTGTATACACTGGATATCTATTTCAAGACTCAACTTTTATTTTAATATTTTATAGTGATCTTACTTTACACCATTTAGATAGAGTCACTTCATAAAAAGACAAAAGAGACTGGCTTATATAAAATCATATACTCTAAGATAAACCCAGAAACCAGAATAAGAAACGACTAATTAAAACATTCAATTTCCAAGAGCCGTGCAAAAGAGACCTAGGTTTTATTATTTTTCCCTTCTTTTATTGAAAATTCTTTGACTCTCTTTAGTCTATAAGTGTTATTTTTATATTTCTCTCCCCACCACGTCATCTGCAAAATCTGAATTTTCTTAGTACTCTGATAAATAGTTTTCTAGTCTCAGCAATTTATCTTGTTTGTTTTTATACTTTTCCTTCTGTCTTCTCTTCAGCCAGTCAATAATTCAATTGAAAAGATTTTATTGTATAGCTACTATAAGCCAGGTAGTGAGCATTAGTTCTTCTACTCCTTACAGAGAGGTTTTTTTCTTTTAAACGCATTGTATTGGGCTGTGTCTCAGGAAGGTTCTGGACTATCCTACCGAGTAGTTTGCATTTCACTTTCAAGGTAAGAGGCCAAGTGAAGAATTCTAATCAGAGGGTGTATGATGAGGAATTTGGCTGACCTTTGTTGCCAGTTCCTGGGAGGTAACTTGTAAACCCTGGGATTTCCTGAGTGATAACAGCAGTGTCTGTTATTCATGGTGGGCCCCTGAGACTATATCTGAAAGATACACTAAGGAGGTGGCTCATAGTGGGCTCACAGTTTATGCTAACTAGAACAGTCAGGGTAGGGCCAGCCACACCCATTGTCTTTAGAGTAGGGGATGGGCTAAGCTAGAAAGTCCAATCATGGAGTTCCCTTTGTGGGGCAGGGTTAGGACCCTGACCAGTATCGTGAGGAGGCAGGTTCCATCCCTCACCTCGCTCAGTGGGTTTGATCCGGCCTTGTAGGTTGCAGATGCAGCTCAGATACTGTGTTGCTGTGGCTGTGGTGTAGCCCTGCAGCTGCAGTTCCAATTCAACACCTAGCCCCTAGCCCCTAGCCCCATATGCTGTGGGAGCAGCCGTTAAAAAAAAAGAAAAGAAGAAAAGAAAGACCAACCATATGGTGAGGGGGTTTGAGCTTCGAACCATTTGGCATCAGCCCAATCTCTGAGGAAGGAAGGGAGGCTGGAAATCAAGCTCAAACACAGGGGCGATGATTCAATTAATGACACCTACTTAATGAAGCCTGAACAGCAGAGCGCAGGTGAGCTTCCTGAGTTGGCAATACTGTATGTACCTCCACACATCGATGCCAGGAGGGTAGTCTACCAGTCTACCTCTTGAGACAGAGGGCCAAGTCTGTCTTAGAGCTGGACTTTGCCACTTTTCTTATGCAGTGGGCCCCAGCATGGCCATCAGCCATCTATTTTCTTTCCCATTCTCCAGGTAGTGAGCATTAGTCCTTCTACTCCTTACAGAGAGGTTTTTTTTTTTCTTTTAAACCCATTGCATTGGGCTGCTTCTCAGGAAGGTTAAAGGCTAAAAACACAACTCGTTTAATGGTGCCCATACTCCACTCATATATAATTTGAGACTCCTCTTGTTGATTTACTGCAGAGCCTGGTGCTTGTCTGTTTTATATATGTATTCTAAATATACCATGGGAGTGGATATTAACTTATTATAATGTATATAAATGTAGATATGGATAATAGATTTCACATAATGCTTGTTTATTCAAAATTATCTTGAGATAATTTCTAATCTTTGTATTGCATCGAGAGGTCCATATCTATAAATTTCTAGTTATTTAAATTATTACTAAGAATTAGTATATCTGTCATAGAGATTCTGATTGTGGAAGAAATAAATTGCAAAATGACTTGCTATGGAAATTTCCTTTGCCATAAAAAATATTGTTTTTTGGGTTGCACCTGTGGCATATAGAAATTCTCAGGCTAGGGATCAAATCTGAGCCACAGCTGCAACCTACACCACAGTTGCAGCAATGCTAGATCTTTAACCCACCGTGGTAGGCAGGGAACTAAACCTGCACTTCAGCAGCAATCCAAGCCACTCAGAGACTGTGGGTGCTTAACAGCAAGAACTCAAAATGTTGTTAATTTTTATTTCAATCTAACATAACAAATCAAACTTAAAAACTTTACAGTTAAGTGATTCCCTTGTGGTGTAGCTGGTTAAGGATCTAGCATTGTCACTGCAGCAGCTCGAGTCACTGCTGTAGCTTGGGTTTTCCACATGCTGCAGGCATGGCTGGGGGGAAAAAAACTTTACAGTTAAAAAAAAATTTATTAAAAAAATTTTTGACCTGGTGTTTCCCGGTAGCCTAGTGGTTAAGGATTCAGAGTTGTCACTGCTGTGGCTCAGGGTCAGTCCCTGGCCTATGAATTTTGGCATGACACAGACAGGGCCAAAATTATATATATATATAGACTAGATAAATTTTTACATGGTTCAAAACCTAAAAGTATAAAAATGTGTATGTTCTCTATCTACCTGGTTCCTAACCCTTCCCAAACAAGTAACCACAGCTATTAGGTTCTTGGGTTTCCATTTTAGAATTTTCTAACGTTTGCACAAAGAATTAAGAATACACTTCTTGTCCATTTAGTCTACCATTTTTATATAAATGATAAAATATTCTACTTACTGCTCTTTACATTGCCCTTTTCACTTAACATTATATTGTAGAAATAACTTCCTTCTTCTTGTTGGCAGCTGCACAGTATACTATTACATAATGAATATAATTTTTTAAATCATGGAGATTTAAATTTTTTCCAATATTTTGCTATGGAAAACAAAGATAAACTTGTTCATCTTCACATGAATGTATCTGCAGAATAAAATCCTGGAAATAGACTGGCCAGATATATAGAGTTGTTTTGCTAGATATTTTCAAATTTCTATCAAAAGACATGGTACACATTTTCACACCCATTAGATCTGTTAAAGAATTTATTTCCTCGAGGCCTCATTGACACAGTGTGTCATCAAGTTTTTGAATGTTTGCCAATCAGATAAGTAAAAAATAGTACCTAGGCTTGGTTTTATTTCATATTTCTCTTAAGAATGGTAATAGGGTTGAATATCTTTTCAGAATATGTATATATACATTAAATTATATGTATACATTAAATTATGTGTATATTTCCTTTCCTGTGAACTAGCTGTTTAGCTATCTGTCTATTTTATTGTATTTTCCAGACTTACTTTGCATGTATTCATATTTGCTACAGTTTTTCGGTTTCCTATTAATTTCTATTTCGTTTTTCCATTCCTTCTTTTTGCATTTCTCAACCTATTATGTTGTTGTTAAAGATGTTTAATTTATTATCACTCTGTTTATTGATAAAAGCATGTAAAGCTAAGAAGTTTTCATCTAAAAACTACTTTAGTTATATCCCATTTGTTATGTTATGGTTTGTTAAGTTTTTCTATTCCTCGTATTTTCTATATATTTCAGTTTATATTTCCTCTTTGATCCAAGAACTGCAGATTGTATTGTGGTTTGTTTTCTGCCTTTCATTTCAAGATTGCAGGGGCTTTTATTGTTACTAATGTTGGGGTTGTTTTCATTGTAATCAGAGAATTCTGTCTATACCCTTTTAACTTTTGGGAATACATTCAGGTTTCCTTTGTGGGCTAATGTAAGATATTAGTTCAGGGATATTTAAAATGAAGCTATGTTCCCCATTATTAGAGAAAACTTGATACATCTTATAGAATTACTTCTTAATGACATAATCAAGGCCTTCTATATCATATTTTTTGAACCCTTGATCTTTTGTGAACTGAAAGAAAACAAATCTACTACTAGCATTTTTTTCTTTTTTCTTTTTATGGCTGAACCTGGGGCATATGAAGTTCCTAGGTTAGGGATTGAATCAGAGCTGCAGCTGCCAGCCTACACCACAGCTACAGCAACGCAGGATCCAAGCCATATCTGTGACCTATACCACAGCTCTGGCAAGGCTTAACCCACTGAGCAAGGCCAGGGATTGAACCCTTGTCCTCACGGTCACTATGTTGGGTTCTTAACCCACTGAGCCACAACAGGAACTCCTACTTCTAGTATTTTTTTTGTCAATTTGTCCTTGCTTTCTCTAAGATTTCTGCTCTCTGACTGTTTCTATGTTATTTGGTATATAAAAGTCATTACTCCTATGGCTGTAGTTGTGAAATGTGATCTTTAAAATTTTTCTTTGCCTTAAATAATGTTTTTGTTCTGAACCCCAACTTACCTGATGATTACAATCAGGCAGTGACAGTACTTGCTTACCTTTTGCTGGCATTTGCCTCACATACCTTTCCTTATCCTTTATTTTCAATATTTTTTTGAATAATCTTCTTTTGGATATATCTCTGTATAGACCATAGAATTGACCAAGTCAGTCACCTGTCCCTCTCTCTCATTTCTTTACTGTCTTACCTCCTCCCCCCTCCTCCATCTTTAGTAACTGATGCCACCGGATTTGCATAGTTCACCTGGGCCATCCTAACACCTGCATGCCTTTCATTACACCACTTCTGCTGCTCAGCCTTAGCTGCCAATATGCTCCAGGCTATGAGTCAATCTTCTAGATATAACCTCTGATGTTCACTCATTCATTCAATTAACAAATATTTATCCTCTGCCTAATTTCCCCAGCGACTACCTTTCTCCTACAACAACAAGCAGACAGATATTCAAAGAAAAAAAAAAAAAAAAGAACATTTAATGTCAAATAGAAAGAAAGGTAATAAATTTTTATCTCCAGCTCATTCTCAAAGATAAACTTCAGAGCTTGGTAAAGTCAGAGATGGATCCAGATTTCTTTCTTGGTTTGAATCACTTTGCCGCAATAATCCAAGCCAACAGAAAAGATTCCCAGGACGTGAAAGCATTAAAAATCATGACTGGCAAATCATAAATATGAAAATAATGCCACAGATTGTGGAAAATAAGATGATTCAGTGCATCCGTCCCCCACCACACCCTGGGGACCCTTGAGTTTTGCTAAATCACTTTTTTACAGGCTAAACTGGGGGTGCCAAACGTTTATCATTCAAATCCTACTCTCAGATTTCAGGTACCAATTGGAGAAAATAATCTGTGGTACTCTGACAGGTCTTTGGGTATGCAGGAGCCACAGTATATGTTTGTTGGTTAGCGAAATACATTTTTATAATAATTAGGCATTCTTCTGGGGTAGGAGGAAGCAAATGTAAGGAGAAAAGACTAGAGAATGCTGGTAGTAATGCTAAAAATATTGAAGGGGAGAACTATTCTGAGGACAAATTAGGCTACGGGGCCCAGGCAGGGGGTGGACATGGGGTAAGGAACACGTGGTTCTCAGTTTGCTCTTACTTCTCTTCTCTTCTCTTGGAGATATGGGCACCAAGAACTTTTCCACTCTAAGAAAACAATACAAACACTCTGAGGAATGGCTGCCCACTCAGCCTCAAGGTCGTTTACCGAATCTGGAGGCAGCTGGTCCCCAGCTCCAGCCAAAGGTCACCGCAGAAGCACGGGCCCAGTGTGGGCAGCTCTTCCCAGCTTTGCAGGAAAAACCTTCATCAGGGTTCTTAACATCAAGTCCCCTGGTTTTTGAATGTTGAAGACTCATTTTCTTTTTCAAAACACTGTGCATGCCAAAGAAGACAGTTTGACGCACAGGCCACAGGTGTGTGACCCAGACAAGTGGAGAAGGAGATGGCATTTCTATTAATGTGTCCCCGCCATGTAGCAATTTCAAAGACGTTGCTCCTAATATTAAAGTTATTGCACAAAACGCCTCTGTGGGTCCAGGCCCCCTTACAAGGATGGGGCAATTTGTTGGCTCTGGCCCGTGGTTAGCAACCCTTTAACTTATCTCCCTGAAGATCTCAGTAAGTACCTGGCACTAACTCTCGGCTTGCCAGTGTAATGTTTACAATGGGGCAAAGGGTGGTTTTATTGAAAGAGAAGAAAACACTCCATCTTTGATTTTGTGCGACAACAGTCAGAGTTGCTTGATGCTCCACAAGTGCATCTTGCAGGCTGGGGGAATGCTCAGTTCAAACAGGAGCTTCGTGAACTTTCAGCCCTAAAATGGAGGAACTGCTCCCCCAAGTGTATTGAACTCTCTCCTGCGGTGAGGCGAGCTCTGTCCCCTTCCTCTGCTGGGTTTCTCCATGGCCTCAGGGTTCACACTCAACTCTAACGACCTTTTGATCCACTTTTGCTGCTTCCAGATGCCTTTCTTGGTTTGGTATTTTAGGGAAAGTCTCTGGAGTTTTTCCTGGGCTGTGGGGCCTTGAAGAGATGCCATCGGTTGGCAAAGTCTTCTCCCGTCTCTTCCCCCTGACGTTTACCAAAGGCTGTTTTCTTATACAACGCTGATAAAACAGGGCCTCCTCTCAAGTCTGTCCTCTCTGCCTCTCTGTGACTCTTCTGTGTTTCCTGGTTTCCACCACCCTGGGGAATCGCATCCCTTAGGATTTCCAGGCAAAGAAGCTGTCCTCTTTCCAGGTGTCTGCCTCTGTCACTAACCACATGGGCAGAAAGCACACAAATCCGTCCCTGCCCTGCTGTCCTTCCACCATGGCCTTCAGTGGCCTCTTTGCAGAAGGTGCCCTTTAATCTTCCAGAAAATGTCAGAGTGGCATAGTTCTCCTCCAGGTTGCCTTCACGGGGTGCTGTGAGGGTGGGCAGCACCATGTTCCCAGAGATGCAGTGACTCGGCCCTGCAAAAACTGTTCTCTCCACCCCCCTTTAGGTATGCCTGTCTTAGAGGCCACGCCAAACGTTCAAGAGGTCAGCTTCCCAAGCTGCAAGTGCTCTAGCTAACTGCAGTTATAACATGTACATTGTGCAGCCTTATAAAATCTATTCCAGAATTTCTCATAATCAGTAATGTGAATGCGTAAATCATTCTATCTGGCTAAGGCTTCATTTAACTTTTGATAATTTCTGCTGATCAGTTTGACGAGTCTCACATGAGTTATGTTAAAAATGGTTTGCGATACTTTCGGTTTCTTGATTCTCTGTTGATCTACATTCTCAATTTTTGGTGGGACTAGAGGCTGTAGGGTTCGGTGTCCTTGAGGAGATGGCTTGTCTTCTAGCCCAGATTCTTCAATGAAGGAATTTACCCATTTATCCATTCATTCCACAAATATTTACTGTATGTTATTATGTTCTAAACACTGTCCTAGATGTTAGGAATAAAAGATGAGACAAAAGTCTTGCTTTTAAGATCATAACAGCGATGGTTGTGATAGTTGGAAAGTTCTTGATCTAGTTAAATAAGTGGGATAATGTGAAAATTCCATGTTTCATGAAGTTGCAGAGGGCTAGCTTGGAACAAGGAAGGAATTCCTATATCCTGAGATAATCTGACATATCCCCTCCTAGAGACGAGTCATGGTGGTCAACACAGAACTACGGCAGAATGTTGCTCAAATTTATAGAAAACTCTCACATAGGATTCTTGTTTGTAGTAATATATAGTTATATTTAAGTAGCTTGTAATGTTGCATAAAATACAAAAGCAAATACATTGAAAGATGAAAAATAAGATAGGTCCAAAATTAGAACCAGGAATTAAGTGAGAGCAAAAATGTGTATTTAGTGATGCTCTAGATGGGTGACAAAATTAGACCTTAAGCATTCTAATACTTATGCAAAAGGGAGGTCCAGGCAGTTATGTCTGAACTCACAATGTGCATGAGTAAAAATATACCAAGTGCTTAGAAGTGAAACTGCTCTTGAGAGGAAGAGCAAAGAGGAATTTCTTCCACTGTGGAAGAAGGCAGCAAGTGAGGTCATGAGCGACGCCCTATAGAAGACGTTGTTAGAGTAGATACAGGAGTGAGTTTTCTAGGCCTGTTTTCTAATACTGCTCTCTCTTAATATATGTCAATGAGAGCCCACAAAACCTTTAGGAAGTAGTTTATTCTACAGGTATGTGGATGTCGCGGAGGAGAGCCAAGTGGAGATCTCAGCGATATCGAGTCCCAGGCCCACACACTTGTGTTAGGGGATGGTTTTTTAAATAAATTTTCTAGAGCCTTGTTACTCAATATGTGGTCCTCAGACTAGCAGCATCAGCATCACCTGGGGCCTGTTGGAAAGGACAAAGCTCAGGCCCTACCCCAGGCCTATTAAATTAGCATCTGCAGTTTGACAAGCTTTCCAGGTGATTTGTATGCACAGTGATGTTGAAAAATCATTGCTCTAGAGGATGGAATGCATATACTCTCAGAGTATTGTTTTTCCTACCTAAGCTTTCAATAAGTAAAATTTTGACTCGTTTCACAACTGCATCTATGTCTAGTTCACTACCTGATGTATATTAGGCCCTCCCTAAATGTATATTGAATTGCTAATTATTTGACCAAAATAGTTGTAGTTTCGGAAAATTTTCAAGGCAAATGTAATTAACTACACTTTGTCTTGGCAAGGATAACTTACACATCTTGTTTGCCACATCATCTAGAAGAATGAATGATACAGTTTGTACTCAACAGACTTTAGTAATGTTGCTTATTTTAGGAGTGATGCGTTATAATTCTAAACTATTCGGAATCCGATAGGACTGCAAAAAGTTAATGGAGACTTTCATAAATAGACACTTCATTAAAATGTAACTTGGAGGAACGAGGGTGGACCTCAAAATACCAAAATGTTCTTATATTCATCTTCTGACTGATTCTGATCGATGTGGATTTTGAAGTTACACAAATTGATGATTTGAAAAAAATAAAACCTTTAAATTTGTCTTCTGGTTATCCTTCATTTTCCTTTCTGGAAAATGCCTTTATAGATTCATGTAATTTCCTGATTTTTGTACAGAATGATTAGTATGTGTTTGATGTTTGTTTACCATGAGTCATGTACCACTATCTTCCTAATTCATTTAATGTTTTTTAATGCAGAAATTGTTCAGACAGCTGCAACTTTTAAGTCCTGTTGTTTTCTTTCAGCAAGGAACGTCACACATGAGGTAGTTTTTAGAACAACTACAAAAAATAATTCTAAGTTACGGGAAAAGCTGGTAATTCATACTATTTGGCCGGATTTGGGGCATCTCGTGTGGAATTTGGGGAGATTAATTTTGGGGAGTGGGAATGAGGCTAGCACTAACCTGCTTAGCTGGCCGGATGTCACACATTGCACAGACCTCCTGATTCCTGCTCTGGGACCCCTCACTGTTGCTGAGATGTAAGGTTCTGTGAGCCCTTTCCATGCCCACGCTGGCAAAGCTCCCCTGACTGGCCCTCCAGGCTGCAGAGTGCACTCAGATTGGCACATGGGGGCACCGATGACTCTTCGTGGCTCGAACTAAGGAGCCTCCGGTGTCAGCTGCCAGAGGGGGTAGGTGGGGCGCCCTGGAAGTGCAGGGAGCAGACGCCCTGGGGGCAAACTTTGACCTGAGGGAGTGGGAACCAGCACTAATTTCTCCTCTTTTACCCCACCCAGACAGGCTCTCCCAAGAGCTGCCTACTGTGGGGAAGTGGAATCGTGAGAACAGCAGTCAGCTGTTTTTGGTTCAAAGCTGTGGCCTCCTGATAATGGAGCTGGCGGCTGGGTCTCCCAACTTCCTGGCCTCTTTGTCCTTTTCCTCTCAAACATGTTAAACACCACGTTTAACACTTTAAGGGGGTCCACATTCCCCTTAAACGTGTTAGTATGTAAGCTGCTGCCCCAAGCTCTGTTTTTAGGGAAATTAGGCTAAATCTGGTATATTTTTTACCTTGGGGAGGGGGGGAAACTTGAATAACCCTGTGAAATTTGTGGTTGTCATCTTCCTTTATACGGATGATGAAAATGAGAATATTGGTGGTAAATAACTTAGCCATGCTATTAAAAAGCTAAACCAAAAATTCACACAGGAATGACACTCTTCTAGAACCCAGAAAGCTGCAACAAGTACGTACAAAACCAGAATCTTACATTTGCTTTTTTTTGAAATTCAAATTCTTCTATCTGGAAAATGGAACCATAAAAAGTACTATCTACAATATACTTAAGAGTAGGCTTTTGCATTTATTTTTTTCCTCTATCATTATTGCCATTGTTACTGTCTTATGTTTCTCATAGAATATGCTGGACCTCATAATCAGGTTTTAGGTACACTTTTTCATTACGGTAATTCACTGCTGGCAAAACAAGGGGAGAAAGATATTGTATTAAATAACCTATAATTTAGAATATAGTAGACATCTGTATACAACCAAATGCATGTATTGGCCTGCAAGTTGAAAAATACAAGATATATATAAGACAGAGTCTTCCATTTTCACATGACAGAAACCTAACTCAGGCCAACTTAAGCAAAAAAAAAAAGAGGGAATTTCTTGCAGAGTATCTAGTGGAATTGAAGGAAAAGCTCACAAGAGCCTGAATAGTGAAGTCATGGGAAGGCCTCCAATTCTCCTTGCCTGAGTCTTACTCCCACCCGTTGACTGTGGCCAGGGGAACCGGCTTCTACAACTGACGCAGCCAGAGCCCCTTCTCTGGAGTTAGGTGGGATAGGGTGTGCTGTGTGATGTGATTTATAACAAGAAATATGTTTTTGGTCTTCCTTTCACTTCTGGCACAGAGCTCCTAAAACCCTTGAAATTTCCTAAGTGATAAGAATGATAAAGGGGGCTTGATTTTCATAACAAATCTCTTTGAACCACACCTGAATTTATGTTAATGAGATGACTTTTGGAAAGTACCTAAGGATAGCAGCTAGTTGCCAGAGGAACCACCCTGTGATTAGAGGGCTAGAACTCTCAGTCCCATCCCCTGACCTCCAAGGAGAGGAAAGAGGTTAGAGATTGAATCATGGGCCAATCAATCATGCCTCCATAATGAAGCCTCCACAAAAACCCAAAAGACCTCTCCGGGAGAGCTTCCAGGCTGGTGAACATGCAAAGATTTATGGAGAGAGCCTGGAAGCTCTCCCTTTCCCATACTTGCCCTATGCTTCTCTTCCACCTGGCTGTTCCCGAGTTATATCCTTTTATAACAAACTGGTCATCTAGCAAGTAATTTGTTTTTCAGAGTTCCTCAAATTAATCAACTCTAAGGAGGAAATCATGGAAGCCTCCAATCTATAGCTGGTTCTCCAGAGGAACAGGTGAGAACCTGGACTTGTAACTGGTGTCTGAAGCGGCTGGGGGAGCAGGAGGTAGTCTTGTAGGACTGAGCTCCTAGCCCATGAGATCTGATGTTATCTCCAGATAAATGGCATCAGTATTGAGTTGAATTGTAGGACACTCAGCTGGTGTTGGAGAATTGCTTGGTGATTTGGAGAAAAGCTACCCACCCGCTGTAATTGGTGATCATCCCTTGACTGTTCCCTATGGTCAGGGGAATGGGATTCTGCCCACACTGAGTCTCTTGTCCTTGTCTGTGGAGTTAGGTGGAATAGGGTGGCAGGTATATTTCCAGAACAAGCAAGGAAGAAAGGAAGTTGGACACATACAAATGGACACAAATATTCCTACAATTCAGAGCAACAAACTAGAACACATGGAATAATTACAGCCTGATTGGGTGCTAAAAAGACCAAATGTTTAGGTATTTGTGAAAAAAAAAAAAAAAAGTGGTAGTGTAAAGGAGGACTTCATAGAGTAAGTGGAATTTTATTAATTCGAATACATATTGAGTGCTTACTTTGTACCAGGCATTACTCTAGATCCTGGGACTATAGCAGTGAACAAAACAGTAAAAAGTCCCTGTCGTTATGACGTTACAGTCTACAGAGGGAGACAGACAATAAACAGGATAGAGAAGTGAAGCACAAGTATAGGGTATGTTAGATAACGATTAGAGCTTTGGGGGTGGGGTGAGGGGAAATGATGTTTAAGATGCTCTTTGAAGTTGTCTTTTAAGGAATGAGAAAGGGGGAAGGAAAGACATTAAAGAAGAAGAGATACTAACCGACACCCCTCCCCCAAAAGCATGGTTGGAAGATGTGTTGTTGTATGTGAATGCTGTAAAATTCCTAGCGGCAAAGTTAACACAATCAGAAAACTGGTCATCATCATTCACAATTCCCTGCACACTTTGAGAAAGAGCTGCATTTACGGACATTATCAACAAAGCACTTGCAGAGCATCCTTGGAAGCCAGTATTCATGGATGGCGTAGTGGATGACGCAAGGTCACAAGTAATGACGTGGCCAGAATGAAAAAAATGGAATTAGGAAAAACAAGAAGAGTTCCATTGTTTCGTGGTTCAGAAGAGCCATACAAATTGTGAGGAATAGCAGCACTGCTATCCTTTCTTGTAGTGAAAGATGTGAAATGAGCCAGAAACAAGGCATTTGACAATAAAGAACAGGAAGAGATATTTCCTGGACCTGAAGAGGAATAGTTGGCGCCTGGACAGTACTAACTCTCCAGGTGCACTGACTGGACGATAAACAAACACATAACTACTTCTTCTCAACCATTGCTGTAAATCTTCATGATAAATCACTATACCTCATGTGGCACCACAAATTTTCTAATACACTATTTAGTTAAAGTGTTTACAAAGATGGGCTCCTAGCAAAAAATGTCTGCCCAGACCTCTGCCTGCTCAGACCTCTGCCTGCTCAGACCTCTGCCTGCTCAAGGGGTGGGCCTGACCTCTGCTCAGGTTTCAGCATCTGACTCAGTGATGCCCCCAACACATGCTTCACGACACCCAGTCTCTAGCTGAACATCATGAGTAAGTTAGAGCCCTTCTACACAATTTTAGGGGAAAGAAAATCAGAACTTTGAATTAGAATCAGAAAAAGTGAAATGAAAACTTTTCCCTAGGGATGTTAGCGGTCATCTTTGAGGACGAGCTGGGAGGCAGTGCCTGGGTGAGCAGATGAGAGCTTTGGCTAATGTTCGTTTCTTTGGTTCCATGGCTATATTCCCTTTGTAGTAATTCATAGAGCTGTATATTTGTGATCTTTGTGCTTTTTGTATGCATTTACGCTTAAATAAAAAGTTTACCACCCCAAAATGAAAAATCACCCATAGACATAATTTGATTTGGAATTTTACAAATTATTTTACAACGTAGAGTCAAGTGGTCTGGAAGACAGTCTATCCCTGGCATCGCCAAACGATTCATGTGGTGGATTTTAGGATAAGCTGAGCTCTTCCTTTGGGCTGTCCCATAACAAGCCAACCTCACAATTAAACTCAGCTCTGTCTCACAGCACTTCCCCACCCTGCTTCATAAAATAAGAATTCCTGTAGAGGCCGTGTCCAGACATGCACAATGCAGACTGACACACAGGGCTTGGAGAACTTCCCAGAGGTGGTTTAAGAGTGATTATATAACATGTTAAGTCTGTGTTCCTTTTTCAGGCATAACTGAACCTTTGCCAAAATAAGTAATTGCCCGTCTTTTTCCCACTGACCCAAATAAAAACATGGTAAGTAAATTACAGTTCTGAAGCATATTCTCAAAACACACAGACACACAACCTGACATTCACGGCCCTCTATGAGGAACACCTCACCTCCACACATTCACTGAAGCTGAATTATGTCTTTTTAAGTCATACCACCTGTTGTGAGAGTTGAGGGGGGGCAGGGGAAGAAATGAATGACTTTAAGAAACCAAAACAACAACAAAAGAACTCCTTCTCTTTTGCCCACTGGTTTTGGTCGGAAAAAGAAAACAAAGAATTTTAATAAGTCGACAAGTTTTAGGGAAGCCATGAAAATAGGCACGTGTCCATGTGCCCAAAGGCCTAATGAGATGCCAGCGGCAGACCTGAAAGAGACTGAATACATTCCTTCCTTCCCTTCCGGCTCCCTTTATGTCTGGTTTTTATAGAACTCTGGCTTTTATGGAGGAACGCAGTGTTTGCAAGAGGCAGATGTGCAGGTTCTCTTAGGTGATGTTTCTCCATTAACATGGAGGTGGGGGGTGGTGAGTGGATGTGTGGGGGGAGGGGCAGGAGCTGGAGGAGGAGCAGTGATGTGTCCACTGGCTCTTTGAGAATTAGCCAACTCCTTAAATCCACACCCAGTGACCTCACTTGGGTGGCCTGAAATCAGACTTGGTGGGAGTATTTACACCCCCCAATTGGCAAGCACTTCAGAACAGAGCTTTTGCTGTGTGTGTGTGGGGGGTGTGTGTGTGTGTGTGTGTGAGAAAACAGCTGATTACTAACTATTAACTAGTGTCCCCCGGAGCAGGAGTCTAGGCAACATCTGGAGTGACTGTACATTCAGTGGGTGTAGTTCACTAACTCCTTCAACTACCTTCCCTGCAAAAAGCTAATTCTTGGGCTTGGATAGAACCACGGATAGAAGGGCCAGGAGACAATCCCACTGTGTTCTGGGCAAGTTCAGTCATACCTGGTGTGTTGTACTTTAAGGACAAGAGAGAGGAGTTACTCTGTACCCAGGGAGTCCCATGGCATATGAAAAATACTCGAAATGACAGAGCATGTCCTGCATAGGAAAAAAATGGACTCATGAGAGAAAAACTGTCTACAAATACTTAAACGGCATTCATCCATTCATTTATTTACTCAGTAGATATTCGTAGAATGCTGTCTATGGGTAAAGTGGGGATTCAGCGATGAACAAGATGATGCAGTGTTTCTCTTCCTGAGTTTATGTTCAGGTGGAGGAGAGTGATAACAGCACATGAGCAGATTTTTTTTTTTTTTTTTTTTTTTTTTTGCCATGTGGAAGTTCCCAGGCCAGGGGTCAAATCTGAGCCAGAGCAGTGACAACACCGAATCCTTAACCACTAGGCCACCAGGGAACTCCCAGATTATTCTTTTTAAAGCACACATGAGCTTTAAAATCCTGGGAGGGATAGAAGAAAATGAGACAGAATAGACATAGGAGACAGAAAAGGCCATAAGAATATTTAGGGATTGTGGTCAGAGAAGCCCCCGGGGGGAGGGGAATGTGATATTAAGTTGAGACCCAAAAAACAAACAAACAAACAAACAGTAGGAACTAGCAGGTGAAGAAGGAGGTTAAGGGCACCCTAGGGAGAGGGCCCAAGAATGCAAAGGCTTTCTGTGTTTGGGTCCAAGAGTAGAAGAGAATATTGTGGCTTCAGGGAAGCAAGTGAGGAAGAGGGCAGCTCAGGCCAGATACAAGGAGCTGGGCAGGGTAAGTCAAGGATCAACAAGACGGGTGTGTGTGTGTGTGGTGGTGGGAGCCCGGGTCTAGCAAAGGGAAGGGATGGCAGGATTCTGGGGGTCTTCAGAGGGCAGAGTCAGGGCCGCTGGGTAGAAGTGAAGAGGCAGTGGGTGTCAGGGCTCAGATTTCCACTTTAAGGAGGTTTGACTTTGGGGTTTAGCCCTACCACCAATCACCAGGTGCCTGTTTGACTGGGTTGGGCCCTTGAACTGCATCACACTGCCAGGTGAGGAGCCCTGCTGCCCACTGTCAGGAGCTGCAGCTTACTCTATGGTCGCTGCAAATGCAGGGCATTTGCTGTACAGCGGAGCTGATGGCTCAGTATGGTACACAGTAGGCGCTTGATAAATGTCAGCTGCTGTTAGTAATTGTGTATGAAACTCCCCATGATGGGGCGAACCTGTACTAAGAAAAGGCAGCCACTTCTCAGGCTCGTTGTAGAGGGCAAAGGTAGAGAGAGGGTTGCCTTTGGAGTCCCGAAGACTCTTGACAATGACGATTTTATAATTCTTTATTCTAACCCTGCTCCTACCCTTTTACCTATTCCTTACCTTTAGGTCATTCTCCCTCCTCACTTTCCTGTTAACACCTTTCTGCCCTTGAATGAGGCACAGGGACATTCTCACTCATCCTCCCCCTAAGCTTTCCTCCCCCTCAGGTCCCATCCATCACTGCCAGGGCCAGAGAAACAGCGGAGGCTGTGGGCGCATCTCCTGGACAGAACAGAGAGCACCCTTGCTACCACCTGCTAGCAAGCAGGACTCAAGGGAATGTGCAAGCCCTGCTTCTGCATTTAATCAGGTTCTGATGGAAGCTTTCAGGTGCGCTGATGACCTGACAAGCCTCAGCAACTGACTGCCTCCTCCTCTGCAGTGTGTATTGATTGAGCTCCTACTGTATACTAAGGCTGTTCCGGGGACTAGGGACATGGTAATACTATCATAAATAAGCCAGACAATGAGTCTTTACCTTCATGGAGCTCGAATTTTCTAGATGGGGAAGAGAGAGAAATAAGCATTAACAAATGGACAGAATAATCTCAGATAATGATAAGTGCTTCTAAAAATAAAATAAGGACAAGGAGTCATGGAACACTGCTTTAGACAGGGCTGTCATGGAAGTTAAAGGTAAAAGTTAGAAGCACGAGGTCGCGTGCTATGAGAGAAATGAAACAAGACTGGAACTGAACAGATGACAGATGGGAGGCAGCAGTTTCAATTTTTCAGTACAAATAGAATTTGTGCGCACTTGAAGATGTTTTGACAACTATTTGCTCAGTTCAGTAAGTGGGCAAAATCCTGGAATATAGGGTGGAATTCCAGACTTTTTTTTTTTTTTTTTTTTCTCTTTGCCATTTCTTGGGCTGCTCCCTCGGCATATGGAAGTTCCCAGGCTAGGGGTTGAATCAGAGCTGTAGCTGCCAGCCTATGCCAGAGCCACAGCAACGAGGGATCCGAGCCATGTCTGCAACCTCACAGCAATGCCGGATCCTTAACCCACTGAGCAAGGCCAGGGATCGAACCCACAACCTCATGGTTCCTAGTTGGATTTGTTAACCACTGAGCTATGACGGGAACTCCCAGGAATGCCTGACTTTCTGTTTCCAGTTCCTCAATAGCGCTAAACATGCTGCTTTAGACATAATTGGCACTTGGTGTCTTTTTCAGGCTGCTGTAACAGAATGCAGTACACTGGGTTACTTAAACAACAAAGATTTATTTCTCACAGTTCTGGAGGCTGAGAAGTCCAAGATCCAGGTGTCAGTGGATCCAGTGTCTGGTGAGAGTCCTCTTCCTGGCTTGCAGATGGCTGACTTCCCCTTGTATCCTCATGTGGTGGAGAGCAGAGACAGGGTCAGCTCTCTTCTCTTCTTCTAATCCCATCATGGGGGCTCTACCCTTCTGACCTAATTACTTCCCAAAGGCCCCACCTTTTAACAGCATCCTTGGGAGTGGGGGTTAGGGTTTCAACTTATTGAGGGGGACATAAACATTTAGCCCATTACATTTGGTAAACAGATGTTTGTTGTATTTATTGACTTGAATTACCTTGAATTAGCCCAGGAAGCCTAACAGACTGGTGGGGGGGGGTGGGGAGATGCTGTTTGTATAGAAAAGTTCATGGTGGCAAATTTATGAGGAGCATGATCCACTCAGATGCCGCCATCTCTGCTCATGTCTCTATCAGACAAGACCACTCAGGCTGGACTATAGAATAGTCAGGACACATGGGGTGAAATAAGGTAGCCCCAATATGGATATAATCTCTGAAAGTGAGGGTGGTGATGGGGATCAGCCATCTACCATTGGAAGACTCTCTGGAAATACCAAGTCAAGGTGATCTGGAGAAGAACCAAGTGCAACCCAGACAACTAGAGGCCCGAAGTCAGACGACCTGGTGTCCAGTTTGGAAACTTTCCTTCTGTTCTCCCAAGAGATTCAGTCTTCAGAGTGCAGTGAAAAGCGGTCTCTCACAGGAAGAACTGGAGAAGTATGTCTGGGTCTGTCCCATAGTCTTTTATTTGGCAAGTCTACCTTCTAGTGAACATCATTATCCAATGAATATTCCTTGTTCACATTTCTGGCTCACAAAGCAATTTTAGGATGATAGTTATGGCTTTCCAACAGGAAGACAGTGTACTGACCAGCCAAAGTGGCCATATGGCAACACCCGGCATTGCTATTCTTACTAAACAGTGATCATCAGCATTCTGGTTTATATGTTGATATTGTGTGAAGTTTCTTTCTTTTTCTTTTCTTCCTGAGTTGCATTCTTTTTCATTAAAACAATTTTTTAAAGACAATTCCGAGTAAAATTGCAGCGAATATACTGAGATTTCCCATATACTCCCTCTCTCATTATTGACATCCCTCACCAGAGCAGTGCATTTGCTGCAACTGGTGAACCTACACTGACACATCATAATCACCCTAAGGCCAGTGTTTACCTTAGGGTTCACTCTTGGTGTTGTAAATCCTGTGGTTTTGGACAAATGTACAACGACATGTAGCCATTATTATACTGTCATACACAGTTGTTTTACTGCCCCCCGCCATATTATTCAGAACTAAATAGAAATGATCTGTCTAACTATGAAAAGACATGGAGGAAACTTCAATGCTTATTACTTAGGGAAAGAAGCCATTCTCAAAAGCTACACGCTGTATGATTCTGACTATATTATAGTCTGGAAAAGGCAAAAACTGCAAGTGGGGGTGGGATAGTAACAAGGTCAATGGTTGCCAGGATTTGGGGTGGAGGGGTGAATAAGCAGAACCTTATTGTTCTTCAAGCCCCATTATATAGAGACCATTCTACCAATATCCCATTGTCTGGATGCATCCATTCACCCATTGAAGGACATCATGGTTGCCTCCAAGTATTGGCAGTTATGAATAAATCTGCTATAAACATCTGTGTGCAAGTTTCTGTGGGATAAAGGTTTTCAACTTCTTTAGGTAAACACCAAGGAATGCAATTACTGGGTTGTAGCATAAGAACACATTCTGTAAGGAACTGCCAAACTGTCTTCCAAAGTGGCGACACCATTTTGCATTCTCATCACCAAGGAATGGGAGCTCCTGTTGCTCTAGTCCATACCAGCATTTGGTATGGTGTGTGAGGTTTCTTAATGAGTCAATAGCTTTGCTCCTGATCACCTGAGTGTATTAACCAAATCCAATTTCTTTACGTGAATGCAATTGAGAACCAGATCTGGGTATTGTTTCCTTAAGAGGCCATTCTTGGGTCAGATGGCCTTAGTCTATAACATTTCTAGTCTGTCTGTCTCCATTCTCACCTCCTAGACTTGGACAGGTGTAGCAATTGTCTTTTTTCATGTTCACTGGCAGAATAATCTCTACATAATGGGGCTCGAAGAACAATAATCCAACTGGATTTCTAGATGTTACCTACTTTAGGACAACAACATAAAAGTTTAGACATAATATAGATCATATATAGCTCCCTGGAACCTCATTAAACAGTTCTACCAAACTGCTATGACTTCTTTGGGCCTAGAAGGTGGCCAGGAAGCTCTAGGACAGCAACTCCCAAAGCTACCAGTATCATGAAACAAATGAGCACAGATCATCTGGGAAATTCCAGGTTAAACAGAGTTAAATTGAGTTTATTTTTGCTGTTGTTGATAGGTTGGTTGATTGGTTTTTTTGTTCCTTATTTTTTAAGCACAGGACTTCTCCAGGCATATTTTAACCTTGACCAAAGAGGTTAACAAACTATCCAAAAGTAAGATATGTTATGAAACTTTTCCAAAAATGTCCATCCCTGGGCCTTGGGGATGGCTATGGCAGAAGGAGGAAAGTTCCAGAGAGGGGAGGAAAGAAGAGCTGTAGGGGCTTTGTAGGACCTGAGAGAATGGAACCAAATGAAAAGACACCTCACAGGATTGAAGAAAGGCAATTGCTCCCACATATCATTTTTTTCCTGCAGGGGCTGCAGAGCTGGGAGACTCCAGCCTGGAGCCCAGAGGGATCCTGCCCCTGGAGTTGGCAATATGGTCGCCCTATAGAATGGACAGGAAGAGGGCTGAGGTAAGCATTTGAGAAGAGCCGTAATTTTAAATTTCTAGCAAAAAGTGCAGAAAAATATTTTATCTTTTATTATTTACCAAAATGATCCCTAGCAGATGGTGGGACAGGATGCACTTCCCCCACAAGTCACTCCCATGGTGAGGACTGACTGGGCCACTTCTGCCCTTAACATGAGCTGAGTGACAGGAGAAGCAGAATATATAGCTCCCTTTCATTAGGAGAGGGAGCTCATCCAGAAGCATGTTTCAGTTTCTATTAGTACACAAAGACACAAAGAAAAGCAGCGTTCCACAATATGCAACTCCAGCACTGGGCCTTGTCAGTCAGAACAGAAACTAAAGAAAAAAAAAAAAAAAAAAAAAAAAACCTCAAAGAAAACCCCTGGAAACCCAAGGGGACATTTCTCTGTGTAGACAGGAAGCTGGACAACTCTACTTTTTTTCAAATCCACAGTGAAATATTGTAAAATATTTGCGAACCAGTATATATGTCACAGAAGTTTGTGCTACACATACGCTGTTTCTGTAACCCCTTTAAATAAAAAGAAGGGTGATACTGGAGGAGGCTATAACGGGCAATCTACTCTTTCTAATTTCGAAACCATTAAAGAGCAGGTAAGAATGTACCCAGAGTCAGGACGTAACTTCACTTGTCCATAGATCAGTGAGTTAGAAACTTTCTTAATTTCAGGGGGAAAAAAAGATCTCCAGCTTGAGGTTTCGAAGACCAATCTTCAGACGAATTATTTTGTATTTATTTGTTTGCTCTGGAGCATCAAAGTCTTGAAAAGGCAAGGCATGAACACTGCTGATGCAGACCAATGACACCATCTCCGTGCCCTTGTTTCCTGTAGTTCCTGCCCAGCTGGTCCCCGCAGGTGCTACTCTGACCGCCGCCGCCTCCTAAGCGCGTTCACTCTCCCATCCAGTCCCTCTAAAGCATCTGCATCCGCCTTCCCAGTCGCCGGCGGGCACACCTCCCACCGCGGAGAAGAGAATCCAGCTCTCCTTTTGTCCTCTTACCGAGGACGTCTCAGCGCTGGAGCTCAGCAACGTGGCCCAGACAAACGCATTTTCCCTTGCCCTCTAGCTCCTCGGCTCCTCGGCTTTAGAGACAGCATCTCCTGGGAAAGCCCAGGGGAGGGCTTTGCCGAGACCCCAGCTGTTGCGGGCAGCAGTTGTCTCTGCTCCCTCCAGGAAGCGCCGGGGGCCCCTCTCCATTGTAAGGGAAAAGGACCCTGGAGGAAAACACAGCTTGTCCGCCTCAACCCGACTCGCTTCCTGCATTGGGGGGGTAGGGGACGGTGGCGGGGGCGGCGGGGGAAGAGGCACCTTTTACTCAGCACAGCGCAGAGCTGCTGAATTCGCTTTTGACAAATACTAATGTGCCGCTGGCTATTTATTGAATGTTTAGAATGTGTCGGTCTTGGGCGTTGAGCGAACTCCAGTTCAAGATTGCCTCTTGCCCTTAAGTTGTCAATAAACTAGCCGGACAAAATAAGCACACACAGAAATGATATATCTCCTTGATTCACAGATGCCATTTAGAAAAAGGCACACCATCAAGTAATAACTTTTCAGGGGAAAAGCTAAAGTGTATGTATTGATTATATGACGGAATCTGACTTCAGAGCTATGAACATGTGAAGAGAGCGAGTAGCGTGGGAGCAGCGTGAGAACAGAGGAGACGTGGGGCGGCAGGAATAGTGAGGATGCTTTGACTACTGACAGCGGAGCGGGACGTGCACCCCGCTTACCAGGAGAGGACTGGTGCTACCTGCTGCCGCAAGTGGTGCTTCCTTTTCATTTTCATAACAATCTTTCGGAATCTGAGACTGTTATTCCCATTTTTGCAAATGAGGACATCGAGACACAGACATTAAGCAGCTTCCCCAAGGTGGGAAGCCGCTGAGTTAGGCAGCTTGCCTTTTTTTTAGCCCTGCACCTGTGGCACATGAAAGTTCCCAGGCTAGGGGTTGGAGCCGAGCTATCCGCCTACACCACAGCCAGAGCAACTCGCCATATCAGAGCCTGTCTGTGACCTACACTGTATGTAACTCACTGAGCGGGGCCAGGGAGTGAACCCGCACCCTCAAGGATATATACGTCGCATTCTTTATCGCTGAGCCACAGTGGGAACCCCGGGGAGCTGGTCTTTGAACCAAGCAGGAGAAAAGGTAGAGAGTAGTTGGGAGGCAGGTAATAATCCCCGCCCCGGTATTTGCAAACCACGTGGCTTTAGGCAAATTACATACTCACTTATTGCTTCAGTTTCCATATCTGTAAAATGGGAAATGCTAATAGCACCTACCTGTTCCTTTTGGCTTTCTTAAAAATTTTATTTTATTTTATTTTATTTAGCTTTGAGGTATAATTGGCAAATAAAACCGCAAGATATTTAAAGTATACAATGTGATGATTTGATGTACGTACATATGTGTACATTGTGAAAGGATTACCCCCATCAAGTTAACACATCCATGGCCTCACATGTTTGCCTTTAAAAAAAAAATTGGCGGGACTATTTAAGTTCTATTCTCTTAGCAAATTTCAATTATACATGCAGTGTTATTTAACTAGAGTCAAAATTAAAGTTTATATCCTTTACCAGTCTCCATTTCCCCCACTCCCCATTCCCTAGCAACCACTTTTCTACTCTCTGCTTCTATGAGTTTGACTTTTTTTTCGTTAAAGTTTCCACATACAAGTGTTACAGTATTTGTCCTTCTCTGTTTATTATTCTGAAAGTGAAGTGAAAAAATGCCTTATCGATACTAGGTATAAAGTAAGCAAATTAGATAATGACGATGATGAACCAGCTTCAAAGGTTCAGATTGTACTAGAAGGCTTCTTCCGCTAAAAGTTAAACCAGGGGATGTTGTACGTCAACTATACCTCAATTTTGAAAAAATGGTACTGGAAAAGAAAACAGTGTGGTAAGTCCTTGCCAGTCTCCAAGACAGCCTCACTCCAAGAAGACAGAGGAAACAACAAGGGAACTGCTATTCTTGACTTCATTCTGACGAAAAAGAACCTGATGGCTATTGTGTAATTTCCAGGAACCTTGAGAAAAAATGACTGTGTCATTCCTGGTCAAATAGAGGAAAGAGACCATCAGGCTGTGCTGACGTGAGTCTGGACTTAGGGAAACAGGCTTTAGAAAGTTCAGAAAAATGATAGGTATGCCCCTGTTGGCCAGGAATATGATTCACGAGAAAGGGAAATTCTGAGGGGAAAAAAAAAAAAAAAAAAGAAAAAGACCAAAAACAAATGAAAAAACAACCAAAACCCAAAAAACAAACAACCCGACTAAGAAACACCCACCCCAGTGTCAGATTGAACACTCATAAATAATCCCTGTGAAAAAGAACAGGTGATGGCTGTGCAGAAAAACTTCTCCGAATTGTTTGAGTTTCCACAGGATATGTTTAAAGGGCAGAAGGATGTACACTCAGGGAGGCCGTGCCCTGTGCTGAGAACCAGGGCTGGGAGGGAGGTGCGAGGGCCCTGAGCTCTCATTAAGAATGAGAGCTGCGTCACACTTTACACACGTTATTTCATTTTATCCTTCACAACCTTAAAAGGTAGATGTTGCAGTGTTTTGTGTTTCAGAGTGTGATAATGTGATATAATAAGAAATATGTGGGAGTTCCTGTTGTGGCTAAGCGGTAACGAACCCAGTTAGTAACCATGAGGCCTCGGGTTCAACCCCTGGCCTTGCTCAGTGGGATAGGATCTGTCGTCACTGTGAGCTGTGGTGTAGGTCGATGGCTACAACTCTGATTTGACCCTTAGTCTGGGAACCTCCATATGCTGCGGTGCAGCCGTAAAAACAACAACAACAACAACAAATAGAAAAAAAATAAATACGTGTATTTGGTTTTCATCTCTGGTTCCTGACATAGAGCTCTGTAAACCCTTGTGCTTTCCTGGGTATTAGGGGTAAGTGTCTTAACAAGCTCCTGCCAACCATACCTGACATGGTTGCTAATGAGGGGACTCTGGGTGGTCCCCTAGATGGCTTGGGGATTGGGGCCAATTGCTAGAGGAACCCTTCATCTCTGGAGAGTGGAGAGAGTTGGAGGTTGAGTTAATTGCCCATGGCAAATGCCTTCATCAATCATGTGTACATAGTGGAACCACCAAGAACCCCAGGTTTGGAGAGCTTCAGGCCTGGTGAGCTCATCAAGGCGCTGGGAGAGTGGTGTGTCTGGAGGGAGCACAGAAGCTCTGCTCCCCTGCTTGTGCAGCTCTTCTGCTTGGCTCTTCCTGGGTTTTTTCCTTTATAACAAACAGGTAATGGTAAGTGAAATGTCTTTCTGAGTTCTGTGAGCTGTTCCAGCAAATTACCACACCTGAGGAGGGGCTTGTGGGAACCTCTGATCTAGAGCCCATCAGTCAGAAGTGCAAGTGACTCAGACTTGCAATTGGCAACTCAAGGAGAGGAGGCACAGTCTTATTGGACCAGTGCTTCACCTCTAGTATTTGGACTAATTCCAGGTAGTCAGTGTCCAAATTTAATTGACTTACAGGACACTTGGTATCCACAGAGAATTGCTTGGTATGGAAAGCTCACACATTTGGTGTCAAAAATATTCTGTGGGTAAAAACAGAATACTCTTAGTAGGACAGACTAAGAAATTTATATTGGGAAGGCTGTGTGACCAGGGATCACATAGGGAGAGGACAGTAGAGATGGGGTTCAAAGCCGGAGCTGTCTGAAAGTGAAGTCTAAGCCTGCTCTTTTTTTTTTTTTTTTTTAAATATTTTTAGGGCCAAACCCTCGGCACATGGAAGTTCCCAGGCTAGGGGTTGGATTGGAGCTGTAGCTGCTGGCCTACGCCACAGCCATAGCAACGCAGGATCCAAGCCGAGCCTGTGACCTATACACAGTTCATGCCAACGCTAGATCCTTAACCCACTGAGCAAGGCCAGGAATTGAACCTGTGTCCTCGTGTATGCTAGTCAGATTCATTTCCACTGAGCCACGACAGGAACTCTCTAAGCTTGCTCTTGACTACAGCCCTACCTGCCTTCTCAGCAGAATGACCTTGATCTTGAGTGTTTGGAGTAGAAGGCCAGGAATGCTTTTGGGGCTACACAGAGATTTTCGTCCCTCTTATTAGAAGGCTAGAACGTGTTCTCTTCACATTCTATCAACATTAGCGGACAGGATGGGCAGGCCTAGAAGGCCAAGAGTCGTGGTCATCAAAGTGAGGGCTGCCCAGGCAGAGGGCACCATCATCCTGGTGCTGCAGGTTAGAAGCCAAGGCCTGGCATCTGCTCCCTTCTCACTATTGCTGTTCCTACCACCGTGTGCCCTAATCTGACTCTGATTATCTTCCCTTAATGACCTGTCCTCAAGAAAAGACCTCCTGTAATCTTGAGCCTATACACTTGAGCATTTTGAAAATTTTTGAATGACTGAGTGTGACACTGAGTAAACAAGTCAGTTTACACTTTAATTAGGCAAGTGGTGTCAAGACTACCTCACACATCAAGATAAACTCTCTGACCAAGCTCTGCCCTTCTGATCATGGCCTCATTCTGTACGGGGCAGATTTCTTTTGTCTATCTTTTTTCAAGGAGTTTTAGCAACCTCTCTTTCAATCTTCAAAAGCTTTTAGTTGTTCAATTTCCTCTGCAGTATCACTGAAGCACAGGTATGGTTTCCAGCTGCAATTGTCCAGAGAGGCTCAGGGGCAAAAGGTTGGGTTGTGGACAGTGGGATGGTATTCTGGGCAAACTCACAGAGAAGCACACGATTCAAGTGCTGGGTGTGAAGTAAGGATAGCGGGACTTGAGACTCCAATAATCCTTTGTCCTGAATAAGTTATAACATCAGGAGAGAAATCCATATAAGGAAAGGGTACATGCAAAATAAATGCCATTAAGTAAGCATTCAAACCTAGTCCCCAGGGTGATGTCTAGGTAGACACTCTGGTAGCAGTCCAGCTGAGCAGGTGGTGGCGCAGAGAATCCGGCAGCTGGTCTGGGGCTTCAGCCATGGAGGGGGTTCAGTTCAAGGATGAGAAGGCTAATCATGGAGGGACTGGTGTAATAACAGGTCAGGATTTACTCCGGAGCAATATTTATGCTTTATATTTTACCTTAGATCTATGACAGTCTAGGCTGTCTATGCTTTTGTACATGAGCAGTGTCCATAAGGTTGCTATTTTGGGGGCACTGTGCCTGAGGCACACGAAGTTCCCAGGCCAGGGAGTGAATTGATACCACAGCAGTGACTGAACCACTGCAGTGACAATGCTGGATCCTTAACCAGGATGTGCCAAAAGGAACTCCTCTTTTTTGTTTTTTGTGAGTTTTTTTTTTTTTCCATAAATAGCCTTGGACATCTTTTACAAATTCATGTAGTAAAGAGACTCCAGGACGAAAGAAGTGATGTCTTTAAATCTTGATAGATGTGGCATGATAGAAAATATAACTAGGATCGAGGGGGTGCTTTAAGGAGGAGAATGGGTCAAAGTTGGCTTAATGTTTTGGGATCAATATCTGTGATTAATTAAAAAGACCCAGAGAAAATGAAAACACTAATTTGAAAAGATTCATACACCCTAATATTCATAGCAGCATTATTTACAACTGCCAAGATATGGAAGCAACCTAAGTGTCAAGCAACAGATGAATGGGTAAAGAAGATGTGGTACATACATACAATAGAATATTACTCAGCCATAAAAAAGAATGAAATTCTGCCATTTGCAGCAACATGGGTAAATCTACAGAATATTTAGTGGAATAAGTCAAACTGATAAAGACAAATACTCTATGTTGTTACTTATATGTGCAATCTAAAAAGTAAAAGAAATGAACATGTATAACAAAACAGAAACAAATTCACAGACATAGAGAACAAACTAGCGGTTACTAGTGGGGAAAGGGAAGTGGGGAGGGGTGAGCTGGGGAGGGGTACAAATTATTATGTATAAAATTAGCTACAAGGATATATTGTATAGCATAGAGACTATAGCCAATACTTTATAACAACTTTAGAGTATAACCTATAAAAATTTTGAATAACTATTTTGTACACCTAAAACTAATATAATATCGTAAATCAACTATACTTCAGTTAACAAAAGACTCACATAATGAAATTCCTCTCTGTCTTTCTCTATCTCTCTGGGTAATGAGTTTGGAGCATTTCAATCGTCTTTCTATGCTTTCTTCCATTCACAGTGTTTAAGGCAGCAGTGCTAAAATTAAGAAAAAACTTTGAAAACTGTGTTGTAAATATGCAATTAAAGTAATTGTTTTCTTCCCTTCCCAATCCTAACAGTCAAGTATTGGGCATTGCTGATATTGGCTGACTTGTGTCTGACCAGGAAAAGGCATGTGGAAATCCTGACCCCCAGTATCTCAGAATGTAACCTCATTTGGAGAAGAGGTCTTAAGAGAAGTAATCAAGAGCATGAAGGCATTAGAGTAGTTCTTCATCCAGTATGATCAGAGTCTTATTAAAAAGGGGAAATTCGACACAGTGACAGAGTGGAGCAAAGATGATGTGAGCAGATACAGAGAGAGGATGGCCAGCTACAAGCCAAGGGCCCTTGATTCACGGTACACTGTTATCACTGGGCTGTGAATGTTCAGCTAGAATTCAGTTATTTACTTTTTTATTATATAACTAAGTACATAAATTATTTATATATCTTAAGTATAAATAGCATACATGCTCAATCTGAGGTATGTAAATAATTTCTGTAAATGTACTTAGCATCTAGGAACATATCTCCCAAAACAAAAATAGGACAGGAAAATAACTCATGTCTAACCATACATTTCCCCACCAGCATCACCCGCCCTCCCCACCATCATCCTGAATCCTGGTCTCATCAACTTCTTGCTTTTCCTTCTATATTGTTTTATTGTATTCCTAAATTACTCATGGCTTTAAATAATTTTGGTTGCTTTAACCTACATCAAGGGTGTCATATGGTATCTAATCTTTGGGGCCTCTCTTTTTTACTTGACATCCTATTGCTAAGATGCCTCCATCATGTTGTCTGCTGGTACTTCATCTATTAGGCCCCTTTTCTGTTTTGCAATAAAAGGGCCTGATGTCCTGACTGTTCTTTAGAAACACACTTATGTTCTCATTCTTCCTTTCCCCATTGTTCCTACTATTTTAGCCTAAAGGCCTGAAGGAGACCTTGTATTTTAGGAAAGAGGATCCTCCCTGGCTCACAGCTGCAGGGATCTTCCGGCCTTACTATTCGTCATAACTTTGTTCATTGTGACTCTCAGCAATGTATCCACAACAGCCCTAAGGACCTACTTCTTAAATGAAGCATTTCCCTTTGGTCACCAACTGAGAGGATAGACTAGTTTGGTGACTCATGTCGCTCAAGTTTCAAAGGGTGAGTAAAGGGAAATGTTAATATGACTCAGAATTTATCCAATGGTTTTGAGTAAATAACTCCCCAAATAGTCTTTTCCCCTTTAGATTCCTGAACAGGAGCAGCATAGTGATCCTTGGCTCACAGAAGCAGTGCGGTTTGGTAGGAAGAGCATGGCTCAGGGAGGTGGAGAACGGGTGACCATAAACCACCCACCTGCCCCAACCTCTTTCCTTGTGACCTTGAGCCAGTCACCGAATTTGATGGCGCTTGGAGATTCCTTCTCATTCTTAGATCAGAGACTTCTCCATTCATACAAATCTCAACCCATTTCCAGTTCTTAAAATGTCTGAGGGGGGTCTTCGGAAGCAGCCCTGCCTTTCCTCGTTATTTTGGTAAAACTGAGGGGAACCAAGTTTTGGCAGGTATAGAGGCCTGTGTTTGCCTGTGATGTTCAGGCCTCACGGGCTGCTGCACAGCCAGAGCCAGCGCGAGAAGTTCTGGAGATGGATCTTCTGGCGCTAGTGGAAAGCTGTTCAGGTTCTATATTCTTTCCACTCTTCCGACTTCTCTGGGAGCCACAGGTCATTATTTGTGCTCTTTGATGCTTTTCTAAAGGCTACACTTGGGACATTTTCAAAGGTGGAAAACTGACAGAGTGGGAGATGGAATGAAAGGCAAGAATGGAGAAAGAAAATTTAACTAGCACAAACATTGAAATAAAATGACCTTTGTGCCATAAATTAGGGGGTTGGCATAAATGGCTTATTATGCAGCTGAGGTATTTGAAATGTAGAATTTGCTGGGTTGGCAGATTAATCCCATTTATGCTGGGGAAAGTATTCCATGACATTAAAGGATTTATTTGTTTGTTAATCTGCTTCAGACTCCAGAGGCCTTGTTATAAAATAAGCAGGTGGAGAAGAAGAAAAGGGTCAGAAAGAAGGGTTGGGAAGAGACAGCATTTTTATTCCTATTTCTGCTGTGAGTTTTATTAACCCAATGCCTAACAAGGGCTTTGAAAACACTGCATGACTTATTTCATAAATATAGCATATTGCACTTATCATACAGATGAAATACAGGTGTTTTTGTTTGTTTGTTTGTTTGTTTTAACATAGCTAATGTGGTCGGTCTCTGTAAATGCACAAGCAAGAATATATTACTTAGGGCTTTTTTTTCTAACTTAGGGCTTTTAAGCACATGTTTGAAAGAGAAGCAAATGAAAAATGTATTTCAGTTTCTAACACACTTTAATCTTCATTACTAGATTTATTGGGAGCCACAATCAACAGTTATTTTAATTTGAAGCAGTTGCCTTTCTTCCAATTTTTAAAACCCCTTCACCCCAAATGCAAATAAACATTTGCTTTTCTGTTGCCTTTTTCCTCATGGATGGACACAGTGCAATAGCCAAATATCTTCTTAATATCTTTTTCAAAGACTATAACCTTCTTTCTGGTAAAGCAGTCATTTTGTTTTGTTCCACAGTACCTTGACAATGCCGAGAAAACATAATCCTTTACCTAGAATAGAATCTCAGATTTGCTGTTCCATTACCGGGTAGGCTAAGCATTTGTATTAAAAGACAGTTAAGCTTTTTTCAGTGAGGCATTTCCTTCCTTACCTTCCTCACAGAAAGTTCTGCTTTATTTTTAGTAATATCCTGGCTCCTGGTATTGTATTTGTGCACATAATCCCTTCACAATAATGCTTAGCGCTCTGGTGGCACCTTCCCTCCAAGGAACTCAAATGCCTTTACAAACATTAATTGGTTCTCACGGCACCCCCATGAGATGGGTGAGTGTTCCAATGCAATTGGTGTATTATTATCCACATTTTGCCCAAATTCTCTTGCCCTCTTCCCCAGTGTGCTTCCTAATGGGTTCACCTAGAGTCCACCGGAGCTGGCCAGTTAAGACCATGGTAAAGGGAAGGGAGGGGGGAAGCCTTTGGACCTTCTCTCTGCTGAGACCTCAGGAAAAGCTCGACCCTGCGCAGCAATGACACTTAACTTCTGCCCAGAGCTCTGGACTAATTCCTGTGGTTCTGAGCTGTGATTCCTGTGATTCTGGGGCTGGTGGGCTCTGTGATAATGAACTCTAACTTGCCCTCAGAGGTGAAAAATACAAAGTACCCCAGAAGTCACTGGAAACATCCTTACTGTTTCTTGGGTTGGTACAACCTGGCTCTGTGCTAAAACTTCACTGTAATATTTTTCAGCTACATCAGATTTTTTTTTTTTTTTTTGAGAGAAAACCTACCAAAATCTCAACATTTTCCAGAAGCGTGGGCCTTTGTGAACAAAATGTTTAAAAATGTGTGTTAATAATTCTGTATCTACTTGAATGTTTTCACCAACTCCTAGTTTTTACTAGATATTTTATTACTAAAGGGGAGTTACATGGAGAAATAAAGTGGTGAACTGTTAAAGGTGAAAGCAGGAGATAAAGAACCAGATTTCTCTCTTGACAGAACCTCAGAAGCTTAGTAGGAACAGCTGAAATGGAGAACTACTGTCCTTTCACTCTCAGCCAATAGGCTCTTTTGCCTTTATTCAATCACAGAAAAATCACAAGTTTTCTGAAGAATTCCCACCAAGAAGTTATACAGAGGGGCCAAGAACAGAAGTCTACCAAAAAAAATTTTTTTTGGTAGAAATATGCAAATTAAATGATTTTTTTTTCTTTTTTTTTTTTTTAGATTTGCAACAGAGGCCAAAAAATTTTCCTTCACTTACAATGGAAATTGGGGAGAATACATCTTTGAACAAAACAGAGATAAACTCCTGCACATACATGAAGCAATGGGGGCAATATAGACAATGAATAAACAAGTAAAATAAAGAAGTAGCACCTATTACAGTCACTTGCAGCTAAACAAATTTAACACATTTAATCCCAAATCTATGATAAATGTACCTAGATCATACATCCAGCTCAACCCACTGTTACATTAAATGGTCCTTGGTCTACTGTCCTTAGACTCTCCCCGCATGCTCCTGGTGCTCAGCATCTCTGAGCAAAAGGAACGTGTAATGAGGCTGCATTTGCAAACGTTGGATTCAATTGCTGTGGAAAGGAACTTCCACTGTTGGGGTTAAAAAAATGGTTATGCTCAGGTGATGCTCAGGAAGCAGGCAGGGAGGACACAGGGAGCCCACAGGAAACAGAAAGGAGCCAGTTCTGTCTTCTACCCCAGCTTTGCAGTCTTCCTCTAGCGCCTCCTACTGGCACAGCCTATTAGGACATCAGCTGGCAATGAAGCAATGCAGTGGTAGGCGGAGTACCTGCCGTAGCACCATAATGCAAAATTTAGAAGGTTTGGTTTGGAGTTGGAAGAAAAGAACCTAACTGGCACACTTATTGTATTAATTTTTTTTTTGGAAAAAGCCACATAATGCATGTAACATCATAGCGTAATCACTATTAGCCTCTATTTATTACTCCATTGATATAGCTTCCTTAAAGTTCGTTCACGAACTACTAGGAACTAAATCCAATGATGTTTTCTGAATTGGATCCTCCTCACTGACTCTTTGTTGCTGCTTCCTAAAAATGTCTTCTTTCTCCACTTATAAGGCATCCTCTTCAGCTCCCTATATTCTCTTCCTTTTCCTGTCCCCTTCATGGCGACACCAGTCAAGATCCATCTTATTGAATTCTAGGGCTTGGAAAGGTGATATTATATTCCTTTAAGCCTGGAATATATTTCTAGAAACTTGATAATCTAAAAGCAGTCTTAAAACTTCCTGATGTTATTTACTGCTGTTCTCAAGGCAGAAGAGAAATTTATCTTTAGAGGAAAGATTGGTGGTTAAAAATGTAAATTTCAATTATACAGAAATAACCTAAATCTCTAGAATGAAAATTTGGGGTACAGATGAGTTAGATGACTGTACCATAGGTGACATCAGCTTTCATGGTGGGCAGAATGGAAGAAATTACTGTGTCTCAGTTGGAGCACATAGTGAAGGACACTACATACAGTTAGTATGTCATAGGCTGGTTCTTTCAACAGGATAGTAGAGAGAGACCACATGCCCAAGAAGGAACATGGATGCAGACTCTAGGAACCCTGATATCTGATATGACATTAAGTTTTCATCATTAGTTTTCTAAAAATAATGTTCTCTCATTAGTTTTGTAAAAAAAAAAAAAAAAAAAAAAATTTACGTCCTAACCTTAGCCTATGTACCAGAGGAGTTGCAGTGAGGTTCCTGCCTAACTTGGGGCAAAGAGAAAGCGAAGAGCAGTGGTGACCTGGAGGAGCTTGTGAGAAGAGCACCAGGGCCAGGGGTGATGAGTGGCTCTCGGCTGGGGTGGGGTGAGTAGACAGTGAAGAGCTGGTATTAGGCTACTGCCATTGTGTACTTAGAAAACATTGAAATATATTGATGGGAGAGTCCTGGAAAGTATCTGAAGGGGTAAAATCAGTAGCATGGACTTCTGGTTATTGGGGAACGAAGGCTTAAAGACATAAATTAGGTATACAAGACAATGTGACTTTATTTTGCCAGTGAAGTCTGAAGACATATTAGTTACATAATAATCCCCTCAGTTAATTATCATTTTTTGTTTTTTTTTTTTTTGCTTTTTAGGGCCAACCTAGTTGTTATTAATAATAACAAGAGTTGGGAATTCCTTTTTCTTTATGCTCTGAAACAGTTTAAATAGAATAACGATGATCAGGTTGAAGATCTAAATGAATTTTTGCCTGTAAAACTATCCATGCTTAAGAATTTTTGCGAGATAGCTATAGGGAAAACAACCATAAATTTTGATATATAGTGTTTGTGTTATTATTTTCCAGATACTCTACTATTTTGACTTGCTCTTTGATCAAAGAATTATTTCAAAATGAATTTTGAACCTCCAAGCAGTTGTTTTCTGTTGTTATTGTTGTTTCCACATTATTTATTTTTAGATTTACTACATGGTGGTCATAGAGCACATTCAGCACCATTTATGCTTTTGCAAATATATTGTAGTTGTGTGTATATGTGTATGCACCTTGTGTATACAATAAGAGCGCTGCACACTCTGTTGCAGAGTTTAAGCATATGTCCATGTTATTTAGAGTCTCTGTATCTTGGAGATAAATTTCAGATCAGTTTATAAGGAACCTCTTTTTTTTTTACAGCACTGTAATGTTCCACTGTATGGATGTACCATAACTTACTTAAATAGCCTCATTTATGGTATTTGAATTGTTTCTAATATTTTTCCATTTCAACTAATAAGGCTGTAATGAATATTATTACATGGTAAATAATATGCCATTTTTGTACCCACAGGAGTACTTTCTGTGGAATAAATTAAAAATAAATCCCTTTCCTTAGCTCTGTTCCATTTGAATCTTGTTAAGCTGTTTTATCTCCTGAACCATATTATCTGGGTTTTCTTAACATTTTTTGAAACTTCAAAGAAGTTATATTTAAATTTTTCATTGCTTTCCACAAATAATATCCCTCTTAATGTGTTCCAAGTTTATTTTTCTATACTTTGTTTCTCCCCCCACTCCCAAACTTTCCACTCCCAGATCTTGGGCATATTTCCCCTGCTGCTACTTCTACTTCTATTAGGAATATTTAAATCTGATTATTCCTGGTTTCCAAATCTGAGCTCTATATCCTTTTCTCTTCTATTATCTGGTTAATACTTTCATTATTGTTTTATGTTGGTGCAAATAGCATTTTAATTGCTGTGGACTTACGATAAATGTATGAGCAGGTCAGTTCCCTTTTCACTTAACTGTATTTGACTGATTTTTATTTATTTTTTTGATGTTAGGGCCACAATTGCGGCATATGGAAGTTTCCAGGCTAGTGGTCCAATTGGACATGCTGCTGGCCTACACTACAGCCACAGCAATGCCAGATCTGAGCCACATCTGCCACCTACACCACAGCTCACGGCAATGCTAGATCCTTAACCCATTGAGTGAGGCCAGGGATTGAACCTGCATCCTCACGGATACTAGTCGGGTTCGTTATCACTGCACCACGGGAACTCCTTGACTGATTTTTAATATGTATGTTTTTCACATTTTAATGTTTCTGAAATCAAGAAATAATATTATTAAAATTACAGTACATTTCCCTCCCCAAAAGATGTTTTAAAATCAACAGTCTTGGAATTCCCGTTATGGCTCTGAGGTAACCAACCCAACTAGTATCCATGAGGATGGGGGTTCCATCCCTGGCCTTGCTAGGTGGGTTAAGGATCCGGCATTGCTGTGAGCTGTGGTGTAGGTTGCAGATGTGGCTCAGATCTGGCGTTGCTGTGGCTGTGGTGTAGGCTGGGCAGCTACAGCTCTGATTGGACCTCTAGCTTGGGAACTCCAAAATGCTGTGGGTGCAGCCCTAAAAAGACAAAACAAACAAACACCCCCCCCAAAAAAAAGTCTTATAATTGATATCTTCAAACCAAGTGAATAAGATATTTTCTATCACATCATGTGTGCTCTCAAGAAGAGTGTATGTTGAACTTCCTGGATTCTTTTCAAGTTGGTCCAAAATGTGTTGTACCTGACAGATAGCCTTTGAAATATTTAACACAGGGTTCATCTGATCTCTAATGTCAGCAAAGATGAGCTCTATTTTTCTTTTTCATTTCCTTGGCTTTTATTCTATGTAACACTTTAAACATGTTTTCATAAATGTTTATCATTAAGTCTTGAAAGAAGAGTCTACAAATTCTCCAGTGATTTTGTAAACTATTAAAAACCTTGTAACCCATCTCTTTCTGCTTAAATTTGCTAGTGAATTCTGTTCCTCAAAAGTGAGCCCCAAAAGATATGGGCTACTGGGGTATATCTGACATAGACATTAGGTAAAAAGACTATCCATGCAAACAAATGGTATAATGAAAACAGAAGGAAGGAAAGCAAATCAATTTGGAGAATTATAATTTCTATGTGCACCATATTTGGAAACAAATGTTAATTCAATCCACATAGATGCTCTGGTATGTACTCATCTTTGACAGGAGGACTCAAGGAAACACAACAAAATGAATCAAGAGTCTAACAACTTCATATTCAGGAATTTAAGTAGAAACAGGCTAGAGAAGTCATTTTATTATTTTATTCTTTTTTTTTTTTTTTTTTTGGTCTTTTTAGGGCCACACCTGCTACATATGGAGGTTCCCAGGCTAGGGGTTGAATTGGAGCTGTAGCCACTGGCCTACACCGTAGCCACAGCAACACTGGATCCAGGCGGCATCTGCGACCTACACCACAGCTCATGGCAACGCCGGATCATTAACCCACTGAGAGAGGCCAGAGATCGAATCTGTGTCCTCATGGATGCCGGTTAGATTCATTTTCGCTGAGCCATGATGGGAACCCCACTTTATTCTATCTTTAAAGCAACTTTTCTACATAGCCTTCTCCTGATTAACATATATTAAACATATACTCAGGTTTGGTTTTTCCATAAACTCAATAATTATTTTTCCAAAATGGAAAGTTTATACATTATTTTTAAAACCTGTTTTACACATTAGAAATAACACAGAACTGAAGACTTTTAAAGCTATGTTGGGGCAGTCAAGATTAAGCTTATAAATAAATTTTTTTGGTCACAAAAAAGTAAAGGTTAGAAGCTATTCTTCTAACTTTTATTGTTAGAAAGAAACATTAATTGCACTATTCAAATATCCCTTGGAACACTGCAAAAAATGCGTCAATGTCAATATCCCAAACCCTGGAAAGACTCTGAACTAACAACAAACTTTTCACCAAACATGCTAAAAAAAGCAAATTGCCTTTAAGACAGGAAGCTGGACATTTTCTTTCCTTGCTGAACTTAAATTTTCCATGAATTATATACTATGTATTCAATTATAGACAATCCCAAATAATAGGATCATACACTATTTTTAAATCCATAACCATGAGACTCTAGAATTAGATATCAAACCATCATGGAGATAAAGCTGGGGTGAACTCTTGCCAGCAACATCTGACTTGCTCTTTTTTGTGACTCAGATCTTCACTGCTACCAATGAAGAAAGGGCACAAACTTCATATAAAGGACTATCAATGCCTTTTCAATGGTAATAATTAGCTACCTAAAGATATTAAAAAAAAATAACTGGTTTGGAATTGACTAAAGATGTAGTGCTCTAAAAGCTTTTAAAATTCTTAAATTTCAACTCTTGGCGTGATCACAATGCCATGGAAACAGATGTCTGACTCCCAGATTTAATTCTTCCCACCCACTGCAAACACTAACTTTCACCAGCAAGTTTCTTCCATTTTCACAAGGAAAAAGTGTTGTTTTTCTATTTCTTTAATATTGTATCAACGTGAGATGGTGGATGGCCACTAAATTTACTGTGGTAATCATTTCACAATGTATGTTAAGTCAAATCATTATGTTGTACATCTTAAATTTATGCAGTGCTGTAGGTCAATTATATCTCAACAAAACTGGAAGGAAAAAAAAAAGCTAGAAAAAACCAAAAAATTCTTTCAACTTGTTTTCTGGGTCCTAAAGCCTGATCTCTTATTTGCCTCCTGGAATTTTATGCCACCGTATCTGGTATTCCTGATTTTCTAGACACGTCGGGTTGTAGCCATTGTGGATTGCACTGGAAGTCCATGGAATGTGGTGATTATGATTGTAATGTTAGTTAAAACGGGAATACTGCTATAAATGCATTTTGTCCTTGTACCACAATATGACATTTTAAGGCTCATCTTTAAAAAATTATCATAAAATACTTAGGCATACAAAAAGTGTACTGTATCACAATCAAGGGCTGGATTCCCATCACTCAGTTTAAGATATGAAACATTTCCAACTTATATGATGCAACAGCAAAAAAACCAACAACCCAATTGAAAAATGGGCACAAGGCCTGAACAGACATTTCTCCAAAGAAGATATACAGATGACCAACAAGCACAGGAAAAAATGCTCCACATCACTGATTATTAGAGAAATACAAATCAAAACTACTATGAGGTACCACCTCATACCAGTCAGAATGGCCATCATGAATAAGTCCACAAAAAACAAATGCTGGAGAGGCTGTGGAGAAAAGGGAACCCTCCTATACTGTTGGTGGGAATGTAAATTCGTACAACCACTATGGAAAACAGTATGGAGGTACCTCAGAAAACTAAATATAGAACTACCATATGACCCAGCAATCCCACACTTGGGCATATATTTAGACAAAACTTTCCTTGAAAAAAATATATGTACCCGTGTGTGCATTGCAGCACTATTCACAATAGCCAAGACATGGAAACAACCTAAATGTCCACTGACAGATGAATGGATTAAGAAGATGTGGTCTATATACACAATGCAATATTACTCTGCCATAAAAAAGAACAAAATAATGCCATTTGCAGCAACATGGATGGAACTAGAGACCCTCATGTGAAATAAGCGAAATAAGTCAGAAAGAGAAAGACAAATACCACATGATATCACCTATATCTGGAATCTAATATACAGCACAAATGAACCTTTCCACAGAAAAGAAACTCATGTACTTGGAGGTTGCCAAGGGAGAGGGGGAGGGAGTGGAATGGACTGGGAGTCCACTATTGCATTTGGAGTGGATGGGCAATGGGATCCTGCTGTATAGCACTGGGAACTATATCTAGTCACTTGTGATGGAGCATGAGGAGGATAATGTGAGAAAAAGAATGTATATATGCATGTGTGACTGGGTCACTTTGCTGTACAGAAGATATTAACAGAACATGGTAAGCCAACCATAATGGAAAAAATAAAAATCATTTTTTTTTTAAAAAGATATGAAACATTTCAGCTTTTCTTCCATGAAAGAATTCCTCCCCAGTGCTTGGTGCTTTTTGTTTCCTTCCATGTAGTCTTTTACTACACGTATCCCCCAAAACGACATCTTATTTTGCATGACTTAAACTTTAAATACCCTAAGTATCCTTCTGAAATGTTGTTCTTATTTTTGAGATTCCTGTTTTACACAGAACTCTATTTTTTACTGCCATAGGTATTCTATCGTATGATAATTCCATATAAATCCATCCTCTCACTGATGGATATTTAGATTACTTCCAGTTTCTTACTATTTACAAATAATGGTGCTATGATTTTTTTCATCATCTTATTGAACAAAACTTGCTCTGAGATATACGTGTAGAACTGTTGGGATTACAGGGTTTTCCAACATGAGTAGATATGTTAGCTGCTTTCTGAAGTGACTGAACCAATCTCTACTCCACCAGCAGGGCCTGAGTTTGCACTGTTCCACATCCTTTGAGATTATAAACTCTGTAAACAGGGTTTTAGCTGTTGGCATCCTCTGTGACCAGGGTGAGGTTATATTCCTCCAATTAGTGCAACTGCGTCATCTAAAGGATATTTCTAGTTTGGATCCATGTTTTCATATTACCTTATAGGTTTTGAGCCTCTGTGTCAGAGTTTGTGTGAATTTAAAACTGAGGCCATGGTCAGGTAGTCAGAATAGAAAATAATCTGACTATAGGATTCCATAGTTAGAATCCTCTTTTTTAAATCAAACGAATGGATCAAGTCAAGAGAAGTTCCTTGTGGTCTCCTTGACTTGTAGGAGGATTTCTAATTTGCCCTTCCATTGAAAGTAATGATCTTTAAAGATATGAACATTATGTATGAGGCTCAGTCACAACTTCAAATGTCATACAGGCTGAATGGTCCAGTGGCCATTAACATCTGACTCCTTGGTGACTCAGATTGCCGTCCTGCTCCCCAACACTCAGCCCCCAGGCTGAGAGCCTCAATGTTCAAGCTTACTGTTCTGGTTTTTAGTTTACTGGCAATGCGATTTCTTTAACTTTCCTGTTTAGGCCTTTGGGATAAATTTTTCTCTTATTTTTTGTGCCCCAGCACTGAGAGGGAAGAAGTTATGGTCTTCTAAAAACTAAAGGGATAATGCAAAGCAAAAAAGTAACTTTGAGGTCCTATTTATTTTAACGTGTAAGTCTTATCTTCTAAAGCAGCAGAGTCTGACAGAACTGAGTGATGGAAATGTTCTGCAATCTATTCTTTCCAATATACCAGACACTTGTCACATGTGGCCTTTTAACACTTGAAATGTGGCTAACATGTCTGATGAACTAAATTTTTAATATTATGTAGTTTTAATTAAAATCTAAACTTAAATAGCCACATGTGATGAGTTTCTATTATATGTGACAGAACATTTCTAAATATTAGTAATATTCTTAGTTCTTGGGTTGTTTTATGTACTAATAAACCAATGTAGCCTGGGGGGAAAAAACCTTGCAAACCTAGTTCGAATAGTCAAAGGATGAAACAGTTCAGAATATCAATCACCACAAAACCGTTTTATTTGGATAATCAGGTATTTCTCGCCTGACTTGTCTTTCTGGGAATTTTCGAAGATCTACAGTGATTGGGTTTAAGTGCACATTCTTTCCGTCGCCAGCTTCTGAACTAGAAGTCAAGTGATCAATTTCCAACAGCTTTTTCAAGGATATTTATGGAATATTAAAGTGTCAAGAAATCTCAAGGATAAATAATTTGGAGCATAAATACAGAGATTTAGACTGAAATATTAGACAATATGATTAAGAGTACAACATGGTTTATCTTTGAACTGAAAAAGTTTATTGGTAACCTGGAAAGGTGTACAAGTTTGAACATGAACATATGGTTTATTTATGGCATTTTACAAAAAAAACCTCAATTCTACTTCTCCAGGCCTGGACTGGGCTTATATTTCCAATGTTTTAAACTTCCAAGGGCATAATAATATATGAAATAATTCTGAATTTTTAAAAATTGCCATAAGTACAGGTTAGGAAGGCTAAATCGAAAATGTAAGTCCGAAATATAATTAGAACAAATACATATTTTGAAGCAAGCCTGGTTGGGTGCATGTAAACATTTCATTGGCTGGCCTTCAAAATTAAAGATTTGTAAATATTTTTCACTGTGCTTTCATCTACATGCATTTTCTATGTTCTTGTATAAAACTGATGCCCACATTTTTGGTATTTGGAAATGCACTGAAATGGATTTTGGAGTCAGAAAAGCATTTCATGGGATGAATGAACCAAGTCAAAAATGAAAAAACTAAGTTTGCCTTGTAAAACTCAGCCCATATTTCCAGATAAAACTGATTTAAACTCTTGTTCAGAGATTTTCATGTATATTTTCACTGTAGCCATATGATTTAAAATGTCTATGAAAACCAAAGCTCCTCAATCCAGTTAACGTATTTCAGACACTGCTTATTAAGGGCTTTTTTGACATGCTTTAAAACAGAAACAAGTTTTCTCTAGAAAGTATTTTTAGCATAATAAATATGTATATTTTCTCAGAGTGTATGCAGCCCACTCTTCTCTTGATAATCTTCATAGAAACGTCTCAATGACTCAGGAAGTCTGGGTGTCACGGTGCTCAAGGCTTGAGTAAAGTGTCTTTTCATAATGCAGTTGGCTTGAATGTCTTCTTCCAGAGCCAGAAGGGCTGCCTCTCTACAGACGGCTATAATCTGAAACAATACAAATAAATAAAAACAAAACCCAAGCCACCCCCTCCCCCCAAAAAGGAGAGAGAAAACAATCAATACTGTTTTTTAGAAATGTTAACATTTAAAATATTCATCCGTGGTAACTTCTAAAACTATATGCATATCCTTAAAATTTACCTTCAAGAGTCATTCCACCTAAGTTTTCAAAAGGTCAAAAAGTAATCACTTTCATTTCAAAACAAGAGAGTACTTCCATGCAGGAGCAGCAAAAAGATACATAAACTATGGCATTGGCCCTTGAGCTTACAAGTATAAAGATGGAGCAGACTGTGCGGGCACAGACCTCTGACACAGGGGGACCAAGGAAGAGTGTGCCTGTGCTGGGAGAGGGAGGGAAGAACCAGGAGGGAGGGAGGATAATGAGGGGGCCCCAGCGCACCAGCACACCTTGTCACAGCATAGCATTTCCGCATTCCTTTCAACCTTTGATGTATTACCAACATGTAAGAGCATTTCTTTATGTGTATCTCCTTAATGAGTCCTTAAATCTTAGGAATATCAGATAGCGTTGTCTCCGTTTACTTTGGAGAGCTGCATTAGAACAGAGACGTGAATCCTGTTTACTCGGTGAGGAAAGCTGGGAGTATAGAAAAGCATCTGGGGAAGGGGCCCTGTGGCTGCAGAGGGAGGGAGGAGAGCGCAGGCGGTAGAAAAACGGAAGGGAGGAAGGTTCAAGTCTTGAATCCTGAAATGTGTTTCAGGCGCTCTGGACTTCAGACAGCGGAAGCAGGCTGATGCCAGTGTCATTCTAAAGACACATTACTGTGGTGAAAAGAGCTTGTGGGATGAAAAGAGATATTGTGATTTTCAGGGCAACAGGGAAAACAGTGATTGATATTGACTGCACCCTTATATCGGTAAATGAAAGGGCCAGCTGAAACACATTTGTCCAGCCATTCAGCATATTTTCTCTGTTTGTTCACTTACTGAAAAGAGTTCCTCTGCTTATGCTGGGCTAATGGCTGCCAAAGCAGTTTAGTAGCTTTTTAGGGGATTTAGCAGCATGTTTAGGGAGCTTTCAAAAAAACCTGCATAGATTTAGATGGCTTTGTCAAATTACGACAATGTAACTGTTAGTTCTGGGCTTCATTAATGAGCACTGAAGTCGACTATAGTGGTTATGCATATTAATGCTTTTCCAGAAAGAACAGCTACCAACTTGTTGAAGGAAAAAACAAAACTTCTAGGGGTTAGCGAAACCACCTCATCACATATTCTGGTGCAAAAGAGTTATTTTGAAAATCAGAAGTGAGAGTCAATAAGCCCAGTAAAAGCACAGGAAACACCTAGCATGGTAAACTGGTTATCTGATAGCTCCACTGTGTTCCAAAGGGACCCCAGAGACCTCCGTAAGGAAGTGAAGGGACCCAGTGGGGAGAGCTCAACCCCCTAAGTCCCCTCCATCTGAGCAGCACTTCCTTCATCCACACATGAATCTGAAGCAATGGTTGCAAAGCTGAAAAGCTGGAAGAAGAATCACTGGAAGGAGTAGAGAGGAATGAATTTCCTGCTCACTGTTATAGTTGTAGCTTCTTCGCTGAGATTCTACAGGGATGTTTCCACTGTGTTTCTCCCTCCTCAGGCTGAATGGAGTAGAGAAGTTACCACCAATGCTATTTCTTGCACACTTCATACCTGACACTTAGCTCACAGAACACTAGACCCAGGGCATAATGGCTACAAACATTTACTGAGTACCTACCACATGCCAGGCAATTACTAATTACAATTACCACAATTACTTTAGTAATTAACTGCTGTGTGATTAGTGTCCCTAGTTTGGTACAATGCAGTGATCCCCTATTAGAGATACCTGTGAGGTCTGATGGAAGCATGGCAAATGGAGTGGTGGTGGGCAGCGGTGGAGGGAGGCTAGGTTGGGTTGAGGAAAGAAGGGAAGGTCAAGGCTGCCTGGAATCTCTCAAAATTCCTGGAATTTGGTTCATGTGGCCAGATGGTAGGTGGCTAATACTACTGGCACATCCGAGAAAGTAAACCAACGGTCTTCCTCTCTTAACACACAGTAATCAAAACGGGAAAAGAAGACATGATCATACACACTCCCCTAATAACTGGCATCTCCGGTGGCCTACGTGGCAATGAAGTGAGGTCACTGAGGTCTCGAAGGCTGTCCTTGGGGCCAGCTCTCCTGAGCAATTCCTCTTTGCAAATCAGCTTTGCTTCCTTCATATCTGCATCTATAGATTTTCTTCTAAGCATAAATTACTTTTTGATTTTAGGTGGTAGTTTCCTTGACAGTGACAGAAGGGACATTGGTGGTGTTCAGAGCCGTTACTGCCATTTGAGGGCTGGATATTAGTAACATGGGGCCTCCGGTAAATGTTAACATTTCACAGTAACAATTCACACAGTAAAACAGTGTGTAGGCTCTGATTCCCACGATGCACAGTAGAATGTTAAAGATTTCTGTGAAGCCTCGCAGTGATGATCTGCTTAATTTACTTTAGCCTGATGTTTCCCAGAGAACTCTGCACCTGTCCTGTTATTGGCAGAACACCTATAAGTGGCTATCTTTGGGGTTACTGCAGGTCTTCAGCACACATTCAGAGATGCTAATCTGTACCCAACAACTCAATCCAGGCACAATGCGTCTCTTGCCTATCTTACATCTGTTTGGTTCTTTTGCTCTCCCCTATTCCAGACTAGAGAGAAGAGGGAAAGGGCTGAGTAAGAGAGACTGTGCTCTGGACAGGCACATAATCTATGTACATTTGTTGAACTGACCTGAACAGTTCCTTAACTATAAACGAGCTTTTAAAAAGTATATATTTAGGAGTTCCCGTCGTGGCGCAGTGGTTAACGAATCCAACTAAGAACCACAAGGTTGCGGGTTCGATCCCTGCCCTTGCTCAGTGGGTTAACGATCCGGCGTTGCCGTGAGCTGTGGTGTAGGTCGCAGACGCGGCTCGGATCCTGCGTTGCTCTGGCTGTGGCATAGACCCGCAGCTACAGCTCCGATTAGACCCCTAGCCTGGGAACCTCCATATGCCACGGGAGCGGCCTAAGAAATGGCAAAAAGACAAATAAATAAATAAATAAATAAATAAAAAGTATACGTTGTATATATCTTTCTACTATTTGGCCAATATCCTCTAATATTTTAACTTATGCTTCATATGACCTCTACTTTGTCAGTTACATTTAAGCTTTTGGAATGATAAACTCAGTAAGAAAAACTATTTAACACTGTGATGTATATTCCTCTTAAGTTTCAGTCTGGGGCACTACTTGGAATCTAGTTCTTTCCTTAGAGGTAACATAAATTGGAAATTTTAGCAAGAATACAAGCATGCCTGTTATTTTGAGGGATACTTCCTTCGGTGTCAAAATTTGTTACACAAAGACAGAAATTTTTTCCTGTGTTGTCATGGGGAGAAAAACTGCACTTAAATTGAGAAAGTTTCCCCCAAATTTACCGACAATGAAGTAATACATATTGGTTTAGAGAATTAAAATGGAAGATTTGTTTTAAAAAATTGTGCAAATAGTTACCTATTGTCTCTGGATGACAGTAATCTGGCATCAATTAATTACTGAAGGATTTTCTTTTCTGTATGAAGCTTGGAAAGGTGAGGTCTTTTCAGATAAATCTGCCCACACACCTCTCTGTTTGAGAATGAATACTATAGAAACTGAGAAGGCTCTTCAATTTAAACTAGGGCCTTTCTCTCCACTCTCACTAAAGTTTGTAAGAAAACTGAAAGAGTGAATGTATATGTATATATCTCCTTACAGTGTATAAAGGGACCACACAGCTCATTATTCTGCTGGCATCCCCTTCAAAATCACACAGAGTCTGTGATTGTTTCAGTGATGGGGGAACTCAGATGGCTTTTCCCCATAAGGCCACAGAAGAACCTCACTGAGAAGAAGTGTACATGAACATACAAATTTAAGTCACAGACTGTCAGGTATGTTAAACTAACCCGTTTAGATAGAAAACACTTGAGTCCCTTAACTTTCTTTGGCAAAAAGGATTTTGGAAGCTTTCCCTTAATCCCTTCACTATCTCATCCTCTTCCCCCATAGGCTGCAGACTAGATTATTTATTACTTAAATGGATTATTAGCCAACTACCAGTAAGGTTACCTTTGCCATTAGGCTGTTTTGGCTAGCTCTGTAAAACTGAGCGTGTGTATTCTGTGTTCTTTTACAGTTTTGACTAAAAAATTAATACTCAAAACACATATATGTGCTTTGCTGAAAGGTAAAAATATCATCTGTTTGGGAAAATGAGTAAACAAGACAAAAGACTAGCAGAGTGAGCCCAAGATCTCTGTCAGAGAGACTAAGGTTGTGTTTCAGTGGCCGTGACAACCATTTATTTGGTGCCAACATGTCACAATTCCTCTTTCTATTCATTCAGCAGTGGTAATAGATCCATCAGATATCTGAAAAATAACATAAAATAAGCAGGAAATCTCTATGTGAAAGACTGAGGCATGTTTGAGATGAGCTTTTAAAAGGTAGGAAAGGGAAAGATTTTTATGAAAATATTTAGAAATTCTCAAGTCACTAGAGAAAACAGTAATTGTTTTCAATTGCAGGAAAAAAATAACACAGCAATATAAGCAAAAGGACATATGAGTATGAATTTTCATGCTATGCCTGTGCTCTGAGAAAGCACAGAACAACAATACAGCAATAACTGGATTACGTGAGACAACTCCACTTGTGCGGGGTGTGGGGAAGCAACTTCCCAGGATGAGAAGGCTCTTGACCATTGAACCTTGGGAAATCTAATTACCTCACTTTTAAATGCAAAAGGGCAAAAGAGGCAATTGTGCAGAATTCTGAATGCCACGAAGAATAAGAACAATGTCTTACTTCACTGGGGGAAAAAGAAAAAATGAAACCTCTTATACATAGTCTACAGTATTTTCCCCCCAATCCATGAGACAAGAAGAGTTTAAACAGGTGGCTCAGCTTAGTAAAATAGAAACAGGCGTATTGCGAAAATCAAAACCAACGTGGTTTCTAAACAGGCAGCAGCAATTTTTTAAAATGATGTGATAAAGAATGATCAAGGCAAAAACTGTTTACCAAAAACTAATGATCAGGAAGGAAAATGCAAGAAAAATTGGACACTGTTTTGACTATTCATTCCTCCTGTGCCATAAACCTTTCGTTATTATTTTCAGTTTCACAGCAGCACTACCTTCCTTCCCGGTGCACTGAGAAATGAGGAACCCAAGAGCAACTTTAAGCACAGTTACTGCCATTTCCAGATAAGGCTTGGGTAGTGTCTGCACTTCTTTTCTATTGACTGTAAACAGATTATGAGAATGACAACAGGAACACATACCCTCGAGCAGCATGTAAGGTTGGGAAGAAAGGATGCTCATGTTCTAGCATAACCTTTACCCCTCAGCTCCTAATGACCACTCAGAGATCATCTGTATTCTCCAAAAAAGTGGAAGGATAACAAACTTCTGAAGATGGCTTAAACACCAACCAAAGTTCTGCTTGGTTCCCATCGCCCCACCCTGCAGGCACAGAGTGAATCCAGAACTGTGGAAAAAAAGATGTCAGTAATTTTAAATGTGCCAGAAGAGGAGGCTCATTTACAGGGTGACCTTAGATGATGAGAAAAGTGGCTCCCTGAATTTACCTAGTTTAATCAGCACATGGAAGGGCTGCTTTATAAAGTTCATAGGGAAACTACAACCTATCCAAGGGACAGTAATTTATGGGTCCAAGGTTATGGCCATGCAGCATCTGAGTAGGTGAACTGCACAGTACAGAACAGACTATATGGCGAGGTGGAGCTGGAGAAGAGAAATGCCTATAGCCCTTTCTTGGGAGACTGTGCGCTAAATCCAGGCAGAGGCAGGGCTCCTCTCTGCTGGCCCTGCAGCCACAACCGGCCCGGCTGAGGCTCTTGCCATTTGGCAGGAAGAAAGCACGCCTTCCAGTGAGGCCTAAATGTGCTTTTCAGCTTCTTTGTATTTCAAGTGTACTAAATAGCTTTAAAGAATCTACCAAAAGAAATGGGCTGCAGTGCTTTAGAGAGTCTTAGGTATTTTCAAGAAAGTGGTTTTGTTAAAAGCATCTTCTGTCTGGAACACCTGTGACCTGTTGAGCTTAATTGGGCTGCAGCTGGCGCTGATTGTGGCGCAGCGGCAGCGGGGGACATTGTTGCGCTCCGCTCCCCCGCCCCTTAGCTTTTCTTTTCACTTTCACAGCCCGCGACCTCCTTCCCCTGTGTGTCTGAGGGATTAGGAGCCCAGTAGAGTGGTGTCCTGCTGTTTGCGAATAGCCTGCACTGGAGGTGCTTCAAGGAGGAGGCTACCTGGGAGATTATGTGCTCATGTGGACGCCGCGGACCATTCTCCTCGGCCCCATTGAGACGCGTTGAAAGGTGGTTGAATGGCCCCGCCTGAAAGATGTGATGAAGGGCGCGCAGCAGGTTCCTGGCCACAGAGCAGCAGATGGAGTCAGACTGTCACAGGCACGCACAGCCAGGCGCGCCCCAAACTGCCAGGAACGCAGATCAGAGCAGAAAATAGCACCAGGGAAGGGAATTCCAGGGACGCAAGGGGCACTTATTTCAAGTCCTTTAATATGCCACCTCACAGACATACTTTTACTTATGGAGGCTGGAAGTGAGACTTTTGGAGGTCAAACTAAGGAATTACCTAACTATAGCCTTTGGACTCTCTGCAAAATAAGCTTTATGATACCGAATCCATCTGGGCTTATGTTAAGGTCATATTATCTAGAATGCCATACACAGTACTGAATTGGAAGAAAAGAATTTCTGTAGGGACACATTCAAAGCCTAATGACATTAGAGAAGGGGGAAAACTATTTTGCTTAATTTTGCTGATTTAAAGTTATTATGAACTCTCTAAAATATATAGCTGAAGTATATACACATCCAGACGTTATTATTTGCATGGAGAAACCCAAAACGGTTTTTGTTTTTTAAAAATTTACAAATGGATTAATCATCCCCCAGAGGGAAAGATTTGGCGTTTTTATTCTTATTGTTTCTACAACCATCTGCAGCTGTGAGAATTTTTAATATCTCTAACATTAACTGAATCACGAGATAAAAAGACGTATTTTTGGTTCTGAAAAGAATACCCCAACTGGTATGGGTACAGAGAAAACAAGACCACGTGGTAGGGAAGGAACGGGGTGAGAAGGCAAACAGATGTTGGGGACCCCCTATTCATTCATTTATTAAGGAAATCTTTATTGACATCCTACAAGGTACCAGGCCATGAGCAACAGAGTGGTGAAGAAGACAAAGTCCTGCTTTCACAGAACAAGATGTGCAAAGTACTGGCTAATGTACTTTTTCTTTAAGGCTTAGTGTGAATGTTTTTCAGGGAGGTGCTCCTGGAGGCAACTTCATTATCTCCTCATGCCTGAATGCTTTTAGGATCACCTGTGTTACGGTCTGGCAGCAGTCTGGACTACGGTTCTGTCATATTGCAATTGTTAGGATATAGAGTTATTAGTGGCAAAAGTCTGTCTCCCTCACTAGATTAGAAGTCTCATGAAGGCTCTCTGGCCTTGGCCCTGTCCTTCTCCCCAAACATATTAAGTCAGCATACTTGACATTTGAGAGTCTACAAAACTACTGCTGAGGTCCTCTCTGAGCATTTCCAAACAGAGATACAAACTAGATTTACATTTTTTTTGTTTTAAACACACACACACACACACACACACACAACTCCGTGACAGCTACACACAGAACTGTGACAACTGCAGCCAAGATAACTGTCTACTGTGGACTAAAAAAGCAAAAATGCCTGGGACACAATGGATCATCCTAAGTCAGGTGTGTATTTGTGAACCCTCGGGGGGTGATGACCAAGCTATGACCAGAAAGCTGTTGGAGACCAGGAAGAGGCACCAAACTTTGGGTAAAAACACTCAGTAATGGGAGAGCTTGGCCTTGGGCAAAGAGGAGAGAACACCACAAGGGGATATTCTACGGAGAGGAGACCAAGCAAAGTTTAGTGAACTCTAGGACTCCTCTCTAAGTCTGGAGGGTTTGATCCTCCCTGCCAGTGCTATGGGAGCTTGGGGAGCAGTGGCTGAGGGAGAGTATAAGGCAGGGGTGTTAAGCTAATTTTAACATACCCTGTGTTTCATCATCTGTCAAATGTCTTCATTGCCAGCTCCCACATTGGGCTCCACCAACATACAATATAAAAATGCCTCCTTTGAAACTCTATAGATTCAGGGATGCCCTGGGTAGCCTTCCTTGGATCTTGTCTAGCTTGGGATTCTGGACTCTGAGGTCTTGCAGAATGGAGTTTTTGGGAATTAGAACCTTTTACACCTTTTTTTTTTTTTTTTTTTTGAAGATAGTTGGCGTATAACATTATATTAGTTTCAGAAGTACAACATAATGGTTCACTATGTATATGTGAAATGATCACAACAATATAACATCTGCCACCATAATCAGTTACAAATTTCTTTTTTTTTGTGATAAGAACTTTTAAGATCTACTCATTTTGCAACTTTCAAACACTCAATATAGCATTATTAACTATAGTCCCCATGCTGTACATTACATACCCAGGACTTATTTATTTTATAAGTGGAAGATTTACCTTTTGACCACCTTCACCCATTTCACACACACTAAACCCAGGGTTTTGACTTATAATGAGCTCCTTTCTCCTATTCTCTGAGGAGCTGCAGACCAGTCCTTCCCAATCAGCAGCCTTGCTTGCCATCTTTAAATTTATATTAAAGAGTATGGTATGGTGTTAGTGGCTATCTGTCTTAAACAGAAAAAAATGACTTGACAATATTTAGCTAGCTAAGGGGCATCTGAAGACAGGTCCCAGTGAGCAAACACTAAGTATACCATTAGCTCATGACAGGGAGTGGGAAGACAACATGATATTTATCCACTTATTTTACAGATGTCATTCTCATTGATGATAGTATTCTCAAAGTTCTTCTTTCCTAATAGCAGATAAATAAATAAAAATGGATTTAAATGAAATTAACATCACCATTCAAAAACACCTAACAGTATATATTCACATAGCTTCTCTACTTTTACATTTTTAAGGTGGTCTCTGTTTCCTCTGATAATGCTTATGTTGTTTATAAACCTTTTTCTTCTTTTTTATTTTTTGCTTTTTAGAGCTACACCTATAGCATATAGAGGAAGTTTCCATGCAGCATATGGAAGTTTCCAGGCTAGGGGTTGAATTGGAGCTGCAGCTGCCAGCCTACACCATAGCCACAGAAACTTGGGATCCGAACCGAGTCTATGACTTACCCCACAGCTCAGGCAATGCTGGATCCTTAACTCACTGAGCGAGGCCTGGGATTGAACCTGCGTCCTCATGGATACTAGTAGAATTTGTTTTTGCTGAGCCACAATGGGAACTCCCCAAACCATTAAAATAAGCTCACATTACATTATTTTAAATTCAAATGATAATAAAGCAACACTGTCTTGTTTGTTACATGAACTAGATGCTATTTCAAGTATTACTTCAGTTTTGTGTGTTTATTAGCTATATAAGAAAGATCCTGTAGTTCTCTTATGGCTCAGCAGGTTAAGGATCCAGTGTTGTCACTGCCATGGCCTGGATGGCTGCTATGGTGCAGTTTCAACCCTTGGCCTGGGAATTTCTACATGTCACAGGTGAGGCAGAAAGAAAGAAACAAAGAAAGAAACAAAGAAAGATTCTTAACTTGGTGTCTCTGGATAGCTAGATGGGTCTAATAATATACTGAAATCTATGAAACTTTTATATGTAAAGAGATGGTTCAAAATTTTCACCATATTCTAAAAAGGAACCAGAAGTTCCTATTGTGGCTCAGCAGTAATGAGCCCTACTGGTATCCATGAGGACGTGGGTTCGATCACTGGCCTTGCTCAGTGGGTTAAGGACCCAGTGTTGCTGAGAGCTGTGGTGTAGGTTGCAGACGTAGCTGGCTCAGATCTGGCTTTGCTGTGGGTGTGGTGTAGGGCAGCAGCGGAAACAAATCCTACTAGGAACCATGAGGTTGTGGGTTTGATCCCTGGCCTCACTCAGCAGGTTAAGGATCCAGTGTTGCCAAGAGCTGTGGTGTAGGTCACAGACACGACTCGGATTTGGCATTGCTGTGGCTGTGGTATGGGCTGGCAGCAACAGCTCTGATTAGATCCCTAGCCTGGGAACTTCCATATGCCACCAGTGCGGCCCTAAAAAGACAAGCCAAAAGACCAAAAAAAGGAAAAAAAAATAAAATAAAAAGGATCTCTGATTTTACTGATTTGAAAGCCAGTAGTGAGATACAGCACTTTCCTTTTTAAGATTTTTTTAAAAATTTTAACAAAATTTAAACATTAGAAAAAATTATGTGTGGGTTATTTAAAAATAAATTACAAATACATGTAAAAGCCACATCAGTTAATCAATCTCCTTATATTTACCTTTAATTGAGGTCAAGGTGAAGAATAAAGATGATTCATTTTATGAAGGGTTTTAACCAAAACATTCACGTTTTTCCTCTTTCGATCATTAAGTCCATTACTTAATGGCCTATGAAACCTAAGCACTCTTTCTTAACTATGTGACCCAACTCCTTTATAAGAAGTCTAATGAGAGAAAAAGTCTTGTGACAAGTTCAGCAATGAAAACAGCCAGAAAAAAGAATGAAAAACATCTACTTGTAAAGAGTAAACTAAAAATATGAGAAACGCCATAATGGCAATCCACAGATATAGAAAGGGTTATGGAGAGAGAGGATAGATGAAACTACTTGTTGATAATGAACAAATCATGTTTAAAATATTTTTTGGACATGCCTGAGGCATTTGGAAGTTCTCAGGCCAGGGACTGAACTTGGACCACAATGGCGACCCAAGCTGCCCAGTGACAATATCAGATCCCTAACCTCTTGTGCTGCAAGAGACCTTGTAAATTTTTTTAGATTTAAAAGATGTATTAAATTATCACTTGTTGGGATTGGTTTGGTAACAGAAATGCAGCAGTTGGTATATTTAAAGAGCTTTTGGTGAATTTTTAAAGTATAGATTATACACCTAGTAAAATCTAAAGATGTAAAATTGAGTGAATATAACTATGTGTGTTTAGTAAATCTCATGACTGTATCCATACATTTTATCTCATAATTTTAAACCATCAGATTTCTAACCATCTAAAATGTATTAATGGAAAGAGACAAGTAGGTATTTCTAACTGAAGAGAAATCTTTTTCATGGAGATGAGTCAACTGGATGCAAGGGGATTACGATACAATGGAAACTATTTTGCAATCCTAGTCAAGATATTCTCTATTATGAAGGATAAACTATATACATAAAAGCACCCTACAATGTTGTAAAGAGGAGAAAATTGGAGCAAGTGCCAAGAATTTCTTCTTAAGGGCTGTACTTTTTGGAGATCTAATCACCACACTTTAGGCTATGCCTTGGTAACAAGCACCTTCGTTTCATTATGTTGGCATCTAACTGGAAAAATACTCATACCACCTTTGATACAGTGTGTTCAAGATATCTTTTGTACATACTTTATAATTACACTGAAGAATATGAAAGTTAGGAGAAATTCTGAGTTATTGTATAGGTCTGTCCTGCCTTCTGCCAACCAACTCTTTTTTTCTTTGAAATAAAAATATCTACATTCATACGTGCTCTGTCATTTGCAGATGCAATGTTAAGTTCACAAGATGTGGCAGGAGTTTAAGCACTATATTAAACTGTGAAGTATATTTTACCCACAGTAGTTCAAAGCCCAGAATTTGTGAATCTTTTAAAATTAACTAGGCTGTTAAGATCCCGTCACTCTGGCAGCAACCCAAAATAGCTGTGCCTTTAACAAAAGAATTCTGTAATAAAACGAGATTTTACATGCTGAAACAAAATATTTTAAAATATCTTTCTCCCGATTGCTCATTTTAGTAATATTTGTGGAATTTAAAACCCACACACATACATACAAATGTTCCCACAAAAGATCATGTTAAGTTTTGGGTTAACTTCAGAATTATCAACTTTTAAATCATTCTTAAAATGAACACTTTTGATTTATTTTCTTTAAGGAGAAACCCAAGTCTTGAAGACTTTAAGGCATGTATTTTTAATTGCTGTAACAAACATGACTAGGCTAACTTTAATCAAAGGGGACTTGTGAGCAGTTTTCACACTACATATGTGAACGCCTCTTAGCAAGGAGGATTAAATTCTGCCTCAGCCTCTCTTAGGTCTCCAAATATGTGCAATCATTTGTGACATCTGCTATATATTAGTCCTTTACTGCTAGGGACAGAATTTAATTTGAATCAAAAGGGAAAAGTTATTATAAGGTTATTACTGGGTCTAATAGAACCCGAGGACAGTAGGGTGTCTGGCCTCAGCAGACCAACTGGAACCAAAAACTGGTTTTCTCTCCATAATTTTGACCTGTCCTTCTCTCTGTACTTTGGCTTTATTCCTCTCTCATTAGAGTGGCTTTGTCCACATAGTAGAAAATACGGCAATGCCTAGTTTCTATGTTCCATATCTTACAGCTTTAGTCCCCAGAAAGTCCTCATTTTCTCAGTTCCACTAACCAAAACTCCTGTGGGAAGTCTTTGAATGGCCTGGCCCAGTCACTGAGGCTGGGGAAAAGGTATTAAGATGGGGCCTCACTGAGGTAGGTCATTTCCTCTACATGATGCCAATCATGTGTGTGTTTTCACAGTGTGATGACATGACAACTCTGTAGTTTTTTTGGGGCGGGGGGAGAAGGTGAAGATCCTTGGGAGGGCTGGAAGTCTAGATGACTGGAGGCAGGCCTATGGTGGTGGCTGAGGGAAAGAGAGAGAGGATGTAAAAAGTAACTACCCTTCCCTGGGTATACGTAAACTTGTGCTGCTTATTCATTGCTTCAAATGCTGTCTTGGTAACACCGTACTTCAAAGTGTTCTGCTGAAAAGGTGCCAACTGGATCTTGTGCCCAGCAGGGCAACTGCCCTCCTGCTCCCTGCCAGCCATACTGCCACAAAACAGTGCTCAGCATATCTCAGTAGGGCCAGCTGCTTAACAGCTGCTATTTTCTTAGATTATGCTGCTCATTAGGCATCCAGATAACATTCTGTGCAACTGATTTTCAGGTCAGAGGTTATCATCCAAAATATGGTGAAGTTGAAAAACTTCAAGAGCCAATTTCCTTGGCAATGATTATGGAATACATAGGAAAAATTAAAGCTATTCTTTTTGAATGATGATTCTAACGTGGGTCACGATCAAAGACATGTTATCTTTGTGCTGAATCCATTCTCTTTCTTAGCAACGGGAGAAGTCTCAATGAAAATTAGAAAAGAAAGCAAACAAAACCTCAACTTCTTTTGTGAGGGGGAGCTATAATCTGTAGCTAGTAGATTATAAAGCTTGAGTCTGGAGCTGTTCAGTTTAGCAGTTGACGGAAATTTTATTTGGAGACAGTCCCCAAATTCAACTAAAGTTGTGCATGTAACTAGAAATGCATCTGATAAGACTTAAGGAGAAGAATGAAGTGGATAGCATTCTAAGGTTGGAAAACTTTGCATTAATTCTACCATTCTAAGTGTCTGAAAAATGATTTTTAAGTGTCTTTGACACCAGCTCTACCCCACTTTGTAAATCTGACCAACTCTTTCTCTTGAGAATAGTGGAGAAAGGGGAGATAGATGAGACTGAGATCATTAGTGAACATTTAGGGAGAGAGTAATATTATATTTCTTCTCCTCTCAAACTTTTTTTAACCAGGGAAAATTCAAACATATACAACAGTAGAGAGAATAATGTACAGTGAACTCTCATTCATCTGTTACTCAGTTAACAATGATCAACTCACAGCCAACCCGGTTTTATCTAAACTCCAATCTTTACCCCTAACACTGCACTAAATTTTTTGAAGTGAGTCCCAGAATCATATTTAATCCACAACTATTTCAGTATATAGCTCTAAAAGATTTTTTAAAACCATAACCACACCATCACTGTTCTGCCTTAAAAACATGGTAATAATTCCTTAATGTTATCAATATTTAGTCAGTGTTAAAAATTTGCCCATTACTCATAACTGTATCCACAGCTAGTTTGTTAGAGTTAGGATCAAAATAAGACACATTGCATTTAGTTAATATGTCTCATATCTAAAGGATTCTCTCCCTCTTTCCCCTTATAATATATGTCCTACATAGCTTCCTACATTCTTCACTTTCCTGAGAGCATCTCTGTAGTGTGATTTAACATGTTCCCCCGTCTCCTTACTTTCTGTAAATTCATATAAGATCTAGAGGCTTGAGAGGATTCAGGTTTTGATTTTTTGGAGCAAATATTTCATGGATGTTGCCATGTACATAATATCTGGTTGTCCCTCTTTTTATGATTTAATAGTCACTTATGATAGCCTAAGTCCTTTACTTCGTTAGGGTTGCAAAATGGTGCTATCCTATTTCTGGTATTCCCTCTTCATTTGTTGATTGGGATGTTATTTCTAAAGGGAAGCTCTCCTACCCCTTTCTTGCTACTGTCTTAGATAATGTTAGCATACCATTCGAACTTTTCTCTGCCTTGATGTTTTCAATTAACAATATGTCCAAGAAATCACTTCCTAACTATATAAAGAACTATATCTCATTCCTTTTACGGCTGCATATTTATCCAACCAGGTCCCAAGTAATGTACACTGGTGTTGTTTCCCGTCTTTTCTTCCTTTTTATTTTTTGGATTTATTTATATGTCAATCATCATCTAAAGACAATCATGGAGGACAAAAGTAAAATTTTACCAAAGGAAAAAAAATCTAGTAAGATGCTCCTATTCACTGAAGCATGAATATGATTACAGAATCTTGTTTTTTCAACTACTTCATGCTCAAAATGTTAGAAAAGGTGAGTCTTCAAAATCATATTTTCTGCTTCCTGTATTTGCCTCTGTTCTTTCCATTTTTTATCTTGCTCTGCTTTAACCAGCCTTTAAAGGCCCCCAGCCTCTAGCAGCTGTAGTCACAGCTCAATCTCTCCACATCTCTAAGGGGTTTCATGCTACAGAACTCACCTGGCTCTTCTCTGAAGCCTGGTGACTGGAGCTGACTCATACTCTGGTGATCACTGCCGCTGTTAACACTAATGTGGTATTGGTAAGGGCAGCAGCAGCACTAATGGGGCTGGTAGTTGGGCTAAGGTCAGCTCACATTAGCAGCAGTCATGGCCTTAGGAAGTGATAAGAGGAAAATCAGGACTCTCATTTATCCTAGTGATTCAAACCAGTGTGGTCCTCAAAATCAATTTTTCATGTACATGGTATTGTGCTAGGACTAGCTTCTGATTTTTAGATCACATGCTTACATGCCATACAGGTTTTCAATATAGAGATATTATTCTTGGCTCCTGGTTTTTAGTCTTATTATCCCCTCTCAAAAATGAATCTACTCTTAGGTCCTGAAATATCAAAATCATGCAAATGCCTTTGAAATGCTCATCTTCAGCTCAGACATCACTCCAGGCACCTACTACCCACCTGCCTTTTTTTTTTTTTTTTTTTTTTTCCCATGCCTGTGGTTTGTGGGAGTTCCTTGGCCAGAGTTCAAACCTGAGCCACAACAATGACAATGTTGAATCCTTAATCGCTAGGCTGCCAGGGAACTCCATACCATGTGTCATCTTGATTTGAAAACTGCCTGCCTTACTAACTCATTTTCAAGGATACACCATTCTCCTAGTTATCCAAGCTTGAATCCATTGATAATATATCCCTCTTTCTTTGTCCCATTACACTTAATCTAACCACCTGTCCTGGATTAGATATTGATTTACCTGGAGCCATGGGAAATGACAATCCTATCCAGAAGGAGCTAACTAATAGGTTATGGTCGGGTTGGAGGGGATTTTTTAAGTGCTGTGCTATGGCTGCATCCTATGGATACACACAATAGAAAAAAAATTTGCTGGTATGCTGGTCAAGTGTGAACATTTATTAGAACTAGTGAATATTTGCAAAAAAACCAAAAAAACAAAAAAACAAGTCTAGGAGAAAAAAGACCCCAAGGGCCAGGAAAAATGTGTCCCAATTAACAAATGAAACTGATTAAATAAGCCTGGCTCCTCTTAAGAGTGATCAGATAGATGTGAGAGGGGCTTAAATCACGACCCAGCAGAAACACTAAAGGGATAGGTATTATGATAACCACAAGGAATGAAGTCCACAGTGAGAAATCATGTCCACTTTTAATACTTGAAAGGCACTCACAGAGCAGGATTAGAACTGTTGATCTCCTCTAGAAAGCAGGAGACAGGTTTTTGCTCAGTAAAATAAAGAAATACATGAATAATTTATAAGCCAACCAAATATGGAGATAGCTCCAAGAGATAGTGAGTAAATGATCACATGACAGGGGTACTGTAGATTTTATTCAAATACTGGAAAGAAAGTCTGTTTATGTGGCAGAAAATAACTTTGAGTATGTTACCACTGTCAAATCTCACCTATTTCCTTTACTTGTACTTGCATACATACTTAACTTCCTTTCTGTTTTAATGAATGAACTACCTGGGTTCCTGAGATCAGTCCTCCTATTTATACACTGGTTTCCTTTCCCTTTTTCTTAAATGGAGATTTGCTGCCACAGTTATTTCCCCACATATAATCAACTTTTCCCACGAGCATAAGAGCATATTGCAATTACTCATTTTAAAGCACAACCCTCCCTTGTCTCCATATCTGCTTCAACCTAGCATCAGTGAAACTCTTTTGAAGAGTTGTCTTTATTCGCCATTCTCCACTTCTCCCATTCTCACTTAAGCCCATGCCCATGAGACTTCTGACCTTCCATTGAACCGCTCTGTGAAAATCATAATCCAATGGTTAGTCCTTAGTTCTCAATTTACTTGATCTATCATTTGTTTGATTATCAGTCACCCTCTGCCAGTTTCTTCAGTGGACAGGAGAACACCCCACACTCTCTACTCCAGCTGCACTGGCTTCCTGACTGTTCTTAAACATGAAAAGCTCTGTTTTGTTCAGAGCACTTGCTCTTATTGTTCCCCTTCTGGAATGCTGTTCTCTTGGCTAACTGCCCAGTTCAGGTCTTCACTCAGATTGCACCCCTCCCCCTCTTTAAAAAAATTTTTATTGGAATATAGTTAACTCGCAAAGTTGTTTTAATTTCAGGAGCACAGCCAACTTCAGATGTCACCTTTTTAGTGAGATTTTCCCTGGCCACCTTCATTTTAAATCTGCTGTGCCTCCCTATAATCCTTTTTTCCTTTCCAGCTTTATTTTGCTCCCTCTCTGTTACTGCTATCTAAAGTATTACATTTTAACTTATTTTGTTGATTTTCTCCCCCCCCCACCTCACAAAAATGAAGCCCACAAAGAGTACAGACTTTTGTTTAATTTGTTTGCTAATGTGTACTAGTGCCTAGAAATTTACTTGGCAAATAGTAGGTGCTCAATAAATATATGTTGAATGAATGAAAGAGGGCAAGTCTGATATTTGACTTAATGTTAACTAAAGTTAGGACTTCAGTCCTAACAATTTGGTTTTTGACCAAAAGTGGAGGTTACACCTTCAGGCAGGTGTTATATTTAACTTTACATTGCATAAACTGCTTATGCAGACTGTTAAGACTTACCAGAAACTGCAAAAACAAACAAATAAAAAAACTATCCCACAAGCTTCAGAACCAATGAAACTGTATGCTCATGTTGTAATCTAGATTCAGGAGAGTTAGCTTTGACTACTATTGATTTGAACTATGCTTTAGGCTAGCCTTTCACAAAATGGTGTTGCACTAAATACCTAGTAACCAAATAGAAACAGTAGAGATTAAGTAGAGATTAGAGTAAAATGGAATGTTAAACAAAGCCCTCAGCTGTGATACTATTCTATATTCCAGAGTGGTTGCAAATAATTCCCGAAAGTATTCGAAGTGTAAATTCAGGTTGTCCTTTGGCCACCCCGCTCTTTCCCGACCCCATCAACTACCCTGGAGCACACTAACCCAGGGCTCTCTGCAGAGGTATCTTTAATTCAGGTGAGGCACAGCTAGTTCAGATTCCAAGAACACCATCCAACACTGAGCTCTGCAAAACTACAGCTCCAAAAAGGCTTTCTGACTAATGAATGACTGATCAGGGGTGCTGGTACTTTAAAAAAGCACTCCAGGTAAAGTTACGCTGTTTTCCCAAGGCCTCAATGACTGCCTGGTCTGTCAGTCAAATCCATTAGCTTTAGACTCCTCTGTTACAGAAGTTCAGATCAGCAACAGTACAACATTTCTTTTCTACTTTCTTCAAAAAATATCAGCAGCACTTGATCTGCATTTCTGGTCCTCTGAACAACAAACAAAGCAGTTACAGGTTATTGTATGTACGCAGGATAATGTGTGATTTGTGAAAAAAATGACACTTTTGAGAAGCAGAAAAATCTACTTTCCAGAAATATGTTTAGAGATGGAAAGTAAGGTTTCTGTATAGCAGAAACTGGCATAACACTGTAAATCAATTATACTTTAATTTTAAAAAAGGGGAAAAAGAAAGTAAGGGTTTTGTAAGAAAAAACATTATGTAAAAAAGAAAAATTGCTAGTTATTTAAGAAAAAGCTGTAGTTGGCTTTGATTTTATAATTCAGGAAGTATTAAATGATAGATACATTTTAATGTAAGAACTTTATACATTACCTTATTTAATATTTATGTATCAATTTAGTAGTTTTTTTTTTTTTTCAAAATAAGAATGACTTCAGACTATCAAGCTCTAAGTATAGGTCCTTAAGCTTTTGAGGAATTAAAATGTAATACTTTCAAGATTCAGTGTGACAAAATATAACAATAAAGACTTTTCAGTATGCTAATATTTGACTGAAATATGAAGCTATAGCTACAAATACACCAGCTCTGAATCCTAAGAATACTGTGAAGCCAGTATTTCTTTAGGGAAGGAGAAGGGCTACTCAACTGAACTCAATTCATTTAGGAAAACCTACAAACAAGCCATTGTTCCATGTTCTTGGGGAAGAGGGGAAATAAAGACAACATGTAGGAAGGATTCAGAAGGAGGAATAAGACAATTGTATAAATGTTTCTTAAAAAGTGAAATGAAGTAACTGGCATATGACAAACAAAAAATGCTGGGGTGGGAGAATAATACTGATGATAATAACAGTTATCACTACTACCACCTCCTCCACCGCCGGCTGATTCCCATGTTGTAATCTAGTGTTCTATGTCCTCACAGGTCTAATCTACCAGAGTCCGGTGAGGTAGGCAGCATTCTCCTCTCCCTCCCCCCCATTTCTAAGTCAAGAAACTGACACGTGAAACATTTAGGTAAATCTGCCCATTATCACACAATCGGGAAAGTGGTGAATCCAAATTTAATTCTGTATCTGCATGACTCCAGTGCCTTTGCTTAATAACCATATATCAGGCTGCCCCCCACCAATGTAGCTAAGGTTTGGAAGAGAAAACGCCTAATGGGAGCTCAGTAACACCAAAGAGTAGACCGTTAGTAATGAGCTTTAAAGCCATATGAGAATGTGAAGACGGTGGCGCCGGCAGTGAGGCACTACACAGGAAGGCACACTCCTGAGCAAGGCGCAGATGTGGCACAGACAGGGTGGGCTGTATTCAGAGACACGAATGTAGTCTCCAAGGACTGGAGAGGTTTCCAAACTGTGCTCCTGCAGCCTCTGTCTCCTCCTCAAGTATCTTAGGCACTGAGGAAGGATGGGAAGGAAAAGACTAAAAGTGTAGGAACAGAAGTGATCTAAGGGAACAACTCAGCTTAGTGCCATAGGACAGAGTCCAGGAGAGACAGGAAGTCAAAGAATCTAAGACAGTTCACATGAAAACTGGAAAAGGGTCTGAACTCTGGCAGATGGGACAGAAAGGCCAGGGAAGTCAAGGCTTTAGACTGGATTGGAGATGAGGAAATAGCTAGCGAGATCAGTCAGCCTATGGAGGGAGGGAGAGGCAAGGCTGCCAGGCTTTGAAAAGTGAATTAGGAATGAGGAAGTGGAGGCAGAAGGTGTGCCAGACCTTTAAGAACTTTGGTGGGAAAAAGGAGACAGGTTGTAACCTAAGAGTAACAATGATCTAAGGAAAGTTTAAAAAGAACACACTCTCCCAAAGTGGGTGTAAAACAAGAAATGGTATTTCCAGAGTTAATTTTTAATTTCCTGAGTTCGCTGCTATAGGAATTCCAAACCATTTTGGCATTCATATTCTGGCATGTGTATGAACTTAATTGCAGAGATAAATGCAGTAGCAGTGCAGACAGAAATCAAAAGTCCTCTGTAAAATTACTGGAATGGTTACATTAAGTTCTCCTCAAACTTCTAATCCCCCAACAATTTCAACTACAACACAAGGTTAAAGGTCTTTCCTCCAGTGGGTAAAGACAGGTGCCCAAAATGTAGCACAGAAAAGTTTGTTGAATGAACACTAGCACACAAAAAAACCTAGTAAATACAATAGCGATTATTCAAAAACTTCAGATCTCCATTATCAAATAATTTTCTTTTGCATTCATCTTTTATTTGCTTTACCTTAAGTCACCCCCTAATCATGCTGACATCTACTACTGATGATTATATTAGACCTAAAAGTGTTCTTAAACAAATGAAAAATACTGACTTCCATTCCTAAAAGTCCTGCTTCCAATTTTCAGGAGGAAATTAAATAATGTATAAATCAAATACTGGGCCTAAGCCCAGACAGCTGAACATCGTTTTGTCCTTTCAAGGCAAAGAGGAAGTGTCTGCTATGGCAGGGGCATGCCAAGAGAAATAAAGCTTAACCTCAGCCCCATGTGAAAGTGATTTTATATAATCGGGGGTGTCTACAAATAGGTTAAAAATGGGACCACATACTAACAGGGAACTTTCCATGGAAGTTAAAAAATGTATCAAGATATAACCCCCCACCTTAAAAACAAAATATGTTTGGAAAATGACATGGCCTTAGAAATTCTATATAAAGGCAGTAGAGGAAAGGGAAAGTAAGGGGGAGGACAGAGCTGACAAGCTGAAGGGAAATTAAAACGTGTTTCCGTTTAGCATTTACTGTAGTCACAATGTGATTTCTTTGTAATTGCAACTGCCAGATTCAAAATGATATATTTGTGTGAAGAGGAAGAGAAGGAAGGCGGGGAAGGGAGGTAAGGAGGGAGGGAGAGGGGAAGAAAGGGACAGAGAAAATGAATGACTACAAGTGTGTGGGTAGAGTGGCAGATGGTGAAAAAATTATTTAGATCAGTTATTTTATCCTGTAAAGGGCCAGAGAGCAAATACAGTAGGCTTTGTGGAGGACACCGTCTCTCCTATAACAACTCAAATCTTTCTTGTTGTGTGCAAGCAGCCAAAGGCAGTATGCACATGAATGAGTTGTGGCTGTGTGCCAGTACAACTTTCCAGACACTGAAATCAGAACTTCATGTATTTTCCCTCTTCTTTTGATTTTTCTTCAATCACTTAAAAACATCAAACTATTCTTAGCTTATGGGCCTTATAAAAACAGATTGTGGGACTTATCTGACATGCAGACTGTAGTTTGCTGACCCCCTGATTTAGATAAATATTTCTATAAACTTGGGTTTGACACAAATTTGGGATTCTGGATAATAAAAACTGTTCCTTTTGTCAGTAGCTGAAAAAAAAGTGGTAGTAATGGTTGAAAACATTTATTGGGAAGACACAGCAGATTCTCTCTAACCCTATGAAAAAGACAAGAATCTCTACTTTTTTCTAGCATGAAACTTACATAAGTATAAAATCAAAGTTTATGTGGTAAGAAATTCTGAAGCCAAATGCTATGTACAACATTATTCAGGAATCAAGAATGTCTTAAAATATTCCCTTTATCAGAAGTTAATATTTTATAAACATCCTTTTTAACACAATGCTAGTTCAGAATTACACACAAATTTCCATCATTGCCTCTATGGTAACCAGAGAGCTGGTGACTAGAAGGATTTTCTGGTGGAACATATGCTTTACAGATCACATGGTGATAAAAAAAATTATGGAGTATCTGACCTAGACTTCTAGAAACAAAGGAAAGATATAAGTACAAGGCATCTATGTTCATAGTTTCTGTGAAGCAAAATAATTTTTATACAGTAAATGTTCTGTTATAGAACAAACAGTGACTTTCCCTTTCTGCATTACGAGAGAAATCTTATAAAACATCTTGGATGGTGTCTCATTACCTTGATAGGAAACATAGCATTCTTCTGTCTTTTTCTCCCTCTTATTTTTGTTTGTCTGTTCATTTTGGATATCCCCAGTACTTTCCTTAGTAATCTGAACAAATGAGACCTGCTTCTTTAGGGAACTGCTCCTCAGCCACATCAAACCTTTAGAAGCTGGTCACAGGGGTAGCTGCATCACCCAGCTGGTCTAGACAGGTTGTATCCTAAAGGGTAACAATGATCCAAGGAAGGTTTGAAAGGAATATACTACCCCCAAATAGCTGTAAGACACGATTATTTCCAGAATTGTATTTTTATGGACCAATCATTCATGGTGTACAGGATCCCAACAAATGTGTGGCATATACTCATGCTCGTTTTAGAGAATTTGGAACATACTTTTTTATTTGATGGTGATTTCTGGTCAGGAATGCAATCCTCTATTATAATATTGTTTGTATAAGGAAATATAATTCTTTCACTGATCTGTTTTGTGGCGGTCTGCTTTATAGCACTGTTTCTAGGAATTCATTGTGGAGAAACATGGTCCTGCATCCATCCACATGGAAATGACTGAGGCTGGAGGAGAGGGAGAGCCACAGAACCGAAAGGCCCAGTGTGTAAAACAGGCAGTGGCAAAGAGGGCAGCCTCACTGAGTAGCCTTTTAATGTCTCTGTTTCTTCTTTTCCTCTTATCCTGTATTGTTATTACTATTTTTAGTACACTTCCTTATTTAGGTTCACAGTAAAATGTAGCGGAAAGTACAGCCACTCTCCATCCCTACATACACATAGCCTCCCCCACTGCCAACATCCCCACCAAGTGGCAAATTTGTTATAAATGATGAACCTGCCCTGACACATCATTATCACCCAAAGTCCAGTTTACATCAGGGTTCACTCTTGGTGTTTTACATTCTGTGCTTTGCCTATTTATTCTTCTTTCCCCCTCACCCCTGGCAACCATTGATCTTTTTACTGTCTCCATAGTTTTGCATTTTCCAGAATATTATATAGTTGGAATTGTGTAGTACGCAGCCTTTTTAGATTGGCTTCTTAGTGATATGCATTTAAGGCTCCTCCGTGTCTTTTTATTGATTGCACCCAAGGCTACAGAAGTTCCCAGGCCAGGGATTGAATCTGCGCAGCAGCAGTGACGACACTGGATTCTTAACGGCTAGGCCACCAGGAAACTCCTCCTCCATGTCTTTTTATGGCTTGACAGCTCATTTCTCTAGTGCTGAATAATATTCCATCTGGATGTACCGGTTTATTTACTCACGTACTGAAGGACGTCTTGGTTGCTTCCACACTTTTTATAATCATTCTTTTATTTTAATTTCTTTTTTCTGCTTTAAAGTCAAAGCACATCAAAAGCAGATAGGGTCTTAATTAGCAACCCATACAATCCCAAAAACAGCTATGAAAAAACTGAGGCCCAGAGGGTAAGTGACTGGCCTATGGCATTGTTTGTTTCCTTGTGCATTTATCTAAGTCTAGCCTCCAACATCTATCATTACCTAAAGGTACTGCTCTCCTCACTGGAGCCTGCAGGTCTAAACATCTGTTAGTCTTTGGATTAGAATGTTTAATCCAGGTTTAATACCCCAAAAGTCACAAATTTTTTTTTTTTTGGCTGCATCCAGTATTATAAAAAAATATGACTTACACAGTTTCTAAAAACCTTGCCAGCGATTTGCTTGCTAATATCAGAGACAAACTATTTAGGTAATAATTTAATCTTCGCAGTGACTCTAGGAAGTAAGTACTATTATTAGAATTACTATACATACGAGAAAACTACCCAGGGTCACAGAGCTAGTAAATATCAGAGATGAGATTCAAATCCAGTGTTGCCTAATTCCATAGGTCTTCATCTCTCTGCTACACTTCCAATTTGTATATATTTTTATATACATTTCTTCTAGTTAAAGTTTTAAAAGAAACTATCTTTATAACCAGAGATAATGTGAACTCACAGAAAGGGAAAAATTAATTAATTTCACAATTCTTTACCATGTGAAATCCTGGGGTCTCTTTCAGTGTCCAAAAAAATGCAGGGTGCCATTTATATAAGAAACATAGATTAAAATTTCCTTTTAAAACTTTAGCATATAACTCACCCTAATGTGGAAATATAACTCATTTCTGCAATGTACATACTCAAGAAAAAAATATCAGTATTGTAACTATGGGTTTTTCATACGCTTTATTTTTGTAGTTTCATAAACAAAAATTATATGTTAAGCCAATTAAGTCAGTTAGCTAAGAATATAAGCCGGATTGCCACAGGACTTTCCTTTCTCTTCAAGTCATTTTCCTGGGTCTAAAGTGACTAAAATAAAAATAAATAAATAAATAAACAACAAAAACCCAGCTGTAGGTAAGGCACTTTAAAAGAGTAAACATGGACAGAAGAGGCTACCACAACTTTATGCAAATACTGCTCGCAAATCCACCTATACTACTTCTAAGGGTTTCATCACATGGTTTCTTTAAGACCCAAAAGTCATTTATCAGAAAAGTGAATGAGTACACTCAAGGGTCTACTCATGGGATATTTTACAGAGTGTGGCTGTTTGTTGTTGTTTACATTTATACACATGAACAAGAGAGTGGTGGAAATTGGAGGGGGTAAAAAAAAAAAAGATAATCATTCAGGGGTCTATCTGAGGAAAAAGTACTGCAGAGAAAATTAGGTGAACATAATTCAATTAAAATACAAACTGTTTCCAGTACACATGGATGTGAAAGCTAATATATCTGCAAAACTCAAGAAATAAAAGCAAACGTGCTCCATCCCGCAGCCTGTGAGTTGTGTTTTAATTTTGACCTATCCAGCAACTTACTTTGAGATTCTTCTTACTGAAAATTATGACCCTTGGTAAATGTGGCTTGACCAAATGTTTCAGATCACATAGCTGCCAGTACTTTGGTGAGATCAACTAGAGTTCTTCATTCTAGATTCTTGCCTCAAGTTTTCATTTAAGGATGACATCCTCATTACCAGACAGCCTCTAAAAACACATGGACTATTTTAGCAAGAAGTCCAATTATCATTTCCAGATTAAATCCATGCTAAAGCACTTGAATTAGATAAATGGGGAACAGATAGGGTTTTAAAAAATTATGCATTCCTTTATATAATTAATCGGAACCTTGCCCAACCCAGCACTGATCCAAACTTGCTATCATCAAATATCAAAACTCAAAACCAAGGTAAAATGAGTGAAGGAAGTCTCTTTATCTCCAGTGACTGTCTTGGTGAGTGCCTGAGGCTCACAAAAGCACTTGTTAACTATAGTTAAGATACAGTGGTTTCAGATATCCCAAAAAGAACATATACTATTTCTTTCCAGAGAAGATGGGAGAGTACTCAGTGTGATAAACTTACACAAAAATAACAGTGCCTGCATTCAGTCTTTCATTCATCGAACACTTACTAAGTACAAACTGTGGGCCAGGCGCTGATAGTCTTCTTCGATCAATCAGTTCATTGGAAGGTACTGAAGCTTTGACACTGTATTACAAAGTGCATTATTTCTGGAAAATGTAAATGGTTCCCAGATCTTTGCAGAATGGCTACTATTAAAATAATTCAGAAAACCCTTTAAAATGACACTGAGTTACAACTAACATACTACATAGACTAATTCTTTATGATAGTGAATATGAGATGAGTATCAAGCAGATCAGAAAGAAAAAGCTTGAGTTTCTAGCTTAATGAGCAAAAATGTTACACAGACAAGACCAGAAACAGGGATATATCCTGACCTAAAAAGAGTAATTATATAAAACCAGGAGACTAAGGAATTACTTGTTATCTCAGTATATTCAGTCTTACTTTCTTATCTAGAAAACTATATTAATTTATAGTCAAAAATCTTCCATAAGTACATGACCATCCACACACAGAACTCCTTTTTATGCAATAGATCTATATTAATTACAATTTTACATTTTGGATCCCATTTTTAATGGAATGGGTAGAAATTCAAACAAAATTAAAACCAGTCTGGGTAGTAACTATTAAGGTGTTCCACAGACCACTCAAATTCAGTATGTTCCCTTCCTTCAGCTGAAGGTCAAATCTTTCTTTGGAGCCATGACCCCAACCCTCTGTAACCTTCCTTTATTAGTTGTCCCCTTCCTCATTTTTCTCTTGGATACTTTCATTCTCCCTCTCTCCTGACTCTATTTCCTCAGCTTAGAAACATGCTCTTTTCTTCCATCTTAGTTCCCACTCCCAACAATATTTCTCTAGATACCAAATCTAATCCCTCTCCTCCCTTTTCATTCGAATTTCTTGAAAGAGATATCTATAATAATCTCACTTTCCTTTTTCACTTCAGTTCTGTACAATCTAGTTTTTGCTTTCATTCTACCACTGATACTTCTCTCAATAAAGTCACTAATGAATCACATATTGCTAAATCAATAGACCTGAACCTCTCAGCTACATTTGGTAACATTCTTTATCTCATTGGCTTCTGGTCCCCAATAACTTCTGTTTCCTATGTCCACCTTTTAGATTTTGGTGTTCTCAGGTCTCCTTCTTGGACCAATTACCCTTCTCATCTTATATATTCTACAGTGTAATTTCCTTTATTCTCTTGGTTGCATCTTCTAATTTGTATATTCAACTACCACCTACTGACATCTCTTCTCAGTTGATTCAAAAGTCCTTGATACTGAACATGTCCCAAACTCGATTTATTACTTTTACACCCCAAGTGACCTATATATATTTTTTCCCTCTTACTTGGTGGCACTATCATCAACCAAGGTAGCTACCTGAGAGTCACCTTTGATTTTTTTTTTTTATTATCTTCCTAACTAATTAAACTTTGCCTCGCTTCCTAAATGTTTTACGAATCACTCCTCACTTCACCATCCTTAACCAATACAAGTTTAGGCCCTAACATTCCTTCATGTGGGCTATTACCTGGGCTTCTAGTCATGTCTATCTAAAAGCTACCCTTCACACCACAACCAGAGGTATTTAGTTAAAACTTAAAACTTGCGGTAGTGAAATTAAGCCAAGTATCATTTGAGGCTCACTCTGAGACCCATTCTCAGAGATGGATGGGAGTAGCAGCAGATATTACAGGCAAAAAGGACAACATTGAGCTAATGATGACCGTATGTGGGAGCACAAGACTGGACTGTAACCTCCATCCAGATCTCTGACAATTCTGCAGCTACATAAGGCAAAAACAGCACCTTGGACTCATTCCTGCTCCAGTGCGAGAAAACACACTATCCCCAAACTTGATCTTTGCTTAGCCCAATCTATCTCTCTACTCAAAAAATAGCAGGAGCCCTCTTCATGCAGATAAGACTCACACGAGATTTCTAGGTCAATTTTTATTAATTAAGACTCTGATTACTTATGTGCTTAAGGAAATCACAATCTAGTTGAAGAAAGGTATGTGAACACATTTATAAGACACTGTGATAAGTACAACACCAGTGAGAGTTTTCTGGAAGAATTGAGAAAGAATCTAAAGAGACTGGGTCAAGAGGCTTCCTGAAACAAGAATACCTAAGTCAAGAAGAAGCAGGTATTTGGTGAAAAGGGTTAGAAAATTCTACAAAAAGGAAACAGTATAAGGACAAGTAAAAACAAGTAAAAAAAAAAAAAAAAAGATGTTGAGGAAATCTAGCACCATTTTGTTACTGAAATAAAAGAAAAGATTTAGAGTGTTAATAGATGAGGTTTGTACCTCTCCAGGCCTTGTTGCATGCATTCCAGGGAAGGGTTTTAAGCAGATAAGTAGCCACTGGGTTAATTCACTTCAGAGAGTCAATCAATGGCAGAGGTAAGTCATTTACGTTGATTACATTTACAGTGATCGATCTTTTACTCACCAGAAAGAGAATTATTCTGAATTTGCATTACCTGACTCCATATCTCTTAACAAAAGATCTTTTCATTCTAAAAGTTTCAGTTTCCAAAGGAGGAGTGCTTTCACTTGCATATAAGATTCCAACGAAGCAGCAGCTGAGCCTGCTACCTGGCCATTGTGAATTTCTTCTCTGAGGGAATAGGAAAAGAAATGGAGAAAGAAAGAAAGAAAGAAGGAGAGAGAGAGAGAGAGAAAGAAAGAAAGAAAGAAAGAGAGAAAGAAAGAAAGAAAGAAAGAGAGAAAGAAAGAAAGAGAGAAAGAGAGAGAGAAAGAAAGAGAGAGAGAAAGAAAGAGAGAAAGAGAGAAAGAGAGAAAGAAAGAAAGAGAGAAAGAGAGAGAGAAAGAGAAAGAAAGAAAGAGAGAGAAAGAGAGAGAGAAAGAGAAAGAGAGAGAGAGAAAGAGAGAAAGAGAGAAAGAGAGAGAGAAAGAGAAAGAAAGAGAGAGAAAGAGAGAGAGAGAGAAAGAGAGAGAGAAAGAGAGAAAGAGAGAAAGAAAGAGAGAAAAGAGAGAGAGAGGACAAAAAAGAAAGGAAGGAAGAAAGTAGTGAATGAATGAAGGAAGGAAGGAAGAAAGTAGTGAATGAATGAAGGAAGGAAGAGAAAGGTCACAGTGTTGGTAGCACAAGACTGATAATGCACAATAGAAGCTTGGAAGGGTATAAGTGGAACACTAGTAACCTTTGGGGCAGAACATCTTGTGCTTTCATGACCAATTGGTTAAGACTACTGGATAACCATCACAACAGTAAACCAACAATTCCATCTAGAGCTCAGATTCTTCAGGAATGTAAGTTTGAGTCATGTCAACAGTAAGAACTCTGCCTTGGTGAAATACTAATCAAAAGCAAAGAGGAAAGTATCAGTGGAGAAACCAAGTGCAAAAACTATGAGTATAGCTTCTATCACTTCATCCTTGCTTAAAGCTAGAGTATCTTAAAACAAAAACAAACAAAAATTGCCTTTTTTCTTTCTTCTGTTTAAATGATACTCTTTTTTTTGTAGTTTGCCTCTCCTCTATTCTCTTCCTTTCCATGACTACTGTATATAAAGGATGTTGGTGATAGTTAAATTTGCAATTTAACCCCTAGGTTACTGCAACTTGCAAGGCCATAAGCAACATAAGATCATGATGAAATGAAACCACAGAAAAAACTGAAATCACTAGGAGATTATGGACTTGGAAAACAATGGTCATATAGTATCATTTCTAGATGTTAGCTTTAGTTAGGGAGGGGACAGTACTTTTATAGTTGTTTATAGGATAACAAGGTATTATGTTTCATAAACAGATGGAAGTATGGGAAGGTAAGTATGCCTAATCTATGCATTCATTCAAGAACAGAATAAACATATTTAGTCAATTATATATAGCTTATCCCATAATACTTTCCTCTTCCCTAGGAAATTAGTCTTCTAGTAGCCATATCTGTAAGCAATGACTTTGTGTGCCACCTCCCACCCCCACCCCAGGGGCAAACACATGACTCAGAATGGACCAATCAGATTCTTTCTCCAGAGACTTTGAGAAAAAAAGTTTCAGGTAGCTGATTCATTTTCATGGCTGCAGAGTAGTTATAATTCCTGCTGTTGAGGACTGTGCAGTCCTTCTAGCTCTTAATCTTACAAAGGCCTATTCCTTTAATACTGTGAGATTATAGTCTATTTTGAAAACATTCTTGGTTTGTTTTTTCTCATGTCAGTTCCAGCTATTTTCTCTTACTTAAAACAAGTAGAAAATCACTACTATATGCTTATATTTTCTGATATAAAAATACTGTTTGCCCAGTCATCAGGTTGAAAACAATCAATTTTGATGCTTGACTTTCACTCTTTTCTATTCATCAATTACTAACTTTTGCATTTTTTCCTTTTTTTGATGGTTTTTATTTTTTCCATTATAGTTGATTTACAGTGTTCTGTTAATTTCTACTGTACTTTAATTTTTTAAATTTTTTATTTTAATTTATTTATTTATTTTGTCTTTTTTGCCATTTCTTGGGCCGCTCCTGCGGCATATGGAGGTTCCCAGGCTAGAGGCCTAATCAGATTTGTAGCTGCCAGCCTATACCAGAGCCACAGCAACGCAGGATCTGAGCCACATCTGCGACCTACACCACAGCTCACAGCAAAGCTGGATCATTAATGCACTGAGCAAGGGCAGGGATCGAACCGCAACCTCGTGGTTCCTAGTTGGATTCGCTAACCACTGCGCCACAACGGGAACTCCCTAACTTTTTTCTGTGTTATTTTCATTTTCTTTTTTCATTTACATTGTCTTCTTTCTACATTATACTACTTTTACCTTGTAACAGCTCCCTGACCCGCAATCTTGTTCTTAAATTTCCTAAATTATAGCTCTGATATCACTTTAAAACTCCTCAAAAGTTCATTGCTGTTTACTTAGTAAATGACAAACTTCCAGGCATGTGCATTTTCTAGGTTTCCTATGATACAATCCTTACCTACCTTTAGAACCTTACCTCCAAATACTCTTTGACACAGACCATTTCTTGTGTATATCCCAGCTTTACTAAATTGCATCCTTCTCTGCCTCTCCCTCTGCCTAAAATGTATTCTCTTCCATAATCTCCTTATAAAAAGCTTATCAAAATGTTAGCTTTTCTATAAAGCTTTCCTGATATTCCATTGGAACGAACTCTCTACTTCCTTTTTTTTTTTTTTTTTTTTTTTTTTAGGGCCTCACCCACAGCATATGGAGGTTCCCAGGCTAGGGGTCAAATGGAAGCTGTAGCCACTGGCCTACACCACAGCCATAGCAACACAGGATCTGAGCCATGTCTGCAGATCTACACCGCAGCTCACAGCAATGCTGGATCCCAGACCCACTGATCAAGTCCAGGGATCAAATCCGATCCTCCTGGATACTAGTTGGATTTGTTTCCCCTGAGCAACAACGGGAACTCCCTCTACTTCCTTTTAAGTTTCATTGCCTTTATTTCATTTTCAGGATTTTCTCAATGGTTCTCATAATTTCCTTCACCATTTATGTGTTTGTGTGTGTGTGTGTGTGTGTGTGTGTGTGTGTGTGTGTTTGCCTTTTCTAGGGCTACTCCCATGGCATATGGAGGTTCCACGCTAGGGGTCTAATTGGAGCTATAGCCGCCAGCCTATGCCAGAGCCACAGCAACGTTGGCTCTGAGCTGCATCTGCAACCTACATCACAGCTCAAGGCAATGTGGGGTCCTTTGCGGGATCCTTAACCCACCGAGCAAGGCCAGGGATCGAACCTGCAACCTCATAGTTCCTAGTCGGATTCATTTACCATTGAGCCATGACGGGATCTCCTCCTTCACCATTTATGTATAAACTTCGGTGATCTATCCTTCAGTGAGGATTAGATTTCATCCTGGAAACCTCTGGAGGCAAAGTGAACTTTTCCATGGGTTACTCATGATAAACTAGGAGCTTGCCAACTTGAGGTTTTGACTGCTTTGCTCTGTACTGGTCAAAGTACTTCAAATTACCCTAGAAATACATGAAGACAATATGAAGCATATCTATAATTTGGCAGCATTTTTTTCCTTCAGTTTTTCTTAAAATCAAAACTTACTTCTCTAAAAGTAATACATGAGCATGGCTAAAATAAATGAATAAAAAATAGGTGATATAAAAAAAGCAATAGCCTCTTGCTCTCCCGCATTTTATTCCCCAGACTAACAATTTATAACACTTAAAAAAAAATTCCTCTGGTGGTTGCTTATCTTTAAATCTTCTGTTGATGTCTTATTTAGACATCTGCGATATCTTATTATATGTGTATATTTAATGTACTTATACCTCCACTTTCTTTTACTTTGTCACATTAAACAATTTACTTTAACTTCTATTTCTTTTTCCATTAACTACAGACAGTATACATCTTGATTCCCTACTTTGCAAGATCAGGATATTAATGTCATTTTCTTCAGTGTACTTCTGTCCCCTTCCACCTCTCAATTTTACCTTCTATTCTGTAACCATAATTAAAGCTTTGTCTACAGATTGATTCTAGCGCTGAAAATCAATAAATAATGTTTAAGTATATTATCTAATGACTCTTCCTAACCTAACATACACTTTTAATATTTTTCTCCTTCTACAAAATTTGGGTTCTTCCGGCATCTCAATCATGGTATCTAACTTATGGAGACCATTCTACCTTTACCCCGAAACCTGTTTCCTGAAACTTTACATTTTTCTGTTCTATATGAACTAACTGCTCTCTAGACCTGCAGCAAAGTTCTCATCTTAAGACTTTCCATTATTACTCTTTCCATATCTTATTTCTTGAATTATTCCTTTGTTTGGCTGGTATACAATCTTAAGTAAATTTGTAAAAAAGAATACATGCTGAGTCCCTTCTAGAAACTTAGAAAATGGCTTCATTCAATCTTCAAATTTCTTTTTTTTTTTTTTTTTTTTGGTCTTTTTGCCATTTCCATATGCTCTCGTGGCATATGGAGGTTCCCAGGCTAGGGGTCTAATCAGAGCTGTAGCCACCAGCCTACACCAGAGCCGCAGCAACTGTGGGATCCGAGCCGTGTCTGCGACCTACACCACAGCTCACGGCAATGCCAGATCCTTAACCCACTGAGCAAAGGCAGGGATCGAACCCACAATCTCATGGTTCCTAGTCGGATTCGTTAACCACTGAGCCACAACGGAACTCCCAATCTTCACATTTCTAAAACCTGGTTTGGCCTACATACTAGGTTAAATATACTTTTCCTCAAGATTCTGAAGGAAATCTTCCACTGTCAGTTTATCTTCTTTCAAACCCCACCACACACATGTTTATTGAAAACATTCAAAACCATTCTAAAGAAACAAGGGATATCCAAGGAAATTGGGATTTAAGGGCATAGGCTTTGGAGTCACACTTGGGTTTAAATCTTGGATCTACTGTTACTCGTGAGACTTTAAAAAAGTTATTTTAAGCTAGTTTCCTCCTCTGTAAAATGAGTGTACTAATTTTGTGTCTCACAGGCTTATTGTATTAAATTGGATAAGGTTTGTAAAGTACTTATTATATCTGGCACACAGTAAGTGCTCAAAAAAATTGTGGCAAACATTACTGATATCATTAATATATTACCTGACTACTGAATATATAATGAAGGTCAATAGAGAATCTGGTGGCTATGGATTTATCTACCATTTTTTTTTTCTCAACAAAAATTATTTAAACCTAATTCAAGTGGAATTCAGCGTGAGAGGCTTCTATCTCACACGTCCTCATATGTTTCTACAGGTGGGTATGTTCCCTATTTGGTTGTAATTTTTCTCTAATTCCTAAAGTTCCAGTTCTTCTGGAAATCTTCCGGAGAACAACTGAGGCTGATATATGGGGTTCTGATATGAGATGAATATAAACAAAGCAACCCCAAACTAATTTTTACAGCCACTTAGCATACAATGTTGGAGACTGAGGGGGAAAACACTGTTAAACAGCAAATGACATAAAGGAATGAGGAGTGGAAGTTCATAGGTTTGAGGCATAGTTGTGCATAACCAAATTTTCCAAGTATATTGCAGAATCCTAAAGATGGAGTTTGTGTGGGTCTACTAAATTCACAGTGGTCTATCTTCATTACATCCGTACACATACAGAATGAGTTATCTGTCAATAGCTGTCTTAGAAAACAAAAAGCAAAACATTTTCTAGCAGCTAGAAGCTCAACAATGTCAGCCTGACTACTGGTATTACCTGAGCATCAAGACTGAGTGATGAAATTTTGCACTGCCTTTGCGGACTGGTAGAAGCATTAATAAATTGATAGGAAAGATCATTCTGGCCTACACCCCAAAGAATTTCACTGTGTACTACAGTGCATTATAGGTAATGATGTTGTGATTCTTAGCATGTGAAATAGTGCTTATTCTAAACCTTTCAAAATTAGGATGGGTAAATCATTCATTTTGCAATGAGCAAACCAAAGCTATCAATATCATCTTAGGGCATGGAAATAGCCACTGAAATATTAAGGATGCTCAGGGTAGAATTTTAACTATAGGACCAGAATGATTTTTCAGAATG